>NC_136385.1:90153728-91403728 GCF_965140285.1 Lepidochelys kempii | reverse complement strand
GGTTAATCATAGTTGCTCTGTGAATGATATGCAGGGTAGGCTAACCAAGAAGCTGATCGAGTGTACCTTGTAGTCTCTCTGCTGCTTGGATTAAGATGAAGCTCTGCATCGGAACTGCAGTACCAAAGCAGTGAGTCGCTTAGTCCAGCCTCCTGTCTCTGACACTGAAAAGTACCACCTAGTTCCAAGGAAGGTGCAAGAAAAACCCCATAATAGACAATTATGGGATCACCTGCCCACAGAGGAAGTTTCCTCCGAACCTCCTGCCAGCTATGGCTTATACTCTTTAGCATGAGAGTTTGTCCCTTATTATTTTTAACTTGTCTAAGGAACCTGGTTGTTCTCATTATCCATATAAATATCTCAACCTTTTTTGAATCCTACTAAGTTCTTGGCCTCAATTATATCCTCTGGCAGGAAGTTAATTAGGTGTTGTGTTAATAGAAAAAGTATTTCCTTTCCATTGTAAATATGTTGCCTTTCCATTTCACTGACTGTTTTGTTGTCTCTGTTGTGTTTTCGTATCTCCTCTGTAAGTAGTCCTGAAGGTCTCAATGTCTTCATTTGGAATACTTTCTAGGCCTCTAATCATCTCAGCACCCCTTTATTTCTGCTATGTCTTTTGAGATGGGAGAATCATAAGGGCATACCATTGATTTATACAGTGGCATTAAAACCTTCACTATATCAGTTGGCATATTTGTTTGCTGGTTTTTTTTTAACACTGCTGCACACTGAGAAGAGGTTTTAATTAAGCTATACATGGTGATGTGTTTCCTGAGTGGCACCTGCCATGGTGCTGTCAATTAATGTAATTTTGTTAGAACAGTCTCTAGATTTGATTAATCTAAATAATTTTGTGATATCAGCACAAAATAGCAGTTACTCCTTCTGCATATATAGTCTGTCTGATCTGCAGTCCTGCCTCTGAGCTGTGCTGTGAGGTGTCACTTCTACAAACCTTGGCACCCAAACATTGCCCAGCTCAGGGCATATTGGCATTTGGAGCTAATGCTGCACATATGCCCTTTCTGCAGTTCTGCTGCTGGGGAGTCTGTTCTGTTTGTCCCTCGATACCTCTCGCTGTAGGAACCAGAGTATCTCTGTGTTTTGCGGAGCGTTGCTTTGGGAATTTACAATCCTAAGGAGAAGCTAAGGAGGCAATGAACAAGGATTCAGGGAATTAGACAACTTAAATTAGTCTGTGTCCAGGACGTTTTAACTAAAAATCCAGTGACATCAGATCCTAGAAGCCTGCTGTTTTTGCCAGCGTGGGGGAGAAGAGGAATTGAAATGGGGCAGGTGGAAGCAAAATGCAGCAAATCCTAAAGAGGGCCCAGAAGAGCCTGTTAAGTTTGTCCATGTGTCATCGAGGGACTGTGCTCCTGCCTGTGACTGTTCTTGAGCCACTCTTGCTGTCTGTCTCTCCTACAGATAACTGACTCAGCTGGACACATCCTCTACTCCAAGGAGGATGCCACGAAAGGCAAGTTCGCCTTCACCACTGAAGACTATGATATGTTCGAGGCTTGCTTCGAGAGCAAGCTCCCTGTGGGTGAGTGCAGAAAGCTGCTCCCAGCCCTCCCTCTTCCTTGCTCTTGGTGCAATATGTTGGGGTGAGGGGTCAGGATGAAGCAATTTCAATGTCCAGTTTGCAAAGCACTTTGGGATTCTTCATGCTGAGAGGAATGGGATCCTCTGAGGTGAAGAGTTTCGTGTTACTGGTGCAGAACAGCTGTCGCTTGCATTAGGGGGTGAAAAGATCCTTGCAGCTCACCTGCATGATCACTATGGGATCCTTCAGGTCTGGGCACAAGAGGAATGGGGTCACCGACAGGGAATTGTGATGGTGATTGTAGGAGCAGGTGGGCATCCCAGAAGTGCTGTTCCCATGCTGCCTCTCCTCGCATCCCAATTCTGGCAGCATAGAGTAGGCTGATACCCTTTTGTCCTCCCTATTTGTCCACTTCTTCCTCCTCCTCTTTGGTGGTAGAGTGTGGTCTCTTTCTTGGGTGCACCATGTTGCAGCAGCCCTGTGCTGGGCTTGAAGCCCTTTCCCAGTGGGGTTGCAGCACCCTGCGATAGTTGCCTCTGGTTGCATAGGGTGTCTCTTCCTTTGAGTGATACTTTGACAGAGGGAAGAGGAAGTGAGCCGGACGTCAGTCCTTGTCGTTGTGCTGCAGGGACAGTTGCCTAACAAGCACTGGGGCTGCCATTTCCTGTGGGTGACGCATTTGCTACTCTCTCTGCTGCGATCAAGTTAAGAACAAACACCCTGAAATCCGCAGGCATGTGGGTTCCATCCCCCGTCTGGGGAGGGCTGGGCTGATCCCTGCTGTAGCCTTACTTTGACTTGGCGTGCTCACCTCTTCTCACAGTCACTGCAATGGTTCCTCTTTTGTGATCCCATTCCTCTTATGCCTTATCCTACAGGATTCCAGAGCGCTTTGCGGACTGGCCATAGAGATTGCTTCACTCCCACCCCCAACCTAAATGGAGGCACTTTGGTGTGGGATGGCGGAGCTATTCTGCGCCGGATTTAGGACTAGCTGAAATGGAAGACAATAACCTGGCTTGGGATTTGGTCAGGCTGTAGATTGTAATACTCTGATTCTTGTGCAATGCTGAAGATCCTGTGCCACGTTGCATAAGAATCAGGGTGTTATAACCAACATCCTGACCAAATTAGGGCTTTGATTTTATTTCTCATTTGAAAGATGGCTCCTCCAGGAGCAAAGTCCTGCCTAGGGGTATTGGGGGCAATACTGACTCAACTGGGAGACTGCCCCCAATGAGTCACCCACACCATTGGCTTTTCCTGAGAAGTCTCCCAGCGGAATCACATACCCATTCTTCGCTTTCATAATCACAGTCTGGGGTGGCATGGCTTCTTGCTCATGCAGCAGCTAGCAAGGGTTCCTAGCATGGTCCCAGCCCCTCACAGCTCTTCTTCTATGGTCTTAAATAGCTGCTTCCAGACTCCCTTATGTCACTGTGGGTTTCTTTTAGAGATTTCCGTAGTGATGGGTGCAGAGTATAGCCAGATGCAGCCTCCACTCAGAAACTTATCAGTGAGTGAGGTGACTCCAGAGTTGGGTGGCCAGGAGCCACTCAACTGAGCTTGTTGTCCTGGAGTCCTCTCTGGGGGGCTTGTACTTGAGGGTGCCTGGCTCTGCATGAGAATTGGAAATCCCTGTTCTCTGTGCCCCCAGAGTCTGGTGCCTGAGACCTTACAAACAGTGCATGTTGCAAGTTGGGCAACCACCTGCGTCTTCCCCACGCCTGGGTACAAGGGAGTGTTAAAACTAGTTGGCTGCACTGTGGTGACTGGTGGGGGGGGGCCTGATCCAGGGCTTTGGGGGTTGAGTCTCTTGGAGAGGAAGGTCCTGGCTCCTCTGGAATGTTAGCTCTGGGGAAATTTAATTTTGCTGAGCTAATTCAGTTGGATAATTCGCCTGGCAGCCCTGTTAAGGGGTTTCCTACTGGACCCCTTTGGCGTCTGTGAGCAGAGCAGCCCCAGCTGGGCCTGTAGCCAGGGAGGAACTCATCACTAGCAGAGCTCTGGCTTCCCTGGGAGGGCAAGCTGGGCAGCAGGAACTGTTGGTGGAGAAAACGCAGAGCCGTTGGGCCAGGTGGGTTCTGAACAACTAGGATTTCTCAACCCCCAGCCACAGGAATGGGGAAGAGGAAGTGAAAGGTGGCTGATCAGTTCCTTGTACAGGGCCCCAGGATCTGGAACAGGGCAGCTTGCCAGACATGGGGATCTCTCCTAGCATCTCCTCTGAGTGTGGGTGGTGTACATCAGGCTGTTTCCCTCCTCCTTTATCCATTTGCCCTGGTCTGACAATTGCTGCGTTACAAGGCTCAGGTCAGAATTGCTGTTAAGGCCAGTGTGGAGAACTGGCCACATTCTCCACCCCCGGCAATGGAATAGCAGGAGCTGGATTCTCGGGGGGACTGGAGCATCACTTTACCGCCAAAGCCTGGGGCAGCACCTTCCCTCTCTGCCTGGCACCCCGCCTTAGGAGCACAGAGACCCTGTCTGTCTGGAGCAGCCTGTTCTCTTCCTACCTTCCTTTTGGGGAGAACAGACCTTTAACAGTTTCGTCTGAGGACACAGGTTAACTTGCATGTTTCCCCTCTGAGCTGGCACATTAGTAGTCGTGTGGACCCCAGTGAAGTTGCCCCAGGCCCACCTACTCTCTCCCCACTTGGGGGTAGCTCCAGCAGCTCTTCTGAAGTGGCCCGTGAAAGGCCCCATCTTCACAAAGGGCTTTGCAGGAGCTGGGCAGAGTGAATCAGGACTCCCAGTCGCTAAAACCCCAGGATCACTGATTTTGCTTCACGTCTTGACACCACCAATTCCTCAGCTACAAGAGGGAGCAGGGAGTTTATTGAAGATCATTGGGACCCAAAGGAAACCACCCTGTGCCCTAGGCCCAGCAGCCTCCCAGGGGATCACCATCTGGAAGCCCCTGAAAATATTAACCGCTCACAAAGTGCCTGCTCTCCACCCCTAGTGCAGTCACTAGCTCTCACTCTCTTCCTGCTACTTGGGTGGCTCTCCCCTTATCTCATGCTTCAGGGTTTGTTGTCCTGTCCACCAGGCTTCTTGTTCTCCTCACCTCAGCCTGAGGGTCCCAAAACCCCACCCAAACTTCTGTAATTTACATAATATGTAAAAAATCCCCCGCTGATCTGTGTGCGTTGAAGGCCCTTGTGTGACTGTTGGCTGTAGCTGCCCACCCTCCCTCTCAGCCTCCTAATTTGTCTGCATGACATAAACAAAACGTGTGGCAAATTGCTGAAATGTGAAACCACCAGGGTTTGCTGCGTATCATGGTGTCACTGGCAGATTGTAATGGTTTTTAATTCTGTTTTAAGGATTTTTCCTCTCTCTGTGAATTATATTGACCAGTTTTTTAAACAACTACTAGACAAAAAAAATTCCATCCTGTGCAACCATAAGGACCTTCCTCCCTCCCCAAGTCTGAATCCCGGGCCTTCAGATCCACAGCAGAGACATCTCTTGCTTGAGCTAAAGGAATACCTTATACTCAGTGTGGAACAGCCTCTAGAAGAGGGTGCAAGACACACACGTTGCCAGTGGGTTATACAACTTTTTGGTAGACAGCAGTAGAATGTTGGAGAGTAGGAATCTTGGATTTTGTTCTCGGCTTTCGGAGGGAAGTGTTATCTAATGGTTAGAGAAGTGGTTGGTTAGAGACAGGATAGCCAAACACATCGCTTTGACACATTCATTCTGAAAGCTTGTGTAGCTGAGGGGAATAAAACTTGTGCCTGTTATATTAGAAATCAGGGATATTTTCCCAGCTCTGCTTGAAGTGACCTTGTGTAACTCTGCATTTAACTTATTTGTAAATTGAGGGAATGATATGTGAGTATCTCCTAGGGAACCCTTGACTGTGCTTCATGATAAGGATTCTGAAGTGCACAATCAGTAGAGGTGAGATTAGAACTGGTGGTGTCCAGGCACTTTCATTTAGGCTACAGGGTATTTGGACAGGGAGGGTCTCTCATCTGCGAACACTTCCTAGTTGGGTGATGTGGTGGAACAGGCAGCTTGATGTGGCTGAAATATGAGATGCTCTGGAAAATCCTATATACTTGTGATCTTTTTCCCCTGTCCTCTCCCAGATGTGGTAGTTGGCTGTAGCCCCTGTTGGCTTTAGGCTCCCCTAGCTTATTTTTTGGCTGTCCCCCTTCATATTTGCAATGCCCTGCACCCTGGGGTGACTGTTGTCTGTAGCTCTTGCTCTACTCGTGTGTGTCTCTAGCCCGTCTGCTGAGTGGAGGTGGCTGTGTCTCCTCTGCCTTGGGAAGCCCAATTCAAAGTCTGGGCACATTTTAACAGTTTTGGTTCCTGGCAGCGGCTTGTGTCCTGCGCGCTTAGTGCTCTTAGCTACAGCTTGTTCTCATTGTCTCTGGGAGCCCTGCCATCAGCCCGGGTTCATTCAGAAGGTCCTGTGATTTTAAGCAGGACTGTGCTGCCTCTGCAGCTGGCTGGAGATTCCCCGGGGGAGGAGTGTTGTTAATCTCTCTCCAATGAGGGGGTTGGTTAGTTCCTGGCAGCCTGAGAGCTGCACACAATGAATCCTTTCAATGCGCTTCCAGGAACGGGGCGGATGCTGGACCAGCTCGTGATCCTGGACATGAAGCATGGAGTGGAAGCAAAGAACTATGAGGAGGTATGTCCCTTGTCTACTGCCGGTACCTCCGAGCTCCTTCCTAGCAATCACATGATGCTGTGTTTGGATCTGGGGCTTGCGATAGGAAACTGCTTTCCCAGCTGTGATGACAGCCTATCTGCAGCTGGGAGCTTCCATTAGCTTCTCATGCGGTAGAGATCTAAAAAAACCCTGCTGCTCTAATTCTGGGTGGGCTAAGGCCCAAGAGGTAAGTTTCTCAGCCAGCCAGCATGACTTGGTTTTTGGGTTTAGGTACTGGGCTCAATAACAGGCTGACATCAGTAGTTTCCACTGCCCCAACAGCAGAGGGCAATGCAAGGAAAAGGCAAATCCTCCTAAATGTGAAGCTTTATAATTTCCATTCATAGCCACGAGAGGTGCTGATCCGCAGCCTCCCCGGAGGGGGCAGCTGCCTTTCCAGGGACAATTGCAGTGTTTCTCACAGTCAGAAGAGCTTCCAATACAAGTCTGCAGGTTGGCTTGAAGTGCTGAGGCATGCTGAGCAGTACGTGGGGAGGATTGTGCCTTGCTGTTCGTGCCGCAGGTGGGGCCCCTGTTGTTTGGCCTGGACATGGGATACCAATTACCTGGGACAGTCACTAGCTGGTTTGGGGAGGGAGAGGGAAGTGAAGTATGGTAGCTCTCTTGTAAACTGTTACCCAGGTTTTTTCTAAGCTTGTATTTTCTGGCTTTTGACCCCTGCAGGGCTGGTGCTTGGGAAGATCAGTCGTAAACTGGGGAAAGCTCTTGTATGTGTTCAGTGAGAATAATAACTGAAAGCCACATGAAAGGATATACCTGGGAAGCAGGAATGGTTCAGGGAGTAGAGTGGGCAGCAAATTAGGCAGGAGTTTGCAGTGTTAGATGGCAGCAAAAAGGGTTCGTGCTGTTCTGAGGTAGGTAGGTAAAGACCTCACTTCCTGGAGCAGGGAGGGGACAGGCCCTCTCTGTGCTTTGGGCTGACTGCACTTGGGACACTACAGCCAGTTCTGGGCTTCTACCATCTGGATATTAACAAATTGTACTGAGCTCAGAGAACAGCAAAATGGGGATTGGTGCTAAATGTGTTTAGGTGGGAATATAACAGGACTATAATTGTGTGTATTTGAAAGATTAAGTATTATTCCCATTTTACAGATGAAGAGTGGAGGCGCAGAGAGGGGAAGGGACTTTCCAAAGGTCATTTGGGAAGCCTGTAGCTGAGCTAAGAAAAGAATTTTGATCTCCAAAGTCTCAGCCCAGTACCTCAAGCACAAGACCATTGTTTTCCCTGCTAGGAATTGAGTTAGGCCGTGAACCTGATGCGCACAGCTGGGCCGAGGCCGCACCCACAGAGAAAGCCAAGGGAGTTGTTCTCCAAGAAGCTTTTTGTCAAGTTACCCTGCAGGCTCCCCTTCTCCCACAAGCAGAAGTCACTGCCTCTCCTTTCTATCCACGCTGAGGTGGACAGTGCTCATTCGTTTTATCTACCTACACATCAGGTTCTGCTCCCAGAGATTAGGCAACGAGAAATAGACTCAGGCTAAGAGTCTGCCCCAGTGTTTCCACCCCATGGTGTATGCCAGGCAGAGTGTTGGTGGGCAGGCATTCCTAATCATCCCTACTGGCAAAGCTTAGCATTAGGGCGAGAGGGAGCCGTGCAACTGTGTGGTGTTTACTCAGTGTACAGAATCCTCGTGCCACTCTGTGTCCCTTACTTATTTTAGGAGAGTAATCAAAGGAAAAGAGATAAGGAGAGGTGCTAGCAGCTGGAGTGGCAGAGGAGAAGGCTCTTGCTCAGTCCCACACAGTGAGGCTGAAAGAGAACATGAGGCAGCATTCCCATAATATTAGCAGGAGTGTTGTAAGCAAGACATGAGAAAAAAATTTTCCACTCGACTTAGCATTGCTGTGGCCTCAGCTGGAGTATTGGGCGCTGTTCTGTGCACCACACTTCAGGAAAGATGTGGACAA
This sequence comes from Lepidochelys kempii, assembly GCF_965140285.1. Classification (NCBI taxonomy): domain Eukaryota; kingdom Metazoa; phylum Chordata; order Testudines; family Cheloniidae; genus Lepidochelys; species Lepidochelys kempii. The sequence goes on along the minus strand of NC_136385.1, from coordinate 91,395,566 downwards.
ATTGGAGAAGTCCAGAGAAGAGCAACAAAAATTATTAAAGATCTAAAAAACATGACCTAAGAGGAAAGATTGAAAAATAAATGTTTTTGTTTAGTCTGGAGAAGAAAAGACTGAGGGGGAACATAAGTTTTCAAGTACATCAAAGGTTGTTATAAAGAGGAGGGTGAGAAATTGTTCTCCTTATCCACTGAGAACAAGAGAAGAAATAATGAGTTTAAATTGCAGCAAGGGAGATTTAGGTTAGACATTAGGAAAACTCTCTAACTGTAAGGGTAGCTAAACATTGAAACAAATTACTTAGTGATGCTGTGGAATCCCCATCATTGGTGGCCTTTAAGAATAGGTTCGACAAACACCTATCACAGATGGTCTAGGTAGCACTTAGTCCTGCCATGAGTGCAGGGAACTGGACTAGAAGACCTCTTGAGGTCCCTTCCAGTCCTATGATTCCAATATGTGAAAACAGGGCCTCCAGACATGGGAAACCCCCTGATTCAGCAGCTCCTATGCCCTAAGGACTTTCCTTGGCCTAGAGAAAGGTCCAATGAAGATGCTGGGTGTCCAATACCCACACACATTTTTGGGGCCCCTTCTGCAGAAGAGGTCTGTCCTTTCTTGGTACTGCACATTACCTCCAAGTAGTCACAACACAGAGAGGAAGAGCTTGGTCATAGCTGGCAGAGGAAGGATTGCCCCCTAGTGCACGGTCTATGAATTACATAGAGCTGGATTCAAAGGACTGTGCTATTGCCCCTCATGTTGAAATATGGTGCCAGTTGAGGCCTGCTGCAAAATTCAGCTTTCAGTATCCCTCTAACTGTGAATCAAATTAAATTCTTACCCCAAAGACAAGTGGCTGATTAAGTCTTAGTGGAGAGAGAGAAGGATGGATGGGTAGGGTTGGGGGTGGGGGTCGTTCACACAGATGCAAGTTCCTATTATAGATGGGTTGCACCAGTGTAAAAAATGATTGGCACTTGTGTGGCTTACCCCAATTTCAAACTAGGTAAGCTGCACCTGTACAAGTCATTTTCATACTAGTGCAGCACAACTAGGTAGGAGTTTGCACCAGTGTAACTGTGCCACTGCAAAAATCCCACTGTAGACAAGCTCTCAGAACGTCCATGCTTGTTAATCATGGAATAGTGGCATCGTGGCGGACAGGTGGGTACCCTGGAAGCCCTGGGTATATTTGTAGGGGATTAACCCCCTTCAGTCCTGCAAGTATGCAAAGGGGTGTTGAGGGCTTGGTCCAGTGAGAAGCTTATGCTTTTCCCAGTAGAGCCTTTCCATTCACCATCCTTCAGTTCTGGATGTGGAGAACATCATCATAGAGGAAGTCATCTGAGTCTCACTTCCAGACTTGTTTCATCAGGTGCCTGACCAGAGATTTAGTAACTGAGGGTATGTCTACACTGCAGTAAAAAGCCTGTGGCACCCAGTCTCAAAGCCTGGGTCAGTTGTCTCAGGGCTCAGGCTGTGGGGCTAAAAATTGCAGTGGAGAGGTTCATGCTTGGACTAGAGCTGGGGCTCTGAGACCCACCTTCCTTGTGGGGTTTTAGACCCCAGGCTCTAACCCGAGCCTGAAACTCTCCATTGCAATTTTTAGCCCCGCAACCCATGCCAGAGTCACCAGGGCTCTTGACACCTGGTGCTGCGGGATTTTTATTGCAGTGTAAACGTACCCAAAGCTACTGGGAAAGGTTGTGTGCTGCGGGCCCCTGTATGGGAAGGGGGGTTAATTGAGGTGGCGGCATGGTATGCGAAAAGCCCTTTACTGAAATGATCAATTCGCTGCTAATCGGTCTGATTCTAAATATCTTTTTAAATCCACTCTCTCTTGCTGCTACTTTTTTTTAAAAGGCACTGTTTTTGAATCCCTAGCTTTGAGCTCCCCCTGTTGGCTGCACAAAAAGCAGCTTGAGCAGAATACTCTGTGCTGTCTATTTTACTCCTGGGAGAATTCTGCACCTCTGCACAAGCACAGAATGATTGTTCCCTGCAGATTTTACCTTTTTGTCTGCAGAGTATTTGATTCATGCACCGGTCCCAGGCAGCGTGGTACCATCTGGTTTGGGCATCGGGAGCAGCCGGGGGGAGACACAAAACACCACGTCAGGGGGCTGGGTGGGAGTGCAAGATTCTGTCCCTCTTGCTCATTATCATGGTGTGCCCAGAGCGAGGGAGCAGTAGGGCTGGGGATGCCCCGGCCAGTGACTCCTACCATGTGCTGGGCTCCAGCTGGGCTGGGAGGGGAGAGAAAGGACTTCCTTTTCCCTTGCACAAGCCTTCCTGGGGCCAGGGTTGGGTCAGACCCACATCCAGACCCCACCCCCCACACACACACACACACCGCCACCCCCCCATCCAGACCCCCCTTGCACCAAGCCCCACCTTTCGTCCAGACTCCCACCCCCATACCCAGACCATCCCCTGCTGAGCCCCTCACACTTGAACCCCCACCCTGCCGAGCCCTCTGCATCCGGACCTCCACCCTACTGAGCCCCAACCAACTACACCCAGACCCCCACCCCACCAAGTCCCACTCCCCCAGCACTCAGACCTCCCTGCTGAGCTCCCTGCACCTAGTCCCCCTCTTGCCAAGACCCATGCTTCCTCCCCCAGACATTCCTTGCTGAGCCCCAACCACCTTCTCCCCCCTGCCCCCCCGAGTCCTATTCTCCCTGCACCTGGAACCCCCCCTCAAGCCTCTGTGTATCGAGATCGCACCTGGACCTCCCCACCCCTTGAGCCGGCCACACTCAGATTGCTCCCCACAGAACACACTCACCCACACCTGGCTCCCCCACACTAACCCTTCCACACTTGGATCCTGGCAGGCTGAGCCTGCTTGTCCCACACCTGGATTAGGGGGGCAGGTTGGGTGTGTGTGAGAGTGTGTCCCTCTCGCTTTCTAATGCATGCACGTGGCCCAGAGGGATGGGGCCCTGGGGTGGGGCAGGCCTGGCCCTTGTGCTGTGTAAGGGTTGGGTGCAGCCCCACTGCCAAGTCCATGTCCGGGGGGGGGGGGGCAGGGCGATCCCCCACCTCTGCAGCCAGTGGCATGCACTCCCTGCTGCCATGCTGGAGCCTCCACTCCCATTGCATTTCTAATCTATTGTCTGCAACAATTTCAATTCTAGTCCAGTGATTGTACAGTGACATGCTGAGTACTACATTAGATATTAGCTATGCCATTCACTAACGCCCCAGTCTGGCAAAGCATTTGTTTCAATGGGGATACTCACTCTGTGCAGTGTTCCTCACACAGTGACTCAATTACTTGCAGAAACAAATAGTATTCATGAGGGAATTCTGTGCCAAAAATCAAAAATTCTGCAAATTTTATTTGTCAGAATAACACACTATAATCACGCCATTTTCAATTATTTTGGTAATGTATTTCAAAATACCTGTCAGCAAGTATGTCTGTAACAATACAGAAAACAAAAAAGATTCAGGAACATTTTTTTGACAAATAGATTCCTTACTAGGTATATTAGCACATCTATATGGCTCCACAGAGCAGATGGCAATACTAATAATGGTGAATTCAGAGCAGGAACCTGTGTTACTGCTACACTAAGGTGGAGAATTTAGATGTAGCAATGGCAAGAAATGTAATCTGCTTTCAAGCCAGAGCTGATTGATTTTAATCATTATTTAAATTAGCAGGAAACCTTGATTTAAATAATCAATTTTAATCATGTTTTTCATTTTTTACTTTTTAGTTATTTTCCTAAAGAAAGTTTGATTCTCATTGATTGATAACCATTAAAACATGTTGGTTTTCCAATATAGATTTTACACTAAATTTGGTACTTCTTTTTGCTAACCAGGAAGGATACATTGTATCTATACATGTGTTTAAGCAATTATTATGTAGCTGAACTTCTGTTTATTTGGATTCTTGATTTTTATATTTTTATTGTGTCAGAAAATGAATGATGCATTTCTTATTTCCTAGATGATAATTTTTTATTTCTAGTTTCTGTCTAGCTCTATTTGTATACAAATTCAAATTCAGTGAAAAATGTACACACGGTATTTTATTTATTTATTTAATGAAAATTATTTTAAATGTGCTGAATACATAAGAAAAAAGTTTATCAAAATACGTTTTGCATTTAAATCTAATTAATTTGTTAAACAAAGGAAATATTATCCATAGTTAATGAATTGAGGTAATTTTTTCTGGTCACCGCGTTCTTCAGGATTTTAGAACTAGTAGATCTCATCCTCTCATCCCTATAGATGAAAGAGGGGAAACTAGTTTTTCTGCTCTTTTGACTCCTATTGCTTTCTTAACTTTTAATGAGTTAGTCATTAACTTGAACTAGGTGAATGAACTGAAATGAAGAAAATATTCTCTCTGCACCTGCAGAAGAGGCTACTGCAGTCAAAAGCTGACTCAAGGTGCTTAGCCAGTAACTTCAATAAGTTCAGTGGTTTGATTTTTTTAAAAAAGTTGGCACCAGACATATTATTTATTTAATTTAAATTATTTGAATAGATTATAATAACTTAATTTCAAATTTAACTTTAAATAAGTGTATTTTTAAAAATAAACCTGTATTTACATTTTTTAAAAAATCATATTTAAATTTTAAAAATCTAAAACATTTTATTTAAAAAAAAATAAACAATTTTTTATCCACTCTGTTCCCAGCAGCTCCCATCTACATCGTGTTCCCATATTGTGTGTGCTTATGTTTATGCCTTAGATTTAAGTGCAATGTAGTCAAGTTACCATGCTTCTGGGTAGGGGAACTTAGAACTTTCTGACTTGTTGTGTTTAAATTTTCAATCCTGAAGTTCTTGCAATACCAGAGTGGGCTTTGTATTTGAATTTCCTGTGTCTTTTTTTTTTTTTCTGTACCCTTCCTGTGGCATGTGGGGAGGGCCTGAGTGCAGGCCTTTGGCATGGAGTTACCACACCACCCACACAAGAACATGTAACTTTCAGCCACATGGCAGACTCCACCAGCCCAAGCCCCGGAAACCAATTCTGAATGAATGAGAACTAGGGAGAGTCGGAAGGGAATGTGTTTAAATACGTGCACACATGCTATGTTCCTGCTGTGAGCAGGAGCACGTGTCTTGCTAGGAGTGGATGGGGTAGATGGAGTAACAGTGTGCAGAACCTCGCTGTTTTGGGGTTACCTGTGGTTTTCTGGTCTGCAGAGGACACTGTCATAAGGGAGAGATGCCCCAGATCTGGGCCATGTGGGGATGAAGAATGGGCTCGGGCTGATTGCCTCGGCCCATGTAAGAGCTGCTGCTTCTAGCTCAGTGACTCACTGATTCTCCCCTTAACAGATTGCTAAGGTGGAGAAGTTGAAGCCCCTGGAAGTGGAACTGCGGCGCCTGGAGGACCTCTCTGAGTCCATTGTCAATGACTTTGCTTACATGAAGAAACGAGAGGAGGAGATGCGGGACACCAATGGTAAGAGTCCATGTACTCCCAGGGACGACTGCAGCTGTAAGATCTATACACTCACGATGTCTGGGTTAATGGGACAGAATTTGGAGATTAGGCAATTACAGCTGTCACCTTTAAACTTCTGGGAGGGGAACGCTCAACCAGTCCTTTCTAGAAGTCAATTCCTTTCCTCCCACACAATGCTCACGATTCTGCCATGGGAAAATAGCCTCATGTTGGTGCTGCATCTGCTCAGCCCCCAGTTCCCTCCTCCTCACCACCAAATTTCCTGAAATTTCACCGTTGAAGCTCTGTAGGAGTGAGGGAAGATGAATTCTGGGAGACCTTCCCCTCAAGAGGATCCTCTATCCTGACTCTGGGCATCTGAGCTTCTCTGTATTGGTTTGTCTGTTTCAGAGTCAACCAACATCCGGGTCCTGTACTTCAGCATCTTCTCCATGTTCTGTCTCATTGGACTGGCCACCTGGCAGGTCTTCTATCTGCGTCGCTTCTTCAAGGCCAAGAAGCTGATTGAGTAAAGGGGCAATTCCCCTTCCCCTCCTCCCAGGCCCAGCTGGACACCGCTGGGACCCAGCCATGGCCCTCCAGAGCCATCTTGCACATGATACATGCTGACTGGAGGTTTTCTGCAGGAACTGTCCCCAAAGAGGGGAGGGGAGTATAAGCACTGGAGACTACAAAGGGGCTTCTGACCTCCTGTTGGATGGTGGGGGCAGGGGAGGTTGTGGTGGGATTGGGGACTCCTAAGGCAGTGATGAAATAAAACTTGTTTCTATGACAGCTGCAGTTGGTTTTGCACGCTGTCTTTTCTCCTTTTATATTCGAAGCTTGGTGTCTCCCATCTGTCTGTGACCATCGCGTTACTCTGAGTCACTTGAACTGGCTAAGCTCATTAGGTACCATGCAGCTAGAATTTGGGGAAGGGGGAAACTCCGAACTCTGATATTCTGGAACCCAGCCCTATGCAAACAGAGCTTGGTGCAAAGTGACAGGTTACAGTGCTAGCAGGGAGCGGGCACTGAATTTTAGCCTCTGTCATAGACCTTGGTGTTTCTCCCTGTGGGAGCTGGAATCTTTGCAATGATGGGTCAATGCATTCAGGCAGATAAGGGATGGGTTTGGAGGAAGGGGAGCTAACAGGCTCAGCAAGATGTTGCTGAGCCTGAAGAGAAGCCTGCCTGACTCAAACAATCTGTTGAGAGTCAGCCCCACCCTTTCCCCATGTGTTTGTGTTGGATTTGCTTCTCTTTCTGAAACGATGCAGCAGTTTCCTGAAAGCGCCTTGGTCACTGAGGGACCTTTGCGTGGAGGCAGAAGGCCTTGCTCAAATACAGATTGCAGTGCAGGCTTGGACCCATCTTTGGAATGGGAGCATGGTAGGTTGGGAACTTTGTGAGGCCCTCTTCTCATCTGACACTGCTAGAGTTAATGCCGAGTGTAGCTGGCTGGACCTTCATTCCCTGTATGTGACATGCCCTGCTTTGTGTTCTGGGGATGTGTGGGACGCTGGCATTCAGAGGAGCCGAGGGAGTGCAGATGAACTGGAGTACAGTACACAATGGGAACATGGATGTGCCCCTTCTGAGGGTCTCTGAGTTGACGAGAGCAAGTGATAATGGCAGAAATGTCTTGGAGACTCCCCTAAACTGGTGAGAACAGCTGTGCTGCATGTAGTGAGAGGCCCTTTGTAGTCTTACTGCGTCCAGCATGGTGTTGGATTAAAGCGGTCAGGCTGGAGAAAACTAGGTAGGTCTGTTTCCTGGACTTACCCCACAGGGGTTTCTGGGCAGAATGATGAAAATTCTTTCATCTTCTCTGCATTCCCTTTGAGCAAAGAGACCATCAGGGCCTAGCCCCTGGTCACACACCCCTTGTCCTTCCAGCCCAGAGGTCTCTCTGCCATTCAGAAAAAGCAGTGTCTGTGTTTTCTGAAGTTATTTTGTGAAATGTTTTTCTAGTCTGAATTTATCCTTCTATTAAAAAAAAGCCCAGAGGCAGCCAGGAAGGAAGAGGAGAAAATTGGAAGTAAGACCTTCCATTGTCTTCTAAATCCATTAGACATGTCGGAGTTTTGTATCATTTGTCCTGAAATCTTGTATTTTTTTAGGCTTTTTGCTCTTTCCTCACTAGCCCCTCTTCTCCACCTACAAGATCCTGACCTTGTTAGTTCTACCTGCAAGTGCCCAAACTGCTTTTTTAACAGCTCTGTTCAGAACCCAAGGCCCACCTGCTTTATCCCTTAAGCACTGGGAAGCTGTTACAACACCACAGCAGTGATGTCTCAGGAAGGGACTGAGCTAGAAGAGATAGTTATGGGTAGTTTAGCTTCCCACAGTCTGAAGTCTGTAGCAGATCTGCTAAGGCTTAAAAAAGGTGAGAATGAAAAGAATGTTTGGAGGCGCTTCTCCTGTCTCTGCTTTTGCTCACCCTTTCGCTAAGTTGGCACAGTGAGATCTCTTACGTAAATGAGGTTGTGAGGCTAGGATTACACCCGGGTGACTGTTGCTCTGTAGTCACATTGATGTTGCTCAGCCTCTGTCTCTGCTCTTAGCTCTTGTGGTAACTGGGGAACAGAATTGCTTGTAATTACTGGTCTGGGGATTTTGTCATTTTTCTCAAATAAAGTTTCCTCTGGAAAAATAACCCTCCTGAATTGTTTCAGAGTAACAGCCGTGTTAGTCTGTATTCGCAAAAAGAAAAGGAGGACTTGTGGCACCTTAGAGACTAACCAATTTATTAGAGCATAAGCTTTATGTGAGCTACATAAAGCTTATGCTCTAATAAATTGGTTAGTCTCTAAGGTGCCACAAGTCCTCCTTTCCTCCTGAATTGTGTGACTCTTGTCCTCTTCATGCCACATTCTCACTAACTGCTTCTCCTTGCACTCCTGTCTGCTGGCATGCTAACCTGGGAACCCAGGAAGCCTCAGCGCTTCAAGGAGATTTGTAATTTCCTCCCCTTTAACCTCAGTAACTTTGTAAATTAAATTTGTCTAAAGAATGTAAGTGAATTCTGCGCTGCTGAAAGGGATCAGGTTGGTAGGCCTGGAGATTGCGGGCCTTCAGTTTGCAGAACCAGTACAGCACAGGCATCAGCAGGATAAACAGCACTCACGCTGACCTAGAAGGACCACCTCTAACAGGGAGAGTGTCTCTGGTTCATTAAATCCTTGCCCTTTCTACTAACTATGCCATCTGATCATGTGGGGCCCATCTTCTGTGAAGCAACTGGACTGAGACCATCAAATGGTTTCACCAAATAACTCTCAGCTGGTAACTGACATGGGCTGGTGCTCTGGAGGTAAAAGGCTCCGTATCTCATTGTCGGTTCTCTGTGACATACAGTCCAAGTTAACCCCATTTCTCTTAATGAATAGGAATTAGCTTCAGGTCTATTCTACAGAGGGAACTTTAAATCCCAAATATGAGTTTGCCCAATGTGAGTGACAAATATGCACTGAATGGAGTGACTACTAGGCAATTTTCTTATTGTATGCAGGCAGTGTCCCTGCTGTGCTCCTGTACCTCTTGCTGGGAGACGCGGGAACTGTAGTACTGGAAGTGTGCACCCCTTCCTGCACCATTTCCCCAGGTGCCCCATATGGTGAGATGGGTAATTGCTAACTCCCCCCATGACCAGTGCTGCTGCATCATTCTCTAGAACACCCCTGGCTTTGCAGTAGAGGAAAGGATTTTGGACTAGTGTTTTCAGGAGAGCTTCCATTCTCTCCAGTGAAGTGTTGTTGCAGCCAAAAAAATCTGGCTTGCTTTCTGGTGTGCATGCCAGATATCTCCAGAGGAGTTAGCTCTAGGTGCACTAGTCTAGGCCCTCTCATCCTGTACTCTTGCGACCACATTTGTGTTATGTTTATACAGTTCCTGGCACAATGGAGCTCAGGTCTGTGGCTGCTATTGGAATAACAACTCTCAATAGACAGCACTGCATTCAACATTTCAGGAAGAGAAATTCTCAGCCCTGTCAGATAAGGTGTAGTCTCTCTGCATACATTTAAGTATATAATCACTAGATATAGCTGTTCTCTCATCTGGGTAGTCTGGAATTGGGTCTGGATCTCCTCAAAGTTTTTAGGGTGTTGATGTGGTATGTTAGTTCTGTTCCAAGTCTGAGCAATGGGCTGAAGCTGAGCTATTCAGATAATTGGGTCTTGGCCCATCTCTACTTGTGACAAACACATCACCAGTAGATGTAATTATTGAAGCAAATTGCATCATACAGACACTGCCAGACCTCTTCCACCTACCCATTCTAATTGAACATGACTAACAATTCCTACATTATTTAGACAGTACGTAAACATTTTATCTAGAATTGCTTTAACTCCGATATATCCTCATATATTCCATCTCTCTTCCTATGTCAGGACAAATTCTATGCTCCGTACAGAATACCTACTGCATCTGCTCTATTTGTTGTTATGAAATTAACTTCCTACACCATATCACACATCTCCCAGAAGGCATCAAAATGTGTAACAAATAACCACAATGTGGAACACCTGTGTTTTGTTGTGTGCTGTGTCATAACTGATGGTAGATAATGTTTTTAAACTAAAACAGGTTAAAGACATTTTCTTGCTGTGTGAATCAAATAAACCAATCTGTTAGAGACAAGGGTCGTGGGTCCCTATCTGGGCGTCTCATGGAAAGATAACGGTTTGGAGGAAGAGGGATGGTCCCTGCCAAGGTTCCCCAAATTCACTTAATGTTGGTGGATCCCCCCCCTTCCCAATTCACTTGGTTTAGGCTGGCCCTACCTTTGGTTTCCTTTGTTACTGCCTCCACCACACTTGCCTTCCTCAGGCCCACAAGGCCCTTAGGCTCTGCTCTTCTCTCCCTCTACCCTTAATGAGCAGAGAGAAGCCTCTGAGAGTGGGAACTTAACTGCCCTGGAGCTGATAGTTGCTGTTGGGGAAGGAGGGCATGCAAACTTGAGGCCGATGCACCTTTCACAGGAGGAGAGCAGGGAGTAAAAAGGAGAGAATGGCACCTATTAGCCTGTGAAGAGCACAGCAGTTCAGGGCCCGCTTTGCTCTCTGCCTGTTCTCCTCCGCCTCCCTCTGTAAAAATGTATCATCATACCCACCTGCCCTCCCTCTTCTGCCTACCCAAAAACAACCATTGGCATCTTTTTGGGCTCATTTCCTTAGAGACCTCTCTCCGCTCCTTAGAGGGGAGGTGGAAAGGGGAGAAGAGGGGCAGAAAGCAAAATGCACTGTAGAATACATGGGACACTCAAGTTCCCTGCCATACCAAAAATATTAAACTGGTAATCGTCACCTAGCACAGAAAGAACAACCAATGAGAAAAAAGGATCAATGTATGTATATTTGATGGTTTAATGTGAATTTTCATATTATAACTGGACATTATAGTGAGAGGCAAATTAGAAATACCTAAAGATTACATCCTGTATCTGCACTATGGTGACCGATTATCTCCATACTTTGTTTTATTAACTAACATACCTGGCATGTAGCTTAAGCAATACTTAGGTTATCTATCTTATATATATCTTAACATTGAGCTAAAGTTTTTAGCTGAAAATTTCCTTTTGGAGGACCGGCGGGGAAGGAAGAAAGAAGCAGAAGATACTTTAGTAGCTTAAGCTGATTTCAGTTATAAAGTTATATGTGGATCAAACTGTCAGAAAGAGACTTCAGATGAATTATTTTCAGTGCGTAAAGGGGTATGTGTCTAAGTCTTTATGTATGGAAGAGAATACAGTGTATAAATGTTGATGCAATTATAAACTCTTCAGGGCATGGATGATGTCCTCCTGTGTGCTTGCAGAATGGTAGAGTGATTCCAGTTGGGGCCGTTGGGTGCTACCACTATACAAATAATAAATAAAAAGAATAAATGTGAATAAAACCTCATGCTGAAAAGGCTTCTTGGATTTCTGTGCTGTTTGGTAATTCCACACAGATGTTAAAAGTGCCTATATTTTCCTGTAAAAGCGGCAGAGAGTCCTGTGGCACCTTATAGACTAACAGACGTATTGGAGCATGAGCTTTCATGGGTGAATACCCACTTCGTCGGATGCATGTAGTGGAAATTTCCAGAGGTAGGTATAAATATACAAGCAAGAATCAGGCTAGGGATAACGAGGTTAGTTCAATCAGGGAGGATGAGGCCCTCTTCTAGCAGTTGAGGTGTGAACACCAAGGGAGGAGAAACTGCTTTCATAGTTGGCTAGCCATTCACAGTCTTTGTTTAATCCTGAGCTGATGGTGTCAAATTTGCAAATGAACTGAAGCTCAGCAGTTTCTCTTTGAAGTCTGGTCCTGAAGTTTTTATGCTGCAGGATGGCTACCTTTTAAATCTGCTATTGTGTGCCCAAGGAGGTTGAAGTGTTCTCCTACAGATTTTTGTATATTGCCATTCCTAATATCTGATTTGTGTCCATTTATCCTTTTATGTAGGGACTGTCCAGTTTGGCATATACATGTACATAGCAGAGGGGCATTGCTGGCACATGATGGTGTATATTACATTGGTGGACGTGCAGGTGAATGAACCAGTGATGGTGTGGCTGATCTGGTTAGGTCCTGTGATGGGGTCGCTGGTGTAGATATGTGGGCAGAGTTGGCATCGAGGTTTGTTGCATAGATTGGTTCATGAGTTAGAGTTACTATGGTGTGGCGTGTAGTTGCTGGTGAGAATATGCTTCAGGTTGGCGGGTTGTCTGTGGGCGAGGACTGGCCTGCCTCCCAAGGCCTGTGAAAGTGAGGGATCGTTGTCCAGGATGGGTTGTAGATCACTGACGATGAGTTGGAGAGGTTTTAGCTGAGGATGGTATGTGATGGCCAGTGGAGTTCTGTTGGTTTCTTTCTTGGGCTGGTCTTGCAGCAGGAGGCTTCTGGGTACACATCTGGCTTTGCTGATCCGTTTCCTTATTTCCTCGTGTGGGTATTGTAGTTTTGAGAATGCTAGGTGAAGATCTTGTAGGTGTTTGGTCTCTGTCTGAGGGGTTGGAGCAACTTCTCCTCCCTTGGTGTTCACACTGTTAAGGAAAAGTTAGTACATGTGACTCCATTTTGGTTTGGAGCCCAACACCTCAACTGCTAGAAGAGGGCCTCATCCTCCCTGATTGAACTAATCTCGTCATCCCTAGCCTGATTCTTGCTTGCATATTTATACCTGCCTCTGGAAATTTCCACTACATGCATCCGACGATGTGGCTATTCACTCTTTGCCGCTTTTACAGATCCAGACTAACACAGCTACCCCTCTAATATATTTTCCTGCTGGGTTTACAATTTCTACTTGGATTCCTGTGAATGCTAGATATACTTTAGCCAAACATAAGTTGTGGTGCTCAATACAGGGATAACTGGGTGAAATGTAATGGCCTGTGTTATACAGGTGGTCAGACTAGATGATGTAATAGTCCTTTGTGGACTTAACCTCTATGACCCTATGAAATGCTGGACCTAATCCTTTTTGTTGGAGGGTCTTAGCTTTTCCCTCATTTTTAAGTGGACACTCCTTTCTTCAGGTACAAAGCAATCCTCCTAGTGGATTCAGTACCTGCAGTAGTTTCTGTACTGAAGTGAAAGGCATGGAGCTTTAACCTGCACCAGACTCAAATCTTGGTAGATAGTGAGGACTCAACATTTCAAATTCGATTTTGGCTGAGGATGTTTGTGGCAGCTTATGGGGAGGAAGACCAATCATCTTGCAGTTGATTGTCTTTTGCACAAAATAGTCTGTGTGTGAGTCTTCATACACAAGTATTTTTATTGCATAAGGATAGAGGTTTGTCTGTATAATGTATGTGATTAAAGATGTCATTACATAACTTACACATTAAGCCATTCTGATCATCATGCAGCCTGCCTGGTTTCCCACCTTTACTATCTGAAATAACGTCTGAGGTCTTTGCTCTTTACATCAGCTCTGCTGAGAGCAGCGCTGCTAAGCTAACCACAGACAGATACAGAACAAAAATGCTCCGCATAGACTAGGAATGCATAGACTGGGAGAACCAGAGTTATGGGTCACAGGAGAAGAGTGGCAATGAGGAGCAGGGGGCTTACTCAGTGCATGCAGTTTTATGTCCAATGTTTGCCAGAGTCCATTTGATTAACAGCTTTCTCTGTGTAGCTAAGGATAAAAGATACCCGTATATTTAGTACATAGAGGTGAAATATAAGAATTAATGTTGTAACATAGGCCTGAGGCCTGTAAAACAACCGCTTAGCTAAACTAACTATGACCTAAGACCTAAATATTTGACACAAGCCTCTAACTAGTAAGTGACCCTAAATCACAAGTTGTCACAACATAGCAATGACCCTATATCACAAGATGTCACAAACGTGAACGACTCACACAGAAAACTTAAAACTCAGGAGGAGCCTTATGGACATGTTAGAGTGTTTCCCATCAAACCCTTCCCACAGCTACACTTTTAAACAATGGAGTGCCACCATGTCGAAAATTTTATGTTGGCCTTCGTGAGGAGAAACTGGTTTGTTTATGACAGTAATGCCCAGAGGCGCCAGGTAGGATTGGAGTGCCATTTTGCTTGTAATTGCACAAACATATCTGTCCTTGCTCTGAATCACTTCCTGTCTAAATTGGAACAAGATGTAGTGGGAGGGTGTGGAACAAACCACATGGTGAGGGGAAGATAAAGTTGCCAATGATAGGAACACAGGTTGCATAACTTACTTAAGTTTACAATTTGGAGTGTGTATGTAGATAGATATAGATATCAAGGATCATTAAAGGCCTGTTGGTGATTCTTTAGTTTCACTTGTTCACTTCTCTCTTTTTTAAATTGTACTGACTAAGGATGCTAATAAACTTGTTTTTAATATTTTCTTATTAAAAGTAGCCTATTTTTGTTTTTATAGATAGATAGAAATATATAGGCACCAACTCTGGGGCTGGAGCTACAGGAGCCTAATTTCCAATGTGCCGGGGGTGCTCACTGCTCTGCCACAGGCCCTGCCCCCACTCCACCCCTTCCTGCCCTCTCCCCTGAGCCTGCTAAGCCCAGTCCTCCCTCTCCGAGCCTCCTGTACACCACAAAACAGCTGTTTGGGAGGGAGGGAGGGAGTGGGAGAAGCTGATCGGCTGCTGGTGGACAGGAAGCACTGGGAGCGGGTGGGGGAGCTGATGGGGGGGGATACTTACGTATTACTGTAGCTCTTTGGCAATGTACGTTGGTAAATTCTGGCTCCTTCTCAGGCTCAGGTTGGCCACCCCTGATCTATCACATAGTCCAGCTTACCCAGGTGGTAAGATAAACTGGAATGCCCAAGGAGACTGGCTGTGACTCCATGATAAAACTGCTATAGTGCTTTTGGAGTTCACATTTTTTAGTGGATTGGTGAAACAAACAACCAACCAACCAGTCTGGGGTTTCTGCCCTGCCTTTTGACAGTCTTCCCTGAGATTGGCACTCATGTTCATGAGCCACTCCAGCCAGTGTGAAACATTAACTGGGCCAAAGAGTTAGAATGACTCCATAGCCTAATGGTTATGGCATTCACCTGACGGGGGAAGATCCCTGTTCAAATCCTTTCTCCTGTGCGGGGAGACAGTTGAATGAGGGGCCTCCCACATTCAGAATGAATACCTTCTCCACTTGACTAAATGTTATAAGGGAGGGGGTCTCCCTCCCCACTTGTATGTGAACTTGCCTGAAGGGTCCAGTCCAGTAAATGGCCTCCCAGTACACCTATTATATCAGGCCTCAGAACACAACTTAGGCAGCCAAACACCTATCTTCCCCTGGTTCATGGATCAGAGAGCACTTCCCTACATCCTGTACTTAAGCACCTGTCTCTGAGAGAGGGTCAGGGCTTAACATACTCTCCTCTTGTCAGTATCTCCCATTGGCTAGCTTAGGCAGCTCCCTGCCTACTGTGGTGGCTTTGTGGATCACATTCTAAGGCACGTATCTCCCCATTCATTGTACAGAAACCTAGGTGCCTAATTCAGGCTTCGTGGATCACAGTAGCATGCCTGTGATTTTCTAGGCACCTGAAAGTTAGGCACCATGATGCTCATCCATTGACATAGCCCTCTCAATGTAACATCCTAGTGAAGATAAAGCACTGTAGTTTTTGCCTTGATGTAACTAATGGCGATCAAGCCCAAGCAGGGAGAGGGGCATGGGGTTAACGTACACTAGCTATATCAAGGTATAACTCAACTTGCCTTCACTAGGCTTTTACATCACAACAGCTATTCTCAATACAAAACCACACCTTTTTGTAGTGAAGACATAGCCTCTGAGGACTGCATAGTAGCTGGGGTTATCTGACTCTAGAGAATATTAAAGAGACAAGGTGGGTGAAGTAATATCTTTTATTGGACCAACTTCTGTCGGTGAGAGAGACAAGCTCTTGAGTCACACAGAGGGTATGTCCACAATACAACTGCTAAAGCAGCACAGCTATGGTGCTGCAGCTGTGTTGCGTAGTGTAGACACTTCCTACATTGACAGAAGGGGTTTTTCTGTCAAAGTAATTAATCCACCTCTCTGAGAGGCAGTAGCTAGGTTGACAGAAGAATTCTCACATTGACCTATCCACATCTACTGGAGAAAATGGGTTAACTTAACTACAACAGACAGGGCACAACACTTTTCACAGAACTCAGTGACATAGCTTGTTTGTTCTAATTTTTAAGTGTAGACCAGACCTAAGGCTTGCACAGCTATTTGCTTATCTTTTGGTGCATCTCCTTTTACCAGCTGAGGTGGATAGATGTCTGTTACATTTTGTCATTTGAAACACTTAAGTGTTTTACAGGATTATGAAAGTTTGCATCCGAGTGAATTATTACATTGTGCAGAATGTTTTTAATTCAGTTTATAACAAATGAGCTGTGTGGGTCTCAAATGACAAATGAGTGATGTTTTGTCTTATGCTCTCTGTTGGCTCGTTCCATGACCTTTGAAACAGCTGATCCTGAGGTTTTGTTGCAACAATAAAATGGTTGTATTCATCTGTGTTGCAAGTGGTCAACATTGTCTGTCATCTTTCATCTTAAACTGTTCATTGGCTTACCCCTGTATTTTCAATGTTGCCCAAACAGTCTCTGTCATGGGACTGATGGTAGTTGGGTAGCATTCCCAATGCTCATGGCAGCTAGGGTCAAACACACAGCTGATGCCCGCGAGAGCTGTTGTTTTCTTGAGGCCTTATTTGATTTGTATTATTTCATTTTCTGATCCTAGTGATTTAGATGTTGAATAACTTCCTCCTGGGAATTGTTACACAGAAAGAGATGCTACTGAACAGTTCTCACAAAATGTATTCTCTTCTTTCTATAGTTCATCACCTTGAGGTATCTTTGCCCTTGAGCTGTTGAATCATGTACAAATTAACCTGTGTGATTCTGTATAAAAAGCATCACGGGGTTCCATGTTGCATTACAGCTTTATAGAGAGGAACTAATCTCTCCCTGCTTTGGGATGTGGTGCCTCAATAGGTGCAGTACAAAACCTTTGCAGCCATATCACATTGCAACTCCTGTCTACTTTTCTGTAAACCCTCACCACCTTGGTCTCTTTCACCCATTCATGCTTCTCAGGTTTCTTCTTCCCATTCAGTGTCTTGTTTTAGGATAATTTTCCTCCAGGTGTATCATATTAGCTACATTTTCCCAGTTGAATTTCATTCTGTTTCTATATTTCTAGATACTTTTTATTTCTCTGCCATTGGTACTGTCTGCAGATCTCTCAATTTAGTAACATTTACAAACTTCATTAACATGGTGTCTTGTCCCTTTTGAAGATCATCAGTGATATGGATCCATCCATATGAGTCTTCCTATCCAAGTCAATTTGAATTAATATTTCAATTAAGATTTCGTGGAACATAGCATGGAATACTAATGTAAATAATTTGTTATTTGCTATTTTTTTTTAAAGCTAACAGATCTGTCTGACAAGACTTATTCTGTATTCACTGCCAATGCTTCCTATTAATCATAGTTCCATTCTCTCCAGAGGCCAGACTCTGCCATTCTTACTTGCATTGAGTAATATCT
This sequence comes from Lepidochelys kempii, assembly GCF_965140285.1. NCBI lineage: Eukaryota > Metazoa > Chordata > Testudines > Cheloniidae > Lepidochelys > Lepidochelys kempii. The sequence continues at coordinate 91,378,091 of NC_136385.1, read as the reverse complement.
TACTATGAAAGTGGTCCCACTGATTTGAGTAGGACTACTTGTGGAGTAGGGCAATGCTCAATGTAAGGGTGGTAGATGTTTTGTGATTTTCTTCTCTATTTGTTCATCATTTTATGGACAGAAGTTAAATTTGACATGGATATTGGATCAAGTGGCACTAAATAGTGTAACACATTGTTTATTATTAAATCATGTTTGATCTGTTTAAATGACATTAAGCCCATCACAAATCACCTAATCAGAAATAATGTTATGCCCCCTCCTCTCAGATACAGACCATGCCTTGATCCTCCCTTCTTCCATTCTATGCTTGATTAAGGCAACCAGTTTTAATTTTCACTAACCAGAAAAGTGACACAGAAGCTCTAGATCAGGGGTTGGCAACCTTTCGGAAGTGGTGTGCCCAGTCTTCATTTATTCACTCTAATTTAAGGTTTTGCGTGCCAGTAATACATTTTAACATTTCTAGAAGGTCTTTTTCTATAAGTCTATAATATATAACTAAAGTATTGTTGTATGTAAAATAAATAAGGTTTTTAAAATGTTTAAGAAGCTTCATTTAAAATTAAATTAAAATGCAGAGCCCCCTGGACCAGCGGCCAGGACCTGGGCAGTGTGAGTGCCACTGAAAATCAGCTTGCACGCCACCTTTGACACGCATGCCATAGGTTGCCTACCCTGCTCTAGCTTACCCAGAATGCAGCCATGTATTTCTGATTGGAGTGGTCTGGCAGAAGCATATTGAACTGGGTTGTGCTTCTGCATTGGCTCCCTCTTCTGGTGGCTATTTGCAAAGCTCTGAATACCTTTGATCCAAGTTACCTTTAAAGGCTGCCTCTTCATCTGGGCTTCACTGCAGCCTGTCTGATCACTGGCCCTCTCTCCAGCAAGAGCTTGAAGCTGGTTGTTTCTGGCATTAGGGCCACTACTGACATTCAGGCCTGGTGGAGGCTTATTTAACCACGTGGCAGGAGATTTGTGGAGAAGCAGATGCCTGGCCAGGCAGTGGTGCTGTGGGGAGGCCTGGCCAGGATCCCTCGGAAGAAGTCACCTACTCAGTGAGATGGGCGAACAGAGCCAATGAGAACCCCTGGGGCCTAGGAACAAGCAATGATGGGAGAAGGAACAGCCCCAACTAGCGGGGCTAATGGAGCCAGACTATAGCACCCCTCCGACCCCAAACTACTCAAGGGCTCCCCTCCCCCACCGCAGCTGTCTTCACTTCCCAATCACAGAGCCCCCCAGTGCTCCCCCAGCCCAGCCCCACAGAGCCCCCCCCTCCGAGCGCTCCCCCACAACTCCTCCCTCACAGAGCCCCCCCCTCCGAGCGCTCCCCCACAACTCCTCCCTCACAGAGCCCCCCCCCTCCGAGCGCTCCCCCACAACTCCTCCCTCACAGAGCCCCCCCCTCCGAGCGCTCCCCCACAACTCCTCCCTCACAGAGCCCCCCCCTCCGAGCGCTCCCCCACAACTCCTCCCTCACAGAGCCCCCCCCTCCGAGCGCTCCCCCACAACTCCTCCCTCACAGAGCCCCCCCCTCCGAGCGCTCCCCCACAACTCCTCCCTCACAGAGCCCCCCCCCTCCGAGCGCTCCCCCACAACTCCTCCCTCACAGAGCCCCCCCCCTCCGAGCGCTCCCCCACAACTCCTCCCTCACAGAGCCCCCCCCTCTGAGCGCTCCCTCACAGAGCCCCCCCCTCTGAGGGCTCCCCCACAACTCCTCCCTCACAGAGCCCCCCCCCTCTGAGGGCTCCCCCACAACTCCTCCCTCACAGAGCCCCCCCCTCCGAGCGCTCCCCCACAACTCCTCCCTCACAGAGCCCCCCCTCCGAGCGCTCCCCCACAACTCCTCCCTCACAGAGCCACCCCCTCCGAGCGCTCCCCCACAACTCCTCCCCCCTCACAGAGCCCCCCCCTCCGAGCGCTCCCCCACAACTCCTCCCCCCTCACAGAGCCCCCCCCTCCGAGCGCTCCCCCACAACTCCTCCCCCCTCACAGAGCCCCCCCCTCCGAGCGCTCCCCCACAACTCCTCCCCCCTCACAGAGCCCCCCCCCTCTGAGCGCTCCCCCACAACTCCTCCCTCACAGAGCCCCCCCCCTCTGAGCGCTCCCCCACAACTCCTCCCTCACAGAGCCCCCCCCTCTGAGCGCTCCCTCACAGAGCCCCCCCCCTCTGAGCGCTCCCCCACAACTCCTCCCTCACAGAGCCCCCCCCCCTCTGAGGGCTCCCCCACAACTCCTCCCTCACAGAGCCCCCCCCTCCGAGCGCTCCCCCACAACTCCTCCCCCCTCACAGAGCCCCCCCCTCCGAGCGCTCCCCCACAACTCCTCCCCCCTCACAGAGCCCCCCCCTCCGAGGGCTCCCCCACAACTCCTCCCCCCTCACAGAGCCCCCCCCTCCGAGGGCTCCCCCACAACTCCTCCCTCACAGAGCCCCCCCCCTCCGAGCGCTCCCCCACAACTCCTCCCCCCTCACAGAGCCCCCCCCTCCGAGCGCTCCCCCACAACTCCTCCCCCCTCACAGAGCCCCCCCCTCCGAGCGCTCCCCCACAACTCCTCCCCCCTCACAGAGCCCCCCCCTCCGAGCGCTCCCCCACAACTCCTCCCCCCTCACAGAGCCCCCCCCTCCGAGGGCTCCCCCACAACTCCTCCCCCCTCACAGAGCCCCCCCCCTCCGAGGGCTCCCCCACAACTCCTCCCCCCTCACAGAGCCCCCCCCCTCCGAGGGCTCCCCCACAACTCCTCCCCCCTCACAGAGCCCCCCCCCTCCGAGCGCTCCCCCACAACTCCTCCCCCCTCACAGAGCCCCCCCCCTCCGAGCGCTCCCCCACAACTCCTCCCCCCTCACAGAGCCCCCCCCTCCGAGCGCTCCCCCACAACTCCTCCCCCCTCACAGAGCCCCCCCCTCCGAGCGCTCCCCCACAACTCCTCCCCCCTCACAGAGCCCCCCCCTCCGAGCGCTCCCCCACAACTCCTCCCCCCTCACAGAGCCCCCCCCTCCGAGCGCTCCCCCACAACTCCTCCCCCCTCACAGAGCCCCCCCCTCCGAGCGCTCCCCCACAACTCCTCCCCCCTCACAGAGCCCCCCCCCTCCGAGCGCTCCCCCACAACTCCTCCCCCCTCACAGAGCCCCCCCCCTCCGAGGGCTCCCCCACAACTCCTCCCCCCTCACAGAGCCCCCCCCCTCTGAGGGCTCCCCCACAACTCCTCCCCCCTCACAGAGCCCCCCCCCTCTGAGCGCTCCCCCACAACTCCTCCCCCCTCACAGAGCCCCCCCCTCTGAGCGCTCCCCCACAACTCCTCCCCCCTCACAGAGCCCCCCCCTCTGAGCGCTCCCCCACAACTCCTCCCCCCTCACAGAGCCCCCCCTCTGAGCGCTCCCCCACAACTCCTCCCCCCTCACAGAGCCCCCCCCTCTGAGCGCTCCCCCACAACTCCTCCCCCCTCACAGAGCCCCCCCCGAGCGCTCCCCCACAACTCCTCCCCCCTCACAGAGCCCCCCCCTGAGCGCTCCCCCACAACTCCTCCCCCCTCACAGAGCCCCCCCCTGAGCGCTCCCCCACAACTCCTCCCTCCTCACAGAGCCCCCCCCCTCTGAGCGCTCCCCCACAACTCCTCCCTCCTCACAGAGCCCCCCCCCTCTGAGCGCTCCCCAACTCCTCCCTCCTCACAGAGCCCCCCCCTCTGAGCGCTCCCCCACAACTCCTCCCTCCTCACAGAGCCCCCCCCCTCTGAGCGCTCCCCCACAACTCCTCCCTCCTCACAGAGCCCCCCCCTCTGAGCGCTCCCCCACAACTCCTCCCTCCTCACAGAGCCCCCCCCTCTGAGCGCTCCCCCACAACTCCTCCCTCCTCACAGAGCCCCCCCCTCTGAGCGCTCCCCCACAACTCCTCCCTCCTCACAGAGCCCCCCCCTCTGAGCGCTCCCCCACAACTCCTCCCTCCTCACAGAGCCCCCCCCTCTGAGCGCTCCCCCACAACTCCTCCCTCCTCACAGAGCCCCCCCCTCTGAGCGCTCCCCAACTCCTCCCTCCTCACAGAGCCCCCCCTCTGAGCGCTCCCCCACAACTCCTCCCTCACAGAGCCCCCCCCTCTGAGCGCTCCCCCACAACTCCTCCCTCACAGAGCCCCCCCCTCTGAGCGCTCCCCCACAACTCCTCCCTCACAGAGCCCCCCCCTCTGAGCGCTCCCCCACAACTCCTCCCTCACAGAGCCCCCCCCTCTGAGGGCTCCCCCACAACTCCTCCCTCACAGAGCCCCCCCCTCTGAGGGCTCCCCCACAACTCCTCCCTCACAGAGCCCCCCCCTCTGAGCGCTCCCCCACAACTCCTCCCTCACAGAGCCCCCCCCTCTGAGCGCTCCCCCACAACTCCTCCCTCACAGAGCCCCCCCTCTGAGCGCTCCCCCACAACTCCTCCCCCACAACTCCTCCTCCCTCACAGAGCCCCCCCTCTGAGCGCTCCCCCACAACTCCTCCTCCCTCACAGAGCCCCCCCCTCTGAGCGCTCCCCCACAACTCCTCCTCCCTCACAGAGCCCCCCCCGAGCGCTCCCCCACAACTCCTCCTCCCTCACAGAGCCCCCCCTCTGAGCGCTCCCCCACAACACCTCCTCCCTCACAGAGCCCCCCCCTCTGAGCGCTCCCCCACAACACCTCCTCCCTCACAGAGCCCCCCCCGAGCGCTCCCCCACAACACCTCCTCCCTCACAGAGCCCCCCCCTCTGAGCGCTCCCCCACAACTCCTCCTCCCTCACAGAGCCCCCCCCTCTGAGCGCTCCCCCACAACTCCTCCTCCCTCACAGAGCCCCCCCCTCTGAGCGCTCCCCCACAACTCCTCCTCCCTCACAGAGCCCCCCCCTCTGAGCGCTCCCCCACAACTCCTCCTCCCTCACAGAGCCCCCCCCTCTGAGCGCTCCCCCACAACTCCTCCTCCCTCACAGAGCCCCCCCCTCTGAGCGCTCCCCCACAACTCCTCCTCCCTCACAGAGCCCCCCCCTCTGAGCGCTCCCCCACAACTCCTCCTCCCTCACAGAGCCCCCCCCTCTGAGCGCTCCCCCACAACTCCTCCTCCCTCACAGAGCCCCCCCCTCTGAGCGCTCCCCCACAACTCCTCCTCCCTCACAGAGCCCCCCCCTCTGAGCGCTCCCCCACAACTCCTCCTCCCTCACAGAGCCCCCCCTCTGAGCGCTCCCCCACAACTCCTCCTCCCTCACACAGCCCCCCCCTCTGAGCGCTCCCCCACAACTCCTCCTCCCTCACAGAGCCCCCCCCCTCTGAGCGCTCCCCCACAACTCCTCCCCCCTCACAGAGCCCCCCCCCTCTGAGCGCTCCCCCACAACTCCTCCCTCCTCACAGAGCCCCCCCCTCTGAGCGCTCCCCCACAACTCCTCCCTCCTCACAGAGCCCCCCCCTCTGAGCGCTCCCCCACAACTCCTCCCTCACAGAGCCCCCCCCTCTGAGCGCTCCCCCACAACTCCTCCCTCACAGAGCCCCCCCCTCTGAGCGCTCCCCCACAACTCCTCCCCCCTCACAGAGCCCCCCCCCTCTGAGCGCTCCCCCACAACTCCTCCCCCTCACAGAGCCCCCCCCCTCTGAGCGCTCCCCCACAACTCCTCCCTCACAGAGCCCCCCCTCTGAGCGCTCCCCCACAACTCCTCCCCCCTCACAGAGCCCCCCCTCTGAGCGCTCCCCCACAACTCCTCCCTCACAGAGCCCCCCCCTCTGAGCGCTCCCCCACAACTCCTCCCTCACAGAGCCCCCCCCCTCTGAGCGCTCCCCCACAACTCCTCCTCCCTCACAGAGCCCCCCCCTCTGAGCGCTCCCCCACAACTCCTCCTCCCTCACAGAGCCCCCCCCCTCTGAGCGCTCCCCCACACAGCCCCCTTCGGAGCCCTTCCCAGCCCCTCGTCCTTAGATCCCTGCCCGGGGCGGCCAGCTCCCCCTCGTGCGGGTGCCCGCCGGGTGGCGGGAGCGCGCAGGTCACGGCGGCGGCCGGAAGCGGTTCCGGGACTTGCGGGAGCCAACATGGAGCCTGCCGGGGCTGTGGGAGGCCGGTGAGGGAGGGGCCCGACGCAGAGCGGGCGCGGAGCCGAGCCGGGGACGCTCCAGGTCTCTCCTGCGAGCGCCCGGCCCTGCGGCGGGCAGAGCCGCCGGGACCATGTCCCTGGGCGAGTACGAGCGGCACTGCGACTCCATCAACTCCGACTTCGGCAGCGAGTCTTCGGGCCGGGGCGGGCCCCGCGCGGGCCCCAGCCTGGGCGCCGAGCAGGAGGAGCTGCACTACGCCCCCATCCGCATCCTGGGCCGCGGCGCCTTCGGGGAGGCCACTCTCTACCGCCGGACCGAGGTACCGGCTGCGCCCAGACCGGGCTCCCCGGCACCAGGATCCCAGGCCTGAGGGCGTAACCGGCCCGCGGCTGCGCCTGGGTTCTCCAGCTGTGCGGCCCGGAGCCCGCGGGCAGCCGCCTTCTCCGCCCGCCAGGGCCGCGCTGCAGAGAAAGCGGCGCCCACGCCAGCCCATTGGGCTGTGGAGCCGAGGCGGGCATGGCTGGCTTGGCACAGGCTCCTACTGCGGGGGGGAGGTTCCGGCCTCTCCACCAGCCGTGGATGGAAATAGGGACCCTGCGCGCCCTGCATCCGCTGATAAAGCCCCGCTACTGCAAACCGTCTTGCCCAAGCCACGGCTTGCCTCCTAGACAGGGGACCAGCATGGGCCCCGGACACACCCCTTCTAAGCGCTTCTGCTGACTGGCATGGCAGTGAGCCTCGGCCAGTTCACTTCCAATCTCTGTAGGGCACTGGGAAGGCAGAGAAACTGTGGCCTGATGTATGCTGAAATAGCCATCGAGCTGAGCATTTTCAGCATCATGTGTGATATTACTGCCCAAAACGTCCAACACCTGCAGAAGTCTCCTATAGGCATTGAACAGGAGAAGCTGCAGGATAGGGCACTGTGGTACTGCAGAGAGAGGCCTTGGGAAAGAAGAGTAGTTCTTCAAAAATGGCCTCTGAGTTATCGCTCAGAGAGAGGAGCTAAATCACTGCAAAATTGTGCCATATGCCTCTGCAGGGGCCTGCATGCACATCAGCCATATCACCTGGTCAGTGGTATCATAGATCGAATTCTTATGGATGCGTACCATTGTAAGGTAGATATCTTCTGTCATAGATATCAGTACAATTTCTCTGCCATACCCAGGCTGGAAAGCTGATTGTATGGAACAGGAAGACTGAGGAATTGAGGTGCTGGCAGCATGCCCTATAATAACCTTCAATTTTCTTCCCAAAAATAGGAGGCTAGGACCCAAGTAGTGACTGTTAATGTCAAGCGATGGTTTTTTTTGAGCTGCAGTCTGGCTAGTGCTGCTTACAGGATTTTGGCCTCTCAGATTTTCAAAGTGAGGCATTAAGAATCCCTGCCACTAATGTACCTCAAACTTCTTTGCTGCTTTCACCAGTTATGACTGATATGAGGCTATCTTGCAGAGCTGACTGAAGCTCTCTTCACAATCTTCACGTTCACAATCTCAGTAAAAACAGAGGAAACTCAGCCACCAGAAACTCAGAAGCCAGAGCTCTCTCTTCTCCCCTTTCAATTAAATCCTCCAGATTCCATTTATTTTTTGTTGCTGGCAGAGAGAAACACTTGACTCCAGTTACCAAATTGTCTTTAGGATTTATTACCCCTTCTGGAAGAAGGGGACAACTAGGTATTATAGCCTGGATGGCTGGGGACAAACAATGATGTTTCACCAAGGCACTGACAGAATGACCCAATGAATGGGCAGTATAATTCTACAATTGGGTGGGTCTATAAGGGCAGACTGTTAAAATTTGCTGTAGCTCCTCAAGTCTGTTTGGATAAACTGGCTCTGGAGTAGCGAGGAGCTTCTGAGGACCAATGCTATTTCACCATAGCCTACATTAATGCTTGTTGGGAAAATAATGGATTATAGCAGAATTGTTGTTTTACTGGGGAATGCACAATGTGTTTGAGTTTGTGCAAGAAAAAACAACAAAAACCTCCCATTCCCCTATAACACTTTCCTTGATCAGTTCCTAATTTATTTTAAAACAAGAGAGTGCTAGCTAGCTAGAAAAACAGCTAGGTATAGTGATTTCTAACCTCAGAAATAGAGAAACTTTAAATTAATTCTGTGGAAAAACTTTCACTGAAGTCTGTAAGAGGGAGAAAATGTGTTTACCTTTCATAGAGGTTTAATTTCCTGACTCAAAGGTACATGTTGTTCTTTCCCCTTCCCAGCAGTATGTTTTAATTCAGAGTCTTTGTGTTTCAGGATGACTCGCTTGTGGTGTGGAAGGAGGTGGATCTGACCCGACTATCAGAAAAAGAGCGTCGTGATGCTTTGAATGAAATAGTTATCCTTGCTCTGTTGCAGCATGACAACATCATTGCTTACTACAATCATTTCATGGATAACACCACACTGCTGATTGAGCTGGAATACTGTAATGGTGAGATCCCCAGTCCCACCTGCAAAAGGGAAGGTGCCGTGCAGCTCTGGAGCAGAATCTGCTGGAGCATTAACTGTATTTCTTGAGTGTCTTCTAGAGAGAAGAGGCATAAAGCCAAATCTTGTAGTGCAGCTAGAGAAGGGAATATTGTGGGTCTGTTGTAGGGTGCCAAAGAGAGAAACTAAGTGATCAATCTAGGTAGTTCCAGAGATGGACCAGTTTCTGGAGAATTGTGAGCAGATGGAGCATTGAAAGAAGTGGAGGTATTGTTAATACAGAGCTCTAAATATATCTCCCACGTTTGAGCATGTACATAGGTCTTTCCCCACTGCCCTCCTATCAGGTCTTCCTGCCAGTACAGGGCATGTCTCTGTTTTAGGGTTATGGCCAGAAGAGACAACACCTTTTTAAATGAGTCCTGTCTTTAGCTAGAGTTACAACCAGGGCTTGAAAATCCTTCTGTCCAGGGTAAGCAGGAATCTTACCTCAACAAGTGCCATCAGCTTTTGTAGAATCTGCATCTTCCATTGGAAAAAAACTTTTCTAGCCATTATGGTTGTGAAGAGAACCTTTGACACATGAGCCAAGTTTAAACCAATGCAATGATAACTTCCAAAGTCTGAAGAGAGAGTGGTCCCATTTTTGGGGGTGGGGTGGTCAGCAGATACCACTGTTGGAAGGGGTGAGGGGCCAGGCTATCACTGCTGTTAAGGAAGCTGGGAGAAGAGAGAATGTGCAGCTGCTACTGTTAAGAGCAGAGAGCTCTGGATGGAGCTACTACCCCCTGGAATAGGGGACACTGTGGTGGGGGAGTCCAGTCACCCCAGCAGATGACTTTGTGTGTTTGGGGCCTTCCACCAATGCTACGAGCCACTCAAGCAGAAGATTATTCTGTATGGGAGCAAGGTCCCTCATGCTGCCACCATCACCACAGGAAGGGTGAGGACTCCACATATGCACAGCTTTTTGGAGGTGCCTCACACACACGGCTCTCTGCTTGTGGGGATATTGGCAGGAGGAGGCACTTGTACAAGAGCCCTTTGGTAGAGGGCCTATAATCACTGGCTTTCATGCTAGCCAGGGCCTCGCTGCTCCTCAGGTCCACTGCCGTTGTTTTTAGGTGAGATGAGGTGTCGGTCTAGGACAAGGGTTCTCAAACTGGGAGTTGAGACCCCTCAGGGGGTCGTGAGGTTATTATGTGGGGGGTCGTAAGCTGTCAGCCTCCACCCCAAAGCCCACTTTGCCTCCAGTATTGATAATGGTGTTAAATATATTTAAAAAGTGTTTTTAATTTAGGAGGGGGGTCGCACTCAAAGGCTTGCTGTGTGAAAGGGGTCACCAGTACAAACGTTTGAGAATCACTGGTCTAGGAGGAGGGAAACAGCCCTCTGACACCACTGTGTGTGAATCCTCTTGCCACTCTGACAGAGGCTCTGGTTTGGGGCCAGTATAAATTGATTTGAGGGGGCAGAGAAGGGCTGGCTAGTATTAATAGTTACATCCCCCCATGTACATGCATGTGTGCGCGCACACACATTCTCTAAATTGTTTGAGGGCAGACCAGCATTAATTGATTTATTTGGTGTAGGAAGGGGCAGTATGAGTTGAGAGCTCAGAATTCAACCTGCAGTAGACAGGAGTATTAGGAACCAACTAGGGGTGACCAGGAGGAGGGTATGTGGCTTAAGACACAGCTGTATTTTGGCCTAACAAATGTGCTTAGTGTTTGGGCTAGTCAGTGTTGGGGAAATATTATAAGCCCTGAAGACGGCAATAGTGGAAAATGAAATGCACCAGATGTTGCTCATTTCTCTAGGCCCCTGTGTTTTATTTCTGGTGTTGGCAGTGGGTTCCAGTTTAGTATAAACTGTGAATTTCAGTAATTAGATGTTTATGCATTGCCTTCTTCCAGGTAATTAATGAATATGTTAGATAAGACCATGCCTGCTTCAGTTACTCACAACCCTACTAGACATCTCCTGAAAATGGGATGCTTTTGAAGTTTATTGTTGCTCTGTGTTTGCAGTTCTTCAGCCAGGTTTCAGTCCAAAATAATTTATATTCATTTTTCCATCAAGACTTCATTAGACGCTATCAGATATACTATGGAGATCCAAAACCACAATATGGACAGAAAAAAAATATATATAACCCCTTTCTTCCAGGGATCCTGAAGGGATTTACAAATGTAGTTAAGTATTATCCCCATTTTACAGATGAGGATGCTGACACACAGGAAAGTTGTGACTTACATAAGGTCACACATCAATAGTGGCAAAGCTGGAACTAGACCCAGATTCATCATGGAAGAATGCCAGTTAATACATTTGTTGAAAATAACCTGAACCATAATTGATGGGAGGGGAAAAAACCTGGGAATTAAGAATGAACAAGAAAGACCCCAGTGTGTTAGTTGGCAGCAAGTTAGGCATGAGTTTGCAATGATTTGATATGAAAAGAGAAAAGCTAATGTGATTTTTGGCTCGCATACATACAGAGGCATCACAAAACCAAGTAGGGAGGTAAAGTGTCTCCCTACATATGACCATGGAGATATTGTACCTGAGATACAGCATTCATACCTGGGCAGTTCTGTGCCAAAAAGATGCAGGTATGCTAGAAGGAGTTCAGAGAAAACCAACAAAAATGATTAAGGGGCTTGGGGCAGACAGGATGGAGCGAAAGAGAGTTTGATTTGTGAAGAAAGAAAAGAGCTAAATATAAAAGCTTGGCTTTTAAATTATTAAAGGGGACGATACATTTGTTTTAAAATATTTTAGAAGGTGTGAATGCAAAGTGAGGAAAGATTTGCGTGCAGCCTGCTTATGACTATGAAGAATGGGAAGAAATTAAGCAAAGGGAAATTTAAATTGAATATCAGGAAAATCTTCCTTATAGGGAGATCTGTTGAACACGCTCAAGGAATATAAAGGAATTCCATCACCAGCACTTGGAACACCTAAGGCTTGACAAAGCCTTGGAGAATGTACTGCAGGATGTGCTGTGCTGTCCCCATGGGAATGAAAAAGAGGGCCTAATGGGTCCCTTCATCCCTTACATCTATGATAATCACCACTGGAACATGAGTAGATGATTGTCAAGGACTAAAATGGTGCAGGATGTAATCAGAGGAGACTTGGAACTTGCCAGTAAGATGCTGACTTGGTAGGGAGTCTTTTCTTGCTCACTGCTTGCTGCAGTCCATTTGTACATCATTCCTTTTAGCTTTCCTTGATCTTCAGCTCACCCTCCTGGAATTGATAGGCAGCCTGAAGAGAGAGACTGTGATTACTGATTAAGGCTTCTGCTCTTGTTGGGTTGTCAGTGCTACATAGTATATCTTTCATCAGGGCATTTGATGATCACGAACCTAGATAATTGGGCTTGCATGGACAAAGAAGATGGGGATGTAATCACTGCTGCTCTTGGGGACTTTTCTGCAATGGTTGTAATTATTTTTATTTTGTGTTGATTTTTTGCTGTGCTCTGCAAGGCAGTCTAGTCTGATTTTCTGTATAGAGTATAAAGGTCTGCCCATTCTAGGAAACACTGTTATGTAAGGAGCACTGGCTGTTCTTTCATATACATTTTTTAAAAAAATTGAAGGTGGTGCTCAGAGAGATTAATCCCTTTCTAGCCTTAGATGTGCCAGTTTCCCTGTGAGAGGAAAGGGGTGTGCGTTCTGAAGAAAAACTTGTTTGTGTGAGACACTGCAGCGTCTAAGTGAAGAGCACAGAGGGAGAGCTACTTCTGAAGAGGCTGCAACAGTCCAGCAGATTCCTAACTGGATTCCCGATGATACATCAGCAAAACATTTACCATCACTAAGATATGCTTCTCTCTCTTACTTTAATTGCAGGGGGGAACCTCTACGATAAGATCCTGCGGCAGAAAGACAAGTTGTTTGAGGAAGAGGTAATTTGGGCTGTTTGAGGATAGCAGTGGTGCTGGTTTCAGCGCTACTTGAACGTATATAGTTATCTAGGTATTTATACTATGCTCCTTCCCATAGTATTAGCTCACCTCTATTCTTGTCAGGGGTCTCTTCTCATATCCTTTGGGCTGTAGTCCCGCCTCTCCTTTTGGACATCATAGGCAGTTATGAGGCATCAGGAAGCCTTTTCCTTTCAACCTTTGAATATCTTTAGGCAGTTATATCACACGTGGAATAATGGAGGGAGAATCAGTGGCTGTGGCTGCTTTACAGTCTCAGCTGAGATTTTGCTCTAAGATCTCCCTTTCTGCATTCCCATTTGACTATCACTCTGCTCATTTCTCTGTTTTGGCCTTCCATGGGATCTATTCCAAATCTGGCTTGTTCACAGACTACTTAATGAACCTGTCTGACAGTGGACTTTTTCCTGGGCCATACTTGTTAATGTGTACTGTTCTTTTCTCATTAGCTCCTACATTCTCACTGCTTCCTTCTCCCATCTTGAATTAAGATTCTCACATTTGCACCGCTCATAAAATAAACTTGGAGAATTTGTGAGTCTTGTGAAGATAAAATGGTCCAAGTTGGGGTTGCAAAGACCCACCCCAACCCAAATTCCCTCAGAAGATCATTAGCTGCCACTCCTAATTATTTTTACTGTAAGTTACCAATTTCTATAGCACATGTCACAGTGCACTTTGAAGAACACTGACACAAAATTATCTTATGGAGGTTCCCTCTTATAAGGATCCCTAAATTGGGATATTCCCAGGGGAGTGAAGATGACCTCTCCCTAAAGGAGCTTCCAGCCAGGATGTTCCTTGCTGATGGTCATCAGGTTCTCTTGCTGTAGCTTGCCAGGACAATGATATATGTAATTTTTGGGTCTCATGTGACCTTTGTTCCTACCTCTACAGATGGTGGTGTGGTACCTATTTCAGATTGCATCAGCCGTGAGCTGTATCCATAGAGCTGGAATCCTTCACAGGTAGGTGTCTAATGTAACAAAGCTCGGGTGAAAGTGGATTCATGTGTCTGAGGGCGAAACCTATTTGAAAATCTCTGTGCTCCTACTTCTGAAGCAGCATACCTCTGGCTAGCAGGAGGCTGGGGGAGAGGGGAAATCTGTCATACCTGTTTGATGCCCCTTTGGGAAGCTTCTGTGCTCATGGCATATCTGAGTGCTTTGGCATTAAATGCCAGCTCATCTCATGAGTTTAGGTTAGAAACTGCATTGCTGATTTTGCACAATGAACTAGAAAAATAATTGCTCTACATAGTCAATGCTGTAGCCATTGGAACCTATTTATTGAGTAAAAAGATAAATATCAATAGGGGAATAAACCAACCTCTGACTTGAAGCACAAAACAAATTTATTTCCTAAATCAGGCAGGTTGGAGGTAATCACTAGTGGAGAACACTGTTCCCATCTGCAATAATATCCCAGCATCAGATCAGTATGTGAATCTGCATCATTACTCATGTGGGCTAACCACATCACACCAGTGCTCCATGGACTGCAGTGGCGGCTTCTTCATAATTTCAGGTGCTGATATTGATCTGTAGAACTCTAAATATAAAATAGTGTGTCTGGGGGACTGTGTTTTCAGTGAGGGGCTTAAAGCTCTGGATTCACATTCTTTCCTACTTAACAGTTTCCTAACCTTAAGAGCTTAGTGTAAAGCTCATCTCTTCCCAAAGGCCTTTGCCTAAGGCCAGAGGCACTGGAACTGAGAGTACTGCGGGTACTGAGAGCCACTGAACCAAACTGTAAACCCTGTATATAATGGAAACCACTTCAAGCCAGGGGATGTGGCAGCACCCCTAGTTCCAGCACCTCTGCTGAAAGGTGAGGCAGAGGGCTGTTTTGTTTAACAGCTAAGTTCTGGAATTGGGTTGCTTTTACACTGTTTTATTTTGTTAAGAATTTTCCATGGGCTCATATGCCTGGGATTGGCCCATTTCTGAAAATGGAAAAATAAAACTGTCTTTAATGGTCTTCACTGTGATTCACAGGAGAAAGAACCATAGTCTGTACATTGGGCTCTGAAAGATGAACATTCCAGACTATTTCTGTTTGTGCATATATGATAAAATGCAGCTAAGGTGATTACTTCCCTGGGACTGTGAGATGAGAAGCTCTGTCAGTGACTGCAACACTGGGCTTTCTATGTCTGAAGAAATGCTAATCAAGTCTGATACAGTGAGAGATGCCATTCAGGGCTAACAGAAAAAGGAAGGCAGAAAGTTCACTACAAGTCCTGATGAGCAGAAAGACACTCAAGTACCTCAGCTTCATAATGACACTTCTCTCTCTTTTTTTCACCAGAGATATAAAGACATTAAATATCTTCCTCACCAAGGCAAACCTGATTAAGCTGGGAGACTATGGGTTGGCAAAGAAGCTGAACTCTGAGTACTCCATGGCTGAGACTGTGAGTATATTTTAGCAGGTCAATTTTGGGGCAAAGTAATCAAAGGATTTTTGTTTTAAAGAAAAAAATTAGACATGTGAATGCTTGCTGGCAGGGGAAGTGCTTTTTAGTGGGTGGAGGAATAGGGATGTGAGGCTGCATCAGTGGAAGGAGATTACGGAGAAGGGATAAATGAAGCTGGGTGGTAGGGGAGGTGAGAGGGACTGGAGTGCTCAGGTGAGGGGGAGGGACTCTGGGAAGGAGACATGGGGATAAGTGGCAGGAGGACTGGGAGAGAAAAGAGGCAGGGGAGCTGGTCAGCAACTCTGGTCAGTCCTACATTCTCCCCTTCTGTAGGTATGCACCCTTCATGGGAGCTGGGATATGGAGGGCCTTGCTTCTGGGGGTGTGCCAGGGTCCTGGGAGGACTCTGCCCACCTTTCGGGTCTGATCCTGCTTCCGTGACCCCCCTCTTGTGAGTCAGGTTCTGGAGGCGGCTTTTCTTTCTGGCAGTGCCAGAGCCCCCCTCCCTACCTTTTCATGTGAGCTGGAGTTGCCTGTTCCTCTAGTGGGGGAGCGAATGTGAGTCCATCTCTCTGACCTTGATGGGTATGTCTACATAGCAAAGATACATCCTTGGCTGGCCCATGCCTGCCAATTTGGAAGCAAGGCTGTTTCATTGCTGTATAGACTTCCTGGCTCTGGAGGGTCCTAGAGACTGGGCTCCAGCCTGAGCCTGGAATTCTGCACAGCAATGAAACAGCCCGAGTCAGATGGCACAGGCCAGCTGCAGGTTTTTGCTATGTGAGCCAGGATCTGGAGAAGCCCTATGCTTCTGGGGGGAGCTGGGAACAGAACTAAACACTCTGCTGACACAGGTGAGGAGTTGAGAACAGTCATGCTTGATGCATATCACAGGCTCTCCAGTGCTAGGACAGGGAGATGGAAACACCTACTGATGAATGAAGCAATTAACACATCTCAGAGTTATTGTTTCAGGCTGTGTTAATCTCCATAGGGTGTTCTCGTTCATCTGAGATCATCACACCTCTCTGAGCCTCCTGTGCTTTTAGGATTATCCTGTGTTGGGGATCTGCATATAGAAAAGCAGTTGCTGATGGTTAATTTCATAAATATTATAGTGGAGCAGCAGCTCTGCTACAGTTAGGATTAGGAAGATTTTTCTGTTTAAAGGATGATTTTCCTATATGTTCCAAAATCTGCATGCCTGTCTATATTTTCTTGAAATTTGCTGTGTCTTATAGGGGTGTAGGGTAGGGTTTGTGATCCAAATTTGGGGTCATTTGACCAAGGGGTTCCCTAGATATAACCCTCCCCCAGGAAAAAAGCTTTTCTTTAAAGTTCACAGATTCTTCCAGCATTTTTGGGGGCACACCGGGCTTCTGCAATACTAATGGTTTAATGGGACAGGAAGGGGAGGGTGAACTAGAAGTGGTGGTGATGGGTGGGGGGGGAATGGGAGCTATGTGTTGCAGGGAATAGTGGGGGTGGTCGGGCGGAGAGAGACATATCAGTCTTCTCTCACAAAACTCAAAGCACCAAGCTGCTCAGACTTGACGTAGCACAGGTGTTTGGAGCACATTGTCCTGGAACATCCAATACAGTTCTGTTGAAGGAGCTCTTCTCTTCTCCCTCTGGTATCTGATCTCCGAGCTCCATTGTTCCTGCAGTGATTAGTAGGCTTGGAATGGGAGACTGCTCTGAACTCCCAACCTGTTAAGGATTTTATAGGGTAGGACACCTGCTAACACGCACTTTTCCCCCCCAAAGGCTTGATTGTTAAATTTAATGCAGCTGTTGGTGTTTTGCTAGGATGCTTCCTTCCTTTGAAAACTTCCTTCAGGAACATCAGCACTATTACACAGCTCCATAACAAATGGGAACTTAGGGTTACTGTAATGTGCCCTGGTAGCTCCTGCTATAGCAAAACCAATTCAGTTATAACCCATTTTCCTCACATTCATAACATTTAGAACTTCATCTTTTTTGCTGAGGATTTCCATGCTTGATTTTTGCTCAAAGGGGAGTGTGTGTCTTTTTCTTGCCCCCTCCTTTTTGGCTGGTGGATAGTTTGATCAAAATTCATTCTGACACTTTTGAGTTCTCTGAGGGTGACAATAAATACATGCTGACCTTGCTGAAATTGGTATTTGACTGTGTGACTAGAGTTCGTGGAGTTGTGTAACTACCATCCAGCTTAAGGGAAAATAGATAGTGGATGATAGAGTAAGAAGGGATTGAATTAGCCCTGTGAATGTGCTCATAGGCCTCTGGTAAGATTCTAGCAAAGACTAATGAAAGCCTACCTCGTTTGTGACATAACTGCCCATTCTCCCAGCCTAGCCTGGCAGTCCCTGGGTCTGTTGCTGAGACAGTTTGCATAAAAAGGATTATAAATATCCCCCTCTTCCTAAAGACATGGTCTGTTCTCATTTCTCTCTCAATTTCATTCCACAGTGGTTAGTCTGACTCATTGCTAAGGGGAAGAGCCTATTCAGCTGGAAGCTTCTTCCCACTTACACCACTTGTCATGTTTGTTCTCAGTTTCTCATTATGATTCTGAACTGTTCATCTTTCATGTGATGTTCATGATGGCATCTGCATTTAACCAAAATATAGGTTCCATTGTTGAGGAAAGTCCAGTCCTGCAGCGGAAGTCTTCCAGATGGGATTCAGGCCAGCTTTTTGGCTTCCTGATCCTGAAAACTTCCTTTTTCATTCTGAAACAGAGCAGCTTTTGTCTGCTGACATCCCACAGTCAGACAGAACTGCTCACCAGCTGTGAGCTGGCAGCTGCTTTCAAATGCTTTGTCAGATCCCTTGTCCCTCACCTTCCCAAGACTACTGGGAGGGAGGGTGAGGAGAAATGGATGGCTGAACCTGATATGTTGTCATCACCTGCTTTGTAGTCCTGTTTGCCCTCACCTGCAAGGTGGTGAATGGTGAGGTAGGGACTATAGGTCCCACTCCTGAAGTCCTGACTTCCACTATGTGCTACATCAGAGTCTGAGCAGCTTGGGTGCTTTGGGTTTTCTGTAAACATTAGAAAATTAGCATTTGCAATGGAAATACTGATGGGCCCATAGTAATTATGGTGGGTCTGGGTGGAATGTGTATGAAGATTTTCTGCTTTTGTTATCTAGCTGGTGGGAACTCCATACTACATGTCCCCAGAGCTCTGCCAGGGGGTGAAATACAACTTCAAATCTGATATCTGGGCTGTGGGCTGTGTTGTCTTTGAGCTTCTCACCCTGAAGAGAACCTTTGATGCTACAGTAAGTCCATAGCCTGTGAGATAAATTGAATATGCTATTTGTTATTGTCACAGTGTCTATGCTTGTCCTGTAGCTTTTCTAACTTTTATTTTTACTCCTTCATGGCTATTGGTAATTTCAGTATTTATGAACACGAGGGTCTGAGAGCACAACCAAGAACTGGATGTAATGTGGGCAAACTTTTCCTGCTCAGCTTTGCTGATTCTCTTTGATCCTCCCCGCAGTCTGAGACCTCACACACACATGGAGTACAGATGGTCCTGATTTGTACCAATGTTTGAAGGGAAATGTTCCCTTTTGACCGAAGCAAGACTTCATTAATTTTCTGTGCAACCAAGTCCTATCTCCCGCCCCCGCCCCCACCCCCCCCAAAAAAAAAAAAGGGTCTTATGCTGGTAGTTGGAAGTTTCACAATACAGTATCCTGTTGTGAGAGTTTGTAATCTCTGGACCTCCTAGGATTTAATCATGTTGTCTTGTTCTACAGCTTGATTATGTGAAGCGTGTGGCTGATTGGCACAGCTGGGAGTTATCACTCAGCTATGTGGGGAGCATGGCTGGCTGGCTGGCACGGGTGGGGGAATAAAGCTGCCAGCTAGTGTAGCATGACGATGTGGGGAATGCAGCCAGCTGGGATGGTATGGCTGTAATATGTTCTATACTAGCTATGGGACCATGTCAAATCACTGTCCTTTTCTGACTTTTCATTGCCAGTGGTGCCTAGACTCCAGTACATGAGTGCTTGTGTGGTATCTTCAGAGCTGGGGAGCTTCTGTACACTGATGGAGCCTGACATACAGGGAGGAGCCCACCCTCCTCTCCCTCATTGCTTCATTTGGAGAGAAGCTTGGTGTTGCCACCAAGCCCTAGCTTGGAAAGGCTGTCTGGAAGAGATAGCGGTTCTGTAGGGGAGGTGACTAGGTTGCTGCAGCACCTAGTAGCAGCTGAGAGGAGGAGGGAAATGTTGAGTACAGAGTCAGAGAAAGATGATAAACATCAGAGGCCTGCAGCATCCCTCCCCATTGGACATACTGTCCAAGTCAGCTCAGCTCCTTTACAACTGGTCATTGTTTGTTTCCTCCCTAGAATCCCCTAAACCTGTGTGTGAAGATTGTACAGGGTAATCGGGCCATGGAGGTTGATTCCAGTGTCTATTCCCTGGAGCTGATCCAGATGGTGCACTCTTGCCTCGATCAGGTTGGGAAGATTAATTTTCTCTTCAGATCTTCTGCCCAATTGCCTAAGTCCTGCAGCTCCAGAGCAATGGGTGACTGCTGAGATGTGTATTTCAGAGTGGGGTATGTAGGTGCAGACAGACTCCCACATGCAGCTGCCTGTGCAGCCTGGTGTGTCAGTGAGAGTTACTTCTGCTTCCTCTTGTTCTCTGAAAACTTCCTGTCTGGATGCCTTTCCAGCTTCATGGGATTTGGAGGGTTGCTGGATTTTCTCTGATGCTGTATGTTGGGGGATGGTTAGAGGCTGAGGTTTTCACATTCATCAGCAAGCCTATCAGCATGATTGATATGGAAGCATCTTCCCAGTGTGATCTGTCCTGCCTTCAGCTCTCTGGGCTCTGCCTCTTGGCTTAATGTTCTTGTTGCCCTCAGAGCACGTGCTTCTTGGAGGCAGTTAAATTACCCATATCTTTGGAGTGTGGGAGTTCACAATTTGAGTATCTGGCTTTTAACCCTGTGCCGTCCAGAGACGTGATGGCCCTTTGGTTCATTTCTGTTTGACCGCATGCCTTTCTGAAGCAAGCGAGGCATGAGAGAAGGAGACCAGTGGGGGCTGGAATGAGATTTCACTGTAGACAATGACCGTTTCCTTAGGAGTGACCTGTTGCTCACCTCTTTCAGGATCCTGAGAAGAGGCCAACTGCCGATGAGCTGCTTGAACATGTTCTTCTCAGCAAACGCAGGAGGTAGCCAAATGTTCTCACCTTGGACATAGATGGGCTGTAGGGCTCAGGAGGGACCTTGGAGCTTTGTGCAAACTAATAATTCTGATGCTTCCTGAATTCAGCCCTTAGACTCATTTCTGTCTGGTAGGAGGCACACCTTGAAATATACTCTGCCCCTTTAAGAGAGGGGAGTGGATTGCTGCTATTCAGGCAAGAGAAAGCCTTGCTGGTGATTTAAATTAACCTGCATACCGGTGGGAGCATGGGGGGCTGTGGAGTGCCCATCTGCCCTCTTTGGTGTAACAGCTGATGTTCTGAGAACTCTGGTGTGTTTCTCTGAGACTCCTTAGAGGGACCCTGGCTGCTGACATTCAAGTTAGATCTTTAGGAACACGTAGCAGTGCTCAGGCACTTGTAAGGTCATTATAAAAGCCCTTTTATCTCCTGTATCCCATATAATAAGCCCAGTCCAGCACTTTTCCCCTTAGCCCTCCCTGCAGAGTTGTGATGAAAATGCCCCATTTCAGTGGGTGCCCGCACTTAGCTACACTAAAGACCATGTTGGCAACTTACCAGGAGCCTGAGGACTGTGCTTGACTATTTGCCCACCCTCATCTTCAGTGCAGAGGGGCAGCCCACAGAGACTGCAAGTCAAGTCCCAAGATGTGCTGCTTCATGGTGTTCTAAGTGGCCTGGCTGAGATGTATCGTACCTACTCCTTCATGTAAGATGAGGGTGGCTGTGGGCCATGCTGTCGGACTGTTTGAGTTACCCTTTGGCCACCCTGGTGGTGGACATTTCCTTGCTTTAAGGTGCTTTTCATTAGTAGGCAACCCCCAGAATGATGCTCCAGGGTGTTGTCTTGCTGAACGTGCCATCATTAGGATAAGATTTAAAACCCACATCCTGTTCACTTGTGGTCATTAGAGATCCAGTGGTACTTTTCTCAAAAGTAGGGGTGTAAGCTTTAGCATCATAGCCAAATTCTGGCTCTGGTATATACTTTTTGCCTCCCTTAATTCCCACAAGAGTTTGTTCGCTCTCTGGTGCATTACTTCTGCCCTAATCACGTGTATTGCTGTAGGATGTGTAAATAGCTGCCATGGTCCACCCCAGAAGGAGCAGCATTTCATCTGAAGGGAAAGTAATCCCTGTGTATGGCTTGTCAGTTTGTGGAGTCTGTAAAGTGTTTGGGTCTATAGTAATACGTAGTTACTATTTTCTGTAATGGTTTTTCTTTTTTTTTCCCTGTGGTAGGGAGATGGAGGAGAAAGTCACGCTGCTTAATGGGCCAACCAAACGGCCAAGGTAATGATTTGAGCATGTATTTAAAGAGAGATTTGTAGAGAATAGCTTTCCACCTAGAAATTTTGCTGAGAGTGTTAGAGATGAGGCTGTGACATCCTTAATGGACTGTTGTAGTTAGAAAAACTTTAAATGCTAGAAACTCAGGGAGGGTGCAATTGTATGCTCATCAGTGTATGAGGCTATAATCCAACCCCCTCTTTTCAGGCTTGTCTCAAGTGCAAAGGTGGGAATTTCTACTACATGTGGGGAGAGTGTTAGGTGGATCATTCTGTCTCTGAGATAAGTCATTTGCTTAAAGGGGCTCCATAATTATTGGCAGATAACATGTAGCTAACTGACACTGACGCAGCATGTGGGATCCAGTTCAGAAGAGCAGGAGGTGTTCTGTGTGAATCTCAGTTCCCTCAGTGTACATTGTTATGTCACTTGGCTTGGTGAGTGGCCTAGGGGAAAGGGATAGGGTGTGGGGGAGGCACTGCTTGGACTCTGAGGAGGCTGCCAAGCACAGCCTATATCTGTCAGCTACCCATCCTTGTCCGTGGAGAGGGGGTGGGTTGATGTCCCCACATGCTTGGCTGTTTGTGGTAGTCTGGGGTCCATGGACAGTGTGAGAGTTGGCTCTGGCCTGTATCTGGAGCCTGTGATCTCTGACTGGTATTGGGAGGGCAAATGAGGTAGTTACAGTGGGTTTCTAGGTCAAATAGGGAGGGAAGTCAGTATAGACTGGGCTCTTCAGGCAATAGTGAAATAGGGGAGATACTGGGTCTACGCTGTGTTGAGGGTCAGATGTGAGATGTTGAGCTCTGTGGCACTATGGGTGGTTGGGTGAACTGCAGAATGCTCAGGTCACTGGCCCATATGTGGTGGGTGGGTTGTGGTTCATCAGTTCGTGTTGTAAGGAAGATAGTGGGTCTGTGGCCCATTTTAGAAATGTAGATGCAATAGGGTGGGTGTTGATAAGGGGGCAAAGCTAACGGTATTTTATGATCTTTAAAGTGTGCAATTTTCTATAAAAGCTCTGTTAGCAGCCTTTTGAGGGTGATAAATTCTGAACCCTAACTCAGCCCTAATGAAGTTTTTATTGGAGAATTCTTTTGTGTGTGAGTGTGGGAGAGAATTTTGGATGAAGGAGAGTGTCTTATGCTCAGATAACTCAAAACTAGTACTGGAGCGGTAACTCAAGTTAGCTATGATTGTGGTGCGGAGATGAGCACAATTATTTGAGGAGAACAGTGAAAATTGCAACAAATAACTCATAGTTTTGAAGTTAAATCCTATGACAGACTCACATTCCTAGAGACTAGTTTCCACTTTGAGGCTTTTGAAAATGAGGAGGACTAGAAAGGTAACCTTTATTTTTTTAAAATGAGATAAGGTGTGGTGGCATTCATAACAGTCATCGGGCACTCCAGGACATCATAATCGCTGCCCACAGGCACCAGGCTGCCAGTGAGGAATTGGGCTATTCATTTGAATTTTGCGACAGTTTTTTGTAAAACAGGGTATGTGCATAAATTCTCCTTTAATCCCAGCTAATGAGCTAATTTGTAGTAAATAATTTCTGCAATAAATGTAGCTATTTTTCTGCTGGTGAATTATCAAACAGTTTGATTTTCACAAATTGATTATTTGAAAGCATTGTCTGAGCTCTGTGTTTGATCCTGTTTCAATCCATGTGTTGTTCACAAACTACTTGCTTTGACTGCGGCTTCTGTTTTCTGATCTGTTTGTGGAGTGATTGGGCACCTAAGTTATGTAGCGTGTTTTTGTTCCCTGATTGGATGGCTGAAATTCTCTTAGAGGGAAACCGGAGATTGAGATGGCCATGTGTTCTTTTGTGTATGTTTGTGTGATTATTTGTGAATCTTTCACTTTCTGAGCATTTTTTCATGAGTACTCATGAGACCTTCACATTTGACAAATACCAACTGTCATGTCAGTGTACTAAATGTCATCAGATTGGATTCTGGTTTTTATTTGAATGATTGTTGGAGGCTCCTTTTTCTGCAGTGCTCACTCAGTGGTGCTCCTGAGCATATTTAGAACACTCCAGACATCACAGTCTTTGAGGAGAGAAGAATTTTTGTAAAGAAAAACCCACTAATGTTTGTGAAGAGCTGCAGCTGAGACCCAAGTTGTCCAATTCTCGTCTAGTTTCTCCTCTGCGTGGGGACCAAAAGGAAGGATTTGGGTTGAACAGTGTTGACAATGGTCATAGCTTCTTACTAAGAGCATTTGTGTTCTGGGGGATGTTACACAGGTCCAGCACCGTCAGTGAGACACCAATTGCAGTGGTGACTTCGCGCACTAGTGAGGTGTATGTTTGGGGGGGTGGGAAGTCCACCCCCCAGAAGCTGGATGTCATCAAAAGTGGCTGCAGTGCGCGCCAGGTGTGTGCTGGAAACACTCACTTTGCTGTGGTGACGGTGGAGAAGGAGCTCTACACTTGGGTGGTAAGTGAGCCAAGCAGAAGGAACTTGGGAAGGCAAGGAGGCCAGGGATAGAAGATTTAAAAGTTAGAGAATCCAGCCATAGGTCAGTTTATCAATCTGTTAGAAACAGGAGAATGGGAGCTCAGGAAGGAGAGAGATGAAATGTAGGCAAGTTTGGGGATTAGATGAAGTAGCAGAAATGGTTGGAGGCAGCCCCTTTGGGTGCTAACCTAAACCTCTCAAGTATAATATTTTTTTATGCGGGGGTGGAAGCATTCTTCTATGGAGTCAGGTGTCAAAGTGCTGCTGATGTTACCCAGGATTGCAGCACACCAAAGGGTGGTAAGTTAGGGACTGTGGCATGATGCCCTGAGCCAAGCACCCTTTCTTTCCCTCCCCCCATCTCTAAGTGCAGTGGCGGTCTTGTACTATTCCATTGGCCTGTATCTATTTTTGGAGAAGGGTTTTCAGAGACCACATGGAATGGGTTGGGGAGCCCATTAGAATGCAGGAATCATGTCCTGAGTGCAGGAACCATAGCCTGGCTGGGTATAGGTAGGACTCTGAGTACTCTGCAGCAGGCTGGTTCCAAATTCTGCAGCAAGGGCCCCTTCTTTCAGGGACCAAGCTGGAGACTGCAGCAGCTTAAGGTGAATGGAAAAATTGAGTTTTATCATGAATTTTAAAATAATTCACTTTTGTTTCCCCTGTTGCTTTGGTATCAAACTAAACAAATGTATCCTACATCTACATTTTCAGTTTTCTGCAGATTTCTGTACTGACAACACACAACTGCAGCATAGAACCTGTTCAGAGGGGAAGGGGAGGAACAGGAAATTTTGATCGAGTAGGGGATAGGTCTCTTGGGGAGGGAGGCAGTTGGTGATTACGGGACAAACACATTCACTACTAAAACCATCAGTGAGATCATTAGAGTGTCATAGAGACACTCTAATTGTCATATTAGGTTTCAGCATCAACAACCCGTCAAGATGAAAGGGGAAGCTCAAAATTCTCAGAGCTGTTGTTTCAGTCTGTCTGCAGACTTGGGCAGAAATTGCTGCATAAGTGACACTTGTTTCACATGCTTAAGGATTTCTTTGCACCCATAAGCATTAGCAGCATATGTAATAATGAAAGCTGAGATCCTTGAGCACAGTTCTGCAGCAACAAGCGTATTCTGCAGCATCTCAGATTACACAGGGCCTTAGTCATATAATGCACCTGTCCATTTGGGTAGGCATGAGAAAGGAGAGGTATATCTTCCTGACTCCTGTGGCTGGCTTGAAACCTGATTGCTGCTCCTTAGGGCATAATTAAAGCTACCTGAAAGCCCAAGGTGCCATTTAAGTGGTGTTTGGTATCATACCCCACTGAGAGACCAGTCCCTTCCCTAGGACAGGGTAACTAAAACACTTTCCCTTGCTCTGTTGTTGTTTTTAACTTACCTCCTCATTCTCAGGCTTCAAGGGTACTGACAGTATCCCCCTGAGCTCTGGACATGCATCCTTACCAGGCTTCTATGTATTCCAGAATATGCAGGGGGGCACAAAGCTGCATGGCCAGCTGGGGCATGGAGACAAAGCTTCCTACCGGCAGCCAAAGCGTGTGGAGAAGTTGCAGGGGAAGGCTATCCACCAGGTGTCCTGTGGGGATGACTTTACCGTTTGCATCACAGGTGAGAGACTGATTGGGTGGCATGAGGACAGACCCTGGTCTGCTGCACAGTGGACCAGTCAGCCTCCAAGACGAGCTCAGCAGAGAAACTTTACCAGGGAAAAGGCTACACTTTGGCTTTCTCTGAGCTTCTCAAACAAGAGGCCTGCAGGTCCCAGCATGCAGTGATCCATCTTAATATGAACAACCAGGTTACATTTCAGGCAAAGACTTTATAGTCTCCTGGGGCCACTCCTCTGTATTAAAGATGAGGGTGACCACAGGGATCAGGATCCTTTGGCCACTCCATGGAAGGTTAGTAGGCAGCCTGATGTCCATGTGCTGACTGAGTTTGCTCCATCTTCAATGCAGATGAAGGCCAGATGTATGCTTTTGGCTCGGACTATTATGGCTGCATGGGTGTTGACAAGGCATTTGGCTCTGAAGTCTTGGACCCCCTGCAGCTGGACTTCTTCCTCAGCAACCCTGTGGAGCAGGTCTCCTGCGGAGATAATCATGTGGCTGTTCTGACCAGAAACAGAGAGGTCTACTCGTGGGGCTGTGGGGAGTATGGTATGTGCAGTCATGGCGTGTCCTTTTTCTGGGACCTGTTCCAAGCTTTGGAGGCCTAGGGAGGTCAGACATAGTATGGCCCTGAGAGGGAATGGAAACACATCCACTCTTACTCACAGCTGGCAGGATGGTGGCTATGATGCAGTTATATAAAGCAGAGAATGGATGAGGGCTGCCTAGGGCACCTTGGAGGCCAGAAATCACCTAGTCGTTCATGGGGGTTTCTTTCCAACTTAAATTGAGAGATGAGGAATGAACCTTTGGGATTTTACAAGGAAGTTGGGAGGCAGGGTGGTTTCCCCAGGAATAGGTACTCTGCCTTTGGGACAGAGAGTTCCCTGTGAACTGGAGCAGTGCACTTTGTCCTTGGAGGGGTTACCCTGATGAATGGAAAGGAGCTCTGTTTTCCCAGAAGCAGGGCTCCTGGCTTTGGGGGATTCTGCTAGGAGTGGGGAAGGTCAAGGGCATGTCCCAGGGACAAGCCTCTCAGCCATGGGAAGATCGTACATCACTGTTTCTCACCATAGTCTCTCTGCTGACACAGGGCGCCTGGGTTTGGATTCTGAAGAGGATCACTACACCCCTCAGAAGGTAAAACTCTAGCTGCCTCCTCCTGAAACACCTCTTGGGCATTAATCTGGGCCCAAATTAGTCACTGTTTTCAAAAATTTGCTGCTTAAGTTTGTTTTTCCTAAGGCACTGCAAAGCTTTGAGGATTCCATATTCCCTTCACCAATCACTGGCCCTAGATCTAATGGCAGTTATCAGTCGGTCTGAGATGGGAAATATAGCTTTCAAAATGGCTAAACTAGGGTGCTCCCCGTGCCTTGTGACTTCCAACTTCACTGCTCTGAGACCTCCTTGCAGAGACAAATAATAGCAAGTGCTGAACGTGACAAAGAAAGCCCTGTAGGAGGGGAGCGTCCTGAACTATTAGCACCAAATTCCATGCCCCAGATCTACAGAGGAAAATTGTTCTTCTCTAACCTTCTGGAATTCTTTGGGCGTTCCACAAACTAATGGCAAAAGGAAAATGAGTTGATATAATTTGTCAAAGATTATTTGGAAATCCATATAAAATCCCTCCCAAAAAGGAGTGGGAGGTGAAGTTCTATCATGGGTTAGAAACCAGCTAAGAGACGGAAAACAAGGATAGGATAATTTATCAATTTTCTTCATGGCAAGAAGTTTACTTGGAGGCTCCAAGTGTTGCTTGATGTATTTATTAACGATCAGAACAGGTGGATGAACAGAGGTGGTTCAATTTTGCAGATTATACAAAATTATGTAGGTTAGTCAATAGTAGAGAAACCTGTGAGGCACTCTGGAACCTCACATGGAACCAGCAAGTTTGCATGGCTAAAGTGTTTACTGTGATGATTTTTCCCCACTCACTATAAAGATCACTCCTCACCATCTTTTCTTTACCAAAAATATGTTGTGTAGATAAGCAAACAATCTCCTGATCTTTATCATTACACTTGTTCTTACTTCCCCTACACTCACTGTCTGTTGTTCTGATTCAGTAAAGGGTCAGATGTTCACATTAAATAGTAAAGAAGATGCAGAAGGAAGAAAAACACATGCTTTGGGGGTAAAAGCCAAATTCTGATAGTGCTTAAGAAGTGACGTCCCTTATGGAATAATAACCGTTACTAATGCAAAATACCATTAAGGTCACAAGCTTGGTAGGATTCACTATAGGATCATACATTGGTATGGATGGGCTTCAGGTCATAAAACCAAACTAATTGTCAGGAAGACATAACTTCCCTGTGGGTAGTTTATTCTGTTATGAAGATTCTTACACATTTATGTGAAGCATCTTGTACTGGCCATTGTCAGGGATAGGACCTAGACTAGATGGACCACCACTTTGATCCAGTCAGGTATTTCCTGTGTTCTAGTTTTGGTCCTTGGCTTCTGCTCTGTAGCTGTCAGGACTTGATTCCTGGCATTTGTGTTTTCAATCTAGGTGGATGTTCCAAAGACCTTGAACATTGTCTCAGTCCAGTGTGGCTGTGATGGGACTTTCCTGCTGACCCAGACTGGCAAAGTGCTGGCATGTGGACTCAACGAGTTCAACAAACTGGGCTTGAACCAATGCACGTCTGGGATCATCAACCATGATGTGAGTGCATCTGGTGCTCCTGTGCCTGCTCCCAGGGTTTCCTAGAAGATGGGGAAGCAGAGGTCCCCCAACAATGGCAAGGAATCCATCACATGGGATACGTCCATCCACTGGATCCCAGCTCAGAACTGCAGGGGGAAGGGAAATCCTAAGGCACCTGCTAGTATGATGAGAGGCAAATCATTCCCCAGCCTCACATCTGCCAGTGGGTTCAGTTCACTTCTGTGGTGGTAAAACAGCATGTTAGCTGCATCTGGGGCACTCATACAACGTAAGTGGAATCTGAGCCTGGCAGGAATTACCTGTCTTCTTGCAGGGCTGGCAGACCCAGCACTGTCCTCTACCCAAGACCTGCATAGATAGATCTTGGCTGGTGAATGTGCATGATGTGTGTGCTCCTGGGGTGCTGGCTCTGGGCTTTACCTGATTATGTCTGGTCTCTTCCTTCAGACCTACTATGAAGTTCCCTACACAACTTCCCTTACTCTGGCCAAGCAGCTCTCCTTCTACAAGATCCGCACCATTGCCCCAGGAAAGACGCACACAGCTTCCATAGATGGTGAGACCTACTCACAGTGCAAGTAGTGGTGGGGAATGGCTCCACTTCCCCACTCCCGGTTAGAGGAGCTAGTTGTTGTCCCCAGGGATAGGCTTTCATTGTACATGTTACTGGCTTGTATGCTGTGTTCAGAGTTAGTAGGTTACCATTTGTGCTGGTCCTTTTAAATCAGTTCTATTCCATTTCATTCCAGCTCCACTGAGCAAAGTAGAAGCGCATGAAGCCCCATCCAGTGATTGCGAGCCGAGTGCTGACCCCTGGTCAATGAAGGTTTTAGATAGGGTCTCAGCTCCCTTTGCCACTGGCTGTCAGTTCCTGGAGCAGGCATGAATTTCACATTGTTCAGCAGCAGCAATATCAGAGCTCAGTTCAGCCCTCCTAAAGGGAGGAGAGGCTTGTGCATGGAAAGGATAATACCTTGGGAAGGCTGATGTTCAGCATTAGAACCTGATCAGGCACCTTGGTTCCCCCTGCCAGAGCATCTCAGTTAAGGGACTGGGAGGAGTCACGGGATCCAGAGTCAAAGGTAGGAAGCAAAGAGAGATTTGAGTGGCTGGGGGACTTTCTTGGGTTGAAGCAATTCTCACTGGCTAATAGCCCCCTTCCAGAATGACCAAGTTCTTAGCAAAGTCCTTTTTGGTCATGGGGTGTTCCTAGTAATTCTCTCTGCCTGCATGGCTGCTTCCTGTCTTGGGTACCTACCATGACTCTCCTCATTCTTCCTCTCAGAGCGGGGCCGCTTGCTGACCTTCGGCTCCAACAAGTGCGGACAGCTGGGCGTTGGTGACTATAAGAAGCATCTGGGAATTAACCTGCTGGGAGGCCCCCTTGGGGGTAAGCAGGTGATCAGGGTTTCATGTGGAGATGAATTCACCATAGCTGCTACTGACGGTGAGTGAGCATTTGTGTGGCTGCAGTGGACTCTTCCTGTGGGCTGGGTCTGCAGAATAGTTTCAGACATTTGGCTCCCATCTAGCAATGGGAGCATTTCCTGTATCTTCTGCCATTCAGGGCAGCACAGAAAGGCTGCAGTCTTTGCAGTTAGCCCTGGCACAGTCAGGCTCTGAAAGGCCGTGACTGGAACGGGGAAATTTTCCCAGATTGGTGCCATATTAGTGGGGCAGGGCAGCACAAAGCTTTAGCTAATGTTGTCCACAGGGTACCAAGTGGTTGGCTGGAGACTGGCTGCTAGACTTCACTACACACAATTTTAGCCTTCCAAGGGCTGGTTAGTAGCAGGTGGACTAGACACCCTGTCTGTCTTGAATCTGAGTAGCTATGGGAGATCTCTGTAATGAGTCCAGGCTGGTGGGGCCCTTGGAAGGGTAATGAGGTGTTTCTCAGTTCAGGCTGATGGTTCAGTTTTTTCCTAGATAACCATATCTTTGCCTGGGGCAATGGTGGGAACGGACGTCTGGCAATGACACCGACAGAGAGAGCTCATGGCTCTGATATTTGTACTTCATGGCCTCGGCCCATTTTTGGGTCCCTGCATCATGTTCCAGATCTGTCCTGCCGCGGCTGGCACACCATTCTCATTGTTGGTGAGTGTGATTCAGGGACAGGGGCTGTTCCAAGGACATTTATTGTGATAACTCATTACTCACTAACATAGGCTTACTGGGAGGGAGGGTCAAGATCATTCTGAGGGAACTCGCTGGCGAGTCCACATCAGCCCCGGTATTGGAACACTGGTTTCGTCCTGTATTGATTTGAACCACCTTTGTGAGAGCCCCTTTACCAAAAGAATATTCTTTCTTTCCATAGAAAAGGTGCTGAATTCCAAAACCATCCGATCCAACAGTAGTGGCTTGTCCATCGGTACAGGTGAGTAATCAGCCCTGAGTAAAAGCCATGTGGGTCACTCCACAGCTGGGGTTCCTGGGCAGCAGCAGCTTTGACGCACACTGGAAAGCTTCAGACATGTGCAGGGTCATTTCAAAGGGCTTTCAGAGCCAGTTATTACCCATCCCACCCTCACTGCTTCCTGCCTGCACTGGGCTTTCTGGTCTCCTTCCCCACTGGGGCCAGCTGACTGCCTCCCACTCCAGTATTGTAGTACCTGTGAGGAGCATGATGATAGGAGGTTACTTGCCTCAGTTAGCACAGTGTGATACACGTTGTCTGCTTAGGTGCCAGCAAAAACAGTACTTATAAACCAAACCAGGTTTCAGCCCAGTCAAACCCCCTAGAAGTGTGAGATCTGAGAAAACTAGAGCAGCTGAAATTTCTGAGGAGCAAAGACCACAGGTCCTTGCAGGAGGCCCTGGAGATAACAAATGTAAGAACCAAGCACCAGAAATGTACACATCATCTGTATACTGTGCTGAAGTCCCTGCCCCGCAGGGGGCTTGCAGCTTGTTAGATTGAGCACAGACAAGGAGGATCAGGGTCTGTGCAAGGTGGTCCTATTATCTTATCCAGTCACCGAGGTATCTAGGTGTGAATTATGGTATCTGTGTCCAACTGGCTCAGGCCTCTGCATTTTTTCAGACATGGTCCTTGCACAAGTGCACTGAGAGTGGATGCAGTTGGTCCTGTCACAGGGTTTCAGTTCTGTCTTTGAAAGGCCTCAAAGAAGAATGCGAGGGGCTTTTAATAAAGAGAGGGAGGCCAGCTGGTGCACAAGATGAGGAAGTGCTAAGCCTAAGGGGAAGGATCTGAACAGCGTGGGAGAGGAGTAGGAAGAGATGGAGGCAGGAGCTGAGCTGTGTGGGGCCTTTAACATGAGACGCTAGAACTTGATGTGGAAGGCAAGAGGAGATCAATAGAGGGAGGTGAGTGGGGAGGTGATATGGTGGCAGCTGCTGGAGGATACATCTTTGGCAGAAACATTTTGGATGGACGGAAGGAGGGCAAGGTCAGAGGCTTGTTGGCAGGAGAGCTGGACATTGTGGGGTCTGTGTCCTGTTAGCTTAGCCTGGGGTGCCAGTGGTTCAATAACTCTCACCAAAGTGGCAATGACCTCATTAACTTTCAAACAGACTGCGTGTTATGAGGGTTAGGAAGGCAGGGCAGGCTGATAGGATTGGACTGGATGCTTGTGGAGGTGGTGGGACTGGATGAGTGGCTACAGATATGAAGACAAGGAGATTGTGTGGGTGGGAAAAGCAGTCAACACTTCTGTCTGATCTGTCCAGGCATTCGTCATCCATGTCCCTTTATGCAACAGGAGATAGCTTGATGGATGAGGAGGTGGTTACCTATCTTGGGGTCACTACAGGGACTTTTGGGTGGGGAGAGATGAGGCCAGGAAGCAAGATTGTGTGGCAAAGGGTCACTTTTGGGGAGGGTTGCATGGTGTTTTATGAATTACATAGCTGGAAGGAGACATAGTCCAGGTAAATACACTCACCTTCAGGCTTCTGCAGTTAAAGTAGCTTTTAGGGGGATAATCTCCCCTTCTCTTTTCTCTGCCTCATCTGGGATCCAGCACCTGCTGCATTCCCTGACCTGGTAGAGCCAATGAAATGTGTAAGGTTGCTGCTTCTCTTTCTTGTCTGCCAGTGGCTCAGAGCTCCACAACTGGTGGAGGAGAGGAGGAGGAAAATGAACGGGAATCTGAAACCCCTGATCCAAGTGGAGGCTTTCGGGGAACCATGGAAGCAGATCGTGGAATGGGGGGCTGGATCAGTGCAACAGAGGCCATGGGGGACAGCAATGCCGACAGCAGCTCCTGCCCTGGCTGGCTGCGTAAGGTAATAAACTGTCTCATGAATTTATCTAAAATTCCAGGATCTGGGATCACGGTTAAGGGAGAATAAGCTGTCCCTTCTTCCTCAAAGAGCCCAGCAAGAGGAGTTCCAAGAGGCTTCCCTAAACTGTCTGCAGCCTCTATTCTTCCCCACCAGAGGGCGCAGGAGACCCCCCTCTTCACCAGATTGACATTTCTCTGCACTCCTTGTTCTGTGGTAGTACTGGATTTAGACACACAGCTAACACCACTGGTTTGGTCAATTTAATGTACCCTGTCTACCCCCACACACCTCATACATCATATGAAAGTTTATCATGTCTGCTTTAAGATGTGGTACAATGTGGAGCTGTCAAGTGGTGCCATTACCATAGAAACGGGATAAACAATGACACCAAAATGACCACTTGGAAATATTTGCATTCATTTGTTAGTTTAATCACTCTAGGTATAATTGCAAGACATAAAATTTGATTTCTTTGTGATCCAAAGCATCACAACAACAATCTAAAGGGTGAAACAAAATCTAATAACACATTTTTATAGGTATCATTGAAATGTAATAGCGCTGTTAACATCTCTAGTCAACATTGTCATCATCTTGTTCATCATTGTGATCTCTGTCAAGAGTGCATGGGATAACATAGTCTTCATTGCCTTGGCTTATACACAGTTCTGTGCAGGGAAGATTGTTCTGACTATAGACACAGTAGATTGTGCAGCAACCTCTATTGGTACAGGCACAGATAAGATCTTGTAGAAGCTCACTGCTATTGGGCCCTTGAAGAGTACAGGCAGTAGTTCATCATCTACATTGCAATAGTGATCCAATAGCTGGTTTACCGATTTGTGGAGGCTTTCAAATATTTGTTTGCCAAGATGCTCTTTTGATCGCTTTTTCAAAACTGTCCTCACACGATGGGAGTTTCGCCACTGACTTGTCCTTTTTGATGGCTAGATTGAGGCGTAAGCAATTCGGGTCTCTACAGGTCTCTTTCTTTCTTGTGCTGGTCAGACACCACGACTACCAACTTCTTTGGTGCAGAAATTGCAGCTCGTCCGGAAACTCTTTTCCAATTTGGCAAGATGTCTGAAGTGGTAAGGTACCTTTGTTTTGACATGAAACACAGTTTTTTTCTAAATACTAAATAGGGCTGATATAGAGTCACATCCTTTTAATACGTGTACAGCAGGAAGTGTGTTGCCGAAGTCAGGGTGAATGCATCACAAATTGCATGCACAGATATGAAGAATTGCATGAACAGATATGTCAGTTGTGCTGGTAATGGTAATGGTTCCTACATGTTACCTATATGTTCCAGTTTTGGAAAGCAATGAACAGCAAGGATCAAAACTTGTGTATCAGGTGATCTTATTATGGTTACTTTGACACACAGAGAGCCAAAATCCATATTGGCACATACAGCATGCAAAAGTATTCTTGTGTCGTCGTCTTCTTGAGTACTGTATAAGTCTTGGACTACTTCAAAAACTTCTACTGGTGATGGACTTTGCTTATTTCACCATCAGAAAAGCCTCTAGCAAAAAGGAATGTTTGTGTTGGGTGTGCTCCTACACACTCAGGTGCATTTTTAATCCTATATTCACAGAGAAATTTTAGAAGTGACTGCTTGTTGGATATCACATTTAGAAACATTTCCATGGAGGCACAGGGCATCCACCAATCACCTAGTATTTCTTGCATCCAACCTTAGATCCTGTCCAGCACTGTCTGTCTGCAGTTTTCACAAAGTTCCTGTCGTATCTGTAAAGACTTTGATTACAGAATTAGCACTGTCAAATTCTTTTAGGACCTGCCTCAAATACTCAGCAGGCAATTCATAGAATGCGTAGAATTTGTCTCCAGCCATCAGCTGTATGAGAGCCATGGCATCTCTGGCTTCTTTGTTGTATGCTCTTTGCTCATGGGGTCTTTCAGATTGAGCCTCCAGCTGATCCCTTAATTCAGTTTTATCTGTTCTTCTCATAGTTCCATCAGCCTGGAAGAGGGGCACAGCATAGGTCCTATTGGGTGACTAAGAACAGTTGCCATTGAAACATCATCTCTGCATCTTGCGAAGGACTGGGCTCTGCAGAAAATAATTTCAGGACTGATAGCGACTGCAAGTTTCCCTCCTTTGCCTGACTTAAATTTGGTGGTCTTGACCATGTCAGCAAATGTTTTGATGCCAGATTTCTTGACTGAGCTGAAGAAGATATGTCCTATCAGAATCAAGTGCCCCTCTCATAAGTCTCTCTATTTGTTCTTCACCAACGTCTGCTGTTTTCAGTAGACTCTTGTACACCTGATTTTACATGCAGTCTAGCAAATACGTTGGTAAACTCCTCTGGATGTGATTCAGGGTCAAATGGGTTTGTCATATTGTTGATGACATTGTTGATAAGAGTTGTAATACGCTCTTCATCCTTCAGTGCAGAGGCAAGGACTTGTTTATGAACTTTGTCTTCATTACTTCTCATTAGGCCACTTCTTTCTCCCATAGCTTTTGCATATTTATATTATGATGCTATGTATTATCATCTCTAACACTGACCTGTACATAAGCGTCACTGAATTAAAAAGCTAGTTTCTAGAATATTTCAAATGCAAGTACTGCATGCATGGGCAGTTACAAATTAAAACCTTCTACCAGGCAGACTAGATGCTACATTATATGTACGATAGCTTACAGATGGAGAAGCATTACATGAGGAATTCATGTACATTTATATGTACCCACTATGCAGCACAAACTGTAGGCACGGAATCTGCTTCTACTGGTGCAAAACCTTCAATCTGAGACCGATCTGGTCAGCAAATTTCAATTGAAAGTATAGAAAACTATTATCACTTGTAAGATACTTTGATATTGATATTCACCATTTTTTGCCACATTCTAAACAGCTTCATTTCTGAAAAAAATACTTGCCCATGAGAAACTAAAATCTTTTAATACATTGTTGTTTGGTAGCTTTGACCAATAAGTACCACACTAAGGTGCTTAAATTAACTTAAACAGTAAAAACTGTACTCATGGTCCTATTGCAGTGTTTCTGGAACTGTGCAGAAAATGACACTTTTTTTGTTTTTAGTTACCACTGTTTCACCTTGTCTACAGGCTTACAGCACCACTTGACTACTCCATATTATGCCTCATCTAAACATACATAAAATAAGCTTTCAAGTTATATATGGTGTGGGTGTGTGTAGGGTGGGTATATTAGTATGGCCCTTTTTGGAGAATTGTCGCACACCTAAATGGTGACACAAACGG
Source organism: Lepidochelys kempii (assembly GCF_965140285.1). NCBI lineage: Eukaryota > Metazoa > Chordata > Testudines > Cheloniidae > Lepidochelys > Lepidochelys kempii. The sequence goes on along the minus strand of NC_136385.1, from coordinate 91,342,445 downwards.
GACCCGTCAGCCAACCAGCCCACACCAGGAAATGGTGTGGAGTTCACCCCAGTGATGATCGGAGAGACCTAGTGCCAGTGCCAGGCTACTGTTAGGAGGAGAGTGTCTCGCTGCTAGTCTGACTTCAAGCAAGGGGTCTACTGTGTGAGGAGCCTGTAAGCCATAGTAGTCTTTTCCACCACAAGAGGGTGCTGGTGCCCTGGCTGAAGAGATGCAGGGTGTTTAGGAGCATGAGGAATCTCTGACACAATGCTGCTTGTGTGTGTGTCCAGGAACTGGAGAATGCTGAATTCATCCCCATGCCTGACAGCCCCTTTCCTATGAGCACAGACTCTTCAGAGCCTGAAAAGGAGACTCTTCCCTATCAGGAATTTCAAGGACTGAAAGTGGCCTCTGATGCTCCTGCTGAATTCAACAAGCCCAAGACAGAGCCCCAGGTAAAGTATACCTTAAGACAGGGGTCTCAAACACGCGGGCTGCGTGTGGCCCGCAGGGTTCTTTCGGGAGGCCTGCCAAGCTGCCCGCACCCCCCCTCCTGCACGACCCCCCAACCCTTCTGCCTACCCCATGGCATCGCAAGCACCACGCTGCTCCCTGAAGCAACTGGAACCATGTCCCTGTGGCCCCGGGGGGGAGTGGCAGAGGGCTCTGTGCATTGCTCTCGCTTCCAGGCACTGCTCCTCACAGCTCCCATTGGGAGATTCGGAGGAGGTACCTGGAGGAGTGGCAAGAGCAGCACATGGAGCCCTGTGCCCCTCCTCCCCCAGGGACGTGGTTCTGGCTGCTTCCTGGAGCAGAGCAGAGCAGCACGGGGCCAGGGCAGGCAGGCAGTGACTTCGGGAAAGGGGTTGGAATGGGGGCAGGGAAAGGGCAGGGGCAGGGCCTCATGAAAGGGGCGGAGTGGGGGCAGGGGCAGAAAGGTGGGGGTGTCAGTGACGCGGCCCTTGGGCCAATGCACTAGTCCTCATATGGCCCTCGTGGTCATTTGAGTTTGAGACCCCTGCCTTCAGACCACATCTTACTCAACCACATCAATGAATGTTGGTTGAGTAAGAGCTGATGGGAACATAAATGGCAACGTTTGAGTTGTGGGGAGGTCTAGTGGGGGCCATTGGGTCAGACTAACTGATGGTCTGGATGAGAGTGGAAAAGGGCATGTTCATGATGTTCACAGTTGATGCTAACTTGGGAGGAGTTGTGAATACCAGTGAGGAGAGAGAAATCCAAAAGAGAGTAGACATGTGGGCAGGAAATAAAATGAGTTCCTGCCTAGGAAAAATGCAGCTCACACATCTGGGGAAATATTAACCCCATGCTGGGAGACTCCAGTGGGAGGGAGGAACCTGGGAAGCATGGATAGGGCAGGAAATTATACAGGAGTTTATAGTGCTGCCATCCCTAGATGAGGTGCTAATTCCTGACTCACCTGGGAAATCAGGCTGGGGTGGGGAGGCATCAACAAGGATCTCAGAGTGACAAGCAGGTAGGGACAACAGCTGTAAAGAGGGAGTGGGAGAAAGGTCTGTCCAAGTTTGGGGTCCGGGGAATTGGTAGTGAATAACATAAGGGTTAATATCATGTTGACCTGGCTGCCCAAGGATCCAGCACTTAGCGCTTGGAAATCTGCAACTTCAGCAGCTGTGGTGCCATCTTCCATCCTCATTCTCTCACCATGGCACAGGCAGCCACTGCCCTGGGAGGTTTCATACATTGCGCACACATACAAACTCACTCCCCCGTCTCTCTCTGCAGCAGATGTGTTCAGCTCCAGCCCTGCCCTGTGTGGAAGGAAAGGCAATGTCTCCAGCTGCAGCCTGTGTGTGCAGCACTTTGCAAACTGAGGTGGAGCGGCTGCAGGGGTTGGTGTTACAGTGTCTGGCTGACCAACAGAAGCTGCAGCAGGAAACCAGTCGTCTCAGTGCCCAGCTCCAGAGGTTCTGCAGGGGGACGGAGGGAATGCAGCAGGTGAGGACATCCCTTGGGTGAGGCATTCAGGCTGAGAACCCTCACACCCCTTGGAAGGTGTGTGTGCAGGGGTAGAGAACTTTGATCCTGGTTCTGGTTGGATGGCGGGGGGAGAGAAGAGGAAGAGCTTTTAATCAAACTCAAATCTCTTCAGGCAGCCGGAGATGGGACAGAGCAGAGAGGTGTAGGGTAAAAATTCCTTGTGCCTGTTGCTCTTGGTCAGCTGCAAAGACACTCTAATTTACTCTATGGCAATAATTTAATAGCAATACAGCCATGAGGCAGGTACTTCAGTGCCTAAGGGGTTTTGAGCAACTTGTATTTCTCCTCCCCAAGAAGAGGGGAGCAGTTAGATGTAGCGTGCCCTGGCTGGGATTGCCATAGTAGCTCTCTTCGTGATGGTAGAAACTTGCATCTGGAGTAGCCAGTAAATTGTGTATAGCCAGCAGCTGAGTTCTGGGAGTGACTGACTGTTTTGTCTGGACAGCTGCAGGCTCATTCCAAAGGAACCCAGACAACCAAAGAAGAGATGGAAACTGATCCAAAAACTGACTTGGATTCAGATTCCTGGTGTCTCTTGGGAACGGACTCATGCCGCTCCAGTCTCTAGTCTCCTGAGCCTACTGGGATCCATCCAACTTCACAACACACTAACTGAATGCAGAAAGCGGCTTTCCTGGCTTCAGGTCACTCACTGATAAGGAGCGAGGGCGGAGGCTCCAGAGCAGCACCCATGTACGTTTGGTGGGAGACACCTCCGTTAAATATGATCTAGGAGTGAGTTTTGAGAGGGGTAGGGTCCTGAGTTCTGGGCAATGGTCAGCTCAGTGATTATGGCAGCAGCAGCTCTTCTCTGTACCTCATCCATCAATCCTGCCCTTGAGGCAAGACGACCCTGGACCCATCATGGTGATGGCTCCAGTAGCAGCTTGTGGCCCTTTTGTTTCACTGCTTCCTAAGAGCTGCCCTTGGGACCCCAGCATTAGTCACTGCACCTCTAGGTGAGAGAGCGAGAACCATTGAGTACGGAAGCTGGCTGAACCCTAACTCCCCACTTTCACTTTAGAGCAGTGAACTCTGAGCTGCTCCCAGCCATTATGACAACGGACAGGGCCCTGCCTGTGGAACAGCTCAATGCTGCTCACGGGCAAACAGAGCCTTGAATGTGTGTTACTCTGGAGGCAGTGGGGAGATGGTGATAGAAAGCATGCCCCTGTCCTGAGATGCAGCCTTTGTCCATACAGCTGTGTGCCCTAGTCCTACAGATGAAGTTTAAATGCTTTATTCTGAGGGCCTAGCACTCAGCTAATGCTTTCCACCCTCCAAGCACTGCACAAAAAGGAAAATTGGATTTAGTTTCCAGTTGTAGCAGAGGGAACTGCTTGAGATAGGGTTCTTGAGTTCAGACTGGCTGCTTCCTAACCAGAAAAGGTGTGTCTGGATCTCAGGCTGTGGCACACTCATTACTCCATCTGTTCAGCTAGTTTTGGGTGCCAGAGCTCCTCTTGTCATGTCTGGTTTCTCAGAGTGAGTCCATTGCTGCTCCTGGCTTTGTTTCTACTTATCCCTCGCCGTAGGCTGGCACAGTCTCAATGCTGGTGTGGGCCTCGTCAGTATTTTTTTCCCCTCCATTGTTTTGACAAAGTGGGAGCACAGCTGTCCTCTCAGCATGGGTCTCTACTGCAGTGCACACAGAAGGCATCTTTCCCAGGGCAGTAGATGGTTAGGCCTCAGTCTAAAGCTCACCCCTTCTCTAGTTGCACAAGGTTCTCTCTTCCAAGGAACTTGAAGTGGCCTGACATTTGAGACTTTCCCATATCCCTAGTAGGGAATGAAAGAGTTTTCTAAATTGTTTAAAAAATTGGCTTGGGGTGGATTTTTGGGTTGGGAAGGGCCTCACCCTTCCCCAAGGTGGGGCTTCTAGGAAGCAGAGTCTTCTCCTCCCATGCAATGGGGTGGGGTTGCGATTTCATTATCCCTAAAACTGTCTCCATCACCGGTGTGTCTCTAGTTTTGCCTTGAATCTTTCAATGAGAGCTATTTCACCTGCCTTAGACTTTTCTTCCCTTGTGGGGACTGTTTAAGGGTGCTAACGTCTTTCTTGATGAAATTCTCTACCTGGGGACAGATGCCAAAGCATCCTGCTTGGAATCAGTGCTCTCTTAGGTTCTTCTCTAGTGCCTATCACTGTAGTATACTAGAGCTGAATCAAATGCAGTCTGTTCTGAGCAGCAACCTGGGCAGAGTTAGACCTCAGTCTGGCTGTCCTTATCGTTGTAGAGCGGGAAGGAGAGAGACAGCCCCAATGTAGGGTCTTGAATGCCAGAAGTTCAAGCGTTGCTTGGTTACTGTTGGTGATACTGCCTTCTCTTCCCTCATATGTATTGGAGTCAGTTCTCAGGTTAGGAGTCCCAGCATAAGAATTCTGTTGCTGCAGTGGAGATGGAGTCTGTCATGTTGCAGCAGTGGCTTTGAGGAGTGAAGTGCTAAGCCTAAGCCATGTCCAATAAGCGACCACCAAGCTGATGGGAGTTGCTCTCCTGCAGTGCACTGCTATCTCCTTTCTCAATGCTCTACAGCTGGAAAGACTGGATTCCCCTTGGATCTAGTAGAGGATTCAGATCCCTGGCAGAGGGTGTCCTGTGCTCCACAACCTCATATGTGCCTTAGAGGATTCACGCTATCCAAGTTGTGCCTATTAGAGACCACTGATTTTCACACCAGCTAGCTGTGCAACCAGATAAGCAGTTTAAACCCAGTTTTGGGCAGGAAAGTGAAGGGCAAGTGGGTAGAAGTGCCTTTGAACAGTTTCAAAACCCTTTTGACTTCTCCCCTTTTTGCACTGCTAGCTCCATATGTCAGTCTCCTGCTAGTTTTGCTCTTGAGTTGTTATAGTGGAACACGACTTATGCCTGCTCTGACACTGGCAGAATAACTAGTTTGTCATTATCTTTCTTTGAAAGATTAAAGAGTGGAGTGGTTTGTAGTTTGTTTAAATAAATGTTTAAACTAATTCTCCGGTGTGTTCTGACTCTGTGCATATTCCCACCTCGCCTCCAGGCAGAATCTCGGCTTGGAGGGGGTCTCCTGTGTTTTCATTCCACCAAGAGGTGTGGGGAAAGTGTGCACGCAGTCAGCTTAGGGGAAGGTTCATTGCTGTGAAAAAGTGGCAAGTTTTGCTTTACTAGGGACAGCTACATGAAAAGAGGCTGTGTCCCATGAGACACCTGGTCTCTTGATGCTGCTTCTCTTCCTGATGATGCCATTTTTACCACAGCTCCAATGGTGCCATGTGGGGTATGAGCAGCAGGAAGAGATGGGTCCAAAGGAACAAAATCCTGGTTCTCTTAGAAGAGCTTTTACTAGAGTGTTAAGTCTCCCACAGTCACCTATTCAGTAGTTGTAATAAGTGGCACTGCTGCCAGTTCTGATTATTTATTTGCATTACCACAGCACCTAAGAGCATCAGTCATAGATCAGGGTCCCATTGTGCTGGGTGCTGTAAAAACAGAATATTAAAAACTCTGAGTTTTTAATCAGGGTCTCCTGTATTCAATGGTATCTGTATGCCTGCCTGAGTCTGCAGACAAACTGAAACGATAGCTCAACAAGAGCAGTGAACTGGCCATTGTTGACTCTGAAACATAAAGATGGCAAGCCAATTATCTCCTGGCATAATTCCATTGACTTCAGTGATGTAACCCCAGCAGACAATTTGGTCTACAACTTCAATGTCACCATTAACTATTTAAACTGCTCATCTTTTTCACAGAAACTTGCCGAGTGTGTTTATCCCACAATCCCAAACTGCCTCCCACAACTTCCCAAGAGCCCCATTATCCCTACCAACTTCCCCTGCTGACTTCTGTGATGCAGATCAGCATTGTTGACACCGTCAGCCTTTGGCACATTGAGAACAGGGTGAGGATCATGTAAAATTGGATTTAATATAAACACATCACAGGGGTTACGATACTGATTTTCTTAAACTAGTTTCGTGTTTAGTTCATTTTAAAAATTAATTTATCAGTTCAGATGAATTTCCACTCTCCCCCCTTCCCCATTTTCTTGCTATTTACTCCTCTCCAGCCTTCCTGTGACCTCACTGCTATCCCATAATAATAAAACCAGAAATGGAGTTACTAAGCCATGTGCCCAGCCTCCCATGATCACTCTGCATGTATGTTGAACTCATTTCAGACCCTGTCTCTGGATTTTAATATTTCTTCCTAGGCTGTAAGCTCTTCAGTGCTTGCACAGTGCCCAGCACCATCCAGCTTTAACACTAATTGGGGCTTTTGAGCACTACCATAGTGTCCCAAGGGAGGGAGCTTCGCCCACTTATCTTGGGGACAGGAGGTCTCCTATTTCTTTGGGAGACTATTCCACACCTCACAGTCAAGGACTATTTCCAAATATCCAGCCTCTGACTAAGCCTAGTTCAGTCTGGCCCCTGTGTATCTTCCCCAGGTTGTGCTGAGTTGGGGCAGGACCACCATGTGCCTTGAAGAAAAAGTTACTGGGCTTGTTTGTTCATTTTCTGCTCTCGTGAATTACTTGTTCTTCCATTGGTATCCCTACACTGCTTGGGACCCACCTGCTAGGACTTTGTTAGTACTGAACAACCTGCTACTTACATAGGGCCTAAAGACATCTGCTAGCCTGGAAGCTCTCCATGGAAAACTGAGGCTGGAAAGAACCTTGCATCAGAGTCCAAGTTCGTGTACCTGGTAAGTAATCCCTTTGTAACAGTCACCCTGTAGCCTAAAGGCCCTGTCCTAGCTCTAGGAGTCTTTACCATTCCACAGTTGACACTGGAACAAGCACACTTGGGCTGAAAGATGCCTCTCCAAATACTAAGTAAGTGGCTGGTGGTGCATAGCTCCCCTGCTACTATGAGGCCTCATCTGTAAGCTTTCTGCCCCAAGGAATTCCTGTGCTGAAGCTGCATTTTATGGGTCCCGCTCCCCAGTCTGCTCTTCCGATTAAAGAGATGGTATGTCAAACATGGCCCCAAATTAAGGGTTTTGCATGTTTAAAAGCAAAATGTTACTGACCCAAAGTCCAATAGAAACAGTCCAAGGATTTTCCTGAATTCCAGTGGAAACAAGCTAAATAAATCCTCCTGTGGGCTATTGCAGGAGAAGCACAGAATGAGCCTACCTGCTCTGTTTTCATTGTTCAGCTCAAAAACAAACAGGACTGAGCACAAAAAGCAGCTGAGAGAGGGAAGCAGTTCTGGATTCTGCCTCTAGGGACTGTTAGAAACAGAGGGAAGGAAAGTTGTAATTTGTACGTTGTTCTAATGTACTAATGTCATTTATCTTCCCAGTCTCTCTGCAAGGAAACTACCTTCCCTGACTTATCCAAACTACTGTATCATCCCACACAAGGCCTCACTACTGTAGGAACTGAGAACTCCCTCCCACCTGCTCTTCCCAGAGACAGCCACACAGGCTTGGTGGATGAAGCTGGAGAGTTGATCTTTGGGGGCTTTCATGTGCCAGCATCTGCAGCTAAACAGCAGTAGAATTCCAGCCCACTCCCCAGCTGTTTTGAAGGCAGGCGCTTCCTTCAGCACAGTCAGGGTGTTAACATATAAATATCAGGTTTCGGAGTGGTAGCCATGTTAATCTGTATCAGCAAAAGCAAGGAGGAGTCCTTGTGGCATCTTAGAGCAGGGGCGGGCAAACTTTTTGGTCTGAGGGCTGCATCTGGTTTCCAAAATTGTATGGAGGGCCAATCAGGGGAGGCTGTGCCTCCCCAAATAGCCAGGCATGACCTGGCCCCTGCCCCCTATCCAAACCCCACTGCTTCTTGCCCCTAGGACTCCTGCCCCATCCAACCCCCTGCTCTCTGTCCCTGACTGCCTCTGGACCCCCCACCCTAGCTGCCCCATCCAACCCCTCCTCATTCCTGACTGCCACCCCTCCCTGACCACCCCCAGACCCTCCACCCCTAACTGCCCCTTGCCACCCCCTCTCCTTCCTGACTGCCCCCCCCCATCCAGGACCCCTGCCCCATGCAACAACCCCTTTTCCCTGACCACCCCTGGAACACCCACCCCTGACTGCTCCCTGCCACCCCATCCAATCCCTCCTTTCATTCCTGACTGCCCCCCTGGGACCTGTACCCTACCCACCCCTCCTGCTCCCTGTCCCCTGACTGCCCCTGCTGCTGCATCCAACCCCTCCTCTCCTTCCTGACTGCCCCCCCAGGACCCCTGCCCCCATTCAATCCCCCTGTTCCCTGCCCTCTGACCGCCCCGACCCCTATCCACACTCCTGGCTCCTAACCACCACCCTGAACTCCCCTGCCCTTTATCCAACCCCCCCCAGCTCCTTGCCCCCTTATCTCGCTGCCTGGAGCACCGGTGGCTGGCAGCATGGCTGCACCAGGACAGGCAGCCATGCCGCATAGCACAGAGCACTGGGTCAGGCCGGACTCTGCAGCTGCGCCCCCAGGAGCTCACAGCCCTACTGCCCAGAGCATTGTGCTGGCGGCACAGTGAGCTGAGGCAGCAGGGGGATTAGCCTCCTGGGCCAGGAGCTCAGGGGCTGGGCAGGAGGGTCCCATGGGCCAGATGCAGCCCACGGGCCATAGTTTGCCCACCTCTGCCTCAGAGCCTAACAAATTTATTTGGGCAGAAGCTTTCGTGAGCTAAAACCCACTTCATCCAATGCATGGAGTGAAAAAACCAGTAAGCAGAATTCATGTGCTATGAATTCTGCTTACTGTTTTTTTCACTCCATGCAGCTGCTGAAGTGGGTTTTAGCCCACAAAAGCTTCTGCCCAAATAAATTTGTTAGGCTCTAAGGTGTTTAGGCCTCCTCATTGTTTATACAAATATCAGTTTGATCTCAGCAGGGAAGGGGTATTTTTGTGTGGCTGGTTCAAGGCTGAGCACTGGCTGTGCCTAACTAAAGGGCTTCTTTCCATCTGTGAAATCTGGATGACCTCTGCCCCACACTGTGTACTACTTCATGTCAGAGGAAAGAGCCCTCAACCTTCCACCCCCACCACCTGCCCATAGCCCCAACCATGATTCTGAGGACCAGCCTATCCATGGTGGTTCTTCCCTTGCTGCTGTCCTACCGACAACCCCATTCCCTACACAAGGGACATCATGGTAATCTCCTCCCACTCACAGCAAGACCCAGCAATCTCTTCCATCAAGAGAACTAGAACTCCTTGTGAAGAGCTGTAGAAGGGGAAGAAATGGGAACCAGCAGCAGTAGGGTAGTGGCCTAAACTGTCATGGACCTATCTGCACACACTCAGGAACCACTGGCTGCAGCTCAAAGTACAAGCACTTTAGTATTCTGTTCATGGGGCCTGAGCTTCTTACTCACATTACATGGGGATCTCTTAAAAGTTAGCAGCCTGCTTGGGGGATGGGAAGAACACAAAGCTTCCTCTAGATGGAAGCCAGTTTGGGAGAGGGAGCTAGGATTCACTGCAGTGTGTCATCCTTAACGTCTCCTTTGTGGTGGTGGTGGGGGTCGGTTCTTGATGGTCTTGCATTTGGGAATATGTCTCTCAGCCACCTTGGGTGCAAAGCGGCGGTTGCAGTGGGGGCAGGAGATATAGTCTGGGTTCTCTACAGGGGGCAGTGGTGGCAGGTCTGAGAGCTTCCCCCCTTTGGAGATCACATGCTGCATCTCACGGGCCTGGCGGAGGGTCCGGATGAAAGACTCATGCTTTTGTCTCCAGTTTGTCTTGGGTGGCTCATTCTGCACAGAAGGGGAAGAGTGATTAGTATAGATGGCAGGAGCTATAACTGGGCTGACTCCAGGTCCTGCGCCTTTACTCACCATCTTCTCAGAGAGGGCCCAACCCCATACTCAGCCCTGACCCCACCTCCAGTGCAGCAAACCCCCAGATTGGTACCACTCCTTTAAGGCAGCCAAGACAGATGGTGGTTGTCAAGAGAAGGTATCAGTCACCAGGAGCAGGGGAAAATAGCCACTTAAAGGGAGCCTGCAGAAGTGAGGCCAAGATACACCAGGCAGGGGCTGCTGGAGCTTGGCTGAGGGATGTTAATGTTCCCCTTGCCATTGGTTTGTTTTAACAATAGGCTTTTAGATCAGGTCCCAGCCTGCCCCCCAATAGCAGCCCCAATTATACTGCAGCTCCCCCAACCTAAACACAGCAGACCCCCCCCTCCCACCAATAAGAGGTTGCCCCCACTGGGAGCATCCTGGAGTGGGTTGAGCCCCTTTCAGTAGGAGGAGATTCTTCCCTTTGCACGGTGTAAAAGGCCCAGAAATGGCATAGGTCCTGGAAGGATTTTTATAGTGAGGGTGCTGAGAGCCATTAAGCAAAACTGTAAACCCTGTAAATGATGGAAACCACTACAAACCAGCAGGTGCAGCACCCCCTGTTCCAGCACCTATGGGAAGTGGAGGGGGGGGGTCCTGATCTCCCCCTTGCTGCTGAGAGTGCCCCAGTCAGGATTGCCTAGTTGCTAGTCTTGGCCAGTGGTGGATTAACTGTGCCCAGGAGCCCAGGCCAATTTGGGGGCACCCCAAACCCCTGGCAGAAGCCCGGTTGTCCCAGCAGGAGCCCCAAGCCCAGTTCTGGGGCTGCTGAAGCACAGAAGTGAGGGTGTACCACCCTCATTTCTGTGCTGCCTCAGGGGGTGGATCTGATCTCCCCACCAAGAGCATCTGTGCAGGGGAAGGACACGTCCTGCCCAGCCCAGCCTGGACTAGGAGCTACCAGCTGGGGTACTCCCAACAGCACACAGAGATTGGATTTCACAGGGAAAGGCTTATTTCACAGTCCAGGACATGTTTTTCAGTGTCATGAAATTAGTAGGGCCCTACCTATGAGCAAGTTCTTTCATACCCCTTCATTATTTTGGAGATCAGGTGACTATCTCCAGGAAGTTTCAGTGTCCTAAACCAAGCCCCTTAAACCTTCTAATGCTGGATCCTGTCCATGGGCTCGTTGCTGGCTTATCCCTTAAAGGTGTCTATATTCTAGTGGGCCTGAATGGAGTGTCAGGAGCATAGTAAGTATTATTAAAACAGATATAATTCCATCCTTCTTAAAGAGGGTTCCAAGGGGGAAGGACTGATCCACCCCCAGGCCAACCAGTTGCCTGGAAGTGCATGTTACCTGGGTGGTGTTTTTGCCCTTCCAGTGCTGATATTGCTCCAGCTCAGTTCCCCTGGCTCTGGCCATGCTTGAATCAAATACTTTCCTCTTGGAGCCTTGGCTTTTGCTGCAAACATACATGTGCTTCTCCAGCCGGAGGTGGAGAAACCTACGCCCACAGAAGCCACACTCTCCCAGCTCTCCCTGCTCCGCGCCAATGGGAGCCTGTGAATGCAACAGTTCTGCTGCAGGGTCTTGTTCTGAGGGGGCTGCTGCAGGTGTACCTTGGCTGTGTTTCATGACCAACTTTGAACAGGAGGCCATGCTCTCCAAAGACATGTGCTCTTGAATTTTGCTGTTGCTGGCCACCAGCCGCCCCTTCTTGAGTCTCTCTATGCCCAGCACATGGGGAAGGTGGGTATTGTTTGGCACAGGCATGGCACCCTCTGAAGACTGCTCCCAATCACAGTCCCCCTCACTGGGCCTGGCTGTAGCCCTGAAAATGTTCCCTCCAGAAAGCCCTGCCGCTTTCCTCTCTTGCATCCTCAGACCCTCTCTCTCCTTTCTCTCTTCCACCTCCACCTGCTGCTTCTCTCTCTGGATCCGCCTGAGCTCCTCCTCTGTTCTCCTCAGCTTCTCCCTGAGGAGGGCCTCTTTCCTTCGGATCTCCTCCTCCAGGCTCTGCCCAGCTGCCTCCAGCCTTTGGATGTAACCCAACTCTGCCCTGCTTGGATGTGTGGCTGACTGCTTAGGCTGCTCTGCTGCCAAAGGAGATGGGAATACAGCTGGTTGGGCCCTGGCTGCTGGCAACTTTCCTCTCTTCTTTGAGCTAGATCTATTGCTGGGAGATTCAGCCATGGGTGGTGAGCTCCTGAGCAGACCTGTGCTGACCACTGGAACACTCTCAGCCTTGCGGTGAAAGACTGGTTTCAAAGGGTAGGACCGGTCCACCCCTTCTCTCCGCCTGGCTGCCCACTTGGAGGGCAAAGTACTGGTCTGGCTGGTGAGATACCTGCTGTGGGGTCCAGCAGAGTAGAAGCCTTCTAGTCCAGAGTCTTGCTGGTTGCTCCCAGAAAAGAGAGAGCAGGAATAACTCCGGCTTTTGCAGATGCAAAGATCCTTCAGTTTTTCCTCCTTGTCACGCAGGAGTTGCTGCTGGAAGTTGTTCTTCAGATGTTCTAGCTGGGACTGGTGCCCAAGGGCCTTGGGATGGTATCTCTTCTGCCCTGTCAATGGAAGACTGGGAGCTGCCACCATAGAATCCACAGGTGGACACACAGCCAGTTGCAGCTGAGCCATTCAGTGCCTGTGGTAGAACACTGGGGCAAAAACACATTATAAACATGTTTGTTCCCAAGCTGGGGCTTCCTCCCCCAAAATCAACGCTCTAGAGTAGGAGTGGACAAACGTTTTCCCAGATGTGGCCCTCAGGCCAATAGAAATTGTATGGCAGGCCATGAATGTTCACAAAATTGGGGTTAGGGTGTGGGAGGGGGTGAGGGCTCTGGTTGGGGCTGTGCGCTCCAGGGTTGGGCCAGAAATGAGGAGTTCAGGGTGCAGGAGGGGGCTCCAGGCTGGGGAGTGGGAGGTGAGCTCTGGGGTGGGGATGGGGAATTTGGGGTGTAGGAGGGTGCTCTGGGCTGGGATGGAGGGGTATCATGGCTGGGGCAGGGGTGCAGGCTCCAGCTGGGGGTGCAAGCTCTGGGATGGGGCTGGGGATGAGGGGTTTGGGGTGGAGGAGGGTGCTCCAGGCTGGGATCAAGGGGTTCAGAGGGGGATCAGGGCTGGGCTGCGAGGGGCTCAGGTGTGCAAGAGGCTCCCGGAAGCAACGGCATGTCCCTTCTCTGGCTCCTATGCGAAGGCACGGCCAGCCTGCTCTGCATGCTGCCCCATCTGCTGGCACCGCCCCTGCAGCTCCCACTGGAGCACCGGGGGGGGCCATTGGAGCCGGGGGGGGGGGGGGCATACCACGGCTTCCAGGAGCCGCATGGAGCAGCCCCTGACCCTGTGACCCAGCAAGAGCTCGAGGGCTGGTTTAAAATGACTGATGGGCCAGATCTGGCCTGCGGGCCATAGTTTGCCCACCCCTGCTCTAGAGGCAGCAGCCTGAACAGCCCAAAGGACATTAATGGAGCTTTGGAGAGCTTGTGTGATTACTCTGCCCTCTGTGAGCCTTCCCTGAGGTGCAGGGCCTCTTTGAAGGCCTCTCCTGGTTTTACCTGTGGAATTCTCTAATGCAGTTGGAAATAAATTGCTTCTTTCTCTGCCTGTGCAATGTCTTGCTACGAAAGCAGCAGGAATGTGCTCAGCCAGCAGGGAAGTCTATTGCCCAAAAATATCTGTTAAGTCCCCTCCATGGTTCCTCCCTTTAGAATTTGCAACACCAGCTAGAGAAGCAAGTGTTCTTTGGATTCTGGCAACACAGATTCTTATATGCTACAGGTAGAGTCAACATACAGAAACCTCCAGAAGCAGGTTACCCTGCTCCTGCAGCATGCTCTCCTACAGCACACAGCCTGAACAAATAACTTGAGGTTCCTATAGGGCAAGGCCAATTATACACCATCACAAGCATATATGGAGCTTTACAAACCAGCACAAAGCCACTGCCCTTAGGAGTGTAATCTAAGCTAAGAGTACAGCAGGGGATGATGAGGACATATAGGCTTTGGGCTGAGATATGCTCATGTAAAGGTCACATACTATTTGGTGGGTTTTTTATGCGGATTTATTTCTGGTCTAATCCCCAGCTGCTGAGAAGGCTGCTAGAATTCCAGTGGCACGCCCACTGACTGCAACAACTTTCAGGTAGGTACTGGTGGCAGTGTACCCTTTGCTACAACTTAGCTCTGAAGAAGTCATGTGCTCTTAAAAATCGTACTTGTAGCACTATGATTGGGGTGGGTGTACAAACATCCAACATTTGCTTCATGGCATCAAGTTTTACCAATTTGGACAAGTGGTTACAGAAGTTTTTAATTTGAATTCAAAACAATTGTTGAACAGCTGATTGGTGGAAAGGGACTGTGACAGCAGCAGTGATTTTGCCAATTAAGGGATAAAACAAGTAATAAGAGAGGAAGCTCTTAACTGGGCATTTAATTGGGTTCTAAGCGGGCAAGTGTCTGCGGTAACCTGCAAGCTTCAGCTATCTTGGAACCCAGTTTTACCTTCTAATTATTGTGCCTTTGATAGGGGCACTGTAAGTTCTGTTGTGTTTTAAATTAAAACACTGGAGCTGCAAGGGGTCAGCTGGGTTCTGAAGTCAGTCAGCACTGTTTGTGGTCCTGTTTTTGTGATCAAATGTCTATTCCATCAAGACCAGGAAATTGAGGCTATAGCCTTCTAGTGACATTAGAACTCACCAAACTCTCTCTAAGTGGCACATTGCAAACAATGCTGAGAATGGGGAAGGTTTGCAGGGACTCTGTCAAATTAAACAGCATTTATTATTATCACACACACACACTTTTCCTTATAATAACCAACAGCCCCTAAAGCTGAATGAATGTTGACAGCACCTGCAAAGTGCAGTTGATGCGGAGTATTGTTTCCTTTATTGCCCTTCTCTCAGCCCAGACAGTGAAAATCGAGGAGGTCACGTTCCTTGGTGGGGTATTTCCGTGTCCCAGACGCGGAGGCAGGCAGCGTTGTCAGGCAGAGATAAGTCACGGCTTGCTCCGCGAGAGGCGGCTGCTGAGCCGAGACTTGAACCAGGCCCTTAAGTCAAGAACCCTTCCTCCTTTTCGCGTGGGGAAGGCCCGGCCCGGCCCCTCTCGGGGTCTGTTATCCCCAGGTCAGCGAAAGGGTGTTGGGAGGTGCTCGGGCACCCCACGGAACGCCCTCCCCGGCCCCCGGCGAGCGAGGCTGTCCAGATACGCTCCGACACCCCGGCAGCAGCCCCCGCCCTGACTCCCGCCCTGGGAAAGGTCCCCCACGGGCGGGGTGCTGCCCTCACGCACCCCCAGGGAAACAAACGCCCCGTGGCCGCCATCCTCACCTGGGCCTCCAGCCGCGCTGGGCGGCTGCGGGCGCTGCGCACTGACTGTTTACTGCTGTTGCCTGGAAACCAGCACGCCAACGCTATCTCCAGCGTCGCTCTAGCCTCCCGCCGAGTCGGCCGCTCTGGCACTCGGCTCCGCTCTATGGTCTGGGGCGGCTCTGTTCCCGGCTCTATGACCCGACGGCGGCAAAAGCTGGCGCGCGCCACAGCGGTTGGGCGGTGCTAGTTCTCGCTCTGGCGGCGGGTCCCCGGCGGGTGAGTCCGGCGGGACCCGCGCCCGAAGGGCTCCGACCCGTCTCCCAGCCCTGCTGCTTTATTCGTGAAGTTGCGGATGGGGACAGGTCGTGGGCGGAGCCGGGACGCCTGCCCGGGGGGGCTGGCGGAGGCGTGACCCCGCCCCCAGGGCACGGCGGGGAGCCGGGGGCAGCTCTACCTACCTGCCTGCTGGGAGCGCCGAGTGGCTGCTCAGTGGCTCCTCCTTGGGCATGGGTCCTGGGACTTTAAGCTCCAAATAAGGCGCGGTTCCGGCCCGCCTGTCTCTCCCCCACCCTCCGGTCACTCCCTCTCTCCCAAGCCTCGTAATGCAGCCGCAGTGGGGCCCTGCGGGAAGCCCGTCTTGCCCGCGTGGGTGGGGAGGGCGGCAGCGGCATCCCCCTGGATCTCTGCTAATGGTCGCCGCTTTGTTTTTGTACCAGGCCTGCGTCACTATGGCTGAGGGCGACAGCCTCATCTCTGTGGACTATGAAGTCTTTGGGAAGGTCCAAGGAGTGTTCTTCCGCAAGCACACCCAGGTGTGTCTGCTGCAAATGTTGGAGCAGAGGGCGAGGCTGGCAGCTCAGCCAGGATGGGGCTGCTCAGGCACCTTGATCTAGGCACCATTGGGCGCAGGCTGTACTGAACTGGCATCTGCATTTGAATCTCAGCACAAGCTGGGCCTGAGCTGCCTTTCCCAAGTTAGCATTGGCCCTGTCTGCCCTGTAGCTGCTTATGTTTCGCCCTACTGCTCTTCTATGTTTTCTCCTTTTGGGGTAGCTGCAGGAGTCACCACTCTTGCCTTCTGGATCCATCATTTTTTGGGGGAGAGGAGTGGGGTGGTCCAGTTGTTGGGTTGTGACTTGCTGAGGACTTGTCACACTAAATAAGTACAGCCCATTAAATTCCAGCTGCTAGAGTAAGAGTATTGTCTTGGGACTGGAGTGGTCTAGCTATTGCTGACCCTCCTAGAGAACAAAATCTGAGTTAAATTTTGTACTTTAATGAAAAACATTAACATTCAAGGCCAGTCTTTTCCTTTTGGAACCTCCCAGCCTGGGGAGTCACCTTACCCTCTTCCTGGTCAGCCAACATTCTGTTGTGATCTCCAAATGGTCTCCATCACAGACTCTTTCCATCAAAGGTCCCAGAGGCTTTTGTGAGGCTGCTGGGTCATTTGTAAGTAATTCAGCTGAGACTGAGTCACTAGCATCATGGCTTTTATAGCCACAGCTGTGTTTTGTTTGGAATCTCTTGACACTGCCTGTTGCCAGTGACACCTGGATTGTATTCCCTAGGGGTAACTCAAGGGATGTATTGCAGGAGCTGTTTTCAATGTAAAGGTGTTACAATGGATAACTGGATTAATCCCAAAATACATTCTGTCTGGCTATTCCATGGGATTTCTCTTATCAATGGCTTTCCCATGGTCCTCCCTGGGGACTGATTCCTATAAAAAGATGTCAGTTTGTGGTCTGCCTTCAATTCAGATTAATCCCATCTTCATCTCCCATTTCCTTTCTAGGCTGAGGGTAAGAAGCTGGGGGTGGTTGGCTGGGTCCAAAACACCGAAGACGGCACTGTGCAAGGACAAATCCAAGGTCGCAGTGTCAAGGTACGGCAGCTGCAGGAATGGCTCAGGAAGACAGGAAGCCCCAAATCCCACATCGACCGAGCAGAATTCCGCAATGAGAAGAAGATTGTTGCACTGGAGTACAGGAACTTCAGTATTGTGAAATAACTAGACAGAAAGCACTGAGAAGGGAGTTGAGCTCTCAAAAACTTCCCCACCAACCTTTACTTGTTCAGTCAGATAGTGTCCAAATACAGAGAGCCCTTAGTTTTATCTTGTTACTCTTCTAATTTATTGTCTGTTTGTTATACTATTTAACCCTGAACCTTCCTGAATCCCATGGGCAGGAAAACAGGCAGACTAGAGGGTGAGACTGCCTTTAATAAAGGGATTGTTTGGAAACCCAACCTCTCATATCTGAATTTATTTGTAACCATTCAAACTCATTTTGCATTTTAGAGAACACACAGTCAGTATAGTATCCCATCTACTTCACAGAAGTCACATAACCAGCCTCGGAATTGATGCCTTAGAGGGCAGAACCATGGAATTTTGGCTTCTTCTAATACTAAATACTATTAAAGAATCATTTGCCTCTCTTTATTTTTTAAATTTCCAGTTCTCAGAAACATCTGTTTTATCTTCCATCCAGCAATGACTTGTAGTTGGCAGTTTCTGTTCTTTTGGGTGCATTGTGTGTACTTCACACCAGCATCATTAATGTTTTTGGGTGATAGTTGGCCAAGCTGGGGGAAAGCTTTTAGTGGTACTGCAACAACACCACCTGCAAGGGATATTGCTGCTGCTGCTTGTGATGTTTTTCAAAATTTATGAATGAATATAATAGGGCTGGTGCAAGACCAAAAGCCTAGAACTTGAAGTCTTCTCTGTCCCCTCAGATCGGTAGAGTAGTAGCACAGCATGCCTTGCTGCTAATTCCTAGGAGGGAGAGGAGAATTCAGTCTGTGTAGCCAATTCAGTCTTTAGGCTCTATATTGAGACTGCCAATAAAGTGGTTGATTAAAACCAATTGTAGTAGTGGTGGTTTTGTCATATGGGTACTTGGCTATAAGCAGGTAGACCTACCAACTCCTTTCACAGGTGGAGCTGCCATAATGGGTTTGAAATAGGACCAGCTTTTTGGGTTACCATATTGTTATTATTTGGCATGCATCCCTGTGCAATCATGGTATGCCATTATTATTACTTCATTCAGTTACGCTGAAACCTAAGATTTTTTTTGTCCCATTTGCAGTAAACTTAGCCTGCCCACTACTTCTTTGTGTGAGCCCAGATTGCTGTGTGGTAGACCCTGTATGCTGCCACTCACCGAGATTTTAATACGCTACCATGTGAGGCACGCCAGCATAGAGGCAGTTGGGCCTCCAGTCAGTGTTAACATAGGGAGAGGAAGGAGAAGTGAATGGGGAATGTAGGAGGAATGTGCTTCTGGCCCTATATGGCTAGTGACCTCCAACCCATCTGCACCCTCAAGGGAACATCCTGTCTGCTTACTAGATATTTATATGGCATCAGTCACCATCCCATTTTAACCCCAACCTAATTTCCCATGCTACCGCTTCCCTTGTCTGTGTCTGCTCAGCTTTCCCAGAGGCACTGCTGCTGCATTCATGAGACTGTTCAGGGGATGGTAGGGGAATCAAAGTGGGCAGCCTTGGGCACACACCTTGGCCATGCCCCACTGAACAAAACTGACAATATGGTGCGTTTGCCCACCACAGAGGACGGAGCCAGTGGGCGGTAATCAATTGACAAAATAAGACAGAATGGGCCACGCTCAAGAAAGACTACAACTCCCAGCATGCACTGAATCATGTTGCATTGTATGTTGGGAATTGTAGTCACCTCCGGCCTGTCATTGTTCTTCCCGCGGCTCCACATATCTTTACTGCGCATGTGCCATAAGGGTTTCCTCTCCCCGCCTTTCTTCCCTCGAACTGGGTCTGGGACGGCTACCTTGCGAGCCGAAGAGCTGCGGCGGGCGGTTGGTCTGTCTCGCGCCCCGGCCTTTGGTGTGGAGGAGGCCCCTCCCCCCTCAACGGGTTCTGTGGGACTGTGCGGGGACATTTTAATTTAGTCACCAAAATGCAGCTGCCTCTCTGAGCTGGTATGGTGGCGGAGGGGCTGGGAGGCCCCTGTTTGGCATTGGCAAGGGCCGGGCCAGCACAGGTCCCTCACGCTGCTGCGGCAGGGGAACTGTCGCTTGTAAGTTGCTAGACTTCATCCCTGGGGTGGCTGAACTGTTTCCCTTCCTTTCCTGCCTGGCATTCGGGGCAGTGCCCTAGCGAAACTGGGCACCAAACTCTCCCAGCAGAGAGCCATAGCTGTAACGTGTGTCACACGGGCACCTGCGTGGCACCTTGGTCTCAGTGTGGACCTGTTGCAGGTGCTGGGGCGAGTGACCTAGGCCTGCCCAAACCAAAAAGCCAGTTGGTCATAGCCTGTAGCGTGGACAGGGCCTAACTGATTGCACTGACACCTGTGACTAGGCTAAATCCTGGGATCTGGGCCATGATTGAAGTGGATTGAAATAGGAAGGGGAGCACTTGCTGTACCCGCCAAAGAGAAAGGGAGCTAAGCGGGAATGCTGCTTCTCAAGGAAGAGAAAGGAGAGGGGCTTCCCTCTGCTTTTAGCTCAGGAGAGGGAGCTGTGCTTCCCCAATCCCCTTCTCTCTAACCTGTAGATGTGAGATTCAAGGGAAAAGTGTACATCCTGCTAAACACCACAGGTGATGAATGAATCAATGTGGTATAAAATAATCGTAATAGAAAGAAAAGCTTAATTTATTAGACCCCACCACCACCACCTTTGAGCCAGCCCATGTGCCAGTGGGGTTTTATGGGAACTGCATCTTCCCAGCTGGATGCATGTTGGAGTGTTTCCAAGGATAGATGCTGCCTGGCCATGGGGAGGATGGACATCCGGAGTCCACTTGAAAGCAAACAGCAAAATAAGTTTATTGGATGACAAGATGTGAAGAGGGCTCTGAGCCTCACTTTTGGTGGCATTGAGTACCTATTGCTGAAGTTACTGGCAACTGGTGCTTTCCCCGTGCAGGTCATTGATAGCTTGGTTTTGGTTTGTGTGTTTGGATTTTCTTTTAGGAAGTATGGGAGTAGGGAAAGGAGTATAGTGTTAATAAGGATCATGAAAATGGGGGCACTTTTTATTTTTTATTGTTGCACTTTCATGCCTAGGGAACTGGCTGATGCCTGGTCATAGCCAGGGCAGGGAAAGTGAGCACAGAAAAACGCTCTGAATACCAGGAAAAAATTAAGGCATTCATGGAGGCAAAATAAACTTTTTAAAATGGTAACTTTTTATCCAGTAAATGTAAGAGATTTTCAAACTCTGAGCTTTTACTCTTTGTCCCTTTGTTGTTTTTTTTTACAGGGGTCTATTTCAAAGAAGGAAGAGGAATGATATTCCTGAAATTTCTTGGGTTTTTCACCTTTCTGCTTTTGCCATGATCAAATGTTTGGTGGAAGATGTACGCACCAGGTTACGCTCTGGAGTGGCCATCAACTCACTGGCCCAGTGTGTTGAAGAGCTTGTCCTCAATAGCATTGATGCTAAAGCAACATGCGTGGCCATACGGGTGGATTTGGAAACTTTCAAGGTCCAAGTGGTGGACAATGGCTCTGGGATGGGGAGAGAGGACCTAAATAAAGTGGGTAATCGATATTTCACTAGTAAGTGCAATTCAGTGGAGGACTTAGAGAATCTGAAGTTCTATGGTTTCCGAGGGGAAGCTGTGGCCAGCATAGCAAATATGGCCAGCATAGTGGAAATTTCATCCAAGACCAACAATACAGTGAAAACCTTTATGAAACTGTTTCAGAATGGGAAAGCACTGGAAGTCTGTGAGGCTGAATTGACTAGACCAAGTGGTGGAACAACAGTGACTGTGTATAACCTGTTCCACCAGTTACCAGTGAGGAAAAAGTGCATGGATCCCTTGCTGGAATTTGAGAGGGTTAGGCAGAAGATAGAGGCTCTTTCTCTCATACATCCTTCCATCTCATTTTCCTTAAGAAATGATGCTTCCTGTTCTATGATGCTTCATCTACCAAAGACAAAAGATATGTGTTCCCGTTTTTGTCAGATTTATGGACTGGGAAGAACACAGAAATTACGAAAAATAAATTATACATCTGGGGAGTTTGAGTTAAGTGGCTATATCAGTTCTGAAGGGCATTACAATAAAAATATGCAGTTTTTGTTTGTGAATAATAGACTGGTTTTAAAAACAAGATTGCATAAACTCATGGACTTTTTATTAAGGAAAGAAAGTGTAATTTGCAAGGCAAAAGGTGGCCCTGCCAACAGACAAATGAGTTCAAGTCCTGTTCGGCATCGTGGCCCAGAGCTCTATGGAATCTTTGTTATCAATGTGAAGTGTCCTTACTGTGAATATGATGTGTGTCTGGAACCTGCAAAAACTCTGATAGAATTCCGCAATTGGGATGCTCTTTTAGCTTGCATTGAGGAAGGAGTGAAAACATTTTTAAAACAAGAACACTTATTTGTTGAACTGTCTGGTGAAGACATAAAAGAATTTAATGAAGACAATGGCTTTAGTTTGTACAGGACCGGAACTCTGCATACTGCACTCTCTGAAGTAAAGAGCATACAAGACAATTTTAAGAAAACATGTGATGATATTGTAGATTCCTATGAAACTTTTAATTTGCAATCAAAAGCTGTCAAAAGAAAAGTGACTATTCAGGAAAAGTCTTCAGATCTCATAGGTTCAAATGGTAATGCTGGAGAAAAGGAAGTCTCCCCAGGTCTGATCATTGCTGAACCAGCTGACGCAGCGAGTCCTCTGCTCAACAAAGAAGGCACCAATTCTGATTTCTCAGAATCAGATATCTCAGAACAAGAGCCAAAAGAGTTCAGCAATCCCAAAATGGTGTTTGTGAGCCGCAAGTCTTCAGAAAATCTCTATGGGGAGTCCAGGTCAGAAAGAGTAGAAATAGACAGTTATGCTAAAATGCCACATTGTACTGAGAATTGTGTGGAAGATGCAAAAACACAGGAGGACAGCGCAGCTCAGAAAAGCAGCATCAACATTGCCTTTGGAAATGGTGTCACTCAGGGGCAGCATGAGAGAGTTGAAGATACAGCTGATGGACCAGAACTTCTTTGGGGGAGAGTATTGATGGGAATGTCTGATGTGATGAAAGAAGACAGTAGAAAAAATAAAGGGCCAAATAATGATGGTGGAGGAAAGGTTGTTAGATCTGTACCACTGAAGTTGTGTTCCACAGGCCTTATAACTCATGTGATGCAAAATCAGCCACCGCATGAACAAACTGAAATGAATTGCTCATTAAACATGCATTCTAAACCTGGTCCTGTAAGTGCCAAGGACATATTTGGAAACAAGATGAGCTTTTCAGTTCAGAGTCTAAATGTTCAGGATATTTCTAGTATTTTAAATAAAGAGTATACTACACTACCCAATAGAGAAGTATGCAGAGCATATGCATATGAGTGGTTAGAAAATGAGACTGTATCAGGCCAGAAGAATGAGGAGGTAGCTTCCATTACTGCACGAGGTAGAAGGGAGTGTGTAACATCACACACTAGAGAGTTGCTTCCCGTCACTTCCTTGAGTTTTCCTCATAATGAAAATAATCCAAGCAACAGAAGGCAAATGGTTGAGCTATCTGTTACGCCCAGAACTCAAGCCTATAAGAAGCTGAGTTTGTCCATACAGTTGGGGTCTTTAGAGCGATTCAGGAGACATTATGGGAAGGTCAGGAGTGTTCCATCAGTATCTATTCCAGAGAAGAGGAGTGAATTTGAACCTCCAGATGTTCTTGGTTCTCTAGCTGATCTTGACAGCTTGAAGAATCAGAATAACAATTTTGAATGTGTTAACATTTGTGAAACTCAAGTTCTGGAACGTGCTGATTGTAATAATAGTTGCCAAGCTGGTTGCCTCCTTTCCTTGGAGAGGTCTCAGTTCTGTGGGAAAGAAACTTTGTTAGACAGAAAAGCTCCTTGCGTGAGAGAGAGTCCTATGACATTGACTGACTACTCTCAAATAAGAAGAAAAGACCTAAGCAGCAGTAGATTACTGGGATCACTAGCTTCTAAACTGTCCAGAATGAAGGGTGACCACAAGGAAGTTTTAGCTACAGAAGTTGTGGGACAAGTTGATGAACAATTCCAAACAGATTCAAGCAGAAAAGGTGACACATTGCATCTTTTGTCTCAAACTGATGATTTTTTGCAGAGCTCTTATCAAATGTGCCAAAGCACCTCACAAGAAGCAGGGATAGATGATTGCATCCTTGCATCTGCTTCTGATGAGCAGGATGCTCCCTTCAAAATGTATAGTACAAGAGGAGGGACCATGGAAAATGCTCTGAACCAGTCACTGCTCATCAACACAGATGGGGAGTACATGGCCCCCACAAGCAGTGGTTTGGCATTACAAAGTGAAAAATGTTATTCTGAAGACATCTGTAAAGATGGAAAGATTGTGGCTGTATCTTCAAAGCAGACTTCAGAAGCCACTGAGCTTTCCAGTGTAACTTTTTCAAGTAGTTTGGAAGTACTTGGAGATGTCAAAAATGCAGTTCAGTCTAAAAATGAGGAATCAATATTGTGTTCTGTCTGGATGCAACACTTTGATGTTTCACTGGGTAAGATGGTATACGTCAATAAAATGACTGGACTAAGCACCTACAGTACTCCTCCAACTGAAGAACTTCAGGCTGCTTGTACTAAAGATATAACTACAATGGCTGTGAATGTTGTCTTACAGAGTGGTAAGTACAGGATGTTTAATTTTGTTGCAAGGAAAGAGTGATGCAGATAGTTTGGGTCCTCCTAGCAGTGTAAAACGCTCTTTATGGCAATGCCTGCAATTTCCACACTGAAATAACTATTGTGTCACATGAATTAGTTCTGTAGAAAACAGGAAAATGTTGATGGCAATATGGAAATAGTACAGTAGATTCACATTTTGAAAAAGGTATGAAAATAGCATACTGCTAGCAGATAACCACCTGGTGTCACCCTGCATCATGCTCTGAGAATTCTCATGATCATGACCCATTTTGTCGTGTATAAAGTGAGAGACATATTTGAAAGTAAGGGTACTGGATAATCACGGCATTTATGAACCTCCTGCCTTGGGCAGTCATGTTCCTAAGGACATTTTGATACCATCAATACAAGAGACCAATATCAAGCTGTAAAAATCAGGTTTTGTTCAACTCTTTTACTGGATTTACATCAAAAGATAAATACTAAATATCTACAGTATGAAAACAAGTTCTCTAGTACTGCTGGAATCAAAAATTACATTGTTTCTGTAAGATGGTTGTTGCCAATAGGAGCTCCAAAAATTCAAAATTTTAATTTCAATTTTTATTTTCAAATACATTCCTCAGTTAATTTCTGATTAGAAGCATGTCTTACCATGAATTCTATCAGAACCTTGTGCTGAGCAAAAGGGGCAGTTTCTTGCAACGGTAACTATCAAGCTCTCTTAGGGCAGAGGTGCTTCTGAGTGCTATTTTGAAACGACACAGAGTGATTCTGGGACCTAGCCTGATAATGCACATAACATGTTGTCTGGATTAATAAACCAGTCTCTGTGATTGGAACCTCATGATACCAGCTTATGATTTCATAGCCAATAGAGTAAGTTCATGTTCAGTATTCAAGCATAAGTAGAGTGAGAAAGCCAAGACAGTGCAATGTTCAGGCTTTATACCTTTATCCACATATATCATATGCACATCTATCAAGCACTTCCTGAAGGTAGAGTTCTCTAAGTTCCTAAACATCACCATATACATTAACATACTATAATATCTCCTACCGGGAAGCTATTGTAACATCTGTTTTGTTTAGTTTAGTTGAGAGAGCAAAATTAAACATGAATATTGTAACTTGCTTATGTATTTAACATTCTGTTACACTGCCTTAAAGTCTATATAATCATATATAAAAATCAACTTTTTTTTACTAGCTTCCTTGGGAACTAGGGTATTTTCCTGTTCATTTGGGAAGGTAGTTATTTCACACCTTCATTTTATACAAAGTCTTATGTATTCCTTTCAGGTTATTTGATATTGGAGCAAATGCAAGTCTTTCTTTTGACAACAGGAGTTTGCCTTGTACTTGGTTCTTCTGGTGCCATGGTGTTTTGAGGGTCTGTTCTGATATCTATCAGTTGCTCATTAGCCCATGTTCCTTCCATTTCCTGGAGATTTGGGTTACTTTTCGTAATAATCCTGATAGCAGAGCGGGATTGTAGTATACTGACTGAAACATTCCTGGATGGGTTGAAACAGATTGGCGGTCTAACCCTGATCCCTCATGTGGCCTCTCTGACTTGTATTTTTCCACCATGCAAGACAGTTCCTTATTAGTAAACTAAGTATTAAGATGAGTGGCCGTAGATTGTCAGTGCTGGCATGCCTGAATGTAGGGTAGGGAATGGGTATTTTGGGACCTGGCAGGCTTTACTGTGGCCCTTTCTGTTCTTTCAGAATAACCCATTTCAGTTGTGGTAGTTTTGGAAATAATCCTTGTTGATTAAAGCAGCAACATACTCTTAATGAGCTCTGCCTTTGAGAGGCTCCAGTAGTGTCAGCCATCCTAAAAGTATTCATTGCTTTAATGTCTATGCAAGTACAGGGTACACCACCCCTCCCTAACACAGCACTTATGTACGTAGCCAGGGCCAAAGAGGAGGCAAACCACACCAGGGTTTGAAAACCTCTATTACTCTCACTAAAGAGCATAAACTAGTTACTGTTCATCAGTCTCACATCTATGGAAAGTCATTCAATAGTCTGATGGTATGAGATTGGTCAAGATGTGGACCCTGCAGAGACCACAGGTGTGATGGAATAAATGAAGTTAAAGAACACAAAGAGTGTTCAGAGTTTGAAACATGTAGTGCTCTGCTTTAGCCTAATTCTAAATCGTATCTACATTTCTGTTTCAGCTTCATGTACGCACTTGTGTGCAGTCCACGTTTTCCAGTTCAGCTGCATGTAGGCATTTTTGTGCAGTCCACATTTTCCTTTGCTCCATCACTTTGTTTTTCTCCTTTCTGCATATATGAGAAGCACTAGACCCAACTCCTTCAAGCATAGTTTCTCTGTAAATGATGATGATTTATACTACATAAATGTATCTTCTATCTAGAAGGATCCCAAAGTGCTCTGCAAACTGACTTAGAGGAATCTCTTCATCCAACACGGAAATGCAGCCTTCCCTAAATGGGACAGGGGAATGCAGCAGCACAGCATTAGCAGCAACAGTATAGAGCAATTTAGGATCGAAAGTGAAGGAGAATCCTGTATCCAGTTGAAACCACAGCGGGAATTCAAATTATTTATCCAAGACAACCCCATGTCTTATGAAAAATAATAATCATAAGTGCTCAAGAACTTTGTTTGTCTCATCTCTGAACATTAGACACCATGCTGGGTTATTGGTTCAGCACGGATGTGGATGGAAGAGCCCCACCTATTAAACCACCAGCACTTCTTTTTGCAGCCCCAGAATATTCCCTTAAGTACTAATCAGGCCTAATTTAATTTGTGAGATCTTATAAGAGCCCAGCTTGAGAAGCGTATACACTATGGGTCAGATTTTTGAAGGTATTTAGTAGGGCTGTCAATTAATCACAGTTAACTCACGCGATTAACTCAAAAAAATTAGTCATGATTAATCGCAATGTTAATCGCACTGTTAAACAATAGAATACCAATTGAAATTTATTAAATATTTTGGATGGTTTTTTACATTTTCATATTTATTGTATTCAGTGTTTTAATTGAAATAAAAAAGTGTACAAAAACAAAATAACGTAAAACTTCAGAGAGTACAAGTCCACTCAATCCTCCTTGTTCAGCCAATCGCTAAGATAAACAAGTTTGTTTACATTTACAGGACATAATGCTTCCGTCTTCTTAGAATCATAGAAAATTAGGGTTGGAAGAGACCTCAGGAGTTCATCTAGTCCAATCCCCTGCTCAAAGCAGGACCAACCTTAACTAAATCATCCCAGCCAGGACTTTGCCAAGCCGGGCCTTAAAAACCTCTAAGGATGAAGATTCCACCACCTCCCTAGGTAACCCATTCCAGTGCCTCACCACCCTCCCAGTGAAATAGTTTTTCCAAATATCTAACCTAGGCCTCCCCACTGCAACTTGAGACCATTGCTCCTTGTTCTGTCATCTGCCAACACTGAGAACAGCCTAGCTCCATACTCTTTGGAACCCTGCTCCAGGTAGTTGAAGGCTGCTGTCAAATCCCCCCTCGCTCTTCTCTTTTACAGACTAAATAAGCCCAGTTCCCTCAGCCTCTCCTCAGAAGTCATGTGACCCAGCCCCCTAATCATTTTTGTTGCCCTCCGCTGAACTCTCCAATTTGTCCACATTCTTTCTGTAGTGAGGGACCCAAAACTGGACGCAATAATCCAGATGTGGCCTCACCAGTACGAAATAGAGGGGAATAATCACTTTTCTCGATCTGCTGGCAATACTCTTACTTTTGTAGCTGGCATTGCAAGGTATTTGCATACCAGATATGCTAAATATTCATTTGCCCCTTTGTGCTTCGGCCACCATTCCAGAGGACATGCTTCCACAAATAAAAATGCGTTAATTAAATTTGTGACTGAACTCCTTGGGGGAGAATTGTATGTCCCCTGTTTTTATGTCCCCCCTCTTTTACCTGCATTCTGCCATCTATTTCATGTAATAGCCATCTCAGATAATGCCTCAGCACATGTGGTTCATTTTAAGAGCACTTTCACTGCAGATTTCACAAAATGCAAAGAAGGTACCAATGTGAGATTTCTAAAGATTGCTACAGCACTCGACCCAAGATTTAAGAATCTGAAGTGCCTTCCAAAATCTGATCGGGATGGGTTGTGGAGCATGCTTTCAGAAGTCTTAAAAGAGCAACAATCCAATGCAGAAACTACAGAACCTGAACCACCAAAAAAGAAAATCAACCTTCTGCTCGTGGCATCTGACTCAGGTAATGAAAATGAACATGCATCGGTCCACACTGCTTTGGGTTATTATCAAGTAGAACCCGTCATCAGCATGGACGCATGTGCCCTGGAAGGGTGGTTGAAGCATGAAGGGACATATGAATCTTTAGCACATCTGGCGCATAAATATCTTGCGATGCCAGCTGCGACAGTTTCATGAGAATGCCTGTTCTCACTTTCAGGTGATATAAACAAGAAGCGGGCAGCATTATCTTCTGCAAATGTAAACAAACTTGTTTGTCTGAGTGATTGGCTGAACAAGAAGTAGGACTGAGTGGACTTGCAGGTACTAAAATTTTACATTGTTTTATTTTTGAATGTAGTTTATTTTGTACATAATTCTACATTTGTAAGTTCAACTTTGATAGAGAGATTGTACTACAGTACTTGTATTAGATGAATTGAAAAATACTATTGCTTTTGTTTGTATATAGTGCAAACACTTGTAATCAAAAATAAATATTAAGTGAGCACTGTACACTTTGTATTCTGTGTTGTAATTGAAATCAATGTATTTGAAAATGTAGAACCATCCACAAATATTTAAATAAATGGTATTCTATTATTGTTTAATAGTGTGATTAATCACGTGATTAATCGCGATTAAGTTTTTGAATCATGCAATTAATAGTGATTAATTTTTTTAATCACTTGACAGCCCTAGTAGTTAGTTGCTTAAAGATGCAAATCAGTGGGAGTTAGGTGCCTAGTGGGATTTTCAAAACCACCAGATGCCTATCTGCATCTTTCAGTACCTAAATACCTTTAAAAATCTGGCCTGCATCTCTGTGTCTATCAGTTTCTCTTTGTAAAAATATTTACATATATTTCATATAAAGGACACAATATAACCATGCACTGTGTGTGTTTAGTATTCACTTCATTTTGCACAGAAATGTGTTGTATTACAAATATACTTCTTTCTGTGTTCAATGTTTCAGTCTTTGCTCATATCCTTCATTACAACACACCTCTTCTGCCAAGCCAGCTAGTATTCTCCCAGTCACATTAGAAGTTAGGTTATTAGGTACTTACATTAATTTATTTTAAATGAAGTTCCCTATACTAGCTTCTGATCATTCAGAGCACTGTGTTATTATTTCTTCATTGCTGACTTCTAGTTCTATGGGTCAGGAATAATATCTTCATTGTTTGTACAGAACTGAGCACACTATAATAATTTAGTTAATAAAAATATGAAGAACGGGGCTCTAGAGATGTTTGAAACTTTGTGTCCGTTAAATTTGCAGCAGTAAATTTTTGTTGTGTGTTTAGGGTTTCAGTGCAGGTGCCATCCTTTTAGAAGTGAGCTTGTTCTACCCTTCCTTCCTAGACCTCGGGAAGAGAGGATTCTGGCAAGCCAGGATTTCAGAGGTAGGGTCATTTTGCCAGGACATAGAGTACAGTGAAAAACAAACCAAAGAACTCTGCCAGATGTCCTGACAGGAACCCAGACTTACTCAAGGTCTGTTAACAATGGGACTCTGTGAGTCATCTCATATGTGGAATTGGAAAAAAATCCTGCAGGGTTGAAGTCTATTAGAGAGTGTTTATATTTACAAGATGATGTTCCCAGTTCTCTGTAAAATCATGCTAATAGTTTAAAGAGCAATTATCTAATCCCCTTGTCTGTCCTCACATTCCAGTCTGAGTGTAGAAATTAGTTTAGTCCTTGGGACTCTTTCCCAAGAAAGGATGAAATCAATGTTTTGGTATGTGGCTTTGTCTAGAGGGAGTGGGCGGCTGAGTTTATCCATCTTTTCCTTTCCAGATTTTGTTGGGTTGTTCTGTAGTGTATAGTGTAGTCAGAGAAGCTGCCCAGAGTCCTACTCCCATCTGACAATAGGAAGGAGCATTCTCTTGTCTCTTTTTCTCCCTTTCATTCAAAAAAGAGAAGAAAAGAAACCCAGACATTGTGAGCTAAAGGGTCCCAGGTTGGTGGGAATGAACAATCTGAGTACATCTTCTATTGGCACTCCTAGGCTTTCTTAATCCCCATGTTATACACAAATTCTCTCCTAGATGCTGATGGGGAGTCTCTCCAGTCCTTGTTTTCAGAGTGGGACAATCCTGTATTTGCTCGCTGCCCAGAGGTGGGTATTTTTACGTTCTAGTGTTTCAGTGGGAGCCATTTCAATCTTCTGTTATGTTGATTTTTTTAACTGAAATGGCAAATACCATAACTGTTGTGTATATTTATTCTGTTGTACATATAACAAGGGGCTTGTCTGTGGTACATTTTTATAGATTGTTTATATGTGAGTTCATTTTGTGGGTTTATGCAAATTAGAAGTGATTGATATTACAGCTGATCTTAAAGAATACTGTACCTTGTGTTATTTGGAAACCAAAGTGTTATTGTGGGCTGTGTCTACAATGCAAAAATAATCAACTTGACTTAGGATAAAATTCTGTCCCTTGCAATACTCCCCTTTCCCCTTGTATGTATTATATGGGTTATTTAAATACGTTTGTAGCAATGGCAGGACCATAATGTGTGAGGAAGAAACAATGTTGCACCCTATATCTGTGGAGCTTTTAGAGCGATTTCCTTTATAGTCACAGGGAAATATCTTTATCAATGTGAGTAAGTGTACAATTTCAGTCAGGATGTGCAGTATGCATACAAATATTTCCACTTGTGTACAATAGAGATGCAGGAGCAAACCACCTGCTGGTGAGTTTCTGAAGGGGAACAATTATTTGGAACATTTGCTGTAGTAACAGTCATTTTGAGATGATACATCTTCCTGGATGTTCAGCTGGTTGAGTGTGTACATGTCGGCTGACAACTAATGTCAGATTGTCTAATGAAATAGCTCTTAGTGTGTGGGAAAGTGCTGAGAGAGGAGCAGAGGGATTACCAGATGGTATTTTGAGCTAGTTGTCTTCTTGTTAGAGGAACCAATGCACTAAGTACAAAGGGAGCCCTTTCCAGAATAGCCTTATTCAAAGCTGGCAGTTCGATTTTGTGGTTTTAAACTCAGTAGTTAAGTCTGCATCCTGTAAATTATCTGTATTGATCTTTTTCACAGGTTGCTGTTGATGTGAGCAGTGGCCAGGCTGGGAGTCTGGCTGTGAAAATTCATAATATCTTATATCCCTATCGTTTCACCAAGGAGATGATTAATTCAATGCAGGTATAATAAGTCAGATAGCAGCTTTGTGTAAACACCATGTTTCAACTGCTACTAGCCAAATAGTATTTGTCAATGTTTCTGCTTGGTGAAAAAGACGTAGGGAATTAAATAGATAATACTTTTAATTTGCAAAGAAAAGCATAATTGGTTTGTGAGAGAGACACCAACAGATATATGCATCTCAAAACCATCTCTTAGATGATTGTAAACAGTTACCTACAGAGTGGTTCCCAACTTTCTTGAGTTTAAAGCTAGTCAAGTCAAGAAATAGCCCTGCTATCACTGCCTGGTAACTTACAGCACTATCGTTGGCACTTCACTACATAACATTTTGATAGGCAGTTGTAGTTGTAGCTATTTGGTTAATTCCGATTCTTTGACATACATTTTCAAAAGAGATTTGCTGAAGAAATTCTGACCTTCAGCTGAGCAGTTTCAATAGCAATCCCAAAGCTCATGTAAGGATTTTTACATTTATTTTAAAGTGTGGTTCTGCTCTGAAAAGTGACTCTAAAAATGGTACAGTAAACATGAAACCCAGTTGTATCTTAGTGCTTCTGTATCAAATGTTTTGCTCATACATTTTAAAATTAATATAAATATGCTGCCAACCTTGCACTTTTACCTTTGGGCTCTGAGAGCCAATCTGGGTTCTTTTCTTCTCTCAAATCTAATCTAATGCAAGTTCTGCAGGCCAAACGATATTCTTTACATCCATGCAGTCACATTGCTTCATGTGGTTTTGTAGAGGTATAAGTGGTTGGGACTTAGTAAAAAGATAGTATTGATGCACAAGGTGAACTAGAATCCAGTCCATTTTCTCTTAGTTGTTACCTCTGTAAGGCTAATGGGAGTAAAACATTTGTCACTAATGGCAACAGGTTTGTCTGAAACACCGGGGAAGAGATCTAGAGACCTGAGGGTTTCATTTTTACATTAACTTTTTCAGGTGGAACTGCACTTTAACTCATCCACTGGTTCCAATATTAACTATTGGTGGGGAGAGGAGTTTTTCTTTCTAAAGTTTTGTATGTGTCCCTTCTAAAAATAGTTTTGCCAATGGATAATGAACATTTTGAATATGTTACAGGTTCTTCACCAAGTGGACAATAAATTTATTGCTTGTTTAATCAACACTAGGAGTGAAGGGAATGCAAATGCAGGTAAGAATGCCCATTAGTATTGGTTAGGTTGAGCTAGCCCTCATGTAGTTTCAATACAGATAGGACACTGTCCTGGCATTCTGAAACATGTTCAGAAGATGTAATTTTTTTCAGGGATGTATTCTTTTGGTCTGATAGTTCTGTGATGCTAAATGCAAAATAACAATGCAAAATCTCTGTTTCAGTAATATTAAGGCTCTAACTTGGATCTGACAAAAGCCAGGAAACCAAAAGCAAATGCCAGGACTGTGTCTTTATCTTCTGCTGTTGCGAGACAGGAGAAAAAGGCATGTTATTATGAATTAAGGAGAGTGTTGGCCTTCACTTGGAATTTCCTAGATTTTTCTCTCTCTCTGTTCTGGAGATTGCTAAAGGACTTTGTTCATGGTGCTCCTTAGATGCTGTGGTGATTAGTGCTGCTATAGATAAACACATTATATTTCACATTACCAAAAGGTATTGGACTTCATTTTCAGTTAATGGATGCATTTCATCTTTTGTATTGAAACTAGCTTGAGCTATACAAAAATGCTCTCCAAACCAGTAGCTTCTTGTTTTTTATCTAATCTGCGTAATAAAATTGAACAAATTGTAGTTGACCTCATCTTTAATACAGAGGGAGTAGGAATTTGGCTGGTGACATCATCATACATACAACTCCTTGAACTTCATTCTGGCCACCCCAGGTTTAAATGACTCATCTGGAGCCTCACATTTCATTTCTGCATTATTTTATTTTTTGTTAACCGAGCTGCCTCCTGAACTTGGCTCTGTTAAATAGACTGATCCCCAGCTGCTAAATCTGACCTTGGTGAGACATGGGCAACGCTCCTTCCTTCTCCCAACATGTGCAGTTGTTTGAAATGAAGGTGCCTGTTGTTAACCTCCTCCCTTACACTTCTAGATGGAAATCTGCTGGTGTTGGTGGATCAGCATGCAGCCCATGAGCGTATCCGCTTGGAGCAACTTATTGCAGGTGAGGATTCAGATGTCCAAGGAAAGCTCTTCACCATCCTAGCAAAGTGCAACTGAGAACAGTCTCCAGGGAGAAAAGGCCCCATGAGACAGCATGCTTACAAAATTATTTTAAATATAAATTTCCTCACGGGGTCCAGGGATCCAGTATGATCCTCCATCTCTCCCATGTCATTGACCTGTATGGGCAGTGGTGAGCTGGATCCAGATCGCACTAGTTCACTAGAACCGGTTGTTAAATTTAGAAGCCCTTTTAGAACTGGTTGTTCCGCGAGGGACAACCGGTTCTAAAAGGGCTTCTAAATTTAACCGGCCAAAAGTGGCACCTTAGGCGCTGACTCCATGGGTGCTCCAGCCCTGGAGCACCCAAAGGGAAAATTTGGTGGGTGCAGAGCACCCACCGGCAGCTCCCTGCCCCAGCCCCGGCCCCAGCTCACCTCCACTCCGCGTCCGCCTCTTCCCCTGAACGCGCCGCCCTGCTCTGCTTCTCCGCCCCCGTCCCCCCCCGGGCTTCCCGCAAATCAGCTGTTAGCGTGGGAAGCCGGAGCAGGCTGAGAAGCAGGTGGCAGCTTCGCACTCAGGCCCAGGGAGGCGGAGGTGAGCTGGGGCGGGGGGGCGCAAGGAGGGCCGCCTGCGCCACAGCAGGTAACCCGGGGGGGGGGGGAGCATGTGCGCAGGGGAACCGCTCCCCGCCCCAGCTCACCTCCGCCACCCTCGGCCTGAACGGGAAGCCACTGCCCACTTCTCAGCCCTCCCAGGCTTCCTGCCAAACAGCTGATTCGCGGGAAGCCAGGGTAAGGGGGGAACACAGAGAAGCGGAGCGGGGCAGTGCATTCAGGGGAGGAGGCGGAGCAGAGGTGAGCTGGGGCTGGGCGGGGAGCTGCCAGTGGGTGCTCTGCACCCACCAAATTTTCCCCGTGGGTGCTCCAGCCCTGGAGCACCCACAGAGTCGGCACCTAAGGCGCCACTTTTGATGTGATCAGTGGGGGGAGTGGCCACTCCGCCCTGCTCCCCCCCCAGCTACACAACCCCACCCCTAGGAGCCAGAGGGACCTGCCGGATGCTTCCTAGGAGGTGCCCCAGGTAAGCACTGCCGGGACTCCCCACCTCGTCCCCCAGCAGGTCCCTCTGGCTCATAGGGGTGGCGTGGGCACCCACTACGGTGACCCACGAGACCCTCCTGCCTGGTTCTGGGGGCAGTCAGGGGACAGGGGAGGGGGGTGGATGGGGCAGGGGTCTTGGGGGCGGGGCATCAAGGAATGCAGGGGGTTGGATGGGGCAGGAGTCCCAGAGGGCGGGGGTAGGCAACAACCCCCTCGTGGGGTGAGGAGGGAACCAGTTGTTAAGATTTTGGCAGCTCATCACTGGGCGTACAGGCATCTGGTAGTACTGGCACCCAAAGGAGTACTAGGTGCCTTTCAAAACAAATAGAATGATCCATGCCCCAAGGAGCTTTCAGATTGAAATAGGTCTGGTGTAATGGAGGGCTAACAAGACAGGCAGGATGAATAAAATTAGGAAAATGGGGGTAATGTCAATAAGATTATGAGGTTTAGCAGTGTGGACTAACGGATGGGATAATGGAATAAAGAGCATGGGTTGTTTTTGTTTGTTTAACTAAATACAATGATCAGAAGAGAAACCTAAAATTCACCACATTTAGTCACCTGAAACTGTATGCAGAGGAATAAAAGTCTTTTCTCTTGCTCGGCCTAATTTTGGTTATAGATCTGTAAAACACAGTGCCCATCCATTGAGCACTTAAAAGATCACTGGCCTTCTCTTTCATCAAAAAGGGCTATGCAGTCCCTGCAAACAGGATTCCAGGAAAGAAACATTGCTCCTTTTGGCTTACTGGTGAAAACAGCTAAAGACTGAGAGCCCCTCTGGGATTGAGGGAAATGGCTAATGAATGGTATTCAAATGGAGACTGTGTGTTAGGGCCCAGACATAGGTAGCCCGTATCTAGTGGTTAGCAGCTTGGTTCAGGAGGTTCTTGTCCTAGGTTATGGGGCATCAGACAGGCACTAGGTTGAACTAATCCAGACAAGATCAGGCACTATTAGGATCACCAGGACTCAGGCCAAGGTCAGGATACTGGTAATCACGCAGATCAGAGTCTATAAAGCTGGGTGAGGCATCCAAACAGCAGCCACATAGAGCCCAGTTGTGCAAACATCTTCCTGTGCCTCTCTTTGTATTTACATAGAAGCCCTCTGCCAATCAGAAGTACTGGTGTTCCTCCAGTCAAAGCCTAAGGGAGACCTTCCTGATGTAACTTCAGGCTTCATTATTTCTCTGCTGGGTTGGTTAGTAACAAGCCACTGGGTGAGAGCAGGGAGGCATCAACTGACCAGGAAACCTGCAGACCCAGCAAGGTTTGAGACCTGCAGGGTCATGACACAATGCACTTATTTTAGATGTTTCAATTCAGTTCAATTCAAGTGGCCCTTCCATGAGTTGAGCTAACTCTTCTAATAACCTTTGCTATGTAGGATAACTCCTTTTTAACACTGAGGGGGGATCCAAGTATGGAATTAATCATACTCCCTAGACAATGATTGTCTTTTCTATGACTATCGCTGTGCCCCATGAGTCCCAGAAGGAAGAGTCCTGTGGTCGCGTCTTAATTCAAGTACGAAGGTCTACATGCCAAGCCATAGGGCCATTGAGGATAAAGCCTGCATGTACATTTTAAGAACAGGTTTCAGAGTAGCTTTTTCTTCGCAGAAAGAAAAGGAGTACTTGTGGCAAAAGGTTCCCCCCCACTTCCCCCCGCACCGTGCTCTCCTGCTAGTAATATCTCACCTTAAGTGATCACTCTCGTTACAGTGTGTATGGTAACACCCATTGTTTCATGTTCTCTATGTATATAAATCTTTCCACTGAATGCATCCGATGAAGTGAGCTGTAGCTCACGAAAGCTTACGCTCAAATAAATTGGTTAGTCTCTAAGGTGCCACAAGTACTCATTTTAAGAACAGTATTTGTAATTTTTCTACCCACAGATTCCTATGAGAAGCAGCGTGAAGAATCTGGCAAGAAGAAATTGCTGTCCTCCACCATCTGTCCCCCACTGGAGATTGAGGTAACAGAGGAGCAGAGAAGACTCTTACGGTTAGTAATGGTTGATGGCTCCAATATCTTGGGTGGGATTCCAGTGAATAGGAGAATGTAATTTCTGTGTGCTGTTTTAGATACCACCTCCATTGCTGGAGTTGCTTTCATTCTGCTTTGGGTGCACACTGAGTGAGTTCCAATAACTATAGTGTGAGGAGAAGAGAATAGAGGGGTATGGGAAGTTTGTATGATGAATTGTTAGAAAAGAAGAGTCTCTCTGCCCTTGGGTGTCAGAAACCAAAATCACTACATGGAATAAGAAGTGAACATCGTCTCTCAAATGTTTTGGAATAGGGGATTGGCTACTGTCAGGAATTCTTCCGTCCCATACAAGAATTTTTATTAGCTGCAGATTTGGTTTTGAGTAGTTACATTTATCTAGCAGAGGTTTATTCAGAAATCTCAGCTCTCGCTCTGAGCAGGAACTCAAGTGGGGTGGGTATTTACAGTTACAAGGTGTTCTCTCCTTTTGTGCTCAGAGTAGGCTTGTTTGGTAATGGGTACTTTTCTGCCCTTCTTGTGTGGACTCATTAGGAACATAGGAATATCTGTACTAGGTCATATTGTAGTCCATCCAATTCAGCATTCTCCCTGACAGTGGCCAGTGCCAAATGCTTCAGAGGCAGGTGCAAGAAATTACTTAATGGATAACCATGGCATAACCTGTCCATAGAGGAAGATTAAGAAAGAGGGTAAATAGGAGCACCCGATTTACTTTCTTTTTCCCTGTTCATTATTTTGTATGCCTCTGCCATCTCCTCTCTAAACAGTCCTAATATTCTTAATCTTTCTTCATAGGGAAGTCTTTCTGGACCATTAATAATTTTTGTCACCCATCTCTGAATCTCTTCTATTTCTTTTCTATCTTCTTTGAGGTAGGGTGACCAGAACTGAACATACTATTCCAGGTGAGGATATCACATCGATTTATACAATGACATTGTGACGGGTTCCCCAAGGTGCAACCTGGAACTGAGGTACCACTGAGTCCTCTGTCTCACCAACCTGGGCTCCCTCTCACACTGTGATGCTGTGGCAAGCTGCAAACTCCTCCTACTGTACTTGCACAGACATCCCCAGACTGGGAGACATCCAACTGAGTTACATGAATGCCTTCACCAGTCACTCATGAACCAACAATAGAGAGTCTCCAGCCATTTCCCCACAGCTCCCCAGCCTAAAACCCCAGAACTGTACCGCCTTGCCCTGGTCAGAAGCCTGACCAGTGCAAGTCTGTTCCCCAGTCTGCCTCTCCGTCAGTGTGGAGAGGGAATGCACCAGCTCTTGTTTCTGAGCAGATTTCCCAAACACTTCAAGCAAAACCCACTGGTTTAGGTAAAATATAAAACAGATTTATTAACTACAGAAAGATAGATTTTAAGTGATTGTAAGTAGTAAAAAATAAATGGACATATATCTGACATAAGGAATTATAACATTCAAAAACCAGTAGAACACTTCAATCTCCCTGGTCACTCACTGACAGACTTAAAAGTGACAATTCTTCAACAAAAAAAACTTCAAAAACAGACTTCAGCGTGAAACTGCAGAACTGGAATTAACTTGCAAACTGGACACCATCAAATTAGGCCTGAATAAAGACTGGGGGTGGATGGGTCATTACAAAAACTAATTTCCCCATACCGTTACTCCCACCTTCTTGTCAACTGTTTGCAATGGGCCACCATCATTACCACTACAAAAGTAATTTTTCCTCCCTTGGTATTCTACTATTAATTGAATTGTCTCATTAGTTAGACTGACCCCCCACTTGGTAAGGCAACTCCCATCTTTTCATGTACTATGTATATATACCTGCTACTGTATTTTCCACTCCATGCATCTGATGAAGTGGGTTCTAGCCCATGAAAGCTTATGCCCAAATAGAATTTGTTAGTCTCTAAGGTGCCACAAGGACTCCTTGTTGTTTTTGCTGATACAGACTAACACAGCTACCATTCTGAAAACAGACCAAAGTTGGTCACCTAAAAAATAAAAGTAGGATCGCAATCTGAGTTCTATAGACTAGACAGGATTTGAATCAAGAAGCGTCTCATCCTGACGGTACGGTTCCTTAATACACAAAGCTGGGATTCTCCTTCCCAGTCTGGAACCATCTCCCCAATTCAAAATCTTTGTTCTCCAGGCATGTTTCCAGGTGTTGAGTTGTGGGGGGAGTGAGGCCAAGCGATGATGTCACTTCCCTCTTTTATAGCTTATTCCAGCTTGCTGAAAAGATCCTTTGCTGAGTCAAGCAGTGTCCATTGTCTATGTGCTATCTCTGAGAAGTCTCCATTGTATATGGTTCCTGGGATAGTCCTTGTGAGTGTGTATTCCCCTTAATGGGCCATCATCAATATCTGGCTGTTCCTTTGTTTTACCTGAAAGGCTGGTTGTTCCCAACCTTACAACATATTTCAGTAACACACATATAGCAAACTTCACATACAATTATAGCTCATACAATCCAACAGGATATTAATGTTCAACAGATCAAGACTTTTAAAATGATACCTCTGAAGGCATACTTTGTACAAAACATATCATAATCATATAACCGTGGTAAATATGGGGGTGCCAGGGTGTTGCTTTGGGGTACAGAATGTCACAGACATTACAATATTTCCATATTATTTTCTCTCATACTTTTTACACCCTACCATTTTGTGTGCTTTTTTGGCTGCCTCTACCCATTGAGCAGTTACAATGACATCCTGGTCTTTTTCCTTAGTGGTTGCAATTAATTTAACAAAGTATCTGTATATCAAATATATCAAATTATTGTTCCTAAGGTGTGTGCATTTGTCATTTGAATGTCACCTCCCATAATGCTGCCCATTTTCCTCTGAAGTTCCACACAGTCTGTTCTAGTCCCAACTAATTTAAATAATTTTGTATCTTATGAAGATTTGGCTACTTATCTTTTTTTTCCAGTTCATTAATAAAATGTTTGTTCTAGTGCAAACTTTTGTCAAATTAAAAACTGAGCTTTTATTAATATGCTGTTTTTTTCTGTCTTTGTCTTTTTCTATCCCATGACAAAACTTTGTCTCACCCCATAGCCACTTAATGTTTTTAGCCTTTTGTGAGGGACTGTCAAAGACTTTTGGAAAGCCCATATAAATTCTGTCAACCAGTTTTATTTTATCTACTATTTTGCTTACATGCTTAAAGAATTGTAGTAGATTAGAGAGGCACAGTTTTCTTTTGTGGAAGCCCTACTTGTTTTTTCCCATCGTATGATCATCTTGGAGTTGTACAATTCTGTTTTTTGGTATATCTGGTAAGACTCAGTTCTGTGATTCTCAGGATCATCCCTAGCATCTTTTTTTAAGGATAAGTAAGCTTCTTGCTGCTTACCATTCCACTGCTATAATAGCTCATTATAATGAGCACATATTTTTGCGTATTTCAGCCATTTGATTCGTAAGCTCCTGCAGAACTCTTGGGTGTATGCTGTCTGATACCAGTGACTTGTTGCTCTTTAATTTATTAGCTTGTTTCAGTAACTCCTCTCTTGGCATCTCAAGCATTTTTATTACTTGAAAAGAGTAGGTCTGGGGTAGATATCTCAGAACACTCTGTGGTGAAGACTGATGCAAGGAAATCCTTAAACTTCCTGCAAATATCATTATCTCCTCACTTGTTCTCGTTACTACCTGGTAGTCTTTCCATTCTCTGCCTGGACTGTACCACTTCCCCAGTGGCTGGTAGGGGAATCCGGGCCTGCCCTCTATTCTGGGTTCCAGGTCAGGGACCCTCTAATCAACAGCCAAGGTCTACAACATCCCACCTTGCTACTATTTCCCTGAGCCTTGTCCTACTCTGCATCTCTCAGGCTTACTCCACCACCCTTCTGGATAAACTCTTCCTTCAGAGCGTGGATCCCCAGGGTTTCTACTGTCTCCCTGGGTTTCCTCTTTTCCCTCTCTAATGCCTAGGGAGTGACTGCAGGCTTCCTCACTGCAACCCTTTTTTGCTACCAACTTCCTACCTTTATACTAGCACCACCTGTTCCCTCTTAGTAGGGCTCCATCATCAATCAGGCATTGCGTAAGGCTTGTCTACACTTAAAACACTGCAGCAGCGCTGCTGTAGCATTCCAGTGAAGATGCTAGCTATGCCGATGGGAGGGCTTCTCCCATCACTGTAGCTACTTCATCTCCCCGAGAGATGATACCTAGATTGATGGGAGAATTCTTCTTTCGACTTAGCAGCGTCTACACAGGGAATTAGGTCCATTTTAACTATATCATTCAGAGGTGTGGATTTTTCACACCCCTGAGCAACATAGTTATATTGATCTAATTTCCTGGTGTAGCCCAGGCCTTAGCAAACCTAATTTCCCTCAGGCATGGCCTGTCAGGTTAAATGTCTCTTCTCAGCCTCATTAACCCTTTCCAGGCTAGTGTGGGGGTGAATACCCCATCATAATATTGCATTGCATGTATATAATATATTGTGGTCACTGTTACCTGAACTTCCTGTGTGTATCTTAAGAAAAGAGACCTGCAGACATGGGGAAAAGTGTACAGCTTCCTATTGTGCAGTAAAGCGAACTCCTGGGGTCTCAGAACCATGGAGCCAGCATTCTGCACAAATTTAATGGAGAGAAATGTGGACTGAAAGAGAAGCATTGCTGGGAAATCCTGAGATGCCATTATATGGGTGGAGGAGATGGGAATCTTCTGTGTGGGGAGTGCAGAAGTGTCCAGCTCTGTGACTGATCCTGTAGGTGTGTGGAAGAGGGTGCTTCAGTTTCTCATTTCTGAGGTTTTCTTCTCAGGTGCTGCCACAAAAGCCTGGAGGAAGTAGGCCTTGAATTATCATTTCCAGAGAACAACAGCTCCCAGATTCTAGTTGGGAAAGTCCCCCTGTGTTTTATGGAGAGAGAGGCCAATGAATTACGACGGAAAAGACAGCCTGTGGCTAAAAGCATTGTGGAGGTTAGTCCTGGATGTGGAACTTGAGCAAATTACTTTGTGATGGTGTCATTCTGCTCTATATTAATGATGCAGGGTGTTGGAAGAGTGGCTTCTAAGTGAGAAAGCTAAAGAGAATCCTTGCTATGCTTTCAGGAGAACTATTTATCCATGTCCGCTGGCCTCAGGACTGCTTCTTTGCTGGTGTACTTTTCATCTTCAGTGAGAAAGCAACTCCTCTTGAAAACGAAAGGAGCATGACTTACTAATACTGTTCTGTCCATGTGGGATAAAAGAGAGCAAAGATTTACTTATTAATTGAATAAGAGGCTACATGGTTGGATGGAGAGACTATTATTTTAAGTTTAATACAACTAAAATGAGACTCCCTAGGACAGAGGCTAGTGTTCAGCAGTGTAGGCGACAAGGTTGGTTAAGAGGTGTCCTGCTATTTCTGGTGAAGAGGAGTGAGCCACCAGCCTCTCTCCCCTAGGTCTGTGTGGCAGCAGAATTGATAACACATGTACCTTAGACAGAGAGGCAATGTTGATAGAGCACTAGACTGGGACTCAGGAGAGCTCAGTTCTATTCCCAGTTTGGTCCTGGCCTGCTGGCATGTGACCCAGGGCAAGTCACCTCACCTCTTTCTGCCTCAATTTTCTTGTAATAATAATGATGTTCCTTTGTAAAGCACTTTGAGATCTACTAAAAAAAGCACTAGATTATAATTTATTATTATTGAGCACAATTAGTGTTAGGCAGTGATGTTTGTTTTCTTTTAGTCCCATAACTAGGCTAACTATAAGTCTATAACTGACATAATTAGGGATGATTGCAGATTTCGGGAAGTGGATGAAATAAAAATTATAGTGGGTGAGCTGCAAGGAGGATTGCATTTAAAGACAAGAACAAATTAAAATATTATTGTTTTAAAGACTCTCTTGCTCCAGTTGTATCTGTGTGGCTTTCGGTTGCACCTGGGAGGAGTTTGAACTTTGAAATTCCTTAGAAAATGTTGGTGGCATGAAACAATACCTGCAATCAGGAATCAGATTTGAAAAATATAAGTGGCAGTAATCTCTCATATTCTGCTCACAACTCAAGCTCCATCCATTCATGATGCCAAAATCATATACCTCTTATCGTAAATCATTCATAATTTGACTGCCCCTCTTTCTTGAGTGCTTTGATCAACAGTGACATAGTTAACAAGACTGATATTTAAATGCCATCATTAGGTGTCAGAGTTGTCTTCTCCTATAAACAAATAGGGATAGTTCATCCCTCTCAGAGCTATTGTTTCAGGCTTTCTGAAAACTGAGGCAGAAATTGCTGCATCAGTTGCTTGCAGTTCACATTTTGAAGATTTTCTTCACACCCATAAGTATTAGAGTATAAGTATTTTTAAATAAAAGCACAATATAATAACAAGATGCAGCCACCAGGCTGAGCCATTGTAAGCCATTCCAATCCTACTCCTGTTTGCAATATGTTTCTCTTTT
Source organism: Lepidochelys kempii (assembly GCF_965140285.1). NCBI lineage: Eukaryota > Metazoa > Chordata > Testudines > Cheloniidae > Lepidochelys > Lepidochelys kempii. Next base: position 91,299,662 of record NC_136385.1, on the reverse strand, counting down.
GTTCATGTGTAAGAGTTTATATACAGGGAAAGTGCCCTTTTCAAGGGGTGATACTGCTGATCTCTTGGGGCAAAAAAACAGGTTGTGAAATGCTGTTGGCTTAAAAAATTGACCCATTTCCTTGTACTTAATGTGTGAAACTTGTAGACCTTAAGCTACAAGACAAGTGTTATAACCACCCCAATACAGACCTGCTTGGATTTGACTCATTGAAGGGAGCCCTTTTTTGAGCAAATATTTGGTTTTATGGTGTTTGCTCTTATTCCCCATTATGTCATCTGCTGAATGATATTAGCAATATGAACAAACATGCTTACTTAGGAAGCAGGGTGGATAAAAATCAATTTTATTTAAAGTAAAAAATAATCTGATATTTAAAATTTAAATTAAATACAGTTTGTTTATTTAAATAAACCTATTTAAAATTAAATTTGAAACTGACAATATATGTTAAGGCCCAAAGTTATTATAATCTGTTAAAGTCATTTAAATTAAATTTAAAAAATAATGAGTACATTTTTGCTCCGAAGTACAGTATTAAAGAAAGTCAAACTACTAAACTAGTGGATGTCTCTGGCTAAGCAACTTGAACCAGAATTTGTTGGAGTGCAAAACCAGCTGTTGACAGTAGTAGCCTCTTCTGCAGGTGAAGAGAGAATATTTTTTTATTTCAGTTTATTCAACTAGTTCAGTTCAGTGATTAGTTAATTCAGAGTTAAGAAACCAGATGGGACTTGAAAAATCAGGAAAGCTTTTCCTCCAATCTATGAATAAAAACTAGGTGTGAGAGGATGAGATCTACTAGTTATAACATCTTGAAGGACGTGATGACCAGAAACAATCAGATCAGTTGACTAACTACAGATAATGCTTCCTTTGTTTAATAAATCAGTTAGTTTTAAATTTAAAACATGTTTTGCTAAACTTTATGCTAAATATTTTTCTTTCGTTTGTATCCTGCACATTTAAAATAGTTTTATTTTAAAAATAAAATTCTATTTTTTGTATTTTTAAATGCATTTGAATTTCCATCCAAATAGAGATTGACACAAATCACAAGTAAAAACATAATAATAATCTAAGTAAATAAGAAATGCATAATTCACCAATTTCTAACGTAGTAAAATATGTAAAAGTTAAGAATCTTAATAAATCTAAGTTAAGCTATATAATTACTTAAATAAATGTGTCTAGATATACTCTATCCTCCTGGGTAGCAAAAACTAAAAGATGCTCCAAATTTAGTGTAAAGGCTATCTTTAGTTGCAATTCAACTTGGTTTTGTGGTTACCAACCAATGAAACCAACTTTTCTTTTGGAAAATAAATTATTTGAATGTTTTAAATCAGCATTTTCTGCTTGCTGATTTAAATTGCGATTAAAATCAGTAATTTAAATTACTTTGTTTTAAATCAATCCACCCTGTTAGAAAACAGCATCTTCTGACACATCAAGTTCATTCTTTTTCGAGTGATTCTCCTCATGTATTCCACTTCCAGCGCTCATGTGACCCATGCATATGAGGTCTGACTCTTTTGGCTAGCAATGTCCATGAGGGCCATGCCTGTGCCCTGGATGTCCTCATGCCTCTCTTCCCTCTTTTCCCCTTATCCACCGCCAGAGATAAAGGACAGAGTAGGCCCAGCTGTCCCTCAGCTCCTTCTTACTGCCCGTGGCTGCAAGACAGAACCCCTGCAGAATCTGCTTCTCTGCACACTGTGTGACTTTACTGATCATGTGTGTAATTATATATATAGAGAGAGAAAGAGAGTAATATTTGTATAGTTAGCGTAGTGTCTTTTTTACACTTAGTGGCTATATATAACAAACAAACAAAACCCTCTTATTAAAGTTAGGGACTTCCCCAGTACCAGGATTTAATTGCTGTGATAGAAAGGAAGTCCCAAGGGTTCAAAACTTGCTCCTCCTATGATTCAGCTAGTCTGCTTAATGATTCGCACTCAAGGTGATAGATGCTCAATCTGTTGCTCCTTCTCCAAGAGGACACAGAAGGTGAGAAAGGTCCACCTTAAACATTTTTTCCTGAAGCTCTCAGATAGCGCCTCCTTAGAACTGGAGAGAAAAGGGCCTCTCTGGCCTGAACAGGCTTCCTCAGTCAATGCTTCAGTTTTCTGAATACAGTAGGAAGGAATATCCTTCCCACAGCAAGCACAGACCTCAAATACCCTTCTTGGGACCTAGTAAAAGGAAGCATAGATCTCCTCAGACTATTAAGACAAAGGGTAGTTCATGGTCCAAATTAGGTTTCTCTGACACCCTGATAAAACCCAGTTGCTGAGCACACATGGTACTGTCTCAGGCAGTGGTCTGCATTTCACCTGGTACTGACTCTCGATGCATGAGATGTCAATGACCTGTCACCTCTGAATCTGCCACTGACCCCTATAGTACAGATGCTCCCAGCACTGACTTTCTTGGCACTGAAGTTATTTGTGGTGTCACGTGATCTTGCAGTGATCATGAAGCCTGAGTCACCATAGTATTCTCAGCTGTAAGAGTGCCCTCTGTATTTTGGTATTGACTACCAGTATTGCTACAGTACCAGTCAACTCTTCAGCTGCAGTGGTGGGGAAGACTCAAGCTCACCCCAAAACTCTGGTTAGGGTAGAGGAGGAGTACTCATTTTCTTTCTCCCCTTTTGAGCATAGTAGGGAGGGTATCCCCCAGCCACTCTTCTCTTTTCTATTCATATGACCTTTGCTGGTCTAACAGGGAATCTAGAAGTTGTAGATGTACACCTATGGGATCTCAGGGAGAGCACTCACCTTGATATCCAACCCCATGGCCCCCAGCCTCTTACTCCTACAATGTGCAATCTTGGGCCCTTTGGGGTATGCAACCAGCAAGAAAAACTACCTCCACTACCCCTTGTAGACTTAGATCTCATTCCCCTATGAAACTTCATAGAGTGCTCAAGGGGCGCTGATGGTACAGACTCACAGTATAGCACAGGAAGATGAGGAAGAATACCTGCAGACAGTAGAGCACTTGATCCCAGCAGTGGTCTAGTCTTCCTTACCAGATTAGGCAGTAGGTCCCTCCACTTCCACTCAGCCGTATGATTGGGAAACATTTCAGTAACTGCTGCATTACATATTGGAAATCTCCATGGAGGTAGAGCAGGAAGACTCTCACAAGCTACTGGATATTTTGTACTCTTACTTGCCTGAAAGGCGTGCCATGCCAATTAATGAGGGGCTGTTGGAGCCAGCAAAAAAATTATAGTAGACCCAATCATCTGTGGCACCTACTTCTAAAAAGGCAGATAGGTACTGTCAAGTCTGTCATAACATTGGACAGATGGTGCTAGAGATCATCACCCCTGGCTACCCTATATATTTCTACTCCTTGCCCCCTGCGCTACCTTCCCCATCCCTCTTCGGGAATCCTTCTCATGAGAGCCTATTACAAGCAGAATTGGCCTTATTGCTTCACGTAGGAGCCATAGAGGAAGGGCCCTCAGAATTCAGGGGAAGAGGCTTCTACTCTGTTTTTTCTCATTTCGAAGAAAAAAGGGGGTCTTTGTCCTATCCTAGATCAGAGGAGATTCAACAAATATATATGGCACCTCAGATTCAGGATGGTAATACTTGCATCCATCATTCCATTTCTTGTGGCTCAAGACTGGTTTGTAGCTCTTGACTTCCTGGATGTGTACTTCCATAGAGCTATCCACTCATCCCACAGGAAGTACTTGAGACTCACAGTAGGGCCCAACTATTACCAGTACAGGTCTGTCCATGGCACCAAGAGTATTCACAAAATGTCTGGCAGCAATAGTAGTGCATTTAAGGAGAAAAGGTATCCATGTCTATCCATATCTGAATGAGCAGAGGAAGGTCCAAGTAGGAGACTACAATATCAGTTCTTTCCTTGTTTTCCCAACTGGGATTCTTTGTGAATTGCAAGAAATCGTCTCTCACCCCATAACAGACAATAGAGTTCATAGGAACCATGATTAGCTGTTGATCAGCAAATCCCTACCTCCAAGAGGACATCTTATGGTCTCTTCAGTCCATAACAAATGAGCTAAAATTTACTTTAACAAGGTTGGTGTGTATATGCTTAGGACTGTTGGACCATATGACAGCATGCACGTATGTGACACTGCTTGCCAGACTTCACCTGTGGTCCTTGCAGTTATGGGTGAGGTTTGCATACTCCCCGTCAAAGCATCACATGAGCAAGAGAGTCCTGGTCCCACCCCAGATTCTATGAGAACTCAGTTGGTGGCTGGAAACATATAGAAGAGGGTTTCCTTCTTGATCCCCTCCCTGACAATAAAACTCATCACAGACACCTAAGGTACAGGTTGGGGTGCCATCTGCATATGCAAGGGATCTGGTTTGAAATTGCATGTGAATATCCTGGAGCTCAGGGCTTCTAGCTGGCCTGCATGGCATTCCAGCTTGTTCTGCAGGACTCCATGTTGCAGATCTTGACAGACAATATATCCACAATACACTATGTAAAGAAGCAAGGAGGTGCTCGGTCATCCCCTCTCTGCCAGGAGGCCATCAAGCTGTGGACTGGATGTCATCTCCACTGGGTAATCCCATTGGCTTTAAACCTTTCAGTAGCCCGCTAAAGCCTGAGAGGCTTCTTAGGCAGCACACAGCAAGCAGTCACAAGTGGTCACTGCAGACCTCCATCATAGCACTGATATTTCACCATTGGGGGATTCCCACAATAGATCTGTTCACAATAGGAAATATTACCAAGTGCCTGAACTTCTGTTCAAGAGGGGGTATGGGACTGGGCTTCTTAACAGACACCTTCTTTCTACAGTGGTCTGAGCCTACGAAACACCTTTCCCTCCATTCCCTTGATGTCCAGATTAATATCCAAAATCAGAGAGGACAAGGCCATACTGAACTTAATAGCTCCCGACTGGCTGAGGCAATTTTGGCTGTCTTACTTATTGCAAATGTCCATTTTATCTCCCATCCATCTTCTGCTCTGTCCAGACACGGTATCATAGAACTACAGTCAGATCTTGCACCCAGACCTACAGTCATTGCATCTGATTGCTTGGATTTGGCTGGTTGAGCACTTCTGACAGGGACTGTTCCTGACAGGTTAAAGAAATCCTCATGCATAGTAAGAAACCATCTCCTATGAATACCTACTCCTCCAAATGGAAAGGGTTCTCTGTATAGGCAATTCAGCAGATTCTGGATCCAACTGGGGCCATGGTACCACAGATGCTTGACTACATATTGCACTTGAAACATGCTGGATTGGCATTTAGTTGTTTCAGAGCTTACCTTGCAGCTATATTGGCATGTCATGCTCTGATACTGTCATATGCAGTCTTCTCATATCCAGTGGTATTGAGATTCCCCAAGGGCCTCTTGGATATTTACCCCCTGCGGGAGTCCCAGCTCCTCCTTGGGATCTCATGTTGTCCTCTTAAAACTCATGGAGCCTCCATTAGAGATACTCATGGATTGTTCAGTACATCACCTTACTCCTAAGAGAGTCTTTCCGGTAGCTGTCACCACAGCATGGAGTGCGAGCATGCTCCAAATCTTTATGGCCAGGCCTCCTTTATCCTTTCACAAGGACAAAGTGGTTCTGAGAATTCAGAACCCTAGCACCATAAGTTCATCCCTAAGGTAGGTAGTCTTGACATTTCACCTAAATCAGCCAATTAACCTATGAGTTGTCTTCCTGAAGCCACACTCAATGCCAAGAGAGAAGCTGCATACTTTGGACATTTCTGGAGGCTTGCTGTATTACTTTGACAGGATTAAATGTTGTAGACCGTCTCCCTGGGTTGTTGGTTTTTTTATGTATATATTTAGTTTGTCGAAAGGCCAAGCCATCTCATACACTGCATGATCTACTTAGAGACCTTCTGGGATCTCCACTGTTACCAGCTAGTTTGTGAGCCTTTCCCTTCACACATCAAAATACTGCCTGTGCCTTGATGGAGGGTGTCTTCAGGAATGTGCCAGTATCCAAGATCTCAAAAGCAGCAACATGGAGCAACCCACTGACTTTTGTCAAACATTGCACACTTGAGTGGGTGTATAGAGGTGATGCCAAGTTTGGGAGAGTAGTACTTCAATCTTTGAGTAATGCAGCTGGCTTTTAGTCTCACCACCTAAAGAGGATAATGCTTGCCAGTCACCTGTGGTGGGATCCACACTAACACATACTCAAAAAAGAGAGAACAGGTATTTACCCTACAGTAACTGTGGGTCTTCAAGATGTAGTCAATGTGGCTCTCACAGCCTGCTCTCCGATCCACACTTTTTGGAGTCCTCAGCAACACCAGCTTTGAATAGTGAGGGAATTGAGGGAGGGTTTAGGTTACTGTGTCCTGTATGTCCTTGTATGGGAGTGCAAGGAGGCACAGGGTGCATGTGCAGACACTACTATTCAAAAAGACTGATCTTGCATGCATGAGGTGGATGGGCTCTTACAGAATCCACACTGACTACAATATCTCAAAGAACCATAGTTTCTGTAGGGTGGGTGTGATGGGATGTATTTAGCACTTGGTGGCTCCCTGCTGAGGGTCCTGCAGTCTTACTACGCCCCACCCCAAGAAAGAGTAAGTTGGGGAAAAGAGCAGTGAGGGTGGGTCCCCCAAGCTTGCCTAGAGAGGACTCTCTGGAGCAGCCATTTTGGAAACTGCAGAAATTTGGTCCTCTAAGGGCTAGAGGGTTAGAAACGACCACTCAGGGCCCTGCTGGCCCAGATAAAAGTTGCTGCCTGGCCTTAGCAGTTCAGCTTGCTGGGAGCAGAGAAGTGAAGAAGAGTGTTCCTCTTGGGACAAGGAGCCTGATAATTAGAATTTATGGCTGGCTGAACTTACATAGTTGGACTGCAGAGAGAGAGGAATCTGAGGATGCAGGGCTAAACATAAAAGGGCCCGGTATGAAGAGGCCCAGGGAAGTAGCCACAAAGGTTTGAAGTAAGGAGTATATGGCTGCTGTTTATAGCATTACTGGACACAGGTAAAATGGAATAAATTCACAAAGGGGACAGGGCTTATTTGGGAGCCTGAACAAAGGGCTGAATTTAAAGGACCCAGTTCTGAGGCTGAAGATTCTACTAAGGACAAATAGATTGTTTATTGGATGTTCATTTGGACTGTGTGACTTGGCTGGAGGGCCAAGCTACTGAAGACCTACCAAGGTTGTCAGGCAATCTCTTCCAAACTCTTCCAGTCTAATGTTGGAAGGGACCTCAGGAGGTCATCTAGTCCAACCCCCTGCTCAAAGCAGGGCCAATCCCCAATTTTTGCCCCAGATCCCGAAATGGCCCCCTCAAGGATTGAACTCACAACCCTGGGTTTAGCAGGCCAGTGCTCAAACCACTGAGCTATCCCTCCCAGGGAATCAGGGGTGAGAAACGGACTGTGGACCACACTCCACTGCTTGGAGGTGCTCAAGTGGTGAGTGCCCCCTTACAGTGTGGAACCATTCTTTTCCTTCTGTTCTGGATCATCTGTTATCCCTAAAGCATATAGGATTATTCATCAGCTCTATGAGGATACATTTAGGAGCAATAGCAACTTATCATTCTCCCAGCAGGGTCACACCATTTTTTCCCACCATACAGCTTCTAGATTCCTTAGGGACCTATTCTTGTGTTTTCCTCCAGTCTGGGACCCTCTTCCTTTCTGGGACCTCAGGATAGTTTTAGCTGAGTTAATGGGACCCCCTTTTCACCCGCTCACAACTTACTCTCTATATCACCTGTAAAAAACAGCCCTTTTAGTAGCCATAACATCAGCTTGAAGGGTAGGAGAGATTCAGGCTCTTGCGTGGTGTTCCCTACAGACTAAGTGATCCTTAAGGCTCACCCTAAATTTTTTTACCAAAGATTGTCTTGGATTTTCATCTAAATGAGATGATGCATCTGCCAGTTTTCTTTTCCAAGCCCCACTCCAACCAAGAGGAAGCCAATCTGCATGTTGCTGGTATGATTAGGGCTCTTTTATGTCATCTTGACAGAACAATACCCTTCAAGAGCATCCCGAGGCTATTTGTAGCATTTGAAGATAGGGTGAAGGGTCAGGCAACATCTACCTAAAGACTAACTGGGTATGTAATTGTATTAAATCATGCCATGAGTTAACTAGATTAGATCTATTCTATCTAGGTTCTATCTGGGTTAGACTGAACTTATCGCTGTAGTATCTGAGCACCTTCCAGTAGTGCACTAAGCAATGTGACTAAACATTTGTCATGTGTTGTTTTGTTTTCTTATCCTCGCCTTAGGGAGAGAAGTGTATGCAGTGGAGTGTCATGTGTTGGTAGGGCTTTAGAGGGTTGGGGTTTTTTGGGGTATTTTTTTAAATATACATGTTATGTATTTATGTTAGAGGAAAAAAGGTTAAAGAGCGGAAGGTGGTGAGGTTTTTGATCGTCCTTAGATCCACCCATGCAAGTTATAGCCCACTTCACCAGGACTTAAGCAGCTTCTGGAGCTTCTCTGAAAAGCATACCAATTCCAGAAATTTGCAGGGAAACTATATGGGGGATCAGTCCACTCCTTCATCCCACATTATTTCTTAGTTGAGGCCTGAAGATCTGATTTCTGTTTTGGCTGAACTGTCCTGCAATCATTATTTAAATAGGACTTCTAGCATCCACCCCCTGATTATGAGGTCACTGCTTACTAGTCACCAGAAATGGAATACATGTGGATAATCACTCCCAGAAGAAACAATGGCTGTTTACTTACAATAACTGTGGTTCTTCACAATGTGTTGTCTATGGATTCTGCAACCCATCCACAACCTACCCTCCTTCCCCGTTACTAGAAAATCCTATACCACCTACGGTCTGTATTGGCGAAGAAACTGAGGGATGGTTATGCGAGCCTCTGCTCTTTATGTCCTTGGATGGGAAGGGGAGAGGGGGCATGAGCACATCCAAGGTGTGGCACCAGTGAACACTGCAGGCCAAAAGAGTCCAATCTTGCATGCATGGGGCAATGGCTCACTAGAGGTGGAATCAATGTGGACAACACATCTCTTAGAACCACTGTCACTGTTGGGTAAGCTACCATTCTTTCTTACTGGTCTTGTAATTGAACAAGCTAATGGGAGATGCTTTAAGATTAGGACTTAAACAGATTCTGGAAATTGTGTGTTGCTATCCCTTTAGTGCAGTCCTGAAAAGTTGTAGTAAGTTCGGGAGTTTGCTGGGGTGACTTCAGGCTGGTCTTCTGTCTATGGTACTTATATGGCCCTTATCATGTAGTACCTGAGACTCACAATCTTTAATGTATTTATTCTCCCAACACCCCTATGAAGTGCTATCATCCCCAATTTAGAGAGGGGAACTAAGTGACTTGCCCGAGGTACACAGGAAGTCTATGGCAGAGTGGGGACTTCAACCTGGATCTCCCACTGCCTAGGCTAATGCTCCAATCATTGGCCCATCCTTCTTGATTATTTATCACAGTGAGTGACTTGGAACTGGAGACAGTAAATATGTCCAGGTTTGGACAGTAGAGAGGAAAGTTGAGGAGGGAAAAAAAAGTAAGTGATTGATTGTTCTGCCTCTTGCTTTTCAGGAGTTGATTCAAGAACAAGTTGAGGTAAGTAGTGCTCTTCTTTTGAAGTGGGTCAGGATAGCTCTCAAGCAACCCTGAAAGTTTTGTTGCTTGAGACAGGACAAAACCTGGGAGAATACCATCCTTTAGCTCTTAAGAATTGACAGTGGGGAGATGTGGACCAGGTGGGCCCTACTAGGTCTTCCTCATCTGTTCCTTCTCTAATGTTACTATTCTTTCCTTTTCATACTCACTGGAAAGTTGGACCATGTTCTCTCTCTACTTTTAGCTATTGCAGACCACAGGAGGCGCACAAGGGACGCTCCCACTAACCTTTCTAAAGGTGCTGGCTTCCCAAGCATGCCATGGTAAGTGAGCTGAACTTCTCTACTTTTCCATTTCTACACAGTGTACTTTCTGGGGCTCTGGAATAATATGGCACTTTGAAGGGTTGCAGGAGTCTAACTTTTTAAAGACAGGGTGTCTACCAGTAGCAGGAGGCAGTTGCCCTCTTTTTGGAGAGCTCTGCCAAGGACAGAACATGCTGCCTCTGTTTGCATTGTTTGTGGCTATTATCCACATTCCTATTCAGATGTGAGATGCTGACAAAATAGAGCCCTAATGTGCATCAATTCATATGAGCTCTAGAACTTTTAATTCAATAGTTCTGTGGGAGCAGGAATCATAGAATCATAGAATATCAAGGTTGGAAGGGACCCCAGAAGGTCATCTAGTCCAACCCCCTGCTCAAAGCAGGACCAATTCCCAGTTAAATCATCCCAGACAGGGCTTTGTCAAGCCTGACCTTAAAAACCTCTAAGGAAGGAGATTCTACCACCTCCCTAGGTAACGCATTCCAGTGTTTCACCACCCTCTTAGTGAAAAAGTTTTTCCTAATATCCAATCTAAACCTCCCCCACTGCAACTTGAGACCATTACTCCTCGTTCTGTCATCTGCTACCGTTGAGAACAGTCTAGAGCCATCCTCTTTGGAACCCCCTTTCAGGTAGTTGAAAGCAGCTATCAAATCCCCCCTCATTCTTCTCTTCTGCAGGCTAAACAATCCCAGCTCCCTCAGCCTCTCCTCATAACTCATGTGTTCCAGTCCCCTAATCATTTTTGTTGCCCTTCGCTGGACTCTCTCCAATTTATCCACATCCTTCTTGAAGTGCGGGGCCCAAAACTGGACACAGTACTCCAGATGAGGCCTCACCAATGTCGAATAGAGGGGAACGATCACGTCCCTCGATCTGCTCGCTATGCCCCTACTTATACATCCCAAAATGCCATTGGCCTTCTTGGCAACAAGGGCACACTGCTGACTCATATCCAGCTTCTCGTCCACTGTCACCCCTAGGTCCTTTTCCGCAGAACTGCTGCCTAGCCATTCGGTCCCTAGTCTGTAGCTGTGCATTGGGTTCTTCCGTCCTAAGTGCAGGACCCTGCACTTATCCTTATTGAACCTCATCAGATTCCTTTTGGCCCAATCCTCCAATTTGTCTAGGAGGAGTGCCCTGTTCACAAAAAGCACATTTTTGACTGCCCCAAATGGTAAGTTGTAGAAATGCCAGTGTAGGGTGTCCTGGAGACCCTGGAAGTGCTAGTTTTCTGGATCCATGATGGACATCTGGCTCACCTTCTGGGCTTTTAGAAGCCCAGAAGGTGAGTAGATCTCACAAATGCAAGCTGCAGTAATTCTAACCCCTTCATGCCAGCAGACATGTTGCATAGTGCATTAACATTCCCCTCATGGCCAAAGGGCAAATGTGGATTGGTGGCATTGTTTCAATGGCACATCACTAGAGTCTCCAAGTCGCAGACTGCGTACAAGATTGCTTTTAGCTAGAAGAGCAGGACAAGTGCCATCTCTGAACTGCAGGATACAAGCTGCTAAGGTGAGAAATAAATGAGACCATAGATTCTCACACCCTCTGGTGTTTAGGAAAGATAAAGGTTATTAAAGTACCAGAGAGACCTTACTATCCTGCCTGGATTTGCAGTGGTTGCATTAAATGCCCAGATGTGGGAAAGAGTGGATGATTACTGAGGTGGTACTCAATCTCTAAATAGCATATGGGGTGGGTGTTCAGTCTTTCTCTGTTTGGTAGCTCCTCATTTGTGGAATGGCCTTGTTTTCAGCTCTGGAGGAAGCTGCTCATGTGCCTTGAGCTGGAACAACTGTAGCATCTGGGAAGCAAGGAAATAGTTGCCCTGCCATCTAGCAGCCTCAGACGAGACCAAGCAGCTTAGGCTATGGAAAAGGTTGTGTGTGCGTGTGCCAGGAAGGCTTCTTGAGGGAAGTCTGATTAACTGGAGCTAAATCTGAAGTCTAGTGTACTATGCTGCTGGTTTGTGGTCTCAGGGTGCGGGAGGAAGTGGGAGCTGCCCCATATTAACTTGCTATGCTGTCCATAGTTCCAAGAGGGGGGCTTGTTAGCTGAACTGAACTCTTGCCAGCACATGCTATAATTCGCCTCTCTTTTCAGGAGCTATTAAGTTTAATGACAGCTTGACTAAGGAGGAGAGCTGCCAGCTTATTGAAGCTTTGTCCTCTTGCCAGCTGCCTTTCCAGTGTGCTCATGGGAGACCTTCCATGATGCCACTTGCAGACATAGACCACCTGAAGCAGGAAAAGCAGGTACAGTGTGAAGAGCTGAGCAGAGAGAGGCAACAAACCCACAGGGTGGGTTGTCTGAAAAGATGCGTTAAATCTTGCTAAGCCTTTTCATCCAAGTTTCATACTAACCAACAACACAGCTCACTCTGTATCCACCACTTAATACAAACAGAGGTATCCTGACTGAAATAACTACTGACCGCATGTGATGTAAACAAACCTCTAACTCCTGTCCCTCCCTTAACCGTTCCTATATTATTCCTCACGGTATTGTGTATAAATGAAGACTGTGACTCACTGGGCACAAAGAGCATGTCCAGATGCTATTTTAGACTCTACTCATTTGGTGTATTGCACATTTGCCTTTAGAACCCTACTGTTAACATGCCATTTCCTGTAATATTTCTTCCTGAAGTTGTACAGACTTGGTAAGTAGCCACTGGCAATGTTTATTCAGCTATCCTGTATCATCTTAGGGAGTCACACTATTGGTAACCCTTTGCAATTGAAACACTGTTATAAACTCATCTAAAGACAAACTGGAGGGAATTCAAAGAAGAGCAACAAAAAATGGCCAGGGAACTGCAGAAGACTTATGAGAAGAGAATAAGTCTGTCTAATTTGGCTAAGGGACAACTAGTGGTGGGGGAAGAACTAGTAATGTGCACCTTTCTAAAGCTCCCTACTAAGTGTGCTGTTCCCTAAATATGTTGAGTACATGGGATATCCCACAGCAGATCAGTACTTTTTGCTTTTTTCTCTTCTTTCATAACTCAATTTCTTAGGAAATGGTTGCCTGAAACAGTACATTTGCTCTGTGTGCCTAGATGGGTAAATCTACTATTTGAAAGGTGGAATTATTTAGGATGATATGAGGAGTTATAACCAAGAGGAATGGGACGAAATAAAGAAAGAAAATCTAGGCTGAAGATCAGGAGAACATTTTGACTGTCAGGGTGGAATGATTTTTTAAAATCAGATTGAGGTTTTGTAAAACTAATTTGAAAATTTGTACTATTGCAACTTCAGATGAAAATATACAATGAACTATTTTTCTTAAATGCCACTTCCAGTAGGGTATTTGAATTTTACAAAAATAAATTGAATAGTATGGCCCTGATCCTGCAGACAAGCTGGTGAGTAACTTTACTCACAAGAGAAGCTCCGTTTACTTTAATGGGGTCACTAGTGCTTAAAATTAAACATGCTTAAGTGTAACAGCAGTGGTTAAAACATTGTATTTTTATTAAACTTTTCTCTTAGGAGCATAAAATCTTTCATTTCAAAACAAAATTGCTTCACTGTTAACAATGAAAAGTTACTTAGACTTTTAATACACAAGTTATTATAGGCACTTAGGTGACTTATGAGCACATGTCCCATTGACTTCAAATTCTGCCAGAAGAGTATGGCCTTGCCAAAGCATTTCAGCTTTCTTCATTCATGCCAGTTTATATCAGAATGTGGTGCTGGTTGCAGATATAGGAAGGTCAGTTTGCTTATCAGTTTTCTGTTCTTACAGTGAGGGTATTAATGAGGCCCTGGGCTTCTCATTTTCAGAAAAGATGAGGCTTTTAAGTGAGAGACTTAAGGGAAAAAGATGTAAAATCTAAAATTCTACTAACGAGTAAACTAATGGAAGAAACAAGTACAAAACAACTCAGCCTAAAATGAGAAGCAATGGACTAGCAAGATGTATATTAAAAAAAATAAATCTGATGTTTAATAAAAACTTGACTTTTATCCACCCTGCTGCCAAGGCACTGCATCAGATTGTGAAACTGGAAGTCACAGAGGACATTTAAAATTAGATTTGATAAAACACTTGAGCATCTTTCTGTGTGGGGAAAGGACTATGAAGGTCAGTAAAGTCCTTTTCTCTTAATGAAACTTTGTATCAATTCATTAATTCTCTCTTCTCCTACCAGCCTAAACCTAATTTGGCTAAACTGCGGAGAATGGCCCAAGCCTGGCAGCTGTTTGGGAAATAAGGACAGCGCTTCGAAGTGTGAGCTAAAAACCAGACCCTCCAGGAATGTTGATGTCACACAACCCCTCATATTTTCAGCCAGCAACGCGAAAGAAGCATTGCTGCTTGCATGCAACTCCTGAGCCAGGATGATATCAGAGGTACTACCTTCACAGCTGACCTTCTGAGGAGCCGAGATCCTCAGAAGGGGAATGTGGCAGGAGAAGGCTCGTATAGCCCAGAGAAGAGGCTTCAATGTTCAGAAATTATATTGTGTGCCTAGACGTGGCTATTCAAGGGTAGAAATAGTCTCACACTTGCAAGTGTTAAATTCCCTTCTTGTGAGAATGGCAGGACTCCTCATAGGGGAAGGGTTGTTTTAATGTATTTACAGCACTTTGAAGGTGTAGAGGGCTAAGTATTTATTAATAAACCAACAACACTTTCCTCAGGCTCACATCTGTCTGGAGTGAGTGCAGGCCATCTGCAAGATTTTGTAGACAAACTTAGAGTCAGACCATCAAAGAACCAAAAGTGTCACTTCATTCAACTAAGCATCTAATAGCAGAGAAATCCCAGCTAGCTGTTTCTTTCCTTGCCTGCAGCTTTCACAGCACATCAATCCTTTTCTCCAGGTGGAGGGGAGATCTCAAAAATATAGCCAGATGCTATCTTCTCAGTGAAACATGAAGTTGCTGGAAAAGAGGTAGTTAAGGATCCCTAGAGCACTACTTGCAATAAGAAGTCCTGCTCGAATTCTAATTTTATTCTGCCTCCACTCTTCAATTCACCCTGCAGCTCTAAATAGATTGGGGTTTATTTCTATACCAGTAAGGGGGTCACGTTACAAATTTCTATCTACTTATTAGGCATTTCTATAACACACAGGATTTAAGTGCCTAAATTAAAACAAGAATTCTGGCCCACCAGGTTTTACTGTCTAAACAAAACCAGAGGGGGGAAATATTTCACTTCTTACCCTAAACTGTGATGTAGCGTTGCTGTGCACTGTTAAGAGCTGTCATATTGCCAGAGACAGCTAAAGAGAATGCACTCTAAAGCCTTTGGTTTGTAACAGAAGGCTTTTCAGTTTGCATCCACCAAAGCAACTATAGCCATCTTGCTACAACAGCAGCTCACTGCTGGGGCCAGTATGCTGCTACTGTTTGAAGAATGAGCATTTTATTCTTGTATAGAAAATAAGCCAACAGCAGAGATCACTACAAGCAGTCTTTATTGTAGCACACTAAGGTAATGCAGCTTAGTGGCAACAGAGAATTCCATTTATACCCAGTCCATCATTGAACCAGAACTTCTGTGGAGATATACAAGAATGACAACAGGTTCCAAACTTCAAATAGATTCAAAACTGCTCCATGTGCCTTGTAATACAAGTGGTGGAAGCAAAACCAGGCCTAGATCTGTCACTGCTGCTCTTGGCTAGGGTGGAAACATTATACTCTACGCCGATGCTTCCTTTTGAAGACAGTCACCCCCATCTCTGCAGCCCTGGGTTTATTTAGCTGCTGGGTCTTCCAAAAGAGCAAGGTAGGAAGAGCCTGGACACTGAGGCACTTCATGCCAGTAGATCTTAGAGTTCATGGTCATCAGGATGGTAGAGCTCACTCATGAGGCGATAGATGTAGGAGGGCGCATTACCCCCAATGTTGGAGATGAAGAGAGTAATGAGCTCTGGGGGAACATAGTCAAACACTGGGCAGTGAACATTGATCTTTGACAGGATCTCCCCTGAAAAGCAAACAGTCATGGTATTAGAGATAAGCAATAGACAAGATGATGTGGAGTGTGGCTTCACCATACGCTGCCTGGAGCACAGGTTGTGACCCTCCCCTCACCACCCCTGAAGTCAGCACTGAAATAGCAGAACAAGATTCGAGACAACCCCAGCCATGGTAGGTTTATTTGAATTATGGATATAAATGATAGCGTTTGCCCCTGCTGATGGCTGTTGCTGGTGCTAACCAGAAGAGCCCCCGATGGAAAATTTGCAAAATGCCACAATGAAAGCCTTAATCAGAACTGTCTTAGCCCAGCGCTGGTTGGGTCCTGCTGCACAGAAACATGGATTTGGAAGGTTGGTTGCTATGTAAATGGGCACCAGAGCTGCCATCTTTTTAAAGATGGATTCTCAGAATTTAAGGCCCGAAGGGACTATCATGATCATCTAGTCTGACCTCCTACATGTCACAGGCCACAGAACTTCACCCACCAGTTCCTGCAATACACAACCTCTGGCTGAGTTATTAAAGTCTTCAAATCTTCATTTAAAGACTTCAAGTTACAAAGGATCCACCATCTGTTCTAGTTCAAACCAGCAAGTGACTAGTGCGCCACACTGCCGGGGAGGGCAGCCTCCCCGCATCCATGTCTGCCAATCTGATCCAGGGGAGGGGGAACACATATTGTCTTCTAATATGGTGATCAGTTAAGACTGTGAGAATTTAGACAAGATCTACCAGCCAGACACCTTGGAAAGAATTGTCTGTAGTAACTCTGCGCCCTCCCCATCTAGTGTCCCATCTCTAGCCATTGGAGATATTTACTAATAGTAGTCACAGATGGGACATATGCATTGTAGGCAACCTCATCATAACATCCCCTCCATAAATGTATCAAGCTCAGTCTTGAAATAAGTTAGGGTTTTTGCCCCCACTACTCCCCTTGGAAAGCTGTTTCAGAACTTCACTCTTCTGATGGTTACAAACATTCATCTAATTTCAAGCCTAAACTTGTTGATGGGCAGTTTATATCCATTTGTTCTTGTGCCAACATTGGCCCTTAACTTCAGTCCTTTCACTGCCTGATGTTTGTTCCTCTGATGTATTTTATAGAGAGCAATCATATCTCCCGCAACCTTTGTTTTGTTAGGCAAAATAAGCCAAGCTCTTTATGGTCTTTTCTTGTAAGGCAGATTCTCCATTCCTCTGATTATCCTAGTAGCCCTTCTCTGCACCTGTTCCAGTTTGAATTCATCTTTCTTAAACATGGGAGACGGGAATTGCCCACACTAACCTGGCCTTAGAAGCTCCATGGCAGAAACAAAACTATGTCAGCCAGTGGCAATAATTCATATAATATTTCTGGAGTGTTATGTTCCAAGAAGTCACATTACGTATGAACGCTACACAGAAACTAGTTTGGTTTCTGACACTGTGCTAGGGCTCTGCTGCCCACCAGCAGTCACCATCAGAATCTTGATTTTTTTTTTAAATTACTACCTGTATAAGAGAGTGTTTCATAGGGCAGGAGCCCAACTGCAAGGATGGAGTTCAGAGGAAACCCTGTTCCATTCCTCCCATCAGCCAAGTAGCATATAAACTAGGACAGTGGTCAGAGTCATTTCAGAGCTTAAAACAATGGGCAGGATTTCCTGCCCTTGGTTACAAGCTAATTCCGTCTTTAAACATGTGAGACAGGGTCCCAGTTCCTGCTGCCTTGGGTCAACACAGCTAGTTCCCCTTCAAAAACCTGCACTAAAGAGGACCAGTACCTTCTGTGAATGGCAGCACTTCTTGTGGAGAGACAAACTTGTAGAATGAATCCTCTTCATTGGGGAACTGAAAGAAAGAGCAATAGGGTCAGAAGAGGCCACCCATCCCCATTATACCATATGGAGTTGGGGCATAAGTGCTGGAAGGGACTGAGCAGAGGAAAGTAAGTGCCTCACAGCTTAGGTTTGTAGAGTGTACAGCAGTCGCCTGCAGCCTCAGACGAATATGCATGGTAACTGCAGGTGAAACTGTGCAGCAAGGGGCTCAGGCAAGCCATACATTCCTAGTTCCTTTATGCCTGCTTATATTCTGGCTGCTCTGCAGGATAGCCTGGTAGGTCAGGAGAGCAGAGAGACATGACTGTCTCAAGCTGCTCTTTAGTGACTTGAGACAGGATCCATTATTACAATATCAAAAAAGCAGAGCAGGAAAGTCCTAAAACATCTCCTTCCGCCTCTGAAGATGCGAGTTCAAATCGCCACTGGATTAAGTGAAATGAATATGATAGCTCTCAGTCTCGAGTGGATGTTGGTCTATATCATAAGAGCCCACCATTCAGGATATCTGGCAATCTGTGCTGGAACAAAGGCCTAAGCCACGTCAGTAGAGCTGTTCGGGGAAGGTCCATCAATAGGGCAGAGGCACCCTTGCGTTAGGATTTAAGTGCATTAGCAGGATTGGTAGAAGCCTTCTGGGTTGCCAGCCTGTATTTTAGCCAGTCCATGCTATCCATTACTCACTTTCATGAGCAATATAGGTCCCTCTATTTGCCACGAGATACAGCAGATGTTGTAATCAAAGTTGTTGTCCTACCTGCGGTGAAAGCTTGAACATAGGTGCACAGACGATGAGGGGAGTGGAGTGGTGTTTAGCTGCCAGTGCCAGGGTATGAGTCCCACTTACAGCAATCAACGCACCATTGGCCAAGATTGTCTTCGTACCAATGATCACCTTCCAAGTACAAATTAGTATTAGAGCACTTTGCAATGAACTGGGACAGGCAGAGAAAAGGAGCTCCAAATCCTGGGCTACTGGCTCAGACCATGCTGGGGTTAGGGGCTGCAGGTTCTCACCTTCTATATATATCACAGCAAGAGGGCATTACACTGACTAGACAGAGAGTGAAAGGCTGGGATTCTAGTTCAGCAGTGTGCTGGATCTGTTCCATCTGAGACTGGCTCTCCACAAAAGTTTTCCTCTAGAACAGCATCCAGAACTGTCAGACCTTCCAAGTGGAAGTTAGAAGACTAGCAGGCTTCATTGCAGTGCTGTGGTGCTCTATTCTCATCTCCACACGAGAGTGAGGAAAGCAGCAATTTCCTGACACCCTGCCAAAGGCTGGCATACTGCCTACTCTGTGACTTGTGCTCCAGGCAGGGGCGCAGTGCTTCCCCCTCAGAATGGGCAGGTTTTGGTTGTTTGTTTTTTATTTTAAAAAAAAAAAAAAAGCTGGAGTCAACCCTTGGCTCTAAATGTGTGTTTCAGAGCAACTCTGCCTCCACTCAAGTTCATTGTTTGTTCTAATGCATCCTGGAAATTTAGCCACTCGGGTGAGGGGCAGCTGGGATTAAGTTGGGAGTCCCAGTGGAACTGTCCCAGTGTGGTCAGTCACACTGGTTTCTGCTTGTACACTGTATCCTGCTCCCCATCCTCTGTCTTATTAAATTGTAAGCTTTTCAGAGGAGGTGTTCTATTTCTACATGTCTATATAGTAGCACTCATATTATGGTGGGTACAATATGTAAATATTAAAACCTTTCCTGAGACATCCTCTCTAGCCACCTCTTTCCAAGCTCTTTGGGGTCTTTAATAGGGGAAGCAAACTCACTTGATGCTGCCTATGGATGGCCCTATAAGGCCTGAACACCAGAACCCCACTACTGATCCCCACCCCCACCCCCAAAACCTACCTTGTTGACTCGAGACATGACAGCAAAGATGGCTGCATCGCTCATGACAGTGGTTTCAATCTCCTCTTTGGATAGACGGACGGCCATTTCATGACCCTACAGAAGAGAGAGAGTCTGGTGAGTCCCTTAAGAGGGAACAGACAAGGAAGCTCCTGAGCTGGACTTGATGCAGTGCCAGACACACAATTCAAGTCAGAAGCTACATTATCTGAGCCAGAAACTTGCCAGTGGTATAGCACATATGCTGTCCTCTAAATCACTGATGGGGGAGGCAAGGAGTTTCCCCCACTTCTTGGCCACAGCCAGCAATCCCACACCATTTCTTGGGACAGCCTGGTCACTCCCTCATGCTGAGCAGAAGTACCTGTTATTTCTACACCTGCTCCTCCTAAGGCAGATAAAAGCACTGCACAGCTACCACAGACACAGCCTGAGAACACAGCCAGCCAGGGTCCTACCTGGCAGAAGGGCGCACACTCCGCCACAATGACATGGAATTTCCGCTTGCGTGCTGCCTCCTTCAGGAAGGCCTCGACGGTGCGAGAGTAGCCAATGGTCATGATTACCTCGCTGGAGTGGATGTGCTCCAGCGCCTGCATCGCAATGTTATCAGTGGTGCCCTCTGCAAGGGAAGCCATCCAGCCGTGAGAGGAGAGTCAGGCCCTATACCTGCCATTCTGATTCCAGCCACAGACAGCACCAACAGGAGAGAGCACAAGCCCTCCGCCACTGCACACAACTGCAATTCCCTCTCCAGGGAACTATCCCATAGGCCCAAAAAACCCAACAACATACTTTTTAGAGCTTTGGGTTTGAAGGGAGAGCATCTGAGGTTTTGAGCTACAACTTGATGAAAGGGCAAAACATTCCTTATCTGAACACTGAGACCCCCAATTTGGTAACTAGGTTATTACCTGACCACCTCCCCCCCCCCGCCAAACCAGGCTGTGTGTCACATCACCCTTCGCTAAGGCAGCAAGATGGGCATTGGTGAAGCAGCATCAGTTCCGTTCCCCAGCCCCTGCACCAGCTGGGATCAAGTTAGAGTCTGGCTGTAGGTGCCTTGTGGCAGCACAAAGAGCACCACACCCTGACTTCCATAGGCTCCCAAACTGCCCAGGAAAATAAGGCATATTGAAAATCCCACCATAAGGGGAGAGGAAAGGACCAGCATCAGCTATGGTGGCCACCCTGCCCATGGACTAAATCTTGGTGCCAGAATGGGAGATGCATGAGGAAGTTATAGCCTGCCAGTACTGAATGTGGAGGGAGGTTGCCAAGCAGTGTAATCCTCAAGAGGATAGATGGTCGCTGATCTGTGGACAGATGTAGAAGACAATGACCTGTTGGGAAGGAGAACTGAAGCGGAATGCTATACCATGTGCAGAGAGAAGTTTGAGAGGTTCACAGCAACCCTCCTAGCTGTCTCAGGTGCTGCACGCAGACAATCCTTGCAGTGCATCCGCCAGGGAAGAAGTGCAGGGGAAAATATTTAATTCTGTTCCCTGCAGGACCTGAGCACACCATGGCTCCATCTTAGTCAGTTGGAGGAAGGGCTCTGCTCAGATTCTTTCAAAGACATGAGTGCAAACAGCACAGGGCTGAATTTTCCCTGTTTCCAGAAGGGGCATACTTGACACTGTTCTGCTCTCCTCACAGGACCACATAGGAAGGAATCCCTCTGCACTGCTCCCGGGATACACACATTCTGCAAGATTGAGCCTCACAACTCCCCATCCTTTCCATTCAAGCTGGGAACTGGTTCTTCCCCATCCCTAATCCCACGAACAGCCCCCTCTCCCACCCTGTGATAGAATGGTTTTCTCGTACCCAGCTCTATCAGCAGCTCACTAATAGCTTCAATCACATTAGCCCTGAGTGGGGGATAGGGAGTGCTGAAGTCCTCGCTGAGCCCTCCAGAGGTCAGAAGCTTGTGCAGTGACTCCTGCTGGTCACTCTCCTCACTGCGTCCGCGGAGCCTATGGAAAGAACACAGCCCATCACAGCAAGAAGGGAGCACAAGTAAACAACCTGATGAGGCTGCTTTTGAGCTTTGCTGTCCTTCCAGAGCAGAGAAATAAGGGGCCTTACTTATTCAGGGTCAGATAAGAGGGCCACACCTATTTTCTCAAATAGCCTCCAGAGCAGACATGCCAAACCTGCGAAAAAAACGCAGAAATTGGGCTTGTTTTTGGCTTAATTGGCTTGTGAGTTGCTTGTTGGCTAGTAGCTAGTTGCTTCTTTTTTTTGATCAGCTACTGGCAAGCAGGGACAAGGTGGGGAGAGAATCAGGGATACACAGCAGGCCCACCACAGTCCTAGACTGCACGCCGGGGAGATCTAGTCACATAAAGTGTTGGGAGTTCTTAGGGACTGGCTTGTTTTGGCCTTGTTTTGAAATGGTATTAGCTTGATTTCTGGCTTATTGTGAAAGTCGGGGTGCTTATTTACTGTATGAAAGTTGGCAACTGTGCTCCAGGGCTGTCTGTGGCAGAAAGCTACCTGAAGCTTTGCCAATAACTGTACCTCCTGAAAGCTATGTAAGTAAACTTTGAAAGCTGCAGGAGGCACATGAAACAGCCTGGCTCAAGACTGCTGCTCCAACAGAACACTCTCTCCTAGGAAAGTAGGGAGAGGACAGCATGTGCAATACAGGGTCAGAACACAGAGAGATTTGCAGCAGAGGGAGGCTTCACGCAGCAGTAACATACTAGAAGAAATGTCAGTAGCGGGGAAACCACAAGGCTCATTGTGGCTACAAACCTTCCTACAAAGGAATTAAAGGAGTTTAACCTTGAAGGTAAATCTTTGAGACAGGGAGGACAGACATCTCATTTAGACTCCTGAAGAGTCTCACAGGAGCAGCAAAGAGAAGACACCATACAGGATCCAAATGATCCTGTCCGGAAGATCTTCTCCCAGATCGCTGAGAGGGGTACACACAGGCAGCAGGGGGAGGGAGAGCTTCACCTGCCGTACTCCTCGCGAATGATCTTCAGCACTCGCCGCACCATGTTTCCCACAGTGGTCTCAGATGGCTGGGCTACAGTCATCCTCTTGCCCTCCTTCCGAATCAGCACCATCAAGTCCCCTGAAACAAGGGGATGCCTTAGTATGGGCGCTTGGGACCCCTTCAACGAGCGTGTGCTGCGGACCTGTGGGATCGGTCGACGCTACGCACGGCTCATACGGCACCTCATGGTCTCGGACACTATCCAATGATTCAGGGACATCTACATTGAACACATCACCGGCCACCGACAGTACCAGGAGGTGTGAGCCGGTACGACATTGTGCATCAACTATGGGAAAGGGACTGAGACTTTTTCCATTGGACCATATGAACTGGAACCATAAACTCACTGAATGTTAAATCCCACCAAATGAGGGTAGATCCATCCTCATCATCGTATCCGCTCATTATACTCCACACCTGAACATAGCTATTATTATAGACAATATATCCCCATATCTCAATGTCTGTACTTTGACCCGTTAAACTTTTACCCCCAATTGGGGAGATTGCAGATTATGTATTCCTTACGCCACACACTCCTAAACCGAATTTTGCACCCCTTGATAATCTGTACCTTATTCCCTGATAACCAGAAACTTCTATGCCTAAACTCTGTACCATTTTCTTTTTACTTCAACATTATCCTAATAAAATTATTAACTCTATCCTTCCAAGAACAGGTCCTGCCCACAGTCTCAAGTAACTCCACAGCCAGTGGCCCTACGCCATCTTAAAACCGATCTATCTTTCAATAGTCCTGCACCTGGTTCAATTGCTACTAACATACTGGAACAAATATTTAGACAGAAAACAGCCATGAACAAAAAATAAAAATAAAAAAAATTTCAGGTGAGCTATAAAGGTGAGATCATTCCAAACTAGTCAGGCTTTTAGATAATATTACTATGTGAGTGGATGAGGTGAAGACAATAGATGAGATGGGATTTTTACTAAAATATTTCATACTGTATATCACTAAATCCCACTCACAAAACTAAGTCAAAGTGGTTTGGATGTCACACATTCCAGGAACTGTTCAAAGGATCATAAACAGTGGAGCACTGAGTTCAGGGAGAGGGGGAAATCCAGCTGGTGGGTACTGCAAGTGTCAGCATTCGCTCTGGTCTTATTTAACAGCGCATACTGAATTGGGAAGATCTGCAAATACCAACAGGGAAAAAGAAATCCAGCGGGGTTTACGGAAAAGCGGGGGAGGAGACTCCGTATTCAGAGGGAAGTATCTCAAATCCAGGGCCGTGGTGGGCGGCAGACACTCATGTTTCTGATCAGAGAGTGTTTCCCATCAAGGCTAGAGAGAGGGCTCATTAAAGCGCTAACCCCGGGGGCAAGCTGTGATCTCAGGGTGGGTGAGAGAGGGGCGGACGGAGGGATAATCACTGTGGGAGCCAGGAACCTCGAGCGCGGGCCTGTGGCTGGGAGGAAGCATCTGGGCCCGGGCGGCGCCGAGTCCTACGGAGCAGGGAGAATCCCGGCGGCGGCTCGGGGAAGCCCCTTGGCAGCGAGATGGGGCCCCGGGGTGCCCATCACTGGGGAAACGAGCCCGGGCGCCGCTCGAGGGCAGGGAGCTGGCGCAGGCCGAGACGCGCTGCCCGTGGCCGCCTGCGGGGACACCGGCGCCCCAGGGGGTTCCCAGCCAAGGGCTCCCACGGGACCGCCGCTGCCCGCCCCGCCTCACCCGCGTTGCCCCAGCGCCCATGGCCGATGATCTTCCGCAGCAGCCCCACCGTCTGCCGCGCCGCCTCCTCTGAGCTCAACCGCTCCCCGCCCCGCTTCAGCCGAGCCACGAAGGCCTCGATCTGCTCCGAAAGCTCCGACTCCTTCTCGGGCGCGCCCGGCATCTTGGCGGCGGCGGGAGCGAACGGAGGTCGGAACTGTGGGATCGAGAGCACCACTTCCACCCGGACCCACGCCAGGGACGGACCACTGCCGCCTCTCTCCACTGCTATTGGCCAAGAGCCATTCTCTTTCTGGCCACTCCAGGCCGTTAAGCCAATCGCAGAGAAGATCGAGGCGTCTCTCGTGAGCCGATTTCGCGGCGGGGGGGCGTTGTGCAATGTTTTCCGTCCAGAGGCTGTGACCTCTGAATCTGTCCCAAACTAGCGTCACTCCAGGGCCCTCCTCCGAGTGCGGCCGCGTGGGATCTGCCGGGGCGGTGGAGCTAGCGAGGCTTCGTGGAGTCCACGTAGGGCAAAGTGAGGCCCACGTGCCTGGGGGAGGGGCTTGGTATATGGGGGCGGGTCAGCAAGCCCCTGGAACATTCTGGGGGGAAGCATGAAGGGGGCCCCACGTGCATACCTCCCAGCATTTCAAGTGGCTGAAGTGGGATGCTGCAACACTCAGGTTCAGCCTCTCTGCCCCGCCTTGTGCCAAATATGATATTATGACCTAGTGCAGGGGGTTGCAATGATGCTGAAATTTAGCCTGGCCACCCTGACGGAGACAGCAGAGGGACAGACCAAACCTGAGTGGCGCTGTGACCCTGCACCCCAAGTTGCAACACCACTTGGTTTGGGGGCCCAGAGCTAACTGCCCCTCTTCTCCCTGAGCTGCCCTGAATGCGGGAAACGTTCCTTTTGCATTGGGATGGGGCAAGGTTGTGGGTCAAAGTGAACAGTCCTATGGAACCTGGGACTGTTGGGAGTTCTGCACGTGCATCGACGTAGGGGGTGCACAAAGCAAGCCCCTGTGCCTGAGGTATGTGGGGGACAAGGCCCAAATAAAAGTGGACATGACAAAGGGAAGCAAGGCCCAAAGACCCAGGAATGAGCCCTAAAGGCCCATAGATTGGGGCTTGCTTCCCTACTCCTTCACCTCAAAATGCCCAGAAGAGGTGGAGGGGAAGTAAACCCCAGTCTTCCATAAGAGGGCTCTCATACACAACTCAAGATGCTCTTTTGTCTAACTTATTTCAGAGTAACAGCCGTGTTAGTCTGTCTTTGCAAAAAGAAAAGGAGTACTTGTGGCACCTTAGAGACTAACCAATTTATTTGAGCATAAGCTTTCATGAGCTACAGCTCACTTCATCGGATGCATACCGTGGAAACTGCAGTAGACATTATATACACACAGAGACCATGAAACAATACCCCCTCCCACCCCACTGTCCTGCTGATAATAGCTTATCTAAAGTGATCATCAAGTTGGGCCATTTCCAGCACAAATCCAGGTTTTCTCACCCTCCGCGCCCCCCCCCCCACACACACACACAAACTCACTCTCCTGCTGGTAATAGCCCATCAAAAGTGACCACTCTCTTCACAATGTGTATGATAATCAAGGTGGGCCATTTCCTGCACAAATCCAGGTTCTCTCACCTGGATTTGTGCAGGAAATGGCCCACCTTGATTATCATACACATTGTGAAGAGAGTGGTCACTTTTGATGGGCTATTACCAGCAGGAGAGTGAGTTTGTGTGTGTTGGGGGGGGGGAGCGGAGGGTGAGAAAACCTGGATTTGTGCTGGAAATGGCCCAACTTGATGATCACTTTAGATAAGCTATTATCAGCAGGACAGTGGGGTGGGAGGGAGTATTGTTTCATGGTCTCTTGTGTATATAATGTCTACTGCAGTTTCCACGGTATGCATCCGATGAAGTGAGCTGTAGCTCACGAAAGCTCATGCTCAAATAAATTGGTTAGTCTCTAAGGTGCCACAAGTACTCTTTTCTTTTTGTCTAACTTATGTTTGCAGCCTGACAGAAGGGTGAGAGACTTAGGGCTTGGCTACACTTGCAAGTTAGAGCGCATTAAAGCAGCCCCGGGTACTGTAACTCCTGAGGTGTCCACATGGCAAGGCACGTAGAGCACCTGGACCTGCAGCTGTAGCACTCCTGGTAATCCACCTCCACGCGAAGCATAAAGCTTGTTGTGCCCCGGCTGAAATGCCTGGGCATCAGTGAGGAGGAGGTGTTGCATTACTGTGCTATGATTGGCATCCAGAGAAAAGGCATTGTGACCCCCACACTGCACTTTGTGTGGAACAGTTCTTCACAAAGACTACAGGTCTCAAAGTACAACACATACTCTTGAACTGAGTTGCAACTGCTCAGATACAGTTAGGGCCTTACATACTGGGCCATCTCCCTAGACCAGGGGTTCTTACAACAAATTTTTTGGTGGCCTCAGAGTGCGGCCACCAACTCTGGCTGTAGCCATGCTGACAATGTTTCCTAAAATATTTAATTAACTTTAGGAAAACGAAATAAATATGCACATATATATGTCCAAATCACTACAATTTATTTATGTAGGGTTTTTTCAGACTCAGTAATAAAAATAATTTACAGTTCTCTCTTCTTTACTGGACATAAACAGAATAAGAACATAAGAATGGCCCTACTGGGTCAGACGAAGGGTCCATCTAGCCCAGTATCCTGTCTTCCAACAGTGGCCAGTGCCAGGCGCCCCAGAGGGAGTGAAGAGAACAGGTAATCAGCAAGTGATCCATCCCCTGTCGCTCATTCCCAGCTTCTGGCAAACAGAGGCTAAGGACACCATCCCTGCCCATCCTGGCTAATAGCCATTGATGGACCTATCCTCCATGAATTTATCTAGTTCTTTTTTGAACCCTGTTATGGTCTTGGCCTTCACAACATCCTCTGGCAAGGAGTTCCATAGGAAGAGACAGAGTAAGACCTGTTGGTTAGTTCCATGGTCTCACTACTGTGGAGAGGGACACTTCCACATGGTGGAGAGGCCTAGAGCATTTGTAAGCACAGCAGAGTGGATGTGTAGTGTCTGCTTAGCAGAGGAGAGAAGAGATAGGCTGGGGAGAGGAGGGTGGAAGCCATGTTGGAAGCTAGGTACTTTCCCTCACTCTCCTTTTAGAATCTTTTTTAGAATCCCTTAATGCCCGATGCTGACATTCTGCTTGTAGCAGTTTATCCTTTTCCATTGCCCACATGACATTCACTGCAATATCAAAGGCAGATTATGGCCAAGAAGAATTCTGACTTTCCCCAGCCCCGCAACTGAATTGGGGTGGGAGAGAGATTGGGAGTGTCTCTCCTGTGGGAACCTCCATGGGCAAAGACTTCTGTGGGGCTAATTTGGAAAGGAGGTGGGAGGAAGGGCCTTGGGACACATCTCCTGCCCACAGTTCAGCCCTGCCAGTTCTCAGGAGCTCTGTTTTCTTTACCCACAATCCCCATGGTGTCCCCGATGGAAATAGTAACAATCCCACGATTCCTAATAGCAGCATCGGAATGAGACATTCCTGAGGTCACTTCCCTCTCTGCCCGTCTCCTCTTGAGGCTGCCTTCCCAGCCCTTGGGTTCTTGCAGCCTGTCTCTGGCAAGGCTTGTGTAGATATAATGTGGGGAGAGCCTGACTTGTGCCCCTTTCCCTTGGGTCTGTGGAGGCTATGCCACTTGGAGCCGCTTCCACTCTTGTTCACGGCTTCTTCCATTCATTCTGAGTCCCAGTATCTCTACTTTCTGCTGCAATAACAAGGCTTTGGGTTAAGGCTGTTAGATGTTATTTCAGCTGGCATGGGGCGGGATCAGCAGTGGGAAGAAATGGCTACAGTACAAACTGCCTGAGAAAACCCATCTGGAGTGTTCCCAGGGAGGGTAAGTGGGGCCTCAGCACCAAAAGTCCCTCAGTAGAGGAGTAATGGGACAGGGGAGGAGGTGCTGTATCTCGGGCCAGAATCCCTGCCCCACACAGAGATAATAGGAACCCAGCTTCTCTTACTGTAGGTCAGAGACATTATTAACGCT
Organism: Lepidochelys kempii; assembly: GCF_965140285.1. NCBI lineage: Eukaryota > Metazoa > Chordata > Testudines > Cheloniidae > Lepidochelys > Lepidochelys kempii. The sequence continues at coordinate 91,271,357 of NC_136385.1, read as the reverse complement.
AATTAATGGGGCCTTCTGAGGTCCCTGGGTAGCAGGTGAGGATCGCTATGCCTGATTTTCAGATGAGAAATGACTTGACAAAGGCTGTGCTGGCTCTGAGCCAGCCCCTTCACCCCTCTCAGTTTTGCCAGCCCATTTCCAGAAAGCCCTTCCCAATTGCCAGATAGCTAGAGTGGGAACTGGAAGGGACAGTCCAGCATGCTAGTGGGAGGCAGTAGCCTGAGAGGAGGGGGGACAGCAGAAGGGGTCTCACTGCTTCTATCACTGCACTCACCCCAATGGCTGGCTCACTGGTCCGCTCAGTCACAGAGGAAGGAAGATTGAATAGGGATTCCCAGTTAGGCCCCCAGAAAGCTGTGGAGCCTGCATTGGTAGGGTGAGCGTTTGCAAGTGGCAAGCTGTCCTGCAGTGGCTCAAGAATACTGACCTCAGGGCAGATGGTTGAGAAGCAGGACACAACCCCCAAATCGGTTGTGAGTCCCATACTTAAATTTCATCAACTGTCAAGTGTAAACTCCTCAGTCACTATAACAGTGTAACCATGAAGTCATAGCCAGTCCCCTTGGGTACTCCAGTCTGTAGGTACCCCCTGGCAGGCCGCACCGATCAGCTCCTCTGCCTCCCACCCACCGCTGATCAGCTGTTCAGCAGTGGGCAGGAGGTGGGGCCTTGGGGGAAGAGGTGGAGTGGGGGCAGGGTCTGTGGCTGAGTAGGGTTTGAGCACCCTCCCCCAAGGGAAATCAGAAAGTCAGTGCCTCTGTTCCAATCTATCTTGTCACCTAGGCAAGCTTGCCTTTGTGATAGATGGTTCTGTACACCAAAAATCACAACAATATTCAGGTTACTCCCAGTCCCAAAGGACCAGTCACTTACCCCAGGTCAATCGCCCCTTAGATTTCACATCAAAGACAATGCTTGTGCCAATCCTGTAATGAACTATCTAAAAGATTTTATTAATGAGGAAGAGGAAATTGGAGTTATTTACAAGGTTAAAGCAGCTAAACATACACACACAAATGAGTTACAGTCTTAAGTTTCAAAATGTAATAGAAGCGTCTATAATACGCAAGCTTTATATGTCCATTAAGGCTAACCCAGGCTAAATGCTGGGGATCTCTTGCTGATGCCTAGAAAACCTTGCCTTCCCAGCGTCCAAGCAGCATAGAGATACAGTTTCTCCTTGTCAGGGATTTTTATTCCCTTCCCCTCTTCTTTGAGCTCCTCTTCATGGGGTGGGGAGAGCAATTAACAAAGTGTTGTGTCCTTTGAAGTTCCACAATAATTCATCTGGTCTTGGTGGGCCTTCTTTGTTAGGCTGGAGATAACACCTCCTGTTGGAGACTAGTATTTCACAGTCATTAATGCTTCTTTCCTGTCTGGTGATGTACAGTTACAGATAATTACAATGCAAACACTCAGATATGACCTTACAGTATGGGATACAGGTGTTATAAGTGACATCAATGCAGGCAGCAACTTACAAGCATTCAATAAAGGCTAGAGATTAAACAGAAGTTTATAACTCTAATATCTATTTTAACAACACTAACACACAGGTGAGCCAGACTAATTCCAGCTGTGTATTTGTCAGTGTCCAAGTGGGGCATAGGGCCCTTGGCATGAGCTGGCACCTGGTTTGCCAGCATCACAGCCAGTTAAAGAGTAAAACTGACTTCCAACAGACCCTCCCTGTGGAGCAGGCTGCCTTGGCCAGCAGGGGGCACACAGGGCCCCATCCCTAGACCAATCATGGAGGTGGATGCAGATGTATGAACTCGGATAATACTTGAGAGGAGTCAGGCTGGGGCTGTTAATGGAAGAAGGACGGGGAAGTGGATCCCACACACTGTGGCCTGTGCTAGACCCCCCCCCCCCCGATTGCCTCACCTTGTGCGGTAGCTCCCAAGTCCCCCAGATGCAGGACCAGTGGACCAGTAATATAGGTGGGATCTGAAATGCAAGGTGCAGGCAGTGGCTGGGGTTGGGGAAGGGAAGGGCAATGTTATTCAGCCCTAAATAGGCAAACGGCCCAAGGGACAGACTGGGTTTCGATAAAGGAGGAGGAAGCCTCTGCCTGGGGGAAGACGTGATTTGTGCCACAGAGCACAAGGTGCCTGTACTGGAGCGGAATATGAGGTCTGTGCCAAGCAGCAGGAAGGGTGGATGGAGGGAACATAGGGTTTGCACCACAGAACAGGAGGCGTCTGTCTGAGAAGGAATACAGGATTTATTTTGGACAATTCAATGTTCTAGAAACTTAGAGCCAAAGCAAATGGGCTGGGAAAGCAGCAGTTCCTGGCAGCCTGACTGCTCTTGCTGGCAGAGCCAATACCTCTCCAGGATAAGGCAGGAATGTTGCTCTTTGTCTCCAGTTGCTGGAGCTCAGAGTCCATGTCTCAGGCAGTAGCAGCAGCATATTTCGCATCCCCAGTCCGCTTTACCTGCCAGGCACCTTCCCCTGCACCCTGTTCTGTCAGCTTGTGAAAGCCAAAGCAAACTGGCCTGTGCTGGGTGCTTGCAGCAGGCACTCTGTCTGCATGGCCAGGGCTCTTCATTAGGCCCAGTCCACACCTGTCTCGCCCTGTTCTGGCTTGCTCCACTCCCAGTTGGAGAGTGGCCAGGCCCAGGGCAGGATGACACCAATTCATGGGTGGGGTGTGGGAGTGTCAGAAACGTGGTACCAGATGGTTAATCAGATAGAGCACCCAGTCGCACTCCACTTTCTAGCAGATCCCTTCCCCTAGAGAGTCCCATGCATCTGGAGGGGTTCTGTGCAGGGAAAGGGGGAGGTTAGCAACCCCAAGAGAGCCCAGCTTAGTACATGGGATCTACTCAACAGGAGCCGTGACTGCATGGCCAGCCTTGCTCGTACAATACATGGGGTTCCATAGCTTGGGCAGGTGATGTCTGAGAGAGACTTATTGGGAAAGGACTGGCCTCCAAAGGATTTCTCCTGGAGGCATCTTGAAGCTCTTTGCAGAGAGCCTCCACCCAACCTTCTCCCTCCCTCCCTCCCCTCCCCCCCCCCACTCTGTGCTCTAGACAGACTGAGCCTAGCTAGGCAGCTCCCTTCATATGTCCATGGAGAATGGCTAACCTCACCCACTCCCCGCGTTCTGTGCCATGTCCCATCTGTAGCAAGAGTTAACGGCCAGCGTGTTATTGGACCCAGTTCTTCCCATACACTGCATGGTCTACGCTGGAGCTACCTTTAGCCTGGAGAAGATCAGAGAGCCACTTTGGCAGGTTGATGAGTGTGTGTGTGAGCATGTGTCCAGGTCTGTGCAGCAGTGACTGACTCCCAAAAATAAGTGCCGCAACGCACGGCCGGTACCATTAGTCATACGTGATCATACAGCCGTACCGGAGCACCACAAAACTAAAACAATGCTGGAACGGTGTTCGGAGCATTCCAGCATGACTCCAGCCCTGATGTGCAGGAGCATCTGGCAAGCTCTGTGTGTGGGCTGCACGCCCCTGTGCCTTGTACCTGGTGTCTTCATTTACAGCTGTGCAAAGTGAGCATAAAATGCTGCTGCCCCAGCAATAAATAACAAAAACAAAAACAAAAAAACTCCAACCCTTAACAATGGTGGGGCAGCAGCTGTGCCGAGACCACCCCCATCTGTGCTGATCAGTTCTGTCTCATTCCCAGTACATTTCCCAGACCTGGGGAAGAACTCGGTGCAGCTCAAAAGCATGTCTCTCTCACCAACAGAAGGTGGGCCAATACGAGATAGTACCTCACCCAGCTGGTCATTCTTTCCCGGTGTTTCCCCTGTATCTTGCATCCATCTGCTGTCTCTTGTCCAGTACTGCGATTGTAAGCTCCTTGCAGCATAGACAGCCTTCCTGTTCCGTGTTTGTACAGTGCCCAGCACAGTGGGACACATAGGCGCTACTGCACTATAAATAACGAGAGGTGCCGGGCTTTGTAGAGTCAGGCCCTGTGTGAGCACCCATGTCTACGAGTGCCTGTCTCTGCCTGTGCTTGTGAGCACCTGTCTCTGCTTGTCTTTGTGCCTGTTTGGGCATGCAGCTGGGAGCAGGGCATAGGGGATCAACCAAAAATCATCGTTTCTGTGCTTTCCTTTGTTTGTTTACTTTTCGCTCTAGTAAACAGTGCAGCCCCAGAGATTAGGAAGACGGGAGCAGGAGGAAGAGTGACTGGACTCTGAGGTTATGACCTCCTTGTGGATCCTGGGTTATTTACATTCCTCAGCTTCTATCCCACAGCTACTACAGGCCATTTTCTTCTGAGTCCTGCTGCGAGTGGCTGGCTCTGAGGTAGCCAGGAGCTCACTGATCACCAGCGGTCCTGCCCTGTTCCTTGCAGCCCCTACTGCTGGAGCTCCCCCCACAGCCAGCATGTGAAGTTGTGTGTCATTTTCATGAATGGAGAGCTCTTGAATGGGGATTTCAGGAGCTTTTAGCCTCTTGGCCCCCACGTGGCTGGGACGTGCCAGAGCCTGATGCCCTCAGGGAACTGAAGGGAAGTGTTGGATTGTGGCTGCTTGGAAGGATTACAGTGGAGAGACAAGTAGCATCTGGTTGTCATTAGCGAGGAGCTGCTGCCAGGACCCAGACAGAGTTAGGCAAGAAATGCCCAGCAATATCAAAAGGGGGAGGAGGAGATTGAAGGCACTTGAAGATGTGAGGATAGGGTGGGGCAGGGAATACAGGGCATGGGGTGAGGGGTATGGAGGAGGAAATAATTTTCTCCAATACACAATTTATACTAGACTGAAATCCCATCTGTCCTGGCGGCTCAGCAGCTGCACAGATAGCCCAGGTAATGAGTTTGGAAGGTAATGCAACTAGGGGCATCTGCACCCACTGCCCTGGAGCTTGGAGAGCTTGCAAGAGGGCTCCAAAGTCTCCGGAGACAAGTTGAGTCACGTAGCCAGCGCTAACCATCCTGGCTCCAATGTGGGGGCAGCCACAGCTTGGAGTGTGACTAAGACTCTGTAACAACTGCCCCTTTCTGCCTCCCGTTGCCAGACCCTTTCGAACTTCTCTACCTTCCACCCGGCCTCTAAGGTGTGTCCTGCTAAATTCCAGGGGGATTTATTAGCCAAGTTGGTGAGGTTGCCTCATGCGCCCAACAACACCTGTGTGTGCTCCCTTGTGCATGCATCAGTGTGGAGGCCTAACGCGGTAGTCACAGCATCCTCCAAGAAGAGTAAAGGGGTGGCAGACAAACAGGGCAGCTGACTGGAGTGCAGTGAGGGGAGCAGAGGGGCAGTTGCCTGGCCACCATAGGAGACTGGAATACTAGTTCTCTGGGCCATTGCCTGTGGGATTTAATGACCTGGGTTTGGGCTCATCTGCTGAGATAAGAGCAGACACCCCAGTTAGGGCTTGAAGCAAAGCCAGTGTCTCTAGGGGATGAGATGAGGAAAGTGTGGAAGCAGCTTTCTGTTCACTGTCAGGGAAGGGTACTGAGCTGGCCAGGATAGGGGTTAGTGGACACCTCTTGTCCCCAGCCCCAAAAGCTGGGCTGCCCTGCCCTCACTGCCATAGTGATCTCTGCTTTTGCAGATTCTGATTCTCTATGGAAGCAGGAGAACTACGTGTCATCCACACAGTTTCTCCAAGTTCTTTCCAGTGTCAAGATAAGTGAGGAGAAGATGGAGACTGGAGAGCAGACCAGCCAAGGAAGGAGCGAGCAGGGTTTGAAGTCAAGGGTCAGTGGAAACTTCTATGATGATGATGAGAGACCATTTGGATGAGAAGCTCTCTCTGATTCAGGACCATCAAGTGGGCAGGACTTGTAAAGTGACTTTAAACTAGGATGGAACGCTGGAGAAGGGATTCTGAGGGCTTGGCTACACTTGCGAGTTACAGCACATTAAAGCAGCCCCGGTTGCCCTAGCTCACTACCCGTCCACACTGGCAAGGCACATAGAGCGTTCTGACTCCACGGCTAGAGAGCTCCTGGTATTCCACCTCGGCAAGAAGATTAACGTTTGGTGCGCCTTGGCTGAAACGCCTGGGCATCAGTGTGAACGAGGTGTTGCATTACTGCGCTCTGATCAGCCTCCGGAAACGTCCCATAATCCCCGTAAGTCAAGTGGCCCCTCGTCTCATTGTTTTGGAATCGCTGCAGGAATGCGGATATGCCCTTTGAAAGCTCTGTTTCTGACAGCTGCTGCTTATCTGCTCCAAGACAAAGCAAACCATTATTGTGGAATGCTGTGTGTGAGAGAGAGAGGGGGGAGAGGGAGCTGCTGCTATCTGAACTTACAAGACAGCATGCTGACATGCTCTCAGCCCTTCCAAAACCCTCTCTCTCTCCCCCCACATACACACAACACACTCCCTGTCACACTCCAGCCCACCCTACCCCGCATTTGAAAAGCACGTTGCAGCCACTTGCATGCTGGGATAGCTAACACAATACACTGTTCTCTGTGGCCATTGGAAGAAGTGCTAATGGGGCCATGCCAGTGTGCTTGTAGCTGTCAGTGTGGGCAGATTGCAGCGTTTTCCCTACTGTGCTCTACGAAGGCGGGTTTAACTCAAAGCACTCTACATCTGCAAGTGTAGCCATGCCCTTAGTCTAATAACCAGACATGTGCTTCCAACATCCAATGTCAATGAGAAGAATGAGCCATTCAGCAACAGGAGATGAAGAGAAGGAGCATACTTACCTATACACAAACACCAGGAGTATAGGGAGCTAACAAGAACCACAAGGGGTACTAAATGATGGAGGCTTGGGTCTAGTGGGAATAACAACCTGAACTATCAATGTTGAGGGATATGAGATAGGTAGAAAGGGAAGGAGAGGTGAAGGGACAGCACTATATGTTCAAACCTCTTACTTTACAAAAGTAATTTGGGGAGGAGTTAGGAAATCTAGTGAGTCTGGTGCACTGGGAGGAAGTATTAAAATCCACCAGCATAGGAGAAGGTTGAAGAAGGCTAAAAGATGCCACAATGGAGGGGTGAGAGATGACATTTCCTCTGAGAGAAAGGTGGACAATATGGCTTTGGAGCTGAGTGGCTAAGATCTGAGAATTGAAAAGAAGAACCTGTAATGGAGCAGGAGGGAAGAACCAGCAAGAACAGAGAGTGTGTTAAAGCTGCAGGATGAGGATGATGTCAGGAAGAAAGCAGAATCAGTTAATGCTGCCAAAAAGCTAAGGAGGCCCTGAAATGCTTTCCCCCCATATATCAGAGGGAAGAAGAGCTAGAAAGAAAGCAGGTCAGTTAATAAATGAGGGCGGGGGGGTGGAATCAATGAGGGTTCCTAAATGGCCCAGATACTGAACTCATTTTTAAAGTCCAACCATCCAGAAAAATGAAGAGAACCAACTTGTGATCAAAGGCAGGGAAGTGAATATTTTGAAAATTCAAATATACACAAATCAGCGGGTCTGAGGAACATACACACTTACTAGGGCATCCACAGTTATAGCACATTTGAAATTCATGGCCAACTAGACAAGCACTGGCAGACTACAGAGAAGGGAATGTGATGTCAATTTTCAAAAAGAAAAAGTGATCCTGGCAATGACCAGCCATAAATCTAACTGTTGTCCCTAACAAAACAATGGAAGTGCTAGTAAGAGAGAACACTCCAGTAACCATCTAGAGGACAATGGAACCATGAGCACCATAAACAAGTGGGGTTTGTAGAGGATTCTCTCCAGAGATGTTGGTTGCTTTTCCATCACCCAAAGCAAGTGGACAAAGGGAAGGCAGCAGGACTGAATCATTGTCTCTGGATGTAGAAAAACATGTGATACAATTTCTCCCTGGGCAAAATGAATTCAGTTCAGCTTCACTACATACCTATCACGTGGCCTGAAAAATGGTTGATGAACCATAATCTCAGCTCGAACAGCAGCACCAGTGTACAGAACATCAGGAAGGAGGCCGAGGGCCAGCCAGGACAGGAAGAGATGATGAAACCAGAGCAAGTGACCGAACATCATGCAGGCAAGCCTGATAGAGGGGTGAGAGAAAGAGAGCATCATGCACGGCAAAGTCAGAAGACACCAGGTACTCATATCAGCACAGTTCTGGCCTACAGCCGCGATTATCAGAGCTCATAAGTTAAATGGTGTTGGGCTTGTTGGTACTTGCATGGGAGATCCTACCTCCTGTAAAACCCTGGATGCTCATGAAGTGCTGTGGGGAGTGGCCCCTCTGAGTAGGTAGTGAATCAGGGCACCAGCATGGTGATAGAGGAGGTACTGACTTTTGGATGGGACATAAAACCAAGGCTCAGGCACTTTGTGGTCACTAAAGAGTCAATGACTTTTTGCCTAATAGCCTGACCTGCATCCTGGTCAGATTCCAGCTCCACACACTCTCCTTAAATGCCCCCTGTCATTTCTTTTGGATACTGGATTGCCCTTCACTTCCTGTGTTAGGTGGTGGTGGTGGTGTGGACCATTCATCAGCTGGCATGTTGCACTCCCAGGGTGGGGGTTAGCAATCCCTGTCTGCACATCCTGTAAAGTTCTTTAGGATGAAGCCTTTGGGGTACAGATGTTCGTCCTCACTAAGATGAATCTGGGTAAACCCTGCCTGTGTCGTTCAGAAGTGCCCTCTTATCAGCTGGTGTGGCAACAGGGTGTAGTGTTTGGAAGCAGCTCAGCCTCCTGCCCCTATCTGCACAATGTAGGAGCCTGCTGCTCCCCTGATCCTCCTATGTTTTCACTCCAGAGCAAGGCAGGATCCCGCCTTCCCTATTATTTCATTCTGGGTCAATATTATGACAGCTAAAGCCAAGAGTGCTGCATCCACATGATAAGCAGCCAGAGACACTAAGTTGGGTGTGGATGGTGCCTGAGTTTGGCAGTGGAGAATGAGTGCCCAGCATCAGGAAGGACAGATTGTGGGAGGGGGCGACAGGCGGGGCAGATTGATGGATAATTGCCTCCACCTCTTGGATAATTGCCCCCTGCTCACCGCTAACTCAGGTAGGGAGCATAATAGCCATGTCCCTGAAGAAAGGGGACTGCAGCAGTGGTTCTTGACCGGGGTACATGTACCCTTCGGTGAACTCAATGGTCTTCCAGGGGGTACATCAGCTCATCTAAATATTTGCCTAGTTTTACAAAAGGCTACATAAAAAGCACTAGCGAAGTCAGTACAAACTAAAATTTCATACAGACAATGACTTGTTTATACTGCTCTATGTACTATACACCGAAATGTCAGTACAATGTTTATATTCTAATTGATTGATTTTATAAGTATATGGTAAAAATGAGAAAGTCAGCACTTTTTCAGTACTAGTGTGCTGTGTGACACTTTTGTATGTTTATGTCTGATTTTGTAAGCAAGTAGTTTTTAAGTGAGGTGAAACTTGGAGTATGCAAGACAACTCAGACTCCTGAAAGGGGTACAGTAGCCTGGAAAGGTTGAGAGCCACTGGACTAGAGGATCTGCTCAGGTGTTGGGCGCACCTCCCCTTAGCAGCCCAGCCCCATTCTCATGGGAGGGGATCGGCTCAGCTCACAGTGTGGTGTCACTTGCAGATGGTATCTACTGCTTGCTCTTCAGTGGTCAGCGCAACAGCTGCCCTCCTATACATGCCTTGGAAGTTCTCAGCTCTGCCTGTGCTGGCCAAACAGTGGCAGAGGGCAGCACAAACACGGCCTTTCCAGGCCCCTCTCACCCTGCGCTTGTTATGGTTACAGCCCTGCTCCGCTGGCTGGTGTCTGAAGCCTGTTGTTTGTTTTTGTCCAAACACAGCGCTCTGCAGCTGTTTGAGTGACATTCCCAGGGGGCCTCTTGTTTCTCGGCTCCATTCCCCTCCAGAGCCTGGGGCGAGGCCCAGGAAAGAAGAAGCTGCCTCACACAGGGTGTTGCAAAGAGCCTGCTGTTTCTTTGGGACCGGAGCAACATGCCCAGCAAAGATGGGTTCCTCCTGACTTGCACCCGCTGGCCCAAGCCGCACCTGTGCACACCCTCATCTGCTTGGGTGCCCCTGTGCAGTTCTGTCAGTGCCTTCCTCCGTGGCCACACCTGCCCCTGGGATTTTCACTCTCGAGAACATCTGCCTTAGTAACTAAAGCTCATGATTATCCAGGCAGGAGGGGCAATGTGGGGTGTGCTTAGGAACCATATGTGCTGTCCTTGGCTGGCAGGGCATGTTGAAGGCAGCAGATGCACTGGCAGCTCTGTGTTTGTGCTCCCTCGGTTACCTGGTACTGCCTGTACCATGGCTGGGCTGGGAGCTATCGTGGCTCAGTATATTCTTCCTGTTTCTTGACAAAATAGAACAAACATCCACCCACAGCTTTGGCCTCTCAGGGTAGTTCAACTCCTCCTGCCACCTGTCTCTGGCCCAGAAATGCTGCTGAAAGCCTAGCCCTGCGCATACTGGTATTGAAAACACAGACTGCAGCAGCTGCCTCTTCACCAGCACCAACTGCAGGGATCGCACCCCCCTCGTGCCCACTCACTCTGCACAGTAGACGGGGCCAAGCTCAAAGTCTCAGTGTCCATCATCAGGGGCCCACCTGGCTTTGGGCTTAGGTATCTCATCAAGAGCCTCTCTCCATGGCAACAGCCTTCCCTGGCAGCTATGGACAATGACATTCTCAACCTTGAGGGTGAAGCTCATGAGACAGGGAGCCTGAGCTCTCTTGGTAAGAGGGCCAGCGCCTGGGGACTCATTGCAGAAGAGAATGCGGGGGGAATAAATCTCCAGAGCCAAGGCTAGAACCTCCGTCAACTTAGCACTTTCACAGCTGCCACCAAACCCAGTGCTGGGGAAGGGGAACACAACACAGTGAGGGAAGAGAGAGTGGGAAGGATAGACGGGAGGAAGGAGAAAGCTGGCTCTCGTTCTGGGATAGGAACGAGAAGAAAGGAGCAGCAGCAATAAGGCAAATGCTCATTTGGGGCTTAAGCCTGCAAAGAGGGATTCTTTGCTGCTCCCCTTCCCTGGGCCTCAGACACATCACTAGGCGCTTTCCATTGCCCAGGACTCGGGGCTCAAACAATCCACAGGGCAGCCTTGACACTGCCATCTCCCAGGGCCCATGTGTCAGGTTCCCCTAAGAAGACTTCCCTTCTCCTAGGACTGTGTCAGAGCCACCACTGCGTCACACCCTGCTCTCCCTGTCAGATGGGCAATTTGTATGGGGGGAGGCAGGGGGCTGCTCAGAGGCCAGGCCCAGCTGCTATCGGCTGGGTGGGCCAGCATTAAGCTGCCTGCAGTTCTTTTTCTCCCCCTTTGGCCATCCCTACAGTGAGGCTATCGCTCCCCAGAGCAGGCCTAATCCACGCCCAGGAACAAAAATAAACAGCAGCATTCCGGCCACGTGCAGCCAGGGGTGACTAACCGCCAGCCACTTCCTGCGGTTGCTGACAGCAATAACAGCAGCCTGTGCTCACAATGGGAGGGGGGATGCACAACACAGCCCACTTCCCCCAATTGTCAGCCTCCTCTTTAGCAAACAGACCTTCCCCTGTCTCCCCCCATCCTCCGCACCTGGCCTGGGAGGGAGCTTTGACGCCACAGGAATTTGCAGCAAGGGGCTAAGGAATGTTCTAAGTAACACGTTCCGTGGTATTGCAGGGGCTGGCGATATCGCTGCCTGGAGGGCACTTGCCCTCCACACTGTACTGAATAGTTTCAGTCCTTATGAAACACAGAGACAGAGCACACAAGGGCCCTGCTACAATGCACCTCACTCCTGTGCAGCAGCACCCCTGATAATCCAGCCCTGGACTCCCCACACAGCTCTGTCCATGCACCTCACTCCTGGCCTGCAGCACCGCCTGCTATTCCAGCCCTGGACTCCCCACACAGCTCTGCCTGTGCACCTAATTCCACACCTGTTATTGGCTAAAGAAGGAAATTGGATGGGAGCTGCTTCCCTTGTACTTAGCACCATATAACGATTAAACGTAAAGTCATGCTGCTTCCAAAAAGCTGTCCAGCACCTAGCTCTTGTAAACATCACTGCTGCTACATGCTTGCACTATCCCCTGGTGTCTTAGCTACTCTATATACCATGTTGTCAGTGTCCATATTAGACTGTAAATTCTTTGGGTTATGGAGCATGTCTCTTTGTAGATGCAAGGCCAAGAACACTACTGGCTCTTGATAAATTATGTTACCCCTTTGGTCCGAGTGGTTAGCTGGTATTTGGGGCCTTGCTGGGTTGTTTTTGTTAGGAAGAAAAATTGATGCTAAGTCAGTTATTTCTCTGGTGCAATCCTGTTTATTTGCAAAGACTACACAAAATCTTGCTTCCCTGAACACAGTGGAAACAATCAACAGCAGGTAGTTTCCCTGCTCAGAAATCCAAATCTGCCTTTCCAATGAGTACTGTGCTCCAAAGAAGCTCTGTCCCTTTCCTCCCAAGGCCAAGCTCACAGTTTTGTTGCTGTTTTCTGTTGCTCTCTCACACAGCTGTAACCAATCATTCCCCTAACGTTTGCATTTGCAATCAGCCTCAGGAAACCCCTCTTATTCTCCCAAGGCTAGTTCTTGCTCAAGCCTTGCCATGGGGCCCAGTGATTTGGGTGGTGGCTTTTATTGTTACTCTGAAAGCTATCACTATGTAAAGGGGCATTTAATTACTCCTTCCATTTAGCCTAAATAAAGCTTTGGTTTTAACGAGGTCTGTGATTGTCTAGTGATCAAAGATCTGCTTGATGGCTGCCATTAACACCTGCCAACATAACAATAATAAATAGGTGACATGAAGGGACTCCCTTCTTTTTGCAGAAATTCTGATGTACTTTGAGCCTCTCTGCAGGGAATGCCCCCAACCCTGAAGAATGCCAGTGGAAAGGGAATTGTCTCTGTGAACTATGCAGCTTGATTTCACCAGCACAAACTGGAGCAATATGAAACAAAAGGGGTGAGGTGGACCCTGTTACTGTCCCCATAGCTACTCTAGAGACACCATCAGAGGACCCAATCACATGAGCCACACCATCAGGGGCTCATTCACCTACACATCTACTAATGTGATATATGCAATCATGTGCCAGCAATGCCCCTCTGCCATGTACATTAGCCAAACTGGACAGTCTCTACGTAAAAGAATAAATGGACACAAATCAGACATCAGGAATGGTCACATACAAAAGGCAGTAGAGAAAACTTTTATCTCCCTGGACATTCAATAACATATTAAAAAGTAGCCATATTTCAACAATAAAACTTCAAAAACAGATTTCAAAGAGAAACTGCAGAGCTACAATTCATTTGCAAATTTAACACCATTAATCTGGGTTTGAATAGGGACTGGGAGTGGCTGGTTTACTACAAAAGCAATTTTCCCTCTCCTGGAGTTGACACCTCCTCATCAATTATTGGGAGTGGACTACATCCACCCTGACTGAATTGGCTCTGTCAGCACTGGTTCTCCACTTGTAAGGTAACTCCCTTCTCTTCATGTGTCAGTATATTTATGCCTGCATCTGTAATTTTCACTCCATGCATCTGAAGAAGTGGGTTTTTTACCCATGAAAGCTTATACCCAAATAAATCTGTTAGTCTCTAAGGTGCCACGAGACTCCTCATTGTTTTTGTATCCTTCTCAAGCTGCATATATCCCCAGGCACTGTGATAGCATTCTTTGATCCCTGTGCAGATTTTGCTCTGTACCTGCAGCTGGGGAAATGTTCCTCTTTCCTTTATGCCCCAGTCTTTCTCCTAAGCCGTGTACATCTCTTGCCCTAGAGGTGGATGGCTCAATTTCCCATTGCCAAAGCTTTGTGTCAGCCAGTCTGTGAGGCATTAGGGAGTATGTGGCCAAGTCATGGGAACTGAGCTCTGCTGGTGTGGAGTAACATGATGTTCTGCATTGTCACAAAGCCCAAGGGTACTTGCCCATCCAGGCTGTGTTGGCTTTTTAATGTTTTTCCTTATTTTCCCATTGTGATGGTTTGGGGAATCTGTCTATGTCCAGCTTATGAATTCTGGTTCATTCTATGAAATTGCTGCATTGAATTCCTTGGTGAGTCAGCCATGGTTTGTTGAGATCCCTGACTCTTTCCCTCACCCTGTCTGGGAGAAGCTACAGCCCAAGCAAAAGAAGTCATTAACCTTAATGACTGTGTGCTCATCAAACAATAGGTACGCCTGAGCTGGAAAACCGATTCAATCAAGTTTATCACAGGGAGTGCGGAGCATGGGTTTATAAAGACAAGGAAGTTTGAGGCTGGGGAGAGAATGAAGGGCCTGGCATGCTTTGATAGCAGAGAGGTCATTTTAGACTCTGGGGTCAGCTGATGAAGAAGGCAGCTAGTTGCAGGAGAGAGACACTCCATGATTTGCAGGAGAAGCCATGGGCAGGAGGGGGATCCTGGACTCCTTAGAGGACTCTGATCAAAGCCCAGAGAACACTCCAGAGTGTTGAGGAACCTGAGGCAAGGAACAGCATGCAGGTGTGTTGTTGTTTTTACCTCAGTCTGTATCCTGCTTGTGCTGACTAACGAGATTGTGTTAGGTTTCAGAGTAGCAGCCGTGTTAGTCTGTATCCGCAAAAAGAACAGGAGTACTTGTGACGCCTTGGAGACCAACAAATTTATTAGAGCATAAGTTTTCTTGAGCTACAGCCCACTTCATTGGATGCATGGAATGGAACATATAGTAAGAAGGTGTGTGTGTGTGTGTGTCTATATATATATATATACACACACATACAGAGAAGGTGGAAGTTGCCATATTAATTAACCTCTTACAGTTTGTATGGCAACTTCCACCTTCTCTGTATGTGTATGTTCTTACTATATGTTCCATTCTATGCATTCGATGAAGTGGGCTGTAGCCCAAGAAAACTTATGCTCTAATAAATCTGTTAGTCTCCAAGGTGCCACAAGTACTCCTGTTCTTTTTGAAGATTGTGTTAGAAACCTTTACAAATCCTGTGTGTTATGGGCCTCAGCTATCACATATTCCTTCAGGGGTGAACTGTAAGCCAGAGCGCCCATAGGGTTGGAGCTCTGGGCAAGGGTGTTCTTAAGCTACAGGGGTGTCTTGGAGGTGGTTAGCACTGGTCCTGTGGCCTAGGGCAGCTATATGGCAAGGTGCCATTTCCGTGAAGGGGTAACAGACAGGCTGTGTCCAGGAAGTGTGCCAGAAATGCCAAAGAAAGAGCCAGGGCTGGAGCCTGCCCAGACCAAGGAACACTTACAACGCATGGGCCCAGTGTGTTGGGACCCAAATGCAGCAGCCTGGTGAGTGTCCAGAAGGGGGAGCTTGACTAGGGCTGTGACACTCATCCTCTGCCAATTTGCCAGGTCAGAAATGGGAAAGTTTGTCATGTTCATGAGCTCAGCTGCAATATGTCAGATGGGTTCAGATGACATGTAAGCCCTGCTGACAAATGATTCCCCACCACTGCCTCCTGCATGTCCTTGTGAAGGTGGACGCTTGGGCTAGGAAGTGCTTTTCGAGACTTGTCCCTTAAACTCAGGAAGGGCTGAGATGGAACAGACCAGAGGAGCAGACTCTGCCCCGATCTGTCATTGACAAGAATGCGCGTCTGTTGGAGCCGCATTCCAGCGCCTACTGCACACACCCTGGGAACATAAGCCCACAAAACAGCCAGATGCAGCTCTGTGCTGGGGAATTCCAGCTCATCACAGGGGCCTCTTGCTCTGCTCAGAGCACAAGTGGATCATGTTTGTTCCCTTGTGCAAAGACTCAGGAGGATAAGGATTTCATCTGCACTATTGTCACCACAGTGGAGGGCCAAGTCTATTTCCTAGGAGGACAAGAGATGTTTGAACCCTGGCAGTAATGCCCCAGGATGTGGAATCCATTTTGTGCAGGGCTGGTCCTAATGCCCCATTGTGGATCCTGCTATCTTCAGGTGCCCAAATCTGCCCTACCCACTATAACTGCAGCTTTGACAAGACACCCTGGGGTACAGAGAGAACATAAATGTCCTGGTTGTTCCTTTACACCAGTGGTTCTCAAATTTTTATACTGGTGACCTCTTTCACATAGCAAGCCTCTGAGTGCGACCCTCCTCCTTATAAATTAAAAACACTTTTTTGTACATTTAACACCATTATAAATGCTGGAGGCAAAGCAGGTTTTAGGGTGGAGGCTGACAGCTCATGACCCCCCATGTAATCACCTTGCGACCGCCTGAGGAGTCCCAACCCCCAGTTTGAGAACCCCTGCTCTACACCAACACACTGAGAGCAGAGTTTGGCTCCTCATGTTGCCAGGGATTGTTATTTCTGATAACTGGGGAGTTAATTTCCCACACTTTTATAACTGGAACCCTGACTCAGCCCAACAGTCACCACTTCCTCACTCATGAGATTTCACCCTCCAGTGTGTTCAGAAGCAAAACAAGACATTCGCAATACATTGGCAGTGACTAGAGTTTGAAACTCTCTAGGGCTTTGCTCTTCACAAGGCAGCTGAGCTGGCAAGAAGAGCGCAGCTTCAGAGTGGATTGGCGGTATGATGCCAGGGTGAGAGGAGCCCTAGGGCCAGTCTCTTTGCAAGTTTGCATCCAAATAACTCAACTGGATTTAATTCACACCTTTGTTTCAGTGCAAGTTTCTGTGTAGACAAGTGCTTGGACAGTCACATCACATAGGTAGATAACCTAGATTTAAAATGACACCGAAAACCCCCTTGCAAGTGCCAGCATAGGTGGGATTATATGAAAAGCAATGTGAAGTCCATGAGTCTCAGGTTTCAGTCCTGGGCTGGGATTGGGCTGGTACGCAGCGGGGCAGCGTATTGACACACCTCTTCCAAGCTGCTTTCTTCTCCTTCTGTTTGTCAAGAAAAAGAAAGAGTAAAAAGCAAAAGTAACTTGGAAGCTGTTATGTCTGCAACAAAGTCCTTGAAAATGTGAACCGTGCGCACAGCAGTGCAGTTATAGCTGCCTGAGTTGCAGAATACATGGCTCAATAGCTCTGGGACAGGTGGGGTTTATGATTGTGGGCAGAATGTGGCAGAATACTGCTACTCCCTTTCTCCCCTTGCCCCCCACCCCAGTTTGGCACCTGGTTTTGATACAGCTGAAAGCTCTTGGCAAGCTGGGAAGCCCAAAGGAAAAACTAGAGCTGCCAAGAGATAGGTAAATGTCAGAGTTCTTACAAGAAAATACTATTTTCAAATCATATGACATACGGCCCCCATCTCTGCACTATAGTCATGATGGGTCTGGCTTCTCATATTTTGCAGCCAGCGGCACTGTCCCATTCTATACATTTGTGTTATGTAAAGACAGTGTGTGTGGGGGGGAAGGAGGCTCTTGGGGAAGGGGACAGCTGGCTTTTACAGCTAGCTTGAAGAGCAAGATTCTCGTTATTTATTAAGTGCTGACTGTGTTCAGGACTCTGTAGAAGCCATAAGCCCTGCCCCATGGGATTTACAAAAATAAGTAGCCAGAACCAGATGCTCCAGGAGACCCAGTGGATGGTGCTAGCCTGGAGCTTTTTTAAATACTGTGGTAGCAGCTTGTACTGACATAGCCTTTCTGGGCCATGCAGAGGAAGGAAGTCTGCAGGAAGGAGGGTGAATACCGTTTTGGGGCATGGAGAAGGTTTCGGCCATAGGACGTCAGCTCTACGTGTCTCTGCAGACAATGCGCTCTTGACTAACACAGTCATCCAGGCACCTCTGGGAAATTTGAATACTCCAATTTTTCTTCTAGTTGAAGCAAACTAGTCAGCTCCTCGGCATAGACACAGCCTCTGTATGTTATGGCTACGTGGGCTGGTGCATGCAGTGCATAAAGGCAGCAGTTCTGCACAGATGCCTTTTAAATGAGCTCCATCAACTCCAACTGGCTCTCAAAAATCAGAGCAATCAGGAATCTGTGCCTCTGGCCCCTGCAACAGCTCAGCAGCCCAGGGCTGGGAATCCTCCCCCAGCTTTCTCTGAGCTCCCCATACATGACAAGTTTAACTTGGCAGCTGTCAAGAAGGACCAATTGTTATCATTAAATCCACCCACCCACGTGTCAAACGTCTCTGATTTAAAAAAAAACAACATGAAAATCATGGAGTCCAATACCACAGCCCCGGTCTGTGACATTCCAGTCTGGAGTGTATTACACACAGATTAATATACAGCGACTCTTTATAGTGTGAGTGTTTCAAGGCAGGGACCAAGTCTACATCTGTGTGTGTAGGGCACCTTGCACCATGTGGCCCTGACGGAGGGCTCCAGGCGCCGCCACAGGATAAATATTTATTAATGAGAACTAATTAAAGAGAAATCCTATTTAAAGGCATAAACCCCAGGAAGCAGCTTTAAGGTGCAGACTGGCTTTCGAGAGCTTGAGCTGCAATGTCAATATTATATTAAAGAGCAAGAGGGACGGAGAGCGTGGGAGAGAAAGAGAGAGCCGGACAGGCAGATTAAAGAGAGGATGAACCAGCGAGGGGCATAGAGATGAAAGTGCCCTACTGGGTCCCATCTATTCGCTCACTGGAGAGCCAGGGCAGATCGTTTTCTACAACCTATTTGCCATAGCTGAAGGGTCCCACGTGATGTGCTTTGTGTGACCTAAGGCCGGTGTCCGCTCACACACTGCACGGTGCGTGCCGCCGTGATGGGGGAGGCCGGAGGGCTGGAAGAGAACAGGCTCCCTCCCGCGGACACACCTGTACACGTGCCCGCTCCCACCTGCGCGCCCCGTCTGCACACAGGGACCGCGCGCCCAGCCACAGCGGCACCGGCGCACTCGCAGGCGCGCGCACCTGCGGGGGCGCCCAGAGCCCGGCGCGTGGCCACGCGGCGCTGACGCATGATGAAAGGCAAGGAGCGGCCACCCGGAGGCTGGGGGGCTCCCACGCCCAGAGGATGCGGCGCAGCTCCGTGCCGCCTCGGAGGAAGGGAAAGCGGGAGGGAGGGTGTGAGCTGGGGAGGGACTTGGGAGGAGCCCTGGGCTCATGAAGCAGAGCTGCAAAGCAGGCAGGGCAGCATTCACATGGCCCGAGAGCAGCCCACAGGAGCGGGAGGTGCAGAGGGGCCCCAGAGCAGCCAGTGCAGGAGCAGGAGGGGAACCCGTGTGACGGGATTGAACAGGGCAGAGGTGGTGTCAGAGTCCCAGGACTAAGACAGCTTGGACTTGCATCTCAGCTGTCAAGGTCCCTGGTCTCTGAGCACCCCTCATCCCATGCCACCTCGGGGGCTCTGTAACACTGGCTCCCTGGCCGCTGGCCACTGACCACTCCCAGGCCTCTCCCAGGGCTACGCTGCTGCGGTCGGATCCACGGTTGGTGCTGTGTTTGGGACGCTGGGGTCCTGGACTGTGGCCAGCGTGAGGGCTCCCAGGAGTGCCACAGCCAGGGGATCTCGGCATGTCCCCAGCTCTGGAATCTCTCGCAGGGACCAGTATGTTTGTTTCGGCTGGGACACGGGACTCTTCACTGGGGCAAAACTGAGGAGGCAAAACCAGCGATGCAGCTTCTCAGCAGTTTCCTGAAGCTTCTTGTGGCTCTTGTGCTGCAGGCATCACACACTCAGGTGAGGGACCCCCAGCTTCGAGCACCCCCCCAGCGTGTCCCCCACATAATGGATCTGGGGGAGCTGAGAGGGGCATTGGCAGTGGAAGAGACCTCAGGGATCCTGCCGTAATTGTCCCAAGCCCCATTACCCCCCTTGCATCACTGTGGGGCTAGAGCATCACTGAGGAATCGCTCCTGTAGTGTATTTTTGCAGGCCAGGTACAGCGTGTGGATCAGTTTGAAGCTGTTCTTCTTGGGTTGCCCCACCACTACCCCTCTCTGGTGTCTGAGTTCCAAGTGACCCCTTGTTCCTCGGGTCCTCCCTTAGCAGAGGAACAGGGGGCTGACTTGGGTACTGCTAGGCTTGCTGACGATGCGGGGAGAAGATGAGTATCTCAGATGCTCTCTGAGGAGAAGGCTGGCTCCAGCTAATTTCCAGGAAAAATTAACTCCCAGGAAACATCTTGTGAGAAGAGAGAAAGTGCCATTATTGTAGGGAAGCTGCAGTGGGGCTGGAGCTTCCAGTCAGTCCAACGACTGCTCATTTAGCTGAAAGCGTCTAGAGAGGATTCTGAGCTCATTACCTGTCTCTAGGCCCAGGCCCCAGGAGAGCAGCCTCGCAGGTGCATGTCAGGGCAGCTTGGTGAACTCTGACCCCCAGGAATCCTCCTATACCTGGCAAATCCCATGGAAGAGCCCCCTGCTCCTGGGAGAAAAAGCAGAGAGTTTCCCGTCTGCTGAAAGACAAGTGGGAGAATCACCTCCCCAGAACCCCTACAAGGGCCATACCTCCCATGGGCATGCACTGTGACCAGCATGGCAGCAGAGTATTACTGCATTGAAACAGGGGTGTGACATAATGCAGGGACACCATCTGGGTTCCAGTGAATGAGATCTTAACAGTGACCCCCTCCCTTGCACAGCTTCTCGGGGAAAGTCTGCCCAAGTAGCTGGTTGGGTACCCAGGGGTGGCAGGAAGCCAAACCGATCCCAGGAGATGGTGGGGGGGTATTCCCCCCTTTTAAGCTGACATTAATTCACTTTGATTTTGGTTTATAAACATTTGCTATTGAGGAAAAGTCCATCCCTGCTGACACCCCTGTGTTTTGCTTCTGCTGAGCGTCTGCCAGCTGACCGGGACTACTCTCCTACCTGCTGCAGCCAGCCCACTTTGTGCTGTGATCCCGTCACAGCGGGGCAGCCTTGGCCAGCATTTGGATGGCAGAGCCCCGCCAAGGGAAACCCAGGGCATGGCATGGAGGAATTAGGATTTATCCAGCATCCCAGGTGCACATGGCACTTCACAGCTAAGTACACGTGGCCCCTGCATGTGTCCAATAGGGGCAGATGGCAACATGCTGTGAGCTGGCGGGAGGGAATCAGATGGCGCTCTGACAGCATCCCGATGGTTGGGGTATAAAGACTCATAGCTAGCTCGGGAAGAGGCAGAGGGGTGCTGGGGACTCAGTAGGGGGAGCTCTCTCCTTTGCGGTGTTTTGCTCCATTCTGGGTCAGAAGTGACCCCAGGCCCCAGTGTGGCAGGACAGGTGCCGAGGTGATAGGTGTCCTGTGGATGAGATGTAAACTGAAGTGCTGACCATGTGTGGTCATTAGATCCCCTGGCATGTTGGATAAGAGCAGGGATGTCAGCCTGGGTGTCTTCTACCTCCTGCAGTTTGAAGTTACAAAAGTCTTCACCTTCACACAACCTCCTCAGCTGTTGTTTAGTGAATTATGTCCCACCTAGCTCCTCTTCTGGCACTCAGGGCAGGGTTGGTCCCTGTTGTGTTGCACTCAGTCTACAGTAGTTGTAAACTTGTTTAACTTCACTGCTGGGCTCTGTTGCACAGCTGCCATATTACAGCCCAGAGGTGGCCACATTAAGTGGTGAGTGAAATGATCCCTTGTGGGTCTAAAGTACTTTGGAACTCTTCCGAATATAAAACAGAAAGGCTGGATAGTGCAGGGAACTGGCTGTGCAGGCTAGCATTACAACCGCTATAAACATGCTAGATAATACTTAGTCCTGCCATGAGTGCAAGAGATTGGACTAGATGACCTCTCGAGGTCCCCTCTAGGCCTATGATCCTATGCTATTTATTATCATTGTTATTTATTAGCTCAGTTGCCTTTCTGCTTCTCCATGTATACCAGCAAGTGCCCCAAATGTCCACAACAGATCTGAGCTGGAAGGGCCAAGTGCCCTGTGGGTGGGTGGGTGTTGCAGGCAGATGGGTGAGAATGGGGGGGGTTACACCCCAAGATTTCGCTGCATTGTGCTCACTCCCTGCTGCCTCTTCCTAAAGGGCCTGGGCCTCACCTCTCCGTATTTCTCTCCCTAGCTGTGGGACAGGTTCAGCAGAAACAGCACCTCAGAAGGGCAAGGTGAGTTTGCAGCTGCTTATCCTGGTTGTGTGTGAGAATATTAGATCCCCTGTGGGCTCTGGAATTCTCTCTCCCCTCCTCCCTGCCCAGAAGCTTGGGGATCCCCTCTGTCCTCCAACCCCAGAGGAGGAGACAGCCCGGGGGGAGGGGACTGGAGGCTCCAGAGGGAGGTGATGGGATATGGCCTATGGGGAGTCAGTCTGGGACTATCATCAGCCACTTAGGGGGAGGTGGAGGAGTACAAATGGGAAATGTGTTGGCAAAATGGCTCCCCTGCACCCCCTGGAAGTTAGATCCCCCAAGACCCCCACATTAATGCACCCTCCAGAAGGGGCTTATCCAGCCCTCCTTCGGAGCCACTGAGCTCCAACAGGGCAGCTCCCTGGGATCAGAGCTGAGCAGAATTCTTTGGGTGAAACTTTTTTTTAAAGAAAACTGCAACTCCAGTTTGACCAAAATGTTTTGTCAATTGGTGTTGAAATTTGCTGATTTTTCAGATAAAAAAATCAGAAAAAGCCAAAAAGTTTTGTTTGGACATTTTCAGGCAAAACATTTTGACTTTTCTTTAGACTTTTTATGACCGTTTAATTAAAAAAAAATTTAAAAGATGAAAAAGCTTAACTGCAGGTTAAATTCGACCCCAGGAGGGTTTTCATTTTTACTTTTTTGGAACTGCGGCTGCTTGATAAATTCCAAGTTGAGCTCTGAGGCAGCTTCTCCTCTGACAAGGTTTTGGGTGCTATAAACCCTTGTGCTTCAAGACACGAGCCAACATGTAACTATTTGGGGTTAGAAGGAAACTTCCTCTGAGGGCCGACTATCCCATAACTGCTACCAACAGACTTTCTTGCTCTGATCCATCTGGCACTGGCCAGTGTGGAGACAGGGTAGTGATCTAGCTGGATTGCTATACGATCCAGTACGACAGCTCCTTGATGAACACTATTTTTTGGCATGTCCCAAATCAGGACACCATCCCCCTGCCTTGTCCAAATGACATAAAATTTTCCAGAAAAAGTCAACCACCACCACAGGCCTCACTCCCTAGTTTTAAAGCTGATCAGAGTTACTTGGTGATTTTTAGATGGGGGCCAGCATTGGGCTTCTAGAAGAAATGGGGCTGTTGTCTGAACTATGGAGTGGTGCCACATTTCTCCGTATCTAATGGAGATTTTTATCAGTGTCTGGAGATGAAAAATAGCCTGACTCCAGTGCAGCACATGACAGATGAGACAGGAAGAGAGCAGCAGATGGGACAGCTCAAAGAGGAGAAAACAAATCCGTTAGCCTGGAGAGAGAGTCATAACGCTGGCAGCTGCCTGTAACTTTTGGGGCACACAGCAGGGCTTGCTCTGATGCCTGTGCCAGGTACATGATACACCTCCCAGACTCTGCCCTCACTCAGCCAGTAACTCCACTGTTTAGTGAGGGCTTGAGGGAGCAGGCCAGCAGGCATCTTCTGGGCATGAGCTTATGAGGCCCCCCGCCCCACCTCTGGGTCTCTTCCAGTCCTGCCCTTCCAGGAGGTTTGGGGCCGCAGCTTCTGTCGGCCATTGGAGATGCTGGTGGATATTGCGTCCGAGTACCCCAGTGAGGTGGAGCACATGTTCAGCCCTTCCTGCATCTCCCTGCAACGCTGCACCGGCTGCTGCGGAGATGAGACCCTGCAGTGTGTCCCAGTGGAGATGGCCAATGTCACCATGCAGGTAAGAGCCAGGTGGGCTCAGCTCACAGTGCAGGGACTTGAGCTCCTCTCCTGGTAGCTAAGATAACAATGTCAGGGCATCACACAAAGGTGGGAAACTAAGGCATGGAGAGGTTAGCTAACTTCCCCAGGACACAGTGAGTGAATCAGTGTCAGAGCCAGCAGCAGGAGTCATTCCTGACATTCCACTGAACCCCGAGGCAGGCTCTTTCCCCACATACATACCTCGCCCCTGGAGGTGCGCTGAGCAGCTGGGGAAAGTGAGGGGGGACCCTGGGCAGCAGGCCCAGTGCAGGGAGACGCCCCCAGCCAAGAGGCCTTGTAGGCTGGACTGGAAGGGGGATCGTAACCCCGACAGGGCGGGGGCGATGCTGGGAAGAAGGGTCCTGCCACCTAGAGCCTGAGGGCATGTGGCCACCGCTAGAGCAAGTGTCTGACCTACAGCATCCCTGCAGCACAGCCAGGGCCTGAGAAGGAGGCCTGGGACTTGTGAGGAACAGATTGAACTTCCCTTGCATTCCAGAGACGCTGGTTGTGATGTCCCCGTGCCACAGAGCGGGGTTATGTGTTTTCCTTTAACCTTTCCCATTTTTTCCTTATTTTTTTAAATTGATTGCTGTTTAATAAATTGTATTTGCTTTGAACTGTATGTAATGATCAGTGGGTCAGGGAAGCATCCAGTGCAGAGAGAGCACCCCGGAGTGGGGACACAGTAGCCCCTGCCCTAAGTGACCATGACAAGGTTGGGGGTCAAGCCCCCCAGGAATCCTGGGCCCAGCCTTGTTGGGGTTACAAGGACTGCCACACAGGAGAGTGGAAGGGGAGCCCTTAAGGTCAAGCAGGCCTCTGGGTAAAGGGAGTGGGAGTGAAGACTCAGATCCTTTCACTCGCCAATTCCACCGGGATAGTGTACAAGGCAGGAAAGTTCCCCCATAATAGCAGGACCATTCCTCTGTTACACATGCACCCCAAGATTTCCCACCCAAAGAATGTGTGGTGCCCACAGCCTGGGTTCAGCAGATCCTGAAAACATTGCTTTGCTTCTCCCGTTCTCCTGCCAGCCTGCCCCCAGCACTGTCCTCGACCTCTCCAGCCCCACAGGTTTCTGATGCCCCAGGGGAACAGGGCTCTCGGGATGCCAATGCAGTCACTAGCTGTAAATGGTGATGGGTAGGTGGCCCAGCGTCCCCAGAGACACCTCTGGTTATGATGAGGGGGTGGAGAAAAAAACAGAACCAGAGACATAGGGATTTGTTTTGCTGCAACTTCACAGCAGTGTTCACCTCACCTTATCCCACTAGGGGGCACCACGCATCACAGGGACAACAAACCGCTCTCTATCTCGCACATCCACACGGATACATGCAATGTTGGGCTCCCTGTGTTTGTAACTGTAGGGTCCAAGATGAGACCTTTCAGCAAAAAAGGCAAGTCATAAAAGGGAGAACAGCAAAGAGCCAGTGACTTTTGTTCCCTTTCAGCTCCTGAAGATGAAACCAGCAGGGCAGGCGCCCTACGTGGAACTGTCCTTTACAGAGCACAGGCAGTGCGAGTGCAGGTACGGACCATCCAGGCTCGTTCTTCTCCACCATGCAGGGCATCGCCCAGAGCAGGAGAGACCCCAGGCTGTGTCACCTCTTACAGTGAAGGCCTCAAACCCTCCCACAACCCTGGGGTTGGCAGGCCACCATGGATCCCTTGCTAAGTGGCTCTCCAGCACCATCTAGTGGCCTCTCACGGACATATAGAGGCTGTTCCAGAACTGCACCGTTTTCCAGCCTGCCGAGAAACTCTGACTGCTGAAGAATGAGTCAGGCCCAGATTTTCAAAAGTGGCCTCTGGTTTTCGATGCCTCAGTGTTAGGGGTTCAAATTGAGATACCCGAGGATTGATTTTGAGAGGTGTGTGGAGCAACTACAGCTCCCGTTGCCTCCCTCTGAAGTTGTGGGTGCTTAGCACCTCGGCAAATCAAGCACAAGGGATGTCAGTTTGGACTCCCAAAACTAGTGGCCACTCTTTTGGCCATGTCTGCCTTTGTGTCTGACCCTCACTCTAGTTCCTCATCTGTGCTGTGTCCTGGCTCCTCCCCTTATCTCCAGGTGCTACTTGGATTGAGAGAAGCTACACTGCATTAAATACTTTCCGGATGTGCATTTGCCACAAGTCATTGATGTCATTGGCAAAAGGATGTTTTATCATTATAACAGGGAGGAGCCCAAGTGTGGGAGTTCTAGCAGGCAGCCTGTCAATTAGGATGTGGTCCCAACCCTGTGGAGTCCATGCTATTTCCCTAGCACCCCATCCTCCCCCAGTACCTAGGGGCTCTGCAGATGCCATATATGCAGTGTGATCATTTTACTCTCTCCTTTTTCTCCTCCAGGCCTCGGCGGGATACCCTGAAGTCAGGAAGGTAAGCGCTATTAGCAGGGATTCTGGAGTTTCGGACTCTCAGCCCTGGCTCATCTCCCATCCATTCAGACTCGTCTTTTTCCCCTTTCCTTTTGAAGGAGGAGACCCAAGGGCCGAGGCAAGAGGAAACGAGAGAAGCAGCGACCTAAAGGCTGTGACCTGTGAGTGGGCGTTAATCCAGGAGGAGGGGTCAGGGCAGTGTCTCTTTTCAGAGGTTTCTCCCAATAGTGGCTCTTTGGCTGCAGCTTGCTGCACAGGTGGGGCTTAGGGACAGCGCACCAGCACCTGGAGTGAAACTGCTACATCCCAACACACAGGGGTTGATACAGACCCAGGCCTGTCTCTACCATCTTTTCTGTGGATCTCAAAGTACTTTTCAAACATTCATTAAACCCTCCTGATCCCTGACCCCGGCACTGCCCCACTGGGAGGTGACAGTGTCATTACCCCCACTTCACAGGTGGGAAAGCTGAGGCACAGAGAGGAATGGACTTGCCCAAGATCACCCAGAGAATCAGGAGTAGAGCTGGGAATAGCACCCAGAGCCGCTAGCTCCCAGTCCCCTTTCTAACCCTCCATCCTGTCTTTGTGCTGTGTTCTCTTTGCAGATGTGCCATTCCTCGCAGGTAACCATCTCAGCAGGAGAGGGCAGCACCACAGCGCCTGTACTTATTACCAAGTCCTCTAATTGCCTGTATGTATGTGCCAATTGCATTCTTGACTGAACCTTGTGGGACTTGTGACTACTTGCACCTGTGAGCTGTGACCCTCCGAGCAGACAAGAAGCGGTGAAGCGAGTGACAGGACAGGAGCATGGGCCCTTTTGCCGGAGAGGATGACCTGGACTCTTGCTTGGCCACCTGCAGGGATACAGTTCCAGGACCAGGGAAACTCAGCTGCGAGAGGCAGTCACCCCTTAGCCTGACCTGCCCCTGCCTTAAGGGCCTTTCCAGGAATCTCTGCACGGTTAACATTAGTGGTTAAAGGACCCAGGGACCAGATTCAGGACTGAAAAGCTTCATAATGAGGCTCAACAGGTCCAGCGCTTTGCATTCAACACTCAGCCAGAGGACTGTGGGGGACAAGCTCGGCCAAACATGGGAATGTTTTTGTGACCCCTGCAGCTGAAGGAGTATTCTAAAGTGCTGAGGGTGCAGCAGGACAGCACAGAACCTCAGGGAGGTGCCAGCCCAGGGGCTGCTGCATTGGGAACATTCCCTGTTGTCACCCACAGGAGTCTTGTGTTGTCACCTCCACCTTTGCAGAGCAACCCTTCCCTGAGCTGTCAGCTGGCAGAGGGGACCACACAGTCATGAAGGAAGGAAACTTGGTCCCTGGTGGGTACTCCAGTGTGGTGTCTGTCCAGCTCCCTGCACAGGAAAGACGTGGAGAAGCTGCAGTGAGTGGAGCTGGCCTGGGACCTATCTGCTCTTTGAGTTCCCTGGGTGGGATAGAGAATCTCAGGTCAACTGTATCACAGAGGGAATCATGACACCTCAGCACCTGGGCTGCAGCAGGTTCCTGGGAACCCTCCCCTGGCTACAGTGTAACAATTTTCAAGCCAAGTCTTTCTGAATAAAGCCTTACCATAGAGAAATCCAGAAGCCAGCTTTGAGAATGCATTTGTCTCATGTCCCCGACACCTGTTCTTATCTGCTGCCCTCTGAAAAGCACTGTTCTCCATGTGCTTCTGGGACTGAAGCTTCCTCTCAGCCTGTGCCTCTCCCTCATTCTTTACAGCACATCCTGCTAGTGCTCCCTGCCAAATTTCCAGTGTTTCCTTTTCCACCTGCTGGGCCTGGAGTTGCTCCATTTGGGTTAAATTGAGACGCCTTGTTACTCTGTTCAGTAAGAAACCTCAACAGAGCTGATGGCCCCCAGATGGTACAGCCCAGAAATGCAGCATGGCCACCCCAAAAGCTACAAATGCCCCCATCTCCAGACACCTCCAGCCTGAAGGAAGGTCAACCTCTGCCTCAGCCTCTCTGACCTGCAGCCTCAGAGGAGGGGGAGCCTGGCAGCTATGTTGCCTGCCTAGGGAACTGTGGGATGCATGCCCATAAGTCATAGCACTTAACAATTGAATGTTGTCCCAGTGTAGCTGCAGGGCAATTGGACAACCCATAGACACATGAGCGTGGATGCAAACCACTCTGTTAGCTTTAATTGAGCTATGCAACCCCAGCTAGGAACAGTCACACTCACTCGGAAGTGCAGAAAGGCCTAAGGGAGTTTTGGCAGCACTCGCCACTCCCAGTTCTGAGCTGAAATCTTCAGTCGCCTCCCCGGCAACTCACAAATTTCACCTTTTCTGAGGCTCTAAAGCATAGGGTTCCTGAGTGATGCAGCCAGATGTCTCCCTTGGGCCAGGATGTGTTCTCCCCTGTTCTCCATCACCTTCCCAGCTCAGAATTTAACTCTAAATCCCTTGCTAAAGGAGTGACCTGCCCCACTTTCTCCTCTGATCTTCCCTACCTCTTTCTCCACACATGCCACCTCTCTGCCTTACCTCCCCACCACCTTTCCTTTATTGACGATCAATCACTGGGGACCTTCACCCTTGCCCTACTGCCCCTCTGCACTGGCTGAGCTGGTGCAAAGGCACTCTAGAGCAGGTGTAAGCCCTCCCTCCCTTCATGGAATACCCTGGCACAGAAGGTTGTCTGTGGGAGCCTCAGAGCCAGCTCTGTACCTGCTCCGTCCCCCCACGGAAACACCCAGCACAGGGGATACTCAAGAGCAGGCTGGGAGCAGGAGGGTAGCATCTGGGTTGTTGTGTCTTAGAGCTCTAAACACCTTTAAGAATATGGTGAAACCACACTGGCATAGTTGGAGTCCGAATAACCATGTTTAAAGGGATATAACCCAATTCCTGTACACCACAGTTGTCTCAAGACACCAGCTATTCACCATTGCAGCAGGGCCCATATGAGCCTTGGAAACCAGAGTGCAATCTAGTGTGCCCTGAGGGATGGATCTGGGCCCATGTTTTCGCCCCTCCAATGTGCTGCCAATACCTCAGAGTTCAAACATAGGATTCGCCGCACAAGAGCAGAGCAGTGATCCACCTACTGCAGTGTCTGGTCTCTCACAGTGGCCAGAACCAGATGCTTCAGAGGAAGGTGCAAAAAAAAAAAGAAAAAAGAAAAGAAAAATCCAGTAAGGAAATAACCTGTCCCCAGGAGAAGTTTCTTCCTGCCCCTGTCAGTTCTGGGTCACACTCTGACGCCTGAGGGTCTGTATCCCTTACGCACATTCTGTCATAGTGGGACGATGGGGGTCCTCATCATCCTTTTTAAATCCTACTGCTTGTCAGTTCCCTCAGTCCCCTGCCTATCTAGTTCCTCCACTCCCCCACTCCCCACCGTGTGCGGGCAGCACGGGCTGCTCAGCTGTACGAGAGGGGGCATTTCCCATCTCTGCTCCCTCAACTCCTAGCTGTCCGGCGACTCTTTCCATTTCCTGCCAGAGGACGGCTGGGGGCCTGATTCACGGGGTGCATGGTGCGGGACACTGCCGGGGTGGATGCCGACGGGACAGAGCCTGGACAATCTGAGCTTCGTCCGCCACCTGATGTATCGACAGCCGCGCGGCCCCCTGGTGCCTCTGTCCCGTGTTGTAGCGGGGAAGCCGCTGCGCCCTCCTGCCCATCCCGGCCACTCTCCCCGTTCGCCACTTCCAGGGCAATGTTTTGCCCATTAGACCCTCACCGCCCCGCTGCGCTGCGCGCCTCCGGGGAGGGGGAGGGGGGCGCCGCCGCCAGCTCCCGCTCCCGCGGCGGGCGCTGCCCGGAGAGCCGCAGCCTGCGCGGGCGCTGCCCCTTTAAGACGCAGCCGGTGGCCGAGCTGCCTGAGGATTGGTGCTTTATTCCCGAGGCTGGGGGATGAGCTCATCGGCAGCCAACCGCGGCGGCTGCGGGGAGCCGGCACCTCGCTCCGCGCCCGGCCCCAGCAGTGGGGCGAGGGGAGCGGCTCCATGGGGGCGAGGTGGGTCCCGCCCGCCCCGGGACCAGGCTCCTGAGCCCAGCAGGTACTGTTCCTCCTCCTCGTGCATGTGAGCTGCCCGCGGCGTGCTTCCCGCCGCGCCGGGCCGGGCCGCCGCAGCCCCGTGCCCGAGCCCCTCCTCTGCCCTGTGGGATCAGGCTGGGTCTCCTGGTCCCCTCCCTCCAGCCCGCTCCACGCTCCGAGCAGGAGGGTGGATTTGTAGCCAGGTCATGGGGCCCTTTGGTGCTGTTTCACTGCTGCCATCTCCCTAGCAGGGCCCTCCTGAGGCCACCAGCGCCAGCTCCCCCGCAGCAGCAGCCTGCCCAGAGCAGCCGGGACTCCAGCAATGTGAGCAGAGGAGCTGGACCTAGGGGTGCTGCTGCACCCCCTGGCTTGAAGTGGTTTCCGTCATAGACTGTGTTTACAGTTTGGTTCAATGGCTCTCAGCACCCCCACGGTACAAATTGTTCCCGTGGTGCCCCTGAATGTGAGCTTCCTCACAGCAGTGCCCTGCCAGCACCAAGCCCTGCAAACTGTAGTCCCATGTGTTTGTGACTGGTGCTGTTAACCTGAGGCAGCCCCAGGCAGAGGGGAGCAAATGCTTGTTGTGACCAGGGCTGGTCTGTATCTCCTGGATTAGCCTGTTCAACCACAGTGGAATCCACATGAATGTCCCCAGTGCCCTGACTGTTTCATTCATAGAGACCCTTTGTTACATCTCCTCTGGAGAGATGATCAACCCTGATCCTGAATGTGGAGGCCCTGGGGCCAGAGCTTTGGCTCGCGATTGTACTCTCCTGCAGTTTGCAGCTGCTGATCCATTTTGTGGTTGATCGCAGTCTGTCAGTGGTGATGAGAGACCAGAAATAGCCTTTCACTTCTTCTTTGTGGCAGCAGTGGTTCCCCAGCACAGCTCTGTGAATGTTCTTCCTTTCCAACCTGCAGCCACCCCTTTCCCTGCTACTCCAGTTCTTGATGCCCCCCACCCAGCTCTGCTAATGCCCTGCTATTCCAGTCCTGGTCCCCTAGATAGCTCTGCCAAAGTGCTTCACTTCTGACCAGCTATTCCAGGCTTGGTTTCCTCCACTAGTTAGTCTGCCAATGCGCAAGACCTGACCTGCAGCACCTTGCTATTGCTCAGCCCTCCTGCTGCCCTCTCAAACTTCACCAGCCCCCAACTCCTCCCCAGTGTTGTGTTGAAGGGCTTTGTTTTGCTTCTCATCTGCCTTCCCCCCCTCCCACCTCTCTTTTCCGGGATTGCAGGGACTGAGCTGCTGAGGGTGCCCTGAGGGCAGCCAAGTCATGAGCAGAGTCTCCCGTGAGCGCCTGGACTCGGAGTCCTGCTCCCGGGCGCTCTCCCAGGCCCGAATGTATCTCGAGCAGATTCGGAGCCGTGTCTCTCCAGGGGGCCCTGATGTGCATGGAGCTGGGAAGCGGGATTACCTGGTGGATGCAGCAAAGCAGATCCGCCTGGCACTGGAGCGGGATGTGAGCGAGGACTATGAGGAGGCTTTCAATCACTACAAGAATGGCGTGGACGTGCTGCTCAGCGGTGTGCAGGGTATGGTGGGCTTAGGGGCAGGAGTGTAAGGTGCAAAAAATTCAGGGTATATGAGGCTTGGTAGTCTGTGCGGTTCAGGGGTGCTGGGGTGCATCGAGCATGGGGCAGTTGGCAGTACATGGGGTACAAGTGCTCAGTGGCTGTGTATGTGGGCTACACAAGGGAATGGGGGTTGGTAGTACAGGGCGCTTGGCAGCACACTGAGATTATGTGCACATTTTGGCAGTATATAAGGGGAGGAGAGTCTGCATGGCTTTACGATGGAGTTCTCTGGGTCTCTATGGTAGCAGCCAGGGATGGTGGGGCTGACACCATGACTAGCTGGCATGGGGAGGGAGCAGAGTGGGTAGGATGATGGGAATGGGTCAATGACCAGCTGTCAAGCAAGGAGGCATGAGGAAAAAGATAATGACTGAAGGCAGGGCTGCAGGGTAGTGACTGGCTGATGTGGTTGTGGGGCACAGCTGTGGGGAAGACGTGGCATGTGGGGAAATGGCGTTGGGACATGGTGCGAGGATGAGGCGTTATGAGGGGCAGAGCATCTGGGTGAGCTATGTGACATTGAGACATGTTGGCCAGAGTGTGATGAGGGGCTGGAATGGTGACTAAAGCCATGTCCCTCCCTCCCCCCTGCAGTCGACCCCAATAAGGAGCGCCGTGAGGCCGTGAAGCGGAAGATCACACAGTACCTGAAACGGGCTGAGGAGATCTTTAACTGCCACCTGCAGCGGACTCTGGGGAATGGGAGTTCCACTGCCACGGTGAGGAGGTGGGGCTGGGAAAAGGGCTTCGTAGGGACCCCCTGACTGCCCTGTCCGGGACCTTGGGGTGCAATACTGACAGTATATGTGGTGCTGGTTGGACTCCCTGAGTGCAATCCCCTGTGTGGGGCTGACTAGGATGCATGTGGGACAGCTGTGTTGGGGAGGGGGCTAGGACCCGCATGGCTACCAATCCCAACCCCTAAACTTACAAAGGTGCCAGTAGGGCTATAACACTGGCCTCCTGATCAGGGAAAGGCTGAACAGTGCCCAGGGGTGAGGGAGATGTAACTCGGCCTAATGATGGCAGTGATGGTTGGCTCCAGATCCTGCATGTCAACTGCCAAATGTCACAAGGGAACAAGGTTTAGAAAAGCTCTTTCTCAGTGCCTTAACTGACCGCTTCCTGGGGTGGCCCCATCTGGAGCACCCAGAGAAGTGGCTATTCTCAACCTACATGACACACAGCAGTGGCTTGAAAGTAACTGTAGTGGGGCTGACCTCAGTAATGGGGCTTGTCTGAATTGCATTGTTCTTAAACTCTCCCACCATTGCAGTCCTTCAGATGCAGCTGCTCTCATGGGATGGCAGCTCCTGTCTATGGGGCTGCAGGAACACAAGTCTGGGCAGTATGTCTCCTCCATGCTCTGGGTGCTGCTGTACAGGCAGTGAGGGAGAGGTTTAGGGGCTGCTGTGTCACAGTTGACTCAAAACAAGGGTCTCCAAGGAGATCACCCCTCAGCTCCCAGAGCCCTGCAGCCCCCTTCCTGCCCCAGCATAGACCCAAGGCTGCCCTTTTTGGATAGGCTGGGCCCAAACCAAGACTGAGTCCTGCACCAGCTGCGGAATGTTGATGGCATCTGTGGAAGGGGTGGTGGCTGAAGGGGAGCTGACCCTACCCAGCTGCAGAGGTGAAGGGCTGAGCTGGCTCAGACTAACCATAGTCCATGGCGTTATTGGGACTCACAAGGTTTTTGGGTTTTTTTAAGGTGGCTTATTTAAGCCTCGATTTTTCTTGCGATTTTCTCATTATTAAAAATGGCTGTGATCTCTTGTTTTCAGAAGTGCTGAAGCTACAGGCTGCCATCAGTTAAGGTGAACACCATGACTGCCTCTAGTGAAAATGGCCTCCATTTCTCTTTCTTCCCAATGGGACTGAAACCAGACTGTCCTCAGCTAAGATGGCAGCCACCAGTCCCCCTGTGCAGACCAGACAGGAGGCAGGGCAATGTGGAGGGGCAGGGAATGAGACCAATGGAGTGGGGATAACGCAGTGATGAGCTGCCAAAATCTTAACTGATTCCCTCCTCACCCCACGAGGGGGTCGTTGCCCACCCTTGCCCTCTGGGACTCCTGCCCCATCCAACCCCCCACGTTCCTTGATGCCCCCCCCCCAGGACCCCTGCCCCATCCACCCCCCTCCCCTGACTGCCCCCAGAACCGGGCAGGAGGGTCTCGTGGGCCACCGTAGTGGGTGCCCATTCCACCCCTAAGAGCCAGAGGGACCTGCCGGCAGTGAGGTGGGGAGTCCCAGCGGTGCTTACCTGGGGCAGCTCCCAGGAAGCATCCGGCAGGCCCCTCTGGCTCCTAGGGGCGGGGTAGCATAGATGGGGGGAGAACAGGAGGAGCGGCTGCTCCCCCCACTGATCACATCAAAAGGGGCACCTTAGGCACCGACTCCCTGGGTGCTCCGGGGCTAGAGCACCCACAGGGAAAATTTGTGGGTGCAGAGCACCCACCAGCAACTCCCCACCTGCGTCCAGCCCCAGCTCACCTCACCTCCACTCCACCCCTGAACATGCTGCCCCGCTCTGATTCTCCGCCTTTACTGACCGCTGTTCGGCGGGAAGCCTAGGAGCGCTGAGAAGGAGGCGGCGGCTTTGCACTCAGGCTGAGGGTAGCGGAGGTGAGCTGGGGCGGGGAGAGGTTCCCCTACGCGCCCCCGCCCCCGGGTTACCTGCTGCGGCGCAGGCGGCCCTCCTCGCACCCTCCCACCCCAGGTCACCTCTGCCTCCCTGGGCCTGAGTGCGAAGCCACCGCCTGCTTCTCAGCCCACCGCGGCTTCCCGCGCGAACAGCTGATTCGTGGGAAGCCTGGGGAGGGCGGAGAAGCGGAGCGGAGGTGGAGGTGAGCTGGGGCTGGGGGTGGGGCGGGGAGCTGCCAGTGCGTGCTCTGCACCCACCAAATTTTCCCCTTGGGTGCTCCAGCCCTGGAGCACCCATGGAGTCGGCACCCAAGGCGCCACTTTTGGCTGGTTAAATTTAGAAGCCCTTTTAGAACCGGTTGTCCCTCGCGGAACAACTGGTTCTAAAATGGCTTCTAAATTTAACAGCCGGTCTAGCGAACTGGCTCCAGCTCACCACTGAGGTAAAGGGCATGTGAGGAGCTGGGACCCAGAATGGAAGGTCAGATGAATGTGTGGAGCAGTGAGACAGGATGGAGAATGTGGGGAGAGCAGGAAGGGCTACTCTTGCGGGGCAGGGGGTGACTTTGGGGACTGGGGAGGGAGTGTGAGGCCAGAAGATTGTGGGGCAAGCAGAGAGAAGTGTGTGGCAAGATGCTGGGTAGGGCACAGTGATAACCTAGGCTGAGGCAGGAAACGAAGGTGGGAGCTGAGTGAATGGGGGATGGAGAGGGGTACAAATGGCAGCTGCCCCATCTCAAGGGTTAGGAGAGGGTAAGGGCAGTCCTCAGTTCCGTGTGTGCACTTAAGCTTGAACTTGCATCTGTTGGAGATGGGAGCTTCGCCCTAAAGGCTCAGAAATCCAGACACTGGCCGAAACCAGAGTCCATTTATTTTATTTTTAAAACAATCACAATTTTGGGTGTGCGTTGCTGATGGTGTCCGAACGTTTAGGTTTGGCAGCTTTGCTGGCTCCCCACAGGTGAAAGGGGAGACCCCTTCCAGCTGCACCCTGGGACAAGAGCATCTCCAGGATTCTCATTCGCATTTCTCAAAAAGAACAGGAGTACTTGTGGCACCTTAGAGACTAACACATTTATTAGAGCATAAGCTACTCCTGTTCTTTTTGTGGATACAGACTAACACAGCTGCTACTTTGAAACCTCTCATTTCTCACTGCCTCACAGGGCTACAGCAGCCTTCGCTTTCGGCCCATCAGGACACTCAGCTCGGCTGTGGAGAACCTGAGGCCCTGCAAGGTTGTGGGAGTGATTGAGAAGGTAAGGAGCTGCAGCAGAGTCATGGCAGCCCAGACATCTGGTGCTGAGAGCCCCTTGCTTGTGCATGCCAAGCAGGATTGAGGCTGGTCACCCACCAGGGAAAACCTGAGTGCTAAAGGGAGTGGGGTGACCACTGACTGAATGGGCAAGGCCCCAGTGCCTTGGGAGGAGGCCCAGAATGGTATTGGTGTCTCAGGGGGTTCTCTCTCTTCTGAGCTAGTACTGACCCCCAGGTAGTGGGGAAGCATGCTGTGCTGCTAGGGGCACTGTTGGAAGAGAAGTAAAACCAATGTCCTGACCACTCACGGCCATTAAAGGCCCTAAAAACCTTTGCAAACAACTCAATGTCTTTGCCTGATTCCAACCTGCATAGCTACATTTTGACTTCATAAACTGATGCCCAGTTGCTATGGCGATGGATGCCCTATAGGTTCCATAGACCCCAGCAGAAGTCAGGATCTCTGGAAGATGGCGTTGGTTTCCCTGCACCTTCAGCATGTCAGGGCCTTGAAGTGAAGGCATTAGGTTCCTTCCCCCTGAACCTGAATTTTGAGTGATGAGATTAATTCCCTTCTGCCTCCCCCCACCCCACCCCTCTCCACTGGCAAGGCCCAAAGGTGGGACAAAACGTGTTACACAGATCTAAAGGGAGGAACATAAAATAATGATGCAGGAAGCTGAAAATGCTGTAGGATTCCCCACCTTTAGTGTCACTAACTCTTCCTGTATTCCTTGTCTCCTTATCTTCCTATTTCTGAGGTAACTAATGTTGACTGATTAAAAATGTGGCTGGAGGGTAGGGGTAGCTAGAGACACCAAAATAGTAAGGAAAAGAGGTAACTGATACTAAAATGAGCCAAGTCCCTTGAAATGGGACTTGGGGTGACAGAAGTCATTGTTTCTGATATGGGCTGTCACCATTGCTTGCAGGTGCAGTTAGTCCAGGATCCAGCCACTGGGGGGACCTTTATACTTAAGGTGGGTGTTTCCTATCCCTTGGCTTCTCCATCTCCCTCTCCTTCGGGGGAACCCTCTGGCAAAGAGGTGTCCTGTACCAGCCTGACCTGAGGAGTATTTCCCATGAGTCCCTCAGCTCTGTTTTGTGCTGTTCAGCAGAAATAAATTTGATAGTAGTATCCAATGTCCCCCTAAAGTCTCCCATGCCCTGGCATAACCCTTCCCCTCCATTATCTCCTGCAATCAGAGGGGAATTCAGTCTCCTTATTCACTCAGACATGAGCTGCCTGCCCACTGCCCCTCCAATGGAACTCCGTCCAGTGGAGCTGGTGGGACCCAAGCCGTGGATCCTGTGTCCAAACATGAATTGGAGCAGAAATGACCTCGGTCTGGGAGTGCTCAGTCTGAGTCCCTGGGGCATTTGTCCAGCGCAGTTAGGAGTGATTATCACTGCTCATGGAAAACCCAGAACTGGAATAACAGAGAGCTTGGAGGCTGTGGGTAAGAATGAGGGGCATCAGCTGGAGCTGTGGGAGTGGTGAGGACTGGAGTAGCTGGAGGGATTGAGGTGGATGGGCAGAGCTCTGGGGGTGGGGGGCCAGCCTCAGAATAGTGATGGAGGTTACAGATCAGGAATAACCTGTATTGGCAGAGCTGTGTGGAGTAACAAGGGGCGCTGTGTGGGCGTAGTGGCAGGGCTGTCTGAGCAGGGTTTGCTGAGCTCAGCAGATGTAGTGCTCTAGTCTGTGTGACTGGTGGACAGAGGTAGGAATGAGGGGCTTGTCAGAATGGAATAGACCAGCAGTCCCTCCCATTCAGTCTTCTGCCCTGGCGGTGGCCAGTCTCCTGAGATTCAGTGTCACTGAAAGTTCCCAGCTGTATGTTCCCCATGCAGAGCCTCCCCAAATCCCATGTGGAGACCCGTGAGCGGCAGACCATCATCCCACACGGAGTCCCCTTCATGGCCAAGCTGCTGCACTATTATGTGAGCGAAGACTCCATTTTCCTCCACCTGGAGCATGTGCAGGGTGAGTGTGAGCGCCAGGACTCTGCTTCCTTCTTGTCCTAGCCCTTGCTTCTCTGACGCTGATCTGGAGTGAGTGTCTTGTGTGTGCTAGCGCTGTTTGGGACCATGTTTTGCAGTGAGGGTGACGCTGCAGGGCTCAGAGACCCTGCAGCGGGAGCCAGCAAGCAGCACTGGGGGTTTGGCAGAATAGATAAGAGGCTTCTGGGATCCACGTGGCTGAGAGAGTAAGATAGAGATTAGGCTGGTGGAGGCCTGGGTATGACGATGTGGCTCCAGGTTACTGGAAGCAGGGCTGCTGGGCTCATGGAGACCAGGGGGAGGGAATGGAGGCAGGACTCATCGGAACATAGAAATTGCTGTACTGATCAGACCATTGATGTGTCTAGTCTAGTATCCAGTCTCCCATGGTGGCCAATAGCAAATGCATGTGAGGAAGGTGCAGAAAACCCTGCTGTGGACAGATTGTGAAATAACCTTTCAGGGCAAGTTCTCCCTCAGCTGGAATGAGCATGTGCACAGCTATGTGCCCCATTACCTGCTTTCAGACTCTGCTGCCACTCATTATTTTGTAGACTTGCATCATGTCCCTCCTGTTCATGTCCTCTTTAAACGAAACTCTCCGAACTTATCACTCTGGGTCCTGGCCTGGAAGTCCCCCCAGGCCTCCAATCACTTGCACTCCAGTCTCTGAATCCCTTCTCTTTCTGCTATACCCGGCCCGGGAGAGAGTGACCAGAGCACGGTGATCCAGGTGGGAGTGTGCACCACTAACTAAGATAAGAGGGTTCTGAGCCTAGTGAGGGGTGTGTTCTAGTGGTTCCCGTGCTAGGAGAAGGCAAGAGTATGGGGTGGGTCCTGCAAGATTTCCAGTCCCAACAGGACTTCTGAGGAAGGCTTGAGTTCTTGTGGTATTTAGCATGAGATTTGGAGCCATGTGCTCAGAGCCACTTCCTGTTTGCTGGTTTCCAGCAGACAGCCCACCCTAGGTCACTGCGGGCTTCTGCTACCGCTTTGGGGCTGGGAAGGAATGTTCTCCCCATACCACCAGATTGGTGGAGGCTGGCTGGGGTTTTTTTTTGCGTTCCTCACAGCAAAACCTAGGGTTTGGGTTTTGGGCAACCGGAAGCCTGGAATTCTCCCCTCTCAGAGGTCACACTTTGGACCCACGTGAGAACTGTTTAGTTGTCCCAACTTTTGGCAGGTGCCCAGCGCAGAAACTCGCTAATTTAGGCTCCAAATCCAAAAAGGTAACATAGTGAGTATCCCAAAGGCATCTCTTTATGAGGTAGGGACATGGTGTCTAACCTTGTGGGGGCAAATGCGAACCAGGACCAGGAGACTACTTCACGGGACCACCCTGCCAATGTGTTTGATGGCGGTGCTGGCTGAGGGTTGAGGTCCCCTCTTGCCTCTGCTCCCAAAAGGGGGAGGGATGCTAGTGGGCGAGTGGAGGCATACAAATTCCCTCCTAGTGTGATGATTAGCACCCCCTGCGGTGGGAACCCCCCAGAATTGGCAACGGATCAGTGGGGTGTGAGGGATTGCGCTGGGCTGCCCACCGATGGGACACTTTCATGTAATTCGACTAATAAAGTTGCAGCCTGAGTGAAACTCATAATACCAAATGTCCTTTCCTTCGTCCACACAATGAGAACACAAACAGCATTATCCTACTGCCAGGAATATTTTCAGTTCCACTCCTTAAGCATCCTGACACTTAGTTTTATTGCCCAACAGTGCTGAGCAGAGATTGTCACTCCGTTATCTGTGATGGCCCTTTTCCCTGTGTGGCTGCAGCTCATTTCTATTGTTTGAGTAATTCAGACTGTTCCTTCCAGCGTGCATCATCCTGCTTTGCCAACACTGAATTCCATCTGCCATGGTGTTGCCCATTCACCCAGCTTTGTTGGATCCCTCAGGAGTTCCTCAGTCTTTAGTCTCCACTTATGTAAATAATTAGCTGTGAATGTTGCCACCCCACTGCTCACCCCTCTCCCAGAGTGTTAATAAGCACAATAAACAGTACCACACCTCAGGGTGCTTCTTTCAACTTTTTTTTTTTTTCTGCCATGCTGAACATTTATTTCCTTCCTATCCTTTGTTTTCTGTCAGGGATTAGCAATGGGCTAAGGCACAGAGCTGTATTCTTGCCCCATGACTATTTTGTTAGTCACTTTTGAGGGACATTGTAAAGTTGTTTTTTGGTTTTAAAAGCATGTGTAAACTACATTGGCCTGTTCTCCTTTTCTCCCCCATTATTTTGCTGATCCACTAGATTAGAGGGGCATGATTTTCCTTTGCAGAAGCCCTGCTGGTTTTCCCCCATCATATTAGTATCATTCAGACTTGGCAGATAGAGACTGGGGGGGCAATAGGGAGCTAGTTAAGTCTTCCAGATTCTGTGCCACCTCTGCCTCAGCATGAGTTATAGAGCAGTCGGAGGGGTGCTAATCGACGCTGCTGGCATAAGGGCCCTTAGGGATCAGCATAGCTCTGTCCTTCCTCTGCCACCTCTCCCTCCCCCTGTCCCCTGTGTTGGAGTGTGATGGCTGGCAGAGGGGGTAGCTTGTGTGGCGACTGACTCAGCTGACTATGCCAGGGAGGAGTTCCCTTCCACCAGGGGAGTTCTCCTCTGGCTGCAGGGCTCTCTGGTCTGCAGTTCCCAGTGTTATCCTTGTGCCTCTCTCACAGAAGTGCCACATTTGCTACCCTTGTGTTACTCATGTAGTAGCTGATTTTAATGTGACCGCAGATTTTTGTTAACCACTCAGCCACTCGTTGTCAAGCTCCTGCAGAAAACTCCTGGGTGAATGCCATCCAAGCCTGGTGACTCACTGATCCATAATTTATCCATTTGTTCCTGCACCCCCTCTTTGGGCACTTCAGTCTCTGACAGTGCCTCATCTTCATTGTCATTGGGACCAGAAAGGCCTTCTCGGGGCATAGAGGAAATGGTCATGGGGCAAGAGGAGGGGTGAAAATGGGTCTGAGGTCTGGGAGGGAGACAACTGTTGGGATCAAGGGGGGCTGAGGAGAGGGGGTGGAACTGGGCCCTGGGAAGAAGAGGTGGAGACAAGCTGCTGAGGCCAGAAGGAAGGAGAGAGAGGAACCCACTGTGATTAGGGGCCCAGAGAAGATTCTGGGTGAATTTTTTTTCAGCATGTTAATTTCAGCTGCTCCGCATGTGAGCCTGATGCCTGCTGAGCCCTGAAGGCTGGTGTCAGGGTAGTAGGTGGTTGGGGTGTCTGTCTGCCGGGGACCTGGGATGGTTTCCACCCCCTAATACTTTTTGTCTTCCCTTCACTCTCCAGGCGGGACACTCTGGTCCCATCTTCACTCCCAGCCTCATTTACAGCAAGGTTCCTCTGATGGCCCCAGTAACCTAATCCCGAAGCCCAGCTCAGCTCTGGTGGGCCATGGTGAGAAGCAGCGAGTAGGGAGCCGCTCGGGGGCTGGCTCTCAATCCAGCCAGAGCTCCAGCTTCTGCCTGGAGAATGGCACTGACCTCCCAACCTCTGCGAATCACCATTCAGCAGAAATTGCTGACCAATCGTCCTCTCAGGAGCAGTCACCTGACCACATGGATGCCAGACGAGGGACTGGCTGCAGGTTCCATACTGGCCCCACCAATGGCCGTGAGGGAGTTACTGGGGGGAAGGATTTAAGTGCAACACACACTCTGTTTGGTGTCACTGATTATGTCATCATGGCAATGGCCAAGGGACGCAGGGACCAGAGCTTGGCCTTCCAGTCACGTGACTTGTTAACCAGCAGTGATGATGTCAGCACTGTATCAGAGAGGGAAGCTTCTCAGCAGGACGCAAGGCTACTAGCTGATGAAAGGCCGCCCCAGTCTCCTGCTGCAGTCCCGAAGGCTATTGGAGGAGGCCACCTGGTGAAGGTGGCATCTCGAATTTGCCAGGTGTCTTATGCTCCCTGGGCTCAGCCCACATGGCCCCCAGTGGTTCCCCCAGGACAAAGGCAGCTGCACCCTGGAACCACTCTGCACAGCTCCAGTGAGTCCTGCAGGTGTGATTCTGGGGGGCAGGAGTCATTGAGGAGCAGGGCCCGAGAAGGAGAAGGCCATGGTCAGCACAGAGAACATCCAACTGCAGGACAGCGTGAGCCTCCAGTCCATCGCTCTTTCCAAGGGGATGGTCAGGGGACCTGGGATGTGAACGAGGAACTCATCCGGCTGTGGGCAGCTGAAATGATCTTGGCTCTGGAGGGACTCCACCAACAGGGGGTGCTGTGCCGGGACCTCAACCCCAGAAACCTGCTGCTAGATGGTGCTGGTAGGTGCTGCTTGAGGCTATAGCATGAGAAGGGGTTTTATCCTCTCAACAAGGGGGCCTGTGGCATCTGATCCACTCCAGGATGCTTTGCCCCCTCACTGCATCTCCCTGTGTTTGTTCTGTGAAGTCTGAGCAACTCTGATCTAGACCCCACCCCCTGTGCTCCAGGCCTTTGGGGCTTCTAGGAGACTGCTACAGTCTGCTGTGCATGAGTCTGTGCCTGGAGATCACCGTGAGCTCCAGCAGAGGCAGAACAAGGCTGCTCAGGAATGTTAGCCACATGGACCACATTGTGTTCTCTGGGGGGTCCTGGCTACTTGGGAGACCTCCTCTGAGCCTTCACAGGGGAAGTTGAGATCAGCTGGGGCAGTCAGGCTAACAGTCCCCAGGGCTAATGGTTTGGGGCCTTTGATTCTGCAAGTCAGCCCTCCCACCCTTGGTCTGGCAGCCTGAGTTCATTGCTCTCCAGAGTGCACTGCACAGCCTGTCTCTTCTCTCGAGGCGTGTGTCTGTGTGATGAAGAATGTGGGGCAGTTTAGAAACCTACAAAATAAACAGTGAATCCTTGCAGGGCTCCTTTAAATGAGAAGCTGGGAAAAATAACCCTTTCCCCCTTGCCCCAGACTCCTCATCCTCTCTCCTTGCTCCATCCAGCTACTCTTGCTTGGATCCCATCCTACCCAGCCCTTTCACTAGCTGCAGACCTGTCACTCCCAATGCCTGTTCCCCAGAAGAGTCTAGTCCCTGCTGTGCATGTGAGAGTCACGTGTTCTGGGGCCTGGTGCTCCTTTGGGGCTCAGAGCAGTGAAAACATTGGAGCCCAGCTGTGTTGCAGGGCACAGGGGAAGTGCCAGTGGGGCAGCTTTTCCTATCAGGTCCCACTGCAGGGGACGGGCGCCTGGAGGGATAGGGCCATGGCTTGTGGCACATGCTGCAATTATTGGGTGTCTTTTGTCCTGATCTCCCTCCCTGCCCCTGACTAGTGCGGTTTCACAGGTCACATCCGTCTCACCTTCTTTGGCCAGTGGACAGAGGTGGAGCCACAGTGCTGCAGCCAGGCCCTGGAAGATATGTACAGCGCCCCAGGTAAGGGAACAGTCTACTGCCTTCTCTGATGCCCCCTTGAGACACAGCAAGAGATTTATATCTGCCCAGCAGCATCTCCCCCTCTGTCTGATCTCTTCCAAGGGCAGCAGCCGCCAGTGCCCATGGGAGCTTGATGCTCGGTTGCCTTTCAGCATCTCCCTCCTATTTGATCTTGAACTCATTTGACTTTCTCTGCAGAAGTGGGTGGGATTTCTGAGCTGACTGAGGCCTGTGACTGGTGGAGCTTTGGGTCCCTGCTGTACGAGTTACTGACCGGAACGGTGAGTGGTTTCTGTGTCCGCATCTTATGACACAGGCAGGGGGCAGCACAGTATCAATTCTAGTATTGGTGCCCCAGTGCACATGGGGGCTACGAGGAGTCTGTGTCCTGGAGCATAGATCGGGCTCCAGGCTGAGTTGTCACTGGTCATGACTTCTAGTACCGGAGCCTGGGTAGCTGGATGCTGCTCCTGTGGGGTGCTGAGGGCCTGAAGCTGATGAGCCATTGAATTGTGGGAGATGGTCACTGGGGGGGGGGGGGGGCTGAGACTGTTACCCCCATGATGCTTGGGGAAGGGCAGTGGCAGATGAGGTGTAAGGTGGATATTCCTCTCTCTGAACAGTGCCTGCTGCACAGGGGTCTCCTCACTGTCTGTCTGTCTCTCCTGCAGTCGCTGTCCCAGAGCCACCCCTCGGGGATTCACCCTCACACCCAGCTGCACCTTCCGGAGAGGCTCAGCCTGCCTGCTGCATCCCTGCTCACTGAGGTGAGGACACCCAGCTGCTGTGAGCAGGGGGAGGGGGCCATGGCTCTGGAGCAGGGATAAAGAAGCTTTGGCAGGAGCCTGCTGGGTGAGGGGTGGGAAGGGCCCTTGTTGGCGCTGTGCTGCTACTCCCCATCTCATCCCTCATTTCCTTCTAGCTGCTGCAGTTTGACCCCAAGCTACGCTTGGGCTCTGGAGGAGGTGGAGTCAACAAGCTGAAGAGCCATTCCTTCTTCAGTACCATCCAGTGGAACAAGCTGGTTGGCTAGATAGACACGTGGAGCAGCGAGGAGTGAAGGATGGAGTCATGGTGCCAGGCAGGGGCCTAGCAGGGTGGGGCCCAGTGAGAGACCCAGATCCTGCTGGGGAGGCAGATTATCCCCCTAGATCATTGGGTCACTGGGACCTGTGATCCTGGGTGGTACTTG
Organism: Lepidochelys kempii; assembly: GCF_965140285.1. Lineage (NCBI taxonomy): Eukaryota > Metazoa > Chordata > Testudines > Cheloniidae > Lepidochelys > Lepidochelys kempii. Next base: position 91,227,394 of record NC_136385.1, on the reverse strand, counting down.
CAGCTCTGCCAGTCTCAGGGAGGTCCAGTTCTGCAAGGGCTGATTGCAGAGGTCTGGATTGGGTCCAATTTGCAGCCTTGGGTTCTTCTTCCTAGGATAACTTCCATTTGTGTTGCAGTAGAATTTCCAAGAGATCAGGCCAGGCTGGGGTCAAGTCATGTTGTCTCCCTGCCCTCCTTCCCCTAGGTCCTCCTTTTCTCACCCTATATCTAACCCAACCCTGGTAAAGGTCACTGACCCCTACAGAGGTGAAGACATCAGTGCCAGGGGGCCTAACTCAGCCCTCTTGGTCTACTACCCTTGCTGTCCCATGGGTTCCCTGGGACATTCCTGCCCCTCTTGACCCACAAGCTCTGTGGGGTCCTCCTTGCCTGGTGCTTTCTGTGGGAAGCCAGTCTCTGTACTATGAATGAGACTCCCCTGCTCACCCAGGGGCCTAGAGGGGCAGTATCTCCCTCTGGGGCAGCTCCTTCTCTGTCCATAGATTCCACCAGCTCCCTGGTTCTGCCTGCCCTGATCAGGGGGGCATTCCCCCCCATCCCAGTTACTCTCTCCCTATTTCTCTCTGTGTTGCCTGAGCTCTATATAGCTTACTAATGCATTTCCAATGGCTACCACTGGAGGGGGGCTGGAGTTGTGGACTGTGTGTCTCACGGACTGCATATGCACCAGCAGCACCTGCCCATGGTGTCTTGGGGGTGGGGGGAGGAGCCATCCCCTCTCCTCCTCAGTGTATGGGAGGCTCCCCCGGCATCTCCCATCTGCTCTGAGTGAATGTCTGAAATCAATAAAACAGCTTCGCCCAAGTGGGGGGTTTGTTTCTGATTTACACACCATGGGGCCCTTGCTCCGCTTCCCCTCCCAGGTAAAGATCCTGATCCTTGGTCGAGGGCTCCTAAGTTGGGCACAAACCCGTTCAGAGGTCACAGGCCTTAGCACCAGCTGCTCTGCCAGACAGGACTATGAGAACTCAAGGCCAGGCTCCAGTTTCAGAGGGGACTCTGGCCTGAGGACCTCCCCCCCCCATCACACATGAGAGTAGAAGATCCCCATGACCAGGCTGGGGCAACCTCCCATCCCCTAGGTCAAGGGATAGGACTTAGAAGATTCTGTTTAGGTCTATTTAATAATTACACCCAGGCCTCCACTGTCTGGGGTTCCCTAAGCTGCCTTGCTCCCTTCTCGGTTTTCAAGATGTTGGCAGAAGGGATTCTGTGCTCCTGTTTTCTGTCTCAGTAAGACTGTGTGGCTATGGCTCTTTTGTCCCTTGCAGAACAGCAGCTGCACACTGAACCCCCTTCATTCCCCTCCCAGAGGCATTTCCTTCTGCCTGCTCTGCACCCTCAGCCCACACCTGCTACTGCAACCTCAGCACCTTCTCTCTGAGCTCTCCTTTCAGGGAGATGTTTCTGTACTTGCAACCAGTGCTCTGTCTCTGAGGTTACTGATTTCCCAACCCCCTGGGCTCTAAGGCTGTGAGCAGGAAGAGGTTAGAGGGTGACTCACTGTGGAACAAATGGCTGGGGCAGAGCCTGCAGATGGTGTTTTAATTTCTGAGAAACTGGCCAAGTGGCAGGAGCAGACAAGGCATTAACCAGCTAAATGCAGTGCAAGGAGAGAGGAAGGCAAGGGGGGTGGGGGGGAGGCAGGGGCTGTTCCCTGACCTCTGGCAGCTCAAGCCTGCACTGCAGCAGTCCTGCTGCTATTCCAATCCTTGGCCCCGTAAGCGTGGGCCAGATGCAGAGGTGGCTAGGCCCAGCAGGGAGCTAGGAGCAGGTGGGAGGGGCTGGCAAAGGGACTAAGTTGCCATGTGCTACCCTTGCCGCCTCTTGTTCTTGCACCACCTCAAGCTGTGTGTTGAGGCAGCACCTGCCCAGGAACTCCCCAACAGCTTCTGTGGCATGACAGCGTCTCCTCCACGCTCCTTAGCTGTGACACCTTAGAGACTGACCAATTTATTTGAGCATAAGCATAAGCTGTAGCTCACGAAAGCTCATGCTCAAATAAATTGGTTAGTCTCTAAGGTGCCACAAGTCCTCCTGTTCTTTTTGCGAATACAGACTAACACGGCTGCTACTCTGAAATCTCCTTAGCTGGAAGCAGAGGGAGGTTCCTAAACCCCAGGGGAGAATGAATCCCATTCACAGGGACACATGGCGTGGGAGTGGAATGGGCCTTTCTAAAGTAAACAGCTGCTGGTGTGGTGGCTGAGAATAGGGTGGGGGAGCAGGGCCAGCCCACAACATTTTGGCACGCCAGGCGGGGAGCTCAAATGACACCCCCATTCCCCTCACTTGGGCCAAAACTTTGAAACTCTGGGTCCTAGTGCAGAGTCTGGCACCTGAGGCAGCTACCTCAGTTCGCCTCATGGTAAGGCCAGCTCTGTGGGGGAGCCATTGGCTCATTTCCTCTTTCATCACTCTTGTGGCAGCCAAAGAGCTGCACATTCCCCTCTGAGGAGCAGACACCAGGCCTCCTGCTGTTGCGTATTCTGAAGACATGGCACTTGGCTCGCAAAGGGCTCAGTGGCTGCCATGAGAGGCTCTTTGCTCAGCTCTCGGGCACTGCCTCACTAATGGAAGGGCCAGTGGCAGCAGAATGCTAATGAACTGTGTGCTGCTTATCCTAAGCCCCTCACAGCTATGCTGCAGGGGGTTTATGTTTCCAAGCCCTGTCCCCCAAGGGGACTGCAGGCTGGAGCAGCAGGGAGTTGGTACAGATGGCAGGGAAATCAGTGGAGGTGCGAGTGAAGCTGCATTGCAGCTAGGCTCCCCTTACCTGTCTGGCAAAGAAAGACTAGCCCCAAACCCCCTCACAGACATGGAGGTGACTGGTTCTAGCTTCTGCCTAGCTCAGGCCATGCCACTGCTCCCCGCTTCTCATGGATTGCCCCTAGGCAGTGAGCTGGATGGCTGGGGAAGCTTTCACTCAAGAGCAAGAAATGAAACTTAGTAACTGCCTCTCCTGGCTTGTCCTTTTGGCCAGCATGTAGGACACAGGCCTGGGGGTGGGGAGGAGGATGCTAAGGAGACAGAGGATGCATATGTCTGCCTGTCTAGCACAGACATCCCCCCCACCACCACCAAGGCTCAATGCTCACCCAGTAGCTGGCCAGCTCTGTAGGGCTGCATTGCCATCACAGTGAGCAGTGTCACTAGCAGAGCACTATGCCTTGGAGCAGGAAAGGAGCTGGGAAAGAGAGTGAAGAGGACCAGTGCAAAAGAAAGCCAGCCCCTCCACCTGACCACCAGCACTCAAAGTGGTTCTTGCAACAACCTCAGGAGGGCAGCCCTTCTGCATCGGTGCACAAGAGCACCTGCTCAACAGACAAGCTAGAGCAGCTGGCCTCCAACTTTTTCATCACATGGGCCATATTTTACTAGAGCAGCCACCTTTGAACACAAGGGAACTGGGCTGGCTGGGCACCATCTGTAACTATAGAAGCCCCACTTTGGGAATCAGAGCTAACAGGGGGTTGGGGCAAGACATGGTCTCTGGAAGTGGTTTTGTCTGATGAGGCCATTTCCTCACAGCTTTTCCCCCTCAGCTGAGGAGCTGGTTTCTGTGCCAGTGTCTGATACATGTTAAAGGTATACTGTACATGGACAGAAATGCTAATACCACACTGCTTTGTTGTATTTGCATTAGCCACAGCTGCTGCAGTTTTCACTTACCCTGTGCCTGGCTGATGCTGGGATCAGGCTTTATCTGGCAAAGAGACAGGTGACACCATAAATGAGGGGAGTGGAGCATAAGCATAAAACAGGAAAACTTTAACCTCCAGCCGTGAGATTCATTCTCCTTCCACTCACAACCCTTAGAGTTTGGAGATGGTGCTGGCCACATCTGCTCACAGTGTTGGCAAAAGTGCCTCCTTGCAGCTATTAAGCACAATTGGTTAGACATCTGTGACACTTTTGCACCGATGCAGGTCTTACCACTGTGGTGTTTTAAGATTAGTACAGGACATGCTGCAAGGGCCTTTGCTCTGAGACCTTGGCAAAGCTCCAACAGCTGCAAAGTGGGTTTGCTCACTGCAAGAAAATAGTAGACTTTTGTGTGTGCAGCTGGGAGACATTTCTGACCCTCTGAGCCATCACAGGTGTAGATGAGATTAGCTAACAGGCAAGCTCAGAGCCCTGAGGTTTTATGACTTGGGGAGGGAGGGGTACCTTTGGAACTCACTCTCCACTTGGTCCAAAGGCTTTACTGAGCCTCCAGCCCAGCCCAGGGCCTATCTTTTCCCAGGATTCAGCTACACAAGTGGGGTTTGCCTTTCGTATTTTTAACTCTGTGCTTGCAGTAGGCTTGTGATATTGGACATGTTTTATAACATAACCAGATGGGCAGTTCAGTTCCACAGCAGCTCTCCCTGCAGCCATTCAACAGCACAATGGCTTCTTCTTTCTTTAGGTACAAGGAGAAATATTTTGTACCTCATGGCTATTTTTCCAAATGAACATGAGCTTTCCTGAGTCTGCACAAGCCAGAGTCCATCACCAAAGAAAGCAGACTTGACTCACAGGACCTGGCAGCACAGAGAGCTTTTAGCTACAGCCAGGAGCTTGTTGCCTCTCCTTAGTGCCATTGCTGTAGATACAACTGAATTCTTTAGTAGAAGAGGCTGCTCTATGCTCACAGCTGTGAAACGGGCAAGTAAAAGCAACTGCTAGGGATCTATACAGCACCCTCCCAGCAAGGGCTGATGCAATCCGTGGCCAGGAGCTGTCTGCGAAGGTTCTGAGGGCTAGGGCTTCTCCCTTGGGTGATAATGTCACACCAAGGCAGACTGTCATGTCTGAGATTCAGCTTCTGGTTTTAGTTTCTTCATTTTATTCTTTTACCCTTCATTCTATCCTCCTCTGCGAACCTAAATGGTCCTCTACCCGCTCAGTGGGAGCACCCTGAAAAGAGCAAATTAATGGCACCGCCATGCTAGAGCTTAACTTCTCAGACTTTCCCCAAAAGCCCATAGCTCCAGCTCCCTCATTGCTTTGGAAACGCTGCTCCGCACAGCCATCATTTGTCAATATCCTGCCAGTACTGGGCTGTCAGAATGATCAGTTTTCTACCTGCAGTGGTCCCAGTGTCACAGAGTAGGAAAGGGATAATCCCTCTTTGTTACATTAGACCTCTGCATTTGCAGCCTAAAATGACACTGCAACCATAACTCCCTGCAAGTTCCTGTCTAGTTGGGGTTTGACTGAACAGGGGTCTTGGACCCCTAACAGTCAATCATGGAACCAAACAAGCACCTGTGTTTCTCATTCCCATAGCAGAAACAGGCAAAGCTCTGAACTTGCCACAGCAGCAGAGATAGTCAAGCTAATGCCCATGGCATGATGAGAAACAAGAGTTGATGCTGCTACAGACAGGCAAATAGAGCTGCACATCTGACCCGGTGATCGGAGAAACCCCACTACATGACGAGTGAGGGAGCCAGCTGAGGTGGCCACTCTAGGCTATGTACCCCTCCCCCCCACCTAAGCCCTCAGACAAAAACAGGCTTGCAGAGTTAATGAATTTATTCCCTTGACAAAAAAAGGCCATAAGAGGGACCTGGTGCAGAGAATGCAGTCAGAAAAATCTTGCCTCAACTTCCATCATCACAGTGGTGGCAAATGCCCTGGTGCAGGGCCCAGCACCAGATTCCCCTCTGTGGGGACTACTCTTCCCATGGTCTTCCAGCTAGTTTCTTGCACCAAGTCAGGGACACAGATTCAAAACCCAGCGCCAGCATGTACACACTCCTGCTCCCCTTCCCCACCCCGCTACACCCCACCATTAGATCATTTCCCTGGTTTATGTCTTTAAAACCCATTGCGTTAAATACTTTAATTACAAGTTGTGTAGGGGGTGAGAGTAATAGACCTGGCAGGGACTCCAAGAGCCCCTCGCTCACCGCTACATATGCATGCTATGTACTAAGGATATGCCCCCACATACCAGCAGCCTGGGGCTAGGATGCAGGGGCCCTTTTCCTAGCTGTCTCACAGCAGGGGGCAGGCCAGGCCATTGCAGACAGGAAGCTGATGGTTTCACCCATCAACACTGGGCTGTAATTCAAAGGCAGCTGCAGGGGGGTATTTCTTATCCTAACTGCTGACAGGTTGTGGCCTAAGCCAAGGGTGGCCCACAGGGTGCAGCAGGGAATGGAGCTGCCTCCCCTGGTGGAGGTTGCTGACCCTGCCCTGCCAGACATCAGACATTCACACCATGTAGACCGGGCCAGAGAAAATGAACCAAACCTCAACACAGAAGAGGGTGGGAGGGGCTATTTCTACCTTCCTGCCAGGGAAGGGAGGGAAACAGGTGCCTGAATTCTAATGGATGCGCCTCAGCTGCTAGTTTGAGGAGCAGGAGACAGCAGGGGAGGCAGACAGCCCTGGCAGTGTCCATGCCCCTGAGATCACCAGAACAGGGGGGAATGCAGGGGTGCGATCAAACCCTGCTACAAAGTCACCCCGGGGATCCCAGGCTGGCTTTGTGGGGTGGATGAGAGTGGGGGGTTTTCAAGTGGCAGGGACACACAAGGGCCTTTCCCTCCCTCCCAGTGCTGGAAGTAAACTTGAATTGGCACAGGAGCTGCTGGGGAAGGGCACCCTAGTGCAGTAGCAGGCTGCTTCTGCTGGAGGTGAGGTGCGCTCAGGTGCACGGGGAAGGAGGGGAAGGCGAGAGAGAGGCTACATAGGTGGTTCAGGAGAGCCCATGCCATTTGGTAGTTTGCCCAATGGATAACAGCCCAAGGGAGAAACTGAACCATCTCTCAAGGTAACAGGAAAGGAGGTAGGAGCTAACTCCAGAGTTCCCTTCAAGACCCCTCCTGACACAGGGGTGGGGAGGAGACTGGAATGAACTCCTGCTGGTTCCTGAATGCCCTATATTACCCCTGCTGGTGCCGCGTCCCTGCCCTGGTTGGCTTGTATGGGGTTAAGGCTGTGCTCTAGAGGTCCAGCAGCATCACGCGGGGATCCTCCACCACAGCCTTGATCTTGCGCAGGAAAGTCACTGCCTCTCTGCCATCAATCAGCCGATGATCGTAAGTCAGCGCCACATACATCATGGGCCGCACCTCAACCTGAGGAGGAGAAATGGAGCGAATGAGCTCAGCCCTGCCTCTCCTGTATGGGCTTCCATCCCACTTGAGAAAGACCCAGCTGTTCCTGCCCTGCATGATAGGGAGGGGGTGTAGCAAGATCACCTGCTCAGCAAGGTTTTTGCTTCTCCAGGAGAGAAGAGACAACAGCAAGCTGACAGGGCTCAGCTCTGCACCTTCCTTAAGTCATACACTAACTAAGCACAAGCTCTGGGTGGGGTTTTGCCAGGTACCAGGATATGCTGTTCAGGAGGGGAGCTAATGTCTGGCCTGGAGACTGAAGGCACTCTCTCCAACAACATTAAGGGGATCCAGGAAATCCCTTTGCCAGCCACTGCATTGTGCATTGCTACCCACTGCCCCAGCGTGGAGGGGTGAGGGCTTGTCTGGGCCCCAACACCATGAATTAGCCCTATCGCCAACACAGACTGCTTAGAACCCTTTACAGGTCCCACTTAAGTAACTTTGCAAGAGGAAAGCCTTCTAGGAGGGCTTCCTCCACCCCATCTGGTGCAGCTACGACCAGGGTCCCCTCTGCCCATTTAACTACACTGAATACAGCCCTTTGGAGCCTTCCATGCAGCTGCACCTACACCTACTTTGCCTCCAACAGCAACAGGCCTGTCAAAGATGCCATGCATGCCCAGTATGGCAGACTGGGGAGGGTTGATGATGGGCGTCCCGAAGAGGGACCCAAAGACCCCTCCATTGCTGATTGTGAAGGTGCCCCCATCCATGTCCTCAATAGCCAGCTCATTCTTTCGGGCCTGAAACAAGAAGAACAGGATCTTAGAAAGCAGCTCAAACCGAAGGCACCCAGGACACCAAAGAGGAGCAAAGAGACAGAGACTGGAGGTACTTGCTCCTCACTTGCTACATTCACAGGGTGTGACCTTTTCTGAAAACTCCCCACAAGCAACAGGTGATGGAAAGAACTTCACTTGCCAGTTCAGATTTGCTAGTGTAAATGTTTAGATGGGGTTACTTTCAAATATGGGCTCTGTCGCTTTAACATTATGGTTTAGCGAGATGCTGACACCACCTCAGCCAGTAAAGACAGTCAGACGGGTAGAGAGGAGGGGAGAATGCAGATTGAGAGGCAGTGACAAGTTCATAAGGCAGTGGTAGTACACCAGTGTGCAGGGGAGGCACTGAACTGTACTGGAACTTTCAATATGGTCCCACAGTTTGAACAGCTCCATGTCTCAGCTAATCAGGGGTCCATCTGCCGATCAGCTGAATCAGAGACACGGCACGACTGACAGACCACAAGGGACTGACAGTCACTAAAATTAGGAGCAGGTTATTGTCTTCTTCCTCTAGTAGAAGCACTTACAAGGTTTATCCCTTACTTTCACTGAGTTCCACCATTTGATTTGTGATAAGATTCTCTTGCCTTGATTTCCAGTAATCCTCTCAGCTGGGGAATTACCTGCCTCCAAAGAGGTAAACAAGCTTTGATCTTAAGGAGAGGTAATGGGAGTAGGGGGATAGCAAGAGCCCAAGCATGCTTGGGAGTCTCAGTTAAAAGGGAAAGACTTAGAGGGATGTGTCCCCTAAGAAGAGGTCACAGGTAGGGCTGGCACCTAGTACAATGCACAGAAGATGCCTAAAGATAGGCAGAAAGTTAGAAGGGCCAAAGGTGAACCCGCACACAGAGTGAACCCACTTGTGCACAGCAAGCAGTCCCTGTCAGAAATCAATGCTGCTTCTGCCACGGATTGAGCTGGCTGCTCATTTCTTCCCTTCTGCGCCCCTCTCAGAAAGCCATGGCCAGCACACCCCCTACAGTCCCATCTCCTGTTACCTTCTCCCCTAGCTCGTTGATGGTTCGCTCAATGTCAGCAAAGTTCATAGTTTCTACATTCCTGATGACAGGGACCACGAGACCCTGTGAGGGAGCAAAGAGCCCAGTCAGAGTCAAATGTAGCAGCAAACAGGTGCATCTGAGCACAAAGACATGGGGAACCTGGTCTCAGGCAAAGGAAGTTACCACTGGAGTACACTCAACTTCCTGCCCTTCTGAACAGGAGAGATGGGAACATGAAGAGCAGAGCACGTCATTTACTCTTCCTCCCGTCACAAATCCAGAACTTCAACATCAGGCAACATTCTACCTCCCAAACTAGAGACAGCAGATCCACCATCCGACCTGGGGAGGGACTCCTCTCCTCCCTCCTTGGATGCATGCAGCACCCCGTCTCAGGGCCAACTAGGTCTGAAGTGGCAGTGTCCACCTGGGTGTTGTCCAGGGTTTACAGAGGCAGTAGTTTAGTATAGCAGGGCAGGCAACTATCTGCACTGCTCTGTGGGTTGAAGGTTGGTCTCTAAAAAATGAAGCCAGGACACACCATTTCCCCCACTCCCAGGTGTGCTCATACCAGTGAGCCCACGACAGGGCCACCAACTTGGACTTTCCCAATAACCCATAAGAGCTGTGGTGGCCTTGTCCCCTGCCAGCTGGGCCAGTGGCTCGAGGCTCTCTTGCTGCAGGACCAGATGTGTTGGGCATCGGAGTTTCACGTGAGTAGCTTTTGCCATCCTAGAGTGCCATGGCTCCGTTTGCTTAGCTAACTGTATCACCCCTGCAGAACTAGGGCTGCAGTCTGGGCCAGGTAAAGAGCCCACAGGGCATACCCTGGAAGTTGCCACTGCAACACTGATATCCACATAGTCCCTGTACACCATCTCTTTGGTTGTGTCATCAATCACTAGGAGAGAGAGGAAAACAAACAGTTACACAGAGAAAGCCCAAGAGCCAGGACTCTGCAGTCATGAAGGGCCGGAAGTAGTCACACACCAACAGCAACTTGCTCATCTCTCATTTCGATGCTTTTAAATGTAGTGCCAAGGGACCGTTAAGCCCCACTGCCTCTTAAGGGAAGCACCAGCACAGAGGTAAAGCTGGCTGGAGAGAGGGGGAGCTGGCTAGGATCAGCTCACTCCCCTGGGACATCCAACCTCCCCGATGTGTTCCTCTCCCTTCATAGGCACAACTGATCCCCCAGGAGACACCTCTTAAGGGCCTGCCCTCCCCACACAATAGCCATTCCAGTGAAATATAGTAGGATATGTCCTCTACCAATGAGCAGCGCTGTGTTGCGATGCACCTTAATATACACGGCACCCACCCCGTCAGTCTTGAAAGCTCCTGCCTGAGTCACTGTGAAGGGGCCTTCCCAGCACGCTGGCTCCTTCCTGCATAAGTGAAACCACCTAGACTAATTACAGCCCAGAAGTATTCACAGCCTCTCCCTCTTCCCTATCTTTCACATGTGGGGATGTGGACCTCTGGAGCCTTTAGCTCCCTATAGGCTTAGCCACATGCTTCAGGAAGCCCCTTGTCTCCACACAGGCTGGCACACTCACCAGCATTCACGATGGGCTGCTCCTGCAAGGCAAAGGCTGCAGCTTTCACAAAGGCTGACATAAAGCCTAGTTTCAGGTTGTGCTTCTTCTGGAAGGAATCTCTGTGCCGGGCTCTCATCTCCTGGATGTTACTGCAAAAAAAAAAAAAAAAAAAAAAGACAACCATTACCACCAGGAATGGAGGGGTGAAGGGGAAAAGAGATTACTCACTTCTTCCATAACTGAAATTTCCTGTGTCAACAAACCTGCAACAACAAGTGTTCTATCCCAAAGCTGCTGAAAAATTCTGCCCCAAGTAACAGACTGGGCAACTTTTAGCTTGTTTCAAGATTGCTGTCAGAGAAGCTGCTTTAGGAACCCCTCCAGAGCCAGAAATCCAATAAAACCAGACGAAGCAGCGTAGCTCTGCTGTAGTTCCAAGGATGCACTGCCTGGCAGGAATGTGCTGTGCCCCAGATCTGTCAGAGCTCCAGGGCTGGTGTTACACAGAGCCGAGTCTTTGGCATCACAACCACTATCCAGTGTCTGGTGCTTTGGGCAGCATTTACAGGTGAACTGTGTGCTCATTCTCCAGGGGCTGCCCAGCAAATACTGTGGGGTGGGAGTGCCAAGGGTGAAGGGACAGAGAAGACTCAGCAGTGAAGCAGAAAAAAAGGAGCTTCAGTGCTGGTTTCAGGGGCAGCCCACATGTTGCTGCTCCAAGACCTGGCCCTCTTGCTCGGTGCTGACAGGCTGTATGCACATGAGATTTTGATCCCCCCCAGCAAGAGGCCTTCTCAAAATGCCACAGAGATGGCCTGAGCGCTGAGCACAGTGTCTGCTCTCCCCATCATGGAAGTAGCTAGTCCCCTCAGTCCCATAACTGGAATACAGACCAGTTACACAAACTGCACCGAGCAGCATAGCCTCAGCTCTGCCCATCCTGGGCTAACACCAGATACTTTGGAATTGTACCCCCTGCCCTGCCCCCTCTACGGACCATGTGTCTTTGAAGAGGCAGTTTTAGCAGGAGGTGGGGGTGGGGGCTCAATGGGATTAGAATGTTTGTTTTCCTGCACCTAACCTTGTTTAGGGCTAGGATTACTGCCCAAAGTCATTAGCGCCTCCCAAGACACAAGGGCTCCAGAAGCGAGGAGGAGGTTTGCTGAAAAACCGGCTCATTATGGCTTCCTCCTTTCAGACGCTGAGCCCCAGTGGGGAGCAGGAGGCCTCAGTGTAGGCCCTTGTGAGTCGGCAGCAGGGCATACAGCTAGAAAGGCAATCAATCCAAACCAGATTACTGGCTGCAACAAGAGCCCGAGGCTAGCGTAAAGCGACACCTCGATTAGCCTCGGAGAGGAGATAAAGCTGCAGCACTTCCCCTCCAATCAAGACTATTTTGCCAACCTTATCGTTCTGAGCCCCAAATATTTACATGTTTTGTCTTAAGAAGCAGAGTAGGATTTCACAGGGCAATTCAATTTGGGCACAATTTCCCTTAATGCACTGAAATCTAAGCTGCCCACCCTCCAAGCCCATTAGTATGGTTGGCCCATGAGCACTTGGTGCAAGTCAAGAGAATCCCCACTGACTGAAAGAGATAGGGAAGGGATGCTGACCATCTTGGAACGCTGCTCCACAAGACTGCCAGATCTGCTCTCTGCGAAGTGCACAGCTGGGGGGATGCCCACACCTGTAGGGTGAGCTTCTTGGACCTTACCTGTCCTAAGGTGACTCACATTCCAGTCTCCCCAGCAGTCACCTTAAGGGTTAAGAGGAAGCAGGAGACAGTCTTCATGTCGCCAGTAGCCAGAACACAAGCTGCTCCAGCTTTTCCAGCTCAGCACTACCCAGTCCTCAACCAAGAGCTTCACAGACGAGACCCCATGAAGTCCCAAGGACCTTGAGTGAACTACACACCCGATCCTGGGACATCAGGATGGCCTGGAGAAACCTGCCCAGATGAGTGCAGTGAGAAACCTGACCACAGAAGCCCCAAAGTAACATTGCCCCAGCCTGCCCAAAAAGCGTGACCAGCGAGGTCCTTGCTGCTGGTTTGGATGCAATGAGGGAGGGGCCTCACCTTGCTGGGCAGAGGGAAGAGCATGGTCCTCACCTCATATCAATCTCATTGAAAGTGGTCAGCATGGCACATGTATTCTGAGCCTCTTTCAGGCGCTGAGCAATGCGCTGACGCATCCTGTTCATTTTCACCTGAAATTGAAGAGACAGAGTAAGAGCAGCAGAGCAGCCATAGGGTTAATAGAAAGGGGAGATGGCAGAGGAAAACCACAGGGCCCTCAGTCTTCCCTCCTGATGATTAGCAGCCTGTGCCTTGGGCTGAGCTGTTTACTTGGTCACTCTGGACAGCGTGAGGTGGACCCATTACCTACACTTCAGTGGGCCCAGAGAGCTGCCACAAGGTCACTAGAGAGGCTTCCCAGCTCAGGAAATGGTTTGATTGAAAAACAGAACTGAATCATGACAAAGGCAGAATGTGGCACAGATCTGTGCCCCCCCGAAGCTCTGCTGAAGAGAAAGTTCCAGAGGCAGACCTGGTGGGTGGGCTAGCGTGATAACAGTAGCCTGCAGAGAAAACCACAGACCGTCCTGAGACGTTATAGTTTGGGCAGCTCGGCCACATTCCCTTGAGGTTTCACACCTACGGCCCTGGCAGCAGCAGCATTGCCTGATCTCTGCTGAGGACACGTGGGCAGCACAAAACCAGCCATTACCTAGTAGCGACACATCATATCCTGATATTCCCTTTTCCTGTCTAGAAGCCCTTACCCCTAAGGTAGCTGAGAGCAGGCCCTTCCTTAACCTCACCCTCAAAACTGCCTAGCCCCTACAGAGCAACTGGGCCAGAGCATTTCCCCAGCCACTACAACCCTTAATTGATCTGTGTGTGAACATTCTCCTCCCAATGCACCTGGGCATGATCTTACCCACACAGTTTAGACAGGCTCCTCAAGGTTTACTCCAGAGAAAGGTCCTCGCCTCTGTTACCCAGCAAGGAAGGCACTTTGAGAAGCCCTGGTCCCTTGAACCTTACCCTATGTTCTGATCTGGCACCTTTGCTGGCCCCTGGCTCCACACCAGGAGCTGCCACTGGAGCTGCAGTCGGCTTCACCGCAGACACTGAGAGCAGAGAATACATATGTCAAGATGGGATCTTAAAACAGGGTTAGCCAGGTCCCTGCCAATAACAGCTTGATTATAGGCCCCTCCAAGCCTCGTGTTCAAGAAACAGGATATGTAAGCAGTGAACCATGGCCTGTGATTATGAGGTGAGCAGGCTCCAGGCTGACTGGAGATTTCAGACCTGGAGCGTACAGGGCAGCAAAGTAGAGAAGTTTCCATCTCAAACTTCAAGATTATTTTGCTGCCCTTAACTTTATTTCCTCTCCCCCTGAAAGGCAGGGTTTGCAAAAAGAGGACTGAACAAGGCTGCAGCCTCACCAGGTTTGGTATCAATGGGCTGTGTTGACACAGGGGGCACTGGAGGCATCGTAGTGGGGATTGGCTCTGCAGGGGGAGCAACAGCAGCAGCCACAGGCTCAGGTGCAGGGGCTGCAGCAGGAGGGGCCACTGCTGGTTTGGCCTTGGTGGGAGCAGCTGAAAGACAGAAATGAATAATAATTGTAAGTGCAGTTGCAGTCTGGAACGTGAGACAGCCATGTCCAGGCTCTCACCTGCCCGCATCTGGCCAGTTATTAACATTCACCCTTCCGATTCTCGGAGTGCATTTCAGTGTTATAAAAACTAGAGGATGCTCCTTTCAGCTCAGGAACTACTAAGGGGATCCCAGGCTGAAGCTGGGGCCTCAAATATTTATGGTACAGTAATGCTCAGAGGTTCCCTATACCACAGGGCAGAGAGTTCCACAACCTAATTATGTTTTCAACCTATTTAAATTTGCTTCTTTTAACCTAACTGAGTGTTCTTAGTTTTGTATTAAAAGACAGGGGAGACAGTAACTACTTCTTCGTCTGCAGGAGACTGATCTTTACCATATAAATGTATTCTCTTCTCCCTTTATTCTCCTTTCCACCTAGAGTCTACTAATCTCCAGCCTATGCACAAACAACACAGGACTCCCATTGCCCTTCTCCATTTCCACTCTCCACTGGAGAACCCAGGAGGGGACATCACTTCAGAGAATGACCATGATACTATATATCCCCTTCACAATGCAACGTGCATCTCAAAGTGTCACTGCACAGTCTCACACACTACCTGTCCAATGCATGGGTCTTATCACTGCACAGGAGATGGAATACCGAAGAGAGCTGGTTCGGAGTTCTTGGGTAGGGGAGCGTTAAGGGGATTCTAATGTCTCACTTCCTGCCCCGTCCATCCCCAGGGAGCTGACAAAGACAGAAAACTCTGGACTTAATACATGTTCCTGACTTACCTCCACTTTTCCTGAGTTTGAACAGAGGGGTCCCTCCTTCCACTTTCCCCCCATCAGGTACTAGAAGGGCTTCAATCACGCCAGCTGCCGGGGATGGAACCTGCACTGATGTCTGCAAAACGGAGAGGAGTAAAATCCCCCCTGGACATTGAAAGTGAACAGATATCCAAGTAGGAGACTCTTGTCTCTAACAGGGGGCATGAAGGGGAGATGTCCTGTGTTCCAGATTTCACACCACGAGGGGAACCAGAGCTTTGCATTGCCCCTTTTGCACAGGCACCATCTCACCTTTTAAAAAACAAAACAAAAAACTGCTGCTATTTTTAACCTTTAAAAGAAGCCAGCAGCATAAAAGCCTGATCCACTTGCCTCATTACAAAGGGAACAGCATGAAATGGGGCTGAAGTACAGCAAGCTGCCTTCCTGGCAATGACACAGGAAACACAGCTCCCAGGGATTAGGGGCAAGCAAGCAAGCACTTTAAAATAAAATAGTCGGAGGAAAATTCTTTTAAAAATTATTCTAGGTAACTTAAGAGCCGAAGTGACACACTTAAACTAGCCATTTTTCTAAGATCTGAACTTACCCTACAGTCTCTGATTTCTCCTGTATTTAAATAAAAGCAGATTTCTTAAGTCCTGCTATGTAGACTGGAGTACCTGATGGGAAGTATCAGTAAAATGGCAGCCCCCACTGACAGACACCAGCACCATCAAATGACCAGAGAGAAGAGAAACTAGCAAGGATTTCACGAATTTAAGATACAGTCAGCGTTTATACTAAAGAACTGAAGGTTTTAAACTGTGAAAGGACCAGTGGCACAGGCAGGGCCTGTAGTCTTGTGGAACACAGACCTGGGAAAGGGAGCAGAAGGGGGCCAGTACAGAACACTCCTACCTTGTCTGTTTCAATCTCACACACCACTTCGTCCTCTGCCACTGTGTCTCCAACAGCTGAACAACATAAGAACCACTGTGAGCACGGAGTTGTGCTCTGGCCTCCCCTTCCAACCCACAGCACAGTCTCCCAGTAATCCAGAATTTTCACACTAGACTTGCACGACCTTTCCTGGGTGAAGCTGAAGAGATCTACTGCACATTCAGGTTCTTCCTGATCCTAGTTCAGGCATCTCTCTCCCGTTTCATCCTTCTACACCAGAGGTGGGCAAACTTTTTAGCCCGAGGGCCACATCTGGGTATGGAAATTGTATGGAGGGCCATAAACGCTCATGAAATTGGGAGTTGGGGTGTGGGAGGGGGCTCCAGACTGGGGCAGAGGGTTTGGGGGGAAAGGGCTCCGGCTGACGGTGTGGACTCTGGGGTGCTGGAAGGTGGGACAGAGGGGTCTGAAGGGCAGGAGGGGGAATCAGGGCTGGGGCAGGAGGTTGGGGAGCAGGAGAGGGTTGGGGGACAGGCTCTGGGAGGCACTTACGTCAATCAGCTCCTGGAAGTAGCGGCATGTCCCCCTTCGGATCCTACGTGGAAGCGCGGCCAGGTGGGTCTATGTGCTGCCCTGTCCACAGGCACCGCCCCTGCAGCTCCCATTGGCCGTGGTTGCTGGCCAATGGGAGCTGCGGGGGTGGCGCTTGGGGCAGTGGCAGCGTTCAGAGCCCTCTGGCTGCCCCTACATGTAGGAGCCGGAGGGGGGACATGCTGCTGCTACGGGGAGCAGCACAGAGTCCGCTTCCCAGCAGGAGCTCACGGGTCAGATTAAAACATCTGAAGGGCTGGATGAGGCCCCCAGGTGGTAGTTTGCCCACCCTGTTCTACACCATGGACAGGGTGGCCCTTAGACAGGCAGTGATAGTGCCAAGAGTTCTTTGCCCCATGGAAAGTGTAGTTATCACACATGAGTTATCTGCCTCATCCTTCCCGGGCTGAAAGGCATTAAGAAGCAGAACTTCAGCCAACCAGCTACAAACTGTGCCCAGGGCTGCCCCATGGAAGCATGGAAAAAATGCAACAGCAATGCAAAGTCAATGGGGATGGGGCAACTTCTTACCTTTCTCCCACCTGACATCTCCCTCTGTGACTGATTCTGCAAATGCCGGTGTGTTAATTGTAATCACGTCATCCCCTGTGGTGGTGGAGGGAGAGAGAAAGAGAGAGAAAGCCAGCCTGGCACACACATTCAGAGCTCAGTGCACACACTCAAACACCTCTCCATTTTGGACACTGGGAATTGCCTGGAAAGGGGCAACCCAGTGGTTGTCAGATTAAGTGAGGAAGAAGGGCAACACCACACTTTTTGACAGCTAGTCACACAGAAAAGAGCTTCTCCCATGGACAGGAAGTCACACAGTACCAGAAACACCCAACACAAGAAAGCAACACACTACAATAGGGCTGAAAGCGCAAACCCAACCCCCACCACTCACCCATGGAGGACAGAGTGAAGCGTGCATAGATCAAGAGTGGAAAGGTTGGCTCAGTTGTGGCACAGGGCCACGTGAACTCCAGTCAGAGGGGAGCAGACCAATTAGCCCCACTGGTTCCTGGTTCTTAGCTACTTACTGCACACTGCTGTGATTCTGAAGTAACGGACGGAGAAGACACTGGAGGTGTTTACCCTGGAAAAACAGAGAGAGAGATGAACACAGAATGAAAAGGCCTATGGTGTGGTCAGCCCAGGCCCCCCAAGGACAGCTGAATGAGGGGCAGAGTTTACACTGGCTTGCTCCAATTGATCAGAAGGCCACTCAGCTGCCCTAATGATGCATACGCAGTTGCTCCAAGGGACATTTACGTATTGATTTACGCTGTAGTAACCCTGCTAGGCACCCAAAGGAAACTGAGCAGCCTGCTACCTTTGGGGGGCCAAGAAATCCAGGGACAACAGGCATGTACAGAATTCGATTCCAAGCATGTACCCCAGTAATGGCTGTGTTAAACAAATCAGCAGACAGAAGTCTTGGGGCTTCAGAACCTGCTAAAGAGCTGACCCATAGTCCAATCCCATACCCTTGGCTAGTGCAATAGTGATTTGTTCGTTTCTAATTTAGGAGCATCAGCACTACAAGGGGTGCTTCAAGAGTGACATTACCACAGAAAGCCTGACAGCCACAGTCAGACACTTCTGACACCCCCCTTCAAGGGGAGCCAGACATCCCAAGTGCTCTAAAGAGATGCCGCAGAAGTATCAATCTCATCAAGAGCTAACACATTTGGGAAGCAAGAGTGAACATGTTCTAGAACTACCACAGATTCTTGCAAAGCAGGTCACACAAAGTCAGCACACACGGCCCAGCGTGTAATGCTGTGGGCTCCCAGGGGACGGAGGCAGGCTGTGTCTGGGAGAAGTACCAAGACCACCCCAGCAGTGCAGACCTTGCCCTCACATTACTTGCTCCGGAACCATCCCACTTCTCTTCAAGGAGAATCTGTCTCACTGTGCTTCCAGTAGGTCCCTGCTGGGAGGCCACCACTAAATACCACAGTGATAGGCACAGCATTAGTGAGAACATGAACAGGTGGATACATGAATTATCCTCTCCCCCTCACCATTGATCTCTTCATTCTTGTCCCTTCTGTGTTTAGGTAACGTTCTCAATTCCTGGCCCCTAAAAGCCAGAGAGCACACATTTCCTGAGACTAGCCCTGAACCCCTATGATGTGCAGAGGGGTTGATGACAATTAGATCAGACACACCACCAGATTCCAGGGCTAGGGCTAGAGCAGCCCCTCCCCTTGACATGCTGCAGCAGGCCTTAGCTTTTCCATGCATACTTACACAAGCTTGCTGCTGTTGGTGTAAGCCAGCCCCTGGCTCCGAGATACACCTGCAAGGTAGAAACCACTTCAACTGAAAACCTCATTATCCTACAGGCAGCTACCCAGCCATACACCCACCACAAAGAGGAGGGTTTATAAGGTTAGAAACAACTCAAAGAGACCCTTCCAAGCATGCTCAGTGGAATCTATTCAGATGTTAATAGAGCCTAAAGAAGGCCCCATGCCATTGCTGCCCATCCTGATTGAATGTGGGGCTGCAGCTGGGACAGGGTGCAGTTGGAGGCTGTACAGAGGCCCCTCTATATCAGCTGTCCCACTCAGAGCCTGTCAGAGTATAACAGCAAGCTTTGTTTTCATTTAGATTCCTAACAAAAGAAAAAACACTCCTGCTCTGGGATCTAAGCTCCGCTGGATCATTTTTGAAGGGCAGGATATAAACCAGCAGATGTCCCAAAGCCAAAGAATTTAGGAAATGGCCAACTAGAGAGAGAAACCAAACCAAATACCCCCTGGCACGGACCTTGCCTGGGCAATGCTAAAACAGGGAGCTCCAAATAAGGATAGGACAAGAGCCCCTTGATCCCCAAGAGGCACCCACAGGAAAACCTGTGGCCCTGTGAGAAGCACAGACAGGAAGAATCTCCCATAAAGAAAATTGCTTTCTGAAAAAGCACTGGAGAGGAAGGTTGTTCCCTCCTGAATTATTTCTCAGCATTTCTTAAACCTTGTAGGCTCCACCATATTCATACACTCTCTGGTTTCAGGATGGAGACTAAGCAACCTTTATCATATACTTCTAATCCTGACCTTTGCCTCTCCTGAGATACTGGGTAATTAAGATTCTGGCCTGATCTCAGATTAAGGAGACTTGGCATAGCAATCTGAGAACATACTGATATCCTCAGAGCTATGCAAGTGCAGAAGGGAGAGATCATTTCACTGGAAAATGATTCTGAAGAGGTAAGTTGCAACTCTGGCATTCTGTTCCCTGCTAAAATATATATTCCCTTTAAAGATCAAAAGCTTGGGGTTTATGACTATAGATGCTGAGCATGTTTAACTGTTGGTCAAAGCAGAACTGGAAAAATGGAAGGGTGGACATGGACTGTGCAGTCCAGAGCAAGAGCACTTTGGGATCCAGTTCAGGCCTTCAGGAAGAGCTCTGAGGGACTCATTCACACTAGATTCTGAAAAAAATGTACTGTAAACTTTAAAATGAGCACCATTATCTCCAATGAGCTTATTTAGGAGTTACACTCAATCTCTCTGTTGCCTTTGGGAATCTTCAATTTAGTTGAATGGACTGATTATCATTTATACTAGCTCATCAGTCACCTGTGGAAACACACAACTTGTTTCACTTCTGATTTAATTTAATTTGTAACTTTATGATGATTTTTGAGGATATATTTGGCTCTGATAGCTCCAGTTTATTTCTATCAGCAGCTCTGGTTAGTTTCTCTTCCCTTTGCCTGTGCAGTTATGAAATGAAATAAAATACAAGTTGTTAATCCCAAGTGTAAGACTCACCGGACAGAGAGCGTCTCCCCAGATTACAGTTCCCCTGTCAGAGAGAAGAGGGACACTATCAGACTTGCAAACAACAGGAAGAACCAGCTCCCAAGGTTACTATGTTTTCCCCAGGATTCTGGGCTATAACCTGAACCAATAGGCGGGAGACAGTTCACATGTCCCAGTATGTGAGCATGTTATTGCATTGCAGCACACTCTAGTCTATAAGAATCTTTCAAATACTCTGACATCTATTTCCATAGAAAAGGGTCTGGGAAGCAAGAAATTAAACTCAGATTCCTTGGCTTCCACCTGCATCTCCTGCTCTTATGTCCTTGAAAAGGGATATTCACTGCCTGTGGGTAAGGAACAGGTTCCTGAAAGCCCCATGCACCTCAGATTTGCCATTGCACAATAAGGCAACCTGTAGCGATGTTAGAATTGCAGGAAGTGGCAGCTCCAAACTGTTGGCTCCCACAGCCTCAACAGCTCCAACTTTTGGTGTCCCTTTTTTTTAATTTTTAGCTAAAGAGCCTTTGGGTGAAATCCTGGCCCCACTGAAATCAAAGGCAAAACTCCCAATGACTTCAATGGTGCCAGGATCTCCCACTTTGTAACATTCCATTTAATCCCCAGTAACTCATTAGAAATTTTCCTAACTCAGGTCAACCTTATTTTTAAAACAAAAACAAATTTCAAGGTGATGTTATACAAGATCCCTGCCCTACTAAGTATTCAGAGTAGCAGCCGTGTTAGTCTGCATTCACAAAAAGAAAAGGAGTACTTGTGGTACCTTAGAAACTAACAAATTTATTTGAGCATAAGCTTTTGTGAGCTACACTCATATTCAGATAGCACCTTCCAACCTGGAGCACCCCAGAACTCCTAGAATCTATACATAAGGATCACTTCAACCACCACTGAAATGGAGCCAGCTCTGGGATGGGACATGACAAAGCATCACTTCTCATTAGTCAAGGCAGGAAATGAAAGAATTCTATTTCAGTTAAATCTCAACTTCTGAGGGAGAGGAGAGTTTGTAGATGAAACCTGCCTCCAACCTCAGCAAGACACATGATATCAGCTATAACTGGGCACTGACTCGTGGGCATTATGTCTCACATAGACATATTTCTGAAAATATTTACAGATCAGATAACACAAACTGCCAGGACTGATAAGACGTTACAGATGCTTCAGAGTCCACAGGAATTGACACTTTATAGAAGATGGAATATAAATGGAACATTTTATACTGTGAAAAACTGGCAGAATGAAATACAAGGAAACTCAGTCTGGGGCTTTGGTGACTGGAGCTCTGCAGCTTTCACAGCTTAGTCACGAGTACTCCCTTATGGATTTACAGCCTCATGTTACATGGCTCCCTAAACATTTATATACATATCTAATATATGAGCAAAGCGAGCTCCCTTCTGCCCACTGATGCCACTCTTGGGATACTTTGTGGCAGGGATAATCCTAGCAACCCCCATCAGCATTTTTGTGAAGGAACAGTTTGTGTTGTCTCAGATTCTGTAGGAGCACCAGACTCCCATGTGTGCCTGCAGAGACCCTGCACTGCTAGGATCCAGCTCACTACAAGCATAGATTTTGGGAAGCTCATGCTACAATGGGTGGTTGTGAAAAACAAAATCCACAGATGGTACTTTCCACGGGAGCTGAGTCTGTGTGTGTTCTAAGAGCTGCTGTTATGCCCAGGGAAATTCTAAAATGCTCTAGTGTAGCTGGACCACCCTACCCTAAAGAACTGAAGTCGTATGTAAGAGAAGAGGCAGAGGGCCTTATAGTGAGGGGAGAATATAAGAACGGCCATTCTGGGTCAGACCAATGGTCCATCTTGTCTTCTGACAGTGGCCAACGCCAGGTGTTTCAGAGGGATTGAACACAACAGGCAATCCTCCAATGATCCATCCCGTCATTCAGTCCCAGCTTCTGTCAGTCAGAGGCTAGGGACACCAGAGCATGGGGTTGCATCCCTGACCATCTTAGCCAATAGCCACTGATGGACCTATCCTCCATGAACTTATCTAATTCTTTTTTCATCCCCATTATAGTTTTGGCCTTCACAATATCCCCTGGCAAGAAGTTCTACAGGTTGACCATGCATTGTGTGGAGACAGGTGGGAAGACATTCTGATTCAATATGTTGAGGGTCTGTATACACTGCACTGTGTTCCTTAGGGCTTTCTTGCGTCTACCCCTCAGGGGTGGTGTTCCAGAGCACCCAGCCTATAGCGGGTGTTTGGCAGGGGAGTCATTAACAGGCAACATCCCATTTCCAGAATAAATCTGTTGGGACCGCATCTACTCTCAGGGACACTTGGCATTCATGTCTGACTGAACAACTAATGCTGACACACCCTTCACAGGAAAGTAGGGGCCTGAACAGGAAACAAGAGGTTTAGGTCTAGCACGCTGACCTTAGCACAGTGGGTCTCTTAAGAGAGCCAGCCTTAATATGGAAGAGTGAACCACTAATACCTCCCCAGACCAAGCTACCAATTTATTTAATCTTTCCCTACCTCCACATAACTTCTCAGCACCGTTCAACATGATGGAACCAGTCTGACACCAGAGGCCCACCTATATGACAACCTCCTGCATCCTACCCTTTAGGAAACTGCCATGCATCACAGCCGGTTTCTGTGTCTTGCCTCGGTATTGTTACTCAAGAGATGCTAGTAATTTCTACAGCACCTTAGATGTTCATAAAACTTTACAGGCACATCACATTTGAACCCCCACCCTATGGAATACATAAACCCCAAGATGGGTATGGGCATGCTGTGTGTCTGCGAATTCCCTCTACAGTCTCCTTATTCCTACCCTGGAAACAAGAGCCAGTTCAGATAAGAGCACTGAGAGAACAGAACCACGTCAGGCAAAGCCAGTTTCATGGCCCCAAGTAGAACTTGCATTAAACTGAATCTAAGGGCTGGACAGCTTTGGAAGTGGCATGACAGGGAGATCATAGAAGAGAGGAACCAGTGAAGCAGCTATCAGCCCTGTGGAAAAGGCTGCAGCCCACACATAGGAACTGGTGGAAAAGCTGCTTACACCAGAGATGGTTGCTGCACTAACAGGCAGGGCCAGCACAACTCATTGCTGCAAACAGAAGATGCACCCAGGTCTTCCACTTTACTCACTGGTTTCAATAGTCAGTAATTACACATAGCATCAGTTAGGTAGAGTAAAAGACAGATGCTAAGATGAGATGCAGACAGTAATGCTGAGCAGATGGAAGATATTGTTACCAAACTGGCAGCTTGACCTGTTCTCTAATTCCCAGTCCATCCAATTGCCAACCTCTCCACTAACTTATTTATGACCTTTTTCTGCATGAGTCCAAAGGTCTCATTCACCTTGAATTCTGCCGCCTTCAGTGCTGTAGACTATGCTATCTTTCTTAAGATCCTCTCCTCTGTGGGCTTCTGGGGCCCTACCTGCTCAACCACTCGATAAGTGGTGGTTCTCCTCACTGTTGTGCCCAAGTGGCAGTGATCAATGCCTTTCTTTTCTTCCTCTCTCTCATCACTTGCATGTTCCCATGATTCCTATGCTGGCAACTCATCTCTCTTTTCTCCAACCCCACAGTGTTGCTTGTCTCTTCAAGTTCTCTTCCCACACGTCCTTTCTTCCTCATGTCAAAATCCAAACTTCTCTTCCTTCCCCCTTCCTCTATTCCTGCTGACCACTCCCCTATCCTCCAGTCACTCAAGCCCACAGCCCTGAGGGTCATCCTTGGCTTCTGTCCTCCACTCCTCCCATTAGACTGACTTCCATCAAATCCTGGTGCATCTCCCTCTGCATTTCCAAAAAATGCTTCTTCCTCCTTACTCCCAGTGTCAAAACTCTTTGTCTATGTCCCTATTCTCTCTTGCCTGGATGACCACCACCTCCCTGGCTTTCTCTCCTCTCCACTATATTCAACACACTAACCAAAATTATGTTCCTTGCCCAATGCTCTGATCATCTCCCACCCCAAACACATCTCCCATCTACTGTCTTCCTGGCTCATTCTACATCAAGTACAAATGCTTCGTCCTTGCTATCATCTCTCTGCCCTAACTACTCACCCATTACTGTAGTATACAATTGCCACTCCTTGTCTTCTGCTACACTTCCACTTATATTTTGCCAACTTCTCCTACCATAACATATCTTCCCACAACATTGCTTTTGGAACAGAGATCAGTCCTTGTGTGCCTGTAAAGTTTTATGAACACCTAAGGTGCTGTAGAAATTACTAGCATCTCTAGAGTAACAATACCGAGGCAAGACACAGAAACTGGCTGGATAGAGAACAGATACAAGGAGGGGAGGTACCTGTGTACTAAAAGGAATATGTATTAGTAGAGCAGCATATAAGTGGGTAAAAACAATCCTGATATCAGATAGCTACAAAAATGTTTATGGTTGCATGGGCTGTGCCTTTCTATTTATTTCATGGAGGATGACCGCCTGACAGCAGCACTGCCCCTGTGAACAAGAGGCTGTCCCTGTAACTCCATCTCAGGAGGGCTCCTCCAGCTTGTCACAGCTGCTTGCTCCCGATATGAGCCACAGCGATAGCGTCAGCCTGCCCTGCATTTGCCCTCTCAACTCCCTGTCAGGTTGGGGTTGACGTGGCCCTGCTCGCCCAAACGGTGCAGCCTGTGGCTATGCTCAGGACTTACTCCACCAGCCCAACCCTGATGGGTCCGCACTCAGATACCCCGGGCCATTCAGGACTCCTGCTTTCGACTGGCAAGTGAACACGGCCCGGGGTGTAGGGCTTCCCCCAGCTACCATTCCCCACGCCAGGCCGGTCCACCGACAGACCCCAAGAGGGACTTGTCCCCCCGCCGGCTCCTTGTCCGGAGTGACCCTGGCAGGGGCCCCCGCCGGGGAGGGGTTGTGGGTCACCTTCCCCTGAGGCTGGCGGGGCGCACGGCAGGAAGCCCGTGGGGGCCCCACGGGGGAGCGGCTGATGGGGGCGGGCTGGGATGCCGGCGGGGGGAGCGGGCACAGGAGTTCTCCGGGAGACGGCCCAGCACGGGGCCGTGACACCGCGTCCCGGTGCCCTTGGGGCTGCGGCGGCGGCTGCTGCCCGTCCACCCCTCTTCCCCCCTGGGCCCCCCCTCGGGCGGTACCTGCCGGAGGGCGCAGAGCGAGCGGCCGAGCGCCCCGCTCAGACAGCGGGACCGGGACAATAGCAGCATCGCGGCGGCAGCAGCGACGGCAGGAGGAGCCGGAGGGCGGACACCGGAACCAGGCCCGGCGCAGGCCGGAAGCGGGCCGGGGCGGACCAACCGCGGGTGCAGCTGGGGGGGGGGAAGGGAGCGTTACAAGGGGACCGTACCAACCAGAGGGCCGGAGAGGGGAGAAACTGAATTACCCTCAATGAGGAGCACCACCGATCCAGAGGGGCCAAGCTGGTGGGAGCAGGAGAAGATGGCGGGACGCGTGAACCACCCCGAGGGGACATGGGGGATGTGGGAGCTGAACCACCCCGAGGCGATGTGGGGAGCGTGGGGACTGAACCACCCCGAGGGGTCCCATGAGGTGCTGCTGGACCGCCCTGTTATTGGTTGCATGGCAGTGATGGGCAGAGCCATGCTCAGGCCAGGATCGCTGGTGCTGTTTGCTGCACAGACAGGGTCCCTGCTCCAAAGAACACACGGAAGCGGAGTGACACCTGCAGGGTGTGTGCAGGATACTGAATGGATAATGTGCCCGACCCTCCCCCCACAATCATCCCTATCCAGTTGAGTTCTCACAAGGCTGGTGTCAGCAGTGGGATGGGAGGAGGGTTTGATGGAGGGGAGTGCAGGGGCCTGATGGATCAGCTCAGGGAGGGTGGCCTGTATGTAATGAACTGGTTGTGTGAGCTGACAGACGGGTGGACAAGGCGGGCATAGTTGGTGGAGCAGAGGGGGCTGGGATCATAATCAGAGTCAAGGGGGAGATGAATAGGGGAAGGGCAGAAGAGCCATTCAAATGGGGACAAGAAATTGGAACCTGATGAAGTGACACCGGGGGAGCCCTTACAGGGATGCAGAGATGGGAATGCTGTGGTCAGTGACCAGCCAGGAAGGTGATCTTAGCAGTTGTTATTTGAATGGACCAGAAGGTGCAATATGGCTGTCAGAGAGGAGGAAGAGGTTATAGTTAGGAAGATGGGATATAAGGGGGTAATGGAACTGAACAAAGTAAGGGTAAAACTTATCTGTTCAGAAGACCGAGAGTTCCCAGGGGCCAATCCAAGGGAATAAAACAAACTCCCACAACAATTGAGACCCATCACAAACCTCAGACTTTCCATTCCAAGTTCAATGAGCATTTCTGCAACTTTCTGTTTGCTAATATAAACACATAGTGCAGTGTACCTCTCTTACATTATTATATACACAGAAATACCCTGCCCCCATATCTCCACACACAATTATTTCTGGAGAGAAGAAGAGAGAAAGAAAGAATCACACATGACAGATGCTATTCATTTTGCTCACTGTACTTCTGAAAGGTGCTCAGATGCTATAGGGATGAGGGTGATATAAGAACCTGAATAGGGTCTGGACGAAAATTTTAATTATGGAAGAAGAGGCAAATATTTATGATTTATAACCACAGGCACTTTCCTTTCATTAGGAGGATCCCAAAGGCCTATAAAAACATTATCCACAATTTACAAATGGGGAAACTGAAACTCAGAGAAGTGAAGACTTTCCTAACATCACAGAGAGTCAGTGACTGAACAAGGAATGCCTCTCAGGAGCCTTGACTCCTAGTCCATTATTTCTGACTAACACACCACGTGCTCTCTTTTAGCTAGGAACAGGACCCAAGAATTCTGATTGCCAGATCCTCTGCTCTAACCACTAAATCAGACATCAGAGGTTCCCAAAGAGGTCCATGGAGTTCTTGCTTGTGGGCCACAAAAAGCAGGTTGGTTAAAGTTGCTATAAACCTCCTTGTTTTCACTTGCTAAAATCACACTAGAGACAACTAGAATAAATTACTTTCTGGACAGTACATTTGATATAAACAATTGCTGTATTTGCCACAAGCATGTTACCTGGTTAGAAATGGGAAGGGAGGTCATCTGCACAATTGCAAATGGGAAGAAAGGTACATGAAAAAGTCTTCCTCTTAATGTGTAGTGAATACTTTTGCAAGGTTTGAGAACCCCTGCACTAAATCATGCAATAGTCTGTGATCATGTAATAAAAGACTGTATTGTAATGAGGCATCTGCTCCAAAGGGTATAGTAAAGATTGCTTGTACATCTATAATGTAGGCATTTCCTATATTTTGAGCATCTAACTATGTAACCTTAATACTCTCCATAGAATTTGGCAAGCAATTTCCTAGGGATTTTTAAAAGGAAAAAGATGAGAAAAAAATCAATAGGAGACACTGTCCGAGGCTTTGAAACTCTGCTGGCTTGTAAAAAAAAAAAGGAAACAGAGCCCGTAAAGCTCCAAACCTAGAACGTTTTCAGTTATTCTTCACTGAAATGCTGCAGTCCTTGAGCAAGACCACCAGAAAACAGCTGCCCTTATCAAAAGATTCCTGCCTACCAGGAAAAAATATGCATGCTAGGCTTTTATTAACCAGCTCTCTAATTTAAGTAGCTGGGGGGAAATTAGAAGAGTAAGAGTTTTAGTAAGAGTAATAGATTAATTCAGCTGAGCAGATGGATTCATTCAGTCTGGTCCCAGGGGAAATCCATCCTCACTAGAGCCCTCCAGCCAGGGAGCTAGTTACAAACATGACATCATCTGAACAAGCTTTCACTAGTCCATTATACTTCCCCATTAGTGAGAGGTGAAAGATTCTTTAGTCACTCTTTGGTGTCCATTCCTGAAGCCAGGTAGATTATTTCCCACAGTATATTTACATACAGTTCTGAGGGCAGGAGGACACTTATTTACTAGCTACTGTGAACTAATGGTTCAAGTTACTAGAGTTACTGTTAGCAAAGTGCTTTGAAGATGTAAAATACTAAGTACCTTTGTTCTTTACTAGGGCTGTCAAGTGATTAAAAAATTAATCGTGATTAATTGTACGACTAAAAAAATTTATTGCGATTAATCGCATTGTTAAACAATAATAGAATACCCATTTATTTAAATATTGTGGATGTTTTCTACATTTTCAAATTGATTTCAATTTACAACACAGAATACAAAGTGTACAGTTCTCACTTTATATTTATTTTTATTACAAATATTTGCACTGTAAAAACAAAATAGTATTTTTCAATTCACCTAATACAAGTACTGTAGTGCAATCTCTTTATCATGAAAGCTGAATTTACAAATATTGAATTATGTAAAAAAAACCCTACATTAAAAAATAAAACAATGTAAACTTTAGAGCCTACAAGTCCACTCAGTCCTACTTCTTGTTCAGCCAATCGCTCAGACAAACAAGTTTGTTTACATTTGTAGGAGGTAATGCTGCCCGCTTCTTGTTTACAATGTCACCTGAAAGTGAGAACAGGTGTTCGCATGGCACTGTTGTAGCCGGAGTCACAAGGTATTTACGTGCCAGATGCGCTAAAGATTCATATGTCCCATCATGTTCCAGAGGACATGCGTCCATGCTGATGACGGGTTCTGCTCAATAACGATCCAAAGCAGTGCGGACCGATGCATGTTCATTTTCATCATCTTAGTCAGATGCCACCAGCAGAAGGTTGATATTCTTTTTTGGTGGTTCGGGTTCTGTAGTTTCTGCATCACAGTGTGGCTCTTTTAAGACTTCTGAAAGCATGCTCCACACCTCATCCCTCTCAGGTTTTGGAAGGCACTTCAGATTGTTAAACCTTGGGTTGAGTGCTGTAGCTATCTTTAGAAATTTCACATTGTTACCTTCCTTCTGCTTTGTCAAATCTCCAGTGAAAGTGTTCTTAAAATGAACAACATGTGCTGGGTCATCATCCAAGATTGCTATAACATGAAATATATGGCAGAATGCAGGTAAAACAGAGCAGGAGACATACAATTCTCCCCCAAGGAGTTCAGTTTAATGCATTTAATTAATGCATTATTTTTTTAACGAGCATCATCGGCATAGAAGCGTCCTCTGGAATGGTGGCCAAAGCCTGAAGGGGCATACAAATGTTTAGCATATCTGGCATGTAAATTACCTTGCAAAGCCGGCTACAAAAGTGCCATGTGAACACCTGTTCTCACTTTCAGGTGACATTGCAAATAAGAAGCAGGCAGCATTATTTCCCATAAATGTAAACAAACTTGTTTGTCTTGGCAATTGGCTGAAACAGAACAGAGTGGATTTGTCGGTGCTAAAGTTTTACATTGTTTTGTTTTTGAGTGCAGTTATGTAACAAAAAAAATTCTACATTTGTAAGTTGCACTTTCACGATAAAGAGATTGCACTACAGTACTTGTATGAGGTGAATTGAAAAATACTATTTTGTTCATTTTTTTTACAGTGCAAATATTTGTAATAAAAATAATATAAAGTGAGTACTGTACACTTTGTATTCTGTGTTGTAATTGAAATCAATATATTTGAAAATGTAGAAAAACATCCAAAAATATTGAATAAATTTCTATTGTTATTCTATTGCTTAACAGTGTGATTAAAACTGTGATTAATCGTGATTAAAAAATTAATCATGATTAATTTTTTTGTTACATCATGTGAGTTAACTGCGATTAATTGACAGCCCTATTCTTTATACGTTACTCCTTTCCCATGTGTCACATACACCTCAGAGCTTTCTCCAGCTGCAGCAAAGAACAAAATCCCCCATTGTATTCAGAGCTGGAATCTCACATTAGAAAACTGTTGGTCACTACAATGTATTGCTGAGGATATCTGGAATTTCAGCTTCCCCCAGTGTCCATAGATGGCCAGTGTTCTCTTCCAGCACCCTTTATTAGCTGTTGTAGGCCCTGCTTATGCTGGGGGAGCCTCATTCTGAGTGAGATGCATTGTTGTCTCATAAGCCCTGTCTCCAGCATGGATGTGAGGACAATAGCAACTGAGGAACAGCATGTTCCCAGACCAGGTTCAAGCTCCAAAATCCTCTAAGATGTTGCTATCTTCCCACCTGCATTATTACTATGGTTTTCCTAGGACAGTGCAAGCCTCTGCTGTGTTCAGCTTTACAGGAGAAGACAGTCTTTATCATTAGGACTCCTCCGGTGCAGAGGCACCCCCTGTTTTCCCTTCCTCACAAGGCCCGAGAGAGATGCTGTCAGCCAGCCTCAGTATTGTCACAAAGCTCCTGAATCCTCATGAGCTCTCTCTAGGAGCATGGCTTGTCAGAGAATTATCACAGGGGTCAGAAAGGCATTTTCCCCATGTGCAGCAGTGCATCCCTTGCCAGGTGCAATATGGGAGATTTTATCTTCCCCTGAAACACAGCATGCATTATATGAGTCTAGAGGAATTGATGGTGTGATGTGGTATGGCAGAGGTAGGATTCTGGGTGACAATTGCCCTTGTGGTATTGGGGACTATGCCGTTCAGGGCTAAGCTTCCCAGATACAGTCTGGGCAAGACGTTTTAAAGCCCTTGTTATTATGCACAGCCAGTTGGAACCGGATACAGAATAAAGCAGAGCTCTTGCAAGTTCCTTAAGCACTGGGTGATCACTCAACACCACAGCTCTGGGGTTGCTCTAGGAACCAACCGTTCCAGTCCTGCTCCCACTGCTCAGTCCCACTCCCCTGCCCCAATGATCTGCTCCTACAGTTCCATCCTGATCTATGGCAGCTCCTGCTCCTCCTGTCCTGGCCGTCCCACACACAGCTCTGCCAATGCATAGATATCCTGACCTGCAACAAGTTAGAACCCAGAGGTTAATGCACAGAACTCTTCTACCACTGGGAATGGCCCTATCGGAAAAAAAGGTTTCACATGTTAAGACCCAGCCTCTGAGACAGCTGACTTCCTGTGTACCTGAGTGGCCCAGCTGCAGATGGAAGGTCTCCCTCCCCACTCCCTGGCTCTGAACCTGACCTCTTCTTCTTTCATCTGCATATTCAGAAGCACCTTGAAGCTGGTTGGCTGCTTTTGGCCTCCCCATCCCCCTCTTTAACAGGGACCAAGCTCAGAGGACTCTTCAATGCCAGTGCTAGTGCTTCAGTGCCTCTTGTTTGCCACACTCTCCAGACACTCTGGGAACACAGGGTACCCTGCAGGCGCCTACCATCCCACCCGCCACACACAAAGGGGGACCAGGTGAGTGAACCATCTCCCTGGGGAGGAGAGAGACTAAGCTGGTTCCTATTCAGGGTTTACATTGAAAACTGGGAAATCTGGCAGTTTTGGGGAGTCTCTCCATGGGGAGGGTTTGCAGAATATGGCTCTTCTGAGGAGGTTTGCAGATGCTTGTTGGGGAAGTTTGGGGTATAATCTGGTTAAGGGACGGTATTTTCAGGAGATGTTGAGGGTAGTCTAGCTGTTGGGGGGATCTTTTCTTGGGGAGGTTTGGGGGGTGTCTGGCTGTTTGGGGTGTCTGTTCCTGGGGAGATTTGGGGGGGTGTCTGGCCATTTAGGGTGTCTGCTCTTGGGGTGGTGGCCTGCTGCATTCTGAGTAGCCTCATTTGGGATTTTTCTCCCTTTCTTGTAAAGAAGCCTGGGTAGCTAATAGTAACACTCAGCATGAATAATGACAGGTTTCAGAGTAGCAGCCGTGTTAGTCTGTATCCGCAAAAAGAAAAGGAGTACTTGTGGCACCTTAGAGACTAACAAATTTATTTGAGCATGAGCTTTCGTGAGCTACAGCAGCCGATGAAGTGAGCTGTAGCTCACGAAAGCTTATGCTCAAACAAATTTGTTAGTCTCTAAGGTGCCACAAGTACTCCTTTTCTTTCAGCATGTATAGAGTGCTTTAAAAACATCCACTAATTAATGTGAGGAAGGACCTGAAGGCTCTGACAGTGAAATGGCAGGAACAATTCACCCAAGAGCTAATGTACAAGTAGGGGCAGGACCTCCATTGCCATAAACACTGACCGGGACCAAACCTGAACTCCAGGGCATTAACATGTACATTGCAAGAGGTAGGGGGCACTGACTTGAGACTCCTTCCCTTTCCCAACCCTCCCAAAGCATTTTGGTTGTCCCCCGGTGCCCGGGGTTGCCTCGGTCCTAGAGGCTGAGAAAAGCTGGTGTGTTCAATGAAGATAGGTGAGCTGGAGCCATCCCCAGCAGCAGTGGAGGAGACCCCTGTGTGCAGAATTGCTCTGGGTCCAGGAGAAGCAGCATTCCTTGCTGAAGAATCCAGTGTATCTGAATGAGAAGGGAGTGAGCAGGGCGTCTCCATGTGCCATGGAAGGCAGGGTGCAGAGTACATTCTGCTTCTAAGAGCAGATGCTTTGGAGGGAGGGATCTGAACATTTTCCTCAACTTGTCCCCTGGGCCCCTTGATGTGGGTGACTGGAGGGATTCTGCCAGGCCCCAGAGATGCAGCCTCTGGCCTCATCCCTCCAATACTGCTCTTTCTGAGGCTATTTTTTGGTTCTGCATAGCATATTGGGGAATGGCTGCTGGTGCACAGGGCACTCCCTGTGTGTGCCAGATCCCTCATGGGCTACAGAAAGATTGAAGAAAACCACGAAAATTCAGTGGTGCTGGAACTGGAGGTGCTGCTGCACCTCCTGACTTGAAATAGTAATAACAAACACCAAATACATGGTTTCCATCATCAGCACCCCCACTATAAAAATTGTTCCAGTATCCCTGCAAAAATTCAGCCAAAAGGGCCCCTTCAAGACAATCAGCAAATGCTCGGTTCCCCTATCTAGCACTCCTGGGATGCACAGGGAACTCACAGAGTGTATGCAGCCCTGCTCCATCAATTCTCTGATACAAGGTTTAAAAGGTGACCGCGCACATTTACAAAACCCCTCATTCCAAAGGAAGATGAGGAGGTGTAGGGAGCTTTTCAGGAGGGAGAGAAATAGGTTGAAACTGAGGGCTTGTGTCCCACTCTGTAACTCTTTGTGAGGCAGGAGCAGCTCAGGTTAATGGGAAAAGCTGATTCTAGTATTTTTGGACAAGTTGAAAGTTTATGGCCAGCTCAATAGCTATCTATTGTATTTACAAGGAGCCTGTCACTTTGGTATCTGGAGCAAGAAAGCTTCAGTTTAAGGAGTTTGTAAGATCCTGGACTTTACCTTTTCAGGTAAAAAAGATGAGGCACTGTGAGGGGGTGAAGTGCCAAAAGAAGGAGGTTCTGCAACAAACTGGTACATTAAAGAACAAGTCTCCAGTACATATGCCATACGTCCAAGTGGTCTGAAAAAACTCAAGAAAGAAGTGGCTGAACTATGCAAATACAGGAATTATATATGGCTTTATTAAAATTAGCTCCTATACCAGAGGACTGGAGGGGTAGAAAATGTTAAGTCTATCTTTAAAAAGGTTAGTAGGGATGATCCTGGGAATTACAGACCAGTGACCCTTACTTCAGTCCCAGGTAATAGACTGAAATTATCATGGGAATGGGCGACGGGATGGATCACTTGATGATTACCTGTTCTGTTCTTTCCTTCTGAAGCACCCGGCACTGGCCACTGTCAGTAGACCGGATACTGGGCGAGATGTACCTTTGGTCTGACCCAGTCTGGCCGTTCTTATGTTCTTATGAAAGACAGAACGATAAAATGCCTAGATGAGCATATGATGGGGATAAAATAGCAGGGTGTCTGTAAGGCCACACAGATTTCTGTGTGTGTCAACAAACAGCAGAGGGATACAAGAGAAATGGTTGCTATAACTTACAAAAACTTAAAAAAAAAAAACTTTGACCAAGCCGCTCACAAGAGGTTGTTAAGAAAACTAAACAGTCATTGGGTGACAGGCAAAGTACACTACTGCGGTAAATCGACCTACACTATGCAACTCCAGCTACATAAATAACTATACTAGATGCGATAAATCAACCCCCGC
This sequence comes from Lepidochelys kempii, assembly GCF_965140285.1. Lineage (NCBI taxonomy): Eukaryota > Metazoa > Chordata > Testudines > Cheloniidae > Lepidochelys > Lepidochelys kempii. The sequence continues at coordinate 91,193,352 of NC_136385.1, read as the reverse complement.
TGGATCGATCGCTGCCCGCCGATCCAAAGGGTAGTGTAGACAAGCCCATAGAGTAGGACTAAATGGTCAATTTCCAGCAGGGCAAAAAGTCTCCCAGGGTTGGTGAACATATTTATTAATGCTATGGAAAAGAGGGAGAACACTGGAGTGGCAACATTTACTGATAATACAAAGGGTGTGTCTCCATTGCAGTGGGGAGCGAGTCTCCCTGCTTGAGTAGATAGACCCGCCCTAGCAGGGCTCCAGGTACTCTGGGTCTGAGCTTGGGTGGCTGCCTGAGCCTCTGCAGCAATTCTTAGCGTGCTAGCTGGAGCCCAGCTAACAGGAGCATGTCTCCCTGGGCTGGCAGGCTCGCTCTCAGCTCCAGTGTGGACATCCCCTAAGATAGTTAGGTTAGTCAAGTCTAGAGAACACAGCGAGAAACTTCAGAGCAACCTAACACAGCCGAGTGAATGAGTAGCATGACGGCAAATGAAACTCGCTTTTGACACATAAGAAATAATGATCTGAATTACTCTCACACACTGGTAGGGTCTACAGCAGTGGTTCCCCAACTGGGGTTTGTGAACCCCTGAGGGTTTTTGAAATGTTACAGGGGGTTCTTGGGGAAAAAATTCCCTAATGGTGGACAGAGCTGTCCCTAGGAACCCCAGACAGCACAGGGCCAGCAGCCCAGAGCCCCTGGACTTCCAAGTGCTAAGCAGATCAAAGCAAGCACAGCTATCACACCGAGGAGATTTAAACTTCAAGGCTCCTTATAAGAAATCGAAAGGGAGGTGGATATTTGTTGCTGTTTTTAAAATTAAATAGGCAGCTAGTATTGTTTTTTAAATTATTACAAAGAACAAGTTTAAGCTTTATTGTAACGTGCGTTGTTTGCCTGGACTGCTCAAAACCTGAATGCCGGTGTAGGAGGAACTCTTTGAGTTGGCTTCTTAAATACCTTCATGCTGTTTCACATCTGATACTCCTTGATGGAATGTAAGGAGCCTTGACTTATAACAGGCTTATTCAAAGCAATACAAGCTACAAAAGTGAGATCTTGGAAGAATATTGCCATTTTCATAATGTAATAAAAATACTGTAATGATAAATAATAATTAATAATAAATAGTGAGTAATAAGCATGGCATAAAGACAAATTTTATATTTCCAAGATCACTGCTTTTATAATTTATTCTCAAGTAAAGGAGAAAATCCCTGGAAATGTTCATTTTTAGGAGGGGGTTTGCAAGACTTGACATTTTAGTGAAAGAGGTTCACAGGTTGTTAAAGTTTGGGAACCACTGGTCTACACAAACTGTAACCACTCAGGAAAAAGCCCAAGGGGTTATTGCAGGCAGCATAATAAAGTGTCTGTTCAATGTGCAGTGGCAGTTAAAAAAGCAAACTAAATGTTAGGCTGCAAAAGGAATGGCACATAAATCAGTAGTATGACCTTGCCTGGAGTGCTGCTCAATTTTGGTCACCCTGTCTCAAAGGGATATAGCAGAAGTAGAATGGATTCAGAGATGGGTGAGCAAAATGATGAGTGGCAAAGAGTAAAGAGAGACTGAAAAGACAGGACTGTTCAATTTAGAGAGGCGATATGCTAGAGGTGTACAAGATAATGCATGATTTAGAGAAGGTAAATCCAGCACTCCTATTTACCCTTTCTTGTAATATAAGAGCAAAGGAATGTTCAGAGAAACTGAAAGGCAACCAGCTGGAAACTGGACATATATCTTACACAATGCAGAAATTAATCTGTGGGATTCACTGCCGCAAGCTAGCATTGAGTAGAAGAGCTTAGTATTTTCCTATAAGGATCAGATGTTTCAAGGACAATAAGAACAGCTATTGACATATTAGATATTATTTTAAAATGGTTAGAAGTAATATAAACCCTCCTGCTTCAGGATGTAATCCCCAGCCATGAACTGAAGAGGGTTAAAAGGAAAAAGCCCTAGGGGTGGGTTATTCTGTAATTGTCCATTACAAGGTTTCTTGCATCTTCCTCTGCCCCATCTGGTACTGGTCACGGTCAGAGACCGGGTACTGGCTGGTTGGAGCACTGCTCTGATCTGGTATGTTAGTTCTTATACTCCTAACTGCCAGGTCAATGGCTCATGCTCTGCTCATCTAACCCCCCAGCCCCTCTCCTTTCATTTTCCTTTTTAAAAAAAGCTCCTAGAAATAAAATGCAAAGCATTGTTTTAACTCCTTAGTTCTAATGTACATTGATAACTGGAGGCAACATTAAAGAGTGTCACTGCTTCTGGATCAGTGAAACTTTTGGATAGCACTGCCAGCTCTGTAGCTCTTCTGAGCCTGATGCTGAATGGTACCTGGGTCTGTGTGTGTCAGACCCTTCTTACCCAAGCACTAGTCCTGCTTCAATGTGTGTATGCCTAGGTGCCCAGTGCTGACAGTCATTTTACTCAGGAACAACCTGTGCCCCGCTGTGGATGCATTCAGATGCTCAATGCTGGCAGAACCGGGCACCATCAGTGCCCAGCCTCAGATATATTTGTATGATACTAATGAGTGTACTGAGGAGCTGGCTATTCAAACTGAGTTGTGTGTAATGTCTGACACCTGTATGTTTCAGGCAGAGGCAAAGTCCCATAGCCTACACTCTGAGGATTTTACATGTGTTTGCATTATCATCCACATAGAGTCACTTTCTGAACATTAGTATTCATGTATCCAGACCCTGGGAAGGATGGAGTAGTGAGGCCACCACAGAGAGATGAGGCACTTGTCTATTCTCCAGTTGCCACAGCCCCAGATGTGGGAAAGCCTTGTGAGATGTAGGGATGCACAGAATGCTAGATGTATTCAACAGCACAAGTGAACACTGGAACACAAAGATATGGGGCTCATGAAGAGCAGTCAGATTTCTCCTTTCAGAATGATTCAGAAAGGGTTTTCTGCAATGCGAGGAAAGCCAGGACAGTCTGAGCTGAAGTGTACCCATAAGTGCCACCTTCTTACAACACCCACCTCAAGCTGAGGAACTTTGAGGATACAGCCCTAAGCTCCCTTTCCTGAACTAAGGGGCACCTCAGAGAACCTCTACCAAGGCTTGGTTGAAACAGAGTTTGGATCTGAAATCTTTCTGGGTATTTATACTATGCTCATCACCACTGTATCTGAGTGCCTTACGGAATTCCATGGGTCCACCGTGTAGTCTAATCAATGCGGTTTTGTGGTTCTGTCTACCTATCTTCTGTCTCTCTTTAGGCATTTACGTTGCACACATTGTCTAGGATTCTCTTGCTCTGGATTGTGGGGAAGGGTGTATAAGACATTTAATATTATTTATTGGGAAGCTCTGGCAAGGAAGGCAGCAATGAGATTTGTGATCATTTTAACCTCTCACGGAAGTATAATCCAAAACTACAGGCTGGCTGCTTAGAAAGTTCTGCCTCCTGCAGCTGACAGTTCCACTGTTCCTGGGGATGCAAATACCATGGCTGCAGAGAGAACCTGGGCCCAAACCATGAATGATCATATATTGAATGGAGAGCCCTTGTACTGTCCCGAGCACCAGGAAGGTGTGCTCGTGCGGTCCTGCATTGTACAACAGGTTAGCTCAGATGTTTTTAACTGGCTGGAGGCTTTTCAGCACTGGTGAGTGAAGTGGGTTACCATTGAGTAGGGAGGTCACAGAGAATCAATCACAGGGAATCAGTGAGGAGGAAATGTTCCCACACAAATGGAGAGCTGATATAGTAGAGTTCACTGGGTAACATTTCTTGCTCTTTTCTCAGCTCCAGCTCTCAGAAACAGATAGCACATCAGCAGTCCTCAAGTCCTAGGGTGTTCCTGTATAACAAGTACCATCATCAAAACAACTGCTGAGTGGCAACTGTTGAGTGTCAGGTCTTCATCTTCAAGAGTGGAAAAACTATGAATGGGAGCTGTGTCTCTGAGCAGGATGGAGATAGCTCGAGTTCAGGACACTCAGGTGGGCAGAAAGAAGAGCCCTGTCTCCAAAGAGACTCGTTGTTCTCTTCCCCCAGTGTGTCCATCATATCACAACTCCTCAACCAGACAATCGTTAACAGGAGCCTGGATCCAAACTTCCTTTTCCCTTCCTTGCAGACAACGGAATCACCCCAGGAAGCCAGGGACTGCCCATCTTTTAAGGAAGGGACACCAACCCTGGCCTCCCCTCTGTGCTATACTCCAATCTCCAGTTTTGGTGACACAGACCAGTTCTATAATGAACACTTACGAGCTAAGAGGGCCAGAGTGGAAAGCATTATCCGAGGTATGACCCTCTCACCAAACCCTATCACACTTGGTACCAATGGGGAAAGAGACAGAGAACGCCCTGTGGAGAAAAGAAGTGAGAACTATAGGGAGAACAAGAGAAAGCAGAAGCTTCCCCAGCAGCAAAGCCCACATGTAGCACAGCTTGCAGGAAGAGGCAGGAGCAGTGCCAAGGCAGAGGAGTGCCACCAACTGAAGGAACAGCTTCAAGTTTTGCAGCAACAGCTGAGGCAGCTTCAAGAGAAATTCTTGCAGGTTTATGAGTTCAGTGATTCAGATCAAAGCTATGAACGGATGGCGAAGACTATGCACTTACTGAAGGGGAAGTGTGGAGACAGTCTAAATGAAAGCCGTCAGGCTGCTACCAGTGACCAACACAGAACTCTTCTTCGGAGGAGCATCTCAGAGATGGAAGAACACAAAGTGTCAGAAGAAGAAAGGAGAATGGAGGATCTGGGTGAACTGTCCTCTGAAGAAAGAACCTTTTCTGAGACATTAAAGCATGAGCTAGCCACAGTGGTATCTCAGACGGTGGACACAGTTTTAAAACAAATATTGTCCAAGCCATCAGGCCATCTGGCTCAGCTATACAACAGCCTCCCAATCTCAGTGTCAGACAGCAGAAGAGAGGATTTTGCCACTGAGGAATACTCCAGCAGAAAATCGCTTCCTGGGGCTTCCTCCCAAAATTTGGTAAACTCACTGACTGAAGCCCACACAGAGGCCTTGTCGCTAGTCATGGAGAAGTCTCCAGACTTTCATGCTCACCCAATCAGTTCAAAAATAGCTAGAAAACCCTGCCATGTGCCTAACATGAATCATCCCTTGGTCATGACTTCTCAAGTTCAAGAAAAACAGATTCTTAGCCAGCTACTAGAGTACAGTCAAAATAGCCATTGGAACAGCAGTCCTCACAGAATTGCCTCTTCCCCAGACTGGTCTTCTCAAGAGTCCCTAGATCTACCCTGGAGAGCAGTCAAATTGAAGTCATCAGTCATGAGACACCAGCAATATCCAATGTCCCTTAACACTGCTGAAATGGAAAATTTGACTCTTCTTCCAGCCAGGAAGGCAGAATGTGGAGAGCTGCAGACTGTGATGGATGGGATGCCCTTCTCCTCAGTCCATATATCCTTTAGTGACCATTAAAGATCAGCAATTAGAGCCTCAAACATGAGTAGCTGCTCTTAAGGTTGCCCCCTCACCTACATGCATGAACCTGAGACAGTACAGGGGCTGGTTAACTAACAGGGTTTCATGTACTACTGTGAGAAAGCAGGGCATCAGGCTCCCCTTTCACATGGTGCTGGCAGAGGGGCCTGGGCAGAAGAGACCAGCTGACTCAGATCTGAACCCTCCTGAAGGCCTAACACATAAGCTCCCTCTCCTCCATTCAGGAGGGCTGTACTGAGCTCTGTTCACTTTTCAGAGTAGCAGCCGTGTTAGTCTGTATTCGCAAAAAGAAAAGGAGTACTTGTGGCACCTTAGAGACTAACCAATTTATTTGAGCATAAGCTTTCGTGAGCTACAGCTCACTTCATCGGATGCATTCAGTGGAAAATACAGTGAGGAGATTTATATACACACAGAACATGAAAAAATGGGTGTTTATCATGCACACTGTAAGGAGAGTGATCACTTAAGATAAGCTATTACCAGCAGGAGAGTGGGTGGGGGGGGGGGGGGCAGAGAGAAAACCCTTTGTAGTGATAATCAAGATGGGCCATTTCCAGCAGTTAACAAGAACGTCTTAGGCTTGAATAGAGACTGGGAGTGGTTGAGTCATTACACAAAGTAAAAAGAAAAGGAGTACTTGTGGCACCTTCGTGAGCTACAGCTCACTTCATCGGATGCTTATGCTCAAATAAATTGGTTAGTCTCTAAGTACTCCAAGTACTCCTTTTCTTTTTGCGAATACAGACTAACACGGCTGTTACTCTGAAACCTACACAAAGTAAAACTATTTCCCCTTGTATATTCCCTCCCCCCCACACTGTTCCTCAGACATTCTTGTTAACTGCTGGAAATGGCCCACCTTGATTATCACTACAAAGGGTTTTCTCCCTGCCCCCCCCACCCACTCTCCTGCTGGTAATAGCTCATCTTAAGAGATCACTCTCCTTACAGTGTGCATGATAAACACCCATTTTTTCATGTTCTGTGTGTATATAAATCTCCTCACTGTATTTTCCACTGAATGCATCCGATGAAGTGAGGTGTAGCTCACGAAAGCTTATGCTCAAATAAATTGGTTAGTCTCTAAGGTGCCACAAGTCCTCCTTTTCTTTCTGTTCACTTTTGTTACTCCTGGCTTACCAGAAGGTGGCACTAACACTGCTCATGCGAAAGACTCAGAGAAATCTCATTGTGGAACACTCTGAGTTCTCAGCAGGCAGGAGCTCCCTCTCCCATCGGATCCCAGCAGAGACCCTATTAGTGACCAATGCTCCCCAAGATAGGCCCATGGACTGAAGCTTTCTGCCCACCCGGAGTGAACACATTTGATTTTCAGCAAAACTGTCCAGTGGACTAGCAAAAGGCCCATTTTGGTGCTAATGCTCAACACATCCAATGTTAGGGTTGCCAGGTGTCCGTTTTTTGACTGGAATGCCTGGTCGAAAAGGGACCCTGGCAGCTTTGATTGGCACTGCTGACAGGGCAGTTAAAAGTCCCATCAGCAGCACAGCGGGGGGCCTGGGGCTAAAGCAGGCTGCCTGCCTGCCCTAGTTCTGTGTGACTCCCAGAAGTGGCTGCCAGGTCCTTGCAGCCCCTAAGTGCATGGGAGGCAAGGGATGCTCTGCGTGCTGACCCCGCCCTAAGTGCTGGATCCGCAGGTCTGGCTGGGGACTGCAACCAATGGGAGCTGTGGGGGTGGCTCCTGCAGGTGTGACGGCAGTGTGTGGAGCCTCTCTGGCTGCCTATGCGCCTAGGGGCTGCAGGGACCTGGCGTCTGCTTCCTGGGAACCGTGGTAAGTGTTGCCGGGACCTCCGCCCCATGAACCCCCTCCCGCGCCCAAACTCCCTTCCAGAGCCCGCACCCCCACAACCTCCTGCCCCAGCCCTGAGCCCCCTCCTGCACCCCAAACCCCTCATCCCCAGCCTCATCCCAGAGCCTGCACCCCCAGCACAGAGCCCATACCTGCCCCCGCACCACAACCCCCTGCCCCATCCTGGTGAAAGTGAGTGAGGGTAGGGGAGAGTGAGCAATGGAGGGGAGGGGGATGGAGTGAGCATAGGCAGGGCCTCAAAGAAGGGGTGGGGCAGAGGTGGGGCTTCAGGGAAGGGGTGGGGCAGGGGTGTTCAATTTTGTGCAATTAGAAAGTTGGCAACCCTATATACATCACATTCCAAAGCACTTTACACACACTAACATATTATCCCTCTCCCTTCTGAGGTAGAGTAAATGGGTATCAATGTATTTATTTTACATGTGAGGCTACTGAGACACACAGGTGGAGTGACTTTCCCCAGGCCCAGAGGATGTCAGTGACAGAGCTGGGAATAGAACCCAAGCGCTCCTGACTCACAATCCCATTCTCAGGCCATTTCTTAAATCTTGGTGGCCACATGATCCTGGCACTGAAAACCGATTTTCCACAAACGTTCACATTACTGTCAGCTAGGGTGGGGGCTCCTGCTGGCTGCAACTCTCCTGGGACTGTCAAGGGGAGAAGTAGTCACTAGTGGAGTCTTTATTGGGGTCAGATAATTAGAGGATTCCCTCAGATGGGGATTCCTCAGGAAGCACCCTTCTTCCATCACGCCCATTACCATACAGCAGAGAGTGGGCTGTCTGTGCAGAAGAGACATCATAGGTAAAGACAGGCATGCTGGAGGCATCCTTAGGAGTGTCTGGCCTTGTGCAAATTCAATGATTTGTATGTGCAGGAAAACAGGAAACAGCTTTTCCTTGACTCTGGAGTAAATCCAGGAGGCTCTGACCCCTGGCCACCTGAAGAAGGCCAAGCTGATGTTCTTCTTCACTCGCTACCCCAGCTCCACTCTGTTGAAAACCTACTTCCCTGATGTCCAGGTACAGCTGCTTATCCCAGCTCTGCTGCCAACCAAGCCTGACTGGCAGTGCTGCCAACCTCAAAGCTCCCGTTTTTGCCAATCGCATGTGAAAAGTAACCCAAAAGTCACCAAATGACAGTTTGCTTCCAAAAGCCCCAATTTTTGCCATTTCAAAGAAATCACCATGGTTGGCAACACTGGCAGTGGCTGCTCACTTGCACGTGGGCCACTTCTGGGTTTATACCCCATTGCTGCCCGCCCCATTGGCTACCACCCCGCCCGACTGGAGACATCCCACAGCCAAAAGGGTGACCAGATGTCCTGAAATTATCAGGACCGTCCTGATCTGAGGGGCTTTGTCTTATATAGGCAACTATACCCCCCCACCCCAAAAAAAAAAATGTCCCCATTTTTCACACTTGCTATCTGGTCACCCTGGCCAAACGGAAGTCCTGCTTTACCACAGCCAGCAGAGTTCTGTTCCCAAAGGTTCATGTGCCACGTGGCTTCTGCTGTCCGGGAGAGGTGGACTTAGTCCAGCTGCACATACACCTCAGTGTCTGCTTATTCAAACGGCCAACAGCTGACAGCAAAGAGATCACGACTGGGGAGCAGCAGGGCTCTAAGAGTTTGTCTACATGAGCCCTGCAGTGCCCAGTATGAGGATGTGAACTGCAGTTTGCAGAAAAACACTGCATGTAATCCCCCGCTCCCCTCTTCCCCCCCGGATGCTGCAGATATGAACTAACAGATGCCCAGTTTGCATGAACATAACCCTCTTCAAACTTGTGTGCATGCTGCAATTCACCCCTCTGTAGTCTGCACTGCAGGGTCACACTGTCGCATAAAAAAGCTGCCTGTTGCAGATTCAAGATTGTTTGTCATAGAGGCCTTTCAAAAGTAGCCCAGATGATGAAACCTTGCCTAGGGTGGCAACACTGCTTACTGGCCTAATTCCCCGGGTTACACTATCTCATGCTAGAGGGCACGAGCTCACAATGCTGTAGGTTCTCTATTTGCTTTAGCGGCCCCTATGGCTGATTAAGGAGCAGCACTGTCTTCTCATTGGGCTCTCCCCACCTTGCCAGCGACAGTTTGGGTGCAGGGACAGCAGCTGCTTCAAAAAGTGTGTGTGTACGCAGGGGATAGAACAGAGGAAAGGATGGTCAAAATCTCGGGGTAGGAATGAGCATCCAGATGGTCCTCTGCAGCCATACCAGCTACCCCTGCTGCACATACTCATCCCTGTGCAAAGGACATGGGGCATGACTAGATGGGATGCTTTTGCCAGGGCTGATGGATCAAAGGAAAGTTTAAGCTAAGATTCCTGGGCACCATCTGTGACATATGTACCTGGACTGTACTCTCCTCCCAGGCAAAATACAAGGAGAATCTTTCCTTCTCTGTTGGCAGATGATCACTGAATTTCACCCAGTCATTCCCCATGTGACTGTCGGGGGCTGGGGGTTCATGTTTTTGAGGAAGCTAGAATGGGTTCTTTCATATTTTTGGTGTCTAAGATTTCTACATTTATTTTCTTTGCTGAAATCTGGTTCCTTCTTATGGCGCCCAATGGGAACAGGGGTTTAACCCTTCCTTGCTCCTCTGGTGCATGTCCTTTCACAGTTCAACCGCTGCATCACTTCTCAGCTTATCAAGTGGTTCAGCAACTTCCGTGAGTTTTACTACATCCAGATGGAGAAGTTTGCCCGACAAGCCATCTTGGAGGAAGTCACGGATTCCAACCACCTGATGGTTTCTCGGGACTCTGAGCTCTTCAGAGCCCTCAACATGCATTATAACAAGGGGAATGATTTTGAGGTAAGACTGTGCTCAGCCAGGATGGAAACTTCGGGGTGCCCCAGAGTGCATCTAACCAATGGGTCTGCAAGCTGGGATCAGTGCCATCCCTTAGCTCCCATCACAGAGCAAAGGGAGAGAGGAGGAAAACAAGTTCTGACCATAATTACAAAGGATAGAAAAACCAGGCCTAAGGACCTGCAGCCTTAATTCTGGCATCACTAGTACATGTAACAGAGTCAATTGAGTTTGTGCTCAGCTCTGCTTGTAATGGTTTGACTTAGGGGCTTGATGGTAAAAAGACAACTGCAGGCAAGTCATTTATGGGCTGATTTTCTCAGGCACTGGAAACCTGCAGATCCCATTGGTTGCAAAGGCTGCTGGGAAATCAGCCCATGCATACTTCACACTTGTCATCTTCAAAGCATTTTACGAATATTGATGGATTTCTTCTCACAGCTTCCAAGAATGTGCGTGAGGCATTAGTCCCATTGTAAAGATGGGGAATCCAAAATACAGCGTGGGTAAGTGACTTGTCCCAGCTCACACACTGGGAGTCGTGTCACAGCTGGGATTGGGACTTCCTGGTTCCCAGTCCTGTGCTTGATCAGACCTCTCCATCTGATTATCTGTATTCTTATCCAGTGCCTGTCTCCATGGTCACCAAGTGTCCAAGTCTCAGGAGGGACCTGTCACCCCCATGTGCCCAGATGAAACTCTGACTTTCTTCGCAAAGGCTTTAACTGTCCTGAGATGTGAAGGGCGAGGCTCTGGATGGTGCCTTATGTACTCTGGGACAACCTGCCATCTTATGGCCCTCATGGGAATCACCATGGACTTGGAGAGGGCAGTCTGAGCTGTATGTCCGCTTAGTGCGGAATCACGGGTTCCTTATGTGGGAACATTATGAGTGCTCACCCATCGTCCTGTAGGGCAGGACTAACCAGATCTTCTCCCCTAAATGGAGGAACTACAGCAGATTTCTGCCCTTGCTGTCCCTGAGGATGAAACTGTGTCCTGGTTGGGAAGCACCATATGGGAAAGTAGTGGAGGTTATTTGGGGGAATCAACCACCCTGCTAACCTGAATGAGCAGCTGGGCTACTTGTCTGGGAGGGGAGATTGGAGAGAGGTTCAGCTGCTGGGGAGCTGGGTATCCACCCCTGCGGGGATTGGGAAGGCTGCCAGTATCTGTCTCTGCCAGGGGGGAGGCCAGAAGAACCCCCTCTCCTTGTGTATGTTTGGCAGGGTGTGCAGCAGCCCTTCCCATCCTCCTGGGACTTCCAGAATAGCACACTTGCCTCCTAAGTCTCCTTCTCTCTTTGTTTGCAGGTCCCTGATCGCTTCCTGGAGGTTGCTAGCAGGACCCTGCGGGAGTTCTTCAGTGCTGTCAGGACAGGGAAGGACTCTGACCCCTCCTGGAAGAAACCCATTTACAAAATAATTTCAAAACTGGACAGTGACATCCCGGATGTGTTTAAATCTTCCAGCTGCCTCCAAGAACTACTCCAGAGTTAAATCCGCATGGGAAGTGGCCTAAGACTATGTCATGCTGCAGCTTGATCAGAGAGAGGCTGGCCTGAGCTAAGCAGCTGTGGGCCCGGCCTACATTGTGGGTAATGTTACTAGTACAAACAGCAATAGCACCATTTATTATGACTATATCTAATCTGGTCTGAAGCGTGCCCTCCCTTCTGGTGAGGTCTATCTATTACATACGTGAACTGCCAGTATTTTATGTCACTCGTAATACCAGTGATTCCCAAACTTTTTACCTCACGGGGCCAAGAGCCAGGCACTAGGAGCAGAGCCCCGGGAATGAGACTGTCTTCTGCAGCCCTGGGCTCGGGACTGGGACTGGAGCCACTGGCACAGGGCCAGCAGCTGGGGCTGGGAGCGGAGCTGGGTGGCGCTCCCTATCTGCCCCCCACGGGGGCTAGCCCAGGCCCCAGCCACGCCCCCTATGGGAGTACGCCCCACAGTTTGGGGACCTCTGTGTTATACGTTGTAGCTCAAAGCAAGTGAGGCCTCATGCCTTAGACCTATAGGGAAGAAGGATGGTGGTTATGTCATCTGGCTGGAAGATCTAAGTTCTATTCCTAGTGCTGCCCTAGCATGCTGTGTGACCTTGGGCAAGTCACCTTCCCTCTCTGTGCTTTGGTGTCCCCGTCTGTAAAACAGGGCTAATATCATTCCTGTTTATAAATCAGAGGTCCCTGATGGAGGGTCTTAATAAAGGGCAAAGAATTCTTGGCCAAGTGAAGCAAGGTCATACACCCAACAGCATTTCTGTTTTACCATCTGTTTGGAGTTAATATGATAACTTTTAAATACTGCAATGATCAGTTCCAAAATTCCAGGCCCCAGGACTCGCATCAGATATCAACAGGACTATCAACATGCCCATGTGATAGATGCAAAACAATAATTCCTACAATAGAGCTCGTAACGGAACAGATGGAGGAAGTGGATGACATGAGAGAATGCGGGTCCCTTTCCTGGCTCCCCAGCTGCTTCCTGTAAGAGTGCCTCTTAGCCTTTGCACGCTGGATCCAAACATTTGAGTGTACTTTTTAGTGTGCATTTGTGAAATAGTATAGCAGAAGAAATTGCTAGCCAATTACTCTCTCTTTTGCTGTCGCAGCAGACTTGGGGAGGGCAGGGGAGGGAGGGAGGTATGAGCAGCTGACCTGAGCAGAGTCCCATGATCAGTTGCCATGAATGCAACTGATATTGTTCTGTAGTGCCATCCTTGATCAGCCACTTGCCTAGGGATGGAAACTCACTGAACTCATGAAATTAAGCTCCAAGTTCTCTTTGCACTGACTTGTATTTCTGTTGACATAAATTCCTTAACATTTAACCTTCCTAACTGATAAAAGAGGAGAAGCCACCTGGTTCCCTCTTGTGCCAGCACTGTTGAGAGGACTATGATTTAGGGTCTGTCAGTCCTGTATCCCGGCTTTTTCCAAATCAAACTATAACTCCTCCTTTCTGTGATGAGCTAGGCTGAGATGTTTGCATCTATTACTAAGCCAAGTGGAAGGCCTGTTCCATCACCACACCTATATAGTAGTTTTGTAGATACTAACAAGGGTTATTGGTTGTATCTCCCAACAGTCTGAAGTGCAGATATGCATTCCGGATAATACTGAAAAGCTCTGTGAGCCGGTTCATTCAATGTATAGGTGTAGCTGATGATCTTGTAGAGCTTTTTGTATGGAATGTATGAAGAAGTCATTGCACACCCTGGGATCGGGGTCACTTCCCTATCCACCACTCTCATTTCCAGGAGCGTCATGTGCAATCCAAGAGCTATGAAGTCTCTCTTCCAGAAGAGACAGAGCAAGGTGCAGCCCTAGAGGGTCCCCCAAAGCTCTGGCAGATCTCGCTCTCTGAGGACTTCACAAAATGACTATGCCAGACGAAATGGGATGCCAAACATGAGTTATGTGTTCCCCTTTCCAGAGCTGTCTTTAGAGCCCAAAGAGAATTAAGGCTGGTGGTTTGTCATGGTAAAAGATGCAACAAACCAATGGGGGGAAATGTCAAAAGGTCATTTTGAGAATGTATCCTTTATTTTGCAATTAAAAGTATTAAAAACAATTAAAAATTCCAGCTCACTCTCCCCCCTTTACTACAATAGACATACATGAAGTCAACAAACATTCACATAATCTTGATCAATATCTGCCCGGCTGGGATGCCAGAAGGAGACTTTTTGTAGAAAAACACCCATGTCTTACATTCTGAGTGATAGTAGCCCCCAGTCTGGAAGGAATTTAGCACGTGACTAATCTGAAGTCATTGGGACTATGCACATGCTTAAAGTTGGGCAAAGGCTTAAGTACTTCTCTGAATCCAGCCCAGTATCGTGAGTTCATCCTCATCAGCCTACGCTGCCCTTTGTTGCCACTCAGGATGCTCCTCCAAAGCCTCCTCCCCACACCAATAATTTTACAACTCCCCATTGATGACTTCGCCTCTCCTAAGTGCATCTTCCTGCAGCCACTTCATAAAACCATGTTGGTAACTGCCAGCCAAAGCTGAGAGGTCCACCAGCTCCCAGAGGCTGTGCAATGCTCCCAGCCTGCCATGCCTCAGGTGCTAACATCTTATGTGATGGATCTTTTACTTGCTTCAATAGATTGTTCAAAATTCAATGGAGCCACCAGCACAGAGCACAAGAAACTGCTCTAATTTTTCTCTCCTTCCTTCCTGTGCTGCCTCACCTCCTACCCACCCATAAAACACCCCCTATGCTGGGGCTTGTGAAATCCTGCATAGTGCCTGCACCAGGGGAAATTCTCCGCCAATCAGCTAATTGGCTTTCATGGAGTACAGAGGCATAGAGAAGCTGCCGGAAGAAGGCAAATGCCTTCCACAGACTGCCTCCTCTGAAACTTGTTCTTGATCAATTTAAATCAATACATTTTTCAAAAATATTAGTGATTAAAAAAAACTGAATGTGAAACAGTCTGACTTAAGGAAACAACAGAAATCTACCAAGTATTAGGATGTGGTTAAAAAAACCCCTACGCATGAGAGAGTCTGGAAATGGTTAAGATTTCAAAAACCACTCTTCACTCTGCCCTTTACCCTTATTTCTTTGTTCCTGACTGAGACTCCCATTCCTGCAATGACCCCTCTGCAAAGCCCAACATCAATGGGGCTTGTTTTGGGCACAGAGATCTGAGCACAAGCAGCTCATTGTAGGACTGGGACCTAAATTGTAAAGTAAAAAATGTTAAGTGGTTCTTTTTGTCTCAGGAACTGCCTTAGTCTGGTGTTTTTGTGTAAAAAATCTACCCTACACTCACCCTTCTGGCCTGTATCAGACATGGGAGTTAAGGGGCATCTTGCCAGTGCCTGTAGGGCATTTGAGACTTGTAGTCTATAGCAGTTTAGGCTGGGTTCTTGTATTTGGAGTGTGAGCTCTCTGATCAGTATGGAGAGAATGAACAGGCTCTGCGGTATAGACAGGTGGTGGATGTGGGCAGGAGCTTGTGCAGATCATATGTGAAGAGCTTTCTGGCCTGAACTGTGAGGGCAGGGAACATATAGCAACAGGTGTGTCAATGAATACATTCCACAACAAAACACCCCACTGCACACACTTCTCTGCCTGGGAAGAGGATGACAGAACAAACCTCATGTGACAGACGCATAGACACATTGCTGAAGGTACTAATGGAAGACACTCAGGCCCAGATCCTCAAAGTATTTATGTACCTAAGTACATTTGAGGAGCTTCAGATACTATGGTGATGAGTGCAGTATAAGAATCTCTACAGAATAGAATAGGAAAGGGAACTAGGCTTCGGCTTCTGGTCAGTGAGAGTGGGGATGAGTGTCCAGGTGAACTGTTTTGGTTTTTTAAGTTACTGGGGAATATAGCTGGAAGTTAGCGGGGTTTGGGGCTGGAGACAAGCGGCAGAGTTAAAGGTGATCTTGGAACCTTCAGTGAGTATTTCCAGGATTTTTTGATTTTGTTTAAAGTTTTAAATTACATGTCTTTCAAACATTTTACAACTTTAATCCCAAATTTACTTACTCAATTTATAAAATAAATATGTAATTCTAATAATTGCTTTATATCACTCAGTATCTCTTGACAATGAGAACTCTAAAGCTTTGGTCTCTGAACTTCTTTTTATCTGTCTTTAAAGAATACCAAAATGTTCAAAGTGTGTGCCTCTGAACACCATTTTAAAGCACAGCACAGCTGTGGCTAACCAAAACTCACTCATTTAACACCCCCCCGTCAGTCCTCAGGCATCCTTTTTCCCTCCATTCACTTTGGAGAAACTGTGAACAGGCCCTTTCCCCTAAGCCACTACCCTAAGCCATCTAAATCCAGGTAAAAGGAAAACAAATAGCCAATCAGAAAGGGCCAGAGCTGTCCCTTGGGTATGGCAAATCAGGGAAACTGCCCCAGGCCCTGCGCTTTGGGGGACCCCAAGCTTCAATAAAATTGTGAGAAGGCAGGCCGGGAGGTGAGGCAGGAGGCGGGCAGGCGAGCAGGGTGAGGAGGCAAATGGGAAGGCAAGCGGCAAGCTGGGGCGAGGAGCCCCCCTACTAAAACCTCCACCCAGTGCCTCCTGCCCATCGGCGAGCGCTGCCGATCAAGGCCTCCCCTCCCTCTCAGCACCTACTGCCTGCTGTGGATCAGATGTTTCGTGGCGTCAGGAGGCGCTGGGCAGGAGGGCAAAGCGTGCTCTGGGGAGGGGGCAGAACTGGGTGGGGAAGAGGCGGGGGTGGGGCCGGAAAGAGACAGGGTGAGGGTGGTCTTGGGGGAAGGGGTGAAGTAGAGGCAGGGCCTGGGCAAAGCACCCCCTGGCAGATTAAAAACTCTGAGCCTATGTCCCACCCCCGGGGAAGGTCATGGAAAGGGCACTTAGAAGCATAGGGATGAGGACCATGAAAGTCATGGACCAAGTATTAAAACATGTACCTTCAGGGACAGAGCTGCCTATTCATAAAGTTATGTCTGCAAGCAGAGGGAATACAATGACCATTTTGGCAGCCACACTAATGCAGCAGGCTCCCCACTAGAGAAGGAAACTGACACCACTTAGAAATGAAATGGGAAAGTGTTTCATTCTTCTCTTGGCAGAAGAACCATATTTGTGAATTCCTCTGGATGCAGCTAAATCATTCGGAGATATTTGATACAGGATTACAGAGCACTTCCCACTCTCAGGTTCCACTTGCACAAGGCACTCCTATTTATGGTCCCTGATGGAGAGATGTATTCCCTCGGTGATTTGCTTGTTTCTTCCTTTATAGGTTACTGAATGTCAGTAAAGCTGCACTGCAGGCGCAGAAGGCAGGGCAAGCCAGTGCTGCCATTTTCTGCTACAATGTTAGCAATAGAACAACTCTATTTCAAGCTTTCTTCTATTAAATGTCGCTAGCACAGCATTACCTCCGCAGAGAAAATACCTCCTATCAATCTCTCCTGTCTCCGGTGATGGGACCTCAGGGCTGGTAGGTTGAGAGCCACTGAAGCAGACCTTCCGTGCAAGAGATGTCTTTTGAATGAGAGAAGGAAAGCAGCAGGGTTAGGATACCAACCCCTGATCAGGTGCTTTTGGTGACACCATTTGTACCCTCTAGGGCTGTCCTGTGTGACACCAAGGCCCACAAAGCACACAACTCTTTATAGCTTGAACTTGTTCCCCACTTGTATTATTATTTACGTTCTAGTAGTGCCCACTATGTGCTAGACCTTTTCCAAACACAGAACAAGAAAGAGCTTGTCCCAAAGAGCTTTCTAACTAAAAAGTCAAACAGTCAAAGTGTGTAGGAAAGGGGTCTGAAATACAAATAAAGTGAACAGGGTGATACCTGACACATCTTGTTAGTTACATTAGTTACTTTATTGCTTTGTAATTAATCCAGCAGGAAAATATTCTGGGAAATACACTCAACTAGACATGCTAATTGTAAATTTTCTTTATTAAAAATCAATTTTACACTGAATACAAATGTCTGTGGCATTTGCAGAAAAATTATAATCCGAGAGAGAGAACCATCACTTGTGATGAGTCCAGTGTTGTCTTGTCTTGTGTCCTTCAAAACCAGAATTTAAGATCAAAATTAGAAGATTAGACATTCCCCACATATCTCGCTTCCAAACAGACAACCCACTCCCCCCCCACATCCCCACTTGTACACAGATTAAATCCAGACACCTGCCATAAGAATCATTCAAGTTATTTTATTTTTGCATTTATTCCAGCTATAGCTATTACATTAATTAAACACAGCAGAAAGAGAACAATTCTTCAGTATGACTCTTTACACTTTAATTGTATTTATGGTAAATGGGTTACCTTCACGGACACCACAGCCAAACAGTGAGAACCCAACAGACAAATGCCCAATGAGTAACTCCAGGCTATTACTTTTTTTGGTGGCAGCCAAAACAGGGAGATGAGACTGCATGCACCAAGCCAGTGTTACAGATAGATCCTGTGATGAGGTTCCTCTTGGACAAGACAATCCATCCATCCAGTTTGGAGCAATGCAATAGCTTGGAAGGGAACTTTCACAAATAGGAAAGCTTTTCTGTTTTTGCTTTACTCCAGAAAATGAACAAGATGTATCTGCACTGAATAAGCCACTCCAAAAGATTCCCAGCTCAATTAGATTTAGCTTTCTGCTCCTAGTGTGCAGAGCTGCCACATTCCATTTCAGGATGCCTGCATGTCAATGAAGAATGACGTGAGCCACACATAAAGTCTGTAGATCAACTGAAATTTGTAAAACACTTCAGAGTCCTTCAGGATGGAAGACACTAGAGGAAATGTAAGAGTTCCCAGAAGTCTCCTACTACAGGACAGGCCTAACAAAGAAAATAACGGAACACCACTAGCCGTCACCTTCAGCCCCCAACTAAAACCCCTCCAACGCGTTATTAAGGATCTACAACCTATCCTGAAGGATGACCCAACACTCTCACAAACCTTGGGAGATAGGCCAGTCCTTGCCTACAGACAGCCCCCCAACCTGAAGCAAATACTCACCAGCAACCACATACCACACAACAGAACCACTAACCCAGGAACCTATCCTTGCAACAAAGCCCGTTGCCAACTGTGCCTACATATCTATTCAGGGGACACCATCACAGGGCCTAATAACATCAGCCACACTATCAGAGGCTCGTTCACCTGCACATCTACCAATGTGATATATGCCATCATGTGCCAGCAATGCCCCTCTGCCATGTACATTGGGCAAACTGGACAATCTCTACGTAAAAGAATAAATGGACACAAATCAGATGTCAAGAATTATAACATTCATAAACAAGTTGGAGAACACTTCAATCTCTCTGGTCACGCGATCACAGACATGAAAGTTGTGATATTACAACAAAAAAACTTCAAATCCAGACTCAGCGAGAAACTGTTGAATTGGAATTAATTTGCAAATTTGATACAATTAACTTAGGCTTGAATAGAGACTGTGAGTGTCTAAGTCATTATGCAAGGTAACCAACTGCCCCTTGTTTTTTCCTACCCCCCCCCCACGTTCTTGTTAAACCCTGGATTTGTGCTGGAAATGGCCCACCTTGATTATCATACACATTGTAAGGAGAGTGGTCACTTTAGATAAACTATTACCAGCAGGAGAGTGGGTTTGTGTGTGTGTGTGGGGGGAGGGTGAGAAAACCTGGATTTGTGCTGGAAATGGCCCAACTTGATTATCATACACATTGTAAGGAGAGTGATCACTTTAGATAAGCTATTAGCAGCAGGAGAGTGGGGTGGGAGGAGGTATTTTTTCATGCTTTGTGTGTATATAAAAAGATCTTCTACACTTTCCACAGTATGCATCCGATGAAGTGAGCTGTAGCTCACGAAAGCTTATGCTCAAATAAATTGGTTAGTCTCTAAGGTGCCACAAGTACTCCTTTTCTTTTTGTGAATACAGACTAACACGGCTGTTACTCTGAAACAAAGACCATCATAATCCGTCAGTGGCTCTCAACCAGGGGTACGCAGAGGTCTTCGAGGGGGTACATCAACTCATCTAGATATTTGCTCAGTTTTACAATAGGCTACATAAAAAGCACTAGCATAGTCAGTACAAACTAAAATTTCATTCAATTACTTGTTTATACTGCTCTATGTACTATACACCAAAATGTCAATATTCATATTCCAATTGATTTATAATTATATGATAAAAATTAGAAAGTCAGCAATTTTTCAGTACTAGTGTGCTGTGACACTTTCGTATTTTTATGTCTGATTTCGTAAGCAAGTAGTTTTTAAGTGAGGTGAAACTTGGGGGTACGCAAGAAAATCAGACTCCTGCAAGGCTACAGCAGTCTGGAAATGTTGAGAGCCACTGATCTAAATGTATTTTCCTCTAAACAGCTAGCTGAATATTGATATACCTATAATTTCCCAAATGTCAAAACTTCCTAGAGCAGCATTTCTCAAATGCAGCCACCGTGGCCACCAGGGGCTTTTCTTGCAGCCACAGCCTCCCGGACACTGATTGGAGGGGGTTGGGCCCTGCCCCCTCTTGAAACACAAACACTGGAGGAGCAGGCAGCCATCCACTGAATTCCCCACCTTTCCGGAGGCAGTGGGATCAGACTTCCACCCTGGGGTGGCGGACAGCAGGCTCCAGCTGCGGGGCTCCGTCCCCCCAGCTCCTTACCCCCTGCTGCCTCCCTACCCACCTCCCCGTCCAGGGCTTACTTTGTCCTCAGGCTTGCTGGGGCTGAATAAATCTGCTGTGAAAAGTGATATTTGTACATTTCTTAATATCACTTTTCAAAGCAGACTAGTAGCTAGCTGGGAGGCTGTGACAAGTGATATTAACATACAAATATCACTTTTCACAGCAGAAGACTGACTACCTAGCATATCTTAACAAAAAAAAGGGGGGGGGGGAAGGGGGGAGAAACAACAACAAAAAAGACAAGACCATGCAAAGCACCTTATTTGTGTTTCTATTCTGTTTAGGTCCAGTAAAGAATAGAGACCATTTTTTATTACTGAGTCAGCAAAAAACCAAAACCCTACATAAATTACAAGGATTTGGACATGTGTATGGGCATATCTATTTGTTTTTCCTAAAGTTAATTATTTTAGGGAAAATGGTCAGAGCAGCCACCAGCAAGAGTTGGTGGCTGCACGCTGAGGCTACCAAAAAAATCTGTTGTGAGAAACCTAGAGATTATATTCTCTACTGTTTTATATTGGCAATACTGGTAATAGGTATGGTCTTAGCTTTCTAAATAAATTATCGCAAGTTTCTACTGATGCTTTCATAAAAGGAAGGTTTGTATTGATTTTGGACCATAGGATTTCTTTATCCAGGGGATCATGGAGAGTTTGATTACAGTACCATGATTGTGTTCTATCTCTACCTAATGCTAACAACATTTTGGTGTCATCCAGTACTGTGCATCAGGTTTCTGATCTGACTAGCTACATAACAGTACTTATGGTTGGTAAAGCCAATCCTCCATTTTGCCATGGCTTTTGTAAAGAAGATTGCATAAGTTTATTTCCACAAATGAATTTATCATGGATTGCCACTGATTTAAGAGATTTCCTGTGACTAAAACTGGGAGTGCTTGGAAAAGGAAGTTAATTCAGGGGTAAGATACTCGTTTTAACTGCCACAGTTTTGCCTAACCATGAAATTTCATATTTTGGCTAATTTTCCAGATCTGTTTCAATTTTCTTAATCAAAGGAGTATAATTCATATGTCTTGCCATGTTTTAGAAATGTTTATTCCCAGGTGTTTTATTAAAGTATTTCCCATTTGTATCTTTATTTATCTTTTATATCCTTTTTTGTAGATCAGAGCCCTCAGATCAGAACTCCCTCTAGGAGTTCTGACTTTATTTTAAGTCCTGACGATTTGCCAAATTTTAGGATTCCCTCTTGCAATTCTAGTAGTGTGTGAGCTGGCTTCATAACAAATACTATAATATTGTCTGCAGGACAGAGTAATGTGTATTCCCGATTATAATTCCATTTACATTAAGATTATTTCTGATTGGGCGAAGCCTGTCTATATTTCCTCTCTCAATTTCATCCCATTTCTACTTGCTACACCCGCTAATACCATCCTAAACAATTCCTTCCCCTCCAGTTGATCACTCTTCAAACACCTATACACAAATGTTATATATTCCTCCCCACCCACTTGTTATTAGCTGTCAGTGCATCACCAAGTTCACTTAATGTTTTCTTGTAAGGCAATTCCCTCCCCCTCCTTAACCATTTTTTGTTCTTCTCTGATTTCTCTTTTTGGTAACAAGAAATTGGAAATGAACACAATATTCCAGATGCCATTGCATCAGTTACACAATCTTTCTAAATTCATAGTGTTCCCTTGCTAGGATACCTGAGCACCTTACAATAGAAAGTGTAGTCATTCAGATACATTTCTCTCTCCACTCCAAGCAGCGGGGTCTGGACTTTGGCTTGCATTTGGGAGTGGTTGTGGGAAGGTTGTTTAAAGAAATGGCTTTTACACTTTGTTCAGAAGGTGCTAAAGTTCACGATTTTGCCAATATCTTCCATGACACAGTAAAGCTGTATGGGTAAATTGCCTAGAAACATTTATCTAGGTTCTGTCTCAATATGATCTCTCTGCACATGAAGCATCAAACTTCAGTGTCCCGTTTTTCTACCAGTGCATATCAGACACATCTAATTTGTTTTCAATTATTTCCCTCCTATTGAATATCTATGGTAGGATTTTCAAAATCACTCAGTGTTGGCCTAACTCTGCTCTAAGTGAAATCAGTGGGAGTTTTACTATTGATTTCAAATGGGAGCAGAGTAAAGACAAGGCTCAACACTTCTGATAGTCCCATGTTCACATTTTAAACTCCTCTTCCCCTAGCTGTGTTAGTTTGAATGTGAGCAGGTCAAATCCCATTTTACTACTTCCAGATCTTATTTCTAACCTGTGTATCATTTCACTCCTCTCAGTGGTGTTTATGTGTGTCTATCTACAATATAATATGATCTGTAACTTTAATCTGATTCAAGTATTTTTAGTATGCCCATGGCCACAGTGCCCAAGGGGCTATTTGGCACCTCTTCTACATCAATAAAGGTGACTCAAAGGGGAGGAAAAAAAAGTTTTTTTTTTCTTTATGAGTCACAGAAGATCTGAAAGCGTTTTTGAAAGGGTTGTCTCTATTGTTGTTAATACAAACAATTCAGATCTTGGCTAATACTAACAATTCAGAAACCTGTATAGGTGGTAGAATTGTGACATTACCATTACCAAGGAAGAAAAACATGACTGAATAAGTAAGTTATTTTTATACAGATTCTTTAAAACTTTGTATATGTTAATAGTAGGGCTGTCAAGCAATTAAAAAAATTAATCATGATTAATCACAGTTTTAATCGCACTGTTAAACAATAAAAGAATACCATTTATTTAAATATTGTGGAGGTTTTCTATACTTTCAAATATAGGATTGGCGCTGGGGGCTCTGGGCTTCAGCCCGCCTCGGGGCGCAAGGCTCGGAGCTCTGGGCCTCAGTCCCCTCTCAGGGCGCCAGCCCCTCTCTTGGCTCAGGGTTTCAGGACACCCGACCCCAGCCGCCGAGCTGGGTCTTCAGCCCCTCTTCTACCTCCGGAGCTCCAGGCTAGGGCTTCAGCCCCCACATTGCAGATGCCTCCCTCCCCTCCCAGAGGTATGCAATTAATGCATTAAAAAGATTAACGTTAATTTTCTTTTCAGTTAATCTCAGGCATTAACTGAGATTAATCAACAGCTCTAATTAATGGCTATTTAACTCCAATGTTCTAAAAACAGTTGGGAGAAAAGCTCTCTTTGTTAAAGATTCAACATTCCCATCTTCTAATTAAGGGCTGAGGAACCTCACTATCCTGGCCTCCCTGAAACCCCACAATGAATTCTCTATCAAAGTCTGGGAAAACTGGACTTGACATTCCTGATATTTCTAAGAAAAGAAAAACACCACCTCTTTCAAGGCCTTTATAAGTTATAAAGGAGCACAAGAAAAGGGGTGGAAAACACAAGCACAATTTTTTCCCCATGCAAGGCCATCTTCAATAGATTCATAACAGACAATCAGACCTAACATCAATCCCTGCAACACTAATATATGCATCTCTCCTGAGTTCAATACTTCACTATTTACCAATAATATCTGGTAAATTTTCAACTGATTTTCAATCCCTCTTTCAGGGTATAAACCACATCAACTTGGCGTTGTTTTTCTAGTAAAATGGAGACTGTGTATCAAACACTTCACCAGTCTAAATTACATCTATGGCTCTCCCTTTCTCCACGAATTTTGTAATTCTATCAAACAGACCAGTCAAGTTTATGTGGCATGATTTGTTATTTAAAATGACTCCCTCACTGCAGTTTATTGCTCATGCTTCTGTATATTCTCTAGGTGCTAAGAGAATTGTTTATCTTAACAGTTGTTCCATTAGTTTACTAGGGAGTGAAGTCAGATAGTAATTGCCAGGCTCACTCTTTTTTTCCTGTGGCAATCACAGAAGGCACAAGGTTACAACCCATAAAACAAACTTTTGAGAGTCACACCCTCCCTCCCCCCGCGGCCCCTCCCTTGGCATCGGGACCGAGAGCAGGGCCGTGGCTCCAGTGGGGGGACCATATGGACAGGGGTAAGGAGGCTGAGGCCACAGCTGGGGGTGGGGCTGGGAGCGGGACAGCTGCCAGGGGACCGCTAACAGTTTGGGACCTCTGCAATAAAAGAAAAGATGACCCATACATGTTTACGTGAAAAGCCTGAAGCAGAAAGAAACTGCAGTTCAAAAGAGGACAAAACCAAGCATTGTTTTAGAAAGAATTTTTATTTAATTATCTTTATGCACAAAACATACATTTCATTACAAAAATGAATACTTACATGTTACTTTTAAAACTAGATTGGGCAAAACACTGGAGAAGATATTGTACGGAACACTCCTGCATCAGTCTCCAGACAGCAGAAGGAGAATAAGACTAGACACAAAACGGTTACTAACCTCTGTAACTGTTGTTCTTTGAGATGTGTTGCTCATGTCCATTCCATGACCCACCTTCCTACCCCTCTGTCGGAGTTGGCCAGTAAGAAGGAACTGAGAGGGTGCGTGGCTGGCAGCGCCCTTTATACTGGCGCATAAATGCATGGCTCTGGAGGGCGCTAGAGCCAACCCAACGGATACCACTAAGGGAAAAATCTCCAGCAATGGTGCACTTGGCACACACATACCTAACATGGAATGGACATGAGCAACACATCTCAAAGATCAACACTTACAGAGGTTAGTAATAATTTTTTCTTCTTCAAGTGCTTGCTCATGTCCATTCCACGTTAGGTGACTTGCGAGCAGTACCCCAAGGAGGTGGGCTCAGAGTTCACGGGCATACAGACTGCAACGCAACCCTTTGAAACTAGCGTTGGGCTCAGGCCCTTTGGGTGACGGTGTAGTGGGACATGAAGAAATGTACCAGCCACCAGGTCACGGCTCTACAGATGTCCTGGATTGGGACCTGCGCTAGGAACGCGGCTGACGAAGCTCGGGCTCTTGTTGAATAAATGGTTAAAATGGCCTGAGGTGGGATGTTTGTCTGGTCGTAGCAAGCTTGAATACAGGCTGTTATCCGGGACAATATCCTTTGAGATGACACAGGTAGCCCTCTCATCCCTTCCGTTATTGTTACGAAGAGTTGCGTGGATTTGCAGAAGGGTTTAGTCCTCCCAATATACAAGGTGAGGGCCCATCTAACGTCCAACGAATGAAGCTGTCGTTCCTCAAAATTCTTGTGAGGTTTCCGGAAGAAGACTGGTAGGAAAATGACTTGGTTGTTATGGGATTGTGACACCACCTTTGGCAGGAAGGCTGGATGGGGGCGCAGTTGTAGGGCTGGCCTTAGGGGAAATGGCACCCTGGGCAAACTTGCATTTTTGGTGCTCCGCCATTGCCCCGGCCCCCATGGGCTCCCACCCTCCCTTCACCCCTAACCCCTTCACTGTGCTCCCTTTTCCCCTAATCCCTGCACTCCCCTTCTCTGCCTCTTACCCTTGCACCCCCTTCATTCCTACCCCTGCACTGTGCCCCAGCCCCTGCACTGTGCCCTCTTCACCCCAACCCCTGTACTCCCCTCCTGTGCTCCTAAATCCCTGTACCCCCTTTACCTCTCTCCTACTGCGCCAACCCCTGCACTGTACCCTTTTCACCCCAACCCCTCCCTCCTACACCCCATTCCCTGCACTGTGCCCTCTTCACCCCAACCCTGCCCCCCTCCTATGCCCCTAACCTCTGCAGCCCCCTCCTCACCCACATGGGAAAACTAACCTGGATGCAGTGATGGAGCAGCTGGCACTGCTGCTGGCTCCCCCACTAGACGGCTGCTCCTCTGCCCCATGCACCCCTAGGGGGCTGTGAGGGGAGGAGCGAGGTCAGGGCTCCCTGCATCCAGGTCACTTTCACTGCCTGGGCTGCATAAGGGGAGAGCAAAGAGCAGCAGCTGCTGATGCTCACCTCACAGCACAGGTTAGGAAAGTGACCTGGATGCATGGAGCCCTGGTGTGTGTGTGTTGAGGGGAGTGTGTGTGTGTGTGTGTGTGTGTGTGTGTGTGTGTCTGTGTCTGAGCGCACTGTCTCTTTAAGAAAGCACTCAGGGTCAGGTGCCTGAAGGCTTGTTCAGGCACAAGCAGCTGCTGCTGGACTCAGAGAGGCAGCAGCACACACAGGTTCCCCCTGTCCTGTCACCCCAGCTCAGTGGAGACTGGGTACATGGGTGGGGGGAGGTGGGCACCCCGACATCAGCACCCCACCCAGCAGACAGGAGGCTCCCAGGCTAGAGTGGCCAGGGGCTTGGGGGAGGGAGGGGAGAGGAAACAGGAGCAGCTGCACACCAGCAGCGGGGCAGGAGGGGCACCCCTGCTCCGGAGAAGTCCCCTGGCTCGGCTTCTCATCCAACTGCTCCCCTGCAGTTCGGGTCCCTCCCATCTTCCAGATGCTACTGCTCCACCTGTCTGTCTCCACCAGCCCAGCTAGCTCTCAGCAGGTCAGGTAGGAATCAGGCAAACCCTACGCATGGCGCCCCCTTTGGTGGGCTGCCGCCCATATTGCTCACCTGTAGGGATGGCCCTGCACAACTGAACCTTGTCCTTGAAGAATACTGTGTGGGGTGGTTCTGACATAGGGGCCTTGATTTCAGACACCCTCCTGGCTGAGGTGAGCGCCACCAGAAGGTGACATTTCAGGAGAGAAGTAGCAGGGAGCATAATGCTAACAGCTCGAAGGGGTCCCCGTGAGCATCGAAAGAACCAGGCTCAAGTCCCATGGGGGGATAGGCTCGTGAACCTGAGGATAGAGTCTTTCCAACCCCTTAAAAAACCCGACTATTATATTGGGGCTTGGGTCAAGTCAAGCACTCTATTCTCTGAACTAGAACAAGAGTTGATTTCTGCTCATTTATCACCAGGACCAGCACTCTGAAGGTGGCTCGAACCATGCTGATGCTGTTTTGTACTTGAGCCTGCAACCGACCTTTAATCAGCCAGTCGTCGAGGTACGGGTAGACTTGTATGCCTCGCCACCTGAGGAAGGCTGCTACGATTACCATACACGTTGTGAAAACCCATAAGACCGCTGCTAGGCCAAAGGGGAGGGCAGTGAATTGGTTGTGGTGTTGACTCACTATAAGCCTGAGAAAAATGTGAAAACATGCATCGTTTAAGTTGAGGTTTGGCATACCTAGTCTCCTGGATCCAGGAAGGGAATGATGGAGGCAGGGAGACTATGCGGAACCACAGTTTCTAGAGACATCTGTTGAGGCAATGCAGGTCCAAGGTAAGCTGGAGGCCCCCTTTGGGATTAGGAAATACCAGAAACAGAACCCCTTCCGAGTCTTGAGGAACTTTCTCCACGGCCCCCATATGTAGGAGGGATTGCACCTCCTGGATGAGGAAATACTTGTGAGAATGGTCCCAGAAGGAGGATAGGGATGGGGATGGGGGAGGGAGGGGTGGATAGAAACTGAAGAGTATATCTTGTTTTCATTGTGCTCATAAGTGCGTGGCTTATGTTATGAACGACCATGCCAGGGTGAAGAGCAACAGACGGTCCAAAAATAAGGGGGGGGGGCAAAACGATGACTGGTTTAGCACCCTTGGGCACACCTTCAAAAGGCCTGCTTGGGCCCGCCAGAGTATCTCTGAGATTCCAACTGGGAGGCTGAGGTGGACGGCTGCTGGGGCCTGAAGTCCTTCCTGGACGCTGATGGAGTGTAAAGGCCCAAAGACTGTAGAATGGCCCTGGAATCCTTCAGGCCATGAAGTCTCGAGTCAGTCTGCTCTTAGAAAAGAGAAACCTCCAAAGGGGAGGTCCTGGATGAACTGTTGACCCTCATGGGGAAGGTCGGACGATTGCAGCCAAGAGAAACACCTCATGGCAACTGCTGAGGCCATTGTTCTGGCTGCTGAGTTGGCAACATCCAGAGCCACCTGGAGAGAGGTCCTGGACACATTCTTACCTTCCTCCAAGAGGACAGTGAACTCCTGCCTTGAATCTTGGGGCAAGGAGCCTTTGAATTTAGACAGGGAGTCCCACAAATTAAAATCATATCTCCCCAGCAAAGTCTGTTGGTTGGAGATGCGTAGCTGAAGGCTACCCATTCAATATACCTTTTGTCAAGTCTCTTAGTGATCTTTTGTTTTGGGGAAGAGCTTGTCTGGCCTTGTCTGTCCTTTCTGTTCACTGAAGATACTACCAGGAACCCCAGGGGAGGGTGCGAATACAGGTATTCAAACCTGCTTGCTGGCACATAATACTTCTTCGCTGCCCTCTTTGAGGTGGGGGGCAGAGACGAAGGAGTTTGCTACAGGGCCTTAACTGGTGACATCACCATGTCATTGATGGGCAGGGCTATTTTGGATGGAGCTGCTGCAGCCAGGATATCAATAAGGCTGTGCAATGTCTCTTTGAGCTCCTCAATTTCCAGGCCCAGGTTTGCCGCAACCCTCTTCAGAAGGTCCTGCTGAGCCCCAAAATTTTCCACCCGTGACAGCCTCATCGGGGGGGTGGAGGGGAGTGGGGAAGCTTGCACTTCCTCTTTCTCAATTACATCCACTGGAGCCAACTCCTGGATGTCACTACTGGGGTCAGGGTCCAGTGCTGAGCAGGAAGGAGTGGTGGCCCATCTCTCAGAGACCACGGAGTAGGAGCAGTGGAAGGAAGGACCCGAGACTGGGGGAAAACTCCCAAGGATTCCAATAAGGCCACTGCATCAGCCAGTGACCTGCTGCCCAGGAGCCAGCTGTGGGACCAGTACCAAACCTCTGTGGTCCATCAACTGGGTATCGGTGGTGGGCCTTTGGTGGCACATAAGGTTCCCCTTCAGATTCCAAAGAGAAGTCTTCTTTCAGCGACCACAGTGGAGAGGTACCCGCTTCCGCATCCATACAGTGCCAGGGTTCTGAGGACCAGTGATGTATCGGAGATCAGGTGAGGTTTGCCCCAAGAGGGTGCAGAGGTACCCGGTGCCAGGAAGGCGCACGATGCTCCCTGCTTCCAGATGCCAGAGCTGGTGGGTGCCCCATTGGTGTTGGCAGGCCCAGTAGAGAGAGACGGTCCCTAGCTGCCTGGAAAGTCTCTGGGGTCGATGGTACTATCAGACTGCTGTAACTGTGGTGGCTTCCCGGAGTTGATGGAGGGTCCCGCACCAGACTCAACACTCTGGGAGGAGTCAACGGTGCCAACACGGGTCCAAGAGCAGACAAGTAGCCCGGCACGAGTCTCACTATACTGCCTTCTCCCCGCTTGTCTCTCTTTGGCACCGGTGAGCGCCCTCTCTCAGTGCACTGCTGCTTCTTCTACTTCTTCCTTGACACTGGAGATGGTGAGTGGTGCCGAGGGAGCATTTGGTACTGACGGCGAAGTACTTGGTGCGAATTGGAGTGGCTCAGCTCTGAGACTGGTCTGAAGGTGGCTCTCATGAGGATAGCCTTCAGCCTGATGTCCGTGTCTTTCTTAGTGCGGGGCCTGAAGTCCCGACAGATCTGACATTTGTCCCTCATGTGAGTTTCACCCATGCACTTTAAGCAGCTGGAGTGCGGGTCACTCACGGGCATAGGCTTGCCACAGGAGGCACAAAGCTTGACATAGTCCCTCTATGATAGGAACTAACTATATACACAAACTACTTGAAAACTATATACACTAAAATAACTACAAACGTAGAAAAAACCCCAAAAACCACTAGGAAGAAGCCTTGCTGAAGCAAGAAGGGTTGTTCCAGCAACTGTCACAGGTGGTAAGAAGGAACTGAGCCAGTGCGTGGCCGGTGGCGCCCCTTACACCGGTGCATAAGAGCGCAGCACCAGAGGGTTAAGTCCAAGAGGTGTGCATATTTATCATGTTCCCACAACTTGTGCTGTGAAACTACACTTTAAATAGAGCAACTGTAATTGTTTATTAAATAAACATATTAAGCAAATCAATTAGAGGTACAAAAAATTAATGCTTATGAATCAATAGTCTTAAAAATACAGTACTCTCTTGCCTTGGGTGAATGCTACGAGTCTCAACCAATTAATTTTTACAAATGTCATTGACTGCTGCTCTGATTTAGGCCCAGCAGCATGGAATCTGCATCTTGTCAGCTTTGGCAGTAAGTGACCAAAGAAGTTTGCTGAATTTATTTACTCCTTTGTGGTTCTGGCAGAGGTTGCACCTCAAGGGAATTACAGCAACATTTCAAAAGTTAACAAAGAATTTCAGGTGTACTGTTTATACTAAAATATAAATGTTAACAGTTCACTAAATAACCCTTGCGTGCCCTGCAAGCCCTTGGACACTATTGCTGTGGTAAGAGCAAGAGGGTAGTTACCATGACCTGCTTTTCAAGATCAGGTATTCCCTGTTTCAATTTATTTTTTTGTTGAGTCCATATCAAACTGACCACGTATTTCCAACTACTGAACTTCAAATGAGCTTCCAGTCATAATTGTACCAGCTACTGCTGGCCACAGTGGACAGTGCATAACTTTCAAAATGCAATAGTTTTAGAAGGACTGAAAGTGATCTAGTTGCATGATTTGCATGCCCTGTTCTCCACAATGGACAAGCAGTCATGTTACCTGAACCTGTTTTATCAACAGCTGTTGAAATTGAGAACAATTACATTTCCAGTGTGAACAGGAACTAAAAGACCAGCAGCACCCAGGCAACATCTGGAAATAGGAAACACTATCTCAATGAACAGTCCTTTCACTGAGGGCCTGTGTGTTGATGACATTGGATCCTACTTCTGCAAAAGCCCAGCCAAAGCAGGAGTGTTGATCTGGTGAAAAATATTCTATTTCAGAAACTTTATGGAGCTCTAATTATTAATGGAAGATAAAGTTCTTACTATTACTATTCTTACCTATATGCCAGCACTTAACTGGAAGAGCCTCTGTTAACACTTGGCTCCGGGATTCCTATCAGAATTGTTTGTGTTAATATTTTCTGTAACAGCTAAGCTGTTGGGATGTTGGCTGCCAATGCTTCCCATTCTGAACGGGCAAGTGGATCAGGAAACAATACAAGGTCCTTGTAGTTACTGTACTGCTGAGCGAGGTTCTTGTGCCTCATTCTTTAGTAAGAGTCCATTCCCCACAAGGCAGAATAATCCTCTGAATGGCATATCACAAGCAGCTACTGTGGAGAAGATTGTGATGTCACAGGTGAGAATTAGAATGAGCAGAAGCAGCAGAAGCCAAACTCTGAAGAAACCTGTTTTTATGCAAGTGTCCCCTGGTAATACACGATTGAAGCAAACTGCAGGATTCTCTTTTCTGAGTTTTCCATGACATCTTGCCAGCTCCTTCCCATAAACAGGGTGGTACAATTTGGCCAGAAGGACAGCATCTCACTCCCTTCCACAGCCAAAAAGCAGGAACTCAAGAATGTCCCAATCATAGTTTAAATGGTCTTTCTGCACCAATTCTTTCATACTTACAGCAAGTAAGGGGATTTATAAACATGGTAGTCCATGGAGCTGCAGAGCTCAACAACACATTTCTCCACCCTCTCATTACAAAGACAGTTGTTAGGCAAAGACAAGTTTGGTTTTACTGTGGTGTGAATCTGAAATGCACCTGCCAAGATCTGTTTCACTATGAATAATGGAGAATACAGACATCTCAAAGGACCTGAGGGCTCTGTGAAGTGAGACAGAAGGATATTCCTCATCATAAGACTTTACCTCTGAAACCAGCACAGCTTGTGCATCATATAATCACAGCCAACAATCAGCTACGGAACAGTAACTATGAGGCAGTCAGCGACTTTGAAGACCCATGGAAGCAGTTGAATCTGGTGGCTAGCTGTACTGGATGCCCCTCCTGGTCCTGGAGCAATTGCCTTTTCCAGCTAATGGTGCTGGGGCTCATGTGTTAAGCATTCCATTAGGTGCAAAACACTGCCACCCACCAGGTGTCTAATGTCACTGAAGAGCCACTGTAAAACCACTACCCTTGAAGCAGTCCCCAGTAGGTGGACCAATGCTCCAAGGATCACTTGACTAGCAGTGTGGCAGCTCAGCTCGGCACACTGAAGTGGGTTTTGTTTATAGCCTTTCTGGGATATTTGGTGTCAATTCAACCCTGCCTTTATACTCAGTGTACTGTTTAATGATCTTGTTTGCAGTGTGTTTTCACCAGGCTTGCCACCCCAAATCAACCTCTGGGCTAAGAAGGCAGAGCCCTGAACACATGCGGGTGGAGAGGTGAAGGTATTAAGGAATTTTCTATGAGTCACAATAGAATTAACAAGTATTAAATGGCGGAAACAAATGCAAGTATAACAGCCTGATTTTGCTTTTCACACAGAAATCCACGTAAGTAAAAGGAGTTACACCAGGGTAAGAATGATATGAAAGCAGAATGAGGCCCCACATTTAAAAGAATTGCATGCAACTGCCCTATGCAATTGGAAGACACAATACCAGTGAAGACAAGAACTGAGCAACTAATGGATTCTTCAGTTTGAAGACAACCCAAAAAATCAGGAAAAAATCCAGTTTGATTTGAACCAAAATCAATTTTTTTCAAAATCTGTCAAATCAAAAAACTAAAAAAATCTTTTTCAATCAACTAAAATGTTCTGGGTTGATTCTAAACAAACTTTTACTTTTTTTGTTTTGATTCAGCTATTTGAGTGTTTTTCATCCTTTTTTGTGTGTGTTTTTTTTTAAACAAAATGGCCCAAATTTGAATTCAAAATGCTGTTCCAAAATGAAAAGTCAAAATGAAACGTTTCAAAATTAAAAAGTCAAACATTTTGACTTCCTCATAGCCAAATCTTTTGTCCAATTCTATACAAATTCACTAAGTTTTAGAGCATTGAAAAATACATTTTTTGATAAAAAAATCTATTGGTCAAAAAAACTTCACCCAGCTTTAGTGAGGATCTGTACAGAGGTCATGTGCAGAAAACTTTATGGTGGAATTCTCAGACTCTGTGTCATCTCCCCACCATAGGTTTAACAAACCTAGGTGTATGGAGGATCCCCTACCTTGTTATAAGGTCCCAGTTCAGTACTACTGGGATTTAGAGAACAGGTATGTTATCAACCCAGATGCCCAATCACAATGTGGCTTTGGACGATAAATGGCCCAAACTAGACAAACACACCACAGTGAGCATAAACCTTAAAAGCATACTGACACTTGTGGCTTTAAGACACAGCATCCTCTATCCCATGTGGAAGGGAACAACAGCTTTAATGAAGATCAGAACTTTTAGGTACAACACAATACAGATGCAACTTAAGATTGGTCTGTGGGAAGCATCACTGAAGACACTTATCCTTGTGACCTCTCCTCCATGAGTGCAGGGCATGTCTGCTTTTGGTTAATATACCATGAGGGGCAATGCAGGAACAAGTCCCTTTGTGTGATTCAAGGCCTGATAAATCAAAAAGTGATTGCTGCTGGAGAAGGGGAAGGCAATTCTCTAAATAAACCAGGCTCAAAGGCAGCATGTCAATAAGCACAGACAGTAGTAAAAAGTGTGTGCAGCTACGGATCGAAAGAGAAAGCTGGGTTTCTCTCAGCATAGGCTAACTGCAGCTGTGCATTTTTCCTTCATGAGAAACCAATGACAAATGACATTTTAAATATTCACCCATTTTCAAAACGCGCATCCTTATCTCAATTAAGTAACAGTATGATTAGCAGAAATGTAACCAGACCCAGCACAGTAAAATCCAATTCTTACTCTTTGAGAGAGAGCCATTCATGGTGCTGCCATTTTTCATGTCCATTTTAACATTTCCCATTCTTCATTTTGCTGCTTCAGTGGATGTCTTACTGAAATTACCTGTGCTGTGGAAGGTGGAGACCAGGTACATATTTGTAAATATAGTATGCCTTTTGTGACTGTAACTACTTTAACTAAATTTAATGCAGTTCTAGCCCGTCAAGTATATTCAGGAGGCTTTTTGTTTTCTGAGCAGAATTACTACATCAAGTTTAGGGAACAACAAATCCAATAATACTGAAAAGTGCTACTTACACATTACAGAAGGTCATCTAATTTAGTACACAATGTTCCTCTAATACTTTGACTCGCCTGCAAGCAGTCCACCTATACTCTGCCATATTGAACCCAACACTCTGCATGTCCATACAATTTAATATTGTAATGACTGAGGAAAATCAAAGCATGGAATGAAACAGGAAAAACATAGCTGAAAGATCTGGATGCCAGATGAAGGACCCTAGCCATACTGGATCCAGCTGGAGAACTAAGCATAAAGACAACTGATTTCAACACCACACTTTCATTTGTTGAATTTTACATAACATACATAATTGATGAACACGGCAAGGGAAGCATCAACTCATATACCACAACAGTGTGTTTAGGTCTCGTGCTACACCAGGCAACAGAAGGAATGTCAAGACAGATTCTAATTTTTGAAAAGAAAAAGGTACTTTCTCTCTCTTGTAAGTCCAAGCTGATGAGTAGGTCCCAACCTTGCTAGGAGGTTTCCTCAGAGCCCTGATCCTGGCGCACAGTGAGATAGAAAAATGAGGGTAAAGGAAACACTGCGGTATACCTGAAAAGGAGAAGTCACACACATTGCAAAAAGGTAGGAAACTGCACATAAAGTTCTTTTCCTTAGGCTTAGCTCTCAGGATAAAGGCTGACTCCAACCTCTGTTAGTGCAGAGGACGTGGCACCCAGAGTAAATAACAAAGCCAAGTCTCAGGCAGAAAAGACTGAACACCATACATACGAGGTTTCAAACAGACTGTTGGCAGAACTGAATCAGAAGGAATTTTCTCTGTACAAATAACATTCAGCATCAAGTCCTCTATAGGGCAAGAACCAAACTTGTGCAAGCATTTTACTTTAGCTCTCGTGCAAGTATAATCCCATCAGCTCCGCAACACTTGCTGGCTCCACATTAGTTGTGCTGATTTATTAATAAATGTACGAAGTCTCCTTTCTCTGTGACGCTGAGGACATAGGTTGTCTGCAATAAAACCACCGCTTGCCATCTTCTCCTCTTGCATAACTTATCACCAAAAGGGTCAGACTCCATGGGGAAGTGCCTGGGTGAAGAGGTGGGTCTTGGAAAATACCCTAAAGGAGGCAAGACTCATAGTGGACTGAAGGAGACAGACAATCTCTAACAAAAGATTACTCAACCACCTTGGGCCCTCCATCAAGGATGTTCTATCCCAAACTCCGTAATCATAACTGGGGCTAACAACAGAAGTGTCCTAGCTGAATACAGCTGCCCTTCTTTCTCATGCAACGAGAGGCAAATTCCTGAGATAGATAGATCCCAGTACAATTATGACTTTGTAAATGACATCAGGACCTTGAACTGGATTCAGAGTTCAATAAGCAACCAAAGTAGAGTGCAAAGCAGTGGCGTGATATGCTCAACACTTTCTTGCTTAGCAAGGTGGCCCACTGTGTGTTGCACCAGCCTTCGTTTTTGGGTGGCTTTCATGATCAACCCCATGTATAGCTTTGTATAACAGGTCTAGCCAGGAGGCAACAAAAGCATGGATCTCCATGGCTATGGTCCTCATCCAGTAAAAAATGGGTCCGATCTTCTGACCAGCATTTGAGGGTAAAAGATTATTTTGACCACTGCTGTCTGGTATTCCAAGAGCAGACATGAATCTAGCAGAACCCAAGGCTGCACACCATCGACAACTGAGAGATGGAGGGGGCTGATATTCTCGGCTGAAAGTGGTCATATTCTGCCAGTTTCTCCAAGTTTTCCCTTTGCCAACCTCCATCATCTCTATTTTGGCCATATGGAGCTAGCTTCTTTTCATTCATATCCTTGTTATGTACAGAGGCATATCATCAACAAGTAGGAAATACGGAACTGGGCGCTGTCATTATACCGTTGGCATTGTAGTCTATACAGAATCTCAGTATCTCCCTTGACAGCCTCACAAACTTGCTGAATAAGAGGTGACTGGATGTTTCTCTGTAGCTCTATCGAAGAATGGCTGCTGCAATGAGTCCAAATCTGACTTAGTACAGTATATAGATCTGCAAGCGAGAACAAGAAAGCCTCTATTCTATGTTCACTTGAGGACTTCCCCTTTCCCCACACCAGCCAGCTCCCAAAGGAAGAGACTTACA
This sequence comes from Lepidochelys kempii, assembly GCF_965140285.1. Classification (NCBI taxonomy): domain Eukaryota; kingdom Metazoa; phylum Chordata; order Testudines; family Cheloniidae; genus Lepidochelys; species Lepidochelys kempii. The sequence goes on along the minus strand of NC_136385.1, from coordinate 91,157,122 downwards.
AACACTTTATATTCCTAGAAAAGGAATATTTAGATTGTAAACTCTTTGGGGGCAAGGTCTTTGCATTCATGTGTGTCTATATAATGCATGCCATACTGTTGGCACTATACAAACAGTGAATAAAAAGGCTTGTATGTATTTGCACTATACCTATTCTGACAGTCCATGCCTTTGCCTCAACTCTGAGAAGTTGTTTCTTTGTGGGAGATCTCAGGTCTGATCCTGGAAGACACTGAACACTCCATTTTCTAGTGAGTTCAATGGAAGTTGAGGACACAACACCTTCAAGGATCAGGCCCCAGTTAGGTATACGTCACAAGATTCCCTAATTGGGATGGAGCCTCTCTTCTCCACAAACTCTGGAGAATTCCCTTTTCCTGTCAGAGTCATACTTCCTCTAATAATGGCATCAGCAAAAACTTCCTGGATAAAATGCTCTACGTTCTGTTTTATAGCATCCATCTCACTAACAGCCAATTACTACTTTCATTGTGTCCATCTTGTCATCCTTCTCCCAGCAGCACTTGCATGGAGCAGGCCATTAGAGCAGGAGGCCAGACAGGCTTTCTTCTGCCTTAGGCAAAAACGTCAATGGTTGAGCACTTTCCTTACCCTGGTGGGCAAAGGAAGAAAGCTCCAGATGTTATCCTCTGACACTAGAAGCAGCAAAAATGAAAAAGTAAAGAAAATCTCTCCAGCTGAATCTTGTATATTCTTCACACAATGGCAATTGCTAAACCACCCACAGTTCCTGTCCAGTTTCATCTCAGAAGGTTAGCTGGGCAAGATGTTACCTTTCTGTCTTATCAAATATACGATAGGCAATTGGATGTAGGAATTGGTTTGTCCTAACAGAATATCATTCTTACCTCCAACTAGAGGATTTTCAATGTCTTTTATTAGAATATTTACACATTACACCTGAAAATCATGCATTCCAAGAGGAGGCAGAGTCAAAGAGCCAGCGAAGAATTCATCAGAAGAAATTGTTTCTTGCTAGGATTTATCTGAGAACCCTGGAAATCCAAAATCAGCATCTGCCACTAAAGTTTAATTTAACTCTCCACTACATGGCAATAATAGCAGAGCTTATACCAGCAGAATGTAAAGACCACTTAATTTAGATGGGTAAGCTCTTTGGGGAAAACATTATGACATCTTGTATGTTTGTGCAGCACCCAGATCAATGAGAACCCAAATCTTGACTGGGGACTCTGGGTGCTACTTGAAACGACACTACAATATGAATCCACTGAAATAATTTCCATAGGAAAGTGATGGCTTTTGTTTTCATGAGGTAAAAAGTAATGGTTTAAAGCTACATATTCTTTATTAAGCAATAAAAAGACAAACATTTGATTACAGTGGAAACAATTTCAAGCTCTTGGGAGTTTTTTTCAACTTATTTTTAACTTGAAATTTAAGCTTCAGAGTCATCTGGTTGCATTGTCTGAAAAGTCTTGATTTCTGTATAATGCTAATTATAGCCTAAAAGGAGCTCTGCTAACATAGGTTTGCTGTGTTCATGTTTTTCTTCAAAGCAGCAAGTTGACCGAGCTGGCAAATCCCAGTCCAAAGGCAACAGAGCAACAAACACCGAGAAGAATATCAGCACAAGTTGCTATATTTGCAAAGACTAACACTTTGGTGACTTATACTGGTCAAACAACCTCCAATATTATTGTATGTACTTGGTTTGGCAAAATGGAATTAAAATATTTGTTTAAAATATTGTTTAAAATATTATGTTTAGGATCCCAAGTCACTATCACAATGTATAGATTTAAAAGCAAAACATTTGAAAGTCATCTCCTGCTTTATCTACCTGTTAAGACTTACGCTCAGAGTTCTGCACTTCACATTCTACAAGTGATGAAGTCATTAACATCCCAAAGCAGGGTAAGAAATGCAGCTTTGTGTCCCATTTGTACATTAATGTTGTCAACTCTTGGGAGAAGAAACAGAATACTGTCTCCAGGTCTAGGCTGAAAAGAGCTTCTCAGTTCATTGTTTACATTTTTTTTTCTTTGCAATGTTCTGTTAATGACAATGGCTCTTAAACAGTTTTTAATTTTTAAAAAACACTTTCAGACCACCTTTAACATCTGATTTCATGGATTGTTTTTGATGTAAATGTGGCCCAACTGCACCCTAACCTGTAGGTGAAACTGGTTGGGTCTAACACAACGGCTAGAATGGGAATAGTTTGGAGTTTCCAAAGGAAAAATATGCAGCCAGTCACTGCAATTGGTGCCTCACTCATTGAAGATGCCTATAAATCAGAGCCAAACCAGACAAATTCCAGCTTAGGTAATTATGGTCACCCTAACTGGCTTCCTGTTTTTTCATTTGGATAAGCAGTTCTTCACTTCCCCTCCTAAAACTCTGTCAAGGAGCGCTGCTGTTGTATTTCCACTCCAGAGACAGGTATTTCAATGGTGGGAGAAATGATAGGGTGACAATATTGCATTCTACAGGTAGGTATTACCTCTACAACAAATATAACTAGATGCTACGTAGTGGTTAGATGTGGAAAAACACCCCAAGATGATCTTAAACTATTGTTCAAGTTGGACAGATATCTGTTCACACACTCCCTTATCCATGTCACTCCAAGGGTATTATGAAACAGTCTTTGCCCTCCTCTTAGACAAATGTAGAGAAGCAATATGGATAAACAGTTTGAATGGTCTTCTATAAGCAACTCCCTACAGAAAGGTCTGCTCCAAAAAAGACGCTCTTCCACCATTTCACGTTTCCACAAATCAGAAGAATATACAAAATGATGAAAAATTATCTGTGTGTCACTTCTTTCCAGTCAGCTTCTAGCTTACCCTTATGCAATTCTCAATCAGAATGATTTAAAGGTCCAATAAGCCCTTCTGCCTGGAAAGCTAGTACTCATGAGGAGAATATGGGTCATTTCAATACACTTGGTTGCGCTTCCATTTTCAGTTGAGCATACAGTACTGACTTTTTTGTTTGGAAACAGTACATATGCTTACCTGGCCTGTGCAGATTTGAGCAGAACCACAAACTGGAGAACATATTCCTTTTCCAAACAATGCAAGTCAGCTATAAAGTGATGATCTACCTCAGTGAAATATGACTCCACTAGATTTAGCACCAACCACTCTAACTGGAAAAAACATCTCAGACTGAATTTTGGTCCCAGGAATATTGAAGAAAAGGAGAATGAGAGACACCTGTATATCTATTTGGTGGAACTGCATTGCTACTTCTCAAAATATATATCCACTCTGTATACAGAATATTGCAGCCTCCAGGCTGTAGATCCAGGACATTTCACCAGATTTAGAAGCCCTGAAGGGTGCATGCCTTTTATAGGAACACTTCACTGATAAGAATGAAAGACAAATCATGCCACTATGAAGTGAAAGTGACTCATCTAGATCAGAAATCTTCAGAATTCATCAATGTGTTCAACAAAAGCCTCAAATGCTCCAATTCAGCATCTGTAAGAACTGGCAAATGGGGGAAAAAACAGTTTTTTGTAACTTTTGTTCTTCGAGATGTGTTGCTCATGTCCATTCCATTCTAGGTGTGCGTGCACCGTTGTCGGAGATTTCTGCCTTAGTGGTATCCTTAGGGTTGGCTGCGGCACCGTCTTACTACCACGCTCATCCATCTGTATATTAGGCACCACCGACCCTACACCCTCTCAGTTCCTTCTTACCTGTAACTCCGACAGAGGGGTAGGAGGGTGGGTAACGGAATGGACATGAGCAACACATCTCGAAGAACAGTTACAAAAGGTAAGTAACAGTTTTTTCTTCTTCGAGTGCTTGCTCATGTTGATTCCATTCTAGGTGACTCAAGCAGTATCCTTGGAGGCAGGCTTGGAGTTGTCTGGTGGCTTGTAGTACTGCCCTACCGAAGCTGGCATCGTCAGCGTAGTGGAACATGAACATATGGACAGACGACCAGGTGGCTGCCCTGCAGATGTCATGAATAGGCACTTGGGCCAGAAAGGCTGCCGAAGAGGCCTGCACCCCTGGTTGAGTGGGCAGTCACAATCACCGAGGCTGGAACCTTCCCGTGATCATAGCAGTAGCAAATGCAGGCGGAGATCCACGCAGAAATTCTCTGCGCAGACACCAGGCGGCCTTTCATCCTGTCAGCCACTGCGACAAACAATTGCGTCGACTTGCGGAATGGCTTGGTCCTCTCAATGTAGAAGGCTAATGCCCTCCTGACGTCTAGGGAACGTAGCCTATGCTGCTCCTCCGATTTATGCAGCTTTGGGAAAAACACAGGTACGAAAATGTCCTGGCTAGTATGAAATTGGGAGACCATCTCGGGCAGGAAGGTTGGGTGTGGTCTTAGCTGGACCTTGTCCTTGTAGAAGACCATATAGGACAGTTCTAAGGTGAGCACCCTACACTCTAAGACACCTTCCAGGACAGGAGAAGGAGAGCAGGAAGCCACAGGTTCGAAGCGGGGACCCGTGAGCCGCGACAGCACTAGATTCAGGTCCCACCGTGGGACGGGGTCCCTGATGTGCGGGTAGAGGTGCTTGAGGAACCTGGCCATCATGTCCTCGGTGAAAACTGACCAGCCCACGAATGGCGGATGGAAGGCCAAGATGGCTGCCAAAGGGACCTGGATAGATGAAAGGCACAGGACTTGGAGTTTGAGATGTAGAAGGTAGTCCAGGATCAACTGCCTCAAGGTAGTCCAGGATCACTGCTAGGTGGGTTGCTCTGGTGAAGTGTTTTCTACTGCACAACAGGACCCGTTGGACATCAGCCAAGAACTGCTGCTCTCTCTCATTTAACCATGCAGCAGCCAAGCCATCAGGTGCACTGCCTGCAGGTTCGGATGCAGAAGACTGGCGTGGTTCTGGGATAGAAGATCCGGCCAGAGCGGTAGCTGTAATGGAGCGGCCAACGAGAGGTCCAGCAACGTGCTGAATCAGGGCTGGCACGACCAAGTTGGCACTATGAGAATCACCCTGTCCCGCTTGATCTTCACAAGGACCCTGGACATAATGGCACCAGAGGGAAGGCTTACATCAGAGCTCCCGACCACTTAAGCAGAAAGGCGTCCGACAGGGAGCAGAAAATGTGGCATTTCCTGTTCCCTGGACATGAACAGGTCCACTCGTGGAGTCCCCCACTTGCAGAAGATAAGCTGAGCACGTCTGGATGGAGGGACCACATGTGGCAAGACAAGAAGGACCTACTGAGGCAATCTTCCCAGGCATGCTTGGCCCCACGGAGGTAAGCGGCTACGAGATGGATATCATACTGCAGACAGAAGTTCCAGAGTTGGAGAGCTTCCTGGCAGAGGACAGATGACCTGTCTCTTCCCTGTCTGTTGATATAGAAGACTGTCATCATATTGTCCGTTAGGACCTGCACCACCATGCCATGCAATGGAGGCAGGAAGGCTTGGCAGGCCAAGCAAACCACTCTGAGCTCCCTGATGCTGATATGCAGGGAGCGATTGTGACTGGATCAACAACCTTGAATGCTGAGTGTGTCCAGATGGGCTCCCCACCCTAGGTCCGAGGCATCTGAGAAGAGAGTTGTCAACAGGGATGGAGCCACAAAGGAGACCCTTCCAGCACCGATGTGGGATCCTGCCACCACATGAGCGATGACAGAACACTGTCAGGAATCCTGACCACCCGGTCCATGATGTGCTGGTTCGGGGCATAGACTGACGCCAGCCATGCCTGCAGGGGCTTGAGGCGGAGCTGCATGTGCTGGACCATGTAAGTGCATGCTGCCATGTGACCCAACAATTTCCAGGCATGTGTGGGTGGTGGTGAGAGGGTGGGTTCGCACACACGAAATGAGGTCCACTATGGCTTGGAACTGAGTCTCGGGGAGGAAGAACCTGGCCTAAGTGGAGTTGAGGACCGCCCTGATAAATTCTATACATTGCACTGGGGTGAAGTTTGACTTTCTCGTTTATTACCAGCCCCAGATAGCAACAGGTGGCACAGGCCAGATTAAGATGCCTCCGCACCTGATCTCAGGACTGGCCCTTTATGAACCAGCTGTCAAAGGACAGGTAAATTCGGACTCCTCAACGTCGCAGGTAAGCGGCCACTGGCTCTATACACTTTGTGAACATTCTCAGGTCCGACGAGAGACCAAAGGGCATCACCGTGAACTAGAAATGGTGCTGGCCCAACATGAAATGGAGGAAGCGCAGGTGCCCCAAGAAAATGGAAATATGACAGTATGTGTCCTTTAAATCGAGGGGAGCATACCAGTCTCCCAGACCCAGGGAGGGGATGATGGAGGCCAGGGAGACCATGCGAAACTTCAACTTCTTGAGAGACTTGTTGAGACGACACAGGTCCAAGATGGGTCTGAGGCCTCCTTTTGCTTTTGGGATTAGGAAATAACCGGAGTAGAATCCTTTTCCCGCAATGTCCCAAGGGACCTTCTCCACCGTCCCCAGGCACAGGAGGTTTTCAACCTCCTGGATCAGCAATTGCTCGTGAGAAGGGTCCCTGAAGAGGGACAGGGAAGGGGGGTGGAAGGGAGGGCCGGCTACAAACTGCAGGGTATAGCCCAATGAAATCATGTCCATCACCCAACGGTTCGAGGTGATACAGGACCAGGCCAACTGGAAAGAGCAGAGGAGGAAAGAGAGAGATGGATCCAGCATATTGACCGAGGCATTGTCCCAGGGCACACCCTTAAAAACGACTGTTTCTGGCCTCCCTGGTTTCTGTGAGGGTCCGATTGTGCAGCTGAATGGGAAGATGAAGGATATTTCCGTTTAGGCCTCTTGTCCTTGTCTTTCCTCCTGTAGTTCCCCAGGACCTAGAGTGCGGAGGAGGAGGAGGTGGAAGGCAGAACAGCTTCCTGGCCTGCTGAGGGGTGTGAAGGCACAAGGACTGGAGGGTGGCTCGAGAGTCTTTAAGGCTTTGTAGCCTCATTTCTGTGAGCTTGGAGAAGAGCACCGTCCCCTCAAACGGGAGGTCCTGAATAGTGGCCTGCATCTCTTGGGACAACTGAGAGGTCTGCAAAAATGAGCTGCGTCTCATTTCCACCGCAGATGTGACCACCCTGGCCGCCGAGTCAGTAGTGTCCCAGGCCATCTGAAGGACTCCCCTGGCCACCGCCATACCTTCGTCCACCAGCGCAGCAAATTCCTAGGCATGATTCGGTGGGAGAACCTCCTTGAATTTATAATTTCAACCTGTCGGACTCGTCGAATATCTGCCCAATGATGCCTGGTGATCTGACACCCTAAGCTGAACACCGGCTGACGAATAAACCTTTCTGTCAAATAAATCAAGTCTTTTGGCATCCTTATTTTTGGGGGTGTCACTAACGTGGTCCTGTCTGTCCCTTTCGACACAGCCAGGGATGCCGGTGCGGGAGACTGTGTACAGGTATTCAAAACCTTTCGTAGGGACATCTCTTTTCTGCTTTCTTGGAAGTCGGTGGAATAGAAGAGGGCATTTGCCACAGTGACTTGGCAATCTTGAGAACCCATGGACGAACGGGCAACGTGACCTGGACGGGGTGGCAGCCGAAATAACACTGAAGAGGTCATTGGCCTCCTCCATGACCTCTTTCCTATTGGTAAGTTCAGGTTCTCAGGCACCCTTGTAAGGAGGGCCTGGTGTTCCTTAATGTCATCATGGGGACTGTTTGTATGCAATGGCCTGGCCACCACCTCGTCCAGGGATGACGACTATGATTGCACCGCCTGTGGAGGAACTTGTTCCCCTTCCTTCTCCAGGGAGGGGCCCCTGGTCACCGGGGTCCAATGTGCTGCCCCTGCAACGGATTCAGCACCGTGCTCTGACTGTGGTGCCATGGCCAGTTTATCGGAGACTGCCAGATAGGGGTGGTAGGGGACCGGCATTCACAGGCACACCCCACGGATTCCAGTATGGCCACTGAGAGGGCCACTGCCCTTGCTGTGATGTAACCGTGGTGGGTGCTGCACCAGTCTTCTAGATCAGTGGTGAATCCGCCTTCAATGTGAAGGACTGAACTCTTGGTCCAAGTTGGACCACTGTCCTTCTGGCGACCACGGTGGAGCCATCAAGGCCTGAGTCCGCCTGCTGACTCTGGTGAGCAACCAGCTAGGCGAGGGCGAGTAATGATGCCTGCTGTAGAAACGGGATCAGGGGGATCTGTGATGGTGAACAGCCCCTCCTGGGCGGGGACCGACGTCCAGGAGACTGCCTAAGGGAGGGTGACCAAAGCCTAGGGGACCTGCAGCCAGAAGCTCACCGGTACTGGTGATATAGAGACAGATGCCTTGACTTCGGAGTCCCATGCCTAGTAGGCGGAAAATGTGTCAAGGACCTGGGTCTTCTGGCTGGAGACCCAGGATACGGTGCCGGGATCCGAGGTTGTGGAGATGGGGATCTGCACCTATGGTCCGGTGAGCAGGGGTGCTCCACCATCCTCTGAGGCTGCACCATGAATGGCTTGCCCTTAGGTGCTGGGGTCTTAGCCAAGTCCGCCACCTGGTGCGTTGCCTGTAGGCTCATTTGGTCTTTGGCCACCAGGACTGCCTTGGGCACCAATGGCCCTGGAAGAGGCCGGGGACCCCTGTTGCTTCCTGGGGCTGGGGGCGGATCCCTGTGTAGCCCCAAAGTGGGTGCAAGGCCTGACATAGGTCCTTTGCCCGAAGTCCTCTTGTCTGGTGCCGAGGGGCTCCTCTTCTTTTGCCACTTCTTTGGCACCGGCGAAGGGGAATGGTGCCAGCTGTGCGCTCCGCACCGAAGCACAAATACTCGGCATGGGGTCCACAGTGGAGGGCTCCGACGCACTTGTGCGTTCGAAGTCAGAAGTTTTTACAAATCCGACACTTGTCTTTTCTGTGGGATTCCCCCAGGCACTTCAGGCAAGTATCATGGGGATCACTGATAGGCATGGCCTTATGCATGTTGAGCGGGGCGTGCCCCGCTCTGGGACTCTAAGTACACTAACCAAACTATATTAAAAGCTAACTAACTACTTACAAACTACTTTACAACTATGTACAGATAAGAGAACAAAAGGCTATAAAGAACTGCTAATGCTCTTGTGATCTGCAAGAAGAGGGGCTCTAACCAACTGTCACGGGCAGTCAGAAGGAACTGAGAAGGCGTAGGGTCAGTGGCACCTAATATACTGACGCATGAGCGTGGCACTCAAGGGGATGCCACAGCTGACCCTATGGATACCGCTAAGGCAGAAATCTCCAACAACTGTGCACGTGGGAACGCACACACCTAGAATCGTATTGACATGAGCAAGCACTTGAAGAACAGAAAATTATTCTTACTCTAGTCTCCTGACAAAATTAGCGAGGAGTGCTAAAAACTAGAACTGCATAGTGATGTCCTGAATGGAATTCATAAAGAATTCTGCTCTTCACACTTTCCAGTTCTAGCAAGCTCTACTTTTTTCCTCTATTTCTGGTGGGAAAGCTTTAGCAACAGGTGGGTTTTGTGCAATTAACCAAACATGGTCAAAAATTGGCTTAATCTAATCTCCACTAATAGCTCAACTCCACAGATGAGCTCCCTCAACTGAGTACACTTTATCTCTGGCCCTCACACTTGTCTTGGGTTTTGACAATTGCATTGTCCCAGACTATTGAAAATTGTCTTGAATGATGATGAAAGGAGATATACGGTGATACTGTAGTCGTGTTGGTCCCAGGACGACTACTGATGGCTCTCAAATTGAGGACCAATCATTAACATCAGAGGCAAACTGGGGAGTCAATGGAGGAAGGAGAGCATAGGAATGATGTATTCTTTGGTGTCTGACTTGCTGAGGATGTGGGCCATCACATTCTGCACAAGATGACCCTTCTGGGTGTTGCTTCCACTTTGAATCCCAGGTATAGTGAATGACACAATCCTCACTGGAGCTTGCAAATTTTAGTTTAGACCCCCCCATGCCACCTACATATGCTGGGCTGCCTTGTCAGGAACTTGACAGCTGTCAATTTTGAGCAGAAAGTAGAATCAGTTCCTATTCCAAGTCAACAGTGGTTTTTCCAAGCTCTGTGATCTGCCCAGAAGCATCACTGCTTCTGTAGTTCCCTGGACAGTAGCATTATTATTAAAATGGTGTCTTCTGTTAACTGGGAATCGCTCTTTGAGGAGATAAAATGCTGTTAACACCGGGGAGCTGCATTAAGAGAATTATTTTTTGTATTTCTGCCAGAAATTACAAACTCATATTAGTGGCAACGAGTTGTTCAAAGGGCTGAATTATGTCATTCCTTATTGAAGACTTGGAATGAGTGTTCCAGTGGTGCTGAAGTCCAAAAAGTGTTCAAGCAGTGAATAGCAAGTATAGGTCTGCACCCCTATTAGCAGAGATTTCATCTGGTTAGGGTCACAGGCTTGGCGAGTACATGGATGGGAAAAATACAAGGTAAACCCCAATGTCAGAGGAAGTGATATTGGTGATTCCATCTTAACAGAGCATCAATGCCATAGTATGATGCTATGGGCTCCTGTGCTGCAGAGGTATCTTTAGAAAGGGACATGTGAAGATCTGATCTGCTCTAGTCCTTAAATATCTATTAGCAATTTTTGCCAGAAAAATTAATAAGTACATTTTGCAGTTTCAGTTCAAGAAGACTTTTCTTTGCTGACTGGAACTTGTATGTAGTGATGACCTTCACTGCAAAGAACCACATTGCAAGAGGCTGCATTTCAATTATATCTTTAGACTTCAAGCATCATAGGGCAGAAATGGCATTTTCATCTGGATTCTGTACAGCACTGAGCACTTTCAGTGCACAATACATAACATATATCAAAATGGGAACAAGGAACAATCTGTTACTTCTCTGCTCAAATTTGCTGCCCATCATATTGATACGCCCACAAACTGGAGTAAGAAAGAACTACACTGAGCTTCTTGAATAATGCAATATTGCTTTACATAACAGACCTAGCCCATCGAACTCTTTGCCACAAGATATCACTGAAATTGAGAGTTCTGCCAGATTCAAAAAAGGACGGGACATTTATATGAATAATGAAAACATCTACAGTTACAATTAAAGATGATTAACAAAAATGAAGTTTGGTAAAGATATAAACCCTCATGCTTCTCAGCATATGGCAATCACTAAACTGAGAGGAGCGGGGGTTGGAAAAAACTGTTATGGTCCATAAATGCCCACTTTGAGGCTTCTTGCACCTTCTTCTGAGACATCTGGTATTGGTCACAGTTGAAGACAGGATGTAGTGGAATAGATGGACCCTTTCACTGTGTCATTGTAACAGAGATAATCATCTTTTAGATCAGTCCTCCAACAGAATCTGAAACCTTCTCCAGTGATTCCAAATGTCTGCACAGAGATTTCAAAAGGCCTCAGAAAATATTTAACACAACACCTTTACAAACATGTAAAAACAGCGATGTGTAGTGCAGCAACTGACAGGCAAGGAGCAAATTATTCATTGATGGATAGGATTCAGATAGCTGATTGAAGCAAATCCAATGAATGCCAAACCAAATCACAGAGGAAGAGATATGAAGAACTAAGATGTAATTTTTCTCTTGTAATTGCAGGGAACTAATAATGTGAGATACCACTAACACAGATTAGCTAGTCTCAACACCTAAGTGAAAAAACAAACAACCACAGCAACAAAGTTGGTACAGGATTCTTTTCTATTCAGGTTTTTTACACCGTAGCCATAACCCCATGGTTTACTGAAGATTTCTAGAGTAAAAGCATACAAGATGACTTACGATAAACTGTTTCCTCAGCATCCATCTTATCTGTGAGGCGCAGATTAAGTAAAACATTTTTTAGCCCTTTGTAAATGCTAATTGATTGTGAACTGCTTTGTGGAAAAGCATGAGTCTTATCCTCAGGACAGACAGTTTCATTGTTCTGGAAGAGGAGAGATGTTAAGAGTGACTGAAGGCCAAGAAGGTGCGACAGTCTTTAGCGAAGCAGTGGAGCAAGTGAAAAACAGGGATGAAATGCTCTTAAGCCACCAATCTTGCTGAAGAGGTGGGTGCTGCATTCTTCACCAGTTGCTTCATTTTTAAAAATAATGTTTTCAAACCATGGTATATTGCAGTGGTTTTCAACCTGTGGTCTTTGGGCCCCTGGGAGTCCACAAACTATGTCTAAGGAGTCCGCAAAAGGTTGTCATTACTATAGAACAGTGTTTATCAACCTGTGGTCCATGGATCCATGGGGGTCTGCAGACTATGTTTAAGATTTCCAAAGGGCTCTGCGCCTCCATTTGAAATTTTTTAGGGGACTGCAAATGAAAAAAGGTTGAAAACCACTGGTACTTTGCATTGCACAGTACAATCTGGAGTTAACAAAGCCATTTATGATCACAGCCAGGTCATAATCTGAGAGAATGGGGTGCATTCTCCTAGTTAACCACAGATTGTAGGAGGCATTTTTTATTCCCAATGCTGTATGAGCGCAGTGTCAGCATGGGGTCTAAGTCCCAGAAGCTGCCTGTGGATACTGGATAGGACAGCAAAGAGGATCCAACTTTGTCATATTCCACAGCTGAATGCACTGAATCAATCACCACCACCATTCTTTGGGCATGGACCAAGGATGTGACAATCCAGCTATTTGTAATTCTGCCAGCAGTGCTGATGAGCAGTTCAAAGTGCTGGATTACTTCATTCTTTGAAGGACTGGAGTGCATGGAACATGGTGGAGATTGATGCTCTGATATTACGCAGATATAATACTTTCTTCCTGAGCCACTTCCCAACAATCTGCCCCATTCTGATCTGCTGGGTGCTCATACTCACCACCATACTGCAACACAGATGGCAAAGATCATAAAATTACTGTAGACGTGGATGCATTATAGTACCTGTAAAGAACAAACACCAACGTGACAGAAAAAAATTCACCGTATTTTGAGGATATTGGCAAACACTTGCAACAGAACTTTTTCATAATGTAAACATGATACTCAATTTGCACTGCCCTTCCAGTTAATTGTCATTTGCCATATCTCTCGTCACATCTGACTGGTAACAAGTGTAACCCCTCACGTGTTCTGTGTCTGTTTCTCCTTCCTTGCATGCAGACCAAGGGAACAAAAACAGCATGGCCTCCTTGAGTGCTGGCTGCTCAGTTCTGCTACAAACTGCATGAGAACAGAGGAGACACTGTGATCCCCTCTGCCACTCTCTGTTTCTATGACTCTTGCACGCTCCAGAAGAATTATTTCTCCTGGAAAGAAGAGTGTTAGAACTTGATTCAGACTGATTCTGAAGGTTATAATGAAAACATCAGCTCTTAGCGTCTGGATATAAAACTAACCCATCAAAATGGCACAGGAAGTGAAAATGGGTTCGGGAAATACCATCAGCGGTCCAGATTTGTTATGGACAGACTCCAGTTGGTAGCCTCAGAATCTTTCTGGTAGCCACTATGCTGAGGAATGAGAAAGCAACTCCTCTGAGACAAGCCTTGACTGATTGCCACAAGGACACAAAAGCCCTCTGATTTCCCGGAGTTTCTGGCAATTACTGCTTTGTGCAATGCCAACTTTGTGAGAATTCAAAGACCGTACTTCGCAACATTTAAAAACAGAAAGTAAATACTGCTGTATTATGGGATGTGTACACACAAATCTACATTTGTTACATTCTGGTGTAAAAGCATTACATTCAAGGAGCTTAATTTTTCTATATGTAAACATTCATTCAGGTCATAAATTCAGATAGTCTGTTGTTCACCCTGAGAAAAGCTTTCAATCACACACAATGAATCAGGCTGAGAAATGTCAAGTAAACAGAAATGTATTAGAATGGCAAACAAAAACCATTCAATATTACAAACAATGGCTCTAATTTAATGTACCAAACAATGCCCTCACCAGTCTTGATTGGTTAATAAACGTAGAAGCAATTTGCAATGTAATCACTCAGCAGAGCAACAGGGAGCACAGAAGACGCTTTTAGAATTTCACTTTCTTCAAAGTGTGCAGAACAGCAATTTCAAATAATTCACCATCAAATAAGACATTTTTCAGATAATCTAGCACCTTCTCTTTCCATACAAGTCTTAATGTAAGCCTTTGGTTTGGAAACCCTGAAAGATCTATTCAACTTGCTCATTAGCAAATCTGTAACACTGTCCATCAGTGGTGAGACAAATGATAATATACATAAAGCCCCTACCCTATTGTTCTCAAAGTGGACAATTATTTAATCTATCTTTTACATCAGGTGAAGCCCATTTCTTGGCCAGACTGAGGTATCCTTTAGCTCTAGATCTGAAAGTCTTCATTACTTCTTTTAAGTGAAATTAAATTTTGTGAGGGGAATGAACATGCATTGATGTGGAGTCAAATAGACCACCTGACCTATTGTGACCACAGGGACTTTCTGGGCTCCCCTTGAGAGGGCTTCCCACATTCACAATTTTCCATTACTTGGTTTAATTTCAAACTCGGCAATAAAGGAACTTTTTTCACACTCCACATTACTACCTGGAGTATTTCAGTTCTCCAGAATTAAATTCAAACCCACAGGTAGCAACTGAAATTTAAAACAGCTGAGAAACTAACAATCCAGAAAACACTTCAAAGAACAGCTGCCCTCCAAGATGACAGAGAAGATGTAAAATTACTGTAGGCCAACAAGAGCCAAGACCTAAAAAAATAAGCTGGCTACAAAGAGGAGAGCAGGTGGCTCCTGGAGTCCCCAGGTAAGACATGCACTCAAACAGAAGCATGATGCCTCTTCCAGATGACGGCGATTTTGAACATTCTGTCAACACGTGAAGACAGACCACATTTAAAAGGTAAAACAAACACCAAGAGAAAGGCCCATGCTGTATGGCCCACCAAACTCACTGGGTTTATAGTGAAAGTTTATTGTTCTGCTTCCTAGTACAATAAGCTACAAGGTACGTACAGTATAAAACGAGAATGGCCACAAAGCAAAGGTGATACAGACATTCTGTTACAATACAGTGGAGGAAACATTCTCTGCCTAATTTTTCCACCTTACCCCACGCATAGCAGCTAAAACTACTGACCCTCCCTCCCCTCCAAAAAATATTAAAATGAAAACTCTCGCTTAGGTGCAGCGGAATTGTATGTCTTTTGGGGACACTGGTTATCATGTGCCAATATTTCAAGGAACTTTCAGAAACTAAAACAACAAAAGAAACAAAAATAATCTGTGAAGATGGTAGTGACATGATCCATGCAGGATGCTCATGCCACGCTGGGTTCAGTTCTCCTCAAAGTAAATGGTCTGTAAAGAAAAGAAAAGTCTGTTACACTGAGAAATGTATCACTAAAAATGGTCAGAATTCGAATACAATAATGTAGAATCTGGAATTGGAATAACTAGGTATCCAGCTGACATATAGTCCGGTTGTCCTTATAATGAACACTTACACTCTTATTACTGACGTTTAGAGATTTTGAAGGCTGATACCCCTTTTCCTTCAATCTTGAGACGCTACACACAGGAGATTATACACCAATGAACGTGTACAACTGACAAATCCACCTACCATTCAAGACCCCAGACAACAATATCTGGAGGGAGAACCCTAGCAATGTGTGTGCTTTAATCTCATCCTCAACTCTTAAAAACAGTGAGACTAAATTTGTATAATGGTGGAACACTTACCTTAAAGATACAAAAATTCCATATAATAATTGTCTCAGATATATTTGGTGCGGTTGAGGGCTCTCTCAGCAAGATGACCACTTTCATCTGTGATCTTTTCCCAATCCGTTTGTCCAACCACAAAACCAATGGCCCTCTTCCTGTCTGCATCCTTCTTTTCTTCTAGGTCTGCCCACCTCACCTATGAAGAACACAATGTCAGTAGGACAGCCCTTCAAGAATAAACACTGGAACACTAGTAGGCCTTTCCCACACAGGCTAGTGTACAAAGAAAATTCTTAACCTGCACTCAACCATTTTGGTTCTGAAATTGAAGACCCAAATCATTCTCTCAAAGGAAGCAATGGATGTTCCACCAATTACATCATTTAAAAGGGAATGTTCTGAATATATCACAGGGTAGAGAAAAATCTTGCACTGGCTGGGGGATGGACTAGATGATTAAGTCTTTTCCATTTTAACACTAATAATTCTGTGATTCAGAGCATAGTGGCTGCATTTATTCTAAGGCTTAGAGGAAGAGTATGGCTGGATGCCTACTGCTCACAGGAACCAAGAGGAAGACCACTGGAAAGTATTCTTCTGTGTGGAAGGATTGATGGCAACTGGAGGAAAGCCACAGAACAGAACAGTGCTTCCGTAAGGAAGGATTACATAGGCTTACTTCTTAGTGTTCACCACCGTAGTGTGCACGAATCAGTATTCTACTGGTCCCAAATGAAATGGCACAGAGAACACGATACCACAATGTTGAGCTACAATTTTTTCATAACTATAATCTTTCTCTGCATCTACCTTGTAAGCTTAATTACATACTGGAGTCATTTAAAACTAGACTGGACAAAGTACAAGAAGATATACTGTAGGGAACAATCCTGCACTGACTGAAGGAGAGTCACAATCAATAGTTCTTTTCTATCTTTGGCTTCTATGACACATTTCTGGATGAACCTTTTCACTACCTCAACCACTGTGCTAAGTTGCTCATTCACGCATTTATGTCCCATCCCACCTTGACAACTGCCACTTCCTCCTCTACGGCTTCTTAAAGTCACTAACAATCTTCATCTCGGATCTGTTCAGACCGCTGCAGTCACCTTCTCACCCACACATAAGTGCATATATGGAATGAGGGGTTGGGGTGTGGGGAAAGAGGGCATAAAAGCAACTAATGGGAAGGTTGTAACCAGGACACAAGGTAGGAAGAGTGATGACAAGGCTAGAGAAGCAGTATCTGCAGGCAACTCATGGTGTGTCTACACAGAAACTAGACACCTGTAGCTAGCCCATGCCAGCTGACCTGAGCTTGCAGGGCTCAGGCTGCGGGGCTGTTTCACTGCTGTGTAGACTTCCAGGCTCGGGCTGGATCCCAGGCTCTAGAACCCTGCAAGATGAGAGGGTCCCAGAGCTCCTGAGCCCGGAAGTCTACACAGCAATGAAATAATACCGTAGCCTGAGCCCCACAAGCCCATGTCAGCTGGCACAGGCCAGCCTTGGGTTTTTCTTTGCTGTGCAGACATACCCTCAAGAACAAATCTCTTCCCCATCCTGCCCTCCACTCCTGATTTCTGCTGACTCCTTGGCCCCCAATGCCCACCCCTCACTTACTAGCCCAGTTCCCCAACCTACTTAGTTCAATGTCCTCATTCTGCTAACCCAATGTACAAGGAAATAACTTTTATATTTATTTCTATTACCACTAATTTTGTATAAATGTTTATACTTATAAAAATAAAAGGTTAATAAATGTAAAGAGTATTTCCCTGCTTAGTGATGTAGGGGCCCTGGTGGGGATGGAACCAGGGAGAGCTGCTACCCAACCTTGCTCCACCCCTCAACTCCCTTCACCTCTGAAAATCTCTTACTGTTTGTAGGCAAGTGGTCCCCTGGAACAAAGCTGTCTGTTAAACCATAAGACATTCATCAGAAGAAACCTCGGGTCCTCTTCTCCAGACTTATTTTTCCCTCTAGCCACCCTGCACAAACTCACACTGAGTATCACTCTCCTGCTAAACCCCTTCCTGGTCCACAACCTCCAAGTAACTACCCCACTGTTGTCCTCCCCAATCACCTTCATAGCCTCCTGCCCAAAACTCCGTAATACCCCCACTCCTCCCAGATCCACTGGCCAAACTTAACCTACTCATCCATCTACCTACACTTTTAAAAAATCAAAGACGCTCTCCACAAAAATTAGCTTAGACTAAAGGTTGTTCAATTGCATTTTCTATGACCATGATCATTAAAAATTAAGGATATCACTAGAAAGGTCAGTGTTAACATCCATACCAACCTCAATTTACATCTTATCACCCAAACACAATTACAAACTCTTCAGCTCCATGACAAACTCTTTCAATTTTAACATACAACTAACCACTATGTACACAACCAATTCCTCCCATTCCCTCTGAAATGCACAAACCTGCACTTCAACCTCAAATTTTTCCATGCACAATTAGTATAGACACTATGATTACACACATCTATAGGGAATAATATAGCTTAATCCTGCTGAGATTAGAGTTTGGGTTATTGAATGTATGTTGGAATTAAAAGGGAGTTTGTTGTGGAGCTGAGGACTCAGACTATATTCTATTGATGCTTAGGGGAGTAAGACACAAGTTGGTTGACTATAGCTGTAAATGACTTTACTGTCAGTTTCCTTGATTTTAATGACTATCTTCACAGGAAATGTAATTAAGTAACCTTAACTCTAAGAGATCTAATTTTATGGGAGATTATTATTTTAAGTGATGCTCATGCAAATTTGTACATTCTTGTGTCTACATGCATTTTTACCTTCCATTCACAGAAGTATTTCAAGCAGCAGCACACATTCAGGGATGATAAAGGATCAATTTTTATTTATACAGAAGCTATTTTTCCAAAGAAAATCACTCAAACTGAACCTGCCCTGAATTTAAGAACACATGCTGTTTCCTTCACTACCCTTATTACAAAGCCTACCATAAAAATCGATTAACTTTAACAGAACATAAGTCACATACATAAAACCCATTTTATTTTCCTCTTCTCTCATATACAACACACAGTACAAACTTCCTAGCCTCTTTTCTGCATTATATACTATACCTTTTGTGCCCCCCACAAAACATACACCATACACAGAATACCCATCTCCATGGCTTCTCTAGAAAGTCTGCATCTTTATTTAGAACGTTTCCTTAAGAATGGTGTATCTTTTTCCTAATTCTCAAAATCTGAGACATATGCTGTTAATCTTTACTATCTTCAATGGCTCACTTTATCATATCAAATCTGTATGTGTTTGGAAGACCATGTTCTTAAGAACAGTCTGCCATGGCATCTAATGGGACAATGAAATGAAACAATGATTTCACACTGGTCCTATATGCAGGCAAACTGAATGAATGGTGCAGACTATGTTCTACAGAGAGAATGCTGTATGAGTCCTTTAGAGATATTAAGCACTAATGGAGTTTATTACCCTCTTCTTGCCAGGTTCAGAAGCACGTGTATCATAGTCATCTGGAAGCTGAAGATAATCCTCCATCCTACTGGCAATTGCTTCCCAATCACGTTTCCTCTTTGTGCCTGTCCGCAAGCCATCCAGCTTGTCTGAGAACAAACACAGAGCCTCAGCGTTAAAGGAGAAAATTTGTGAAAAAGGCACACAAACAAGATGAGAGAGGGAACACTTTCAAAAGAATGAGTCTGTATTTCACAGCAGCAGAACTTGCACATCCAGATTGTGTTAATGAGTGGAATGATCTCTAGTTTGTTTCAACTCTAAAGACTCACCCCCATTTCCAATTTTTATATATCTTTCATATTAATTTTGTCAGTAACACTCAGTATTGCCGTTTGTATGAGGGAGGAAAACGTATCTTCCTGGAAGTTCACATCATTCAGAGTCCATGCTCAGCAGGCATAACACTGCTGCTGGAAGCTGTTGGTGGAATGACAGTCCCATCTATTCTGCAGTTTAACACAATATTAAAGCCACACATTTTCTTCCAAGTGTTGGGTATAATACTGTGTCAAACATGGTATAACATGCAATATCAGGAACTTGGGGTCCATCAAACTGTTAAACCTACTAAGGACTGTATAGTAAGCAGTTTTTGAAGAACTGCTTCTACTGAACACAAAATCCTGGGACTGCAGAAAGACTCAATCTATTATTCATAGTGTGAGAGGTCTCACACACATGAATGCTCAAGAAGTAAGTTTGTCCAAAGGTCACTTTTTTCTTCTGTTGCTTACTGAACCAGAGTGACCAGCCTGAGAGATGAGGTGAAACAAGATGACATTTATCGAGTTATACGAACTTCCTGTTTTTGGCCACTTATTCAAGGCAGACTGCTAGTGGTAATGAGACCAAGTACATAAGAGACCAAGTACATAAGGTTAAGGACTAATAGGTGTGAAGATATGAAACTGGCTTTACAGAGCTAAAAATAATTCCACTACCTTTTTTTCCCATTGGTGTTTACTCACTGGTTCATAACGTCATGTAGTAAGTTTGTTGCTCCTATATTTTAAACAATTTCTATAATCACTGCCACATTAAAGTATATGTAGAGTGACTTTTTACAGTTATTTGGTGTTCTCTGTAAACCACTGCCAGTGATGACAGACACACTAGCTCAGAAGTCACTGATGTTATTAAATTAGCCAACAGGAGATCTCTGAAACTAATCAAATACAAAGCAACCTATTTGCTGGGCAGCATAAAAGGACAGTCTAAAAATGTGCATCCAAAGAATTTCAGTACATAGATGAATTTTGTTTTATTTAAAATAGCGAAGAGCAGAGTAGTACTGGAAGTCATGAGAACAAAAAAAAAACAAATGGTGACTTGTGCATACTTCAGTAAAACTTCACACGACAAACCAATAAAGTAATCCCTCCCTCATTTAATGCTAGAATTTTCAAGAATCCATTATGCCCCATTTAATTGGGACAGATTCAAATCTTTCATCTGTTCAAGCAAAGCATTTTTGAATTCCCTCCCCAAAGACACTACAGTTAAAAATCAACACAGAATAGCTGTATCTGCTTTCCTGAAGTGCTAATAGTTACATAGAATAAAAGAAGAAACAATGCAAAGTCAAATATGCCAAATTTGTGACTACGGCTCCATAGAGAGATGCCATCTCCTTTCACGAGAGAAACTCTAGCCATGGGAAATTCCTTTGTATTGGTCCAACAGTAAAGGTACTTCCAAGCCCATCTAGTATTATTCACAAATTACTCAACACAGACCACTGCTATTATAAGGGTCTCCAGAATAAACAGCATTGAAAAGGAGAGCAGCACACACATTTAAACTGTGACAAATGGAGAAGTCGAGGAACTCTGTGACAAGGCAGTCATATCAACACTTTCCCACTGCGAATCAGAAGTTTCTGATGCTAAGTGCAAGTAGCAAGCACATCTGATCACCAGTATGAAAGAGTTAATTCTCCCACTTCACCTGTGTATAACAAAAGTCGCAAATCGGTACCTTAAAGTTTTGCAACACTCAAATGTAAAAAGGTGAATTAAGGACTGCACCGTCAGTTTGAATAATCCTTCTTTTAAGGACTCCGTTTATCTCAGTACAGAGTATGTTTTTAAATTTAATCTCCTTTTGTGTCTGAAGTTGGCTGCCCTTCCAGGGAGATCCGCTACCATCTATGCCATGGTACTTCAAGGTATGTCCAGAGGTGCCCCCAGAGCAGACACTCCTTGAAGCATTCTCAAAGTCCTATTGCACTGATCCTTGGCAGATCAACTCAGAAGGGTTTGTTGTTATGAGACAAGGTTTCACTTTGTAATATAGAGCCCGCGATGGTAGTTATGGAAAGAAATGGTTATTTAGCACCCAATTTTCAAACTTTAATCATTCTACCATTTAGAGTTTTAAAAATAGCAAAATGGCAGGATCCTTAAAATCTGTGAAGCTTCTTAAAAACTCACCTTAATTATTTTAATTATAAAAGCACCTGAAATTAGCCAATAACTTTTTGTTTCTCAATACTAGCCACCCCTCCAAAAAAAGTTATAATTTTCATATTTTTTATGCAACAACTCATAGTGGCCTGAGTGAAAGGTTATTTGCATCCTAGAATAAAGTTTTACAGTGCAGATAATACTTCAGATATTGTGAAGGTAGTTTTCCCATCTGTGAGGTCTGAACATTGCACTATTAAACCATACTTTTAAATAATATACACTCAAAGAGGCAATTATACCTCAATCAAGACAACAAGCATTAGCCGATTTCTGTAAGCTGTAAATGGAAGAACTTGCTGCACAAATACAGAAGGGCGCATTGATATACATTTTAAACAGAAATGTGGCTGTGGTTGTACCCAGAACATGTATGAAAAATGGGCAGCAGTATGTAGGGGCACAGTATTCAGAAGAGGAATGTACCATCCCTGCCAGAATAAATATTAACCAAAGCAAGAACTCTAAGGCAAGGAGATTTTCATGTGCTTGGTGACTGTCACAAGCATGTTCAGCCAAAAGCTCAACATTTCAGACATTCTCCATGACACACTGTAGCCAGTAAAATTCTGTTGTACTTTACCTGTAACAATATTTATAAATAAAAATAGAAAACACAACAGAATTTGTAGCTGCCAAGTGATTTGGGTGAACCAATCCATCAAAGAAATGTATTTGGCTTAAGATTCTGCCTTTCAGCCCTTTCACCTCTGTAAAAGTCTGTCTACTGTGTGAAAACATGCTGAACAGGCCAGTATCTCGCAGGAAACAATCCAAATCTGGAATAACAAATCTATATTACAGCTTTACACACCATTTAGTATACAGTTCTAATCAGTCACTGCTGAAATAGACTATTAGGAATAACTATGACTTACTAAGCATTACCCTGGAAATCCTAGGATGCACCAGATATCACCACTTTTAAGTCCTAAAACACAAGGTTTCTTAACCACAGTTTTGGCTGACAATGCCTGAATTTATAGAGCAACCTTCTAGGAAACAGCATCCATAACAATGGGATTTAGGGCTCTTTGTAGCAATATGATACTTGTTTTTAGTACATTTTGTTTTTTCTATAGCTTTTTGTAGAATTTAGACTTATTGGGGAAGGGGCTATTTATATCCCAACAGGGATAGATTCAGTCTGTTTCCAGGGTGAGACCTCTTTAGCAACAGGACATGGTGACTGTGGAATACAGTTGTCCTGTTAGCTGAGTTCCTGATGAGAGCTAGTTACAAGAAATGTGTGCAGCTGATGTCAAGATCAGTGGCTAACAGAGTAATTTTGTTAGGAGTTTAACCCTGCAGTTTATTTTACATTTATTTGTACATATTTGGGTTAAGTGGAGATGATCCTATATTACTTTTATAATTTGGATTTATTACCTGGAAAGCGTATTATAAAAACAATTATTTTGCTTCTATTTTTTATTAGTGAGATTTAACAATGTGGGGAGGGGGAGATTTTAAAAACTTTGTTAGTTTCTGCTCCATACTCAGTTTTGCTGGGGATGCTACACACAAAGAATGATATATATTTAAAACAGTTCAATTGTTCTATGTATCATACATATTTTGGGCTTCAGTATTTGATATTTGTAAAATGTGTGTAATTGAGGGATTTTTTTGGGAGGTGTTTAAAAATATTAGTTGTGTGTAATGGGACACTTCCATTCCTCTTATGCACATTTAATGAAAAACAACAGTTATTTGGAATATAACAAAATAACCAACAGCTTTGAATTTTTTAACCACACAGATTATTTTATGCTATGATTTCCAAAACAACATTTCTTAAAAATGATCATGGCAAGCCCTAAGAAATAAGCTTAACAACAGACCAGGGTTGTGAACTCTACAGCAAGAATGCACATAACCCTTGGAATGAGTTTCTTCTTTAATTGCTTAGCTGTTTGATAGACCTCAGATACTGAGAAAAGGCTCATCCAGCTGTGCTGAAGGTATCAAGAAGTCTAGATGTTCCATCAGGATTTCAATGGCTCATCAAGAGAACGTGGCAGCAGAAAAGATGCTGCAGCAAAGCAGTCAAACAGCAGGCGACAAAAGGCCATTTATGTAAACAGGGTCTTCTGGTGCCATTTCTATGATGCCGTTAGGATTTGAAAGCAAGAATACAGAGGCATGTATCACATACTCAGACTCACTGTCCCGAGGGTTAGGCAGTTATATATAGTGAACTTGCTCTTTGAAATTTACACTACACATCCCCTTTCAGATATCTATTATTTTATCATAAAGGTGACTGAAAGTGATCCTTTTACCCAGGTTGGTTCAAAGATCCTGTTTTAGTACCATTCCTGAAATAAACATTGTTGCTCAAAAGTTGCATATTAATGGAAATTCCTTTGCATGCACACATGCTCCATCACTTGGCCTTGTGCCTGCATTTCTCTTGCTGATTTTGATGGAAATATCAGTTATAACAGATAACATCTAGCAGCACAGCAATGTTAATGAGATTGGCAGTGGAGTTAAAATCATCTCCTTTTCCAGAAAGGTCCATTCTGAATCCCCTGAAAAGTGTCCCACAATTCTCAAGGAATTTCATTTGAACAGCTGACAGTAATTTTTATATCTAGGTCTTTGAAAGGAAGTGATTATGACTGGATCATTCAGAACCAGGTTCAGAGTACGGAGCTTGTGCTATCTGGTCACATGACAGTTTTGGAAGGCTCTCCAGTACTATTCCCTACTAAATATTTCTCTTAAGGAAAAACAGTCTCTCCTTAATTATTAAATTAACCATGTTCTCCTGTTGGCTCAAAAAAAGTACACGTAAAATAGAAGCAGGATATGGTATAGTATTTATGTTTGTAACCCCTTTGTGATGACTTAGTAAAACTGAATGAAAATGCAAGCAGTAGGGTACACCAGCCTTTCCTTCAGCCAGCACAACACCTATGTTGCAAGACAGACACTTTTTCAATTGAAAATTTAGACTTAAGAAAAAAATGTATGCAGCACGAATACGAACATGGTATATTGTGAATGGATTCAGTTGCCTATTTACAATACAGAGGAAGAATGAAATATTGCATTTTTTTTCTTTTCAAACAAACTACTTCCCTTGAACAGGTGGATGAGCATCAGTATGGAAATGTGTACTCTATGTCAATGTGTATAAAACAGCTATGGCTAGGAACATTAGACTATCTCTACCTTTACTATTGCAGAAAAGAGAACCTACATTTTACATGGAAGAGAAATGTCTTGTAGATTCACATACACATCTATGACATAGATCACATACACAAGCCATTTGGTCTTTGGCAAGAAAAACTGCACAAATAAGCAAATTAAAGTTCTGCACATACCATCAGATACCAACTATAGAAAACAGGGAAAAAAATACCCACCTAGCTTTGCCTCAGAAGTGTCCATCTCCCATTTGCTTTTCGGAATGTAACCCTAAATCATACACAGAGAGAAGCTCGAAGGATTAGAGACACACACACACGCATATCACTTTTGAACTGGAAAAAGCATTATAATGGGAGCTTAAAACATTTCTTTTGGTAAAGTGCAATTCACAGTTAGCAACTAAGGGAAACCAGGTTACTAGACACTTCAGAACTTCTATATCCACTTTATATTCAGTGCTTTTAGTGGCTCTTTTGCATTGTTACAAGAGTGCTGCTTCTGCAAACACAGAACAAATTTAACAGATAGTAATAGTACTGAAACTGCGAGCAAAGTTACAACATTATATTGCCTGAAGTGGAATAGGTTTTGTAACATAAATTATCAGGTGTTGAGAATATTCAATGCACTACAAATACAACTGCAAAAAAAATGACATTAGCCATATGCTCTTAAGAATGTATTTCCAGAACAATTCACTACAGCCAGACTTCACTGAATATTCCTATTAAAGGAACAAACTAAAATTTAGTACGCAAAGTCAACTTAGTACGGACTCTAACATTAAATGGTAAATCCTTTTTTATAAAAAAGGTTTTACTAGTTTAAATTAGAGTTAGATTTTGTTGAATCATGAGATATAAACATTAAAAAAGTTGCTTATTGAAAAACTGCAAATGTATCATAGTTCAAACATTGCTTGTCATAGAAATACAACTACTGTATCAACAACAGAAATAATGCATTTTATATGTAAAAGTATTCAGCTACTTTATTCCATGTGACTCAAAATTTTAAATTCTGCAAGATCCACTTGATTATTCTTTTATGATATTTCCATTTTACAGTGCTTGCTCAGTGAGGATTTAATTATACTATTTGTCCATGATCTCTCATATACTCCAGTTTCAGCTGCTTAAATTGTTATATTATTTAATGATTTCTATGTAGTCATATTAAAAAACCAACATATTGAAACATATTGTATGAGAAACTTGTTATAAGTATTATTCTCTCTAGAGAGGGGTAAGCATCCCTATAAACAGGTTTCAGCAAGAGGTTAGCCCCAATCCTTAGATCAATTTTATTACACTAACTCAATTTCTACTCTCTTTATAGGCGCTCTCTATAGATACTAGGGTATACTGGCACTATACAGGCTAACTACTAGATTAGAGTATATTATTCTAGAGAGAGATGCTGCTGTTGCATACATTGTATTTACATACACCACAGCATGACTCTTTCGAAGTTCTTATACAATTCTAACTTTTATCCAGTTGTAGTTTCAGCATTTTAAGAATGATTTTTAGTTTACTACAGATTATGTATTTTAATTTGCAAGTAGTTTTTTAAATCAAGTATGTATTTAGTAGGAACTAAGTCATCTGTGTTGTACTATTAACTATAATGAACTTGTATATTTACATCAAAATTTTTAGTAAGTTGTGCATTAAAACCTGTTCAAAAGCTCATCTACTACTAGAACACTGCATTTAATGGAACACTGTGCTATTTGCACTAGTTTTACCAATATGCTGACAACAACACTGAATTTAAAATGTCAATACTTCATACCATCAAGCACAGAAAAGAAAGTTTTTTTTAACAATACAAAGAATCCAGTAGAGTTGATATATCAACATATGAGTGACTATGATGGTAGGGTGACCAGGTAGCAAGTGTGAAAAATCGGGATGGGGGTAATAGGCACCTATATAAGACAAAGCCCCAAATATCAGGACTGTCCCTATAAAATCGGGACAGCTGGTCACCCTATATGATGATGTGAATTAAATGCCCTGTGTTCTATGTGCTGAATCTGTACTGTATCCTTCTCCTTCAGTTAGTATAAGACAAGATTCAGATGTCACCTTTTGGTGCAAGACAGTCTCTCAGGACATTTGCCAGCTGGTAGGTGCTTCTGACCCCTCCTTCTCCGAGGGCAAAATGGAAGTGTAACAAAATGAATGCAAGAACTCCCACCAACGGCTCTCAAAAAGACAACAGATGTCAAAGACAGTGCACTGTTCCACCTTTCTGTATCAGTCTGGCATGCCTCTCTCTGACATTGGCCACATCAGAGAGTAGCAGAGATGAACTGTAGTAGATAACTCTTTGCTGTTTTTTCTTTTGCGTTTCTGAATGGAAGCCATATTTATATGTGGACTGTTTTTAATTAATAATTTACTCAATTTTCAACCCCCCCGCTTTCTCCTTGATTTATGCAACTCAAATCTGTGGTTATATGTATTGCATAATAGAAACACACACACACACACACACACACACATATCTATATAGATATATATATTTTTATACAGGGTGCTCTAGAAAACTAAAGACACTACTATCTGTTTTAGGTATGGCCCATTTCCAGGCAGTCGGAAGTTAATAGCCACGTTCCTACAAACAGTGAAGTGTCTTTAGTTGGAACTCCTGATCACACTTTATTCAGACTTATTCTCTGTCAAAGGATAACTTAGTAAAGAGAATAAATGAGTCATATCAATAGAAAAAATGTTTATTAATCTCTACTCTGCCTGCGGAGAGTTTTTTTTTTTTAACTTTTATATTTCCTTTCTCTTCTACAATCTATCAGCGCTGACCCCATTCCTAAGGAATAGTGAACTTTCATCAGGAAAAAGGTCTCAGTGTCTCTCAGAATCATTGTTACCTTTTTTTTAATTGCAATTTAGCTCTTTGGTTGTAGGAGCCAGGATTTGGCATGAACAATTCATCAAGCACTGAGTTGATACAGCTCCAAGAAGTTACATTTATTTAATAAGCCATCATGGCCTTTTAAATATTTAGCAAATAAAACGAAGCTTAAAGCCCACTCTCCAGGTTTCAGTTATCTGAATGATATCCCACCTCAAGACTGAGTAATCAGCTATTATTAGCAAACGAAGAGAGTGTACTTTGGGAAAGACGACATGCTTCTTCCCAAATCTTTCTAAGAGATAAGTACAGCATTAAGTGGTGTCAGACACTACTTTAGTCAAGAAAAGTTTGTAAGACAAGTGCAAGTTTAAGTAAGCTAAGCTTAAATAAACTCTGTTCCCACCACAGGGTTTCTGCATGTCTTTGTACTTACACAGGGTATTCCATATGTAACAGTACATGTGCTTTCCCCTTCTCCACCTGAGAAGTTTCAAACCTGAATTGTCTACAAAAAGCAGGCTCCAGAGGTTGTAGCTTGTAGATATGTGCCTGGAGCATGGTACCATGCTCGGTTGAGAATACTATTCCTATTCATAGTAAATATAGTTATAGATTTTTAAAAATCAATTAAGAAAAACAGACCAAGATTTAGTACTAAAATCCTCTTAGACATCCATAAGAAACCAATCACAAACAATGTATGTATTAGCATTACACTCCTGGGAGTTGCAGAGGTTTGGGATTTATAACAGACTCCATTTTAGTTATTTTAATAAAATACACTTTGTTTGAGATGGGTGAGGTATCTCCTACCAGTTCGCTTTCTTCTTCCTCTGCTGTATCTTTCTTGGATTCTTCTTTCTGATCTTCAATATTAGCATCAAAATCCTCCATCTCCACCTAGTCCAAAACACACACACAGAATTATGCTGCATTGCTTGACTTCTGAGTATTACTTGCTTATCCAAAGGGTGCAGAGTAGACCCCAAACTCCAACAAAGAGAGAACAGAATGAGAGGATTTATTCAGACAAATATATTGGTGCAACATATTGAGACAGACTCCACTTTCTTCCCTACATAAACGGTTTCATTTCAGATTCTATTCTTGCCACAGAAAGAATGGGGAATTTGGTGAGGGGAAGTCACGACCTTCTCCACCACAGATATCCTTTTGTGTTACTGGAGCCTGTAATAGTAAGATATTCTCTCATTTTACACACACACAAACTGTACACAAATTCATGTCAAAACCTGAAGTCTCTAAAAGGATCCCAAACTTGCTACTTATATACCGCAGGGAAATGCCCCCTCTACCTGCCAACATGTCTCTACTCAGTCTTTACTTTGGAGTACTTTAGATACCAGAGTGACAGATATCTTGAAAAAAACAGAGGAATATTATCACATACAGAAATAATTTATGCACATATTCAACTTTGCCCATATAACTGATTACTTTTTGGGACCCATCTCTTTGCTGACGTTCACATATGCATCAAGGAATATAAAACCCTCTCAATAGGTCTGCAGCTCCTCATGCCATTAATGGAAGTTGGATGCCCACATTAAAGTAGAATAAATCCCAAATCTATGCTCATACTCTCTCTTCCTGAGAGCTCAGGCTTTTGCTCCTCTTTTTGAGATTACTAGTTTCAAGAGCATTAGTATTTGTAGACTGGAAAATGAATTGTTGATCTCATGGTTTGTAAGGAACCTTGAGTTGTCAAGTTGAAAAGAATAAATTCTGTTTTCATACTTTCACAGCTCAGGCGTTTCTAAGCCCACTGTGAAAGCTGCTCTGACATCAGCATACAGCTGTGCTGCACTCAAACTGTACGTGATCTGTGCACCAATGTAGTCCCAGATCTCTTGACCTACTAAAATATCTAACAAGATTACAGAAATACAGAAAGCTAAAATGCCAAGAATGCATGTCAAAGTAAATTCCCCTTGGTACACAGAGAGCAACATGCTTTTCTCTCAAAGCACTCCTCTCCAGACACATAGTATGGATCCAGATATTTGTTTTCTGTGACAGAGTCTCTGGACTTCCCAAAACAAGGACTTGGAGGAATCAATGGAATTTTGCGAAGCCCCCAACATTTTTCAAACTTATAACCCCACTAATTAAATAAGTTACACAGCTGCAACAATTCTGCAGGAATGCGGAGTTTCTTCAGAGAAGGTAAAGATACTCTTTAACTGATAGTCAACAGTCAGTGGAGGACAAAATAGCTTCTACTCTTCGCTTAAGAAGTGTGAGCATGGTCTCCACAAATGCAGCAGTAAAATCCCTCAAGTTGTTCTTGTGCCGGGGTGAGTCTTAACCATATTTGGTTTGTACAGTGCTAAATAGACTACTGGTACTTAATAAATAATAACCAAACTTCTCTTCCGCAATTTACATTTTCAATGTAAACACAAATGCATACATTCTCCACTTCATTCAAATAGAGTGACACTCACCTCTTCAATAGCAGCATCCTGCAACAAAGAACGAATGTCCAAGCGCATCATATGACGTGGTGCAGTCTCCCAGTGATCAGACATCTAACAAGAGATATACAAAATAAAGCACTTCCTACAACACACCACATTGAAAAAGTGGGTCTTTGATCAGGAGTGATCAGAACTTTCTTGAGTACAGTTACATTGCAGCTATCCTACTGAAATAATTACAGGGGTTATGGGCCCATCTTCAACACAGTGAGGGATATATTTGTTCTAAAACAATATGAGGTTTCACCAACATCAATGGACCTGAAAGCCCAAAGAAATTTAACTTGAATAACCCTTGTGACTCCACTTCTATATACAGTTACCCTATTGATCTCCTTTAGCTTGCGTCCATGGATATTCCTCTTGGAACAAGTCTGGTTATCTGCACTCATCTCAGCTAAATACACCTAGAAAGAGAAAATTAGTATTAGACACCATAAACTCATCAGGAAATTAATATGTTACTATCTAAAGCAATTTTCCCATACAGTGAATGTACGTCTGAGCTGCACGTGCAGAAGATGTATACA
Source organism: Lepidochelys kempii (assembly GCF_965140285.1). Lineage (NCBI taxonomy): Eukaryota > Metazoa > Chordata > Testudines > Cheloniidae > Lepidochelys > Lepidochelys kempii. The sequence continues at coordinate 91,126,453 of NC_136385.1, read as the reverse complement.
CTGATAAATGAGTGAGCATTTAATACTAAACACCAGCAGGACTGACTGGGGGTTCCATTTGGTTTCCTTTTCCTGAAAGAGGGCTCATTGTTTTAGAGGTACTAGTGAGTGCGAATGACTCCTGACATTACCTCAAAGCCCTTGGTTTTCGCTGCACTCCAGAACTGCTCAAAATGGCGCACCCTGTCATTGATGGCATCCAGGATAATGAAAGGGAAGAAGCCATCATCCAAGGTCTTTTTGAAAGTTTTAAACATACTGGTGCGGTAGGTCTCTTCCATATCGGCTTCATACTCATACTCCATCACCTGGGTCCAGGACAAAAGGCAGGTCAAGAGCAAGCAGGAGTTCTAAAACAGCTGGAGTTCAAATCCTGATATCACAACCACTGAGCATAAGGGCAGCAGAACCAAACTTCCATTTGTATGTACCTTTCTAAAGAACTTGCCCACAGATTAGCTCTAATTTGGCCACACATAGAAATGCCTTGTTCAAAAGAACACCACTGCATCGAAACATCAGGTTCCAGCCCTAATTGTAATTACATTGTTATGTGCCTCCCTTAAAAATACACTTTCCTTCCTTTCTCAAGCAGAGATTTAAATCAACAGAGCCACAAATGGAGTATACCTTCTTTTTCACTTTTTTTCCTGTATCTGGGTCTCTCTCCTCTTTCTCCACTTCGGTGATGAAATAGTCATCCAGGCTGAGAACTCTGGGTGCCGGTCCTCCACACTCCACCTCTTTGTCCTGGGAAGGAAATAACCAAGGAATACAAATTCCATTCTACAATGTGGGCCCTCAGTATGCCCAGAGCACACCCCAGCAACCTGATCCACATTCAGTAAGAGAAAGAAAAGAACATTTTACTATCTGTTGCAACTGAACACCTTTCTTTTTATTTCAGTCATCCCAGCTGCCTTTCCCTCTAGTTCTGGGAGGGGATACCCAATCATTTGAAGAACTAGAATCTAAAGCAATTAGAGACTGAGTTTCCAGATCCAAGATTGTTTCTTCCAAGGGACCGACCTAATATGATCTCCCCATGTTAACTGAAGAAATAGAAGGAAAGGAGAGAAGAAGTGTGCACGTAGAGGCACATTCCTAGAGATATGCTGATGTTTTACAGTTAAGAGTCTGGCAACATATAGGAAAGTAGCTATTTATCTACTTACCCGGATGAGTTTTGCTACATGTGTCTTTCCACTGCCAGGCAATCCTCTCATTATGATGACAATCTGATATAAAGACAGCATAAGAGAAAGACAACTTTTTGGGCTGCATTCAGCAGAACCCCTGAGTATCGGATGTGACCTATCTACCAACCAACGTGCTCCGGCTCACAATCTTGCATACCCATTGGATACAGTATCACAAAAGAGAGCCAGCACTATGGCATGTTCCTTAACTGTTTTTATTGTGCCCAGTAAGAACCATAACCTCAGCAGACACCTGCTGAAGATCTGGCCCTATAATGTAAGATTGCATAGCATTTGTTAAAATAAAGTTAGTAGTATGAGCCTACCTTAACTATACAATCCTTTGCCAATGTATGTACACCCCTCCCTACAGCATATGGCCAACCCATCCCTCCCACGTACCACAGTCGAACACTGGTCTCAGAAAGAATTCTGAAACTCATAAATATTGTCAATTAATAGGAATCCTCTTCTTGCTCTCCCAAATCCAAGAGGTTTAAATCTCAGATGTATTCCACCTGATTATGTTGTGTTATTCTATTTGTATCATCAGCAAAGCCTTCTTGGAGCTCCCCAAAGTGAACCTTCATAGCTTTTTTCCCAAACCATTTCCTGCAGTCCTTACTTGGTCTATGAGAACACCAAAATTAACAAGTTACGTTTTAGATGTTCAATCTGCTCCCAGTTTTGGGGTTCACAAATTATTCAGTGGCTTTAGATGGGGCAGGGATTTGCTTCAGAAACATGCATACTGCAAATGGGAAATGTATCAGAATAGAGGCCCCTTAACACTGTTTGTTGCCTTCAGAATGGATAGCAGCTCCATGCTACTCACCCTTTCTGGCCTGCTGTCCCGTCCTGGTGGCTTCAAAATATCATCCACGTTCTTAGACTCTGGTTTCCTCTCTACCCGGGGAGCAGGGGGTGGCTGGCGGGGTACTGATGGAGCAGAAATAGGCATCCTCTCCTCAGGGTAATTTCTCCGGTCACCTACAAATTTCAGTAATTGCACACAAGTATTTTCTCAGCTCACTAAAATCAGAAATCTAAATCAGAAATCTCAGTTCACAGGATTCTAACAGACCCCAGTGATTTCTGAGACTGTGTGCTTTAGCCAAAATTTAAGATCTGATTGGTAGAGAAGACAGACAGTCTCATTTAGCCAATGCCATAAAAACAGAAAATCTGTACTGACAGAAATATGACCATATTTCCAAAAGGCAGAATGAAATAGTCAAAGAACAACAAGACTGGAATACAAGATTTTAGTTCAAGTCTCAGCTTTACCAGTGACTTCCTCTGTGGCCTTTGGAAAGTCGCTTAACCTCTTTGTAAACTGTAAAATGGGGATAATAATGACATACATTCCCGGGGAGTTCTGAGGCTGAATGAATGTTTATAAATAGCTTTGCATATGTAAATCCCCTATATAAATGCTAAGCATCTTTATTCAGTCCATATATACAAGGAAAACGGACTGGTCTTTGTAATGTCTGTGATTAATTCACAATTCTGCAAAGCAGGGAAAAGAAGTCAGATCCAACTCGGAATACTATGGGAAATTCTTTTATTGGAATCCATACTACATAAGGGTGTGATGAAGTTCTAAAAACTCCCAGGTGGTTCTGATAGTTTTGTTCTGATTCACTTCCACTCAGGTGCTCAGAGACCACTGTGCTGAGTTTATTATAAGTCCAAGATGGACAGTTTATCATTCTTATTACATGATATTGATCTGTGGGATTCTTGCTTTTGAGAGGTGTGGACTCTCATAACCTCCTCCCTCTGACTTCTGAAAACTGAAATCAAATCAACTCAGCCCATGGAGTCACGATTACTGCATATGATCACACAGGGTCTTGAAATAGTGTTGCACTTTTAGTGTCAGATGTCACTTTATAGATGTCAATACCAAGTGAGCCACAACTGCAGTCCTAAGCAGTTCTGATCACAGACATCTGTATAACTGGTGGGCAAAATATCTCACTGCTACTTTCTAGATGTCATAACCAGTGAGAGACAGAAGATCACAAGAACAAGACAGACACTGCCCTGATAAATGCCACTAACATTTATATCCATAATGAAGTAATACATCTTCTTGTGATCTACCTTCCTGGTTTCATTTTCCCAACATTGTAGTATTACTTTGGGGCTAAGGAACTATACCTCCAAACATGGAAGGTCCATGATCATAGGTCGGGCGATCAGGCTTTCGTTCGTATGACGGTCTTTCAAAGCCCCCTCGCCTTGAGGAAGGATGGTCTTTCTTGTCACGGTAAGACTGAGTCCTTGACGGTCCAGTTGGAGGTGCCCTGCCAGAAGAGACAGCATTTTGCATAGCTCTGAGATTTCGACTACAGAGCGCAGCTCTGAATTCCCAATCAGTATACAAACATATGTCCTTCAAATGAAACTGACAGTCTGACAGCACCTAATACAGCATCAATCATGTGGATACAACTATGATCCAGCTTGTCCTGCGCTGCATACCTGTCCTCTCGAAGATGGCGTTCTTTCTCAAACCTCTCTCGATCATAGTCTCCTGAGCCTCGGTCTCTGTGCAGTTCCCGCTCCCTTTTAAAATCTCGGTAATCTGTGTTTGCATTGCCTTGACGCTCAAAGTAAGACTCACGATCCCTCTCTCTGTTGTAACGATCCCGCTGGCCTGGATGTTCTGAAAAAAAGAAACCCCCAAAATTTGAACTGTAAAAATATAAGCCAATCCTTAAAAAAACTCCAAGGGAACAGGAAAAGCATAGGAATAATGTTATAGTTATGGGCTTCTAAAAGAAGAAAGCAGCACACAATCTCTAGCATGGAACAAAAGTTTAGTGTTCTCGGCTATCCACATGATGCTTGCCTACCTTTCTCAAAGGATATCAGAATTAGCCAAGCAGTGCCTACCTTTTGAAAATGGCTGTCTCTCAGGCAAAGGTTCTGGACGCAGAGTTATTCTCTCCCCATAGGGAATTTGTTCAACTTTACTGGTGGTTATATCTGGTAAAGAAATTTGACAAGAAAATAAGTAAGGATATTGTCCCAAATTGCATCCCTCATCCATCTCCTCCCCTCTCTAAAAGCAATGACATAGTGGCATTCAAAGTGATCAGAGGGTAACTAGGCCTAAGTATATATTAGTGACCTGCTGTATAAAGAATGTTTGTGCTACATTAATGTTAACTGAATACCACTTAGAGCAACAAACAACTCACATAAGAAAAAAATAATTTAATTTAATTTTTAGGTGACAAATCTGAGAAACTGTCCCAGACTGAGGTGTCATTAGAGGGGGTTTTGGAACAGATTGATAAGTTAAACAGTAATAAGTCACCAGGACCAGATGGTATTCACCCAAGAGCTCTGAAGGAATTCAAATGAAAAATTGCAGAATTACTAACTATGGTTTGTAACCTATCATTTAAATCAGCTTCTGTACCAAATGACTGGAGGATACATAATGTGATGCCAATTTTTAAAAAGCATTCCAGAGGTGATCCCAGCAATTACACAGGCCAGTAAGCCTCACTTCAGTACCAGCAAACTGGTTGAAACTATAGTAAAGAACAGAATTGTCAGACACATAGATTAACATAATTTGTTGTGGAATAGTCAACATGGTTTTTGTAAAGGGAAATCATGCCTCACCAATCTACTAAAATTCTTTGAGGGGGTCAACAGACATATGGACAAGGGTGATCCAGTGGATATAGTGTACTTAGATTTTCAGAAAGCCTTTCACAAGGTCCCTCACCAAAGGCTCTTAAGTGAAGTAAGCTGTCATGGGATAAGAGGGAAGGTCCTCTCATGGACCAGTAACTGGTTAAAAGATAGGAAACAAAGGGTAGGAATAAATGGTCAGTTTTCAGAATAGAGAGAAGTAAATAGTCGTGTCCCCTAGGGTTCTGTACTGGGACCAGTACTATTAAACATATTCATAAATGATCTGGAAAAAAAGGGTAAACAATGAGGTGGCAAAATTTAAAGATGATACAAAACTACTCAAGGTAGTTAAGTCCAAAGCAGACTGTGAAGAGTCACAAAGAGATCTCACAAAACGGGGTGACTGGGCAACAAAATGGCAGATGAAATTCAATGTTGATAAATGCAAAATAATGCACAATAGAAAACATAATCTCAACTATACATATAAAATGATGGGGTCTAAATTATCTGTTACCACTTAAGAAAGAGACCCTGGCAACATTGTGGATAGTTCTCTGAAAACATCCACTCAATGTGCAGCGACAGTCAAAAAGGCTAACAGAATGTTGGGAATCATTAGGAAAGGGATAGATAATAAGAAAGAAAACATCACATTACTGTTATATAAATTGATGGTAGGCCCACATCTTGAATACTGCGTGCAGTTGTGGTTGCTGTATCTCAAAAAAGATACATTGGAATTGGAAAAGGTTCAGAAAAGGGCAACAAAAATGATTAGGGGTATGGAACAACTTCTGTATGAGGAGAGATTAATGAGATTGAGACTTTTCAGCTTGGAAAAGAGATGACTAAGGGGGGATATGATAGAGGTCTATAAAATCATGACTGGTGTGGAGAAAGTAAATAAGGAAGTGTTATTTACTCCTTCGCATAAGACAAGAACTAGGGGTCACTCAATGAAATTAATAGGCAGGTTTAAAACAAACAAAAGGAAGTATTTCTCCATACAACACACAGTCAACCTGTGGAACTCTTTGCCAGAGGATGTTGTGAAGGCCAAGACTATACCAAGATTAAAAAAAAAAAAAAAAAAAAAAACTAGATAAATCCATGAAGGATAGGTCCATAAATGGCTATTAGCCAGGATGGGCAGGGATGGTGTCCCTACCCTCTGTTTGCCAGAGGCTGGAAATGAGTGACAGGGGATGGATCACTTAATGTTTACCTGTTCTGTCCATTCCCTTTGGGGCACCTGGCACTGGCCACTGTTGGAAGACAGGATACTGGGCTAGATGGACCTTTGTTCTGACCCAGTATGGCCGTTCTTATGTTCCAATGTATTTTTCCCCATATACTTTTTTCATTAATTCCATTAAAGATATAGAAAAGAGCTAGCTAAACTTCTCTGGAGAGTGATCCAAACAGAAAGGAACGCCTTAGCAATGCTACAGTTAAGCCAATGTCTGCATTTTTTTTTCTGGTGTATACCACTGAAGGCCAGTGGTGAAACAAACAGGACTGCAGTGAAGTCCTTTTATTATTGTATTACTGGAATGGAATTTGACTCTTCCACAGAAAAATACAGTGCAACAAAACCCTGGGTTCCTAGGAGAGTTAAAATGTTCATGGCTCAAATTCAACACAAAATCTCATCTCAGAACTGCATATTTTTAAATTTTTAATTAAAAATATTCTGACTTTCCCTGTTGAAATTTCATGGATGTAAAACATTTAAATAGGAGGAGTTTTTATAGCATTTGTGTAATTCAAAGCAGCTGCAATTTTTAAAAAGTTACTTTTTTTAAAAAAGCTAGTTGTTTCAAGATTGAAAATTTTGTAAGTAGAAGTAAATAACCAAATATTCTATTGAAAATAATTGAAACATCTTTTACTACTGTTGAAATTAAAGGAAAGGGGAGTTTAACTGTCAAAAGTTAAAATGTGTTGTACACTCTACACGCCAATGGAAAGAAAGGAGGGAGTGATTCAAACAGGATAGCTGCTGGGGGAATAATGCCACACATACACCCTCTCTTCCTTTCCCATAAACGGTCTCTGGCTGAAGAGACTAGGGACAGCAGCACAAACTGGAAGGTTACAGCTGCGGAAAAGCCTAAAACACAAGCAGGAAAGCACAGAACTGGACCGCAGGAAGTAGTTGGTCAGGGCACAGATAATAAGGGGAGCTTATGGGTTGTTTTTTGTTTTTTTTTTTTAAAATAGCCCAGTTTTATCTACTGTAGTAGCTAACAGTCTGTTTCTGGTTGTTTTATAGCCTAACAAAAAGCCCCATAAAAGTACAAACTTTAAAAAAAGTAGCTGAAAAGCAGCTCAGTTTTAAAACTGAACTGGTGGGTCATTTTCCCAAGGCAACATATTTCCCTCCTTAAGGAGTTTAGCTGTGGGATCCTCCCACCTTGCAGGGTCCTAGATCCCATGCGCCAGCCCGAGCCTGAACATCTACACTGCAATTAAACAGCGCCTTAGCCTGGCCAGCTGCAGGTTTTTAACTGCAGTGTAGCCATACCCTATAGTTGTCAGAGAGATACCAGTATGTAGACAACAGTAACTGAAGTAGCTAGTTTAGATTCCTGTCAGTTTTCTAACAATTTTTAATAAAATATTCAAATCATGGGATCATTTCTGCTCCAAATAACTACTGGCAAGTTGCAGAGACAATAAAGCTAGCTATACCACAACACTCATTTTAAAAGTAACTGCATTTGAGCAGAATCTCTCTCTTTTTAAAGCAGTGTAAAACCATGGGAAATTAACTCTCAACTAAAAGCTTCATATTAAATTTTAGCTGTGGGAAATTCAGTATTAAATCTGAACCCCATCCATCATTCTTCATGATATAAGTTGTAAACTCTTGAGGGGAAGGCATTTATCTTCATTCCTGCCTGCAGAGCTCCTCATCTACTTTGGGCAATACACAGACAAATAATAAAAGAACAATAGCATTAGATGTTCTACTTGTAGGCATTCAAAAAGTGGTCCATTTTATTACAGGTGATCTAACAGATAAAAAGACCTGTAGAGTATCAATATTGTATTGGTTATGATATACTGTTTTGTGATTCTATCACATGGGCTAGTATTGATTAGAACCAGAGGTGGCAATAATCAATTTAATTCATGTGAAGCACCTCAACATCACACCATGGAAGGAAAAAGTAAACTCAAGCAGAGGGGAGAGGATCATCACTTCTTTTTTTTGGGGGGGAGGGGGGGAGTGGGGCAGAAGGATTGGCCTTATGGGCGGGCGAAAGCTCAGGGTGCTATGGTTACACACCCTGCCCCCACACACAGTCAGCCCAAGGTCCCTTTAGCTCCCAAGTGCTGGGCCTGGAGCTGAGGAGGGGAAAGGCTGGGGTGCGCAAGCTGGGGGCTCCTATGGTACACTAGGGTCCAGCTGCTAGTTCTGGCCAGGCTGGGGAGGGATGGGACTTCCACTTCCCCTGAATAGGCTGATCCCACGGTCAGGTCAGACTCACCTCTGGGAACCTCCCCCAGCTGCAGAAAGCTCTGCTACTGCTGGCTGGCAGCCCAGTTCTGAAGGCTGCACTGTCTCCAGCAGCAGCACAGAAGTGAGGATGGCATGATATGGTATTGCCACCCTTACTTCTGTGCTGCTGCTGGCAACGGCACTGCCTTCAGAGCTGGGCTGCCAGCCAGCAGCCGCCACTCTCCGGCCACCCAGCTCTGAAGGCAGTGTTGCTGCCAACAGCAGCACAGAAATAAGGGTGGCAATACCATATCATGTTACCCTTACCTCTGCACGGCTGGGCTCCCAGCCAGCAGCCAGTCCTCTTTGGCCGCCTAGTTCTGAAGGCAGCACCACCACCAGCAGCAGCACAGAAGTAAGGATGGCAATACCGTGACGCCCCCTCCAATAGCCTTGCGATCCCCCCACTACCCTGTTTCCCTGGGATCGGGACCGCCACCCACATACACACCTGGTTACAACACTGTGAAATTTCTGATTTAAATATCTGAAATTGTGAAATTTAAGGTTTTAAAAATCCTATGACTGTGAAATTGATCAAAATGGGACCGTGAATTTGGTAGGGCCCTACTCATGAGTGCAGTCTAATTATTTAAGTGAGGAGATCAATCATATAGCAACAACTTTCAACCTCACTGCAGCTGAGGTATTTGGCACTACATAATGATGTACAGATCTTACACAGGGATTGTGTTAAGATTCTGGGCATACTATGTGTGGTAAATAACACTCAGAGCACGTCCCTTTAGAAATAAAAAGTTTTGTTTAAGTGGTCCTGTATTAGAGGCAAAATTATTTTTTCCATTACTCACCCCGCCCATGGCCATAGTCCACAGTCTGTTGAATTAGAGGTGGTTTAGGAATTGATGATGGTACAGATGATGGAATGGGAGTATGACCTGGAGGAGGTATTTTCCCAGAAGATGACACTGTATGTGGCAGCACTGATTCTGGTTTACATAATGCATACTCCAAATTTGCTCCTTTATCTTCACTGGTATCCCAGAGTCCATGAAAAGAATCCTCATCCCAACGTTCCTGTTTCACAGCACCAGATGTTGGCTTTATTGCAGGAGCCTGACTTGAGGTTGTAGCTGAAGCCGGAATCGGAGCACCTGGCCTTGTCACCGGGGCACCTGGCCTCGTCACCAGGGTGGGCTGCCTGAACAACACTGGTGGCTTTATAATAACAGCAGGAGAAGGTTTGATAGGCTGAGATTCTATTGGTGTCTCAGGTGGCAGCTGAGAAGATGCCTAAACATGGGAAACATTTCACCCTATGTGAAAACAGTAAACAAAGCCCTCTGACCAACTTGTGTCCCATTAAGCCTTGCAAACCTGACCCAAACACAACAGGACCCAGCTACAAGTGTAGGGTTCAGGTCAGGTCGGCTCAGATCATCTCCTCCTACCTGTGGGATTGGCATCATGGAAACGGATTCCGGGTCCTGCCACTTGGCTGCACTGTGTCTGCTAGAGAGTTATCACTCTTACAAGTCACAGTGCCTCTCACTCCACAGCACACACAGTGCAGCAAAGCAGTGGTAGCTGACAGGAGTGGAGTACACAGCTGCTGCCACACCAACCCCGTGAGCAGAAGGTGGCCGGTGATTGATCACGTTCACCAGGCATGGGGAGTAGGAAGTCCCCCGCAGGACAACCCCCAAGACAAGGCAGTGGTGGCGGCAATACAGTTTCAGGGGAAAGTGTCAGGTCCGGGTGGGCCAGAAAAGGACTTGACACTCTCAGGTCAGGTTCAGGTCGGCTGTGCCAGGGTCAGATTCAGGCCCAGGTTGGTCTTTAAAATTGGGCCTGAGCAGACCTCTAGTCCCAGCTGAGAAGGGTGCTTTCATAACAGTCTGTAATTCACACATTCCTAACCATTAGCATTTTCAGGTCCCCTCATAGGAGGACAAAACTACACACTGATATCCCAAGAAGAACAGCCATTCTGGATTGGTTGGTGTGTGCTCACTACTTGAAACCTCTAAATCCATTAAGTCAAATATGAATAAAGTCTTAACGTAACTGTTCTCTCATCCAAAATGACCTTACCAAATTAAGCTCTCTCTTTAGCCAAAGCACCTTCCAGGCTGTTTCTCTCAGCTAAATTTTACTTTATAGATATGTGAAGAAGAATTGCCTCTAAACAGCAGCAGGTCTAAGACGGCATCTATACTAAAAATGTATCCATTGCGGACACCAGGTGCAGCTGAACCAGTGCTGAAAATGATTTAAGTGCAACTGTACACTAGAGTAAACCATATTCTGCACTGTTTCACAAACCCTAATAGAGGACTGGTCAGAAAAAGCTGTGATCATGGTTTGGTCATTCTAGTCTTGCAGTTAAACTGTATTCAGCAACACCCACTGCCCACAATTAGTAAACTTCCTAGTATAAACAGAGCTTCCGACACTACAGTTACCTCTCTTGCTCTTGTGTACATACACCCTATCTACAGCTATTGCCAGCTTCTTGACAACTCCCAGCAAAAATCCACCCTCTCCAGAGTTAACGCCAGCTCCTTGGCTCACCCTAGAGAAAACTTGCTTTCTGTTCAGCTAACATCAACCTCCTGGCTCTCCTAGGTTACATGGATAATGTACTCCTTTATTCACCACAAGGTCCATAGTCTGACCACCCCGCTCCCATAACAGTTACAATACTCAACATGACAAATTAAAAGAAGCACTGTAAAACTTTGTAACAAAGGTGGAGAAAGCTACTAGGGGACAGGCTGTTCTAGATTTGATTTTGACAAATAGGGAGGAACTGGTTGAGTATTTGAAAGTGGAAGGCAGCTTGGGTGAAAGCGATCATGAAATGATAGAATTCATGATTCTAAGAAATGGTAGGAGGGAGAACAGCAAAATAAAGACAATGGATTTCAAGAAGGCAGACTAGCAAACTCAGCGAGTTGGTAGGTAAGATCCCATGGGAAGCAAGTCTAAGGGGAAAAACAACTGAAGACAGTTGGCAATTTTTCAGCGAGAAATTATTAAGGGCACAAGAGCAAACTATTCCACTGTGTGGGAAAGATAGGAAGTATGGCAAGAGACCACACTGGCTTAACCAGGAAATCTTCAATGATCTAAAAATCAAAAGTGAGTCCTACAAAAAGTGGAAACTAGGTCAAATTACAAAGGAAGAATATAAACAAATAACACAAGTATGTAGGGACAAAATTAGAAAGGTCAAGGCACAAAACGAGATCAAACTAGCTAGGGACACAAAGGGTAACAAGAAAACATTCTACAAATACATTTGAAGCAAGAGGAAGAACAAGGTAGGCCCGTTACTCAATGGGGTGGTGGGGGGAAGATAACAACAGAAAATGTGGAAATGGCAGAGGTGCTTAATGACTTCTTTATTTTGGTTTTCATCGGGAAGGTTGGTGGTGATTGGATGTCTAACATAATGAATACCAGTGAAAATGAGGTAGGATCAGAAAAGGCTAAAATAGGGAAAGAACAAGTAAAAAATTACTTAGACAAGTGAGATGTCTTCAAGTCACCAGGGCCTGATGAAATGCATCTTAGAAACTCAAGGAGCTGACTGAGGAGATATCTGAGCCATTAGTGATTATCTTTTAAAAAACAACAAGGAGTCCTTGTGGCACCTTAGAGACTAACAAATTTATTTGGGCATAAGCTTTCGTGGGCTAGAACCCACTTCATCAGATGCATGGAGTGGAAAATACAGGAGCAAGTATAACTACATGAAAAGATGTGAGTTGACTTACCAAGTGTGAGGTCAGTCTAACGAGACAATTCAATTGACAGCAGGATACCAAGGAAGGAAAAATAACTTTTGAAGTGCTAATGAGAGTGGCCCATTTCAGAAAGTTGACAAGAAGGAGTGAGTAACAGTTGGGGGAAATTAGTATTGGGGAAATTAGGTTTAGGTTTTGTAATGATCCAATCACTCCCAGTCTCTTATTTTTCCTCCCTTGGTAGCCTGCTGTCAGTTGAATTGTCTCGTTAGACTGACCTCACACTTGGTAAGGCAACTCACATTTTTTCATTTATTTATACCTGCTCCTGTATTTTCCACTCCATGAATCTGATGAAATAGGTTCTAGCCCACGAAAGCTTATGCCCAAATAAATTTGTTAGTCTCTAAGGTGCCACAAGGACTCCTCATTGTTTTTGCTGATACAGACTAACACGGCTACCACTCTGAAACCTATCTTTGAAAAGTCATGGAAGATGGGATAGATTCCAGAACACTGGAAAAGGGCAAATATAGTGCCAATCTATTAAAAGGAAAATAAGGACAACCCATGGAATCACAGACCAGTCATCTTAACTTCTGTACCCGGAAAGATAATGGAGCAAATAATTAAGCAATCAATTTTCAAACATCTAGATGATGATAAGGTGATAAGTAACAGTCAGCATGGATCTGTCAAGAACAAATCGTGTCAAACCAACCTGACAGCTTTCTTTGATAGGGTAACAAGCCTTGTAGATAGGGGGAAGAGGTAGATGTGGTATATCTTGACCTTAGTAAAGCTTTTGATATGGTTTCGCATGACCTTCTCATAAACAAACTAGGGAAATGCAACCTAGATGTAAGGTGGGTGCAAAACTGGTTTGAAAACAGTTCCCACAGAATAGTTATCAGTGGTTCACAGTCATGCTGGAAGGGCATAACGAGTGGGGTCCCGCAGGGATCAGTTCTTGGTCTGGGTTCTGTTCAATATCTTCATCATGATTTAGATAATGGCACAGAGAGTACACTTATAAAGTTTGCAGACGATACCAAGTTGGGAGGGGTTGCAAGTGCTTTGGAGGATAGGATTAAAATTCAAAATGATCTGGACAAATGGCCTGAAGTAAACAGGATGAAATTCAATAAGGACAAATGCAAAGTACTCCGTTTATGAAGGAACAATCAGTTGCACACATACAAAATGGGAAATGGCTGCATAGGAAGGAGTACTGCAGAAAGGACCAAAAGCTAAATAGTGGACCAAAAACTAAATATGAGTAAACAGTGTAACGTAAACAGTGTAACGCTGTTGCAAAAAAAAAAAAAAAAGCAAATATCATTCTGGGATGTATTAGCAGGAGTGTTGTAAGCAAGACACGAGAAATAATTCTTCCACTCTACTCTGTGCTGATTAGGCCTCAACTGGAGTATTGTGTCCAGTTCTTGGTACCACATTTTAGGAAGGATGAGGACAAACTGGAGAGAGTCCACAGAAGAGTGACAAAAATGATTAAACGTCTAGAAAACATGACCTATGAGGAAAGATTGAAAAAACTGGGTTTGTTTAGTCTGGAAAAGAGAAGACTGAGGGGGGACATGATAACGGTTTTCAAGTACATAAAAGGTTGTTACAAGGAGGGAGAAAAATTGTTTTTCTTAACCTTTGAGGATAGGACAAGTAGCAATGGGCTTAAATTGCAGCAAGGGAGGTTGAACATTAGGAAAAAACTTCTTAACTGTCAGGGTGGTTAAACACTGAAATAAATTGCCAAGGGAGGTCATGGAATGTCCATCACTGGAGATTTTTAAGAGCAGGTTAGACAAATGCCTGTCAGGAATGGTCTAGATAATACTTAGTCCTGCCATGAGTGCAGGGGACTGAACTAGATGACCTCGAGGTCCCTTCCAGTCCTATGATTCTATGATAAATACAAATGAATGGCAAAGCTCTGCTGGAGCCACATGCGGCTCTTCAGAAGTTAATATGCGGCTCCTTGTATAGGCACCGACTCTGGGACTGGAGATACAGGCGCCAACTTTCCAATGTGCTGGGTGGTGCTCACTGCTCAACCCCTGGCTCTGCCACAGGCCCTGCTCCTACTCCATCCCTTCCCGCACCCTCCCCTGAGCCTGCCATGCCCTCACTCCTCCCCCATACCCCCAGAGCCTCCTGCACGCCACAAAACAGCTGATTGGGAGGTGCAAAGAGGGAGGGGGAGGCACTGATCGGCTAGGCCGCTGGTGGGTGGGAGGCACTGGGAGCGGGGAACTGATGGGGGGCTGCTGACGTATTATTGTGGCTCTTTGGCAATGTACATTGGTAAATTCTGGCTCCTTCTCCCATTCAGGTTGGTCATCCCTGGTATAAAGCATACCACACATCCAAAGTTAGGCAGCAAGCCTCTTCCTTTATGTACATTTACATAATACATTGCATTACACGTTTTGGGATTGGCTTGGTTACTCTGTAGGAAGCAATCCCTGTACAGCATGCTCTGTCCATATATGACTTACTCTTTACCTAGTCTTTGCTCCCAACTTATCTTATTCCATTATTTTTTCCATTATAAATAGTTCCCCCTTACCTTAGCTAGTACAGACATTCTGTTTCCAGGCTGTTGATCTATTTACCTCCCTAACCCTGTTTCCCACGAAATGAGGCCTCACCCATGTCCAATTACTCATGTCAAGTCAGGCCTACATATGGAAAGCACAGTTTGTGTACACTGAAGAAAAAATTACTCTTCTAGCTTCCTACACAGAGCCTGTGCCAAAGGTTGCTGAGAAACACAGAAGCTGAGTTGCTTCAACATCTGGAAAACAGACAATCTAGAAGAAAATGGGTGAGCAGATTTCATGCTCTTCTGCCAATCAGTGTCTAATATTTATTTACCTACTTCATGGATGTGCTGATAGGATTCAGTCATGTTTGTAAAATGATTTAAACAGTTTTAGCAGTATGGTGATTTAAGTAGTATATTATTATACCCATTATTCAGTGGGTGCTTTCCAAACACAAAGGAGGGGATAGTCCCTGTTCCAAAGAGTTTATAATCTAAAACAGTGGTTCTCAAACCCTTTTTTCCCTGCGGATAACTTGAAAATTGCTGAGGGTCTCGACGGACCACTTAATGATCTTTCCAAATGTTGTTTGTACCGTTAACTAACTATTGTAAAGTGCTTTGGATAAAAGTGCTATATAAAAAAAACTTATAATAATTAACGTTTTTTTGTTCTACAAATAAAAGCACTCAACTCATATTTTAATATCAGTAGTCTCACCTTTCTAATGTGATGGATGTGTCCTCTCTCCCTTGCCCCAGCAGCCACCAAGCTGGGGCTGGAAGAGGGTGGGGGGGTGTCTCTCCTCCTCTCTCCCCCACCACAGCAGCCCCTGAGCTAGGGCTGGGAAGAAGAAGGGTCTACCGCGGCAGCTCCCCAGCTGAGGCTGGGAAGGAGGGCCATCTCTCTCCGGCAGCCGCAGCCCTAGAGCTGGGGAAAGTCACCTGTTTCTCTGGCTTCTGCAGCCCTGCATGTCCCAAATTCCCCTACCCCTTCTTCTCACCCCATTGTTCGCTCCCATCTACCCCTATTCCCCCCAGTGCCACCACCTCACCTTACATGTCCGCCTTCTCCAGGGTCTAGATACCTAATTAGTGGAGCCATGCCTGAGCCACTCCACTAATTAGGTGGGTGGCCCTTCATTCTTTCATGTGCGGCCACCCAGGCGTGCACCTTAGAGAGAACTATCTGCAGACCACCTTAACGGAGCTCGCGGACCACTGATGGTCTGCGGACCAGAGTTTGAGAACCTCTGATCTAAAAAGATAAAGAGATGAAGGACAGGGGAAAGGTATACAGTGTTCAAGCAGAGTGATCTGGGTGACAGGGCAAAACTTCTTAATTTAACTTTTTAAAAGTGTAAAATTAAGATATCTTCTCCTATCCTCCCTACAAATAACTGAACTACTTTGATCCATATCCATACTTCAGATTAACAAGTATGTGAAACACA
Source organism: Lepidochelys kempii (assembly GCF_965140285.1). Lineage (NCBI taxonomy): Eukaryota > Metazoa > Chordata > Testudines > Cheloniidae > Lepidochelys > Lepidochelys kempii. The sequence continues at coordinate 91,110,350 of NC_136385.1, read as the reverse complement.
CACATACAAATATACAAGAATATTGTATCAAACAAATGTACAGTAGAACTTCACTAATCTGAACTACTGGAAGGGAGAGCCCAGCGCAGGTAAGTGAAGTTTGTAGCCCAATGAGTGCTGGGGCAGAACACCAGCACCATCAGACAATTATAAATGTCCTACTCCTTCTTCAGGGGATTACCTGAATGCCTGGGGCATGCTAGGAATTGATATGTTGCTCCTACACTGGAAAAAGCATGTCATGTTCCCCCTGGTCTATGAGAAGCGTGTCATTAGACACATTACTCTTGCCCCCAACACAGCAGCAGAATCTCACTGGCTTGTGTTTAGATCAACTACAAGCTCAAAAGTTTTTTCCATTTGGGTTTGTAGGTTACCAAAATACAGTTTTGCGAGATTTGACTAAGTGTAAAGTATTATTTAATGAGTTACCTACCTCAGTTTGCTTCGCCTCACCATCAGAAGCCAGGAAATATCTATTTTAGCTAGATTCTAGATTTGAACTAATGTTCACACCCAGGTGAATTATCAACAGCATTTCATTCCTTTAGCACAGATTTCATTTACCTGAAAGGCACGTGGCCTTGTAGTTGTGGTTTGTGATCTAGAAGTTTCCTGTGATGAGAGTTGGGGCATGTGGGGATCAGGCACAAACTCTTTCAACTTCTGCAGCTGTTCTTTTTGTTCCCTGCACATCAATCACAAAAGTGTGTTACCATTCTGTGGCATAAATGCACAGTTAAAAAAAAAGGCAGGGGGGAACCGATACTTACATCAACAAAATATATTATAGTAGTAGTAATAATCAATAGCCACTACAGAGTTTATGACTGGGATAAGCTAGGACACAAGCAGCTGGTAGCACCCCAACAGCCAGCATACTGGGAGAGACTTGACTTAGATTGTAAGCTCTTTGATGTAGGGACCATCCTTTTGTTGTGTGACTGTAGGGTGCCTAGCACAATGGGGTCCTGGTCCACGACTGGGACTCCTAAGTGCCACCTCAATACAAACAATAAATAATAACAGCTGCAACAACTCAGAGCTCCCCTAACATCCGGCTTTGGAAAAATGCATTGGTTGGCAAATCCAGATCAACACACAACTGATACCAGACTTGTCAGATGCACAGAGAACAGATCTAGTTGAAGACACCTGAAGTTGAGAGAAGCTATTCTCTACATTTCTACTACTGCTTCTGTCTCAAAGCATCATCAGAAGGAGTCTTATCAATTTCAAGCCACTTACACTGCATTGTTCTGCTTAGGATCTGCTCTTTCTTAAGTACGCAACGAGAAGAGTCAGCATAACGTAGAAAACACAACTCTCAATATGGTTTGATACAAAAGGGTGACTTCCCCAGCATTAACTTGAAAACTGAGGAAAACAGTCAACAGAATCTTTTTTAATTGAACCCTTTCTTTGGCGCTGTAGAGAGAATCTGCTTTCACATATGAAGCCTTCTTGTTTCAGTGTATCAATTTATTAGACCTTAAACACCATTCTCTAAAGCACAAGTGACAAAGTCCCTGCCAACCTGGTGTATTAAACCAGTTCCCATGACAGATTAAATTCTTCAGAATCATAACTTCCATTCACTTTTTGAAAATTACATTTCCAGCACTTCTGGTTGCAGCTAAAACCTTCCATATGGGAATACAAGGTATATCATCTTTATGAGTGTGAAAACAGAACAGCTTCGAGAGAGGGAGAAAATGCCCCCATTCATTTCAACGTGTTTTTAACTGAAACCTAAGGACGACAAATGTCAACAGTAACTGTTTAACTGTTCATCATTTTAGCATAAAATCCAGCTTGTGCGATTATCACCCTAAGGGGTGCAATGGCAGATGCAGGAAAGTGGGGGCACCCTACCCCTTTGACTTTGTCTTTACCAAATATTGCTCCCTCATTGATCTTCCTGTTCCCTCTGGAGGATGAACCATGACGCTCTGTTCTTAGGTCTATTCCTCTTCTTTCTACACTCTTCTCTGAAAGACCTCATTCATTTACATTCCAATTTATAAGTTTACCTCTTCCTTTTTTGATGTTCCTTCCTACAAATGTGCATGACGCACCCATACCCAGGATATCAGTGCACCATCCAAGCTTTCTCTCTCTTTATATTACACCATTATGGTACCTCTGAATGTTTCCAGTGGTAAGGGATTTTGGAAAACGGTTTGGAAGAATATTTTGCTGTTTATTATTGCTCGGCCACCCTTCAGGATTCTTGTGATAATGATGTAGCAGAAATTGTTTTACATTTCATTATGCAGATAGTAAAATCCTGCATCAACCTCATTTTGGAGCTGTGGGTTGACTACATGATGAACATAGCTTTTGCTATGGGATGCCTGGAAAGGGGCAATCTCTGAGATCATCAGTTGGCTGGGCCCTGGTTTATTACATTTGGATTTGGACAGAGAGCCACTGCAGCAAGCAGAGAACTGAAGTGGCAAACTCTCATCAGGCTCTGTTGCCTAACGAGTGGACCATGACATTTTGAACCAGCAGGTGAGGGGTTTTTTTTTTGCCTTCACACATTCAACCCCAGGTACAGCACATTAGAATAATTGAGTTTTGCAGTGATAGCTAGTTGTATCACCGTGGACAGATCCACATCTAAGAAGCCATGCTCCTGACTAGCCAAGGATGTAATAAAAAGCATATTTTGCTACTGTCATCATCCAGTAATCTACGGACACTGAGGAGTCTAGTAGCATCCCAAGACTGCATATCACTGTAACTGAAAAAGTAGACATCTTCAGTTATTTACTAAGTGCCAGTGATGTGCTGAACACTGTACAAGAAACAGAAAAAAAGATGCTTTCTCTCACAAGCATCTTAAAAACTTGAGGACCATGCTTCACTTTGGCAAGTTCTTCAAAGCATTTTCTTCTTCCCACCAGTATCACCTCTGTCTTTCCCAGGTTTTGTTTCAGTCAACTGTTTTTCATTCAGCAGCAGTGCTCTCTCAGGTACTGAGATATCTGGATGATAGCATCATCTACAGAAGATCTGCAGCTAACTGACATCTGCATGTTGTTGGCATTGGGTCCGTAGTATCTCAAATCTTCCCTAGAATTGTAATTTAATAAAGGATGGCAAAGTTGAATAGAAGGATAAACAACATTAAACCCTGAGAGAGTCCTCATGTGAAATCTCTCTAGGAAGTGCAATAGCCCACATGACATGGCAGGAATGAGGGAAGCCAATTTAATGCAATTCTGCTCATCTCACCAGGTCACTCAGATGAGTCATCAACACTTCATAATTAAAGGGTGCTGGTCAAGGGTGCAGACAGATCTAACATCAGCATGTATGTGTGCCAACTGTCTTTGAAAAAGAGGAGATTTTCCATCAGTGTGACCAGTGCTGTTTCTGTTCCATACGCTGGTCTAAAATCTGTCAGGGAAGATTCTAAGATATTAGCAGAGGTCAAGTGCTGCTGGAGATGGCTTTTCACCAATACGTCAATCACTTTGCCTGGGAAGGGAAGGTTATCAGCAAAGTCATTGACGTTGAGTGATGGTTTCCTGAACACACGCTGGACGACTGCATGTTTCAGGAAGGCTGATAGGCTGCTATTTCTGAAGGTGTTAATGTTCTATGTCAACAGTAGACTCAAGTGCACCTGACTGGCTGCCACCAACCAAGAGGGGTACATATAGGATTTCTAAGAACTGGAGATGCCATCTTTGATCCAGTCAATCTTTTCTCAGTATACTTTACAAAGTTCTTCACACTGGGTGATGCTAGATTTCAAATGAGGGAAGGCAGTCAGGAACCATGATAAAAAAAATAAGCACTGTACAAAACCAAATTAATCCATATTAAATGGATTAAGATCTGGCTAACTGATAGATCTCAAAACATAATTGTTAACAGGGAATCATCAATAATTAGGAAGACTCTACAAGAGTCCCACAGGGATCAGTTGTCAGCTCAACTCTGTTCAGTATTTTTACCAATAAATTGCAAGAAAATATAAAACCACAACTGATACAATTTGCAGATGACAAATATTGGTGGGGTGGCAAATAACCAGGAGAACAGAACTACATTTAGGAACACAGAATGTGGGCAGCCATATTTACTGGACATGTGTGCGTGGTAGTGAGAGGTGGAAACCTCAGGAAAGCAGTAACTCTGAAAAGGACTTACGGGTCACTAGATAATCCACTGAACATGAGCTTCCACTGTGAAGCAGTGGCAAAAAAGGCTAACCCAATCCTTGGATGCATAAACAGGGAAATGTTAAATACATAAAAAGAAAAGGAGTACTTGTGGCACCTTAGAGACTAACCAATTTATTTGAGCATAAGCTTTCGTGAGCTACAGCTCACTTCATCGGATGCATATCGTGGAAACTGCAGCAGACTTTATATATACACAGAGAATATGAAACAATACCTGGGTGATATCAACTTCACATACAGCACAGGTGAGATCACTACTGGAAAACTGTGTCTAATTCTGATGTCTAAACTTTAAAAATGATTGTGAAAAATTGGAGAGGGTTCAGAGAAGTACTACAAAAATTAATTTGAGGTCTGGAAAACATACGTTACATTGAGAGACTTACGAGCACAATCTATTTTGGTGATCAAAGAGAAACTTAAGAGCTACTAGATCAGAGTCTTTAAGTACCTACACTGGAAGTAAACATTAGACTTTATGGAACTCTTTAACCTAGTACTGACATAACAAGATGCAATAATTGGAAGTTGAAGTTAGATAACTTCAAACTGGAAACAAGACAACTTTTAAATAGTGAAACACTAGAACAGATTATCAAGGAAAATGGTTAGTTCATCATTATCTGGAGTCTTTAAATCAAGACTGGCTGAAAGTCAAAGGGACTTAGGTGCCTAACTCACTCAGGCACTTTTGAAAATCTCAACATGGATGTCTTTCTAATAGGATCTAACTCAACAAGTTATTGGTCTTGACAGTAGTGAAAAATTCCCTCAACTGGAGGAATTACTGGATGAAGTTCTATGCTCTGCATTATACAGCTCTGACTAGACAAAATCTATGCAGGTCATTATGCAGAACAGTTCCTTTGGATAAAATTTTGCATCTGCTATTGTGTAGAAGGATTTATTGGTTTCTCTAATGTCTGCAGCATAGGACTACAGGAATTCCTTGCTCAGCAGTCACGTTAAAGCTACTGGACAACAGGTGGTTACAGAGATCATCAGCACTCTGATTCCATGGTTGGATAAAATTCTCCAATATAATGTTTTGGAAACTTGCTGAGGTCATGAATCTCCAAGGGCAGACCAGCACAGTCAATTTGTCTGCCTGGTGAGAGACAGAACCGCAGCTCCTCTCTGGAGGAGGAGATTATCTGACCAGGAAGTTGCTGACCAGGATTATGTTACCTATGTCTACACTACAACCTAGACTAAAGATCAGGTCTAGTATGCATGTGAGGACAGAAACGCGTAATAAACTGAATATAAAATCTTGGTCCTAGGTGCTGGAGATATTATTCACATGGATACTTAAATCTCCTCACTCAAAGAGTCATGGAGACTCCCCTACAAGGCTGGTTAATAAACCTGTTAGGTCCAATAAGAAGCCAAGGTCGTGAGGCAGTCTACAAACCAGTAGTATTGCCTTGCTGACTCTCAGATTAAATGACCCATTTGACAGATTTAATTTTGGGGGTCACCTGTACATTCTTGCAGATCTGATTACTTAATATTATCCAGTATGCTTGCTCCTCAACACAAACTGAATATGGCAAAAGAAGTTCCTCATCTTTCCCCAAACACCTTCCTCTTCCTTTTCCACTGACGTTGTAAAAACCATAGCCTCCCAGTCACTCAGCCTTATTAGTTGTGTGTGATTTTCCACGCATCTTCCCTCTTCACATATTGGTAAATTCCTGCTGCAATTTCCTGTATGTTATCTAAAATAATATGATCTTTCCTCTGTTCTTATGAACAAAATCCTTATACACGCACTGGTTCTTTTTCATTTTGACTACTCTAACCTCCTCCTCTCTGCCCTTGCTAATTTCCGTATCACTTACCTCCAGCGTTTTCAGAATGCAACAGCTAAAGTCATCTTCAGGCACTCATTGGCTTCCTCTTAACTTTTATATCAAGTCAAAATTTTTTGTCCTCATTTTTACAGATCTTCACAACCCTGCTTCTGCCTACACCCTAGGTATTTGCAATGTTCTCATCCTCTCATATGGGTTCAGTTAAAATACAGTAATAATTGAAATGGACTAAAGGAAAATTAAGATAGTAATATCTTGGGATTTGCACAGAATAAGAAATCCAAATGCTTCAAGCCAAACATTCATCACATCTGGGGGTGAGGAAGGAAATTATTGCCCTCCACACAGTACTGTACAATTGAATGAGTTTAAAAGATCAGCTGGCCTAGGGGCAGCCCCTTGAAGCATCATGTATTGGCAACTGCAAGAGGCATAAGGACAGAACAGATGCAATAATTGTCTAAACTGATAAAGCAAAACCTATGACCCTACCTGACAGTATTTAATACAATTCTATGGATTACTTCAGATAAATTAGCAACTTTTTTCCCAAAAGAAATTACAAGATTAGCCAACTCACCGAAGCATTTTCAGCTCCTGGGCAGCCTTCAGGATTATTTCATGCTGCCTTTGACTAAGGACCATTACCCCTCCAAGTGACTGTTCAGGGTCCAGGTTTGGCTCTGCTCCCAGCATGTCAGATGAACGTGGTGGTGGAAGGGGTGGATCAAGCTGATCCCCCAAAGGTCGTAGTCTGTCTGCTTCATCAGGATACCATCTATCTGACAACCGTTCCCTCTCCCAGTCAGTCCTTTCAGGAAGGTAATCTCGCTTCTCCCTTGACGTATCATGCCTCTCTGGATACTCTCGGATCCTCAACTCTCCCCTGTCTCGGAGGTCTCTGTCATAGAGATCCCTATCTCTTTCCTCCCTCCACCGGTCCTCATGGTACCTGTCCAGAGGTGGAAGTGGTGGCAAAGGTGGAAGAGGAGGAATGTCCAGGTCATGACTCGGTGTATCTCTGTCATCCAGAGGTCTCAAATAATCTCTGTCCCATTCTCTATCTAATTCTCGATCATAAACATCCAAGGGTCTTCCAATCCTGTCCAGATCTCTATCCAGCTCCCTCTCCCTTGGCCTTTCCCAATCATCCCACCAAGTGTCTCGTCTGTCAAGATCAGAAGACAAAGGAGGGAGAGGAGGAAGAGGTGATAGTGGAGGCAATGAAAGACGGAGTGGTAACCTGTCATCTCTATCATATGGATCCACATGATCATCCTGAATATCTGTGTCATGCTCTCTCCAATATCGATCTCTTTCCCAATCATCCAATTGTTCGCGCTCTAAAGGATGGGAATCTCGTCTATCTAATGAAGGTTCCTCTTGCATTCTCTCCTCTTCGTGACTCCAGGGAGCCCTGGTTGGTTCCTCTCGATGATACAGAGATAATTTCTCAGAGTTGTCTCCTAGGCGGATTGGTTTATCAATACTGCCTGTTTCAGGCCTGCCCATTTCCCTCTCCCGGCTACCTGATCGCCTGACAGAACCCCTCTCCCGACTTCCTGCCCGCCTGCCAGGACCCCTCTCCCAGCTTTCAGCCCGTATGATAGGACCCCTCTCCCGGCTTCCAGCCCGCATGACGGGGCCCCTCTCCCAGCTTCCTGACTGCCCCCTATCCCTGCTGTCTGCCCAGCCAGCTGGTTCCTTGTCTCGGCCAGACAACCCTCTCTCCCGGCTGCCTGACCGCCCAACTGGCCCCATCTCCCAGCTGCCTGACTGCCCATCTGGCAATTTCTCCCTGCTACCTGACCGCCTATCCAGCTGCTCCTCCCGGTTGCTCACTCTCTGGATCATCCCCCGGCCTCGGGTGGCTGCCTGTCTGGGCAATCCTCTGCCTCTGTTTGTTAGCCCCCTGCCTCGGCAGTCATCCAGCCTGCCCTGCCCCCTGTCGAGGCCGTCATCCAGCCTGCCCTGCCCCCTGCCTCGGCCGTCGTCCAGCCTGCCCTGCCCTCTGCCTCGGCCGTCGTCCAGCCTGCCCTGCCCTCTGCCTCGGCCGTCGTCCAGCCTGCCCTGCCCTCTGCCTCGGCCGTCGTCCAGCCTGCCCTGACCCCTGCCTCGGCCGTCGTCCAGCCTGCCCTGACCCCTGCCTCGGCCGTCGTCCAGCCTGCCCTGTCCTCTGCCTCGGCCGTCGTCCAGCCTGCCCTGTCCTCTGCCTCGGCCGTCGTCCAGCCTGCCCTGTCCTCTGCCTCGGCCGTCGTCCAGCCTGCCCTGACCCCTGCCTCGGCCGTCGTCCAGCCTGCCCTGACCCCTGCCTCGGCCGTCGTCCAGCCTGCCCTGACCCCTGCCTCGGCCGTCGTCCAGCCTGCCCTGACCCCTGCCTCGGCCGTCGTCCAGCCTGCCCTGACCCCTGCCTCGGCCGTCGTCCAGCCTGCCCTGACCCCTGCCTCGGCCGTCGTCCAGCCTGCCCTGACCCCTGCCTCGGCCGTCGTCCAGCCTGCCCTGACCCCTGCCTCTGCTTACTAGTCCATTGCCTCCGTTATCTTCTGGCTGAACCAGACCTATACCCTGATTATTTTCTGATCCAGGTAGTCCTTTACCCTGGCTATTTTCTGAAAGGGGCAATTTACTATCTGTAGATTTCAAGTCTTTATTTCCTGTTACAGGGGATGGAGGTAAGGCTGCTGTTCCTCCTGTTCTCGGAGGAATAGTAGACTGCACAGTTACAGGTGTACTGGGAAGTGGTGTTGGTTTTTGATTCTGAATGGATGGAGGTTGAGTAGTTTGTTTTGTCTCTTCTAATTGCTGCGCAGGATCCTGAGAACTCCAAGTCCACTTTTTAGGCCGAGGAATAATTTTTTTGACTTTAGCTTTGGGTGGCTCCTGCTGAGCTTTTGTCAGGTCCTCAGCTGGCTGAACTGGACCAGAATTCTTTGCATCTGTATCAAAGGCAATTGGCGTAGACTGAGTTCTATTTGCCAACTCCTGGTTAACAGCCACATCAGCAAAAGCGTCTCTGTTTTCTGTTCGGGACTCTGCTTGAGATTGCTGTTGAGGTTTGGGCCCCCTCCACTGTGACCCGCTTGGTCGGGAACTGTGCATCTGTGATGTACTTGGGGAAGTATAAAACTGTGCTGCTGGCCCCCGGGGGACAGTCCCCCATTTGCTTGAAGACTGTCCATCTGAATTCTGACCTTCAAATCTCGGCCTCGGCCCTTCCAAGTGCTGGCCTTCAAAACGAGGTCCTCTCTGTCTTGGCCCTTCAAATCTGTCAAAGCCTCTTCCCCGAAGTCCATCAAACCTACATGTAAAACAAGAGACATATTCAAATGAACAAATTAAGTGAGAATTCTCTAGAAGATATTTTCACTTTATAAAACCACTTTCATGCAAACATCTCTGTGTGCCTCATATGCAAATCCCATTAAATCAGTACAGAGACATGGAAAAATGCACTTCAATTTCACACTGCACAACGGAGAGTGACATAAGTCACTTGCAGACTCAGCAACCTCTAGGAAATAATGTTAGATGAGCCACAAAATAATCAGTGTCATGCCCCACTGTTGCATCAATATGTGACATTATGTCTCTGTGCTGGCTCACATCTGGGGCATCATTCATAGACACGTAATGGAAAAAAACATCCTGCTTATGTGAGAGCAGCAGCAGCATTTGAACCACTCTATACAGATAGTAGTGGGTGAAAGTGTAAATTTCAGCCATGAAGACTAGTTCCGGGAGAAACGTTGACTTAAAATCTTAACTGGAAATCAAGTATGTTATTTTAACATGTCTTGTGTTTAAAGCTCCAGACTGGTGCTCAGAAGATCTAGATTCTGTCTCCAGCTCTGTCCAGATTCACTGTGTGACCTTGGGAAAGTCACAATTCTTCTGTCTCTTGCTACTCCAACAGCAAAATAGTGGTATTTCCCTACCACACGAGGGTGTGGGCAAAGATAAATAATGTATGTGTAATGATCAGATACTATGGTGCTGCGTACTACATAGAAAAGTCTATAAATAAAATATAAATAGATAAATAAAATCTAGATATAGAATTTAAAATATTATTAAACAGTAAGTGGAGCAAGCTTATGATGTTACCCTGGTCTGGACAGCTTTATGTGTTTTCTATTTGTACAACTGTATTTTATTCACATTTAGTTCACCTACAACTACCATGGCCCAAAATGTGGGGAACTGGATAACAAATACAGCATGAAGTGAAAGGATTCATGCAATAGGAGCTAAAGAGGCATATCTGGTCAAAAATCCACTTTTTAATTAAATGCCCAAATACTGATTCACATAACAGAGCAGATAAAATCAAAGCATTTTACACAGGAAACCTTAAAAGGAAATGAAAGTCACATTACTCAGATGTTTGTAACTTACAATGTTGAATCTTGAACCAATGCAAAAAAGCAAAAAGAAACAAGGCAGTTGAAGACTACAAGAACAATCAATTACTGGATCTTGTTTCTCAAAAAATACCAGGGTTGGAAACAATTGCTTGTTAGCATTGAGGAAACACACACTATGGGAAAGGCAACTTTTCAGTATTATAAATGATTGATCTATCACTCTAGAAGTTTGAAATATCAGCTGCTAACAATCACTTTGGATGTGAAATGGGAGGTGATGGGAAATGATTGCACACAGAATGATATTACTGTGAAGTCTACATATCCTGCAAGGACTAGAAATAGTTTGCTGGAAGAAGCAACAACATTTTCAGAATTGTAAACCTTCCAAATATAGATTCATGACCAGTGATCAGAAAGAACAGATTTCAATTGCTGCAGATTTGATACCTCTTAAAGTGTGAATAAGCCATTCCTAAAATGAGCTCTTAGGCCAAACTACACAGATCAGCAACATAATGTACCTTTAAAAATAAATCTTATTTTTTAAACAAGTCTAATTGTTCATTGACTCAAGAGGTCATCTGTCAAAAAAAAAACCCTGAAAAATTAATTTTTCCCCTTCCCAAAAGACACAGGAAACAAAATATAAATGTATGAACATTGTGGTATAATACAAACCAACAATAATCAAGAAATTCAAAGCTAAGGCCAACACTCAGTGCTCTCACATCCTTTTTAAAACATTGGAGCTAAGTAACACCAAACATAAGAACGGCCATACTGGGTCAGACCAAAGGTCCATCTAGCCCAGGGGTGGGCAAACTATGGCCCGTGGGCCAGATCCCTGCCCTAAGCCCCCTGCCTGTACCTTGCACCTCTCCTGCACCCAGCCCCCCCAACTCCCTGTCCTAAGCCCCTGCCTGCACCTCACACCCCTCCTGCACCCCAACTCCCTGCTCTGAGACCCCTACTGCACTGTGCACCCCAACTCCCTGCCCTGAGCCCCGTCATACCCTGTACTCCAATCCCCTGCCCTGAGCTCCCTCCTGCATTCTGCACCTCTCCTGCACCCCAACCTCCTTCCCTGAGCCCCCTCATGCACTCCGCACCCCTCCTCTGCCCCAATCCCTTGCCCTGAGCCCATTTCTGCACACCGCACCCCCACCCATGCTCCCTCCCACACCCCAACCCCCTGCCCCAGCCCTGCATACAATTTCCCCACCCAGATGTGGCCCTCGGCCCAAAAAGTTTGCCCGCCCCGATCTAGCCACGTATCCTGTCTTCCAACAGTGGCCAATGCCATGTGCCCCAGAGGGAATGAACAGAATAGATAATCATCAAGTGATCCATCCTGTTGTCCATTCCCAGCCTCTGCCACAGAGGCTTGGGACACCATCCCTGTCCATCCTGGCCAATAGCCATTGATGGACCTATCCTCCATTAATTTACCTAGTTCTTTTTTGAACGCTGTTATAGTCTTGGTCAAAGAGTTCCACAGGTTGATCAAGCGTTGTGTAAAGAAATACTTCCTTTTACTTGTTTTAAACCTACTGCCTATTCATTTCATTTGGTGACCACTAGTTCTTGTGTTATGAGGAATAAATAACACTTCCTTATTTACTTTCTCCACACCAGTCATGATGTTATAGACCGCTATCATATCGCCCCTTGGTCGTCTCTTTTCCAAGCTGAAAAGCTAGCACCATTCTTTTAAGGGCTTGTACACACTAGCGCTCACTTTGTTATAACTTAAGTCACCCATGGGTGAGAAAAAGCCACACCCCTAAGTGACGTTAGTTACACCAACCTAAGTACCAGTGCAGACAGGCACTTCTCCCCTCCAACATAACTATGGCCGCTTGGAGAGGTGGAGTAATTATGTTGGAGGGAGAGCTCTCCCCCGTCAGCATAGAGCATCTGCACTAGCAGCGCTATATAGGTGCGGCTACATTGGTATAGCTGCATCACTGTAGCGATTCTAGTGCAAACGAGCCTTAAGAAACCTACAGTCAGTAAGTGTGCTGGAACCCTGAGGTGAAAAGAGCAAAGAATGAAAGAGCCTTTTCATACCAATATTGTGAGGCAAAGTAGCAGCTCTGAGTTTCCCTGGCATCTCTTCGGCACACCCTTCATCAGAAAATGTAGCTGGGGTTTAGGATTCAAGCTACTTTATTTCTTGATTTTACAACAGCATCTAATTTGTTGGTAGTTAGGTATTAGATGCTCCAAGTCTATAATAGTTGGATACTTGCCTGAATTCCTTTCACAATGTGTAAGTTAAAGTACTACCTAGGGAAAAGAGCACGTATTGTGATTGCGCCTACAGATAACTTTAAACATTTTTGAAATAGATGTTTCCAAACTGTCCTCCAAGACAGAGGATCGGCGTAGCACTTGCTAGGGGGTTATGGTGAGATAGTTTGTCATATCGCACTGGCTTTTCTCTATGTTTCCAGATAACTTGCATTAAAAGAAATTAAAAATACAGGAAATATTTTTCTGCCTCTTTTCCATATGAGCAATTGTTGTAGTTGTAAAAGGGACGCTATGTGCTTCAGAATGGAGATGTGTGGGTACACAGGACAATCTCGCTAGAAAGATGTGACCTATCCTAGATAATGCCCAAGTCTCTGACTTTGCTTTCACTAAGGGTATGTCCTACACTATGGGCACTATAGCGGCACAGTCGCCACGTAGACACTTGCTATACCAATAGAAGGGGTTTTCTCATCCACATAGGTAATCCATTTCCCTAATAAGCAGTAGCTAGGTCTACAGAAAAAAATTTATATCAACATAGCCACATCTATACTGGGGGCTAGGTCCACTTAACTACAGTGATCGGGGGGTTGAATTTTTCACACCCCTCAGTGTCAATCTAAATTTTAAGTGTAGACCAACCAGGCATAAGATAAACACAGTGAACAGTGCACATAATTGATTTTCAAAAACCCACGAAACAAAACCCACTATGCTGCACCCACAATTTCCCCTGGAGAGAGATGACAAAAAATGAAGCACATGTGACAGATTTTCCTCACACTGTTTAATGCACAACTGGCACTATAGGTACTTTGGTGATGACAGCAGTAAAAGAATCTGTATAGATGAGGATGTGTATAAAGGAAAAAGACCTACCTAGGACCTCTTGGTCCTTCGAAGTATGTGCCTCTGGGTGGGTCTGGAAGCAATCCACCTGATCTCACTGGTTTATCTTGAACGCTGGAGGTGGGGGGTACATAGGTTGAAGATATTGGAGTAGAGGTTTTCAGTTCTCCAGATGCTGGTTCAGAAGAGACAGAAACAAATGGTACAGCTTGCTTATCCAGATGAACTTGACAGTTTCCTTGGTCTGAAGAGTCACCAGATGTAGTTATTTCAGAATGACAAGGTAAAGTTGCAGATGAGCCAAGTAGTTTAAATACAAAAGAATCAGGAATAGGAAGAAGAGCTGGCCTGGTTGTCTTAGCGGACTGGAAAACCTGAAGACTGGACGTTGGGGGTTCAGATGAGTTAGACAACTGAGGATCAGAAGACAGAGGTGGGGGAACCTGCGGAGGGGTGGCTGAAGGCAAAGATGGAGGCATAACAGGCATGCCTCCTTGAGAGGTTTGAGAGCATGGAACAAAAGGAGGTGGCAATGCAACATTCCCAGTGTATTGATTCTTCATGTTTCGAAGTGAGTTCACTTTCTCCTGCAGATGGGACTGAGTAGCTTTCATCTGTCCCTGCCATGTTTTCCACTGTTTCTCATACTCCTGAAGCTGATCTTTGTGAGGATAGGTCTGAAGTTGATCCTGCCATCCTTGGAATTCACGCTCCCACTCTTTGTGAAGTTGTTGAAACTGTTTCTGCTGCGTCTCATAATGCTGCAGCTGCATATCCACTGACATTGTCTGCAAGAAAGAGAGATACAAATGCTGCAGAATACATTTTTAGTTCCTTCTGAAGCAACATGCTTGAATATCACCCTCTGCCCAATCTTCAGCTTAAATAGAAGCTTGAGAGAAGAGTTACATAGAAACAGAAGCAAACGTATCCTGCCTGGTATATCTCCAACCTATACATTTTAGTAATAGATAAGGGCAAACACTTCCATACAAAAAACCCACATCACTCTAGGTGGGAGGACCGGGGAGTGGGGAGAGTATAATTAGCAACAGATTACTTCTGCATACAACCAAACTATTTGGGGCTATTAATAGAATATCCTCCATCCCTACTGAATCACAAATCAATCCACAAATATTCTAATATATGTAGCAAGCAGCCTTGTTTCCCAAGCTCTTCAATTTGTTTCTCCAAGCACATAGCAATTCAATTTAAATGCACTTTCCTTCACATTCGAGAGCACCACCTGGAACACTAAACCAGGTATACGTTGAGTAAACTGTAGTAGTCCTCCAAGTTTGGGCTTATCAAACTTGTTTATCTAACAAAACAAACTAAGAGAACAATCTCTCATTACGCTTGTAATAATCTACAGCTAGTTAACCTACAGCTTAATGGGACAAAACTGGGGGGCCCAGATAATCTTCATCCAAGAATATTAAAGGAATTGGCACCCGAAATTGCAAGCCCATTAGCAAGAATTTTTAATGAATTTGTAAACTCAGGGGTTGTACCGTATGATTGGAGAATTGCTATTTTTAAGAAAGGGAAAAAAAGTGACCCGGGTAACTATAGGTCTGTTAGTTTGACATCTGTAGTATGCAAGGTCTTGGAAAAAATTTTGAAGGAGAAGGTAGTTAAGGACATTGAGGTCAATGGTAAATGGGACAAAATACAACATGGTTTTACAAAAGGTAGATCGTGCCAAACCAACCTGATCTCCTTCTTTGAGAAGGTAACAGATTTTTTAGACAAAGGAAACGCAGTGGATCTAATTTACCTAGATTTCAGTACGGCATTTGATACGGTGCCACATGGGGAATTATTAGTTAAATTGGAAAAGATGGGGATCAATATGAAAATTGAAAGGTGGACAAGGAATTGGTTAAAGGGGAGACTACAATGGATCCTACTGAAAGGTAGGTACTGAACTGTCAGGCTGGGGGGAGGTTACCAGTGGAGTTCCTCAAGGATCGGTTTTGGACCAATCTTATTTAATCTTTTTATTACTGATCTCGGCACAAAAAGTGGGAGTGTGCTAATAAAGTTTGCGGATGATACAAAGCTGGGAGGTATTGCCAATTTAGAGAAGGACTGGGATATCATACAGGAGGATCTGGATGACCTTGTAAACTGGAGTAATAGTAATAGGATGAAATTTAATAGTGAGAAGTGTAAGGTCATGCATTTAGGGATTAATAACAAGAATTTTAGTTATAAGCTGGGGATGCATCAATTAGAAGTAACGGAGGAGGAGAAGGACCTTGGAGTATTGGTTGATCATAGGATGACTATGAGCTGCAAATGGAATGTGGCTGTGAAAAAAGCTAATGAGGTCTTGGGATGCATCAGGAGAAGTATTTCCAGTAGGGATAAGGAGGTTTTAGTACCGTTATACAATGCACTGGTGAGACCTCACCTGGAATACTGTGTGCAATTCTGGTCTCCCATGTTTAAGAAGGATGAATTCAAACTGGAACAGGTACAGAGAAGGGCTACTAGGATGATCCAATGAATGGAAAACTTGTCTTATGAAAGGAGACTCAAGGAGCTTGTCTTGTTTAGCCTAACTAAAAGAAGGTTGAGGGGAGATATGATTGCTCTCTATAAATATATCAGAGGGATAAATACCAGAGAGGGAGAGGAATTATTTAAGCTCAGTACCAATGTGGACACAAAAACAAATGGATATAAACTGGCCACCAGGAAGTTTAGACTTGAAATTAGACGAAGGTTTCTAACCATCAGAGGAGTGAAGTTTTGGAATAGCATTCCAAGGGAAGCAGTGGGGGCAAAAGAACTATCTGGCTTTAAGATTAAACTCGATAAGTTTATGGAGGAGATGGTATGATGGGATAACATGGTTTTGGTAATTAAATATTCATGGTAAATAGGCCTAATAGCCTGTGATGGGATGTTAGATGGGGTGGGATCTGAGTTACCCAGGAAAGAATTTTCTGTAGTATCTTGCTGGTGAATCTTGCCCATATGCTCAGGGTTTAGCTGATCGCCATATTTGGGGTCGGGAAGGAATTTTCCTACAGGGCAGATTGGAAGAGGCCCTGGAGGTTTTTTGCCTTCCTCTGTAGCATGGGACATGGGTCACTTGCTGGAGGATTCTCTGCTCCTTGAAGTCTTTAAACCATGATTTGAGGACTTCAATAGCTCAGATATAGGTGAGAGGTTTTTCGCAGTAGTGGGTGGGTGAAATTCTGTAGCCTGCATTGTGCAGGAGGTCAGACTAGATGATCATAATGGTCCCTTCTGACCTTAGTATCTATGAATCTATGAATAAACCTACAACAGTCACTAATTATTCAATATATTTTATCTGTACCCACATCTGTATCTGAAT
Source organism: Lepidochelys kempii (assembly GCF_965140285.1). Taxonomy (NCBI): domain Eukaryota; kingdom Metazoa; phylum Chordata; order Testudines; family Cheloniidae; genus Lepidochelys; species Lepidochelys kempii. The sequence continues at coordinate 91,093,498 of NC_136385.1, read as the reverse complement.
TCCTGTGGCCAAACTGCAAGTCTCCTTTACCCTGCCTTGTAAAATCATGAAAATGTACTACACTAGGAACCACGTGTAGATTATTTTACCTGTCTCCTTCACCAAGATTTCCTTGGGACTACTGTCTCCAATATACTTTTCCTTTATCTAATGACTTTCAGATCCTTGAGTGCTAGGAGGGGCAAATACCCACACAATACATATTATTCATTGAGTCACACTGTTGCAACATAAAATGAAAAAGTATTAAAACAGTATATTTTGTATAAAATATGAATCAATAAGGGTTCACTAAGAGCTGTGCAAGAAAAAATGTGACGGCCTAATTATCATCTTTTCTCTCTCCCCTTTCATTGTGGTAATGACCAGAGAATCCAATCAGGATTGGGACTCCATGTTTTTTACAGCAGCTACAATCAAACAAAAAATCTCACTCACTCACACAAAGAAACAGTGTGGTTACTGGACAGAGCACTGGACTGGGAATTAGGAGATCAGGATTCTGTTCCCAGCTCTCTCATAAACCTACTATGTGACCTTGAGTGAGTTACTTTCCCTCTCAGTGCCTGTTTCACTTCTTACTCTTTGTCTGGTCTGTCTTGTCTATTTAGAATGTAAATTCTTTCAAGCAAAAAGTATCTCTCACCACATGTACATACCACTCCTATCACAATGGGGGTTCAATCTTAGCTGGAGTCTCTAAGTGCTACTATAATAATTTGGAGTTTTTTAAGGGCAAATACCGCCCCTCTTGCAAAGAAACTGGGAAGGCATAGGCTCTCCCCTAAACCCCAACAATCCCATGATCTACTTAATTACCCAACACCATCCTACTGACCCCAGCTAGCAATAATCTTATACTCTGAAGCATGAAGATTTACAACAATTAGTTTTATCTGAATTGGCTATTCTGATAGATGTCTAATCTATTTTTAATCTTACTAATCTATTAATATCAATAATATCCTTTGGCAGTGAGTTCCATTATTAGTTATACTTTACCTAAATATTTCATTCATTTTGGCTTTTACATTGTCTTTTTGAATATCCTCTTTTTCTTGTATTGGAGGACACAGTAAATAAGGGCACCCAACCAGCTCTTTCTGTTCCTGCCATTTTAAGTAACCTTTTCTTTTCTAAACTAAGCCGTCCTACTGTAAAATTTTCAAAGACACTTAGGTCCCATTTTCAAAACTAACAGGCTCTTAGGAGCCTACAGTGCTCCTTAGACGATTTTGAGAATTGTATCCCATGTCAATAAATAGTCTTTTTAATTATGCCTCATATGAAACTGCTCCCATCAACATCTCTAAATATTCTTGTTACTCTTCAACTGAGACTGGAAAGTAACTTCTCAGGGAAGGGGGAAGCTAAGTCTTTGCCCATGAACAACGATTAATGAGAGAGCAAGGCAAACAAGTCAGCCAGAAGAAATTATTATACTACATACTTCTTATCAGACCATGAGTGTTACATCATCCAAGAGGTATACCAAATCCCAGTTTCTCAATGACTAACCTGTGGGGGTGGTGGCTGTTGTATAATCTGCTGGTACTTCTGTAGGATCTGTTGCAGTTGGGCATGCTTCTGCATTATTCTCTGATACTGAAAGCCAACTCGATGGTGTGGATGCTGCTGCCACTGAGCTGCTGCCACCTGCAACTGCTGCAATCTCAAATCTTCCTCAGAGTCCTCAGGAGGTTCAATATTCAGCTAAAGATAAATATAATTATTATAACTAAGGGAAAGCTCATTCAAGCACAACACCTAAACAAGCTTACTTTTGGGTAAGCAATGGTGTCCCTAGCCTCTGTTTGTCAGAGGGTGGAGATGGATGGCAGGAGAGACTAGGTCATTACCCGTTAGGTTCACTCCCTCTGGGGCACCTGGCATTGGCCACTGTCAGTAGACAGGATATTGGGCTGGATGGACCTTTGTCTGACCCAGTATGGCCACTCTTATGTTCTTAAGCATAACCAAATTCACAGAAGTTTCATGGCAGTTAATAATTCTGTGACCCTGAATTTTGGTGTTCTGACTTTCTATGACACTATCAGAATAGATGATTTTGTTTATCTTCTTCAATAAGGGGAATAGTTCAAGCCAAAAATCAGATTTGAGAGAATTTGCCTGCATATTCTAAGTAAAAACCATCACTATGCAAATGGGCAGAAAGGTTTTTGGGCAAAACTTCTTGGTTATTAGGCACAGACTATGACCCTATTCTTTAACAAAGGAATCATTATCTTTCAAGGTCTGGAGTGGAAGGCAAAATCACCACTCTCCTTTCCAGCACTTAACGGGAAAGTAATATGCATCTCAGCTAAAAATTGGAATGATTAATTAAATCAAAATCCAAACTATGCCAAAATTCTGGTGTGTTTGGATTTAGTATTCTGGTTCAGGCCTGAGCTATTAAGTTCAGATGCATGTCTTGGTGATAGAGGCATTAGATTGAATGTGGGGTACTAGCTCAGGCACATCTCTAATCCTGACTGCAAGATGTATACATGCAGCTGCAAAGGGGAAAGGTACTAATACCTTCCGATTCAGCAAGTAGGATGAGCAAATCATACAGAGGGATACAAGTAAAAATCTTGAACGCTAACAAGGAAAAGTCATTCAGGGATTTCAGGTTAAGGAACTAGGGAGCACGAGATTAGCTAATTGGGACTACAGTAATTCATTCATTTCCCTTATCCTCTTTTCTTTAAAATAATTCACTTTTTCTGAGATGTCATCTGACCTACTGGCATTAGAGACAAATACGGTTCATAATCTCTGAACACTATTCACTTCACCATGGCAGGGAGCATGGGTCCCAAATGCAGAAGTCTTTCAAATCTGTAGGAGAAGGACTCTGTAAATGCAAAGGGACCCTACGCATCACCTAACAAAACTGAGGAAGCAGCTTGTCCCTGAAAAAGATTTTACTAGTTCCAAACCTGCCAGACCAGGGAGATGTGTACCCAGACCTGTCTTTCCCAACTGTAAAGTCTATTAATTGGGAGGCAATATGGCCTAGTGAATAGATCACTAGACTTGGACTCAAGAGGTTTGGGGTCTATTGGACTCAAGAGATGTGTGTCTGGCCTGCTGGATGATCCCAGGTACCTTACTTGCCTTCTGTACTTCAATTTCCCCACATGTAAAATGGGGATAATGATACTGACCTTCTTTGCAAAATGCTTTGAGATCTACTGATGAAAAGCACTATCTAAAGTCTAGGTATTATTATTCAGACCCAGGCAGGAGGAAAACTTTTTTTTTTTTTTTTTGAACGAATGTCCCATAAGGAATAGCATCTTTGCATAGCGTACCTTAGGTTCAGTAGATGAGACAGGAGGCTCCTCTTTTTTGGAAGCTGGTATGAGGGGCTCGTTAAGTAAAGGCGGGTCAGACTGCTGATTAGGAGCAGTCACTTTCCCTTCTTCTTGCTGTATTCTCTGCTCAGGTGCATCCTTCACTATTATTCCTGGACCCTTCGGTTGCTGCTGTCCCTGTGCATGTGCTTTTGCCCTCTGCTGCAGACTTAGCAAGTGTTGCTGGTACCAGTACTGTTGCTGTTCCTATAATATACAAAAAGTTTGTGAGAATTACAGTAGCAACCAGGTTTAATAGACAAAAACAGATAAAGATAACCCACCAAGATAATCACTGAAATCTGGCAGAGAAAACAGTCTCCAGAAAAGTTTTTATGCCTGTTTCATTGTAATAACTCACTTCTCTACCATCATTACAGAGAAGCAATAGGTCAAAACCCCTTATCAGGTTTCAGGCACGACTGTCCTAGGTGCTATACAGACATGAAGGAAGATGCAGTTCCTATCCCAAAGAACTTAAAACCGAAGAAGGCAAAAAACAGAAAGGAGAGGAAGGTGTTCAACATATGAGCTAAGGGATTGGAGTGAATGGACTTGTTAATTCCATTTCATTATTTTATTAACAACTTGGTATATGTATTTATTATGGAGCTCAGATGGGGTAGGATAATGGAAAAGTTGGATGAGGAGAATTGATCGGAGCCATGGAACCGGGTAAAAGGAAAGGGGGCTGAAGGACACTGAAGGAAGAAATGCACAGAGGAAAGAAAGGGAAGGGATAAATGGAGACGACTATGGATAGCGGGAAGAGTGAGGATGGCAGCAAAGAAACTGTGAGGAAGAGATGTGGAAGGAGACTGGGACAAACAACCAATCAGACAGAACACAGTATCTTGAGTTCAGATTATAAAAAGCTGTCGTCTAACCTCACTGGCATCTGGGAGCTGCAAGGTAACCAGATGGTGATGCCAGAAATAAGACAAGACCAGCTACGGAGATAGTCAAACTCCTAGCATTAAGTCCTCATCTTTAAATATGTTCAAAGTACAGGTGCTTTATAGCTGAAAGGCCTGTTCTTTGGAACATGGTTCCACAAGGTCTGATGGCATATTCTGACATTTAGACTTTCTCTGAAGAATTTCCTCTGCTGTAGAATTTCCCAAGATATTCACTTTCTCCATGTGTGTCACACATAGACAAATGGATATATATTATCCATTATAAATCCCCTTTTCTAGGTTTTGTAATCAAGTAGCATTCATCTCCTCCAGGTTGAAATAATGACAAGGAATAGCTCAGCTCTCAAATGTTTTTATACGTTTTCAAAATAGTAGGTAGCTCAATAAAATATACTTCATCAGGATTTTCACTGCCCAGCCCAAATATCAAGGATAAAATTGGAAGAAACTTCCTAGTGATTATGGTTCTATAATCTGCTCACACACTAAAAACTCAATGAAATGCCATGAGCTCAGATTTAAAATAAGATACAAAAGGAACTAAATTCTAACTTTATAAATTCAGAATACTGAATGTTTACTAAAAATGTATACTGAAGTCCCATTCATCAAGAGAATTTATATAGCTTTTATAAGAACTCTAGCAAAATACAGGGGACAGAGATTGGTATTTTATAGCCATAATGTGAGGATATGGAAAAGCTTATCCTAAAGCTCACGGAATGGTGCGGAATATGAAAACACAAGCTCAACTAGCAATTTCCTCTCTTTTGAGAATCTGTGACTGTCCCACATCTTTCATACTCTTCCTGTTCATCTTTTCTACCCACACACTGGCAAGAAGAGCCACTTCTGAAAAACCAGCATGGGAACAGCAGAGAAGCTAACAGGAACAACAGTTTATTTTTAAATGCAGGTATAAATTCAGCATTGGTGAATGGTGCCCGATGAGATTCCTTAAGACTAAAGTTTCCAATTCATCTTCAAAATAGGTATAAAATAAGCATGTGCAGTGCAAACTTCCTCTACCCATATATCTTATGCCTGAATTAAAAGGGCCTATTTCTAGTAGTGAGGTGTGAAATGGACGAATTTAAAGAGCAGATCTATGCAGAAAATCACTTCTCTAAAATGATATTTTGGGGACTATATGTCTATGATAGGAGATGGTATCATTCTAGATTCTGCCATTGACCTCTGCCAATATCCTGCAAATCAGGATTCAGATCAGGATATGACATAGAGAAGCTCTCATGGCTATGGGTGGAGGACAAACATCCATACTTACAGCATGGGATCTCTCAGCAGCCTTCAACTCCATGTTGTGTTAGGAGTTGCTTTTGCATTCAAGACCTAGCAGAGGCATGCAGAACAGCACTAAGCTGGATTTAAACATTCCTTTCAAAGACATGTCACATAACATGATTTTATACAATAGTGATGGCTGTGACATAGATAAATAAAAGATGACAGTCATGAAAGACAACTGCTCTTCTGCCCTGAAAGTCTAGTCATTTGTGAAATCATCCTATCTCCTCTCCTTCTCAATATATAGATTAATCTCTAGGAGAGGTCATACGACATAGGCTCCAATACCACCAATATGACGACACTCAGCTGTAAATCTCCTTCACAGCACATGAAGCGAGAACCACTTTATGTCCCAGCATCTGACGGAGGACTTGTCTACACTACCGCGTGGGGTCAACGTAAGATACACAACTTCAGCTACGTACTTAGATCTACTTACTGCAGTAAGTCGACAGCTGACACTCTCCCATCGACTCCGCTTGCGCTTCTGTTCTGGTGGAATACCGGAGTCGATGGGAGAGCGCTCAGCAGTCGATTTATTGTGTCTATACTAGACGTGATAAATTGACCCCTGCTGGATCGATCACTGCCCGCCAATCCAGCGGGTAGCATAGACAAGCCCTGAAAAAAGTGAATGGATGAAAAACAGATGTCTAAAGCTCAGACTGAGCAAAACAGAGGAAATACTGGTGAAGGATACATTTCAGAGAGATGGTGGGAACTTAAGTCCTCATCTTTGACTGAGGGCTTCTACTCTCCCAGTGTCAAGGTGGTAACTATTCTTGGAGTCCTACTGCAATCACTGATACTCCTATACACAAGGAATGCAACAACAACAAGGAGCTTCTTCTTCCATCCTTGACTAACCAATGGTTTATACCAGTGATACTGAGACCTCAAGTCGTTCAGGAGCCAAATTAGCTACCAACAGTACCCAAAAGAGCTACAGTAGTGTGAATTAATTGTTTCATTTACTATAATGCTATTCATATTTAAAGAGTATGACAGAGAAAATATTAATTTATACATAAATATATATTATTTTCACAGCAAAGTTCACAGTGCAAGTTGATAACTTAATTTGGTTAATAACATAGTAAAAGTATCCCTGATTGGTTAATTAACAACTCACATAGTGTTTTAATATAACATGTTGCAAAGAGTCCCAGGAGAAACATTAGAGAGCTGCAGTCTGAGTATCATTGGTTTACACCTGTTCCTCTCAGGAAGGATCTCACCACAGTGAAATAGATATCATCACCTTCTGGTTAGATTAAATTACCACAACACAACTTCTATCAAATGCCCAATTGTGAAGGTCACACAGAAGCTCCACCTGGTATAACATACAGCAGCCTCAGCCTAACTCAAACAAAGAAAACCAAAGAAGTGCATCATGTCAACATACCATTTGTTCCACTAACTCTCCATTTAGTTCTGTATCCATTTCAAGGACCTAGTCCTCAGTTTTCAAACCTTTAATGGCACACCAGGACAGCAAGACTCTATGCAAGCAGTGTGACTGCCAGAGTCCAGGGTGAAAAACTTGGGGGTCTTGGTCACTACAAAAATATCAGGATGAATCTGAGAGCCTTTACTGCATAATGCAAGACCCATCTATTTATGCAGCAAGTCCTTCCTCAGGATGGTAAAAAAAAAACAACAACATCTGGTGATGCTCATGGAAGAAAACAACAGAGATGATAAGCAAGGAAAAGGAAAACAATACAGCAGTCCAGAACACAGGGCTGTGAAGCTTAGGTATCCTTCATAGGAAAATATACATAATCTTTGTTTAATTTTCAACAGAATATGCACCCAGATACCAAAGTGAATGGCATGCTATAAATAAATTTTGGTAGATACTTCACTTATTAAAGCTATGTCTACACTAGAGAGCTTACAGTGGCACAGCTGTACCGATGCAGTTGCGCCGCTGTAAGCTCTCTTGTGTAGCCTCTCTATGCTGACAGGAGAGAGCTCGCCCGTCATCATAATGAAACCACCCCCAACGAGCCGCGGTAACTGGTAACTATGTCAGTGGCAGAAGCTCTCCCGGCGACTTATGTGAGTATAACTTATGTCGCTCAGGGGAGTGTTTTTTCACATCCCTGAAAGATATAAATTATACTAACATAAATGGTAGTGCAGACATTGCCTAAGTCAGGGGTTGTCAAATTGGCAGTTGGGATCCCTCAGGGGGTCACGAGGTTATTACAAGGCGAGGAGGGGTTGCGAGCTGTCAGCCTCCACCCCAAACCCCGCTTTGCCTCTAGCATTTATAATGGTTTTAAATATATAAAAAAGTGTTTTTCATTTATAAGGGGGGTGGGGGGATCACACTCAGAGGCTTGTTATGTGAAAGGGATCACCAGTACAAAAGTTTGAGAACCACTGGCCTAAGTGTTTCTGGAAAGATATACCTTGCCATAAGGAGACACAGGAACCTTATTTTCACTGTGCTGCAAAATGTGTCACATGGCATGGGACTCTAAACCAAAATCACACACAGAGATCTGTCAATGTTACACAGTGGAAGACAAATAATATAACAAAGAATTACAAATGACAAATTGCAATTTCTTGCATAATCTACTGAATATGTGGGGGGAGAGGGGAAAGCAGCATTCTGTTTGGCTATGGACACTGTTACTACAGGAGATAATCAGAAAATTATCTTCTGCCTAGACTAGATTGTCATTAATTAAAAAAGAGAAAGATTCCATAACTCTTCTTCCGCAGATCAGTAGAAGTTATACTATTTCAATGTTCAATCTTTACGACCCTTTAGGTACCACTTTCTTTTTAAATTAACATTTAATTTTGTATTGTATCAAATTCAGTAAACTACAATAATGCAAAGTTAGGGCAAAATAATCAGAAAATGCAAAAGGTAGCAGTGTATATTCAGTCACAACTCTGCTCCCCTAAGTATGCATTGCAATAATTCATTAATTATGACTATGTTCTTTCAGATGTATGTGTGGTTGTCAAAATAATTATTGTATTGTATTATTTTAAAAATAGTATAGCATAATGAAATTACAGACGCTATCATAATGGATAGCAACAAAGCGAGGGGGGAGCATGTTAACATTTAATATTCAACCTCCTAAAATCTAGCACTTTTGAGTGCTCAGTTATTGAACGAGAATACTGAATCTACATCTAATTTACTATTTTGTTTTGAGGGGAGGGAGGTTAAAGAAAAAATGAATACAAGAGGAGTCCCCATTTCTACAGAAGTAAAAAACCAGCTAGTGCCTATCAATAACATTATAAAAGTGTCCACCTACGACATAAGTGTTTTTAACAGTAAAAAGTATATTTTTCACTCCCACCAAATTCAAAAACTTTTGAAAAGACTTTTCCCTCATAAAAGTTCACTTTTAGGAAGAGATCAAGCATGAACACATTTAGGCCAAAGTCTAACTATTTCTGAAAACCGAACAAACAGGCATCTAGGGTCTATAATGGAAATACTTTTGTAACCTTAACTATTCCAGGTATGGCCAGTTTGCACTGTTATAGGATTTGTGTTCATAAACAACTGAAAAATATTACTGTAAGAGAAAAATCAAAACAAGAAACTATGCAACACAAAACCAGGCGGCAATCCTATAAAATACCGGTGGACTGCTGCATTGGTATGGAGGGCCCAATGAAGTCAATAGGGATCCGTGCAGTTCATCTGCACAACGTACTTTGCACGATCGGGGCCCTAAAAATCTGAAAAATCCACTAAGGGGATAAAGTTCAGTCAAGGCTGAAACATCCCATTGTGCTTGGGAACTGCTGGCTCTTGAAAACCAACTACTACAGGGTACAAAATGACAGGTTTCAGAGTAGCAGCCGTGTTAGTCTGTATTCACAAAAAGAAAAGGAGTTCTTGTTAGTCTCTAAGGTGCCATAAGTACTCCTTTTCTTTTTGAGGATACAAAATGTACATTCAACTGGAGTTTATGGAATTTTAGTCTCATCTGTACCATTCCTGGCTTTTGTGAGCTGAAGCCAAAAATTTTGTTTTATTTAAACAAATTCGTTTATTGTTTCTCTATTTTATGTCTTTAGTTGACCATCTTTACAACCCACACTACATCTGTAAATGATCAGTTCCCATCACTACCTTTTCCAAACTGGAGCCACGCTTGGCACCAAAGCACAGGTTGGACACTTTGTTCTTACCTGGGGGGTCATAGTGGAAGGGTCTGGCTGTGGGGTGCTGTGCTGGTCAGAACTGTCACTGGTGTCCTTAGCAGCACTCTGCACTGCCTCTTGCTGAGCAGGAGTGGAAGGGGGCAAGGATGACTGGGATGCAGCAAAGTGAGATTTAGACTGAGAAAGGGATGGTGTCAAACTAGACGGTGCTGGTTGGGAAAGGGATGATTGGGAAGGGGACAAGTAAGATTGAGAATGTGTCTGATAGGATTGGGAGGAGGGTAAATAGGATTGAGGGGCAGTTGGTGGAGGGGGCTCTAAATAGGACGGTGGTGGTGGCTGGGAGAGCTGAGAATGGGACAAATAAGACTGGGGCGGAGGGGACTGGGAAGGGGGTGGCTGGGCTGGGGGAATATAGGCTTCAGACTGGGCTGGGGGGATATAGGCCTGCGAAGGGGGTGGATAGGCCTGCTCAGGCGGCGGGGGCGACTGTGGCGGAGAGGACAGCTCCATGTCCATGGGCACTGGGGAAGAAGGCAGGTGCTCCCAGTCGCTGTGGGGCTGAGACGGCTGGAGGGTTTCATGCTCTCGGGGCAGGGGGGGCGCCGGGGGCTTGCAGACCTGGGGGTCCCGGGGTGGGGGCGGCGGGGGCGGCTCGCGGTGCTTGAATTGCTTCTGGTAGCTGCGGACGGGGGGAGGCACTGGCGGCGGCGGCCAGTCGGTGAAGGAGCCGGGGAGAGGCGGAGGGGGCAGGCCCGGGGGCGGCGGCCCGGGCGGGGGACCCCCCAGAAGTACCGACTGCATCTGCTTCTGGTGCATTTGCTGCAGCTGCTGCAGCTGGGCCAGGTGCTGCTCCTGCAGGCTCAGGAAGCCCGAGGCGCCGGGCGCGGGGGCCACACCTGGGCCCGGGGGCGGGTAGTTCGGCGGCGGGACGGAGGGGGGCATCACGGGCGGGGGGACGGGTAGCGGCGGGGGCGGTATCGAGGTGGGGGGCGGCGGGTAGTGCCCCGCCGCACCGTACAGGCCCCAGGCCGGATACATGGCGGGGCCGGGTCTGAGGCGGCGGCCGAAGCGGAGATCGGAGCTTCCACAGGCCGCGGCGACTGGCGACAGCAGCAGCGCGTGCGACGCACAGTGCCTGCGTAGCGAGGCTCGTTGGACCTCCGGGACAGAAGAGTGCCGTGCAGGAAGTTAGAGTGCCCCCAGCCTGGACCATAGAGAGGGGCTCGCTGAAGTTAGAGCGCCACCCACCGATCAGCCCGGGCTATAAGGTGGCCGGGCACCGGCGGAACAACACGGACAATAGAGAGGTGAACTAACTGGGACTAGAGTGTCGCTGAAACCCTGATCTCTTCTTCCCTCATGTCGGCTTGGACAAAAGAGAGGGGCAAAGAGGAGCTAGAGCGCCGCTCAGAGGCAGGCTGTCGGCCTCCATCTTGTTGGGCGGGGGGGCGGAGGAACAACAGACTGGAGGCCACCGCCTTGGCGCCTTCTGGGTCCTGTCGCGGGCAAGGTTTCCACCCTTCCTCTCAGCTGCTCTCTCCCATGCGGGGGTTCCGGGGGCTGGTTCCCCGCAACGTGCCCGCCCGTCCCTGCGTTTATCGCTGCCCTCGGGGCGCCCTAACTACACCTTCCCTGGGAGACGGGTCTCCAGTCTGGTGAAGCTCCGTGCCTGGGAGGTCAGCCTGGGAGGCGAGCTGAGAACCATAGACAAAGCCTTGAACCCTTAATTCCATCACTATGGGGACAGCATTCAGATTACAGTGCTTGGGGTTTCTTAGCAGCCACGAACTGTTAGCTTGAGTTTCACAACAGTTTAGCAATCACAACTCCACTGCCTGAGGGCTTGGCTTCACTGAAAGTTAACCTGAATTATAACTCAAGTGTTGCAGGGGCACCATTTCAGATTTTTTGGTGGGAGGAGGCAACTTTACCCATGATTCCCGGGGCTACGTGGGCATATGAAAACTAGTTTTTTGCAGATAATAAGTTACAAATTATTATCTGGCAGGAGCATTGTATCTAATTCCTATAGAAAGAACGAAAAATAAATATTAGACCTACTCAACTCTAATACTAACATGTTCTGACATCTTGTGTCAAGTCACTTAAGGGACACTGGTTAGGTTTAAAATTTTAATATATATTCTTACTTCGTTATTAACTCTTGAATACAACAACTGAAACAATTGTAGAAAAATCCAGATTACTTTCTATCACTCTTTTGCAGTTCACCACGCTTGGAAAAGATCATTTAATTTTTTAAAACATCCTACTAGGGCAAGGCCCTGTGAGTTTATACCTGCCTGGGCTCTAGGGGTGTTACCCCACTACAAATAATAAACTTGAAACTGACCTTAGACAGGAGTGAAACTGACACTTCCAAGTCCTTTCACAATATTGCCAACCACAAATGTTCACAAATCATGACTCAGACTGCCCAAAAATCATGAGATTATGTAAAAATAATAGATTTGGTGTTCTTTTTATTTGCCTTCTGCTTTTTGAGCCTTTTGAGTGCACCTGGGTCACATTTTGAAGCTTTCTCCACAGCCACAAGGGTTAGAAACTTCATTTTTCTTTAAGAATGATGCCTGAAATCGCCACATATCCACTTGACTCCAGGAGCTGGGGCTTTAAGGGAAATAATTATTATGAGACTCATAACAAAATAATGGGAATTGGCAACAGTACTTTCACTTCTGTTAAAGGTGAGTTACTTTCCAGAAAGCTCTTAAACACAACATTGGCAACAGTGATGTAGTTGCAGTTCTGACAGGAGAATATTCAAAACCAAACCCCAAGAAAATTCCACATTTTAAAGTTGAGAAAAACGTTGAGACTTGCAAGGTATATCAGGACCACTGCAGGCAGGAAAGGAAAATAAATAGGCACAGGTGCTCTGGGCAGCTCTTCCTCTTGAAAGAAAGTTGTAGGGTCAAATTTTCTAGTCCTTAATCATGTAAAACTTCTATTGCCATCAGCATCTCCACTCATAGATACTAATGTGCTCAATAACTATACACTTCATACTTAAACATCTGAGCCATCTTTTCCAAGGCTACTCATTTTATACGAATTGGCTGAGAGACTACATTTTCTGGCATAGTCTGAACAGTTCTGAGCATACAATGGTGCCCAGTGAATAATACAAATCATGACAATAATTGTTAACTTTATGGACTCTGTAGATTCAGTTTTGTTCTTTGTTCTGGAATTGGCTTGGGTACAGCTGAAACCCTAAGGGCTTGGCTACACTTACATTTTATAGTGCTATAACTTGCTGGCTCACCCCCCTGAGCGCAGCAAGTCTGAATGCTTTAAAGCGCTAGTATAGGTGGATTACCAGGAGCACTGGGAGAACTCTCTCCTAGCACTCACATGCAACCACACTCGCACTTCAACGTGCTGCCGCGTGAGCGCTTTGAAATTTCCAGTGTAGCCATGCCCTAAGAATTTGAGGGAGAAACACATTTGATACTCGTACAACACTTTCTCATTCCTTCCTTTTTTCAAACTCAGAACAAAAAATGACAAAATAAAATGGTTTTCAGTTAAAATGTAAAATTGCACAGCGGGCATTATTCTACAACCCAGCCTGGGGCAGAACCTGCCATCCCTGAGGGGGGGTTAAGCAATCACCTCTCAGCTGACCCTCATTCTCTTTTTTTCTTCATCCTTCCTGATCTCTCTGCTGCTTTCCATGCTGTCAACCAGGATCCTTTCCAATTGCCTGGGACCATTTGCTGGAGTCTCAGAGAACTGGCCTTCTTGGTGTTTTCCCCATCTATCAGAGTCCTCTTTTTTTGCAGCATACAGCAGAGAGATAGGCTGGTCCAGTGGAATGGGAGCTACCCTGAGAAACTAGGGATCTACTTCTCCATGGACTTCCTGTATGACCTCAGGCCAGTACATTAGAGACAGAGTTTAAAGCTTTTTAGGCACCCAAAGATTCAGCTCGGCATCTAGTGCAGTTTACAAAGCAGCTAGTGCTTTTGAAAATCCCACTAGGTGCCTAAATACCTTTGAAAATCTGGCCTTTAGTCTCTCTGTACATCAGTGCTCCATCGGTACAATGGGTATAAAATAACAGCACTGCTCTACCTCACCGAGGGGCTGTGAGGAGAACTAGGTTAGACATTGTGAGGAGCGGGAATGTGGCACGATCAGGGTAGGAGGTAGGGAAGAGGTGGGGCTGGGGTGGAGTGGGGATTTGGGGAAGGAGTTTGAATGGGAGTGGGGCAGGGGTGGGGCCGCATGGAAGGGGTGGAGTGAGGGAGGGGCTGGGGACAGAGTGGAGGGGAGAGCACCCAGGGGAAAGCAGGGAAGTCAGCGTCTATGCCCCATAGATATGTGGGCAGCTGTGCCCACATATCTATTCAGGGGACACCATCACAGGGCCTAATAACATCAGCCACACTATCAGAGGCTCGTTCACCTGCACATCCACCAATGTGATATATGCCATCATGTGCCAGCAATGCCCCTCTGCCATGTACATTGGTCAAACTGGACAGTCTCTACGTAAAAGAATAAATGGACACAAATCAGATGTCAAGAATTATAACATTCATAAACCAGTCGGAGAACACTTCAATCTCTCTGGTCACGCGATTACAGACATGAAAGTTGTGATATTACAACAAAAAAACTTCAAATCCAGACTCCAGCGAGAAACTGTTGAATTGGAATTAATTTGCAAATTGGATACAATTAACTTAGGCTTGAATAGAGACTGGGAGTGGCTAAGTCATTATGCAAGGTAACCTATTTCCCCTTGTTTTTTCCTAACCCCCCCCCCAGACATTCTTGTTAAACCCTGGATTTGTGCTGGAAATGGCCCACCTTGATTATCATACACATTGTAAGGAGAGTGGTCACTTTAGATAAGCTATGACCAGCAGGAGAGTGGGTTTGTGTGTGTGGGAGTGTGTGTGAGAAAACCTGGATTTGTGCTGGAAATGGCCCAACTTGATTATCATACACATTGTAAGGAGAGTGATCACTTTAGATAAGCTATTAGCAGCAGGAGAGTGGGGTGGGAGGAGGTATTTTTTCATGCTTTGTGTGTATATAAAAAGATCTTCTACACTTTCCACAGTATGCATCTGATGAAGTGAGCTGTAGCTCACGAAAGCTTATGCTCAAATAAATTGGTTAGTCTCTAAGGTGCCACAAGTACTCCTTTTCTTTTTGCGGATCCAGACTAACACGGCTGTTACTCTGAAATAGGTCAATGGAAGAATGCTTCCTTTGACCTAGCTACCACTGTTTGGGGAGGTGGAGTTCCTACAGTTACAAAAAAAACCTTCAGTCACTGCAGGCTATACCTATGCATCGAGTTATAGTGCCATAGATATGCTGTTATAGTCCCCGTCGTGTAGACGTGACCTCAGTGCCACATACAAGTGAATGTAGCACCAGTGTGAATAGGGCAGCTACAGCATTATTGTGCCACGTTGCCATTTTCACTCAAGCTAGGTTATCTTGAGAAAAGTAAGTCTGCAGTGTTGTTGTAGCTGTGTTGGTTCCAGAATATTAGAAAGACAAGGTTGATTAGATAATATCTTGTATTGGACCAACTTCTGTTGGTGAAAGAGACAAGTTGTCAAGCCACACAGCTCTGAATTTGGTCCAATAAAAGATATTATCTCACCCCCTTTGTCTCTCTTGAGAAAAAGCAACTCCAGTGTCGATGAATTAAGTCTGCAGTGAAGACATGCCCTTAAATGATAGCTGCTCAGCACATCTGAAAATCAGACCATAAGAGTCTAATCCTGCAGCTCTTGCTCAGTCCTTACTAGAAAAAATTATATGATCTTCAGAATTTTGACTAAGTTTGGTCTAAGTAATCACTGCAGGGTTTTCCCTTAATGGAGCAAAAAATAGAAAACTAAGATTTCATTAAAACAATGAGGAGTCCAGTGGCACCTTAAAGATTAACAGATTTATTTGGGTATAAGCTTTTGTGAGTAAAAAACCCTACTTCTTCAGATGCATGGGGTGAAAATTACGTGAAGAGTTATGCATATACACTACAGTTCTGTTCTTTAGGTCTGTGAGTCAGGAAAGTCGCTGAAATCTGAGCTACATACCTGTCAGGCAGAGGGGAAGGGACATTTCTCTCTTTCTCTCAGACTGGTCATGTGCAAATTGAGAACTGAATGGTTCACAATGGATGCCCTTTTACAGTCTGAGCAAAATGCTAATCAACGGATTGTGGGGGATAGAAGAAAAAACAAAAACAGAAGGGTTTGTCCTGTTTAGGGGTAAGACAATGAACATTTGGAACCATATCTGTGATGGAGATGAACCCCCACTTATTCCTTCAATCTGTGAGGACAAGCAGACAGCAGACTTGATCTTATAAGGGACCTTAGCCAACCTGAGACTTGGAAAGAGACTTGGGACAAGCTATCTGGTAGAAGATAGGGGAATGCTTTGTGAGTGCAGTTTAGGGTTTAGAAATTTTGTTATGATTTGATTTTATATGTAACCATTTGTTTCCAATATTCTTACTATCACTTGAGTCCATGTTCTTTGATAAATCTATTTGTTTTGACTGTATATGTATCTAAGTGGTATGCGTTAAGTAGAGCAGTGATCCTGAGTTGAATCTTACAAGCTGGTGTGTACTATTCCTTTAGGAGTAGAGAATGTGAGAGTTCTGTGAGCGTTGAGTGGTACATGGGCTGAGCACTCCAGAAGGACACTCGGAGGTTGGCATGTGCCTATTACTAGTCTGTTCAGAGAGGCCTAGAAGGAAGAACTGGCATTGTCAGAGGCTGGTAGTTTTAGGGAGCTGATCCACAATAGGTACAGACAAAAAATCCTCACACTAAGGGCAGTTGGTAACAAGGTGCCTCACAACCCTGGGTACCCGTTGGAAGTATCACATTAAGTACTTCTGGTGTCAGGATCCTATGCATTCCACCATTGTGTCCATGGAATTTACTGTGAAATTCACCCCATGAGACTGAATTGTGTTCCAGAATTTTAGCTTTAAGAAAAATATGTTTCTAGCCCTCATGGTTGTGAATTGTGAACCCAGTTTAACCAAGACAGTGATGTCTTCCTGAGTCTGCAGAAAGCCTAAAACAATAACTCTAAGGCAGGTGTTACCCCCATTCATTCCAATGGGTGTTTCACTCTATAATTTAAAGGTGACAATTTCAACCCCACCATTAACTATTTCACCACTGATAATTTTAGTAGAAACATCCAACTAGTATGTTTATCCCACAATTCCAAACTGTCTTCACACCTCCCGAGCTACCAAAAGTCCCAACTGTCCTACACCCAGCTACTGCCACCCCCAACTTTTCCCCAGACAACTGCTACAATGTGGTTAGGTAGTATCAGTAAAAAAAAATCTGACATCAAAATTGGGAGGACAAACTAAACTGAATAGGAATGTAACAGGGTGTATTGACTTTTTTTAAATAAAACCCCCTTTTTAACATTTATCTGAAGCTGCTAGCAGAATTCTTTATTGTGCCACCTACAACAGGGACCTTGCAACAGAATGTAGGTCCAGCTTACTGCAGAGAACATGGAGTCTCTTATCTACTGTGCTTTACATTATCAATTAGCTTAATGAACACAAAAAAAAGCATAACTGTTAATGGGATAAATTTACATGTGTGTCAGGGGAAAGATGTGGTGATGGATCAAAGCCTTAACATGTCTAGCCTCTGCTTCATGGACTTGGACATGTGAGGCAAGAGATTATACGTACATTCATGAGAGGGGAAAAAGTTTCATAACAATTACACATACCATTCTAATAGAGATTATAGAGTTGTGGGTCTGGTAGTTTTGGCTACTTTGAGCAGATAGTGTGACTCTTCCACAACCCTTCTGACAGATCACTACGAAAGGGATTTTTAAAGACAGTTCCAGAGCCAGCACTTGATTAAAACATTTGAAATCTACATGAGCTATTCAAGCCCTAACCTCATGGCTTTCAATGCCATTTTAACCAAAATGGTGCAGATTTTTTATTATTTTAAAGCTACTGCATTTATGACCAACTTTGTGAAAACTACTGCAATTGCTAATGAAGTCTGTGGGAGTTAGCCCAATCCACATGAGGGCTGAACAGGGACTCAGCTTTGTTTTTCAACAGGGCTCTGTTTATACAACAATCAGTGCCTGCTGCCAGCCTAAGCAGGGCCCTGGAGCTCAGTAAGGGGTTTAATAGTAAGTGCTGCATCAGTTTGGCACCTTTTCTCCTCTGCCCCAACCCCTCCCAGTGAGAGGAGGGTAGAATGCTGAGAAGAGGTGCCCTGTGCCCAGCTATGAGTATACTGTGGAATAGTGCCTGCATCAAGCAGGATGTGGGAGGACACACATGAAGACATGCAGAGTTTTGGGAATGCAAGTAAGACACTACCATGTTTAATTCATTATGGTGACGATATAATAGTTGAAGAAAAGCTGACTAATTCCAAATAAAGACTGAACACCTTTATTATTGCCCGTTTAGTAGAGACGCTGCAGTTTGCCTACGGCGCTTTCATCAACCGTCATGCTTGCCAGTTTTTCCTTCAGCAAGGACCCCAGGAAGTTGATGACAAGTGAATTTTTTAAGTTAGTTTATCCTAATGCTTGACAGTCACATCTAGACAAAGCAATCTACTTAGTCAGGGATTTGGAAGGTGGGACGGTGGTGTTCTATTTAGGTCCCCACAACCCATCTTCTTGTGCTGATTTTTTTCAGAGCCTCTATCTCCACATGAGGTATATCCACTGCCGTGGCCTCATAATTTTGCTGATTCCCCACCATTCAGATAATGAAATTCAAAGTGTGGGGCAGACTTCAGCTGTGCTAGGGAAATGAATGTCCTGCTGCAGGCAACATTTTTTCAGACTGTACTGCAACTCCAGTTTCTAGGAACTTTTGTTTCCATTCTGTTCCGTTGCTGGATCCTTCCTTGGCCCTTTCTCTAAATACCCCACCTACAGAATGAGGAGGAAAATAGGCAGATGCATTCTCTGGGTCCTAGTATCCCCTCCCACACATGCTGATGTGACAAACGGGTTTAGGCAGAGCAAGGATGAATAAAGGTAGACAGATCTAAAACGGCTTTTCATTAGAAGACCAAAGCTGCAAAGCCAAGGCCTAAGAAATCAGTCCCGTGTCATCTGCAGGCCTGGGAGCAATCCCAGCAGAGGGAGGGAAGGGGAGAATAGAAACAGAGGAGCCCTCTAACTGGGTTTAGGGTCCTGGCGCTCGGTAGCAGGATGTGCTGGGAACATCTGTAGCAATGGGTTAGAATCGAGGGGCTCCATAATCATCTGGCATCCTCTCAATGTTATACCTGAAGGCAACAAAGAAAAAAAATGTGAGTATAGAACATCCTGCTTGGAAAGCAGTCTCCTCCAGTAACTGCCTTGCCATCTTCCCCTTCAGCATGCAGCAAATGTGGAGAGGAGCCTAATGCATTCAGGCCCACAACAAGCAGCTTCATGGCATTTTGACCTGCAGCCTGAATACCCAAGGAGGGCAAAGATTGGCAGTAGTGGAACTGCAAAGAGACTTGGAGAAGTCCCCACCAGTGTTCCAGCATTACAAAGCTCCTCAAGACCAATCGATTGGGGCACAGGCACCCCAGAAAACTTATCACTGCCGTGGGAGGAAAACAGCTTCAGACCAAGGTCTTACATAATAAGTAACATTACTCCTTTCAGCCCTATGACAGAGCAGCATGGAGAGCAGAGCACTTCAAAGAGCTGCTATATTAGTCACCCAAGCTGCATTCAAGGGCACAAAAGTATGACAACAGGAGACACTTTGTGAGAGAAATATACAGAGCTACATTCCAGTTATGGATCAATTAAGATGCTTTGTGGACTTGCCTCAGCCAATCTTGACACACTGCTCCCCTATCACATATCACCAGACTCCTCCTCTCTTCACAACTAGTACAAAAGCTTTCTCTCTGCTGCCCTTAGGATCTGGAATAGCCTCTCCCTCCCTCATTCCCATTTCAAATTCCACCTGAAAACATCATCTTCTCTGCCCATACCTTGTTTTCTCTCTCCGCCTCTATTTAACAGGGGGTATGAAAGATACAACTGTTGTATTTCATGCAGAAGATCATATTAAAATATTGAAGGTGCCCTACAAAGGTAAATAAAGGCCTCTTTCTCTAGGTCCTTATAAACACTTTAGGAAGGCTGGGATTGTTGCAAATCCTTGCAAATTTAGATTATGTTAAAGCAGATTACAGCTCCTGAAATGTTTAAAGTAACTTTAGATTAAGCAAGCAGCCCCAAACAACACATGCTTGGAAAAATTCACTATTTCAAAGTCACTAAATCAATTTCTTTCGAAGTTGTTTTGTTTTACATCAGAAACTAGGTCAGCCACTTACTTGTGTACACTAAATTTGTGACAGATGTGAAAAAACCCTACTCTTCAAGGAACTTCTGAGTACATTTTGCTGATACTTCAGAATTAAAAAATAAATAAGCCACTTCTTGGCTGAGATCAAATACTGGAAACTGACCCCAAGGAAATTATTATTCCAAATTATGAGCAACTGAATGAAATTGTTAGTAATGGAAATGGCATTCCAAACTTAGACTACTAGGTACTTCTGTTACAACAGTGTACAGTCCTTTCTTCACATAGGCGGTCATACCACTTCCGTTTATAAAGACTCAATGACTCTACAGTTACAGGCACTATAGAAAACCACAAGATAGATAGAAAGACCAAACATGTTTGGGAATAAACTGCTAAGAAGTCAAAGTCAGTGTTGTGTCCTGCTAGAGAGGTCTCCCACCTGTGGTTGGAAATATACATGATAGGAACTCCAGGAATCTTCCGGATTCTGCGCTTAAGGTCTCTGTCCACCGTGGCCACTATGTAACACTTGTGCTGCAAGAAAGGGAGGCATATCAAACTCTAACAGTGACCCAGCCCAGTGGAAAGAAGGCCAAACAAATTATTCTGTTCACTTAGTCATAACGCTGTGGGGCACCAATTCTAAAAGAATTGGATATTACTAAGATAAGATGCTATTCTTATTCATACAAAGTCCTACTACAGATTAGTTGTGCTCTTCTTCTCAACATAGTGTCCAAGTGACTTACAGGTGGGAGGCAGTGTTGCCTAATGGATAGTGTTGGACTGGAACTCAAGTACCTGGGTTCTATTCTTGGGTCTGCCCTGGCCTGCTGGGTGACCCTGGGCAAGTCCCTTTGCCTCTCTGTCCCTTAGTTTCCCCATCTGTAAAATGGGGACAGTGATACTGACCTCCTTTGTAAAGTGCTTTGAAATCTACTGAAAAAAAACATTATATAGGAGATTGGTATTATCATCTTTATTGCTACTAAAGCTACTGGCCTGCAAGCTGGAGTATTCAGGAAAGAATTTCCCATGCCATACGTATTCCTTCAGATAGAATTGCACAAGGAGGTGCATGATGGGTATGTTATATCTTCCTTTGAAGCAAATAATGTTAGAGATTGGATACTGGACTAGAGGAACTTTGACTGGCTCCCACAGTTTCTCAGAAGGTCTCAGATTTTATAGGTCATTAGTGCCTACAAGATTTCAGCAAGTTTTCATGCCAACAGTGCAGAAGAATAATCCTTGGAATGGGAGGTACCTGAGTGACCCTCTGCACCAAGCAGTCATCTGCATAGGTCCCTTTGTGTGTGCAAGGCAGGCGTTCAAATCGCGGGTCCTTGGCTATCCTGTGGGGTCATAAAAGATGTCATTAGGAAGACTACTGAGGACACTTGACCTATACAGAGGCATCTTCAGATAATTCCAGGGTGAGGAAGTAGGAACAACCCCTCTTCCATTCTGGGCAATTTCCAAACCTCAAGACCACAGCCAAGACCAGGGGGTTAAAACCTCTTCAGGCCAATTTCAAATGAGGAGCAAGGAAGGTCAAAAAGCACAAGTTGGATTAACAAATATTGTGGCTAATTATCATTGTTTATGTATTACTTAGTATTTATTGCAGTAGCCCCCAGAGAGCACAATCAGGATCCGGGTTCTATACAAAACGGAAAACGGTAATTAGAAATGTCAGTTCTTTAGACAATTCCCCTACAGAACCTCAGTATCATGTCCAGATGGCAAGAACAAGCCTCAAACGTAGCCAATGTCTTCTTGAGACAGATCCAACAGTCCAGCCTCCTGGTTTTGGTCTTCCAAGCCATCTTTGGGTAAAGCTCAAATCGATTTAGACGTGCTGATAGTGACTGTAAGTGGGGTCTTTGTGACGCCCCCTTTTACAGCTGTGGTCAGTTAGAAGATGTAGGCCACATATTTGCAGGTTGCATCCATGGCGAGGGCTGCCTGGTTCTATCATGGACTTGTATAATGCCCTTCCCTCAGCTACTGAATGATTAAGACATTTAGACTAACACGCTTGCCTTGATTGTCTATGTAGATGGAATCACTACATAGATATCAGGGGCAGGGATCATATTTCCCTTTAGCACCTCATCTCAAAGTGCTTTACAAGCTATATGCAGAAATAACTTCACCCACCATTAAAAGAGAGCCCTCTTGAGAGTGGAACACAGCAGCTCTTTACTAGCTGCACTGGAATACTACATATTAGGTCAAGAATGGAAGTGAATAACCATGACTGATTGACAAAGCAGAGGAAAATTAGTTATCTGACTTGGACTAATGTTGTATAGACAATGGAACTATGAATATACTTGCAGGCCAGTACCCTGATTCTAGGATTACCAGTTCACACTATTATGCTGCTATAGGACTGAGATGGAACTCAGCTGATAAATCCCTGAAAACATGAACTAATCTTGAAGAAAAAAAAAACCCCACAGACACCCCTCCTCCTTTGGGCAGAGGTTTCTCTCCTACTTATTCTCAGCTGCAGAGAAATGTTCTTTTGGAGAGTTTGCTGCAATTTAAAGTATAAAAAAAATATGTCACACAGATAAGAGATTTGGAGATTGAAAAAGAAATCTTTACAAGATTCACTCAGAACTTGTTCCAGACCCACACCTTAATGCCGGCAGGTGCCTTTGATATGGTGGAAGAAATATGAATTAATTATAAGAACTGGAATGATTTCAAAATCCTCTGCAGTATGGATGTTGTAGTGGAAAGTTACAAACATTTCTTTTTTGCTGTGCTGATGTACAAAGCTCTGGAAACCCTGGAGAAGTTTCTCAATGATCATGCTAGCAAATACCACAAGTTTGCAGAAGTATGAAGATGGGTTTTTTAACATAAGATGCAAGAAGTATAAATGAATGCCTCATTGTCAGTGTGATCATTTAAATTGACATAAGTCAGGAAATTCAGAGTTACAGTTGGAACATCAAGGATCCAGCTGGTGCAGGCTGAGGCCAGAATCATCTTTTCTCCTGTCTTGATGAAAACCAGTTTCTTTGTATCATCTCCTGATATTAAAAGGGATCAAGTTGATTTAAGAGCTCTCAGTGCAAGAACACAGTGCAGCCAACAAGACTATTATGGGTGACCTCGCAGGACTTTATAAACATCTTTTGTCCTCAGTGTAGGAACTCCTAAATGCCCTCTTCTCAACAGGTTACCCACTACAGAAAGAACAAGCACAAAGGAAGAAGAACAGAGTGCCAGTGGCAGAGATCTCATTATAAACATGGCTGATTTGGATAAAGATTTTTTAAAAAATATGGCTTGCAATCGTGACAAAGGTGGTTTTATCATCCTCCTCCAGAATATCCATGTGGTCATGAGAAGCAGAACTGTCCAGGATGATGTACAAATTGGCGTATATAGAGTCAAATGTTTTTCTCGTGGTGGATTCCTCCAATTTAATTCAGACTGGATTGCTGCCTCCACTGCAACAGTCCTTCTGTGAATGATCTGTTAATGTCTTTTCTGGGTGTTTTGGCCAGTCTTGCTCACAATGACTGTACATAAACTGGAGCTGTGACTTGCACCATAATGACTAGATATTTTTTAAATAAAAGCTTACATTGTGCAGGAATTGATAGGCCAAGAAGATAAGCTTTTGCAAGACTTTCCACCCTAGCCCAAGCTTTGGGAACAGAACTTTCCACTTCCCCATGCCTATTTAAAATTCAACCATAATGGTTGTGATTAAGTGATATAAAGTGCTATATGACAGGTTTCAGAGTAACAGCCGTGTTAGTCTGTATTCGCAAAAAGAAAAGGAGTACTTGTGGCACCTTAGAGACTAACCAATTTATTAGAGCATAAGCTTTCGTGAGCTACAGCTCACTTCCTCAGATGCATATCGTGGAAACTGCAGCAGGCTTTATATATACACAGAGAATATGAAACAATACCTCCTCCCACCCCACTGTCCTGCTGGTAATAGCTTATCTAAAGTGATCATCAGGTGGGCCATTTCCAGCACACAATCTAGTCAGTGATGTGTCTGAAGCAGCCAGGTAGACAGATGGACTAAGGAACAGAGTTGAGTGTCCTGCACCTACCTTAGTGCCACACGATACTTCTGCCCTAGCTTCTCAATTTCAGCCATTACGCAATCTGTGATACAGGGGATACCTGCATGAACAGATTATTATCAATATTAGTTATTACCTCTATAAGTGCCAAAAGTGTATTAGCTCTTACCTTACAGTACTTCGCTATGACAATGTGCTCTACAGAAAATACTAAGATAAACTATCAAGATCTCTGCCCTGAATTGCTTACAGTTTAATTAAACGTACAAAAAACTCATGAAGGGGGAGGAGAAGGATGAAATGCAAAGCAACCTAGCAGCTATTTGGCCATATCTTGTTAAGTTTGTTGATCTTTTGAAGGAATTTGGGGTTTAAAATTTTTGTTTTTATTTTTGTTATTTTGTCAAGATTAGTATTTAAGACTCATCTAATTATTAACTGCATAGAGTTCTAATGTTAATGCGGATCAAGAATCCCAGGTTCACTGAACATCATTAAGCTCCCTTGGCCCCTGTACTTGGCCAGCAGCATAAATCCTTTTAACTGGACTTTTGTTACCTTAAGCTAGTGCTATGTGGCCTGCAAAGTGTTTGTGGCAGAGTGAGGGATTGTTGCAGGCAAGAGCAGACCTCACCATACCAGGGCACCATGCTGTTTCCGGAGAAACTCTAACAGGAACAGACACTCACACTTGGCATAGAGACAGTCCATCATTGACTGCACCAGGTCCAACTTGGCTTTAATGGAGAAGTTGATGAAGTTTGTATCAATCAGAATATAATAGGGTGGGCCCAACTGCATGTTATACTGGAAGAACAAACAGGAAGGGTGCTGAGGGCTGTCAGGAAAGAAACAATTCAAATCAGTTACTTTAAACTAACACCACCAATGCATCAAATCCTATGACCTGGACAGATCTGCTAGGAAACACGCCCAGCCAGGAGCAGTTTTGAGATAATGCCTGGAGAGAAAGATGGTGGCAATTACCAAGCAGCCCACCTCCACCTCTCTTCCTTCTGAGAGCCCACTCCCCCTTTCCCATAGTATACACATCAAAAAGTTCAGGCCGGGGGTGGGGCGCAAGTTCTGACAATCTTTAGAACACTCCTCTAAGTGAAAGAGATGGGGAAAATATTCTTGCAACTGCCCAGAGCTGCCTCTCCTCTGCTCCCAAGTGCAAGGCAAGGCAGAGGGCATCTCCACTCTCCAAGATGTAAGGCAGAGTGCAGCTCCTTGGGTACTTACACCTCTCTTTCCTTGATTGCACTGGGATCATCCTTCTTTTTCACATTGGATTTTGCTCGCTCCGACTGTTTGCTAAAGCAACAAAAAATAAATTACATTTTTGTGTGACACTCAGAAGTATGTTAGTATGGAGTGTGTGTATGGGAAAGACGGGGACAACAATGGATAGAATATTAAAACAAAAATGCCTTAATTATGTAAAAAACAAGGGAAAAAAGGAACAGCTAAGAATGATACTAGAGAGTAAAACTAGAAAGTTTGGACTGAAATTATGAAAATTTAGGTTAGCTCACAGGAAGACTCCTTGACAGCGAAATGGACAAAAGTGGGAAAACATCTTCTAAAGCAGGAAGGGAAAGCAATCACTCGGGATCCTGAAAATGGGACAAGACACTGGAGAACATTCAGCCCAGACTCATCCCGCACTGGCCTTCAGAGATTGACTAGGGGGAACCTCAGTTTCTCTGTAGCTAAATCTCCAGTACTATGAATGGGTCCCCGATAAGCTGTTCCCACACCCCATTGCTGCGAGGCTCAGCTCACATGCGCTGGTCTCGGAGGTTGATCATGCGTTTCACGATGGCGTATTTCCTCGCTTTCTTTTGTTTCCCCTGCAAGGAAACAGTGTTAGAGGAGAGGAGGAAAAACAGACACCCCGCAAACCTGCCCCCGCCCCGTGACTCCCCGGCATCCGCTCCCCAAACCCATCTCCCCTGCCCCCAGCAACGCATCCCCGCCACAGAACCACCCTGCAGCATCCCCCACCCCTGCCGCTCACGTAGAGAGACCCCCGAGACTCGGGAAATCAGGCGCGAGCCACCCCCGCGCGGAGGCAGCCAAGCCCCACAGCTCCCGTCCGCGTGCCTGGGAGCAGAGCGCCGCCGCTCACGACTCACCATCCTGCTCCTCGGCCGCCTCCTCTTGGCCCCCCGGCCCGGACACTTCCGGCGCTCGCCTCGCTCGTCGCCGCTGACCTGCCCGCGAGGAACTATCACTTCCGGCCGCCGCCTCGGAGGCGGGGGCAGCGGGAGCCCGCGCCGGCCGCGCGCACGACCAGGGCCCAGACTCCGAACCGCTGCCCGTAGGCTTCGGTAACTGTCTCCCTTCAGGCCTGTGAGCCGGGGGCTGAGCCCGCGTCCCGGGGAGCCCCAGCGGGGGCTCGGGAAACCCCCCGACTCGCCTGTGGGGGGAGGGGAGACCGGCCTCGAGCCAGGGCGGCCTGGCGCCTGCGAGACGCAGCGACCCCCGGCGGGGGTGGGGTTGTGCGCGCGCGCCTGGAGAGGCGGTGCCTGGTAGCCCCATTACAGAGCCCCACCAGTGCGCCTCGCTCCCGGGGAGCCGCGGTCCGGGGGGGGACGCGCGGGGGGGGGAGCAGAGGAGTCCGGCCAGAGCGGCATGGGGGGCTGGGCAGCGGGTGTCGAAGTGCGAGGACATGGAGCCCTGCACCCGCTGCGGGATGGGGATACAGCAAGTGTCCACCCAGCACAGGCCTTCGCAGTATTTTTACTGTCTGATTCCCCAGTACGTTAAGCCTCTGCCCAGGGTGAGGTTTCCTGGCATGGCTGGACTTGATCCCCTGTCTATTTGCGTTTAGTGTTTGTTCCTGACTCCCTAGTGCAGTGGTTCTCAAACTTTTGTACTGGTGACCCCTTTCAAATAGCAAGCCTCTGAATGCAACCCCCACTTATAAATTAAAAACACTTTTAAATATATTTAAGACCATTATAAATGCTGGATGCAAAGCAGGGTTTGGGGTGGAGGCTGACAGTTTGTGACCCTCCATGTAATAACCTTTGTGACCCTCCTGAGGGGTCCCGACCCCCAGTTTGAGAACCCCTGACCTTGTGGGTTTGTGGGCCTGCTATCCCCACAGGTTGGGAGAGGGTGGGGTCATTGGGTCAAGTGTCTAGTATTATGCACAGATACTCTCCTCTGTCCTTGGATTAAAAGTCATTTCTGATCTTTAGAGGAAGTGAGTCTGCAGTGGAGCAGGAAATAATTTGGACCTATTCTGTATCACATGGGAAACTTGGTTGTTTCTTTGGTGCCTTATTACTATGTCATGGAAGTCAGGGAATCATCCAGAGACCTCAGTGACATTCTCTGCTTCAGCCCCAGGGACTGTAGGACTGGAGCTGGCAGCCAGTGGGGCCCTGACAGGGTTCCAGTGACAGGCGACAGCCTCGTGCAGGGGAGAGGAACGCCTGGGGTGAGCGGCTGGGGGTGTCCTGTTTTGTCTTTGGGAAATGTGGGCACCCTGCAGCTTCCAGCTGCTGTGGGCAGAGGGGGAACCACACAGCTCCTAGCCATCACAGTGGCAGGGAAAACCTTGGAGCCGCAGCAGCAAAAATCACAGACAGGTCACAGCTTCCATGAATTTTTGTTTATTGCCTGTGATCTGTCCATGACTTTTACTAAAAATAACCATGACAAAAGCTTAGGCTTACTTATTACCTCTCACTTTTGGTTTCCAATCTGTGGTCTCTGATTTTGCATTTGAGGAAGTCTGCATGCATTTTGCTCACCTCATTGTAGTGAAGTATTTGTTGGTGAGAAGGTTCTGTTTGGCATCTGCACTTGTCTAGCTGGTTGTTGTAGTTTGTATCTGTCCTTAATGATTGCTATACTGTAAAGTTTTTTTTAAGTGATTTACATTATTTGGGCTTAGGTGCAATTGATTATTTCATTGTTCTGGAGGTTAGATCTTTTGTTGAGGTTTGGCTGTGCTGCTGTACCTGCAGTCATTGTCAGGTTTCTGTTTTTTCTTCTCTAGTGCTTTGTGGTGAGCAAAAAGTTTGTGGCCTTGGCTGAGGTGTCCCCAGAACTTGTCCTTATTGTGTGTTGATTAGCCAAAGGTATCTCTAGTTCTATCCTGCTGCTGTCTGTTCCTGTGGATACATACTATTTATTTGCAGAACTTGTAAGTTTTCTCTTGTGGTTTTGTCTTCTCCAATGAATGTTGCAGATACAGATGGGTCCCATATTTTGCTTCTCTATAGTAAAATGGTTTGGATTATGTTATCAAATACTTTTCACAAGACTCTAAGCGTATGTATGTGTGTGTGTCAGGGGATATTCTATAGCTTGCAATCTCTATCAAAATTTGCTAGTGGTTTTGAAAGGGGAGCACACTCCCATTTCCCTTCTCCCTTTCTCTTCCCTCCCACCTCATTGCAAAATGGAGAGTAGTTCTATATCCCCTCTCATATGGAGCTGTTTTACTTGGCTGTCTTTTGTAGGTGAAACTCTAGGGTCTGAAGAACTTGTTTAGTGTTGGTTCTGCAGGACCCTGACTCTGGATGGTCCAGTCCCTCATATAAGAGAAAGGTATTATCATCAAACATACTTCCTGGTAGTGGCCATTGCCTGAGGTCCTAACAAATGCATGGAACTGCACTGGGTTTGCCCGCAGAGAGTGATAGCTAGTGGGTTGACACATTCCCTTTTCTGGCTATAGGTCTTTTCTGAGACCTCTTACTGCCATGAGCCAGTTTGTGGCCTATGTCCCTGATGCCTTGTGAAAGGAACAGGGAGTTAAGTCTAAGCCTTGCTGTGGTGTCTCTTCTTCATGCACGTCCTGGGATTGCTGTGAGCTTGGAAGCGGAGCTGATGGTGCCTTTCAGATGCGACCTAGTACTCCTTTTCTTTTTGCTGATTTGCTGAGGTGATCATGAAGCATGAGGAAGACAAGCATCAGCACAGGCTGAGTTACAGCTAAGCCACTTCTCCCCAAAGTACTTTCCTCAGCAGAACTGTAATTAAGGAGCTAGTGGTGTGGAAGAGAATCAAAGACTGGAAGGAGAATTGGGCTTAGTAAGGAAATGGGGGGAGAGGTAGCTGAGAGAGGTCAAAATATGGGCAATTTTACCAAAATTAATTGTTGGATGAAGAGATGCATTCTCTAGTGCTTTGCTTGTGATGTTTAGATGGTCCGAGTGACCCTGCTTTGGGAAGAGCTGGAGGGCTGATCAGCAGTGGTGAGTGGATGTTCCCCTGTGAGCAGTGGCTGAGGCTTATTTTTACTTGGAAAGTGAATGTTGTGTTATGCAATGAATGAAGAAGGCTGACCTGCTGTATCTGTGGAGGAGGTGAGGAGCACATGTGTACTGACATTGATTTAAGATCTACTTTGGAATAGAAAGAATGGGGGATCTTAGATTTTTGGTATTGATCTGGGATCTCTTGTGTGTGTTTTATTTTTTTCAAAGCCAGCATTTCACCTGGACCTTGTTTAAAGTTTCCGATGGCATGGTCCAATCCCGGAGAGAGAGTGACAGATCTGTTTGTGTTGATCTTGGCCATCGATGTGGCTTTCTGTCCTTGCTGCTTGATATTGGAACCTGCCCAGTGTCCTTGAGCTGACTCTTCTGACTTTCAGGATCATATTTTAAAATTAAGTGCATATGTACAATTGCACTGATACCCTTGCACACATTTGATTTATGTGAGAAAATACTGGATATTCTCACTCCAAGGAGAATCATCTTCTTGTGCATGATCTGAGAAGAACTGACCATTGTCAGTGGGTATTTGTCCACAAGGCTAGATATGCCACATAAGGTGTTCTGTTTACAAAGTTGCTGAGGTGCTCTCTCAGCTTGGTTTTTATAATTTGAGGCAATACTCTCCTGCAGAAATGATTTGTAAGCCATTTTTTCTGAAAGCCGTTGGAATTCGGGGGGGGAGGAAACCAAGATAAATATTTATCAGTGCAGGAACAGATATCAAAAGAAGGAAAATCTGATGTGTTCTAGGGCCTCAACAAGTCTTTTTTATATAGTGTGTGCCCTCTAATGGCTCTGCAACTTCAGTTACATTAATGTACCAGTGCTGGCTAGTATTTCCCTTATAGCTGCAATTACACTTGCACACAGCTCTCAGAGCTTTGCTGCATACTCTTCTGTCTCCACCACAGTTCTCTCTGTGGTGCCATGCATTCCATTCTGGCTCTGCAGGTAGTTCGGGAGGGAAATCTGGATTAAGTCCTTCCAAATTCAAATTCTTCCTGCAGGTGGCAGGAGGCCATCACTTGCTGTGTCCTTGGATCAAGCACATAAGGCCTGTAGGAGTGCTGGGTATTTTCTCTGCCCAGTAATGAGGTTGACTCTGTACTGGTATCTTTCACAAAAAGGTTAGTTCCCCACCTTGTTAGCTGGTAGCTTTTGGCACTGCCTGATGCTCATCTAAAATAACTTGTTCATCTTGTGAATAAATTACATATCTGGGTACCAGCTAACCATGGCAAGAAGCTTACCCCACAGTACCCTGTCTGAGTAAGTATCTTTGAGGCTGGTTCTAATGTACATGCTAGAAAGAAGCTGGCTGTGAATGTGGCAGCTCCTTTTGTCTCTGCTGGCCTTCTGACCTGGTGCCTTGCCTGCCATTTCATGCAGTGATAATGAAATAAGAACTTGCTGGGCTGATTAAGGGAGACAGCTTGTCAGACACAGGGGATTAATTCTGAAATTCTGTAACCAAGACCAAATGGCCCATTTTCATATTGGCATAAAGCTCCTTGCTCATTCTGGAGGTTTCAGGCACCAAACTTAGAACAGACAGTAACTTTCAGCATGACTTGGGGAAGGGAAGAAGTTATGGGCTGAGACTGGGGTAGCTTGTGCATATGGTCCCAGAGTGCCAGTTTTGTACTGAGGTTTTTCACTGTGGAGAGGGAGCTGATTCTGTAGATGCTGGTGAAATATTTCCTTCGAGATTCAAAAACATTTCAGAATTGCACAGTGATAAGAGTCCCTGTGGAATTTACAAACTGCTCTTGGCTGGAGTGCACTCCATATTCGGAGGGCGAGCCGTTACAAAGGGAGCACTAGGAATGCTAGGAAGAAATGTGTAGAGAGGTGGAGGCAGGAGTGTGTTACTGTGTTTAAAAACATTTCGGCTGCCAGTGTTAGAAATAGTTCTAGAAACTACACCCTGCACTGTGTTCCTTCCTAGACTGCATTGCAGTTTCAAAACCATTTATGCTGGTGGGTGGGCAAAACCTTGTAACAAACTAGCACAGTTGGAGCAGAGTTTGAAGCCGACATCGAGGCCATATGAATGAGCATCAAGGAGTACAGGTTTGGGGTGAAGTCACTAGTACATATGTGAAAGGTTTTGGGTCAGAGCCATGAGTCAATTACCCAGCCCATATCACAGGGCATTAGCTAGATTAACAGCTCCTGCCTTGCTGTGTTAAGAATAGAGAATTCAAAGGCCTGAAGCTGTGTAGGGAAGAAATTGACAACTCATGGCCTTAGGGATGTGGGAAGGATAAAAATAGCTGAGAGGGTGGGATTTTCCCTGAGATGACACAGCAAGAGACTGGGGTTTTCTGTAGCACATGTAAAGAACTCTGTACAGATTTGCTCATCTGTTTGCATATGTAGGTGGAGAGCTTTGTGCCCTGAAGGCAGCAGGCTCTGTACTGTGGAGTTGTGGGTTAAAAGGTCCTGGGGAGGCAGCAGGCACCCTGAAATAGATGGTTTGGAAAGGATGGGGTAAAGGTGGCAGACACCCTGAAGTGGAGGATGGGTAAGTGGGGAGTGAGGAGGAGCAGGTATCTTAATGTGGAAGGTAAGGAGAACACCACTATCAGACAGCTAGCTGATGTGATCTGTTTTGGGAGACCTGCTGTAGTATGCTGTCATTCATAATTTATTCTGGTCTTCTCCTTGCACTCTGCATTCTGAAGGAACAGATGTGAGCTAGGGAAGTGCATGGCCCCCTGGGACATTTCCCATTCTCTGTGTCAGAGGTCCCCAACCTGTGGGGCATGTCCCCCAGAGGGTGTGGAGGGGGCGGGGAGTGAGTGCCCCTCAGCCCCACTCCGCTCACAGCTCTGCTCCGGCCCCAGCTGCAGCCCTGGCTCCGGCCCTGGCTCCCAGCTCCAAACCCGGCCTTGCCCCCAGCCTCAGCCCTCCTCCCGGCTGAAGCTGTGTCTCTGGCCCCGGGCCCCAGACCCACCCCCAGCCTCAGCCACCTTATTACCCGTGTCTGCGTCCCCTCCCCCTACCAGGAGCCCCAGCCCCACTCCCACCCCCGGCTCTTGGCGGGAGGTGTAGACGGGTTAAGGGATGGAGCGAAACTGTAAAGTTTGGGGACCACTCCTCTATGAGTTACACAGATCCTATCTGTTATGGGGTTTGTCTCCAGACTGAGATATTTGCTGCTTTGCAACTCAAAGAGTTTTAGCAGGGTGGACGGTGCTTAAAATGAATTGTCTTGTGAGGCCACCTGCTGTTCAGATCTGGGACACCTGTAATATGGCAACAGCAGAGACATTTGCCCCATATGTTTTGGGGCTCAGATTCCTTGTAAGACATATTACCTATAAATGTCCCTGCAACTGAATATCCTTCAGCTGGGATTGGTGCAGTCATATTTTGCAGGACACCATGCTTTTGCTAGCTTTATCCCCACCCCACTTTCTCTGAAGGGCTCAAGTGGTGCCCAGTCCATAAAATTTACTCTCAGGTGGGAGCGGGGTACCTGGCTGCCCTGCTGAACCCCTCAGCCTGTCGAAATCTATCTGGGCTGGCAACGTTTTGTTCCATCTTGGACCTGCAGGATTTCAGGGGCATTGGTGTTGACTGAATGGCTCTGCAAATCTAGGCTGCAAAGTGAAATGAGACCAGGGTACATTCAGAGTACTGGGACATGGAGAAGCCTAGTACTTTACTCACTTTGTGGTGCTTTATAGCAGCTATGCTTGTGGCAATGACATGGAGTCAATTTTTTTTTAATCCCCTTCTAGGCTGTCCTTTTTATCTCTGGACAGGTGTAACTGATTTTTCTTCTTGTCCCTTCCCAGGCAGGAAGGCTAGCAAGCAATTGGTGGCTGCACAGTGCAGATATCCTCTTCCCAGAGTTGGGGGATAAGTTGCTGTACTTGAGTCCCTTTTCTCCAGCCGTGAATCTAAGATGTGAGTTCCAGGAGCCTCTTTTTCCACAATGTTCTGCTGCTTGGTCCCTTCCTGTTGACCCTTGCCCCACCTCTGGAGCCAAGAGGAAGAATGTGGAGGAATGAGTGCCCCCCTGTTGGCTTTTAGAACATGGGCACTTTTGTAAAGGTATGTGACTGCCATTGGCTGGAGAGTTGGGAGGATTCACAGGGCTGGAAGGTGATAGCCATCAGATAGGGAAATGCCTGGCTTAAGCTTTCTGCATGGTGGTGACTTTTGTTGCTGCTGTTGTGATAACTGATAAGTAACTTCACCTCATGCATAAAGCAGCTGTATGCACATTGTAATTCCTCACCTAATGGCTGGCAAGCTACATTGTATGCACTAGTGTGTGTGAAACTGTTATTTTCACCCCTGGCTGTTGAGCTAAGTACTAGCTTCTGGAGCAGGCGGGTTCTTGCTCTGCTGCATGATGACACAACTTGAGGGTCCCTCAGCCACCTGCAAACTCCTTGCAATAATTGAGAGTGCATGGTGTTTCCACTTTGCTGAAGTGAGATGGAAGATGTAGGTGTACTTCCTTATCCCATTGTCCCCCTGTGGTTCAGCCTCAGAAGGGCCAAATATATTTCATCCCTATGCTAGAGGGCTCATTTGGGGGAAGAGGAGTGGCGGAGGGGAAGAGGTTTATGCTCCACAACCCACTTATTCCGTAGTTTTTCTGCTGAGGCTGCCAACCTGAGGGCTAGTTGCTACCAGCTGTGGTGGTGGTTTTGTGATGTGCCCACATGACCTGTGGGAATGGAACTCAGATCCATGCAAACTCACTTTACAGAGCCGTCAAACAGATAGGAACTACCGTCAGTCATTAGTATTGGAATTGGTGACCCCAAGGTGAGTGACCGTATTGCCCAGTCCCCAAAGCCCACTTGCCCACTCCCAACTCAGTCTATGAAGCTCATACTGTATTGTCTTTATTTCAGGTATCACTGGTTCAGAACAGGAATCTGTGATGTAATTGTTCTTTACAATAAACTGGGCTGATCGGGTGTTCCATAGCCTTTTGGTATCATGCATTAGGGATCTGTTTAGGAAGAAGACTGATTTTCTCAGCTTCCACTGAAGCATATAATGTGTCTGGGGGAGGAAGAGATGGGGACTCCTGCTGGCCCCTCAGAGTTTTGGGGCACTGGGTATTTGTTGATGGGAGCTGTAAGCTGTGTGGATTTGAGAAGGAGTCACTGAACTAGACATGGAGTACTTGTGGCACCTTAGAGACTAATACATTTATTTGAGCATAAGCTTTCGTGAGCTACAGCTCACTTCATCGGATGCATTCAGTGGAGACATGGTGTGTTTGTGTTCTAGATGCAGCTGTAATCCTCAGCTGTGTGTCTCACCGAAGGGACCTGATGTTTTACATTATTGGTAAGTGGAGAGGTGGCCCTAATGTCAGTTTTCAGAGCAGCAGCCGTGTTAGTCTGTATTGTGTTAGTATCGTGTTAGTCTGTATCGTATTAGTGCATCTCACTGTAGGATCCTGAGGGTTTCCCTAAGTCTTCTACTGTCTTGAATGCTTTCACATTGGTTTAGGGTCTATCTAACAAACAGAAAGTTTTCTTGCCACATTGCACTCTTCTTCAACCCCAAGCAGAGTTATCCCATTGATCTCACTCCTGGCTCATCCCTCCTCTTTACCTTTATGGCCTAGTGGGGTTTGTTTCCTCCACGATGCATGCTTGTCCAATTTTAAATACTACAAGTGGTAGTTGCTGCATTGTTTCCTGTGGTGGAATCTCAGTAGTTTTATGTAGGTATTCATAGAAAACCACTTGCAAATGTATCTAGATTCTCCTGTGCCATACTTCAGACTCTGGGCAGCTACAACCATCTCCACTCAATTCATAGGTTTCAGAGTAACAGCCGTGTTAGTCTGTATTCGCAAAAAGAAAAGGAGTACTTGTGGCACCTTAGAGACTAACCAATTTATTTGAGCATAAGCTTTCGTGAGCTACAAAGCTTATGCTCAAATAAATTTGTTAGTCTCTAAGGTGCCACAAGTACTCCTTTTCTTTTTACTCAATTCATAGTCATTCACAGAGTCTAAAACTTAGGGACCTTTATGGTCATCTAGTGTGACCTTCTGAATAACACAGGCCACTGAAGTTCCCATAGTAATTTCTGCATCTAGCCCATAATTTCTGGTTGAGTTAGAGTGTATCTTGTAGAAAGACATCCAATCTCAGTGCAGGTGGGATCTCAGTGCCTTGCTGGGCCATGCTACCATAACCATACTGTATTCTTTCCCTGCTGCAGGTGGGATCACAGTATCCATTGTAGTCTTCTTCTTCACCATTAAGTTCCTCTTTGAGCTTGCCGCACGTGTAGTCAGCTTCCTCCAGCATGAGGACCGGGAGCGCCGAGGGGAGCGAACTATTTATGACTACGTGCGAGGCAACTATTTGGACCCCCGCTCCTGCAAAGTCTCCTGGGATTGGAAGGACCCCTATGAGGTGGGCCACAGCATGGCCTTCCGAGTGCATGTAAGGGAATGTTTCTGTCTCCACACAGATTGGGGGTAGGCCTTTTATCTCTAGGAGATGAAGGGGAAATTTCTTCACTGTCTGGAGGGTGTGGGACAGGGTGAGGTCCTCTCCTGTTTGTCTATTAGGACATTTTCGTGGTTGAGCTGAATATAGTGTTTGTGTCTAACAAACTCCTTTCATGCTGTTGCGTGTCATCGCCACAGACTAGGTCAATTGCTGGGGTGAGTGTCTCCTATGCACCTTCCTTTATGGTGAATTGGTGGGGCCACTACATAGTTCTCTCTGGGGACATGTGGACAAGACCTAGTGGTCTTCCTTTAAGGATGCGGTTTCCCCTGCTCTCCTTTTGGGCTTGGGTTCTGTTGATCCTGATCTGGATGCACACTAACAATTCAGGGATCAATTGCCCAGAAACTTGTTCTTCTCAAGTCACTTTTTTGAACCCGAGCACAATAAGGAACAAGGGAGAGGGGTCAAGGGCTCAAAGGTACTCACTGTCTGCTCTCTCTGTAGAAGAACGGTGCCCATACCATGGGGCTGTGGGGCCTTGTCCTGCATTTGCTGTCCCCTCACTCCCTTGCTGAGGCAGGGCTCCATCCTGCCCCTCTATTGCAAGGTGGCTGGTTTCTCTCTGTCCCTGCACCCCATATCTCTGCTGACCTGGGCTTCTCCATTCCCCATGCAGTTATTCTATAAGAATGGGCAGCCCTTCCCTGCTCATCGGCCTGTGGGGCTGCGAGTTCAAATCTGCCATGTGGAGCTAGCAATGGATATTCCTGTGACCCAGGAAGTCCTTCAGGAGCCCAATTCCAATGTGGCGAAAGTGGCCTTCACTGTGCGCAGGGCTGGGCGATATGAGATTACCATAAAGCTCGGCGGCTTGAATGTGGCCTACAGCCCCTACTACAAAGTGTTTCAGCCAGGTAAGGTCTAGGTGAATCGGTAGTGAGCCTGAGTGGATATAGAGGTGTCAGACACCCCAAGGTATATGTGTTGAGAGCTGAGATAGATATGTGGGGAGGATTTACCCCTTCTGGATTCTGTTCTTCACACATGCCACCCCAAGTAGCAGAGACTCTTGGTTTAAGCAAGCTTATGGGCAGCAAACATAGGAAAACAGAAGCTGCTATATACTGGAGTAGGCTGCTAGTGCCTCT
The DNA here is from genome assembly GCF_965140285.1 of Lepidochelys kempii. Taxonomy (NCBI): domain Eukaryota; kingdom Metazoa; phylum Chordata; order Testudines; family Cheloniidae; genus Lepidochelys; species Lepidochelys kempii. Next base: position 91,056,477 of record NC_136385.1, on the reverse strand, counting down.
CAGCCTACATAGCTGTTGTTACCCACAAGGCATGGTATGGTGCCTTCATCCTGACCCAGCTGAGTGGTTAGAGAATGCCTTTATGCACAACGATTGAGAATTATAATTTATCTTAGGTAATGTCACTGCAAGTGCTATTTTGATTTGACTCTAATCCTCTAGGATCTTCTTAACTTTGCTTCATTGATTTCCTCTAGCAATGAATTTCACAGATTAATTATCCATTAGTTGGAAAAGTTTCCTTTTTCCTTTTAATTATTTTTTTTCCTGTTTGATTCCAATCAGCATATTTTATACCCTCTGTGCATGTACAATAAAAAATACATCCATTAAATAATTTTACAAATAGACACGATACCAGTTAAGTTGCCCCCTTTATTGCCTCCAAAAAAAAGAGGATGCCCAAAACTTACTCAATACCCTTCTGGCTAAAGCTTGCATTACTAGCTGAGGCTTACAGATCCACTGATCTGTACTTTATTGGACTGGCTGTGGGAATGAGTTCCAGAGTTGAGGGCTAAAGTGCTAGCATGATTGGAGTGGAGGACACTCTTTTAAATGTCCTTAGTGAAGCTGAGAGTTAACCCTGTTCAGCATGTTGGGCCTCTATCCCCTGACAAGCTCTTTCCTCCCCATTCTATGCATTTCAGTGCTTAGTGGCTTGGTTCTCTAGCTGCAGAGGTGGGGAACGTATTAAGAATTCATCCATTCTTTACAGGGCATTGTGCTCCTATCTTGTTAGCTCTCTGCTGCTGTACCTAGGGCAGTCTCTGATTCTAAATTGTCTCTCTTTGTTTCAGGGATGGTGGTTCCTTCCAAGACCAAAATCGTCTGCCACTTCTCCACTCTGGTGCTGACCTGTAGGCAGCAGCACACCTTGCAGATTGTCCCCAGAGATGAGTATGATAATCCCACCAGCAATTCTGTGTCCCTGATAGATGAGCAGAATTACAGCCTTTCCATCCATGAGGTGAGTTGGACTCCGTCCCTCTCTCCCAGTCTCCTACTGAGCTAGAGAGTGTTGTTCTCTCCACTGATGTTCTCTCTCTTTATCTAGCTGGGTCCCCAAGAAGAAGAGAGCTCTGGCATTTTGTTTGAGAAGTCCGTGGTGTCCAATCGGCAGACTTGCCAAGTGTTTCTGCGACTTACCCTGCACCATAAAGGCTGTTTCCATGCTTGCATCTGCTACCAAAACCAGCCTATTAGCAATGGCGATTTTGACATTATTGTCCTAAGTGGTGAGTTAAGAGATGTTAGGTGATCCCAGACCAATTGCACTTCCTACTGGATGCCATATGGTCTAGTCAAGTAGAGCTGTTTTTTTATTTAAATGTGGCTTCCCTCCATGCCAGCCACACTCGGTTGCCCTGGTAATGTCCATTAATTTAAAATATTATTTAAATAAGGTAAATTTGGTGCTGGCAAAGAAAGCTAGATGGAGAAAACACTGGAGACAGACATTCCCTATCCCCACAACAGGTATAACCCAGGAGCTGTCTCCTCCCCTGCCTCAGAGGGGAATTTTTTAGAGATTGAGCAGTTGACTGTGGCCTACTCATTCCTTTGCATCTCACAGGTTAACGGTAGGGGAGCCAATTTTGGGCGTGCTTTGCGATCTACAGATGAAGAGTAGTATGTAAAAGATAGGTGGTATTCTCATTCCTAATTGTTTTGTGATGTGGTTCTCTGTCCCACAAGGAGAGAAGCTACCAATTTATTTCACACAAGCTACTGAATGACTGTCATATGGTTATGGCTTTTGGTCACTACAGGCAGGAGTCAGGTTAGAACTGGTGCCCTAGAAGTAAAAGGTTCTGTATTCCTACTCTCTCTCTCTCCCTCCCCACCGCCCCTGTCTCCCAGGTCTCCCAGGCCTATGGAAAGGCTCGACATACTGATGTCCTGGAGGTGAAAGTCTCCATATCCCATTCTTGAGCCTCTTTCATTATTGACTCACTTTACCAGGTTCCCACTTAGCTGGTTAGACTTTTTGCTTAGTGCTGTTCTGTGGACTCTGAGCTTAATGTGAGATGCTGAACTTCGTTTCTTGGCTGTATCAAGCTTTACACGTGTTCCATCTGTGTCCTTTAGAAAATGAAATGAACATTGTAGAACGCAATGTGTCCACGTCAGGGGTGAGTATCTACTTTGAAGCCTATCTTTACAACTCTACTAGCTATGCCAACACGCAGTGGCACCTCCCACCCATTCATCTGGGCTCCTCCCAGCGCCGTCCTTCTACCGCAACTGAGGATGAGGATGAAGACTCTCCATCTGACGGCCAGACTCCTGAGAAAGTGAAGAAACCCAAAAAAGTGTATTGCTATGTGTCACCCAAGGTAAAGCCCACATGATTGCTGCTCTTTAGCTTTTGATTCAAATGTTCTGGCATTTCAGAGCTTGCCTTGCCCATCACTTTGGGCTCTGCTTCTAGACACGTCAAACTTGGCTGGTAAAGTTTGTCGAAACTAAGTATTTGTTTAAACTTGTTATATCAGATTCCTTTCCTCTGTTTTTTTTTTTTTTCTCCCCTAAAGGATCCAAAGATGCCGCTGCAACATCTGGGGAAAAATGATCCCCCACCTAGCTAATCAATGGGAGCGAGAAACCTGGAAAGCAGGAACAGCTGAGGGAGACCAAGAGAGGGAGTGGGCAGAAAATTTAGAGTTTGCAATTCAGTATCAGTTAAAAAGACTGCTTCAGTTTTAGCATTGCATATGTAGAAGCATCGTATCACAGAGCAGGGGGATATAACAATATCTCTGTCTGATCCAAAACCCATTGAAGTCAATGGGAGTCTTTTCATTGACTTTAGTGGGCTTTGAATTAGCTCCTGTATGGGTCTGGTGAGATCGGGCATCAAGTGTCCTCAGTGTTGAGTACTTATAGATCATGATTAGAAGGAAGAAAATCAGATTAAAAACAATAAAACTGATCGGGGACTAGGAAGGCTGATTTAGGAAGAAAGATTAGAAAAACACAATCTGTTTAACAGCTAAAGTGAAGGGATTAAAATATAAAAACCTAGAACTGAGAGTGGTTATTTAGTTTGATACCTTGAGGTATAACTAGGAGAAATGGCAGGAAATTAAGAAAAGAACAATGTAGATTTTGCCATTGTAACCAGATCAATATTTACAGCAACCATTGACCCTCCACTCCCCACCAAAACCCCTATCCTAAGCAGGGTGCCTAGGGAAGCCAGAAGAGCAGAAAATTCCATTAGAGACCTCAATTTGCCAATCCATTAATTTGGGAGGGGTTCAAGTAATACAGTAATAGGTACCCATGTAAAACCCTAATCTAGGAAAAATCTTCCTGACAGAGAGAGAGATGAGGCTGTGAAACAGTCACCAAACGGTAAAGGGGAAGGCACATTGCTTGGGATATTTAAACCTAGATTGGATGCAGTATTAGAAAATGTGGAACTAGGAATGATGTCTGAGGGGGAGGGGGAATGACCCAGTAGTCCCCTCACTCTGATTCAGGGAGACAGTTTTGGACTTTCATCAAGCTTCACTGTTAAATTTCCTGATATTGGAGATCATTCTGAATGCCTTCTGTTGTAGCTACTGCTTGGACTGGAAGAGAGACCCCTTGTGCACCTGTCTAATCTGTGTATTTTTTTATGCACCCATAACTGTAGTGTTTGGGCACCATATACATAAATATAGACCGTCATTCCTGTCCAACAGATCCAGGCTGTCCAGCCCAGCAGTCCCAGTCACTTACACAGGGCTGTTCTCACTTGCTCAACTCCAGGAAAATTGCTGCTGACTATTCCCCAGCCATCTTTGCTGAAGGAGGCCTGTGCAGAAGGGAGTCTTGTATTGTGCCCTAAAGGAACTAAAATTGGGGCTTAGCCTGCTCTCCAGTGAGAGGGAGTTCCACAGCTAAGGGCCTTCTGCCAGAAACGCTCTGCATGGTGAAGACAGCAAACTGGCTTGGTCACCCCAGCTTCAACAATTGCAAGATTTTTTTTTTATTTGTTTGAACTTGATGTTCATGACATTGAAGGAGTAACAGCAATAATTTGGCCAATGCAGGATAACTTTCCTCAGGACTTCCCAGCTCTGTCAATGCATTGCAGTCCTGTACTGTAGCATCCCTTGCTATTTGAATCCTGGCTTCCACCCTAAATTCCTATACACCAACTATCTTTTTAAAAGCTAAGGTGTGCGCCGTTGGCCTGTTAATGCATGCTCTGGTTTACTGCTATATTTATATCACATCAGCGTGTCCTGGGAGCTTCACAGACAAGTGTAACAATTAAGTCCTTTTGCCAAGTTGCTTACAATCATTCTTCTCTCCCATGTTACTGCGTAGTGGAGGTTTGAAGGGCATGTGTATTGTCACAGGAGAGGTTTTGGAAGGAGGCTTTTCCTGTGGGTTTGTTCATCCTGTGTCTTGATTCTAGAGTACTTCAGAAAAGAGCTTTAGTAGAAATATGGCTGCTAATGATTTCTCTTCCCTACGGCTCCCCAGCAATTCTCAGTGAAGGAATTCTACTTGAAGATCATTCCTTGGCGCCTCTTCACCTTCAGAGTATGTCCTGGCACCAAGGTGGGTTTGTCTCCATCCAGTTATTGTTGCAGTTTCCACCCTATCACCCCTTGTTGCTGAATAATGAATAATAATAATAATAATTAATGAATAATGCCTGTTAGATCTGCTGTTGGCGAAGTGTGGTTATTTCCACTGAGCAGCTAGATACGTGAAATCCAGGAACTCAAAAAACACCTTTCCTACCAGAGTACTGGAAATGTGTGCGAGCAGGGGCCAGCCATGTCTCTTCTCCTCACCCTAACATCAGGATCCTAGATATCATTCTCAGTCCTGTATCACACTTCTCCTAATTGCTTTATTGGAGGAGGAATAAGGCATCTAGATTTGGTCCTCCTGAAGCCCATACTGTTTGAAGTGGGCTTTATAAAGGCAACATCCCAGCTGGAATCCAGATGCTAGAGCAGGGTTGGCCAACCTGTGGCTCCGGAGCCACATGCGGCTCTTCAGAAGTTAATATGCGGCTCCTTGTATAGGCACCAACTCCGGGCTGGAGCTGCAGGCACCAACTTTCCAATGTGCCGCGGGTGCTCACTGCTCAACCTTGGCTCTGCCACAGGCCTTGCCCCCACTCCACCGCTTCCTGCCCTCTCCCCTGAGCCTGCTATGCCCTCGCTCCTCCCTCTTCCCCCTCTGAGCCTCCTGCACACCACAAAACAGCTGATTGGGAGGAAGGGGGAGACGCCGGACTGCTGGTGGGTGGGAGGCGCGGGGAGCGGGGCGGGGGAGCTGATGGGGGGCTGCCGACGTATTACTGTGGCTCTCTGGCAATGTACACTGGTAAATTGTCTTGTATTGTATCCTTTTCAGACTCAGGTTGGCCACCCCTGCTCTAGAGGCAGTGTGCCTGTTAATTGGTTCTGTGTGAGTGTGCAGATGGGAAGGTGTGTGTGCAGAAAGTGGTCTTGGTATGTGTACCCCACACTCTGTGCTTTCTGCTGCACAGTAGTTTGACCCCTGTCCTGTGTCTCTTTGCTGCTAGTTTTCTTACCACGGGCCTGATCCTGTGCACAAGCTGTTGACACTGGTGGTAGATGATGGGATCCAGCCCCCCGTGGAGCTCAGCTGCAAGGAGAGGAACATCTTGGCAGCCACTTTCATTCGTTCTCTGCATAAAAACATAGGTAAAAGAGGCTGGTGGGATAGACACTATGATTGGGGGATTCAGGTTGCTGCATCCTCAGGTTGCAAGCATCTCGGGGTGGCAGGCAGGGAGTTAGCTCTTGAGGTCATTTATTCCCGTCTACTTAGAGTTCTATAACCCTCTAGGAATTGTAGAGTAGTCCTCTGTCTCTCCTTCTGCTTCTGATACCACTTCCAATGAAGGATTTCATTGTCCCTGGCTTCTCATGCTCAGCAGGCTTTTCTGTCATTCCTCTGAAGGCATCTCTATGAGTGGCTGGATGTCTGAGAGACTAAACCACAAACTGTCCCCTGGGAGTTATGCTGTCCCTGCCTTCCATGGCAGATCACTCTGACTATAGAGCAGTCCTATGCAAATTGGGATGGGGACTCCATCCTGACACGTGAGGTGTTGGCAGCTCAGATGCAATCATAATAAGATCACTGTTTCAGGAGGCTCAGAGACTTTTCAGGACAAAGTGAACTTCTTCCAGCGGGAGTTGCGTCAAGTGCATATGAAGAGACCTCACTCCAAGGTTACACTGAAGGTCAGCCGCCACGGCCTGCTGGAATCTGTGAGTGAGCTTGTGACAATTGGCACCTGGGGGGACAATAGGCTGTTCCCACTTGTGCCCAGGACCCATCCCTGCACCTTTTGTTGCCACTCAGTTACTCTCTAGTGAAATCCAAGTTGACACCAACTGCGGGAACAATGACAATTTTGAGCCTCTAGCTCCAGGAGATAAACTGATCGCCAGCTTTGGGAAGGGAAGCAAAAAAAAATTTCCCTTTTGATAGTGTTACATAATTAGATATATGCTGAAAGCCTTATATCTTCTTCTTAAACCTCTGGCATCAGTCTCTGATAGCTGCTAGGACTCAGGGACAGTTGATCTCTCCTGGTATGGCAGTAGCAATGTCCAGGCTAGAGGGGCAGTTGGTTTGTGTGTGGTAGAAAGAGCCCCGAATACTGCCTTCGTCCAGTGTGCTTTGTTTGGGTTTGGTAACTGTTCCTGCTTATGGGAAGCTGTGTACCTCCCCCTTAAACTGTAAGAGCCAGTGATGCTCTGAGCAGGGAGGAGGCCATGGCCTGGCACTGTTGTGTCCTTGCACAGTTCTTCAGAAAAATATAAGAAAATCCTGATCGTTGTCCTATATCAGATGCTTACTAATCCTTGAAAAATGGGAACCCACCCTAGATACTCTGAGAATTACTGTCATGTCCGTTAGGATAGACCAAGCCAAAGAATGTGGAACTGTGGCAATAACAGCCCCAGAGCACTGGCTCAATCTGTTTGTGAAGTGTTCTGCAGAGCATTAGCAGTGAGACTTGACTCAAACTCACCTGTTATAGTCCTTAAATGACCTTCTAAATTAGATGCAATAGAACTATCAGTTGCCATGACTTGTGATGCCATATGTGTTTTGGGTTAGAATTGTGACAGAAATGGAAAAGACCAGTTGTGGGGGAGGGAGGACTGGTTGAGATTCTCTTTGATATAGTTGGTAAATTTAGATTTGGGAATATTTTCTGCAGGTTGGACAGGCTGTACATTATATGCACTGAGGCTTCAGGTACTGATTCATTATCCAAACCAGTTTTAATTCCTAAAAGCATTTTCAGAGACTCCCTCTGTATCCTGTTATCTTGGAAATTGCTGCAGAGCCATTAGCTGGAGCATTGCAGGCAGATAAGATAAAAAAAATTAAATGTGGGGGTGAGAAATATAAACACTTGAAAAATGAGGACAACACACATGGCAAATGCAATCAGAGAAATAAGCACTAATCAGGGGCTAGCATGATGCTCCAATTTATTTAATGATCAACTAAGTCTGAGCTTACTGTTGCTTTCAGGGGTCTTTAGGGTACAGGTTTTGCACTTAGATCTTTAATTGGGATCAGGAATGTGGGCCTACATATTTCCAGTCACTTGAAAGATTTTGTTAAAGTAAATCATGCTGTAACAGGTAAATGTAAACCAGCAACTTCTCCCTGGGCTTCTTTCTTCTACATTCTTTCTGAGGGGCTGTTTTCTAAACTGGACAGATGGGCCAGAGAGAACTAAGACTTCTTTACAAAAGTTGCTCCTAGCTACAGACAGTTTAATAAACTCTATTGAGTTGCTGCCTCTGGGTAGGAGAGGGGGCAGTTTTGGGGGAAGTGCTGTGAATGGGCAATGCTTAGGCTGTTGCTATTGAGCAAATTTTGTCTTGGTCTTGAGACCAGGAGCTGTCAGATGTGGGGAACTTTTCTCTTAAATTCTGTAATGGAGAACACACCTATGGTTGAGACTGAAAGGAAAATGACCTGCCTAAGATTAGTTTCTGGCTCCCCATCCTGTATTCAGATTACTAGACTGGGCCCCTCCCATTCTGCTTTACTTAAGTCGTCCGTGCATGGATGCTGAGCCCTGGGCAGTGGCCGCTGCTGCTAATGCTTTTCCTTTCACTCTCTCAGTCTCTGAAAGCAACACGGAATTTTTCCATTTCCGACTGGAGCAAAAACTTTGAAGTGGTTTTCCAGGATGAAGAAGGTAAGGGAACTTGCTCCAACAGAAACTTTTATGGGCTTGAGGAGGGTGTGCCAGGAGCATACTGAGAGTCACTTGCTGGTCTGGAATTCTGGCTGCCTTGCAACATATCCATCTGTGTCTAGATCCTTCTATGGCCTCCATCCCTGTAGTTTTGAACAAACATTAATGAATATAGCCTCCCAACCCCCTGTGAGGTAGGGAAGTATTATTATCCCCATTTTACAGATGGAGATGTGAGGCACAGAGACTAAGTGACTTACCCAAGGCCATACATTTGAGTGTGTGGCTGAGTTGGTATCAGAACACATTATTCTTGAGTCCCCGTTCAGTGCCTTCATTACAAGAGCATCCTTTTTTAGAGTTTGCAGCTGGGCTTCCGATTGTGTCACATGTAAATAGTGGCTGGTTTGATATTGGTCACCTGGGTGGAGAAGGGGATGTGAATGTGGTGGATAGAGAGGTTTCACCAGTCACTTGTGTATTTAAATGTGTGAAAATGAATCTCCTGCATTTCATGCTCACTTAATGGATGTGAAACCACAGGTCTGAGTGAATGGAAAATCATTCAGTAACAGGAGTCTGATATGAGCAGTTATAGGAAAATTAAGTGAACGGCCATCTCTGTACTTATTTTCCTGTGATCCCATTCCCAGAGGCAATGCTCTGCCCATCACAGTGACTTAGAGATAATGATGCTCTAGCCAGAGAGATTATTCTGTTTTTCTGGCAGCTCTGGGTGGGAAGAAGAAATGGAAGAGAGCTGGATGTGGCCCAGAGCTGACCGGTTTTGGACTTATTTTATCTTGTAGCTCTGGACTGGGGAGGCCCCCGCAGAGAGTGGTTTGAGCTGATCTGTAAGGCTTTATTTAACACCACCAATCAGCTCTTTACCCGCTTCAGTGACAACAACCAGGCACTGGTGAGTCCTTACCTTCCTACTTCAGTGGACAGAACTTGACATGTAGGCATGCTGTCAGCTAAACAGCAAACACATCAAAACAGCCTCTGTGCCTGCCTGCTTTCCCCGGCTGCTCTCAGGCCTGCCCCAAATCCTCCTAAATTGTCTCCAAATTCTTGCTTGGATGTCCCACCACGTTGCAGAGTTAAGAGCACTGGCTCATAAGCCAGCAAGGTACACCACTAACAGGGAAGTCAAGGCTTTCAGGAACTGGGGTTGGCACTACCTAAGAAGGCCTTATTGGGCAGAAGATGCAGTCTGTCTGCCTATTAGAATCCCTTCCTCCTGTCATGGGGTGGAAGGCAAATTTTTGGGACAATGCATGTGGCTCATGTTGTGTCTCTGCTGGCTGGATTCTGGTTTTTAATCTCTGCTACTGCGCTCTCTGAGTGTCATTCTTGAGACCCACAACAGCTTTACCTTAAGCACTGGGCCAAATCTATGGTCCATGTTATGAAAGAGGTCAGACTAGAAATGTGATTGTAATGATCCCTTCTGGCCTTAAAAGCTATGAATCTATGTTCAGATTTAGGGTGCAGTTCAAGGGCTGTGAGGGCATCTTCCTGGATGTGGTGTGCAATGTGAATGCCAGTTGGGGTCATTGCTGTCACTTCTGTTAACTATGGCTGATACTGTAGTAATTCTGATCCCCGTCCTTTGCAGGTGCATCCCAACCCTGACCGGTCCCCACATCTACGGCTGAAGGTGTATGAGTTTGCAGGCCGCCTGGTTGGGAAGTGTCTCTATGAGTCATCTCTGGGAGGAGCTTACAAGCAGCTGGTGCGAGCTCGTTTCACCAGATCCTTTCTGGCTCAGATCATAGGACTGCGAATGCATTACAAGGTAAGGCCACACAGCCTTCTGTGCTAAGCCCAGGCTGAAGTGAAACTGAATGTGAGCTTGCTTCCAGCAGACCCAGAATTCCTGCTCAACAGTGTATGTTAAATCTCTCTCTCTCTCCACCCGCTGTACCTCATCTACCTTTCTTCCTCAGTATTTTGAAACAGATGACCCAGAATTCTATAAATCCAAGGTTTGTTTCATATTGAACAATGATGTGAGTGAGATGGAGCTCGTCTTCGCTGAGGAGAAATACAACAAATTGGGGCAGCTGGAGAAGGTGAGAGGTGGTGGGTGAGGGTGGGACAGTCTCCACTCCTTTCATCTGTAGTAGGAGAGGCTGGGAATTGTGTGGTATGTCCCTGCAGCAGTGGCCACAGAAGAAGAGTATCAGTAACGTAGGAGTAGGGAGAGGTTCTTCAGGTGGGGGTTTATGCTACAAGGAAGATACTGCTCATCCTCACACACTCTTACACTGACATCCTCGTGTGGCCTCTTGTTTCAGGTGGTTGAGCTGGTAACTGGAGGGGCTCAGGTCCTAGTAACCAATGAAAATAAGATCTTCTACCTGAATCTACTTGCCCAATACAGACTGGCCAATCAGGTTAGAGAAGAGGTGGATCACTTCCTGAAAGGTGAGGTACTGTGTGCTCCCTGCTTGGCTCTAACTCCCTGTTCTGGAGGCACTGCCACTTACTCTCTTCTTGTCTTTCAGGTCTCAATGAGCTGGTTCCTGAAAACCTCCTAGCTATTTTTGATGAAAATGAGCTTGAGGTAGGTGCTGCTGATCCTGAGCCTGCCTGCCCACTGACCCTCCTTTTCAGAAGAAAGTAGGGCTGGTTGGGGATGGGAAGCCTCAACACTTGCAAAGTGTGTCTTTCCAAAACCTTCCCCCCCCCCCCTTCCCTCCTCTCCATTGTGAGCGTATGTATCTGAGGGAGAAGGCACTGAGTGTTGTTTGATATTTCCTTCTTCTCTCTTGTATGTGCAGGCTTCAGGGATAATAATGTATCATTATTGTTTATATTCCTAATCAATGGGTATTTGAGTCATGGGTTCAGATGCTCTTAAGTCCCCTGGGGTAGTAGGAAGGCTAGCCAGACTGTGAATGCCGCTTAGGGCAGGTGGAATGATATTTAGAGGACAGGGCCAGTTCCTTTAGGTCACTCTTCTACCATAATATTGAGCCCAGGGCAAGACAGAGAGGCACTGATCAATTTCTCTGCTCCCCATTTAACATCAAAGCCTAGAATCCTTGGTGCACGCATCCTAGTTCCAGCTCTGAGACTCACCGCTTTGCATAGTCTGTCAAGTACTTTGCTTTGTACAGTGGTCATTTGGGCAGCCAAACGTGAGTTCTTGTTTTCTGGGTAGCTGTGTTACCCCAATCAATTTAGGGTACTTCAAGAGGGTGTGCTCAGTAGGTGACAAGATTCTAGAATAGCAATGGGGTGCATAGGACTCTTAGCCAGTGGTGAGCTGGAGCCGGTTCGCTGGAACCGGTTGTTAAATTTGGAAGCGGGACAACCGGTTCTAAAAGGACTTCTAAATTTAACAAATGGCCAAAAGTGGCCCCTTAGGCGCTGACTCCGTGGGTGCTCCGGGGCTGTAGCACCCATGGGGAAAATTTGGTGGGTGCACCCACCGGCAGCTCGCCAATCAAGCAGCGGCTTTGTGCTCAGGCCCGCGGAGGCGGAGCACAGGTGGGGCGGGGCGGCACGAGAAGGGCTGCCCGCGCCGCAGCAGGTAACCGGGAGGAGGGGGGTGCACGGGGGAACCGCTCCGCGCCCCAGCTGGCCTCCGCCTCCCTGGGTCTGAGAGCGAAGCCGCCGCTTGCTTCTCAGCCCTCCCAGGCTTCCTGTGCGAACAGTTGATTCGTGAGAAGCTGGGGGGTGGGGGGCGGAGAAGCAGAGCGGGGTGGTGCATTCAGGGGAGGAGGCGGACTGGAGGTGAATGGGGCCAGGCGCGGGGCAGGGCAATTTTCCCTGTGGGTGCTCCAGCCCCGGAGCACCCACGGAGTTGGTGCCTAAGGCGCAACTTTTGATGTGATCAGTGGCGGGAGCGACCACTACCCCTGCTCCCCCACAGCTACACTGCCCCGCCCCTAGGAGCCAGAGGGACCGACCAGATGCTTCCTGGGAGCTGCCCCAGGTAAGCACTGCCGTGACTCCCCCCCTCCCCCCCCGGCAGGTCTCTCTGGCTCTTAGGGGCAGGGTGGGCACCCACTACGGTGGCCCATGAGACCCTCCTGCCTGGTTCTGGAGGCAGTCAGGGGACGGGAGGGGGGTGGATGGGGCAGGGGGAGCGGGGGTGGGCCACAACTCCCTCGTGGGGTGAGGAGTGAACTGGTTGTTAATATTTTGGCAGCTCATCACTGCTGTTAGCCCCCTCCTCTCAGTGTTTCCCCTATTTCCTGGTTTGGCAGCTGTTTTTTCCTTCCCTTAGCCTATCTTATATCCAACAGGAGAAGCTGGTACGGCATGAGATACCATCCTATCTCTTGATTGAGATCATGAGGTCTTACTAGATTTGCATATGTCCTGGGCCCAGCACTCTGAGCATCCTGCATGCCTCTTAAGGGCACAAAACTGACTATTGTAACTGGAATAATGGTTGGCTTCATGGGTACTTTGTGCTCCTGTTTTTGTAACTGCAGGTCTTTTTCCTTTCAGTTGCTGATGTGTGGTACTGGAGACATCAGTGTCTGTGATTTCAAGGCTCATGCTGTGCTGGTGGGAGGATCCTGGCACTTCCGAGAAAAGGTAGGTGGGAAGTTTTCTTCTTCCTCCACTGGAATGGGTTGACTGTCTTCTGTGTCACTTGGGCTTCATATGGAGACTGCCTGCTGAAAGCAGGAGAAGCTTCCAGAAAGAAAAACTGGAAAGAACTTGGAGAAGAGCAGAGTGGAAAAGCAAGACCTGGGCCTGGAGGTGTAGACACAGGAGAGCAAACTTTGCATTTGGAAAGGGAGCTTACAAAGAGGACAGAAGCCACTGAGGGCAGAACAGGGATGGCTGCACTGCAGCTGCAGCAGGGGAAAGTTCAGCATTTGTATTGAGAAATGAAAAGGCAACTGTAAGGGCATTTTCAGCATTGGCCCAATGCTGGTGTTGGGAATCACATCAGTGAAGATGTTCAGGATGATATGCCTATATATCAGGGATGGTTTGAGGATTTTTCAGTCCATATCATTGTGAGGTAGAAGGTTGGCAGCCAGTAGAGATTCCTGAGCAAGTGACCCGGGACTTATTCCAGGAGAACATCCCACCCTGATGAGGGGGGCACATGAGACTGTCTAGAGAAGTGATGGGAACTGCTAAAGTGTCCAAGAGGGAAACAAATTACATTAGTGACAGACACTAGAACTGTTCCCCCTTCCAACCTGCCAAGGCACCAGAGGATGTGGGAGAGCAAAAGATTAGCCTAGGGCAGGAAGCAGATATGATTTGTATCCTAAACCTTAATTAGCTTTCCCATTAAGCATTTCCAATAGAGAGGAGCACCTATGGTGTGGGAGATGGATGAGACATTCCTAGCGTAATAGAGATGGGTGGTAGCAACAAGGGGTAAAGGTGGCTGGTGAGAAGTGACTATGCAATTGTTCCTTTTCTGGTTTGCCCTCATAATAGGGGTGGCTGTGGCAGTTGGTAGAGCTACTTTCTTGCAAGACATTTTGCCTGCTCTTCTTCTGATAACCTGCCATTGTACTTTTGTGACTCTGCTTCCCTGACCTGGCTCTGCCATTACTGGTCCCTGTCAGGTCATGAGGTGGTTTTGGACCGTGGTCTCCAGTTTCACACAGGAGGAACTGGCCCGGCTGTTGCAGTTCACAACTGGTTCCTCTCAGTTGCCTCCGGGAGGGTTTGCTGCACTCTGTCCATCTTTCCAAATCATCGCAGCTCCAACTCATAGTACTTTGCCGACAGCCCACACCTGGTGAGTGCCCTGTCTGTTGAACTCCCTGCAGCATGCGTGTGGGATTACACTATGTGCTTCTGAGTGGCAAGTACTTCATCTAATGGCATGCCTTGTGGTGAGCTGCCAACACTGCATGCCAAGTGTGTTGGCCCCTCTGAACTGTGAGATGCTGGTAGCAAGCATGTGGTGGGTGGCCTGTATATAATGGGTGACAGATGTGTGGTCGACACCATGTCATCTCACCCAAGGGCAGTGAGCAGCTGGAGGTGCCTGTGATGGACATTCCCCCACTGCACAAGTGGTGCGTATTAATTATTTTTCTTTTTTCAGTTTTAACCAGCTGTGCCTCCCGACTTATGACTCTTATGAAGAGGTGCACAAGATGCTGCAGCTGGCCATCAGCGAGGGATGTGAGGGCTTTGGCATGCTGTGATTCCCTTCCCCATCCTAGCTTCCTGGCTCTTCAGGGCAAGGCGTAGCTTGTGTCTACTGCTCATTCTTCTCTTCACAGAGCAATGGAGACAGAGTACAGACTCTGTGCAAAGAGGACTGTCGTGTGGTCTTTCCGTGTCCAGAGTACATCACCAAGAGCTCGCCTCACACTCTCCCCTCACTCCCATCTCAGTTCAGAGTGGTACGGCAAAAGAACTGTGGTACATTTGTCAGGGTGGTGTGGCACTGGGATTTCCCAGGACTCTGTGCCTTTGTCCCTCTGGAAGGGGAGAGAGTCCATGAGCAGGAGTTGCAGTGTGGCACAGGAGGACGTCTATGTAGCAGCCAGTACTGTAGCTGTTTTGGGCGAGGACCAGCTTGAAGCTCTTTTGGAGATCTGGCATGTGGGAAGCCTTAACACCTTTCCATGCTTTGGCTCAGGTCCTTCTGCTGATGCTCCCCTGTAGCTTATGTAACTCCCCCTGTATTGCATGTCTCAGAAGGGCACAGGCTTGTTTTCCTATTCAGTCCCTGACCCATTAGGGCTTCCAGTTCTCTTCCTCTCACTTGCACTGGAAGCTGCCATTTCTTGCCTTGCTGGAGAGGAGGGAGAGCAGCATCTGCTAGAGAGAGCAACCCAAAGGAACGCTCTCTCTTTAGAGCACAAGCGCTGGCCCAGGCAGTGACACTGTACTACCTCTGCCAAGGGCTGGCAGCAGGAGCGTCCTTCTGTACTGACAGTGGCTGGTACAGGCCTCTGCTAGTAAGCTGGAAGAGGAGATTCTCCTTCAGTGAATGTTTCTGATGGTGGTCCTAAAGTTACACAGGAAGCTGTCCCACACCCCTTGCCTTCCTTTCCCTTCCTCAGGAGAGGGGATGGGTATGAGAGTGTGAGCCCTCAATGCTGAGCACAAAAGCCTCTCCAACGTTCACCTTTATGGCACGTATGTAGTATGCGATAGGCCAGCTGGCCAGCAGGCAGCTACTACTATGTGCAGTGGGCTTCAGAATTACAGATGGGGTAATGGTATTGGACAGAATCCAGTACCTCAGCCCCTGACATTCCACAGGGTCTTGGCTTCTACCTCTATCACATGGCAGCAGGAGGCACTGCCTGAAGTATGCTGGAGGAAGAGGAGAGTGTTTCCCAAAGGGGTGTTGGTGCCTGGAGAGCAGCTGGCCTTCTCTCCTCCCAATCCTCTGCTGTTCTCTCCCTGAGCACTGTTCCTTGCTGTTCCTTCTAGTGTTGCTGGCTTTCCAGCAGACAGGGTACGAAACTGGAGCGTCTCCCAGACAGAGACTGAGTAGCCCACCAGGTGGCATGTTGCACTAACATTGTCCAGATTTCAGTTTGGGAGACAGTTATGAGCAGCAAATTTATAACTACCAGGTTCTGTTACCTCTGACTGTCTGCTCAGCTCCTCTCATCCCAGCGAAGTAAAGGGGTGAGGAGTCAAGGATCCTGGCTGGCAATCTTTCCAGTTTCAACAGTGAGGCCAAAATCTGAACAGATAATTGAACTTCCAACTTGCCCCTAAAGTGCATCTCTTCAGGTCAAGAGTGGAAGCACATTGGTGAGTGGTTGGTGTGTGAGAAGAACCTGCACTGCCTGTGCTGAGTGCAGTCACTGGAATGAAGAGGATTCAGGATCCTGGGTTGGGATTTCAATCTAGCATCTCTCCCAAGAGCTAATTTTAGAAAAATAGATAAAACAAAAAATTGTGCCATCACCCTCAGTCCCTTCATTCTGCTGGAGCTGGAGCTGCCCTGAACTGGGCAGGACTTGTGAGGTATGGCTTTTAAGTTGGCTCTTCACTTTTCCAATACAACTTACTAAATACGTTAGGAATCTTGGGAAACATTATAGAAAAATGTCTTTTTTATTAAAGCAGTGTCTTAACCATTCTTAGGGAGCATGTGCATCACATCTTTACAGACGTATAAGCCATTGTGGTGCCCAAACCAGCTGGAACTCCAAGCATCGTCATGGCTCATTGGGATTTCTCAGTCTTGTGGGTTAATTCCCTCTCAGGCACTGAAGTGCTGGGAGAGAGCCTGCTAAACAGCTGGTGCATTTCATCCCTGACTGATCACTTTAGCAGTGGCTGATTTGTCCCTTTTTTAAAACAGGCTCCCTTTTTGTAAGGTTCTGACCTCTTCTGGGGTTCCAACTTATTTGCACTCTGGATGGCTTCTATGGTCAGTGCAGTTGGGGCTCTCGTATACTGTTCCACCCATTCACTGCTCTCCCTAGGGACCAAAAGAAGGTGGCGGTGTTCCTCCGCTCAACTCCTGTTGGTTGGGGAGGCGCAGCGTGGTGCTGTTCCCTCACTGCAATCTTATGTCTTGTTCTTTGGCCTGGCAAGGGCCTTTCGAACCTTGTGGTTATAGGCTTATTCTGCCAATGACATCTTCCTCAGGAATCCTCTCCCTCTTTCTCTAGAGCTGGACTGTTTTCACATTGAGGACTGAGAGGCTGAACACCGAGTAGCTTCATCTGCTTGAAACAGCTCCCTAATCCTCACTGTGGGACAGCCAGCACCCCTCGCCTCTCTGCAGTTATACAGATGCCAAGGATTTTCTTTCAACACAAGTGCAGTCAGAACTGTGGTGGATGCTGTTAGTTCTTATTTGATAACCTTTCTTTATTGTTTCCATAAGCTGTTAGCTGGTCCTATTTCCCCCAGGGCTCCACCACTTCAGCGGTAGAGCCTCTTTGTCCCTAAATCTCTTCCTTCCTCTTCCCAACACATTCACCTTATATGCTGCCCTTACAATGACACCAGTGTGGGGGCAAGGTACGGAATGCACTGTGGTCACCTGTACTGTATGTTTTCTGCTGCAGAGGCTCCTTATTTTAGTTGGTCCCTTAAATATTCCCACCTAATTGAGGCGCTTCAGTAGAAAGTTTTTGATGCATGGTACTATCTCAGACAGATTCCTCACTCTCTGGAGCTGCCGTGGACCTCACAGGGCCTGTCTTCTGCCTGTATTTGAGAGTTATGTTGCATGTTTTAGAAACCAGAGACTAAGAGAGAGAGGCCAGGCCCCAGTTCTAGCTGGCAAGTTCCAAGTGGAGTTCAGCAGGTTCTGGAAGCCCATGGATTTTGTAAATAGTTTGTATAATAAATAAAATATTTTAAAAATGCTGTCTTGGTTTGGAGTTGTTCCTGAGAGGCACGGAGATGACCTAAACTGGTTAGCCTTAGTGGTGAAGAGTCCTCTTCAGATCTTCTAGTTTCTCACCAAGTCTGTCCCCAGGATTGGGCAGGGCATCTCACCCATCCCACTGATTTCTGGTAGGACTGACTAAATCAAGGACCTGGAAATTGAACTGAATTCTGCAGCAAGACTAGCTGGCTTCTGTGGTGCTTCAGGGCAGCAGGCTGGAAATTCTGCAGCACCTTCTGGTAAATCCAGAAATGAGATTTTTAGTAAACTTACTATACAAATGAATAATAGGGTCAGCTTCTGAGTTAATTTTTATATAAATGCATTTCATTATATTTTGTGCTGCTAGTATTTGCACTGAATTTGCTTAGCTGCATTGTAGAAGTTGTCAGGGGAGAAGATGGAGGTTTTAGTTGGAAGGGTGGACAGTTGGAGTTTATGGCACCTGGGAAGTTGTGGCCGTTTTGGAATGTGGGATATAAACTTAGCATCTGGAGGTTTCTTCTAAATGATCAACTAAATAGTTAACAGTAGACAAAATGTTTACTATTAGGCCTCAGGGTCAACATTCCTTTACCATGAATCTGAGTGTTGTTTTCAGGCTGTCTGCAGGCTAAGATTAACAGCACTATATTTGTCATTATGTTCGTGTTTGGAAGATTTTTCTTGTTAACTATAAGAACTAGAAATATAACTAGAAAAATGAAAAGATTATGGAGGGAGTGGATTCTGTGGCAACTGCCTTGTGGGCTTCTGACATCAGTATTGCTGGATGTAATGCTGTCAAAGTGTATTTTGGAATCAGCCCAAAGGCTTTGGTTGAGTTCTTCCCCCTTCTCTGGTAGGTATAGCTCTGATGGTTTGTATAAGTCCTACTACGTGCTGGCAGGTATCCTAATGTGTATTGAAATCGGCATTCCCTTCTCTGACTTTGGCCAATATTTGCCTTTTAAGCTGTGAGTGAGTGCTGGCTGCTGGATAGTGTGTGAGCAGAAGGTGTGGATCCCCGAGTCCCAGCTGTAGTATTGCACTACAGAGTTCCATCTGGCAGCCTTCAACAGGAGCAAGCTCTCATTTTGTCTGGTTCAGAGAAATCTGAGCTCAGTTACTGCAGTGATGGGTGCCATGAAGAACCTAGAGAGACTGAGAGTCACAGTATCCCCTTAAAGTGGATAAATCTGGGGTTCATGGTGTTCGATCAGGGCTCTCAAAAGTGGGTAAATAGCCGGATACCCCCTGTGGAATGATCAAAATGATTTCCAGCAGTGACTGTGTTCCTGTTCCAGACAAGCACATCAGCAAGCCACATGCATCATAACTAGTGTGACCATGTGAAAGGATCAAGGTAGAGGGAAGAGCTTTTTGAAACACTACCTGTTTGGCTGAACATGAAGGAAAGGGAGCCGCAGTCTGAATTATTTTAGCATGAAGTAGGTTCTAAAGTTTCTGCCCCTCTTTGCAGCAGGTGGTGTGATGTCATCTGGCCATCTCCATTGTCTTGTTCACCAATTCCTTCTGATGTCATGGAGATGGAATGGTGCCAGTGACCTATAGCCAGGTCTGCAACCTCGGTTCATCCCAGCATCTGTGAGTTTGCCTGGACCTGGGACAGGGCCAGGAGACGTTCTAGCTATGCATGCATCTCACAAGTTCTGCACGCACTAGCCTGTGTTCTTTGTGCCTACAGGCAGCTGCACAAAGGGAAATACTGCAGGCTCCCTGACTGTACACACACACACAGGCCCTTGGCCTGGTATGCTAAACGGTGAATGTGCTGCTTGGGAACTGCATTGTTTGCAGCATTCTCTCCCCCTCCTAAGTTTTGTCTGCAGCACTAGAAGCACAAAGCACTCACAAGGCATCAGGAGTTTTTTCAGCCATACTAAGGGAGAGACTGGTTCAGGGAGGTGCTGCTTTGGGGGATTCTCACTATATAAAAGGTTGTTACAAGGAGGAGGGAGAAAAATTATTCTGCTTAATCTCTGAGGATAGGACAAGAAGCAATGGGCTTAAACTGCAGCAAGGGCAGTTTAGGTTGGACATTAGGAAAAATTTCCTAACTGTTAGGGTGGTTAAGCACTGGAATAAATTACCCAGGAAGGTTGTGGAATCTCCACTGGAGATTTTTAAGAGCAGGTTAGGCAAACACCTGTCAGCAGACATGCCAAACCCATGAAAAAAGCATGGAAATTGGGCTTGCTTTTGGCTTAATTGGCTTGTGAGTTGCTTGTTGGCTAGTAGCTTGTTGCTTCTTTTTTTTTGATCAGCTCCTGGCAAAGGGGGTCAAGCAGGGGCAACGGGGAGAGAGAGGGGTGCACAGTGGGTCCACCACAGTCCCAGACTGCACACTGGGGGGATCTAGTCACATAGTGTGTTGGGGTTCTTAGGGATTGGCTTGTTTTGGCTTTGTTTTGAAATGGGATTATTGATTTTTGGCTTATTGTAAAAGTTGGGGTGCTTATTTACTGCATGAAAGTTTGCAACTGTGCCTGTCAGGGATGGTGTAGATAATACTTAATCCCGCCATGAGTGCAGGTGACAGGACTAGATGACCTCTCAAGGTCCCTTCCAGTCCTACAATTCTGCGATTTTTTTCTGATTTTTATAATATATTAAGACAGGTTTCAATCAATCTGGCAGCAGCTGTGCCACCTCCTAATGATGCTGTTTGTATCTTCTCTGCTGTGCTTCCATCTCTTCTCTGTGACATTGTGCCAGAAAGAAAGTAAAGGAGGAGAGCCTCTGACCTTACCTTTCCTGAGGACGTGTCAAGGTTCCTTCCCTACTCTGAACTCTAGGGTACAGATATGGGGACCTGCCTGGAAGATCCCCTAAGATTTTTCTTACCAGCTTAGGTTAAAAACTTCCCCAAGGTACAAACTTTGCCTTGTCCTTGAACCCTATGCTGCCACCACCAAGCGTGTTAAACAAAGAACAGGGAAAGAACCCACTTGGAGACGTCTTCCCCCAAAATATCCCCCCAAGCCCTACACCCCCTTTCCTGGAGAAGGCTTGATGATAATCCTCACCAATTGGTACAGGTGAACACAGACCCAAACACTTGCATCTTAAGAACAATGAAAAATCAATCAGGTTCTTAAAAGAAGAATTTTAATTAAAGAAAAGGTAAAAGAATCACCTCTGTAAAATCAGGATGGTAAATACCTTACAGGGTAATCAGATTCAAAAGATAGAGAATCCCTCTAGGCAAAACTTTAAGTTACAAAAAGACACAAAAACAGGAATATACATTCCATCCAGCACAGTTTATTTTACCAGTCATTAAACAAAAGGAAATCTAACGCATTTCTAGCTAGATTACGTACTAGCTAACAGAAGTTATGAGACTGCATTCCTGATCTGTTCCTGGCAAAAGCATCACACAGACAGACGAACCCTTTGTTCCCCCCCCGTCCCGATTTGAAAGTATCTTGCCCCCTTATTGGTCATTTTGGTCAGGTGCCAGCGAGGTTATTTTAGCTTCTTAACCCTTTACAGGTGAAAGGGTTTTGCCTCTGGCCAGGAGGGATTTTATAGCACTGTATACAGAAAGGTGGTTACCTTTCCCTTTATTTTTATGACAGCATGTGATTATGGGGCCTGTAGAAGGAAACCCCTTAGACTAGAAAGCAGAGTCTGGTAGATTCTGCTCAATTTGCCATGGAATCCACCCTTTGCTGCAGAATTCTGTGCCAGAATCTGAGTTTTCCATTAGAAACTTTTAATTTTTTTTAATTTATCTCCTTCCCCTCCTCAATAGGTTCTGGGCCCTAATGTGCTGTGCAGTTACATGAGAAGCCATTATCTCTGCTCTGAAGAGTTTACAATCTTATTGTAAGATGGGAGGGGTCACCATGTTAATTGTGTTACTCATTTCAGACCTAACTGATTACAAATCTCCATTTAAAAAAAATGTAGCTGAAGCTGGTCTTGGAATTTTCCAGGTGCTGGACCTGCTAGGAACTTTGGAGTGTGCCATTGCCTGAGTCTTGGGGTACTGCACACCGGATCCAAACTCAAGGGAGAAAGCTTTGGCAGCCTTTTGCTTCTTTTGTAAGGCGTCAAAAAATGTGAACAAAGAAATCTGAGTCCTTGAACTCAATGAGAAGCTAGAATTGGCCTAATGTTGCTCAGGAGAGTTTTCTCAGATGTCAGTAGAGGCCAGGACGAGATGGAGGCAGTTCTTTGGACGAGAATCTCTGGCTGTATCTTTGGTGGCCACCACCTGACTTCTCTCTCCCTCCCCACTCCAGAGACAACTCTCCAAATAAACTGGAGGGTGGTGCAGCTGTTCAGTGAATTTCAGGTTCTGTCATACTAACATTTTTTATTTTACAGAGACCTCAAAACTGATATTTTTTTTTTAGACTGGTCTTAAAGACCTTTTCAGAGTAACAGCCGTGTTAGTCTGTATTCGCAAAAAGAAAAGGAGTACTTGTGGCACCTTAGAGACTAACCAATTTATTTGAGCATGAGCTTTCGTGAGCTACAGCTCACTTTATCCGATGTTCAAATGAACTTCATGCTCAAATAAATTGGTTAGTCTCTAAGGTGCCACAAGTACTCCTTTTCTTAAAGACCTTGTGGACTAAATAGCTGTCAGTGGGGTCATCCTGTGCTCCACTGACTGAATTGTGTTGATGCATCAGTGGGTCATGCCATTTGTCACAATGACGAAAAAATACACAGAAGAGCTATAGAAATGCTACTCCTGGGGGAATTTTGCTCCACTGTGCATGCACAGAATTCATGTCCCCCGCAGATTTCTTTGTTTCTCCACAGAAAAATGACTTTCTGACAGGGAAGTAAAAGGAAGCTGCAAAAGCAGTCATGCACCACTCCCAAGCTGCGCAGGTACATCGTTTCAGGCACCCGGAGGAGCCGGCGGAGAGGTAGATCACCACAGGGCTGGGGACACCCCAGCCAGTGGCTCCTACCCTGAGCTCAGATCAGCTGCTAGTCCTGGCTGGGCTGGAGTCAGGAAAGGACGGGACTTCCTCTTCCCCTGCAAGGAGTGGCTGGGGCTGTGTCAGACCCACCCCCAGAAACCTCCCACAGCTGCAGCAAGCTCAGTATCCTCCCCTGCTTCCTGACCCCATCACTCCTCAGCTGTGGGGGGAGAGGTCACTGTACGGGGAACTGCTCCTCCATACACCCAAACCCCATGCATCTGGATCTCCCCTACCCAGACACCCTCACCAAGCCTCACCCCGTATACCCAGGACTGTCCTAGCCCTCCATACCCAAACTCCACCCCACTGAACCTCAACCCTTGCATCTGGAGCCCCCCCTATACCGAGACCCCCTGCCTCCACTCCTGAACCCAGACCACCCCCCACTGAGCTCCCTGCACTTAAACCCCCACCCTGATGAGCCCCCCACACCACTGACCCCTGACTAGCTGCACCCAGACAGATCACCCCACCAAGTCCCACTCCTCCAGTACCCAGACCTCCCTGCTGAGCCCCCCACACCCAAACCCCTCCACTGAGCCCCAACCACTTTCAGCTGGAAGTCCCTGCAGAGTACCATTGCCTCTGCATCTGGAAAAAAACACCCCCCAATGAGTCTCAGTGCATCCAGATCCCCCCCCACGCCACACCTAGACCCCCCACTGAGCTGCCTGCACCCAGATTGTCCCACACAGAATCCTCTCACCCCACACCTAGATCCCCCCACACTGAGCCCCTTCCACACTTGGATCCTGCCTGGTTGAGCCTGCCTGCCCCACACCTGGTGTGCTTGGCGCAGAGGGGCAGGGCCCCAAGGTGTTTCTGGGGCAGGCTTAGGTTTTGTGCTGTGTCAGGGTCAGGTGCAGCCTCACCACTGAGTCCATGTGGGGTGGGGAGGCTGTAGGGTGATCTCCCACTTTTGTGTACCCAGTGGCCTGTGCTCCCCACTGCCATGTTGGAGCCTCTGCATTTGTTTGTTTATTGACAAATAAAACTTGCAGAATTTTAAAATATTGTGCACAGAATTTTTAATTTTGTGGTGCAGAATGCCCCCAGGAGTAATTAAATGGCTGTAAAACAAGCAATGGGAAAACCCCAAATGTGAGATGCTCAGGGTTTGTTTAGAGCAGAAGCCTAATGTTCAGGTACTTATTCAAATCTATGGAAGCCCCTGTCCTCACAACCCTCCCCATAAAAGGCCCTGACTCCTTCCTGCTATTTACTTTGTGAAAACCTGGTGGCCTGCTACCCTCAGCAGGTATGATTGAAGTGATCAGCAGGCCCCTTCCCACCTCCATGCCAACGTCCCCTCCAATCCACCATTGCCTGACCTCACATCCCTTCCCATTCTCAGTCTCTTCTATCTAGATACTTTATGGCCCTGTGACAATAATAGCAATTGTCTAGACTAGAAATTAATATTAGGAAAATATTTATTTTTTTTTAGCACCTTTAAATGTGATTTTATAAGCTCCCTTTGTTCTCAGCCAGCTCTCTGGACCCGCATGGACCTTATGCCATATGGACCACCGTTTGCTAGTCACTAGCGATAAAGGGAGAAGCAGTGAGACTTGGTGACAGCTTTGATGGAAGAAGAACATCTCTCTAAGATACAGCCTTTCTTGTCCATCCACAGAACTGAAATTTGTCCAGATTCTCATTGTGTGTCCTGATTGCTGCAACATCCTTTTCTCTGGCCCTGACAATTGCAGTCTTGCCCCACGCATTTCCATTTAGAATGCTGCTACTAAGATCACTTTCCCATTCCGTTGCTTTCACCATGTCACCTGTCTCTTTGCATCCCTCCATTGGTTCCCCTTCTCTATTGCATCAAATGTAAGCTACTTGTCGTCATTTTCCAAGCCCCTTCGTGACCTATCCCCACCTTACCTGTCATCTGTCAGTATCGAAACCTCGACTCCCACCTCCAGCTGACCCATGATATCAACCTCCATCTCCTACTTGTTAAATTTTCAAACAAGGACCATAGTGCTTTCTCCCATACTGTCACTCATGCTTGGGAGGAGCTCTCCATAAACATCCTCAAAGCTATCTCATTATACTCCTTCAAAACCCTCTTTTGCCATGATGCCTACAGAACCCATATCTATGGTTAGATTGCTGGTATACTGGGACCGCAGCTTCTCATGGTGACCAGTATAGTTTCATGTTTCCTTGTACTCCCCCAATTGTCTGTCTGTACCCATCAGTGTTGGATGGGCCAATGGGGCCTGTAGCCATGTGCCCCTGGAAAAATGGGTGCCCTGGCGCCCCGACCCGTTCCGCCCGCCCACCCGGTGCTCATGCTGGGGAGCAGGGTCAGGGTGCGGAGGCTTCCCCTGCACCCTCGGCACTCCTGTCGGGGAGTGGGGTCGAGACATGGGGGCTTCCCCCGCTCCCCAGCAGGAGCGCTGGGTGGGCAGAGCCAGACAAGCGCCCTGATCCCGTTCCTCGGCAGGAGTGACTGCAGGCAGAAGGGACGGGGAGAGGCCCTCTCTTGCTCAGGTCCAGGACCCCAAAAATCCCTAATCCACCTCTGGTACCCATCTCTTTGTAGCTTGCTTTAGTCTTAAGAGTGTAAGCACTTTGGGGCAGGGACCATCTTCTTATTCTGTTTGTAGAGTGTCTAGCCCAATGGGGTCCCGGTCTATGACTAGGTCTCTGAGGCTTTGTGGTCTGTTGAAAAGATAAGGTATAATACAAACCTCAGTTAAGCAAACTTTGGAAAATCTGGCAAAACCTTGCCATTAGACCTTGAATTTTTATTCTCTCAGGTCTCTGTCCTATCTCATCTAAAAAACCTTGATGCCTGGATAATTCTTGAATAGTAGTAATTCATAATTTTGCGGCCTTTAGTTAGTACAGGTCATAATAGTATTAACATGCAAGAGCTGAGTTGAAGATGATTTTAAAGCTTAGGGGACAGGGACAACAAGAGATTCTCCTAGTAATGATTCAGCCTCTTCTAAAGTGACTTTCAGCACAGCAGTGGGAAGTCTGTGCCTTGGTACTCTAACTTCTCCACTTTGACACACTTCCTTCCCTGACGGCACAATAGAATCCTAGAAATGCAGGACACTGAGCATGAATGTCTACCAAATTAAGAGCTCTATTCCCCTGTGCTGAGGGCCCATACCTGGACCATACCTGTCAGGTGTTTGTCTAACCTGTTCCTAAACACTGTGAATGACGAGGATTCTACAACCTCCCCTATAACCTATTCCAGTATTTAACTATCTTTATAGTTAGAAAAATTTCCCTAATATTTCATTTAAATCTCCCTTGCTGCAGATTAAGCTGATTACTTCTTGTCCTAATTTCAGTGGAAATAGAGAACAATTAATCTCCATCCTGTTTATAACAGTCCTGAATCTGAGATTTTTGCAGCTGATGTTATCAAGCTATCCTGCCTCAAGAAGGAATGCAGCAGTGAGCAGAAGGATGGCCAAAAGGGGATGCAAGAAAGGAGTGGTAGTAATATCCCCTAAAGCAGGGGTGGGCAAACTACGGCCCACCAGCCATTTTAATCCGGCCCTCAAGCTCCTGCTGGGGAGGGGGTGTGAGGCTTGCCCCACTCTGGCGCTCCAGCTGGGGAGCAGGGTCGGGGGCCGCTCCATGCAGCTTCTGGAAGCAGCGGCATGTTCCCTCTCCAGCTTCTATGCGTAGGGCTAGCCAGGGGGCTCCGCACCACAGGCAGCACCTGCGGACAGGGCAGCACACAGCAGAGCCGCCTGGCCCCACCTCCGTGTAGGAGCCAGAGTGGGGACATGCTGCTGCTTCTGGGAGCTGCTTGAGGTAAGCACTGCCTGGAGCCCGCACCCCTGAGCCATTGCCCTGCCCCAACCCCTTGCCCCAGCCCTGATCCCCCTCCTGCCCTCTGAACCCCTCAATCCCAGCCCAGAGCACCCTCTTGCACCCCAAACCCATCATTCCCAGCCCCACCCCAGAGCCTGCACCCCCAGCTGGAACCCTCACACACACACCCCACTCCAGCCCGGAGCCACCTCTCGCACTCTGAACTCCTCATTTCTGGCCCCATCCTGGAGCCCACACCCCCAACTAGAGCCCTCTCCCACCCTGAACCCCAGCCCCAATTTTCGTGAGCATTCATGGCCTGCCATACAATTTCCATACCCAGATGTGGCCCTCTGGCCAAAAAGTTTGCCCACCCCTGCCCTAAAGGATCATAGCATATCATTTCACATCTCACGGAGAAGCGCCCATTGCAGCAGCTTGACCACCAGAGGGCCACCTGTGATTGACTTGAGATGGTGTAGTTCATTCGTTTGGAAGGATTGGTTATTGGCTATTTCCCTTTTAATAGAGTTCTTGAATTGGTAGACATTCATGCTTGGTTTCTTACCCCCAATCTAGAGAAGAGTGACTCTAGCAGAAGTACACCCTGTTCCAGCACAGTCCCCTTTTACATAAACCCCTCTGTTTCTAGCTGAACAAATTTAAAATGCATCAAAAGGAAATTATCTTTGCACAATATACAGTTAACCTGTGGAAAATTTTGCCCCATTTTGCTGAAGGAAAATAGCTTTAGTAATTATTTTTAAAAATTTAGAATGTCATGTAAATAAATAGTATCCGCAGTAATTCTAACCAGATGAAAACGATCCCTCAGGCTTCAAGGCACAGGCTGGTCACTAGTTTGGGGAGGAAGAAGGAATTTAATCCAATCAGCCAGGAAAGCTCAACTGATTAGGTGCATAGGAGGTGAAATATTCCACCAACACGAGACAGTGTCAGCATTTTAGAAGACAGTAAGGACTGAAGGCATTTGATTTTGGAGCCACAGAAGAGGCCATTGGAGCATTGCAGGTCAAGGAATTGTAAGGATCCAAGCATAGGGAACTGGGCACCAGAGGATGCCTCCTCACCATAGCCAAAGTTGGACCTGATCCCATTCTGCCCTGCTGCCAACCACAGACATGTTGTTCTGAAGCAGCTAGTATACCAACTCTGTTGGTGTCTAACCCTTCCTGCCCTCATATGCTACAGCTTCCTCGAATACAAAAGGTGTGACCTGTCTGATCCAGCACATTTACTGTAAGTAACTTTAGCATCCCCAAGCTTTGGAAGAAGATAGTGCCCCGGCTTCCAAAGTATGTGTGTCTGAGTGGGCCCCGATATTCCTGAGCCCTTTCTAATTGTCCTCTTCCTGGGCTGAGAACAGTTGTGATTTAAGTGAGAAGTGACAGATTTTCAGTGGAGCTGCATACCAGGAATATTAGTGAGATGTAAATCACTTGGTGCTGCCATGCTGTCCACAGGCCCAGGACTCTGACCTTGACAGATCTGGTCTTAGACAATCTGAAGAACAGAGGGAGAGACACCAGCTCAGACAGCTAACACCAGCTAGTGGGAGGTGACAGGTTACAGTGGGAACAGTAATTTTGGACCCAGGAGCTCCTCATAGAACCAGGGGGCAACAGTGTGCAGGCTGGAAGGAGTTTGGTGGTTCGATTTTCAGTTGCGTGTTTCTCTTATTATTGCCCTTGCTGAGACTCAGCGGTGCATTCTCAACCCTGGTCATCTTATAAGGATTATAGCAAACATAGAGGGGGTGGGGCTTCTAAAATAGGTAACAAGAATAGGTGCAGGCCTGGAAAGATTTTAATCTGAAGAGAGGTTGTTGCTATTTAGAGAAGAGACAAAGAGAGGGATAGGATAGAAGTATGCAAAATAGTGAACAGTACAAAGAAGATAAATCAGGTGCCCCTGTCTGTGATGCAAGAGCACAATAAATTAGACAGGCAGCAAGTTTAAACCTGATCCAAGGAAAATACCCTTTTCCACAATGAGCCTGTAGCAATGAGTTCCACAGTCTAACAGCACTGAGGCCAAGAGCTTAGCAGGATTAAAAAGATGTGACATTTACATGGATAATGACAACAGCTACAGTTACATTAAATAGGATTCAAAGCAAACCCCAACCAAAAAAAACCTGTCCTGCTTCACAGCATAGGCCAGCCTTTCTGATGAGAGGATGAAACTTCCTCTGCCATTTTATTTCACCTTCTACTGAAATACCGTAGACTAAAGTCATCGGGCTCAACAGAGGTATGTCTGAGTGAAATGTAATGAGTGGCCTATGCTATACAGGAGGTTAGATCTGATCATCTAATGGTCCCTTCTGGCCTTAAACTCTGTGAATCTGTGAAGCATCTGATACTGGCCACTGTCAGATACAGGATATTAGGCTAGAGGAGTTTTGGGCTGGGCTGGTATAGGAATTCCAGTGTTCTTAGGTAGAAAGAAGAAAGCCAAAACTGGCCACCTTATACTTCGATCCCATCAGATCTCTCATGCTAATCAGGGTTGGGCCAGTTTAACACTGCTAAGAAACAACTAGGTGCTTCAGGAAGTGGTGCTGGTGACTCAGTAAGGGGCACTCTCCTCTCTGAGAAAGTACTGACCCCAATACCCCAATGCTATGGTAAGGGGTGCTGTGCTGAAAGATGTGTGGGCAACACAATAGCAGGCACTGTCCCCTCTGACCTAGTGTCTGAGGCTGATGCCCAGTGTGCTGCTGGAGGTGCTATCTTTTGAATGAGTGACTAAATGTAGATCCTGACTGTGGTCATTCAGGAATCCTTGGCACATTTCCAAAGTGTCTAGGTATTAAGCTGAGTCTTGGCCAAATTTGGGCAGTTTCATTCTGTCCCCCCCTGCAGTTTCTACTGGACATGGTGTTTGCCTTCACAACCTGCCTTTTGTGTAGTGTTGCTATGTGCTGTGAAACAGCTGCCACACCGCACCCCAGAAGAGGCTGTATTTCAGTGGTGAGTGAATAATCCCTGTATGTATGGTTTGTAAAGTGGTTTGCAATCCTTCGGGATGAAAGGCACATGGAAGGGTGAGAGTTTATCATTCTAAAAGTGCCTTGCCATCTGTGTCCCCCTCTGGGGAGGGGTTGCTGCAGTTAGGGTCAGCAGACATCGTCCCCCATTGACCTGCAGGATGTGCAGTGTAGAAATGTGTCTCATAGGCTTGGAAAGGTAAGGAGCCCCCCCTCTCTAAATTTCCTCTTTACCCGGTGGGGAGCCCCTCTTATCACTTTCTTCTCTGTCTCTTCACCATTTTCACTTTGTTTGTTTGTGTCCCATACTCCACAGTGATTTTTTCAAGGGGGCCCCTATAGCATGGGTTCACAGCTCACTGGTTACTGCTGCCCAAAACACCTGCTCCCTCTCCTTTCCTCTCCCACGCTATTCACGTGCATCCCCATCCCTTCAACTAGTGTTCCTCACTTTTTCTTCACCTTTCTCTCTCCTGCCAGCATGGCTGCACAGAGGTCAGAGTTCTTTACGTTTGGCTGTGGTGGGGATGGAGCTGGGTCTGACATGGCAGAGCACAAAGCACTAACTGTGGCTGCTCTGAGGTTGTCTGTGGTTTGACTTTCTCTATTCTCCAGGGTGCTGGGCAGAGTGTACTCCTTCTCCAGCTCTTCCTGGCTGCCTTTTCGCTCTCCAATCAGTCATGGTAATTCACCCTGGCACTGTTTGGCAGGGACTCTGTCTTGGCATCACGAACAGCCAGGGTCAGCTGTCAGCCTCAGAGCCATGAGCCTAATTCAATACAACAGATGTAGGTATTTTTTCCAAATTCCCTCTGGGCCACAGGATTAAAGGCTCTGTTCTCAGCCGGGGTCCCTATTGCAGTCACTTCCCCCTGTGTTACACAACACCCCATTAGGAGGAACAGCACAAACAGATCTGTAGGGGCCCCTCCCTCAACCTGGAAAAGCCAGGGGGTCAGATTTCGAAAGGCTGAGGAACAGATCCAGGGGCTCTGGAATGGTTCTGCCTCCTCCTCTTTCCCCCCGCACCCCATGAAAGGTCTCTACAGCACCCTACTGCCTCCATTCTAGCCAGGGAGGAGGCAGGATGTGGAGGACGAGGAGTGTGAAAATACTGGAGCCTTATTTCCCATGACCTCTCTGGCTGTGCATAAACCTGAACCTCATACAGTTGGTGTGAGAGTGGCCAAGGTGCAGTGTGCCCACCTGACCACATCCCTGGGTCAGGGCACCCATCTGCTTGCATGCTCATTGATCAGGAGGCTTCTATATGTTTGTGTACAAGTGATACTTGTGATATCTCAGTAGGAGCCCCAATCAGGGAAGGAGTGGGGTGTAGCAAGCAGCACTGAAAGGCAGATTGATTTCCAGAAGCCTCCAGTGCAAACAAGAGGGAGATCGGGTAGTGAAATAATCCATCACATAAAACAAAATAACATGCGTGATAGAGACCAGAGGGGACATGCCCTAACAAGCTGCTCCCCAGAGCTGGGCTGCAGGACTGAGGAGACTTTGGTCTCTTTCTGCTGGCTGGGAGGATGAAGCTGGAGCTTGCTGAAAGCCAAGGAGGCTGCATACTAGGACATGTCTTTGTCCAGCTGCAGGCTGAGTGTGAAGTGAGTCTCTGCTACTTCATCTGATTCTGCAACTTTTGGGAGCAGGAGTAAGGGCACCGCCTGTCTGAACATGAGGCACTGGCCTCATTGACAGACATGGGGGAGTATTCAGTGCATTTCCTTGTGCCCACGGGGAATAAAGATTTAGGAGGATAGATGTCCGTTCAGTCCTGTCCCATGCCTGAGGTGCTGCTGCGTTCAGCTCTGTGAGAGCCCTCCCCACCAGCTGAAGGTCCTTGCACCAATTACAGTACTGGCTTTAGTGACAGAAGACCATAAATGAAGAGGCAGCTAAGTAAGTACCCAGCAGGCCAATTTGGAGCTCTGCAGGGCTGAAAAGACTAGAGCTGGTCCAGGTGAGCTGAAGAAGGAGCAGATTTTTGGCTATGTGACAGGCAAAGGAGCTGCTGGTCCTTCATGGTCCATATTGGGAAGTTCCTTGAGGAACTGTCCTCAAACCAGAAGGACCAGGCCCCATGAGGGGAGAGATTCACCCCTGGCTGCCTCTGTTTATTCAGAACTTGGATGGAGGGCTTAAACAGCATGTTAATTCACTCTCTTGTCCAGCTGCAGAGTGTTAGTCACACAGAAAGAACCTCCAGGCCAGTGCAGATATTTAGGAGCCGGCCCCAGCTACCTCTGTGCTCTCTGGGTGCACTGCACAGTTCAGAAGGGAATCACATGGTCTGGAGACCCTTCTGATTTAGGCACAGCTTCCTTTCCCATCTCCATTAAAGTGCTTTATGGCAGGTTCTCTCCATCTGCCGCTTGGTGTTTAGAGTGGTCACAACTGCTGCGGTGATCTGAGCGGGCTCCATGCAACTGATTGGCCTTGGCCTGCGGGAGACCTGCAGCCCCCTTGCTGTGGCAGTTGCCCCGGCTGTGGGTGGGGAAGGCTGTTTGAGAAAGAAGTGATTGAACTTGTATTAAAGAGATATCCTGACCCAGTAGTGCCTCTGGCTCTGACACCTACAGAAGTGGGGTCCTTGTGGTACCATCTGTCCACTATGTCTTTTCCTGTGGGGCTCTCATCCCCACACATCCCTTCCTACACCTCTCCAAGTACTATTTATTCCTCTATCCTGAGCTTGGGCTGGAACTTTGGAAGGGATCCAGCTGGAGGAGAGCCTGCCCCAGCTATGCAGTCTAAGTAAGAAAAGGGCATCAGCACTGCAAGGAGGCCCCCCAGTGAAGAGAGGAGCACAGCACTTGTGTTCCCAGTAACAGCAACAGGGCCCTGTAGTCTAAGAGCCTGGGGCAGTTGCTCTCCACCACCACAGGAAAGGTCTTTCAATGACCTGTTAGAACAGCTGGAGGGTTTGGCTCCCATCAGGTACCATGCTCAGAATGGCTGTCTCTGGGAAGGGTCGTCATCTCCTTACTTCAGATATTTATGTTCTGAAGCAATTCTGGGGGCTGTGGGAAGACAGGAGTTTGGCCCACTGGTGAAGAAGTTTCAGCTCAGTGAGGGTGTTTGGGGTGGGGGGCGGGTCGGACAGCTGGGCTGTATATCACCCACCAGGCCCAACCAGCTGCTTTGGAATCAGAACTGAAACCACGAGGAGACTGGGTTAGAATTCCAGACTTTTCCTTTACCTCATTTGTAAGCAGTTTCAGATATGGATGCTGTGGCCAGGACACAAAGGCCTGACTAGAATGCAAGGCGCCGATCCAGTTGACCTTGTTCAGACCTTGTCCTCTTCAGGCCTGTCTGGATGTGAACAGTGAGAAGGCCTCTAAGAGGGAACTCTGGATATCATAATGGACTCAGTTCATCACCATGTAAGGGCAGTGGTATAATTTAGATGTGTGAGATGGACATGTTCCTGCATGCTGATGCAATACAATGATGTAACACAGCAGCAGTTTGGCCCCAACGCAGATCAGGGCCCCATTGAGCTAGGTGCTATACAAATGTGTAGCAAGAGACACTCCCTGCCCCAAAGAGCTTACCGTCTAAATATACTTTCTTACCTTCCCTGTTTATTTCATCCCCATTTTACAGATGGGGAGCTGAGGCACAGTGAGATTAAGTGATTTATCCAAGGACACGCATCCAATCTGTAGCAGAGCCAGGAAGTGAACCCAGAGTTCTATGGTGCTAGAGCTTCCTGACACAAGTAATTGGGGTCTTAGTCCTTTAGTTGGATGGTAGGATGTAGATAGGGAAAGACTGTCCTACAGGCATGTCCAGTGGCCACTTCAGAGCAGAGCCCCTAGATGTTAAATGCTGCCCGCAGTTCAAACCTCTGGTATCATGTAGTGAGTTGGCCCAGCCTTTGAAGGACTTTGTCTCATTTGCCTGGCTTGGAGGTATGGGAAGCAGTTGTTGTGATGTTCTGAGTATTAATGTAATTGTTGTGTCTTAATCCCCCCAGGAAGGTGTTTGCATTCAGGCGTGTGTGTGTGTGTGTGTTTGTTTCATGCCCCAAGGTATGCTGGGTTTATTGGCAGTGACAAGCATGAAGTGCTACTCAAACCCCACACCCAGCACATTTTTGAGCCAGTTTCTAGGGAGAGCAGGGCTGGAGCAGGGTAACCCATGAGCATTGTCTTTTAGCAGCAACATGGCTGAGTAACCCCAACTCTGCTAATACATGCCTGTAGGGCTTGGGGAGATATTTTGGGGGAATAGGACTCCAAGTGGTCCTTTCCCTGATTCTTTGTTAAATCACTTGGTGGTGGCAGCGTTTACCTAATCCAAGGTACAAGGGAGAATTTGTGCCTTGGGGAAGTTTTAACCTAAACTAGTAGAAATAAGCTTAGGGGGTCTTTCATGCGGGTCCCCACATCTATACCCTAAAGTTCAGAGTGGGGAGGGAACCTTGACATGGTGGCAGAGTGGTGGGATCATTTTGAACCGGAGATCATTTTGAACCAAAAGCACAGACCTGAGGAGTTTTTCTCTCTTTGCCTGGAGGCAGAGGTGTTAAGTTACAAGTCACAAGCAGTTTTTTTCCCCCCCGCTTTCTAGCTCTCAGGTAACCTAGGCAAGCAGGAGCTAGGATGACGAAAAGCAATGTGCAACAGAAACGAAA
Source organism: Lepidochelys kempii (assembly GCF_965140285.1). Lineage (NCBI taxonomy): Eukaryota > Metazoa > Chordata > Testudines > Cheloniidae > Lepidochelys > Lepidochelys kempii. The sequence continues at coordinate 91,022,523 of NC_136385.1, read as the reverse complement.
ATTAGCCAGATCTGAAGCTGAAGAGAAACAAAAAGAATATGACAGATAGCATTAGAACGCTTGGAGATGGAGGCAGAAAAAGCCAGGGTGGAGGCAGAGGAAGCTGACCACAAGAGAGCTATGGAGGAGAAAGAAAAAGAGATGGAGGAGAAAGAAAGAGGAAGCATGCACTGGAGTTAGAGATGGCAAGGGCTAAGGAGAATCATAGAATCTCAGGGTTGGAAGGGACCCCTGAAGGTCATCTAGTCCAACCCCCTGCTCGAAGCAGGACCAATTCCCAGTTAAATCATCCCAGCCAGGGCTTTGTCAAGCCTGACCTTAAAAACCTCTAAGGAAGGAGATTCTACCACCTCCCTAGGTAACGCATTCCAGTGTTTCACCACCCTCTTAGTGAAAAAGTTTTTCCTAATATCCAATCTAAACCTCCCCCACTGCAACTTGAGACCCTTACTCCTTGTTCTGTCATCTGCTACCATTGAGAACAGTCTAGAGCCATCCTCTTTGGAACCCCCTTTCAGGTAGTTGAAAGCAGCTATCAAATCCCCCCTCATTCTTCTCTTCTCCAGGCTAAACAATCCCAGCTCCCTCAGCCTCTCCTCATAAGTCATAAGAATATAGCAGAGAACCCTAACAATCCTTCTCCAGGTCCCGCTTCCCATCCCAGAAAGTTCCCCAACTACAAAGCAGGCGATGATACTGAGGCTTTCTTAGAAAATTTCAAAAGGGCCTGCCTTGGGTACAGCATCTCTACAGACCAGTACGTGGTAGAGCTGAGGCCGCAGCTCAGTGGACCCTTAGCAGAGGTGGTGGCTGAAATGCCTAAGGAACACATGAATAGCTACAAACTTCTTAAAAACAAGGCCAGAATTCAAATGGGGCTAACACCCGAGAAGGGCTGTCGGCGGTTCAGAGCCCTAAGGTGGAAAACAGACGTGTCATTTACCCAACATGCCTACTATACTGTGAAACATTGGGATGCCTGGATATCAGGAGCAAATGTTAAATCTCCGGAAGAGTTGCCCTTCCTAATGCAAATGGGGCAGTTCTTAGAGGGTGTTCCTGAGGAAATAGAAAGGGACATCCTAGATGGGAAGCCCAAAACTGTAATTGAGGCAGGGGAGATTGGAGCCAAATGGGTGGAGGTGGCAGAAAAGTGTAAGCAGTGTCAGGATGAGCTCCACCCTGACATCTGGTAGTGAGGTGTGGCAAGTTGTGGAAAAGAACTTCAGGGGCTGATCTCATTTGCATAGGCACACCCACCCTGCCTAGAATGAGGCCATAGCTGCCCAAATGGTCACTTTGGCTGCTGTGGGATCCCCAGTGTCTCTATTGTTGGGGCAGGAAGAATAAATTGTTATTACGCTGATTATGGGAACTGTGCTTGGAACTGTACGTGGCCTTTTGTTATGATGGAGGGACTCACCATCAACTAAGTAGCACTCGCTAGGCAAAGGTCATGGGTTCCAAAACTGTGTGAATAGAGAGAGGCTGGGGACAAGTATTAATACTTGGTGGCATGGGCCCCTTGGTGAGGGCCTTACATGCTAGTTGCACTTCCTCCTCTCTCCACTGTGGAATATCAGAGCTAATTTTGATTCCATTAGGAGTCTAGTTACAGGCTGCTGAGCTCACTTTGGGCTGACAATGCACCAGCACTGAGGCTCCCCTACTACAAGCTGAATTCACCTAAGAGCTGAAATCACTGAGTGTTGTGTTAAGTAGCGGGGGAGCCTGAAGATATATTGTGGAGCAGTTTGCGGGACGGCTGGAGTGCCTTGTGGACAGGCTGGTGGAGCAGTGCATAGGATGGCGGGAGCTGCTGGTGGGACGTGGAGTAGTTTGTGGACCGGCTGGTGGAGCAGTTCATGGGATGATGGGAGCTGCTTGTGGGCTGCGGAGCGGAGCTGAGCGAAGGAGTTCGTGGGGCGGCTGGCGGAGCGGAGCGAAGCTATGGAGCTATGGGGCGGTCAGCTTCAGATCATGTAAGGTGCCTCTTACCCCCGTCCCATCTCCACCCAGGTTGGGAGGTAAAGCTCCGCAGAAAAACTTTCGAACTCTGGGGCTGCCCTGAACAGGGACAGAGACTTTTGGGGCATTGGACTTTTGGGACTTTGGGTGATTTGGGGTTGCTGGACTCAAGAACCAAAGGGAAAGGGGCGTGCCCCAATTTGCTTGGGGTGGTTTTTTGCTCATGGGTTGTGTTATGAATCCTGTTGGTGGTGTTTCCCCAACATAATGCCACATTGTTTCTCTCTGTTATTAAAAGGCTTTTTGCTACACTCAGACTATGTGCTTGCGAGAGGGGAAGTATTGCCTCTTGGAGGCGCCCAGCGGGGGTGGTATATATTTGTCCCAGGTCACTGGGTGGGGGCTCGAGCCGGTTTGCATTGTGTTATCGGAATGGATCCCCTAGATATTGAACCTGGCCCTTGTTGCTGCCAACTCTGACGGGCAGAAGGGTTACAAAAGAAAAAAACTAGTAGCAGTTGGAGCGAACATCAGAAGGGGCAACCCAAAACAAAACCCTATCACCGGGGGCAACCCAAGGCCCCACCTACATCCCAAGGAAAACCCCAGACACCTTATCGTCCCACCACACCATTCTCCAGCAACCCACCTCACCCCAGTGACCAGTCAGCTGGACGATGTTTTAAATGTAACGAGCTGGGGCATGTAAAGATCAGCTGCCCCAAGAACCCCAACAGGTTATGGTTCATTGCACTGGGGTCACACTAAAGTTCCTCAGGCCCAGATGCCTCCCAGATACCCTCAGAGCAAAGGGAAACTGTGAGTGTGGGCGGGAAGAAGGTTACAGCGTGGAGGGACACTGGAGCACAAGTGTCGGTTATCCACCAATCCTTAGTGGACCCCAACTTAATCAACCCAGAGGTCCAAGTGATGATTCAACCCTTCAAGTCAAACTCTTTTGACTTGCCTACAGCCAAGTTGCCTGTCCAGTACAAGTGCTGGTCAGGAATGTGGACTTTTGCAGTCCATGATGATTACCCTGTTCCCATGCTGCTGGGGGAAGACTTGGCCCACCATGTGAAGCTAGCCAAGAGGGTGGGAATGGTAACCCGCAGCCTGACTAAGCAAGCTGTCACACCTAGCTCTGTTCTGGAAACTTCTACCAGGGCCCCTGTCTGTGTTACCAGAGACCCAGATGGAGGTGATGGAACCAGACCCCAGGCCAAGGTCTACAACAGCCGTAGTGGATCCAGTCCCAGAGACCCAGCCAGAGCCAGTCCCAGAACTGGTGGAGCAACCAGCACCAGACCCAGTGCCAGCACTGAATCCAGCGCTTGCAACCCCAACACCAGAGGGCCCCACTGAGCCTGCCCTGGCAGCAGCAGCTAAACCTACGCAAGAGGCTCAGCTGGAGCCTGAACCCCAACATAGTGCACCAGCGGAGAGCGGTTCACAGTCAACGGAAACAGCCCCATCACCTGCATCGCTTCCAGAGGGACCAAGCCCAAGTCCACAATCCAGTGAGAAACTGATGTCTCCAGCATCAAGGGAACAGTTCCAGGCTGAGCAGGAAGCAGATGAAAGCCTCCAGGGAGTTTGGACAGCAGCGTGGAGCAACCCACTGCCTCACAAGTCTTCTAATCAATCCCAGTTTGTTGTAGAAAGAGGACTTTTATACTAGGAAACTCTTTCTGGTGGGCACCAGGAAGACTGGCATCCTCAGAGACTGTTGGTAGTTCCAACTAAGTACTGGAAAAAGCTCTTGAGCTTAGCCCACGATGATTCTAGTGGCCATGCTGGGGTGAACAGAACCAAAGACTGTTTGGGGAAGTCCTTCCACTGGGAGGGAATAGGCAAGGATGTTTCTACCTATGTCCGGTCTTGTGAGGTGTGCCAAAGAGTGGGAAAACCCCAAGACCAGGTCAAAGCCCCTCTCCAGCCACTCCCCATAATTGAGGTTCCATTTCAGCGAGTAGCTGTGGATATTCTGGGTCCTTTTCCGAAAAAGACACCCAGAGGAAAGCAGTACGTACTGATTTTCATGGATTTTGCCACCCGATGGCCGGAAGCAGTAGCATTAAGCAACACCAGGGCTAAAAGTGTGTGCCAGGCATTAACAGATATTTTTGCCATGGTAGGTTGGCCCTCTGACATCCTGACAGATTCGGGAACTAATTTCCTGGCAGGAATCATGGAAAGCCTTTGGGAAGCTCATGGGGTGAATCACTTGGTTGCAATCCCTTACCACCATCAAACGAATGGCCTGGTGGAGAAGTTTAATAGAACTTTGGGGGCCATGATACGTAAATTCATAAATGAGCAGTCCAGTGATTGGGACCTAGTGTTGCAGCAGTTGCTCTTTGCCTACAGAGCTGTACCACATCCCAGTTTAGGGTTTTCCCCATTTGAACTTGTGTATGGCCGCAAGGTTAAGGGGTCATTACAGTTGGTGAAGCAGCAATGTGAGGGGTTTACGCCTTCTCCAGGAACTAACATTCTGGACTTTGTAACCAACCTACAAAACACCCTCTGAACCTCTTTAGCCCTTGCTAGAGAAAACCTAAAAGATGCTCAGGAAGAGCAAAAAGCCTGGTATGATAAACATGCCAGAGAGCATTCCTTCAAAGTAGGGGACCAGGTCATGGTCTTGAAGGCACTCTAGGCCCATAAGATGGAAGCATCATGGGAAGGACCATTCACAGTCCAAGAGCACCTGGGAACTGTTAACTATCTCATAGACTCCCCCACCTCAAACCTAAAGCCCTTTTATTCCAGAGAATTAAAGGTTTGTCACTTTACAGCCTAGGGAGGAGATGACGCTGAGTGGCCTGAAGGTGTCTACTACGAAGGAAAAAGTGATGGTGGCTCGGAAGAGGTGAACCTCTCCATGATCTTTGGATGTATGTAGTGACAGCAGATCCAGGAGCTGTGCGCCAGCTTTGCGCTGATGTTCTCAGCCACCCCAGGACGAACCAAACGGGCATACCACTCCATTGACACAGGTAATGCTCACCCAATTACAGCCCAACCTTAACGGGTGTCTCCTCAAGCAAAAACTGCTATAGAACGGAAGATGCAGGATACGCTACAGATGGGTGTAATCCACCCCTCTGATAGTGCATAGGCATCTCTAGTGGTTCTAATTCCCAAACCAGATGGGGAGATATGTTTTTGCGTGGACTACTGTAAGCTAAATGCTGTAACTCGCCCAGACAACTATCCAATGCCACGCACAGATGAACTATTGGAGAAACTGGGACATGCCCAGTTCATCTCTACCTTAGACTTAACCAAGGGGTACTGGCAAGTACCGCTGGATGAATCCGCGAAGGAAAGGTCAGTCTTCATCACCCATGTAGGGCTGTATGAATTTAATGTGCTCCCTTACGGGCTGCGAAATGCACCCGCCACCTTCCAAAAACTTGTACATGGTCTCCTAGCAGGATTGGGAAAATACGCAGTCGCCTACCTTGACGATGTGGCCATTTTTTCTGATTCCTGGGCAGAACACCTGGAGCATCTACAAAAAGTCTTTAAGTGCATCAGAGAGGCAGGACTAACTGTTAAGGTTAAGAAGTGTCAAATAGGCCTAAACAGAGTGACTTACCTCGGACACCAGGTGGGTCATAGAATCATAGAATATCAGGGTTGGAAGGGACCCCAGAAGGTCATCTAGTCCAACCCCCTGCTCAAAGCAGGACCAATTCCCAGTTAAATCATCCCAGCCAGGGCTTTGTCAAGCCTGACCTTAAAAACCTCTAAGAAAGGAGATTCTACCACCTCCCTAGGTAACGCATTCCAGTGTTTCACCACCCTCTTAGTGAAAAAGTTTTTCCTAATATCCAATCTAAACCTCCCCCACTGCAACTTGAGACCCTTACTCCTTGTTCTGTCATCTGCTACCATTGAGAACAGTCTAGAGCCATCCTCTTTGGAACCCCCTTTCAGGTAGTTGAAAGCAGCTATCAAATCCCCCCTCATTCTTCTCTTCTGCAGACTAAACAATCCCAGCTCCCTCAGCCTCTCCTCATAACTCATGTGTTCCAGTCCCCTAATCATTTTTGTTGCCCTTCGCTGGACTCTCTCCAATTTATCCACATCCTTCTTGAAGTGTGGGGCCCAAAACTGGACACAGTATTCCAGATGAGGCCTCACCAATGTCGAATAGAGGGGAACGATCACGTCCCTCGATCTGCTCGCTATGCCCCTACTTATACAAGTCAAGTATATGCCCCTACTTATACAAGTCAAGGAACTATCAACCCCCTACAGGCCAAAGTGGATGCTATCCAAAAGTGGCCTGTCCCAAAGTCAAAGAAACAGGTCCAATCCTTCTTAGGCTTGGCCGGATATTACAGGCAGTTGTACCGCACTACAGCCAAATTGCCGCCCCACTGCAGACCTAACCAAAAAGAAACAGCCAAGTGCAGTCCAATGGACTAAAGAGTGTCAAAAGGCCTTTAACCAGCTTAAAGCGACACTCATGTCTGACCCTGTGTTAAGGCCCCCAGACTTTGACAAACCGTTCCTAGTAACCACAGATGTGTCCGAGCGTGGTGTGGGAGCAGTTTTAATGCAGGAAGGATCGGATCAAGAATTCCATCCTGTCACGTTTCTCAGCAAGAAACTGTCTGAGAGGGAAAGCCATTGGTCAGTCAGTGAAAAGGAATGCTACGCCATTGTGTACATGCTGGAAAAGCTATGCCCATATGTCTGGGGATGGCGTTTCCAACTACAAACTGACCATGCTGCGCTGAAGTGGCTTCACACCGTCAAGGACAATAACAAAAAACTTCTTTGGTGGAGTTTAGCTCTCCAAGATTTTGATTTTGAAATAAAACACATTTCGGGAGCTTCTAACAAAGTGGCTGATGCACTCTCCTGTGAAAGTTTCCCAAAATCAACTGGTTAAAATCGTCCTTGAGATGTGGGAAATATTGTTGTTTTTTATATAGTCAGTAGTATATCTAAAGGTACATGTGTCTTATTAACTCTGTTTTCTCCTAAAGCTCCAGGAAGAAATCACAGCCAGTGTGGATCTGGCTGTCCAGCACTATCTGTGATTTGGGGGGCGTGTCATAAAAATAAAGGGAAGGGTAACCACCTGTCTGTATACAGTACTATAAAATCCCTCCTGGCCAGAGGCACAAAAACCTCTTACCTGTAAAGGGTTAAGAAGCTCAAGTAACCTGGCTGGCACCTGACCAAAAGGACCAATAAGGGGACAAGATACTTTCAAATCTGGGAGAGGCTTTGTCTGTTCCATGTGGCTTTTGCCGGAGACAGAACAAGAAAGCAAGCACTCCAACTCCTTAGTAAGTATTAGCAAGGAAATGCATTAAATTATGTTTTGTTTTGGCTTGTGATTTTCTCTGTACTGAGAGGAAGGTATGTTCCTGGTTTTTCTTTTTGTAACTTTAAGGTTTTGCCTAGAGGGAAATTCTCTGTGTTTTGAATCTAATTGCCCTGTGAGATTATCTCCCATTCTAATTTCACAGAGGTGCTTCTTTTACCTTTTTTCTTTCTAATAAAGTTCTGTTTTTTTTAAGAATCTGATTGTTTTTTTTAGTGTCCTAAAAAACCCAAGACTGGTCTGTGCTCATCTTGTTTATTCTCAAGCCTCCCCAGAAAAGGGGGGTATAGGGCTTGGGGGGATATTTTGGGGGAATAGGACTCCAAGTGGTCCTTTCCCTGATTCTTTGTTAAATCACTTGGTGGTGGCAGCGTTTACCTAATCCAAGGTACAAGGGAGAATTTGTGCCTTGGAGAAGTTTTAACCTAAGCTAGTAGAAATAAGCTTAGGGGGTCTTTCATGTGGGTCCCCACATCTGTACCCTAAATTTCAGAGTGGGGAGGGAACCCTGACAATGCCACTAAGCTTGAGCCAGGAAGCTGGGTTTGTGAAGCCCTTTTTGCTCATTGGGTGGAATGGGCTAGTGAACATTAGAACTTGTTAGCGTTTCCTGTTGATCACTCATAGGGTTTGTTCTTGTTCAGCATCTGGCCCTGGACCCGTCCTTTATCGCTATTTGTATTACCATAGTGCCTAAAAGCCTTAGTCAAGGTCCAGAACCCTACTGTGCTAGGCACAGTGGCAGGTTCAGGTTAGCTGGGAAAGTTCTGCTTTTGAAAGGAGCTGCAGTGATTAATGACCAGGAAATAATGTTACAAGCAATGGAATCATAGAATCATAGAATATCAGGGTTGGAAGGGACCCCAGAAGGTCATCTAGTCCAACCCCCTGCTCAAAGCAGGACCAATTCCCAGTTAAATCATCCCAGCCAGGGCTTTGTCAAGCCTGACCTTAAAAACCTCTAAGGAAGGAGATTCTACCACCTCCCTAGGTAACGCATTCCAGTGTTTCACCACCCTCTTAGTGAAAAAGTTTTTCCTAATATCCAATCTAAACCTTCCCCACTGCAACTTGAGACCATTACTCCTGGTTCTGGAGATGCCCTGCAAATGCTCCCACATCTGGGAGGAGGGGCAGTGGCCCTGGCTGTTGTGAGTGTCCTGCTTGCTTGGGATCCCCGTGGGTTTTCACAAGCTCGAGGGAATGGGGCATCCCAGGTTTTCAGACTGACAGAGTGTTAACAGGTGAGAGACAAATGCAGGTGCTTAGCACATCCATGGCTGCATCTCATAAATCAGATTTAAAATGCCAGAACCTGATCTGGGAAGGAATCACCAGGGAGATGATATATCTATGTCATCGGCTCTTCAGAGATAATTAGAACCAGAGAAACATCAGGAAGTGAAATGGCACAGAGAAACTCTGGGTCTGCCTGGGAGAGTGCAATGTCTCTGAGCTGCCACTGGGGACAGTGGGGGTCCAAAGTGTTCATGCGAGACTGGGGTGTTTGGTTTTTGAGGGGATTGGGAGGATTGCTTATGATGAATCTTTAGAGGCAGCTAAGCCTAAAGGAATAATGTCCTCATGCCCAGTGAAGGCCCCTCCCTCCACATGGACCTTTGGCTCCTTACAGCAGGAAACAATAAAAACCACTAAGGGTCCAGTTGCTCCATTCCTATGCTCAGCCAAGCAGGTGTCGGAGACTCCCCCTACTCTGGACCTGGCCCCGGCCTCAGTTCATCTGCATAGGTAAAGCACCATACCTGGGCATTAGTGATAGCATTCACTATAGATGCGACTGGGGTGTTTTAGTCGAGCACAGGAGTGGGAGTGCTCAGGCCTGGAGTAACTGGCTTGTGAGTAAGACTAAGGTGAGTTAGCAGGTCTGTGTGCTGTGGGGACCCAGGACTGAGAGCAGTGGGCTCTAAAGGGTGGAACCGAGGAGATTCAGCAGAGGTGGTGCGTACAGGCCTGGAATAGGTCAGGGCATGGCAGGTCAGGATTGAGGGGCACTGGCGTAGTAGGTCTGTGAGGAGTAGCATGCTCAGCTCCTGTCAGCAATCCAGCAGTGCAGTTTGTCCCTGAGCCTCAAGACCAGCAAACTCCTTTTCTCCCTCCATTTCTTCATCTGACTCTGTGTTTAGTTTTCAGAGTAGCAGCCGTGTTAGTCTGTATTTGCAAAAAGAAAAGGAGTACTTGTGGCACCTTAGAGACTAACAAATTTATTTGAGCATCAGCATCCGATGAAGTGATCTGTAGCTCACGAAAGCTTATGCTCAAATAAATTTGTTGAAAGAAAAGGAGTACTTGTGGCACCTTAGAGACTAACCAATTTATTTGAGCATGAGCTTTCGTGAGCTACAGCTCACTTCATCGGATGCATACCGTGGAAACTGCAGAAGACATTATATACACACAGAGACCATGAAACAATACCTCCTCCCACCGCACTGTCCTGCTGGTAATAGCTTATCTAAAGTGATCATCAAGTTGGGCCATTTCCAGCACAAATCCAGGTTTTCTCACCCTCCGCCCCCCCCCCCCCACAAACTTACTCTCCTGCTGGTAATAGCCCATCCAAAGTGACCACTGTAGCTCACGAAAGCTCATGCTCAAATAAATTGGTTAGTCTCTAAGGTGCCACAAGTACTCCTTTCCTTTTTGCGAATACAGACTAACACGGCTGTTACTCTGAAACCTGTCATAAATTTGTTAGTCTCTAAGGTGCCACAAGTACTTCTTTTCTTTTTGTGTGTTTAGTGTCACCAGGTTTCCATGCTCCGGGCATCCCAAGTCTAAACTACAGGGGAGTCCTAGTAAAAACCCTGCTGTGGCTGGAGTGAGCCTGGAATGCGAAGAGTTAAATTCCTAAATGTGGCTCCAGTTCCTTGCAGACCAGAATGTCTTTGCCTGAGGGTTCCTGACTGAGTGGCTTGAGATGTTGGTTTCCCAGGTTGCTGCTGCTTGTTGTTAGGGTCAAGTTGTGGTGTGTGTGCACATGAAAGGGAGCTTTGGTGCGTGCACATTGTGCTGGATTCTATTGTACTGAACATGGCCTCCCCTTTCTCAGCTGCAGCATGAGACAGGGCCTCTCTGGGAGCTGGGAGAGGAGCTGCTCCCAGGGCCACCCAGAGAATTGTGTGTAGAATAGAATCCTCACAAAAGCTCCCAGCCTGGGGTCCCTGCATTCCTCTGCCAGCCTCTCAGGGGTGGATTGTTTCCAGCAACATCCCTGGTAGACAGGCAGCTTCCCAATACAATGGGTTTCCAAGAGGTTAAAGCTGCTCTGTCCTCAGAGAAGGGACCTGTCCCCCTACTCCTTCCATTGTCTTGTCAGTGCTCCCCCTCCACTTCTGTATTCCTCTCCATGCCTCAAGGACAGAATGCCTTGAGGCCCCTCCTCCCAGGGAACAGGACTGCAAAAATGTGAAAATGGGCATTTCTAGCTCAAATGGCGACAGGTTGATGGAGGAGCCCATGCTGCATGTAAATCAAAGGCAGTGAGATGGACAAGACCATGTAGGTCGTTAGTCCATTCCCGGGGGCCAGGGCAAGATGGTGCCCTGCAGTACATGTACTTGTGCTTTTAAATGGCTCAAGGGAGGAGATGATTCCCAAAATCCAGTAGCGCTCACCAGCAGAGTTTTCTGGTGTTTGCCCTCTTCATTTGCTGTTGGATCTAATCACATCCCTTCCCCTGGGTGTTCACGCCATCCAAGGGTTAGTAGGCTGCTCCCTGAGGCATTGCTTAACCAGGACATACTGAGAGCATTCTTCAACCATTCTCCGAAATAAATCTAGCCCATCTGCTAATTGTTTTGCTGACCTTTCTGGGTGCCCAGAGTTGTGCATTAGGTCATGTCTCACCACCGGGTCATGGAGTTGCCCTCTGCATAACTGAGGGACCACCTTGACAGTCTGTTTATTTGTATGTTTCCCAGCAGATGCCTGAGTAGTTAAAGTCCCTCTTGTCTGTAATATCCTTGCACTCCTCTATAGATGGTGCAGGAATTGCTCTCTCTCTCCCCCTGTAGTGCTGGGGCTTTGCCCACTGCCTTTATTATTTTTTGTTTATCTTGTAGTTCGCTTCTACCCAACTCAGTAGTAACATATGGGATTCATATAGTATGTTCCTTTGGACTCTGTTCCTTGGACCAAATGTAGGCCTGGTGAAAATGCAAGTTCACCAACTGAAACGGAGCCACACTCAGCTAGAGTGGGCATTGAGGGGAGCCACGATGAGGCACTGTCCTCCTAAAATTCTTTGCAGCACAAGCACAAGGGGCAAGGGTCATGCTGGCCACCTCCTGGGGAAAGCAGAGGCTGGAGCCAATGGGAAGCCCTTTCTTTATTGACAAAATCTAAATGGTGGCATCACTTCCCTCAGTGGTTCCCCCAGGCCTGTAGTGACACTCATTGGACACCAGCCCCATCTCATGGCTGTCCCCTGGTCTTATGAAGTGTGATGTCACCATGATGTCATTCCAGCCAGGTCACTAATGGCACCAGAGGCACTCTCAGCACTTAGCTCAGACCTCCTAGGTCAAATTGAACCAGATCCAGCCCCAACATAAGGGCCACAACTCCCAATGAAGTCCAGTAGAGATGCATCCATTTACAGCAGGGCTGAGCTTGGCCCAATAAGGATTCTCAGCCCTATATTTTTCTCCTTGGAAAGGAATTAATTCTGGAGTCACAAGAGGGACTAAGCCCTGGTCTACACTAGGAGTTGAGGTCGAATTTAGCAGTGTTAAATCGATTTAACCCTGAACCCGTCCACATGACGAAGCCCTTTTTTTCGACTTAAAGGGCTCTTAAAATCAATTTTCTTACTCCACCCCTGACAAGGGAATTAGCGCCAAAATTGGCCTTGCTGAGTCGAATTTGGGGTACTGTGGACACAATTAGACGGTATTGGCCTCTGGGAGTTATCCCAGAGTACTCCATTGTGACCACTCTGGAAGCACTCTCAACTCAGATGCACTGGCCAGGTAGACAGGAAAAGGCCCGCGAATTTTTGAATTTCAATTTCCTGTTTGGCCAGCGTGGCAAGCTGTAGGTGACCATGCAGAGCTCATCAACAGAGGTGACCATGATGGAGTCCCAGAATTGCAAAAGAGCTCCAGCATGGACCGAACGGGAGGTACAGGATCTGATCGCTGTATGGGGAGAGGAATCCGTGCTATCAGAACTGTGTTCCAGTTTTCAAAATGCCAAAACATTTGTCAAAATCTCCAGGGCATGAAGGACAGAGGCCATAACAGGGACCCGAAGCAGTGCCGCGTGAAACTTAAGGAGCAGAGGCAAGCCTACCAGAAAACCAGAGAGGCAAACAGCCACTCTGGGTCAGAGCCCAAAATATGCCGCTTCTATAATGAGCTGCATGCCATTTTAGGGTTTTCAGCCACCACTACCCCAGCCGTGTTGTTTAACTCCTTCAATGGAGACGGAGGCAACATGGAAGCAGGTTTTGGGGATGAGGAAGATGATGATGATGAGGTTGTAGATAGCTCACAGCAAGCAAGTGGAGAAACTGGTTTTCCCAACAGCCAGGAACTGTTTCTCACCCTGGACCTGGAGACAGTACCCCCGAAACCCACCCAAGGCTGCCTCCCAGACCCACTAGGTGGAGAAGGGACCTCTGGTGAGTGTACCTTTTAAAATACTATACATGGTTTAAAAGCAAGCATGTTTAATGATTAATTTGCCCTGGCATTCGTGGCTCTTCTGGATATACTCCCAAAGCCTTTGCAAAAGGTTTCTGGGGAGGGCAGGCTTATTCCATCAACCATGGTAGGACACTTTACCACTCCAGGCCAGTAGCACGAACTCGGGAATCATTGGGGAACAAAGCATTGCAGTGTATGTTTGCTGGCATTCAAACAACATCCGTTCTTTATCTCTCTTTGTTATCTTCAGGAGAGTGATATCATTCATGGTCACCTGGTTGAAACAGGGTGCTTTTCTTAAGGGGACATTCAGAGGTGCCCGTTCCTGCTGGGCTGTTTGCCTGTGGCTGAACAGAAATGTTCCCCACTGTTAGCCATGGGGGGGAGGGGCTAGCCATGTGCTGGGGGGAGGCAAAATGCGACGTTGGAATGAAAGCACATGTGCTGTGTATGTAATGTTAATAGCAAGGTTTACCATGAAAGAGTGTACCCATTGTTCTATAAAATGTGTCTTTTTAAATACCACTATCCCTTTTTTTTTCTCCACCAGCTGCATGTGTTTCAAGGATCACAGGATCTTCTCCTTCCCAGAGGCTAGCGAAGATTAGAAGGCGAAAAAAATGCACTCGTGATGAAATGTTCTCTGAGCTCATGCTGTCCTCCCACACTGACAGAGCACAGACAAATGCATGGAGGCAGATGATGTCAGAGTGCAGGAAAGCACAAAATGACCGGGAGGAGAGGTGGCGGGCTGAAGAGAGTAAGTGGTGGGCTGAAGAGAGGGCTGAAGCTGAAAGGTGGCGGCAGCGTGATGAGAGGAGGCAGGATTCAATGCTGAGGCTGCTGGAGGATCAAACTAATATTCTCCAGCGTATGGTTGAGCTGCAGGAAAGGCAGCAGGAGCACAGACCGCCGCTACAGTCCCTGTGTAACCAACTGCCCTCCTCCCCAAGTTCCATAGCCTCCTCACGCAGACGCCCAAGAACACGGTGGGGGGGCCTCCGGCCACCCAGCCACTCCACCCCAGAGGATTGCCCAAGCAATAGAAGGCTGGCATTCAATAAGTTTTAAAGTTTTAAACCTTTAAATTGTTGTGTGGCCTTGTCCTTCCCTCCTCCACCACCCTGCCTGGTGCTTCTCTCCTCCACCACCCCTCCTGGGCTACCTTGGTAGTTATCCCCCTATTTGTGTGATGAATGAATAAAGAATGCATGAATGTGAAGCAACAATGACTTTATTGCCTCTGCAAGCAGTGATCTAAGGGAAGAGGGGAGGGTGGTTAGCTTACAGGGAAGTAGAGTGAACGAGGGGCGGGGGGTTTATCAAGGAGAAACAAACAGAACTTTCACACTGTAGCCTGGCCAGTCATGAAACTGGTTTTCAAAGCTTCTCTGATGCACACCGCACCCTCCTGTGCTCTTTTAACCGCCCAGGTGTCTGGCTGTGCATAACCAGCAGCCAGGCGATTTGCCTCAACCTCCCACCCTGCCATAAATGTCTCCCCCTTACTCTTACAGATATTGTGGAGCGCACAGCAAGCAGTAATAACAGTGGGAATATTGGTTTTGCTGAGGTCTAATGGAGTCAGTAAACTGCGCCAGCGTGCTTTTAAATGTCCAAATGCACATTCTACCACCATTCTGCACTTGCTCAGCGTGTAGTTGAACAGCTCCTGACTACTGTCCAGGCTGCCTGTGTTTGGCTTCATGAGCCATGGCATTAAGGGGTAGGCTGGGTCCCCAAGGATAACTATAGGCATTTCAACATTCCCAATGGTTATTTTCTGGTCTGGGAATAAAGTCCCTTCCTGCAGCTTTTGAAACAGACCAGAGTTCCTGAAGATGCGAGCGTCATGTACCTTTCCCGGCCATCCCACGTTGATGTTGGTGAAACGTCCCTTGTGATCCACCAGTGCTTGCAGCACTATTGAAAAGTACCCTTTGCGGTTTATGTACTCGCCGGCTTGGTGCTCTGGTGCCAAGATAGGGATATGGGTTCCGCCTATGGCCCCACCACAGTTAGGGAATCCCATTGCAGCAAAACCATCCACTATGAGCTGCACATTTCCCAGAGTCACTACCCTTGATAACAACAGCTCAGTGATTGAGTTGGCTACTTGCATCACAGCAGCCCGCACAGTAGATTTGCCCACTCCAAATTGATTCCTGACTGACCGGTAGATGTCTGGTGTTGCAAGCTTCCACAGGGCTATTGCCACTCGCTTCTCAACTGTGAGGGCTGCTCTCATCTTGGTATTCTTGTGCCTCAGGGCAGGGGAAAGCAAGTCACAAAGTTCCATGAAAGTGCCCTTATGCATGTGAAAGTTTCACAGCCACTGGGAATCGTCCTAGACCTGCAACACTATGCGGACCCACCAGTCTGTGCTTGTTTCCCGGGCACAGAATTGGCGTTCCACCGCATGAGCCTGCCCCATTAGCACCATGATGCCCACATTGCCAGGGCCTGTGCTTTGAGAAAAGTCTGTGTCCATGTCCTCATCACTCTCGTCACCGCGCTGACGTCGCCTACTCACCCAATTTCGCTTTGCCAGCTTCTGGTGCTGCATATACTGCTGGATAATGCGTGTGGTGTTTAATATGCTCCTGATTGCCAAAGCGATCTGAGCAGGCTCCATGCTTGCTGTGGTATGGCGTCTGCACAGAAAAAAGGCGCGGAACGATTGTCTTCCGTTGCCCTGACGGAGGGAGGGGCGACTGATGACATGGCTTACAGGGTTGGCTTACAGGGAATTAAAATCAACAAAGGGGGTGGCTTTGCAAGAAACTGAATGGCCCCCTCAAGGATAGAACTCAAAACCTCAAGGATAGAACTCAAAACTGGGTTTAGCTGGCCATTGATTTCACGGAGGGAGGGAGGAAAAAATGAATACAAAACAAATCTGGTCTATTTCTTGTTTTGAGCCACTTCATCTATCTTTATACATCTTGCTGGCAGCAGACTGTGCAGTACGACCACTAGCCATCGTTATCTCCTGGGTGCTTGGCAGAAGACTGTGCAGTATGACTACTAGCCATCGTCTTCTGCTAGCTGCAGATTAAACGACAGTGCACTGCTGTTAGGACTCAATCGCCATGAGACGAAACTTAAAAGGGAAATGACCTGGCTGAGTCACTCCCATGTTTGCCCAGGCGCCCAGTTAAAAGAGCACCCAGGACTACGTCGATGACCGCTACCAGTCATACTGCACTGTCTGCTGCCAAAAGGCAATAAACTGCTGCTGTGTAGCAATGCAGTACCACGTCTGCCAGCACCCAGCAGACATACGGTGACGGTTAGCTGAGCGGGCTCCATGCTTGCCGTGGTATGGCGTCTGCACGGGTAACAAGAAAAAAGGCGCAAAACGATTGTCTACCCTTGCTTTCACGGAGGGAGGGAGGGAAGGAAGGGGGGCCTGACGATATGTACCCAGAACCACCCAGGACAATGTTTTAGCCACATCAGGCACTGGGATTTCTACCCAGAATTCAAATGGGTGGCGGAGACTGCGGGAACTGTGGGATAGCTACCCACAGTGCAATGCTCCGGAAGTCGACGGTTGCCTCGGTACTGTGCGCACACTCCGCCGACTACATGGACTTAGAGCATTTGTGTGGGGACACAAACAGTCAACTGTATAAAAACGCTTTCTACAAAACCGACTTCTATAAATTCGACCTAATTTCATAGTGTAGACATACTCTGTGTCTCTAGTGTCTTCCTTCTGAGGCTTTCAAAACGCTTTCAACCATTACTGCATTCAGCTCCCTGCCTGCTCTCAGGTCCATTGGGGCGCAGGAGCCTGTTACAGTGCGGGCTTGCCCCCCCCTTCTTCCTGAAGTCTGTGAGTGGGGGTAGCCTGCTCCATGAGCATTAAGCAGTTTGTAGGATGTCAGAAATCTCTGGCAGAGGGTAGTCACGTGGGAATGAAACCTGTCTGACTTGGAAGGACACTGATGGCTGTATCCAGCCTTCCTGGCTGCAGGTTCACCAGGCTTTATTCGAGCAGCTTGTCCTCTGACACTGGCCCCAGGAAAGGACAATAGGAGATGGAACGACCTCCGCTTCAGCTGCAGGGACTGCCCTGCCCTTTGGCCTTGACTCTAGAAGGAGAGAGGCATGAAAGGACCTGGAGTGTCTGGCACCAACTCCCTGGAGCTCACTGTCCAGTCGCTGCCCTCCCTGCTCCCCGTCGTCGTGCAGCTGGAACAATCCCAGGCTGCTGCAGATGGCCTCAGACGTAGAGGGAGCTAATGAAAGTCAAAGGATGAAATGGAGGAGGGCTGGCAGCTGGAGCAGGGGTCTCCAGGGTGAGTCCCAGCTCTGCCCAAAAGGGTTTGGTGAGTGTGGACACCTCCATGAATGGAATGTGACTTGTGGGGGGAGGGGAGAATATCTCTGCACAGTTCCCACTGCTTGGCATGGTTTCATGCCTGCAGTCTGGACGGAGCATAGGATCAAGGTAAAGCCTGAGGGAAAGGGAGACTGCTAGGGGAGCATACAGGTGCGAAGCTTTGCTCTGGTTGTGCCCTCTCCACCTCTGTGGGGAAAGGCCAGTGGAACTGTGCAGTCAGGGATCCACCAGCCCTGCCCTGCTCCAATACACAACTCCAGCACCAGCATGACAGGATGAGCCCTGGGCTCCAGGGCTCAGAGGGCATATCCATCCCTGCAAAGGGTTCTGGCCTCCTCTCAGGAAGCTGCATGGGTTTCCAGGCAGGCAGGCAGGACCCTCTGTGCTGTGGGCATTGGTGGGGGTAAAATTTGCCCCTTCAAAGAGCTGCCACATTCCAGCCCTGGCCCAGGGATGTATCTAGTAAAGTTAACTGCATGACGCCTCAGGAAAATATTGCTATTGACAGTAGGTAACTTGTTGCTAATTTTGCATCTGATCTGTGTTCCCAGGGATTGTCTGAGCGGGACTGTTAGCTCTTTGGGACCAGGACTGGGTCTCTGACTGGATTCTGGGAACTTCTACACTGCCTGATTATTACTAATTGCAGTATATAAATATTGAAGTACTGGCCAACCTGCTAGGGGGCTGTACAGACACTTAGGAAAAAATGCTCCTGGCCTTAGAAAAATTACAGTTTTAGGCCTTAATCCTGCAAACAAGCACATGTCTAATTTGGAGCCTCTGAGTTCCATTGAAGTCAATGATTTGAGGACCCTTTGAAGATACCCCTGGGAACCCTCTTCCCTATCCTGGTAAGAACACTGTTCTTGGAGACCCTGAGCATTTTGCTTCTGAAGTTGGTGCCCCAGTGGCTGTGATGATGGTGGCTTCATGAGATATGTGGGGGCATTTATGTCATGGTGGCATTTGCTTTGTGGTCTAACTAATGCATCTCACCTGGCTTGGGTTGGAAGAATGAAAAGGGGTGTCATGAAACGAATCTGATAGAAAGGCTGGCAGGGACTTCCTAATCCCACACTCCCCATGTGAGCGTGCTCTCATATCAATGGCC
Organism: Lepidochelys kempii; assembly: GCF_965140285.1. Classification (NCBI taxonomy): domain Eukaryota; kingdom Metazoa; phylum Chordata; order Testudines; family Cheloniidae; genus Lepidochelys; species Lepidochelys kempii. Next base: position 91,004,068 of record NC_136385.1, on the reverse strand, counting down.
AGAGCTGATGCTCTTGCAGCTCTGTAGAGTGTGAGCACCCTTGGGAGCATTGGAGTGCCGTTCTAAGCCAGCAGGAGCACTGCATTAATCAGACCTGCTCAAAGGAAGTCTTAAAGCTACAGCACTGCAAATAGCCTTAATGGAGTTAGGCCCTTAGGTAAAGTGGTGGTGGAGCTGAATTGGTTGGTTTTAGACAATATCCCTCGTGTAGGTTGTTTGTTTTTTTGTTTCTTTTTTAAATTGTGGCTGTCTCCATGGCTGGAACCCTACAACCTGGTGGTGGGGAGAGATGTTCCACTGTCTAATCATTCTCACCTTTGGAAGGGTTTCCCTTCTCTCTTGCCTTGCCCCTGCTTCAGGGTAAGGGTAATGCTGTCTGTCTCTCTCCCCTGACACCACTCCCCGTTTCTCTCCTGTAGCCCGTGGTGGCAGCTCCCCTATCTCTGTAAGGGAAGTGCCTTTCCTGCATTCTCAGCCCCAGGAGAGGCTCAGAAATCTCTGCCCTGTTAAGTGGTACAGTGCACAGTGCGTGAGTCCTCAGCTTTGGGAAGGACACACTTGACCTTTGTCCCCTCCAAGATATGCTTTCCCTGGGTAGGAAGTTTTGATTCAGCCCTTAAACAAAGCTCTGCCTGTAGGGAGCAGGGGGCCTGACCCTGCCTCAGAGATTGATGGATGGGAGGGTGGGTCAGCTTCACCCTCAGTGAGAGTGAAGAGACAAAAGACCCAGTGACCAGCAAGCAAAGAGGACCCAGCTCAATTTATCAAGTAGCACAAAGCCACATCCCCTCCCCCATTGGCAAGAATAAGCTGCCCAGGATCAGTCAGATTGTGCCTCTGCCCAAGGGAGAAGCAAACTTGCTGGATAGGAGCAGATCAGAATGATGCCTTGAAAGTCCCTTCTTTCCTTTGTATCTGAAACCCAGTTCCCTTTTTTAGGGTTGTCTCCTGTTCCACCCACTCTGTCTGAACCAATACTAACTTCTCTGCAGATTCTCCAGGCCCCGTGGAAGCTCCTGTGCTAAGTCTAGTCCAGTTCACTGCACCTGTAGCAAACTTGGCCCAACCATATCCATTAAGCAAACACATACCGGCCCAGTGTAACGTGCAGCTCAACATCTTCATTTCTCCTAAGCAACTAGCAGCAAGGCATGTGGGACCTATGTGCACAGTAGCACAATTGTCCTCCTCTGTAACACACCTCTCCTTTACTATAGGCTGTGTTATGGTAGTGCCTAGAGGTGCCAATGAAGATCCCAAGGCCTCTTGGATTGTGTAGACACTGGGGAGGAGAAAAGAAGTGATGTTATTGCTATTCTGTAAACAGGGACCTGAGGCACAGAGAGGAGGCGTTTGAACCCAGGTGTCCAGTGCCTTACCAGGAGGCCACCCTCCATCTCCATGGGATCTAGGTGCCAGAGGTGCTATTTAGAAAAGAGCAGCTCGGCTTGGCCCAGGCCCTTTGTTGCACCTCTGACTTTGGCATTCCCTTAAGTGGAGCGCCTCTTGCTCATTGGTTTCCTCAGGGAAGGTCCGCCACAGTCCATTCTGTGCTTATTTGTGTTGTGCTGACCGTGCCTAGTACTACCCAGCATACATAACGCAGAAGCCAGTTCCTGCCTGGAAGCCGTCAGAACCTAAAGGAGAGACCTAGAAGACGGGACCCACTGGGAGACCTACAGTGTGGAGTGACTCCGGCTTATTTTTCATTATCAGTTTCTTTAACGTGTAAAGCTCTTTTCTTGTACGAATGGTGGCAGAAGTGAGTTTCTGGAAAGGGTTTGCATGAGAGAGAGGGTGGCCAGGAACCCTGCTTGTCTGTATGGTGGGGAGACCTGTGCAAAGAGGTGAATGTCCACCATGTCCTGGGAGGCAGGCTTACCAGATCGCCAGTGCAAGAGTTCTCATCACTTGACTCTCAGATGAGGATCAACTTCCTCACCCCTGCTCCTGTGTGTGTTTCCCCTGAGTTCTGTCAGCTTCCCTCAGTGATCACAGCACTTAAGATAAGTCTCACACAGTGAGGCAGCTCTGTGAGAGCTGGGGTCAACCCATGGGGAGCTTTAAAGATTAGCACCGCGACCCTAAAGCAGATCCCGTAAGGAATGAGGAACTGGTGTCAGGCACAGGCCACCGGAGTGATGTGCATGCACCTTTTACTGTTGCTGCAGGTTGCTGAGTGCTGGGCTTGTTGAAACTTTTATTTGGCCCATGACCTTCAGGTCTCAGCTTCTCCAACACCGTCCTTTAGAGGATCTCAAAGCGCTTTACAAACAAGTTAATCCCCTCAACTCTCCAGTGAGGAAGTTTGGAATTATTGGCAAGCTGAAGCCCCGAGGTGGCCGTGATGTACTTAGTATTGCACAGTACCCATGGCAGAGTGGGAGCTAGAGCCCAGATCTCGAAGATGCATTTAAAAACAAGGCCAAATATGCATCTCTGGAGCGTCTCAAAGTAAATATGGGGGGACCCATTTATAGTCCGATGGGTTATAGAGAAATGGGGCGGCAATTCTAGATTATTTCCAAGGCTAATCCCCTGGTGTGCACAGTGCTGCAGTCTCCGGACATTATCTTCACCTCCTGAGTGAGCAGAGAAGGGAGAGGGTGAGAGGAGAAATTGCCTCTATCCAGTCAGGATGAAGTGAGGTGGGGTGGGGTGGGGGATGGATAAGGAGTGATTTCTGATGTGTGCAGTAGCTGCTTCTGGCAGGGAATAGATAGGAGCCAGGCTGGCATTGCTATAGCTGTGAATGAAGAGCTGGACTTCCAGAGTCTCCATCCTCACTGCACTTGCCATGTTCTCAGACCTGGTATGAAGGTCATGTACGCCCTGTTACAGTGACACTGTGTTTCTAGTTACCCCGTGTATGGGGCGGGTGAATGAGTATGCTACGGTGCACACCTTGGGGCTAGCCAAAGGCACTAGGGGAAGGGTACAAATCAGTAGCCTGTAGATACACAGTATGCTGTGGGTCCTGGCAACTTGTGGTCTTTGAGTTTGTCATGTGTATGGTAATTAAAACATCAGCTATCAGCTGTTTCTATAGCTAGACATGCCTGGGAAGAGAGGAAATCCAGTAGTGTTACAACTGGTGTTCTAGCTTGCACCTGTGTCTGATTAGCGCGGGTGTGACTGCACATGTTGTGACTTCTGAGCTACTACTGAAAGGGGAGGGGCTGTGCTGCCGGAGAGAGCTCCAGGGTGCCACACTGTGTCTTGCTCTCAAATCTCATTGAAGTTTCAACACTGAATTAAAGTTTCCTGTTTGAGAAGGAAACCGGAGCAGGTGTGCCTTGCAATCCTGTAGTAACGAGAATAATTAGATGCAATTCCTATCAGAGCCAACAACCCTTAGCTCCAGCTTGGCACTGTCTCTGGTAATAGGTTACTGGGAGTCGGAGCCCAGACCACGGCTCTGTGGAGGTTGAATGCTGCATGTAAGTGATCAGGCAGACCAGGCCCATCTCCTCGAACACAGCCCGCATGGCGGATTTGTTTACAGTCCTCACCCATTTCATTTCCCACAGTTGTTTTGCTAGAAGTGGTGCTGCTGAATCAGCTCTTCTGGATGTGGCTTCTCCTATCAGTGAATCCTTCTGGAGCTGGGGGCCTGGGAGACCCCACTTTGCTGAAAGAGCCTCACTGACGGGGTGGAGCGGGATTGGTGTCAGGAAGTGACTTGGACAGGCCATCTCGTCTCTGGGGGTTCCCTGTGTGTGAAGCCCAGCCCAGCTTGCTGTGGGGCGTAAGAAGGGCACTGACCATCCTTCCAGCCCTGCTGCTTCCTCCACTACAGAACTGAGACTAATTCGCTGCCATGTCCAGACTGTTTGAAAACATTGTGATAAACTTCCAAACATCTGTTTTACAAACCAGATGTGCGAGCCCTGTCTGTGAATTCTCTTCTGAAGAACAGGTGTGCAGTAATAACTCTAGCAGCAGCTCCAAAGCCAGCGGGGTCATCAAACCGCATATGAGCTCAGAGCCTGGTGCCTTCCCAACCATGCAGTGTAGGAGAGATTTGCTGGGAGCGTAAAGCACATTAGGTGTTTGCATGCCAATAACAGTTAAGATCAACACAGATTTGGTTTGTAGGAAGATTGAGGACTGGAATGAGCAGGACAGAAAAATCCACAGCTCCAAAGCACCCTGCTCTAATTTGGGGTCAGAGCGCCCCCTGAAGGCTCTTTGCCCTGGTTGCTAGGGCAGCACAGTGATGTCCATGGGTACATTTGGTTGGGAGGGCCCTATCACTCTAATGGATGGAGCACAGAGCTAGGTTTGGCCAGCATCCTCGGTGGTAAGTGGCATTCTATATGGGTGTGATTCTGACACCTCCAGTGGCTGTGGGGTTTGGGAAGAGATCCTATGTCTGAGATCTGCTCCCTGCTGTTTCTCACCAGCTCTGAATCACCATCAACTCCAACTCTGCTGCTGCAAGAAGATGTATGCTAAAGTGAGTCAATTTATTCCAATGTCCCCAACCCCTGGCAGGCCCTGTCCTGGAAATCTGGGAACTGGGGTGTGGAGGAGGGAAATGCCTGAGCTTGTGTCCTCTGTGGGGAACTGTACCTTTAAGAGGCTTGGGCAAGGGCTAGTTGGAACCTGTTTTATTGTTATGCACAGTCTCGTGTTACACAATGCTGATCAGTTGGAACTCAGACACTGAATGAAGTGGACCTCCATCAGATTCCTTGTGTTGGCATGCTCTCCTGCTGGGTCTGGATCCCCAAGGTCTGCACTGTTCTGGGGAGGAGCAGAGTCCAGTCCCAGGGAGAGAGTGAGATGTAGAATATGGATTGGCAGATGAGCTCCTGGGAAGACAATGCAACACAATGGTGTGTGTATAAGTATTAGTGGCCTCTGTTGGAAGGAATGACAGCCATGCTCCAGTGTCATCAAGTGACAGGTGGGAGGTGCTTGTGTTGCTAACCAGCTCCTGTTTGACACACATGAGCTAGGATGCAAGGAATAAAAGAAGGGAGACCTAACTGTAGACAAAAGCTGCAGCCGCAGAGGACTGGAGAGAAGAAAGCATGCTTCCCAGACCATCTCCCACAGTGCCACAAGATCCTGCACTCTTGAGTGGATTTTAACTCCCGATACACCATTGGGTGACAAATTTAGCCAGCCAGGCACTGGCAGTGATGCTCATACATTCCACAGCCACCTTCATAACCAGAAAGGAGAGAGCTGAGCTAGAGGTGGGAGGCGAGGACTGACTGAGAATAATAGGGCTGTTTGCAGCCATGCCCCTGGAGCCCTTAGATGCTGCATGGTAAGTCTCGAGGAGTGCACTACACCATTAGCATTTAGGAAAGCAGATGTGGAGGAATTAAGAAATGTAGGGTCATGTCAATGCCTCTTGTCCTGCCCACGGAGGAGATGAAAGGGACATTAAATTGGGGCTGAGAAGGGACTGAGCCAAAGTGACAGCACTGTACCCCCACCCACTGGAAGCCCCTAGATGTGACCTCTGCACAGTTGGGGCTTTGAGGTGCTGCTCTCGTTCCTTCTGATCAACCCAAGACAAACTGCCTTTTGGTGCCATTCCATGGGGTGAGTGCTTTGATCTCCCCAGGCTATGTCCCTGGCTTCTGTGAGTGCCCTTCCCCCAGGCTGATACAGGACAGAAGCTGCCCCACTCATTCAAGTGTAGCAGTAACTGTCTGGGGATTAACCTAGTTCAGGCTGCATTGGAGTCCAGTGCTCTGGCTTTGCACTGATGTGCATTAGCAGGGATGTCCCCAGTTGTGTCCTGATAGCTCCCCTCACCTCCCTGTGCTCTGGGGTTTGCCCCACTACGCAATTCAGGGCCTTAGAGTAGGGTATGTTGTGGGGAGGGGTGTTACAAGGAAGGTGGGGAGGGAATGTCTCCTATCCTCACGGTTAGTGCTGTCCTCTTGACTGCTAGCCCTAGTTCTGGCACCACTCCCTACTGTGCTGGGCTTGCCAGTCTCTCGGGATTTCACACAGTCACCTGGGCTATTAGCATTGCTTGTGTGCACTTGGCTGTGGAAAGCTGCCTAGTCAGCTGGACAGAAAGAGAGTGGGAAGAGGGAGGAGGAAAAGAAAGAAAACTGTGAAATGGATGGGCTGAGAGTGTCTGAGCCCAGGACAGGGCTGGGGTAATGACCAGCAAACATTCCAGGCCACTAGGTGCAATTCAGAGCTGTGGTATGAATATCCCTGATTCCACCTCATATCCCTATTGTCCGGTTATTCAGTCATCTGAGTCAGGGTGAGGGGTGGGGAGGCGGCTCCCATCTACATGGGAAATGGGTGCTGCCTCTCTGCAGCTTCTAGCCCTTTGCAGCATCTGGTGACCAGACCCTGTGCAGAAGTGCAAAGCGGCTTTGCACCTCACATAGCAGCTGCCCATGTTTGCCATGTAACTTGCCATTTCTAGGTCCTTCATGCTAAATCCAGTTAACTGTGCTTGAAGATTAATCCATGGATAAACCATAACAGTCACTGGACCTTGTTTCAGGCCCTGCAGGAGTGTGCCACACACACATGCGTATATAAAGGGCAATAGCAGAACCCTTTGGCTGCTAGCAAGAGAGTCCTTTTGCATTAGTGTGATGTCGCTGGGGAGCTGGTTCCCCAGCCTGTGAAGTCACAGCTGGGAAACTGGAAACCCAGCCTGGTGCCTCCACCTTTTATCCAATGGGATTGTAATATGCAAATGAACTACAAACTCCCTAATTGCATGACAACTGACTTCCTTACCTCTGATGTCACAAATCCACCAGCCAATAGCAATGTTGTTGTTTGCTCACCCCCAGTATTAATTTATTAATGAGCTCTTAGCAGTGACTCAAAATCACTCTGCCATTAATTGTCAGCTGAGATACTGGTCTGACCTTTCATTCTGCTGGTTCAGCTCCCAAATCGGCAGATCAGCTAGGATTCTGCAGTGGGGGTGACTGATAGTCCCAGACTGGCAGAGTGCACGAACACACTAAAAAACATGGTTAGAATCAACCTGCTGAAAATCCACCTTGTCAACAACTAGCTTTTCTTTTAACCTGAACTGCCATGGTGGTGACTTACGAGCTTCCCAATCTAAACCAAAACTGGTGGACAGCCAAGCGGAGTGTTTTACTTTAAGGGAACTGGAAAGCCATCACTCCTTGTTTGGTAAAAGAGAAAAGGAATGAAACAGCTTTAATCTGAAGCACGAGTTCAAAAAGTGGTGAATGGTGGTTTTGTTCTTGTTTTTAATAATACTTAAGATGGTACTGAAGAAATTCAATGGTTTTTTTTAGAAAAGTTTAATATAGTGAAACAAAAGAAGACTTTCCACCTGAGCCCTGACTTTCCTCCTGTTTCTTCTCTGTCACTGATATTTGTCCATCTTGCTTGAAGTGCTTGGGTCTGTTCTCTTCTGAGTGTTCTTGTTGCCTTGGAGAGCTGCTCCTCAAAAAACAGATGGGGAAGATCAAAGGGGCCAGGCTTCCACTAACACAGGCTGTCTGGGTTGCTGCATATCCTAAAGTTGGTCTCCTGTTCTCAGGCCTCTTGAGAGTTAAGGCTCATTTCCTCCTTTCTTCCCTCCACCTGTGCAATGAATATTGATGCTTCAACTGTCCTCTTGAGGCAGCCGTCAGAGTTAGCACCCTACCGAGATGCAGAAAAAACAAATTCTTTCTGTCCTTTTCATGGTCCTTCTACAGGCAGTGCAGAGACAGACATGTGCTGCTGTCCATTCTTTGTCCTCTCTATATACATACCCTGCTAGAAAATGGGGAGCACACCCCTCTCTTGGAACTATTGTTTCAGGCATGTTCTCTCTATACTGCATTGGTTACATTCGAGTCACATTCCAGCTGCTGGTGGGAATAGTCAGTGATGGAGCAAAGAGGCTCGAAATAAACATCAGTGTGATCATTAAACTAGGAGCCCGCTGGATTTCAAACAGCAGCCTCACCAGCGCCTTTCTCTAGCCATATCACATGGCAAGCTCCTATCTGACTTGCTCTTCACTCTTGTCCCTAGGGGTCTCTCATCTGTTCCTGCTGCCCAGGTTTCTCCCTCCTTTGTATAGACATGTTTATGTATATTTTCTTGTGTTCTAACCTCCTTCCCTGTGTGTGGTCTGAGCCAGTGTTAATGTGAACACACATGTTTAGACAACAGTATCCCCAAAGTGCCGAGCCATGGGGCACCCAAATGGTTGGCCTATGCCTCCTTCCTTTCTCCGTCTTGGGGCTGGTCCTGTTTAAGTGAAAGCAGAAGGAACGCTAAAGCCAACAAACCCAGCTCATGACTAAAAGCTGCTGGACAGCTTCTCTCCTCTGTTTCTGACAGCAGCCCATCACTGACACATATGGCTAGTCTGCCTGCTGAGCTCTTCCCCAGGCTGGAGTGTGCTCTGGGGCTCTGAGAGCTGGCGGATGTGGCTGCACTCTCTCTGTGTGGAGCTACTCCCCTCTTGCTCAGTAGCTGCCCACCTGCGTAGTGGTAATGTCGTGTTTCTAGTGGAACAGTGTCCCGTAATCCAAACATGCTGAGCTGTGTGTTTCATGGCAAAGTCAAGGGCCTGGAGTTCTATCCTTGGAGGCTTTTCTGGATGCTTTATTGAGTCTTGAAGCTGTCTCTGCTGCTTGGTGGTGTCCTCTCTGCAGGGTCCTATCCAACTGGCTCTTGGGCTTTCTTCATTTTGTACTTTTGTCTGATTGCCATGGCCCTGGCCCTGGCCAGCTCCCCTGAGGTTGCATCTGCTGTCTCTGTGTGAGACATCTGTTCTCTGAATGGTCCCATAACATCTTGAATGCCTCTAATGCTGTATGGTTTCAGAGTGGTAGCCGTGTTAGTCTGTATCAGCAAAAACAACGAGGAGTCCTTGTGGCACCTTAGAGACTAACAAATTTATTTGAGCATAAGCTTTTGTGGGCTAAAACCCGCTTCATCGGATGCATGCAGTGGAAAATACAGTAGGAAGAGATGTACATATATACACAGAGAACATGAAAAAATGGGTGTTGCCATGCACGCTATAACAAGACTGATCAATTAAGTAGGATACAAGCTCACCTTCTTGTCAACTGTTGGAAATAGGCCATCCTGATTATCACTACAAAAGTTTTTTTTTCTCCTGCTGATAATAGCTTATCTTAATTGATTGCTCTCATTATAGCGTGCATGGCAACACCCATTTTTTCATGTTCACTGTGTATATATGTATGTATCTTCCTACTGTATTTTCCACTGCATGCGTCCGATGAAATGGGTTTTAGCCCACGAAAGCTTATGCTCAAATAAATGTGTTAGTCTCTAAGGTGCCACAAGTACTCCTCGTTCTTTTTTCTAATGGTGTATGTTACCTACCGCACCCTAAAGAAGGTCTGAGCGTTTCCATTTGCTGAGGGATAAAACCTCGTGAGATGTGTCAAAAGGCTGATTCCACTCCCTACCAACAGTGGCAGCGTGGGGGGGTTCTACCAGAGGGAGTACAGGCTGTGACTCAGGGCCCCCGTAGGCTTTGTCCAGCCCTGTACATAGTAAAACATTCTCCTTTTCCTCTCAGCAGCCAGCTCCCAAATCTATGGAATGCATCCCATCTGCAGCGTGTTATGGATGTGCTCAGCAGTGGAGGAATAAGCACATGTGGGTTCTGAACCTTTCTGCAGAGAATGAAAAGGAGCTAATTAATCTAAAGAACGTGGCACCAGGAGCCACATCTGGGGGCCAACTGTCCCTGGGAGTGGGAATCCCAGGTGCTATATAGCTTTAGAGTCAAATTGCAGGGGTGATGCAGTCACAAAGGGCAAGAATGCAGTGGCACTGAAATATATAAACTCTGTATGTCTGAATCCAGGGCTAAAGGGACCCTGGCCTCCACCATCTCTGCCCTGAAGGGCCTCCCTCCCACAGGCCTGAGGGCTAAAAGGGAATTGATTCTTCATGCTAATCCCTCTAGGGAAAATTGAAGTTCAGGATTGGACCTTGCCCTCCTCAGCTGGGAGGTGAATCCAGCCTCCATGTTCTTCCTGTCTTGAGTTCCCTAACACTTCACGCACCCACATCGCTCTGTTCTAGCAGTGGCCTTAACTCTGCCCCTTGAGGAACTCTCTCTCCTGTAGGAAAAGGAGAATCGCAACACCAGCATAGCTACACTCTGCTCCATCTGTCCCCTATGCTGCTCTGAAGAACGCACTCATCCAGTGGTGTCTCCATGGTCAGTCTTGTCCTCTGCTTCGTGGCAGCACATCAGCTGGGACTTGGAAAGCATGTGGGTTTTTTGGGGGGGTGGGGGGTGCCCATCTAGGTCAGCCTCTGAGCTTGTTCTTTCTTTAGACACTGCCTTTCTGGGTCTAGGAGCTGTTGATGTTTGCAGCTAAGCGGAGCTGATGCCAAGCACTACTACCTAAGTGTTTGTCTACATGGAAAATTAACAAATAACTAAAGGTGTGAATTTAAAGTGAATTAAGCTGAAATGAACTAAGGCTGCTTTACATCTGTATGAGAGCATCCACGCAGGAGTTTAATGTGTTTTATCTAAGACGCAAAATTCACATCTTTAGTTAATCTGCCTTAACTTCCTAGAAAAGCCCTCTGTTCCCAGCAGCAAATGGCCAGATGGCCCAGTCACCAGAGATCATCTGTCAAATTCAGGGTTGTTGTCTAACAGTGGAACGATGATGAGAAAGCAAATCTCTGCAAGGGTTTGATCTTGTAGGTGCATCGCCCTGAACTGTCCAAGCTCTGCTGTCCGGGGAGTTCCTGAGAACTGAGCTATTTCATGTTTGTCTGCTGAGCAGCACATTGAAATCCAACTCCTGTTGCAATTCCCCATGGATTCTGTGCTTCCCCATTTCTGACAGACAGGACGAGTATGAAATGAGTCACTGCAGCCAGAGAAGTGCCAATGCCTAGAGGGCAGCACACGGAGCCCTGCGCTGAATGTTAGCCTGCAGCGTGGGCTGAACCAACACTGCCTCTCGACCCACACCTACCAACCGCTGTGGCTGTAATCAAGGCTTTAGGTGTTTGCATAGCACCTGTGCTGGAGATGTGTAGAGAGGAACAGCTTGCCTAAGCAAAATGGCAATAACAAGCCAGGGGGCTCAGCCTCATGCTCCCAAGAACCCCCACCATAGCCCAGGGTGCCCAAAAGCAACTCTGCAGTAACAAAGCAGGAACGTACAGCTTCATGTCCCACACTCATGAGCAACTCTAAATCAGAAAGGGGGGTGTGTGGCTCCAGAGCATCCCTACAATAACAAGCTAGTGTTTACACATTTAATGATGGAAAGAGTTTAATGTCCAGCTGCTGAGGGGTTATTGTAAACAGGGAGTAAAAATGATTTTAAAAGTTATGCAAGCTCCCTGGGCCTGGCTCCCCAGGAGGCAAAGCAGCCTGTGTGAGATGTTGGAGGGATGGGACCATTAATTGCTTTGCTTGCTTTATACTTCTCTCTCCTTCTCCTTCTCAGAAAGGAAACTGATCCCCTCACCCCCCTTAACTCTCCCTGGCCCACTTGTGGCTCTGGGCTGGTGCTGGCACCCAGAGAGGTTTAATCAGCTGGGCAAAGAGCAGATTTATTCTTTGATACAAATGGGAGCAGCAGTGGCAGCACCTCCTGTGCTCACGCCCCAACAGGGCAGGAGCTAGAAGAATGTCTGCAGTCGTTTCGGCAGAATCTAGTTTTGAGCAAAGCCTTGGGCTCCAGCTCTTTGTTTTCTAAGCCTTGTTTATGGCACTGATAATTCTTTAGTGTCAGGTTTAGACACTAAGCATTTTTTCCACTGCTGCATAAGAAAGTAATTAGGTGAAGATGGAGAGGAGGTTCTCCCTTAGAACAAAGAAACCAGCAATGGCTTTTATCAGGCTGGGCTCTCTGGATCCAATAGCTATGTACATGCTATCACAAACTGCTTCCTGGGCAGAGACTCAGCCCCAGCTACAGAGAGGGAGGGGTTGACTGCGCATTGGGAAATCCCAAAGCACCACTTGGATTTCGTCAACAAACGGCTTCACTGATAAACCAACAATTGCCAGCAGGGTCAAATGCCAGTCCGGCCAGCTCCCTTTGCTCCTCACAGACTTGGGTAGACACAGGTAAGTGCTGTAACGTCAGCCGTAATAGCACATCACTTCGCCTCTCTCCCTGGTAGTTTGGGCCAAAAAGAAAACAGACGCTCCTATGGACTCCAGCTTAGCCCATGTGTTTCCACTGCCAGCTCATTAACCCTATAGTGGCTGGATGACTCGATAACATCCTGCACAGAGCACTCTGGTTTTCTCTGGCCTAGCTTTAAGATGAGATTTGAAGAGAGGATGTGCCTCAAGGGCCTGTAGGGAGCTGGTAGGTGGGTAGAGAGAGAGCACCATCTACAGAGAGCAGCACAAATGAGCAAGCAGTTTTCCTCCCTTCTTGGTCCGTCCTCCCTTGCCCACACCATAGAGAGGGGCAGGAAGGAGACTAAGCGCAGGAAAGTGGTGAGAGCAGGCAGCAGAACAGGTGGCTAGGAAGGCAGTGGTGGAGAGCAGAAAGGTAAAGTGGAGTCAGGAGAGTTCTGAAAATGAGGAGCGGGCATTAGAATTGGCTGTAGAGCTGGGTGGGTGGTGACGGTGGTTGATGGAGGGTCTGCAGGGGCTGTGTGAGGCGGTAACCTGGCCCCACTTCCTGGCTTGAGGGAGCTAGTAATTAGCTTTGCCTGCATAGGAGGAGATGGATGTTCAAGGACTAGGATGACTTGAAGCTTATGGCCTTAGGGGCAAAGTTCTGGCCCTGACTGAGGAGCTCTGAGAGAGCAAAGAGCAGGGGAGGGCAGTGCTTAAAGTGGGGTGTGTGTGTGGGGCGGTCCATTATTCTCTACAGCAATGAAAGTGACATCCCATGTGCCTGTCCCTCTGCCTCCTCCAGTCCCCACATCTGTTCCCCCAGCCCTACCTCTGCTCCTGGTGCAGCTCCAGGGATTCTTCACACCCCTTTCCACTACCCCTGAGGGCTGCAGCAGAGGTGGAGAGGAGGAGCAGAGGATCCATCCCTGTTGCTCACTCTAGGGGGAGGGAGGAGCATGACTGCCCTGAGCTATGGGCACCTGGGCAGGGCTGAAATGTGGCCCTGCAGAGACCAGGCTCAGCTGTAGAAATGTCACTTGTTGGGTTTGCTACTACTTCAGACTGGGCTCACCTAAGCCCTGCCTGCAGGTGGCCCTTAGTGCCGGGGTTTAGACAACCACTGGCAAGGAGAACAGAGCGCTTACATCGGAAGCAGGGAAGGAGACAGCTGGGACCTCAGCTTCCATCAGGAGTTACCCGGGAGAGTGGTGGTACTGAGAGCTGCCCCAGCGTTCTGGAGGGTCCGGGCAGCATGGGAAGCGGGTAGGAGGAGAGGTTCCCTGCTCACCTGTACGGAGCAGAGCCTCTGCTTCTAGTCTGTCTGGAAGCAGTTGGAGCTGGGTGAGGTGAGAGGCAGCCCCCTGCTGCTGAAACACTGAGGGAAGGAGGGTGCAGAGAGGACAGGAGTGGGCAAATGAGAGGGGCCAGCTGAGGTGAGCTGTTGTAGGGGGAGAGGGCCTTGTGTTGGTAAGGCTGGTGATGGGAAGGGTCTGGATGCAGCTCCCCTGGATCTGCCAGTTGTGCAGAGGTCACAGACCTGCCGGGCCATCAGAAGCAGGTGGATGTTCAGGGCGGGGTGAGTCAGACTCTGGCATGGGCTGGCAGGAGCTAGTCCTGGGGTCCAGTGGGGTAGTTTTTCCCACTGGTGAGTCATGTAGGAACAAAGTGGATATACGGTTGGTCAGGTGACCTGCTGGGATTTGTTGAGATACTGACCACCCTGCAGCTGCAGTGAGGTCTGCCCCAGATATTCTAACTGGCAAACACCCTCAGCAGGTCCCTCCCAGCGGCACGTACTAAACAACGCCCCTCTCCTCATGGGCACACGCCACTCTTCTCTCTGTCCTCCTTGTGTGCTGAGATACCACGAGATCCCAGTATGCATTTTCAAGCTTGTGCCCGTAAGTGAGGAGAGAAGTCAGACCACCGCTAATACTGTGTGCCGCCGAAGCCCCTTCCACCACTGGATCGCCAGGGAACTGAGTTCAGCTTCAGACCCTCCTGGGAGGAAAGTCTGTCCTTGTCTCCATTGAGGGATGACCACAGTGAACAGAGAAGTGGGGAGGCGACCTGGCGTGGACGCAGTCAGTTGGTAGAGCTGAGATCAGGACCCTTGGCTCTGTTTTCCCGCTAGATCAGTCCCATCTCTTGGCACTAGAGGTGGTCTTTTCAATCACTGCTTAATTGAAAACACCAGCTGCTCACGTTGGAGGCAGACGAGGAGGAGGCTAGTGCTTCTCTTCTCCATCCTGCCTGGTACTTTCCCTGCCCTTCTCTCCTGGTAAAAAGACTGGTCTCGTAGCTGAAGGACCTAGAGCTTTGGCTAGTCTTTTTTCGGCCTGGCACCATGGATGTGAAGCAATGAAGACAATGAAGCACGGAGCTGGGGACTTGGGGGATCTAGCTAAGAGGCTGGTCCACTGTGTGACCTTCAGCAAGGCAAACTTCCCCTGTCTGGGCTTCAGGTTCGCCTGCTGGGAAATGGGACTAACACCCCTCCTGCCTTCTCTGGGCGTGCGGGCTAAATGTGTTGGGGTTCATTCAGAAGATCCTAGCCCTGTGGCATAGGGGTGAAGGGCCCTGGCCCGGGGTATATTCTGTCTCCGGGGCTCCCCCAGGTGCCCCTCCCTGCCCACCTTCGCTGAACGCTTACAGCTGTTGTGAAATTCTAACACTTGCTGTGAGCTGGGGAAGCTGAGCCACAGGCTTGTTCAGCAGCAAGGAGGCTGAACACAAGTTCTCTGAGCCGGCCGTGGAAGGGCTGCCCTCCCCGGTCGCTCATGGGTTAATGTTTCTCTGTTGTAGTTTGTTTCCCTTTGCCAAAGTGGGTGTTGCTGGAATGTCTCCTCTGGTAAGGAGGGGGCCGAGCTGTGTCCTCTGCAGAGGGGCGATGTCAGCATCAAAAAGACACAAAAGGGGGAGGTTTCCAAAAATAAAACCCTCCATCCCCTCCAGACTCTGCCAGTGCCAGAGGCAGGCGAGAAGGTGCTTGGAGCTGTCTGCAGAGAGCGCAGGCTCTGACAACCAGGGGAGAGGAGGGATTGGGAGTTCTCCTTTCAGTGGTAGGAGGGACGGCTGCAGCCGTTCTGTGCAGCCCACGCTGTTGGGTTTGCTGTGTTACCTTCGCCCCAGGCTCTCCTGCTCCTGCAGGCAGCAGGTACTGATTAAGTGCCCCCCGCACCCCCACCCCTCAGCACATGGCAAAGTGAAGGACTTGGAAGGCTATTTCAGGGGACTTGCTCAAGGAACTTTGCCTAGACTCCTTCCCACAAACTCCCGTTGGATACTTGGCTTCATGGGGCTATCAGCCACACGCTGAGTGCTCTCTGTTCCCTTCAAGACTGGCCTTTCCTCTCAGGCAGGCACCATGAGGGGCTCCTGGCGCAGTTTTCTCCCTCTCACTTTAGCTCTTTTCCTGGGGCTTGGGTATTCTCAGAGAGACTTTGCCGGAAGATTTGATCCAAGTTCTTCATTCCGAACCGAAGCTGGGAGCAGAGTCACAAGTCGGCTAAGGCTGCGGAACCCGGGCAGTAACTTGGGACCCACGGGCAAGGTGTACAGCCTGTTCCGGGTACACAGCCCGCCTTCTGCCTCGGAGCACCTCCCAGCAGCCTCTCCTATGGATCGCCCAGCCTGGATGAGGAGCTTGACAGAAGGGGACAACAGGGAGCAGCCGTCTATTCCTCCAGATCACAAACTACCTGCTCCCCAGAGTGCCCGAGGCCAAGCCAGCAACCTGAGGGCAGCTGCAGACTCTCCAGATGGGACCCTGCTTCAGACCCCTGTGCAGAGGCAGAAGACTGACTCCTCACGCCAGCGGCAAAGAAATGGGCTCAAAGCTCGGACAGTGCCCAGGGCAAAGGTGCAGAATGCCAGAGGCCGACTCATGGGGTAAGTGCAGCCAAAGGGGTCTCGCTGCAGGACCAGGTGCCTAACGTGACTCCTTCTATTGCACCGACTAAGAGGTCTGAGCTGGGAGCAAAAGGGACAGAAAGGTCCCATCTTCAGGGGACCTCAGTAAGTGGAGACTCCAGTCCCAAAGCTCCAGCCACAGGAGGGACCTCTGGTGTTGGTCCCATATCCACCCACTATTTGCTCACTAACCAAACAATCTGTGCCCACTGCCACTGCACCTATGCAATTCCTAGGAGGCAGAGCTCCAATTGTTTCTCTCTCCCTAGGTCACTTACCCACTTTCTGTCCCATGTGCAGTAAGTAATAAGGGCCAGTCTGTGCTCAACTTCAGCTGTGCTGACCCTCGCCTGCCCCTGGCAGACAGCCCAGGCCCCAAAGCAGCTTAGGAGTCAGCTCAGTTACTTGCTGTAACAATGTGTGTATGTCCCCCACGTGCAGGAGGAGTTTGTGCTCCGTCTCAGCACAGAGAGCAGGCACATGATGTGTTGTCTGCATCATTTCACCTGGGTGTGTTGCCTTGGAACGTGCTGGTTGTGCTGCCCTTCTTGCGTGGGTTTGTGGCACGGCAGGGTTCCTGTGGGCCACACAACTGTGTTGCATTGCAGGCTGTGGCTTTTGTCGCCCTGCTCGTATGGGTGTTTTGTGTGTAGCCTTGCAGGGAGTTCAGGAGGTTGTTGAGTTGCTGTGCAGTGTGTGTCCATGGGGCAGTGCAGTGGGGTGGGCTGTTGTGGCCCCTGCTTGGCATTGGGGAATGTAGCCGGGTTGCCATGGCCTCCGACTGTAGGTACCTGCCTCTTGGTGCATTACACCTGGAATGGGCCCCTTGTCAGTTCTGCGTGCAGTAGCTTCCAGCTTCCCACAGCTCCTGCTGGCTCAGCTGGAGGAGGCTTCCTATGACTTGCCCGGCAGAGCTGCCTCCAGTTCCAGTCCCTGGCATGGTAATGTGGAGGCGGGAGAAGGGGACTTGTGGCATGCCTAGAGGCTCTGCAGAAGAGCCCTTGGCCCTGTGCTTCCTCCCTCTCCTGCCATTCCCCTCCATGCTCCCCTGCTCAGGGTGCACCTCTCAGCCCACTCTACTGGTGTAGTGGTGCTCATGAAGCCACCCTCCCTAATCAGTTAGGAACACCCAAATTGCCACTCATAGCCACCCTGTCAGCATAGTCACAGGGTAATGGCAGAGAGGGCCTGTGGGCTGATTGCTCAAGTGCCCTCTGACATGTGAGCTTAGTGCAGACTCACAGAAACACTTTCTTCCAACACTGAACAAGAAACCTGACTAGAGTAAGGAAAGCAGCACTATTCCTAAAGCTTCCCTCCCCCAGCCTCACTGCAGAGCTCCTGCCTAGAGCTTTCCTCTGCCCCATCCTACCGGCTTCCTGCAACAGATTCAAAGTAGCAGCAGGCACAGCCTACATCTCTTCCCCTCCTCAATTACCCCCATTGCTCTGTAAACATGGTTAACAATAGTTAAGAGCAAACTATAGCTCTGGACGAGCCTCTGGCTTCCTCACTCATCCAGCTCTGCCCACCTTGTGGCCCTGAGGAGGGGCTTGTCCAGTGGATTCACTTAAATTATCAAATCCCATTCATTGAATATCAGGGTTGGAAGGGACCTCAGGAGGCCATCTAGTCCAACCCCCTGCTCAAATTCAGTCAGTTCAGGACACTTCTTAGCAGAATGATCAGCCCCCACTAAGGTTGTGGTGTAAGCATCATTGCTCTTGGAATCACATGGCAATTCAGCTGGGCTTGGGGAATCAGCTGGAGATGCTGCCTGCTTCCTCTGTAATGAGATCAGGCTCAACCATGTTCTTGGGCTGTAGCTACTTAGGGACAACAGCTGATGTCCAGTTTTATCAGGAGTGGGCGGCCTGGTTTAAGGTTAGGTGGTGGGTCAGGCTGCAGTCAGATGGCTAAAGAATAAAACCTGAGACCTCTTAGAAGTAGCAGCTCTCATTCTGTGAACAGGATCACTTAGGATGAAGATTTTCCTGTGAGGTTGGCAGTGTTGACCCACAAGCAGCTGAGTTTAGTTTACTCTCATGACTGATGTGGGGAAGCCATATAGCTCTGAAGAGTAATAGGTAAATTTTTGTTGTAGCATTCTCTTAGCAATCTGAACTGCTCCCTCCACCAGTCTATTCACTTACGGGTAATGAGGGCTGGAAGTAAAATCCTTGAAATCACACTGCATTTGAAAAGCTTGGAACATGGAGCTGGCATCTCGTGGGTCATTGTCAGTGACTATTTATTTTGCCCAGATGCCAGGACAAGAAAAGTTGCCATTGTTAACTTTTCTCTGACCTGCTCACTTTGTGTGTGTGTGTGTGTGTGGGGGGGGGGGGGTATCTAGTGAGGTGGAGAATTTTTGCCTAACTGGAATAGTCAGTGGCTACCAACATGTTCGTTTTCCTAACACAAGCCTGGTGCTATTCTTTTCCAAAGCCTATTGGATATAATGTTCTGGGTAGGAAAGTGTCTTTGAGTTTTGGCTTTCTGGTCATTCTACAAGACTCTCATGATTCCATCTCATCTGTCTGATTTTTGCCTTTGTTACATCCACCGTGTTTCTGCCCAGGAAACTCTGTGATTTGAAGAGGCTTTATTTTATGGTGTTTTCTACCTGCATCACACTTGCACCCCTTTCCTGCAGAGTGCCTTTCATTTTCACTCACTCAGATGATAAGGCAAGATGAACCAGCCATTCCACAGTAGCTCAGACACTAATTATTATAATTCTGAAAGTTCCTTGTTTAAAACCCCAGTTTCTAGATAGTGTCTTATTTGTTTTTTCTTACCAATTGCTGAGTTTCAGTGCTCTGATTCTCCATACAGGGCCCTAATACAGGCCCACCACACTTTGGCTCCAGTGGAGACATAACCTGAGGTTTAATTTCCAGCTTGGGCAGACATACCTGAGCTAGCTCTATCAGTGCTAACTATAGAAGTATAATTGCAGCAGTGTGAATGTCGGGAAGGTCTAACCGCCCCAGCTAGGTACCAAGGGTTTCAGATGGGTGGAACCTGGGGTGGCTCGCCCATCCCTCCGCTTGCGCTGCCAGAGCTACACTGCTATATTGTGTGTGCTAGCGTGATCAGAGCTAGCATGGGTACGTCTGCCTGACCTGGGAATGACATCTCCAGCTCCAGTGTAGACGTGCCCTCATGCTGTGACTCTGCACCCTTTGTCAGAAACACCCCATTCCTTTCTGCAATAAAATGCTCACCCTCATACTTCCTAGGAACGATGGCATAGCTGTCTCATCTCTTTTCTCTGGGACAACGATGATCCAGACGTGTGTTTAGCTTCACTCCCTGTGGTAAAAGTGAATGCAGTGACCTATCCTGGGGCCTAGGCCATCCTTTGTGTTCACTGTGGCTGCAGTGTGAAAGCTGGGGAAGGGCTTCTTCCACCCAGGCCATTGAGCTAAGCCAGCTTAAAGTCTTAGGGAGAGCTGAACTTTGGTATTGTGTTTTGCTGGCTTGGAATGAGTCAACTTCTGACACCATGTCCTACGTCAGTAGCAAAGAATCACAGAAGCTGCTTTTTTCTAACCCTGAACAAGGAGTTTTATTAGAATAAGGGAAACAGAACGATCCTGAAAGCTGCAGTCGCTTTGTGGAGCTTTGCTTAGAACCGACCCTTCCTGACTGGTATCCGTACACACGCCCTTCGACCATGGATCACAGCATTCCTGCCCTCTGCCAAGGATCAGCCCATGTTCAGGTTGGGTGTGTTCACGTTGATTTTAAAATGTTTGTACATCTTTTGATGTAGTCCTTGGGCTTTTGGCAGGTTCCCACCCTGGGCCTTGGTGTCCCAGATTCGGGAGCCTCTGAGCCATTAAAATGTCTCGGATGCACCCAAGGTGTAAATATGCCACAGAGCTGGGTGTATTGCGAGCAAAAGCTGGCCAGCTCCTGACTCAAGGCTGATGTGTTACAGTGTAGCTGGGTGCATTCCCATTGCACAAGCTGCTGAGAGTGTCGGCATCCGATGAAGTGAGCTGTAGTTCACGAAAGCTTGTGCTCAAATAAACTGGTTAGTCTCTAAGGTGCCACAAGTACTCCTTTTCTTTTTGCGAATACAGACTAACACGGCTGTTACTCTGAAACGGCTCTAAAACTGCGGAGCCTGTGCTCCCTACTCTCTCGGCTCCCCCCTCCCAACAGCCAGCTGGCTCCTGAGATCAGACCTAATCACACAGCTCCTATTATTAGTGCCCGCGGGGTGCTCAGTGCTTTCCAAATGGAGAACAGCATCTTCATGAGCCTTCCCCGGGGCTGTTGTACTGTGAGCCCCTCCTTCCCCGCACTCCTGACAGCGGGAGTGGTAGGTCAATGGAGATTGGTTAGGACATGAAGAGTGGAAGTTAGCAATCCTTGCATACATGCATGCACAGGCATGAGACTGACACACTGCATGTATCCCTCAACAGTTCTTGGATACTCCTGCCCTGACACATGTTGCTCCTGCCTCCCCTATCAACACCATAGGACTCGCCCTGTACCATGCTTTGGTTGATGCAGTTTATGCCCATCTCTCCCCTGTCACCCCCACCATGGCTCCCTCCTCCTCTAGCAAACGTGACATAGAAAAGATAGGAACAGAGACATGAAGGTTTGCAGGGCAAAGCTTTCAGAAGTTGGGAAACACCCCAATTAGGCTTACACGGGCAGCCTTAACTCTGCCCCTAACATGGCTGCCTCATTCCAATACGATCTTCAGTCACATAGTCATGTGCCTTTTTCGGAATAATACAATACCACGTCATACAGTGCCCCTACAATCTTAGGGCACTTTCAATATACAAGAAACTGCTGCTTAATCTTTTTTGTTCACACTGATGTCTTTGTTCTTTAGTCTACAGAATCTGTTTATTCAGACAGCGTATATGGTGTGTTCTCTCTCCAGCATGTGTTCCTTAATAATGTAGTCTGAAGGCTGCTCAGGAGCTGAGGCAGTTAATGATGCTAACTCAGATGCATATTTTCAGAGGCTTGTCTATGCCAGCAGCTTTTCACTCTCACTCTGTGTTGTGTAAGAAGGGTTTACGGTGAACTTCTCATATAAAGTTGGATGAAATTCTCTGGCCTGTGCCATAGAGGAGGTCAGACCCTGATGATTTAATGGTCCCTTCTGGCTTTAAATCTATGAATGACTTTAATGGAGCCTGTGTATTAGAAATGCATTGCGCAGTGCCCTGTACTACAGGATGATGCCTAGAAGGTTGTAAAAAATGTATACTATTGTAATATTTGGGAAAGCATGTGATCACATAGGGAAGCTATGCACACCATTAACATGTGCAACTCCATGATCTTATTGCTGCTTCTCTTGTCCTCCTTCCCCCTAGTGTTTGTTACACTTGCTTGAATCTGGTGTCCAATAAGACCACAGAGTCTTCAAGGCTTGTGTTGTCTTAAGTGTGTGTGGAGCACACGGTGCAGTGGGGCCCTGATCCTGACTGAGGCTGCTATGTGCTCCTGCAGTACTAATAATTAATAAGGAGGGCTGTATTGTAATAAGCCAAGGGGGCAGAGTTAAGGTTGCACATTCAGCCGTGACTGTAGCATTTCCTGATGTCGGGGTCAGAGGGGGCTTTGCTATGCAGACTGTGCATTCTTGAAGATTTGTTTTCACTGTGGACACGTAGGAAGTTACCCGCTAACTTTGGAGATGAGGCTGGGACAGGAACTCCAGAGAAACAAGACAAGGCTTCTGTCTTTCTGTCTCCCAGCACTTTTGGACCAGGGAAATGGCATCTGGAAGAAAGACAACTACTAAGGCCCTGAGCCTGGAAAGAGAACCACATGTCTGGACCTCTGCCCCTGCGCAGAGCCCTAGAGATCTCTTGGCAAGATCAGGGCAGGAATGGCTCTGTTAAAAAAGGGAACCCTCTTCCCCCTTGTTGCCCCAGATGATGCTTGTTTCTTAGAGCACCTGGAAACCCTACTGAGTGAGGAAGGGGCAGCTTCTCTCGTGCTCAGTTTGAGTGCAATTTGGGGCTGCTATCTCCAGACTGTGTTTGGAGATAGCAGTGTTTGGAGATCACAGAGCATATCTAGCACCTCAGGTGAGAGCTGTACCCTAACAAACTCATCCTCATTCCCCGCAGCCCTGCAGGTACATAAGTATTGCAGCTCTGTGTTACTGGTGGGGAAATGGAGACTGAAATGAGGTGACTTAGCAAAGACCCCCTTGGCACTCAGTGGCAGAGCCAGGATTAGAGCGTGGGCCCTCCTGAGGCCCAGCCCCATGCGCGTTTCTGCCATTCACACAAGCACCTGCTGTGGCTGACCTGATAGGGCTTGGGCAGGGAGACCTGCTTGTGGAAATGTCTTTTTTACTCTGGGCCTTTTGGGTTGTGTTGAGCGTGGTACCACCTGGTGGTGATACTGGGAACTGCTGGGCATTCCTGCCACAGAATGGCCAGGCTGTGTACCTGCCGTCTGAGTTATATTATCCGTGCGCCTCTCACCCCCGCTAGACCTGCATGCAACAGAATGGGAGAACAGTCACTGCCTTTCTCCAGGGCTTGATTCCCTCCCTGCTGCTTAGTGCAGAGGGTGGGACTCCTGGTCTCTGCTTAATATTCTGCATGCAGCTGGAAATGCCATTCTAGTTTGCTTCCCTTCAGCAGGGCACAGGGAGCATGGATTACATGTGGCCAACCCACTGTGCCCATGCTGCCATAGTGGGCCGTACATGCGTGGTGACTGGCAGCACAGGGGACAGCGGCATGGGGCAGTCTTCCAACAGGGCTCGTGGGTTCAAAGGTAGGTGGCGCAGGGCAGCCCCCAGAAAGGCACTGTGTCTAGGCTATAGGGTTCAGAGGGCTAGTGACACAGAGCTAGTCCCCATCCAGGCTCTGAGGATTGGCCGATGCATGGTGGCCTGGGCTGGCCCCATGGCTGGGCATTTTTGTCTGTGCTCTCAGGTTTCTGGGTGGGAAGCACTGGGCAGCCCCGGCAGGACACCATATTTGAGATTGCAGGGTGGGTGGGTGCCTGTCATGCAGGCTGTGTGTTTAGCTGTGGCTGGTGTTATTCACAGAGCACTGGGGGCTCAGTGCTGCAGAGATCCCAGCATGGACCCATGTCATGCCATGCAGCCACTTCTGACCTGCTGCCTTTGCCTCAGTTCAGAGGCCCCATCACCTGCGTAGCGGTTGACTTTTCACACATACAGAACTCCTCGTTGTGGGGCAGCCCCAGAGCGACCTAGCCTAGAGCGTTGCTTCCAACTCGGGGCTGCAATGCGGGGGGTGAGGGAACCCCAGCTCCTGCTCCATGTGAATGCCCTTGGCTGGAGAATGCCAGAGGAGAAGGCAGCAACCAGAGGGCTCCTCTCTGAGTTGCGTGGTTGCTGGGAGGCATTGGCCATGGGCGCGCAGCAAGCTGCGCGCACCTGGGGGCTGCTATTCTGCCAAGCTGCAGGAAGCCAGCCACTCCCTGGAGCACCATCCCTCTGAGCTGTAAACATGCCGTGCTCCTTAAACCTGCAGGGGTTTATTTGGAATTCTTCATAAGACAACAAAAACCACATGGCGTTCAAGCCATGAAAATGTCAAGTAAATGCTTTAAATGTAACCAGATGCTCCCAGGGCTGGTTCCTGCTCAGTGAAAAACCAAGACCACTTTGCCCAGCTCCGTAGCCCCCCAGCCATCCTCTCCCCCAGTCTCCCAAGGCTCCAGCACACCTGGCTGTCCATTAACACCATCTCATCAGGAGGTGAGAGAAAAGTTTGCTCCATTTCCCACCCGTGGCCCCAGCAGTGCGGCCCGATGAAGTGAGCTGTAGCTCACGAAAGCTTATGCTCAGATAAATTGGTTAGTCTCTAAGGTGCCACAAGTACTCCTTTTCTTTTTGCGAATACAGACTAACACGGCTGTTACTCTGAAATCTGGGATAAGAATAACCCTTAGCACCTCGCTAGCATTTTACTGCTTCCAAGAGCTTCACAAATATTTGGCTAATCAACCCTCCCCACTCTAGAGTGGCACTGGGGCCTGGCGAAATTGGCACCATTTTGGGAGTTGAGATTTTCCTAGCTCTGTTACTGACTCACTGTGTGATCTTGGCAAGTCCCTTTCCCAGCCTCAGTTTCCCCATATGCAATGTAGTGCTTATGATACTGACCTGCCTCTTGGGGTTTAGAGGATATGAGATCGTGTCTAGAAAGTGCTAAGGATTAGGATTGCCCATGAGCCTGGAGGACACAGCAAGTCTGTGACAGTGAGTCTGTCACTACAGACAGCACCAGGTGCAGTATAGAGGAGCCTTGGGGCAGGCACTGAGAAGATCAGCAGCAACAGGATGAGCCCAGAGGGAGCTGGGCCGGGGGAGTGACACAAAGCACCTAGTGATCATACCCTTTTGCATGCACTGCTTCACATGTGCTCCTCAGACGTGATTCTGCTGCCAAGATAACCATGACTCCTAGTGAGTCAGCCCTGGCCTTTCACTCCTTTCTGTGCTTGTTCTTTGTGCTTCTGCTTCATCCCCACAGCCTCTGGCTGCTCCTGCAGGCCTGGCAGCAGCAGCCTTCCAACAGAGAGTCAGACCAGCCCCCAGGGTGCTGGGGTGCAGCTGTCCCCCGATAGCTCACAAGAACCAGGCATGTTGATGCGGTGCCCTCAGAGAGTGGGAGGGCCTGCTAGGTACTGGGCCACCTGCTCTATTCCAGTCTCGCACTCTGCACCCCAGAACGTGTTGCCCACCCTATGGTCTGGGAAGAGATCTACTCTCACCAGCAGACACTGAGAGGCGTTCTCTCTGCGTGTGCATGCGTGTGTGAGCGAGCGAGCGAGATCTAGACAAAGATTCCGGACTTCATTCCATGAGGAATTGTTGGCTTGATCTGAGGCCAAAGCAGCTTCTCTGAGGGCGGCGCCTGCTCCTGCCTGCAGAAACCACCTTCTGATTGTGCCAGTAATTTGAGGCAAGAACAGGAAATGTTTATGCTCCTTCACAAACCTGCTGAATGTGATTTGCAAAGTGCATCTAGGCCACCTCAGGGAGGAGGGGGGAGCTGTGGTGATGTCCCACCTCATAAAGCGAGCGGGGTTGGGTCTGGTCAATAATTGAATGGGAGGCCTGCAACAATATAATGATTGGATGGTTTTAGACATCTAAAGATAGGGTGCAGCTAGGGTTGCCAGGTGTCCGGTTTTCGACTGGAACGCCCAGTCGAAAAGGGACCCTGGCGGCTCCGGTCAGCACTGCTGACTGAGCTGTTAAAACTGCGGTTGGCAGGGCTGGCAGGCTCCCTGCCTGGCCCCGCATGGTTCCCTGGAAGCGGCAACATGTCCCTCGGCTCCTAGGTGGAGGTGCGGCCAGGGGTGCTCCGTGTGCTGCCCATGCCCTGAGTGCTGGCTCCACAGCTCCCATTGGCTGGGAACCATGGCCAATGGGAGCTGCAGGGGTGGCGCCTGCGGGTGCAGGCAGCGCGGAGCCACCGGGCCATGCCTCCACCTAGGAGCTGAGGGACATGTCGCTGCTTCTGGGGAGCCCCCCGAGGTAAGTGCCGTCCAGAGCTTGCACCCGTCACCTCTTCCCATACCCCAACCCTCTGCTCCAGTCCTGAGGCCCCTCCCACACCCAAACTCCCTTCCTGGAGCCTGCACCCTGCATCTCCTCCTGAGCCCCCTCCTGCATCCCAAACCCCTCATCCCTGGCCCACCCCAGAGCTTGCACCCTTGCCCCAGCCCAGAGCCCACTCCTGCACCCTGAACCCCTCATTTCTGGCCCCACCCCAGAGCCTGCACCTCAAGCCGGGGCCCTCACCCCTTCCTGCACCCTAACTCCCTGCCCCAGCCCGGTGAAAATGAGCAAGTGAGTGAGGGTGAGGGAGAGCGAGCGACAGAAGGAGGAGGTATGGAGTGAGTGGGGGTGGGGCCTCAGAGAAAGGGTGGGGCTCAGGAGGAGAAGGGGCAAGGGTATTTGGTTTTGTGCGGTTAGAAAGTTCGCAACCCTAGGTGAAGCCTAAGCAGACTAGATATGGGCTTGATGCGGGATTTCCTTCTATGGCCTGTGTTATGCAGGAAGTTAGCTAAGATGACATAATCGATCTTGCTGGCCTTAAAATCTATGAATATTAATAAGAGCTTGATCCTGAAGGATCGGTAAGTGCTTTACAACAAGTTACTCAGCTACAGAAATCACGCTTTCTGCCTCTACTCGCACACAGTGAAATGCAGCCCGTTCTGTGGTGAGCTATGTAGAAACAACACTCCACAACAGTTTGAAGCAGGAAATGAAGAATAGTACTGTATCCATTTGAAACAGCATGGGAGATTTATGGGAGCAAAATATAATTACCAATGCTGGATTAGACCCAATCCTAGAAAACCGTGCTGTGAGATCTTTAATGGCCCCTGATTGTCGGGACCTCAAGTTACTCATAAGAACGGACATACTGGGTCAGACCAAAGGTCCATGTAACCCAGTATCCTGTCTTCCAACAGTGGCCAGTGCCAGAGGGAATGAACAGAACAGGTAATCATCAAGTGATCCATCCCCTGTCGCCCATTCCCAGCTTCTGGCAAATAGAGGCTAGGGACACCATCCCTGCCCATCCTGGCTAATAGCCATTGATGGACCTATCCTCCATGAATTTATCTAGTTCTTTTTTGAACCCTGTTATAGTTTTGGACTTCACAACATCCTCTGGCACGAAGTTCCACAGGTTGACTGTGCATTGTGTGAAAAAATATTTCCTTTTGTTTGTTTTAAACCTGTTGCCTATTAATTTCACAAACCCCTAGTTTGTGTGTTATGAGAAGGAGTAAATAACACTTCCTTATTTACTTTGTCCACACCAGTCATGATTTTATAGACCTCTGTCATATCCCCCCTTAGTTGTCTCTTTTCCAAGCTGAAAAATCCCAGTCTTATTAATCTCTCCTCATATGGCAGCCGTTCCATACGCCTAATCATGTTTGTTGCCCTTTTCTGAACCTTTTCCAAGTTCAATATGTCTTTGTTGAGATGGAGCGACTACATCTGCAGGCAGTATTCAGGATGGGGGCGTACCATGGATTTATATAGAGGCAATATGATATTTTCTGTCTTATTCTCTATCCCTTTCTTAATGATTCCCACCATTCTGTTCGCTTTTTTGTCTGCTGCTGCACATTGAGCGGATGTTTTCAGAAAACTATTCACAATGACTCCAAGATCTCTTTCTTGAGTGGTCACAGCTAATTTAGACCCCATCATTTTACATGTATGGCTGGGGTTATGTTTTCCAATGTGCATTACTTTGCATTTACCAACATACTCATGAGCAAAATGGCACCTCTGGCAGCACAGGCCCCCCTAGCAACCATGCTAGGGCATTGAGGTTAGTACTGATTCAGGAGGGAGAGCACCCCCTACTGAGTCACCTTCACCACTCCCCGTAGCACCTGGATGTTCCTTCCTAGGGGGTTTCCCCTCCAAGTATTTAACAAGACCAGCCTGGGTTGGCTTGAGAGCTCAGGCTGCAGTGGTCTGGGTGCAAGGAAAACTCAGATGTTGTAGGAAGTGGTTCTGTTGGTGTCTCCGGAGGTGCTGGCTATGGGGAGACCTCACCGCCTCTCTTTTCCTAATCCCGCTGTTTGTGACTGCTTAGGCCGAACGTCTGCGGGGGACAGTGCTGCTCAGGGTGGACAACTGCTCCTGGCACAAACCGATGCATCAAACGTGAGTACGAAAGAACAATCGATTAGAGATGTCAGTCATGGCACTTAATGCATCGCTGGCAGGCACTCAGCTGTCCCAGTGATGGGTGTGGCAGGAGGGCCAGAGGATGCCCTTTCCCAGTCCTTTGGCCCTGAAGCCCCCTTAGTCATTACACTGATGTCTTTGAATTTCTCCACTGTTTGGTTGAGACATAAACAAGGAGAGAATTCCCTTCTCTGCCTGACTCACCCCACCCCCTGTTATGGGCATGGTGTGCTTCCCACGGCAGAGAGAATGGAGCGCCCCCTGTGGGTGCTGTTACATATATAGTTCCCAGAGCTGGGCCGCATGTCCCCTGTTGGTGCTGCAGCACTTCTGGCCAGGTCAGTAGTCCATGCTAACATCGACTGCGTCAGAGACCAGCCCCCTTACCCTTGTTAATTTGTTATTAATCAGGATCGGGAGGGCCCCACTAAGCTGGGTACTGCACATACACATTCAGAGACATGGGTCCGTTTCTAAGAGCTGATAAATTTGAAACAAGACCCAAGTGATTGTGATAAATTGCAGGAGGGAGAGTGGTGAGGGAGGGTAGTGGCGATAAGGTCACATAGCAGCTGCTGCCCCCCAGATTGATGGTTCCAAATGATCTGAACGTTTTTTTACAAAAGCAACTAACTAGGTTGGCGAAGGGGCTGCCCTGGGAGGGGCTGGGGTGTGGAAGCCTGCTCTAAGGGGGTGTGCACACTAGGGAGACAACAGAAAATGGCTTGAACGCTCAATCAATCCCTGACCAGCTCGTTACTGGGGAGCTGCTCTCCCAAGGAGGCTGTGTCCCTTCATGCTTTCCCAAGGTAGGAATTACTGGAGCTGTGTGAGCACAAACACCTTCACCCCTATCCCTCAGTTCTGATACAGCACCCAGGGGGCCCTCTGTGTGGGGAACCCTCTTCCTCTCCCTGGCTGTTACTTCAGAACTCCTCTCTTGCCTGTAAATGCAGGGCCCTCTGGGCTGGGGCCTCCTGCAGGGCAGCTCTGCTCGACACAGTCATAGGACTAAAACAGAGTGCAGTGATTTACAGGGAAATAATCCCATGGAGGGGGCTCTGGTGACATCATTAACCACATGAGCTGGAACCCCTGTGATGCAATTAATTACATTGTAAATCAGGGCAGCTCACTGGCTGCTGGTGAGTTTTCTTAACCTGTGGATCCAGCATGGCTTGCAAGTTTCCAAACACATAAATCCTCTAAAACCGCAGAATGAATGAAGAGCGGGGTTTATCCTGCAAAGGCCTCAGCTCCAGCATTCGCTGCGGCCATGCTTCGTGGACCACCCGCAGAAATCTGCCTGTTCCCCTCTGACCTGCTGCCCAAATAATCCCAGAGAGACTCTGTGCAGAGAACATTTGTAAATCCAAGCAGCAGTCTCTCTCCTTTCCATGCCTGTCTTCAGTGGGCCTGACTTCTGGAGTTGGCCACCTGGGAATTCTGCTTCACCCGTCTGTGATGCTGTAGTGGAGCTGGGTCTGCATCTGGGGTTTATAAAGTGGAGTAGATTGCAGCTGCTCTTCTTGTGAGCCCTGTAAATCAAACCTCTGTCACAAGCAAATAAGGAGAGCAATAGTAAGAGGAAGGAAAGTCTGGAGGAGACTGGGCTCCTGAGCAATAAGCAGCATTACAGGGAAGCGGAGGAGTGGCTAGTTGTCCTTGTCTCCCCTGCCCAGGCATTCAGGGTCAGCATTGTGTCCGCAAACTTGTCTGGTCTCCTCATAGCCCTGTTTAAACACAACAGGACAGCCTGGTGCACACAAGCCATGAGTGACCACTGTAGGCCCACACTGGCCAAGATCTGTAGGGATAGAGATGAGTGAAATGTGTTATATGGGAGTGACATGAGGGGTAATGGCAAAGGACTGAGGAAGCGTAGGCAAAATATCCGGAAGATACTGCCTGATGGTGAAATAGGTCAGGCTGAGGAACCGTCTCCCAAGGGAAGGGATGGGAGCCCTGTTTAACAGTAGACTGACTGAGAGGACAAGACAGCTAGATGAAGAACCTAGATCTTGTCCTTCTCTGGATTCTGTGACTTAATATGGAGAGGCAACCCATGGAGACTGCAGGTCCCAAACCCAGAAATGTGGCCTGCCTTGAAGAGCTCTCTATTGTGCACATCTCTTGGGCTGGAGGCTGATGACTGCCCCCAGAAGGGAAGGGGGAGTACCTAGCCGTTACGATAGGTCTCAAAACGCTTTACAAATGAGGTCAATATCTGACCTGAGCTGGGAATAGAAACTGAGTTCCAGTCCAGTGCTCTGTCCACAAGGAACCACTGTCAGCAGTGGTCTGGTGACTGGCCTTTGGTTTCTGGCTGGGCTAGGAGGATGCCACGGCTTGAGTCACTCTACAGGCCAACTCTTCCCAAGCCTTTCAGAGCAAGGCTTCCTCTGACCCGGTGAGAGCTCAGCCAGGACCTCGGTTGTTGCTTTGGTTGTCCTCTTTAACGTCTGCAGGCGGCTATGTCCTAACCCTGGGGCTTTTGCAATAAGGAGCCTCAAGTTTTCTATTCCCATCTCCTGCCCCAGCAATTCTTGCTTAACCTTATTTTTGCTTGAAAGGAGGCTGGACACACAGCCCCAAATAGGGTTGCTCCAGGCTCCTTACCCCTTTCAGGATCTTGCAAACCCACTTGGATTTAGCGTGTTTCCTTCAGCCCACTCAGGGTCTGATCCTCTCCCCAGCTCAAAGATGGAATAAGTGCCCTGTCCTTGGGGGATGGGCCAGTCAGGGATGGGCCAGAATCCTCCTCCTACCCACACTCCATCTCTAGCTCTCTCTCTCTGCCTGTGTTTCTTTCTTCCGTTTGTCTGTGCCTCTCCTCCCTAAACCACTGAGGTCAAGCCCTAGTGTCCCTCTGGGGCTCCTCACCTGCAGAGTGTCACACATGTGAGTGCCTTGCCCCCTTCTGGCTCATTTGCATGTTAGGTTGATCTGTGCTAATTAAATTTAACTCTTGGCATCATCTTGCTGCTGTTTCGCTGCTAATGAAACATGCAGATTGGAAACAGTTTTCTGAACTGCAACTGACGGATCCTTAAATCAAAGAAAATTGAGATCAGGCCTGTCGAAAGCGGAGTTACTGGTACCGCAGTACCATGCCCTCTGTTATTCTCACTGCCACACTGTGCCTCCCATGTCCTCAGCACCCTCTGATGTCCTTGATTCCTGGCTGAGAATCTCCCCTGCTCTTGCCCAGCAGGCGAAGGGGGTGAGGGATTGGCGCACTGTGGCTGGGAGACTGGTTAGAACTGTGGGTAACTGCCATTAATTTTCCCACCTGTTCCTGCTGAAGTCACTGCTTGGAAAAACTGTTTGTGCCAAATCTGGACCTGATCCCCTCCTGCATCTCCTTTTAGATGAGCCTGACAGGAAGACACATGTCCATACGGGGACATCACAGCCACACCCTGGGCAACCATTTCTGATGGGGGATGCAAAAGGTGGGGGTGGCGGGAGCCTCCTCACTAGAGACATTTTCAATAGGGGCAAAGGGAACTTGCTTAAATGTGCAGTGAGATGGTTCCTCCATCCACGCTGGGGCCCAGCATCCCGCTCAGGTGACAACTCCCTTTCGGTGAGAGTGAATCTTGGGCCTGGCGGAAGTGAAGAGAGGAGACGGACCCAGCCTTCCACAAGCTCTGCTCTTGAGTGAGCTGCCCCTGGGATCTCTTCCCAAGGGACATTTGCCCTCTGAACATTGATGTATCAAGTGCTCCCCCTCTTTCAATCTCTTGCTGGACTGGACCTGAGCTGTTTCCATGGCAAAATACATTCTTGGGCCCTGGGTGGTGATGCTGGAGGGGATCTGGTGCTTGCCATGCACATGGGAGCCACTTGTCAAGGGCTTCAAGAAACATTCTTGTTCTGCTGCTGGACACTAGTCCCCACTGCGAGAATGGGGTCCTGGAAAGGAATAGGGTTTGATTTTGTCTTACTCTGGGTGGGCTCCCCGCTAGTGCCGCAGAGCCTGGGGGGAAGGGCAGGGTGCTGTGTGGGCAGTGGTAGGAGCTGTAACAAAGTGGGGATTGGGCAGAGGTGGGAGCTAGTTTGAGGCCTGTGGAACGTGCAGGTGGGAGGTGAGGTGGAGGAGATCAGGAACTCCTCAGCACAGCCAACGGTATTACTAACATGCCCATCCCTGAATATCCAGGCCCCCTGTTTCCAGCTCCTTTGTTCCTGCCTGGCTCCAGTTCTAGTGACCCCCTCCACATAGTTCAGAGTGAAAGTATCCGCTGCTGCCCGAGCGCGGTGTGCAGGGCACAAAATGATGTGTGGGTTGCAATGGAGCCTGAGTCCAGGAGCTGTCTGTGCCCTTGCTGCATGAGGCTGTTGTAGTAGGTGGGTCTGAAGCCAGTGTGCACCAGAGTTCCCAGAAAACCTCCCCTCTGGGTTGGCACCGTCTGACTCCACGTTCCAAAGCCACCTCCAGCTAAGCGGAGTTCTCTTTCCATTGTAAACACATGTACGTTCCTTTCTTTAGCATAAAAATGCAGGACTCTTGAGCTCTTTCCTGTTCGGGGTTGAGTTTCCCTGGGTCAGCGGTGCTCCTGGCCTCTGAAATCTCTCCTCCTTCCTCTCCTGGTGAAGTGCGATTCTTCCTCTCCTCGTCTTTTTATAGCCCTCTTGCTGTGCTGTCACTTCCCAGCTCGGAGTTCCCATCGTGCTGGCTGATTAAAGCCTTCCGCTAGTGAAGGGTTCCTGCTGTTGCGCCGAATGTGCCAGGACTTGTGATGGAGACGGAGACTGCGTCTGCTCTGCAAAAGCCATTTGCAGGAGTCAGAGCAAGGGCCTGGGAGAGTAGGTGCCACAGCTGTGCCTGAATCTTCCTGATTGGAAGGAACTGGAGATGGGGGCTGTACTAGGCAGCTCTGGGGCATGCGGGGGGAACTGGGAAGGAATCTGTGCTGCTTGGCATGTTTGTGTAGCTGTTTAGATTTATGGATGAGCAGGTTAATGTATCTATTTTAGAACATTTCAGGCTCCCAGAAGCATTTGAGTAGCAGTTAGAATTCATGAATGTGCCAGCAGCAAACAGACCAGAGGAGCTTAAACATCATCGCTGGCCCCAAGAGGTTTCAGACAAGACAGCCCAGTAACCCCCATTAAGTGCTGCCTGTGGGGCTTTCCCCTTCCATCCCAGGCACCCCCTCTCCACCTGTTCTGTCCATCTGGCTGTAAGAGTGCGTCTCAGTGCACCTGCCCCAATGTTTTTATCCTGGTCTCAAGTGGGGTCCGCTCCACTGCAGGTCAGGGTCCAGAGGCGGTTAGAACAAACTCGGGCATCAGGGGAAACCTTTGTGAATAAAAGTTCAGCCTATGAAATCTGCCCAAAGTATCCCAGAGCCCCATCGACTTCACCTAGGTAACAGGACCTGCCCAGGTCGACAGTGAGAGAATGAGGCCCCACTTTGTTCACTGCAGGATCTTGTGATTGTTAATGTAGTTATTCCAGAGAAGCCAAATAATTTCTGTTCTGGAACAAGGGGCCAAAGGCTGACTCACCTCCCTTCCCCACCCCACCAGCAGCCAAACAGTGGAGAGCATGTTGGGCTGCCAGACGGTGTCTGTAAACAAAGTGCGGGGCCAGCATCTTTCTCTCATTAGGGACTTTTCTGTGAGCAGCACAAATGCTATCTGGGAGCTGGGCTCCTGCCCATGTGGGCTGCCTGTGACTGCTCAAGTGCCCGGCCATTGTCGGCAAAGATTAATTATAAGGACACTTTTCAGAGTAACAGCTGTGTTAGTCTGTATTTGCAAAAAGAAAAGGAGTACTTGTGGCACCTTAGAGACTGACCAATTGATTTGAGCATAAGCTTTCGTGAGCTACAGCTCACTTCATCGGATGCATACTGTGGAAAGTGTAGAAGATCTTTTTATACACACAAAGCATGAAAAAATACCTCCCCCGACCCCACTCTCCTGCTGCTAATAGCTTATCTAAAGTGATCACTCTCCTTACAATGTGTATGATAATCAAGTTGGGCTATTTCCAGCACAAATCCAGGTTTTTTCACCCCCCCCCAACAAACCCACTCTCCTGCTGGTAATAGCTTATCTAAAGTGACCACTCTACTTACAATGTGTATGATAATCAAGGTGGGCCATTTCCAGCACAAATCCAGGGTTTAACAAGAACGTCTGGGTGAGGGGGGGTTAGGAAAAAACAAGGGGAAATAGGTTACCTTGCATAATGACTTAGCCACTCCCAGTCTCTATTCAAGCCTAAGTTAATTGTATCCAATTTGCAAATGAATTCCAATTCAACAGTTTCTCGCTGGAGTCTGGATTTGAAGTTTTTTTGTTGTAATATCGCAACTTTCATGTCTGTAATCGCGTGACCAGAGAGATTGAAGTGTTCTCCGACTGGTTTATGAATGTTATAACTCTTGACATCTGATTTGTGTCCATTTATTCTTTTACATAGAGACTGTCCAGTTTGATCAATGTACATGGCAGAGGGGCATTGCTGGCACATGATGGCATATATCACATTGGTGGATGTGCAGGTGAACGAGCCTCTGATAGTGTGGCTGATGTTATTAGGCCTTGTGATGGTGTCCCCTGAATAGATATGTGGGCACAGGTGGCAACGGGCTTTGTTGCAAGGGTAGGTTCCTGGGTTAGTGGTTCTGTTGTGTGGTATGTGGTTGCTGGTGAGTATTTGCTTCAGGTTGGGGGGCTGTCTGTAGGCAAGGACTGGCCTGTCTCCCAAGATTTGTGAGAGTGTTGGGTCATCCTTCAGGATAGGTTGTAGATCCTTAATAATGCGTTGGAGGGGTTTTAGTTGGGGGCTGAAGGTGACAGCTAGTGGCGTTCTGTTATTTTCTTTGTTAGGCCTGTCCTGTAGTAGGTGACTTCTGGGAACTCTTCTGGCTCTATCAATCTGTTTCTTCACTTCCGCAGGTGGGTATTGTAGTTGTAAGAATGCTTGATAGAGATCTTGTAGGTGTTTGTCTCTGTCTGAGGGGTTGGAGCAAATGCGGTTGTATCGCGGAGCTTGGCTGTAGACGATGGATCGTGTGGTGTGGTCAGGGTGAAAGCTGGAGGCATGTAGGTAGGAATAGCGGTCAGTAGGTTTCCGGTATAGGGTGGTGTTTATATGACCATCGTTTATTAGCACTGTAGTGTCCAGGAAGGTTTGGGGGGGTGGGGGGGTGAGAAAACCTGGATTTGTGCTGGAAATAGCCCAACTTGATTATCATACACATTGTAAGGAGAGTGATCACTTTAGATAAGCTATTACCAGCAGGAGAGTGGGGTGGGGGAGGTATTTTTTCATGCTTTGTGTGTATAGAAAGATCTTCTACACTTTCCACAGTATGCATCCGATGAAGTGAGCTGTAGCTCACGAAAGCTTATGCTCAAATAAATTGGTTAGTCTCTAAGGTGCCACAAGTACTCCTTTTCTTTATAAGGACACTGTTAACATGGGGAGGCCTGACAGGGGATGGTAAATCTCAGGCAGGCCTTAGAGCAAAACCTTTCTCTCCTTGAAGCTAAACTAATGGTTCTGCTGTGTAAACATTGCTTGGTCCCCAGCAACCTCCCTCCCCAATGCTGTTCTGCTGGAGTTTGGGTTGCTGGGGACACTCAGGCTGATATTTTTAAAGCTGCCTAGGGGACCCTGGCATCCTGTTCCCATTCATTTCCCAGCCATAATGTGTTTTTGTTTAATTTTTGATCTCCTGATCTTGTACATGGAGCAAATTGGGGGCTCTATCCAGATGGAAATGCAACCAGAGACAATGTGTCTGTGAGAAAGGAGGGGGGAGGAGCTTCTGTTTATGTCTAAAAGCCATAGGTTGGGTCTCAGCATTGGGACAGGAGAGAGGGTATGGCCAGAATGTTGCCCCTGTTCTTTGAGGATCTAATGCCTGTAACATACCAAGCACAGGTGTCAGAGTAGCAGCCGTGTTAGTCTGGATCCGCAAAAAGAAAAGGAGTACTTGTGGCACCTTAGCGACTAACCCATTTATTTGAGCATAAGCTTTTGTGAGCTACAGCTCACTTCATCGGATGCATTCAGTGGAAAATACAGTGGGGAGATTTTATATACACAGAGAACATGAAACAATGGCTGTTACCATAGACACTGTAACGAGAGTGATCAGGTAAGGTGAGCTATTACCAGCAGGAGAGCGGGGGAGGGGAGGAACCTTTTGTAGTGATAATCAAGGTGGGCAATTTCCAGCAGTTGACAAGAACGTCTGAGGAACGGTGGGTGGGGGGAGAGGGGGAATAAGCATGGGGAAATAGTTTTACTTTGTGTAATGACCCATCCACTTCCAGTCTTTATTCAAGCCTAAATTAATTGTATCCAGTTTGCAAATTAATGCCAATTCAGCAGTCTCTCCTTGGAGTCTGTTTTTGAAGTTTTTTTGTTGAAGAATTGCCGCTTTTAGGTCTGTAATCGAGTGACCGGAGAGATTGAAGTGTTCTCCGACTGGTTTTTGAATGTTATCATTCTTGACGTCTGATTTGTGTCCATTTATTCTTTTATTTAGAGACTGTCCAGTTTGACCAATGTACATGGCAGAGGGGCATTGCTGGCACATGACGGCATATATCACATTGGTAGACGTGCAGGTGAAAGAGCCTCTGATAGTGTGGCTGATGTGATTAGGCCCTATGATGGTGTCCCCTGAATAGATATGTGGACACAGTTGGCAACGGGCTTTGTTGCAAGGTTCCTTTTCTTTATACCAAGCACAGTGATTTTCTCCCTTCTCCAGCTCACAGTTTTCCAGGGATTTTTGTTCTTCATTATCTGTGTATATGACTGAATCCAGATCTTGGACAAAATTCTCTGGCCATGTGACTTTTTCCAGTCTTGGGGGTTGAAATACAATGGGGAAAAAATGAAATTTCCTGAGACTCAAAGGCTGGGAAGATGCAGAAACATGCAAGTATCTAATTCTGGGACACCTGGACACTTCCTGATAAACTGAGAATTGGGGATGGGGGTGAGCAAGTTTTAAGTTATGGGACGAAGTTTGCAACCACTTGGAATGTTCCTTAGTTCCTACCCAGACAGATCAGCAAACCAAGCTATATGCAGAGCATCCTAAGCTACGGGACTCTTAAGGGCTTTGTCCTCAGTGAAGTGCAGCAAGGGAATGAAGATGAGGATAGTTCTTTGTACAATGCTCAATCCCAGCACCCACTCTGACTCCTTCTTCCTTGTCCTAAATCCTCATGGCCCCACTCCTCTCCACTCATTCCTAGCTGAGCAATCCTTTTGCCATCCCCGACGGGCACCTTTACCCAACCACAATTGTTACGCTGTCCCACAACCACCTCGTCACAGCCTCTCCATAGTGTAGCTGTGGAACTCTCCCAAGAATTGCCCTCTGCCCCACCACCAACCCCCAGAACCGCTTTGGGAATTGGGCTACTTGCCCAAAGTAGGGGAGAGGGTGTTCAGCAAATGTAGATGTGGAAGTGAGGGAGGCAGTTTGATAGGAGGACAGAAAAAAAGTGGGATTGTCTGCCTTGTCTCCACCTTAAGGAACAAGTCCCTGCCGTTCCATGGGATGACAGCACTAGCTGGTCAGGTACAGGGTGGGTGACGGGGACTCCCTTCTGAACTTAGCCTTTTACATTTCTAAAACACACTTTTAATTTGGGCCTCCGGGGCTTAATAAACAACTATAGGTTGCAATGTTGTGAGGCTGGGCTTAGGGTTGAGGCACTTGGGCTGAGTCTCAGAGGATCTGGGATTGGTTCTGGTTCTTCCACAGACTCCCTGTGTGAACTGGGGCAAGTGATTTAATCTCCGTGTGCCTCAGTTTTCCCTTTGTAAAATGGAGACATGCAAGGGGCAGGGGGAGAAAGTACTCTTGGCTATTCAGACTGTGTGCTCTTTGGGGCAGGGACTCTCTCTCACTAGGGGTATTTCTTCACTGCAGATTTAGCCTGGGCAAGTTACCTCTGCAATGAAGAGTTATCATATGTGTTTTGTACAGCTTCTGGCACAGTGGGGCCCTGATCTCAATTGGGAACCTGTAGGTGCTAGAATGGGGTGGGCAAACTTTTTGGCCCGAGGGCCACATCTGGGTATGGAAATTGTATGGCGGGTCATGAATGCTCATGAAATTGGGGGTTGGAGTGCAGGAGGGCTCCAGCTAGGGGTGCAGGCTGAGGTAGGACTGGGGATGAGGGGTTGGGGGTGCAGGAGGGTGCTCTGGGCTGGGACCGAGGGGTTTGGAGGGCAGGAGGGGGGGATCAGGGCTGGGGCAGGAGGTTGGGGTGCAGGAGAGGGCCGGGGGGCAGGCTCCGGGTGGCACTTACCTCAAGCAGCTCCCAGGAACAGTGGCATATCCCCCCTCTGGCTCCTACCCCAAGGCACAGCGGAATTCTTGCCTAACTGGGACCCTGGTTGTGCTCTGGGATCTGCACTGATGGCCAATTCACTTCACAGAGGGGGTGTAATTCCAGTTGTTGGCTTTAGCCTATACAACCCTAAGTGGTTTGTGTTCTGCCCATCCCTGAGACCTGCCTCTCTCCCAGTACAGTAACACAGCGGTCAAGGTCAACTTAAGTAACCATGCCAACATGCCCGTGATCTCCCTGGGAAGGGGCTGGTGGCAGGTCATTTTCAGACAGGACCCATCCCCACTGCTCTGATAGGGCTGTAGGGCCTTTCTGTTCTGAATTCTGGGGGAGGAGGTATTTGGGAGTGAGTCAAGCTGGGTGAGGAGATGGCATGTGTGGTCAGGTTTGTAAACATTTTCTTTGTCCATGTGCCTTTAGTGATGAACTGGCGCTTGCATACCAGTGATGAGTGTTGTATGGGAACCCGAACAGAAGGGAGGTGTATTAAAAGTCTACGTAGCTATTTGAGAACATGGCTGGTATGTCAGAATGCCTTAGACACCCGTCCCTTCTGCTTGGCTCATGGAGGAACTACACAATCTAAAATAACCGTGATAGAAATGTTCACTGCACATTTCAGCCCCCACAGAAAGGGTCCATTTCAGCTCAGGTTGAGCCGCAGGTGAAAGTTGAATTGTTCTTGCATTATCCAAACAGGTTCCCCTAGACCTAAAATCCGAACCCTCCGGTGGGGCTTCTGTTGGTTGGGGCTTCCTTTCCGTTAAGGGAGATGCTTCCATTTGGTCTTCTTTAGCCACGAGCCATGTAGCTGTTGTCCAGTGGAGAATGACTAACTTGGTCCCACTGAAGTGAACTGTGATTTCCTGACTATTACTGACTGGATTATAAACCCAATTTGGCTCCTCTTAACTTGGGAAGCATTAGGGCCTCCAGCATGTAATTAATGACACTTTCCTCTCAGAGTCAGAGCTGAAGCTGATGTGCTGTAATTAGGAACACACACAGGCTGTGAGAATGATTTGGGCATGAAGTTAATGAACTGTAAGTCCCTGTAACTGCTGAGGAATTTGGGCATGGTGACTTCAGAATTAGCTGGCAGGGGAAGGGTAGGAATGTTTCAGAGAGGACAAGAGAGCTCAGAGGGATCGGGGAGGGGATCCATAAAATATAACCATGAAATAGAATAATAAAGCAATATCATAAAATGAAACCTAATACAACAACTCCCAAGGGATCCCAGAGCCATATTGTCCTCCGCCTCCCACTTCCCTTCTCCAATTCCTCCCTGTGCTATTGCAGCTCCTGTTCTCAGCTTAATTGAGACCTTCTTCTTGCAATGAGCTCTCTGTGGGGATCAGGGCACTGGATTGTAAGCTTTTCTAAGCCCATTGCTGCTCTCACTTGTACCAAAGTAATTCAGGAGTAGCCCCTTTGTGTTCAATGGAGGGATGAGTAGCAGCTCTCAGCTCTCTCTCTTGTAGATCATATTCGTGATCCATGGTAATCACAGTACTGAGACTTTCACCTCCAGGGTGCTGGTTCCAGTCTAGCCCAGAGCTGTAGCAACCCAAAAAGATGTGACCTGTGTGAAATGTCAGTCTGACCTTCCTCTTCACCCCAGTCTTAGCAGTTCACCTGCCCTTAGGAGTTGACTGAGGGAAGGAAAGGGTCTCTCCTGAAGCTGGGATTTAGCCAAGGGCTGGTGGGGAAGGGAAGCCTCCTTTAACTGTCTGTGTCAGGGGTGGGACAAGTTGTGTTATCCCACTCCTTAAACTGCAACTGTGTGGAGAGGGCAACATGGGCCTGTTGCACTGGGAGCATGTATCTCTGTTCACTCCTTTCCATGTCCCTCCAGCCGTCTGTGACCCTCCATGCCAGAACAAGGGATCCTGCAGCCGACCCCAGCTCTGCATCTGCCGCTCAGGTTTCCAGGGTGCCCAATGTGAAGAGATCGTTCCAGAACGAGCATACCATCCTCCTGGCTCTGTGGCAGCCCTCCAGCCCCCAGCAGGCTCCCTTCCGAAGAGGGCTGGCAGTGCAGAGAGAGAAGGCTCACCCAGAGGGGCCCAGACACCTATCCTGCAGCAACCACGAGCTGGGTAAGTCACCCCAGTTATCAACAGGAACCAGATTCCCTTGACAAATGAAAATTAACCCCAGGGTTTGTGCTGTGCTGGGCCAGGCCCTGCTTCCATTCCAGGCCCCAAGCTCTCATTCCCGAGGCCCGGCCAGTGCCCTAGGGAACAGTGCTCTGCTTTGCTATGCAGAAGATCTAGCTTCCTTTCCAAGTCACAGGCTCTTCCTTGGGGCGATTAGAGCTGCAGAGTACTGGTGCAGGGGCGATTGCCCTGAATCCACTCTAAAGCAGAACTAGGTTTGTCTCCATCACCGTCTCCTGGTTCCTGGGAACAGGTGCGACTGTGGGGAAGAGCCTGTGGTGGAGTGTTCACCCCACACTGGTCCAGGAAGGGTTAATGAGACTGAGAAGGAGCCAGATAAGCACATAGGCCACACCTGAGAGGAACTAGGTGGCCTAAGTAGCCACAGACTGAGGAAGGAGCCCAGTGAGAAGGAACAGGCGGGGCTAGTGTAAAGCCAGGAAATTGACAGCAGAAAAAGGGCTGCAGTGAGGGAGCCTCCAGCCACTCTGGTTGTTAATGAGGGAGGGAGGGAAGGAAGGAAGGAAAGCCAAGGGGGGAGAGCAGAAACCTCAGGAGACTGAGGCCCTGAAGAAGGGATTTATCCAGAAGGGTGGTGGAGTGAAAGCCTGAGAGAGGTGGAGTAGGAAAAGGCTCAGGGAAGTGGTAGCAAGGTGGGACATTGCAGACCTTGGCTGCTGATTAGAGGGTCCCTAAGCTGGAAGCTGGGCCCGGGTTCCCCTACCAGCCACTGGGGAAGTGGCACAGTCAGAGCAGTGGATTTGCAGCCTGCCTGGGACTGTTCATCCTGTGGGACTTTGATACCCCCATAAGGGGAAAGCACAAAGTGACCTGGCCAGACGGCCAAGCCATGAAGAGAGAGCATCCTGAGTCTAGGGTGACCAGATGAAATGGAGAAAATATCGGGACACATGGGGGAAGCAAAAAAAAAAAGCGGCTGGAGTTGCCAAAGCAAAAAACCACGCTGGAGTGGCCAAAGCCGCAATATCAGGACAAATGGTGTCCCAACCGTGCATCAGTCAGGACATGAGACAAAGACCTAAAAATCGGGACAGTCCCAATTTTATGGGGACATCTGGTCACCCTACCTGAGTCAGAGAGAGAGAGGTGGCAGGGTGTATGAGCGAGCAACAGAAGGGAGCGTCAGACTTGGAAGGAACTAATCTTCAGGGCAGCCAGGAGGAGGCGCTCTCATGGTGAATGTATCCCAGGACAGAGCCTCCCCAAGGTTTAATAGTGTCGTCCTTTGTCCAGTTCAGTAGCATCTTTAATGGTCTCAGCCAGGAAGACAGGCTGGTGGCTTTTTGTGTGTCCAAGCAACACCCCCAGCTAAGAATATTGGTTAGAGTTGTGCTATTATATGCAGAGAAGAGCACAGGTACTTGGGATAGTATACAAATGTACGCAGGCGTTTCCAAGGTGCCTATCATCATAGATCCTAGGAGCAAAGGGTTGGTGTAACTGTTACACACTTAAATTACACGACTGTATACAGTTCTTATATATCGTAGTGTAATATAGTAGGTGCATGGGCATCTGGTGCAGGATTATTATGCTTAGGTAACTCTGCAGCTTTTGTTTATTTGATACTGTGTCTAAGCGAGACTAACCCCCTTCTAGATTGAGTACTGTGTGGTAAGGGCTCAAGGTGGTTGTTGTTTCTTTGTTTCTTGTGTGTTAAAAGTAGCTCATTGGCTACAGCCCAGTTCCCTCTAAACCAAGCTGTAATCTACCCCATTGCTCGTATTTTGTAAGTCCCACTGTAAGTGTAGGCTTTTTCTCTTGTAAAAAGGGTGGTCATACACTTCCCAGCTACTTCTGGGAATATTCCAAAAAAGTATCTCTTTGTTGTTTTGTATATTTGCAGAGTGGGGGTACCTCCTAGAGTAACGTAATGGGTGGGAGTTTTGCAGGATCCATATCAGTGTTCTTCTGTAAGTGTTTATGGATGTCTGAGCAAAGTGCTTGGCTTTGTGTCCAGCTCCAGAAAGCATGCCTGCATCCTACCTGTGTCCTCTCCAGCGGGTTTGTTTCTGTGGAGGCTGCAAGATGACCCTTTCCCCAGCACTTTGAGGAGAGCATTTCATTCTTGTCACTATTATCGCTTTCATATACGTGCATCTTATACAATTGCAATAGCTGGAGATTCCCTATGGCCAATGCTGACTGCTACCTGCAGCTGGCTCTTCCTCCAGGGTGAGGCGCCCACCATTTCCCTGGGAGATTATTCCACCACCTAATGCATCTCCTTGTTAGGCAATATGAAGTGGTCCTTGCATGTGCCATGGTCTGTACTGATGTTCAGTCCTTCAACCTGGGGTCTTTCACAGAAATCTAGTAAATGACTGATTGCAGGTGACTGCAAAGCTTGTTATGGTGATGCAGCTTCCCAAGGCTGTAAAACTGACTCTAATACTGTCCGGAGCTTCCCAGGCTGGGCCTGTAACCCCAGAGAAGCTGAAGCAAATAAATCAACCGTTGTTTGTTTAGCAAAGCCAAGTTCTGCTTGTGGGGTGTTGCTCATGTCCAGTGAGTCGAGCCATATCCCTCAACAACTGGCTTGCCAGCACCCTTGGTTCAGAGAGAAGATATGGAAAACATCTTAGGAGGGTCAGGAGTGAGGGGCCACTGCTGGTTCCATGTCATAGATATTGTGAGGCAGCTCTGAGATTCAAAACACAGTGTCAGCCCCAAAAGTTCCAGCACAAGGTTATTGGTAATGAGGGGAGCTCAAGCAAGAGCAGGGGTTTGTAAACTTTGAAGTCCAATCCTCACTACAGGAAATGCCAGGACACGAAACCAATCTTCAGACCGATTCTCACTGCAGGGTTTCCACTACTCTAAGGTGTATTATTTGTATCTAGTAGTTGTATTACCGTAGTGCCTTGGAACCCCAGTCATGGACCAGGACCCCGGAGTGTTAGGTGCTCTACAAACACAGAACAGAAAGCTGATCCCTTCACCAAAGAGCTTGCCATCTAAATAGGGATGCGGCAATCTTTGGGTGCAAGGGTTTTTGAAGTAGTTCTTGACACATAGGCAGTGAGCCTCTTCTCATGTTGTTCAAAAACTATCTGCACCAAATATGTCCATTCTCACAGGAGGATGGACTGGTTTTAGACCATTTTCTGACCTCTCCTGTCACTAGCTGGCTGGGTTGCTGCCGCACTAACATGCTGGCTGTCAATGTAGGTCTGTAAGGAAAGAGTTTTCAGTTTCAATCTGGTGCTGCCTTGTTAGCAGTGTCCATGGTGTTCAGTGTTGTCTTTTCCTTCTGTGTGGTGAATCCTGCCCCACTGCTGTGGCATACAGGAAGGGCTTTGTGAGGTACCCCAAGGAGAGGTCTCTGCTTACAGGGCAGATTCCCTCACAGGCCCCAGGTGGTGATTATAAATTCTGACTGGCTGTGTTGCAGAGTTGAATAGCGAGTGCCCAGTTATGTCTCTGGGCTGTACTGGGGGGGTGGGGGGGGATTCTAGCTGTCATCCTAAAACAACTGGCTGGTGTTGAAATGAGGAGAGAAACCTCACTCACCACCGAGCCCATGGAGCTGGCTCTTGCAGCTTTTCGCAGTGTCAGTGCTGGTGCTGCCCATTTCCTTTGCTGGTTACTTCAGTTTGACCTTGGATGTGCTGGAATTGTCTGCTCTGTACTGGTGTCCTGGCCTCGGCTACTCTACCATGGTGACGGCTCCGTCGGGGTTCCCTTCAGGACATGCCCCAAACAGGTACAGAGCTTGATAAGGAGAGATGGCAAATTCCTTTTCATCAGGCCCTTTAGCGAAAGTTAGAGCCCAGTTGCCCCCAAGGGTGGTTATAGGCCTGTCTGAGATGAATGATGCTGACTGCGATCTAACTACGGGGATTAGCCTCACTTGCACATTTGGTCTCCGGTTAATGAGCCTTGGGAAGTTGTTGGAGGAGCCCACGTAACCGCAGTCCTGACCCCCAGTTTTTGTGGGCTCCTGTTTTTGTGGTTGACTGCAGTGGCTGATGCCAACAGCTGTCCTGGCAAAGAGCAAGGATGGAGTTGTGGAAACACTGTTTTTTGGGATGGAAACCTGCCCTTCAGCTGCCTGTTCTTATGGACAAGCTCCTAGTGAACGTGCCCAGACTGCTGGTCACCTCACACCTCAAGGTCATAGCATGGGAAACAGGTGCAGTGATTTCTGGGGACCAGGCCTTAGCATGCGTCCCTATTGAGTGCTCCCTGAGAGAGTCTGGAAATTGTGACCCCAACACTTCTGAGAATATATTATTTATGTGTATTAC
The DNA here is from genome assembly GCF_965140285.1 of Lepidochelys kempii. NCBI lineage: Eukaryota > Metazoa > Chordata > Testudines > Cheloniidae > Lepidochelys > Lepidochelys kempii. The sequence goes on along the minus strand of NC_136385.1, from coordinate 90,959,584 downwards.
CATAGACCCTAGGTGCGCTAGTCGTGGACCAGGACCCCGCTGTCCTTGACCCTGTACAAACATAGCACAAAAAGACAGCCTGCCCCAGAGAGCTCACAAGCTAAATATAAGATGAGAAATGGATACAGACTGAGGAGGTAGAACAAAGACACGAGACCCTGTTGGTCAGCTTGAGAGGCTGTGTACTATCGCAGTTATACCCCCAGCCTCAGTAAGAGGTAACTGTCCTGAACTGAGGGGATTAGAAACCCTTTGACAGACAGACAAAAGGTTTGGTAGATCAGGTGAGTTCTGGGGTAGGGTTTCCATCTGCGACTGGCAACTGTTGGAAACAGGGTGCTGGACTAGATGGACCAATGGGTTGGCCTAGTATGGCAATCCTTGGTACTTCTTTGAGTGAGGTAAGGGTCCCAGGGAGATTGGGGTCCCAGTGATTGAGGGCAGTGGTACATCAATGGGTAATCCAAGGAGTGACTCCCGGTGATAGCCATCTGCATCCTTGATTGGAGTCTGATCAATGAGGTAAAGCTGACATGAGCTAGGCAAAGGCTCAGATGATGTCTTGAAGGCTGAGCCCTTGTTCCCAAAAGCCCCCTGTTGTGAACTGGAGACAGCAATGTTCTCTAGGATAAAGGCCTTTCCCCTCTTCACACTCACTGGCATCAAGTATGTTTGGAGTTAAATTGTAAAATCATCTCCTAATTCCCATACCTGGGAGAAAATTCTGTCCACATCAGGGGTAATCACATTTACCCACATCTGCTGCAGAGGGGAAGTTGCATATTGGCCTCAACCTTGAGTGTCCTCCACTATTCCCTAATGGAACCCATCCCTGCCCTGTCAGGACAATCTTCCACGGCTTTCACTGAATACTTGGCTTCCCCACACTGCTTATTACTGTACTCCCTTCCCCTGGAGGCTAGGGGAGAGTCCATGTTTCTGCATGTCTGGTGTTCCCATACTTGAAGACACATGCTTCTGGGAGAAGGAGGTGGGTTTTGAATTCCTGTGCTGTTTTCAGGATTGGTGGGACCAGAGCCCCCGTTACCAAAATTCATCAGACTGGGAAAGAGTTGGCGCTTTCCATGCCCCTTTATTACACGCCATGTTTGGCAGAGGTTCAAAGCTGGTAGTGGGCTGGAGGCAGCCACAGGGAGCTCGTCCTGTACAGTGTGAGAGCTGGGAGGCATGGGAGTGGCACCCTTTGACATGTTGAGTGCTAGAGAGGAGTATTCTGGGCTTGTCAGTGACTGGGAAGCATTGCCCTTCTGGCCTGGCCTAGTCACAGATCCTCTGTTGGCGCCACACTAGCCTGAATCCCTGCCCAGAGAGAAGGGAGGTCCTGACAGTCCGCCGGGCAGGCGGAGCTGCACCTTGGCTCAGAAGGCAAACTAAATGGAAACAGTTCAGTTTTTCTACTTTTGAAGTAAACAAACAGTAATTCTTTGGATAAGAGAAGCTGCAGGGAATATGACCCCTGCCCCTCCCCCAGGAATGGCCTGCTGCCCTGCAACCACTTGCATGTTAATTCCAGGTCAGTGTGTGAGGAGGAGGCCCCCGTTGCTGGGACCACAGGAAGTTGCTTCTGTGGGAACGCGGTGCATAAATCTGTATCCAGAATCTGTCTGGTGGGCTCCTGCTGCCCAAATGACACATGTGCTGGACTGTGGCTGTATAGCAAGCAAGGAAGGGCTACTGGGACCTGCAGAGCAGTTTCCCAGCAGCCCAGGCATGGGAATAGGAAAGAGCTCTGTTTTAAGGTGCTTAGACACTGCATGGACATCTTGCTGGAGCTGAACTGTGGAGCCTAGAGAGCTGCCTCTGGGAGGACTTTGTTTTGACAAGGTAGTTGTTAGGAGCATGCTTGGTGTTTCAGACCTAGAGGTGTGGAGGAGGACTTATTCGCAACACCCTCACTTCAGTGGCACTTCTTCTTGGCCCTGCCTTCTCCCCAGCACTCACGAGACACCTGAGGGGAAAGAGTGAAGGTTCTGTCTCTACCTGTGCTCTCTGTGTTGGGGTTAGGAATACCAGCTGTAGGGAGCAAAATTTATGGTAGGATCTCGAATGAGGGGAGAAAGGCGAGTGCAGCTGGGGTTGGTGGTGGGGAATGTGTATTTTTCTCCCTCTAAAAACTAATTGAAATAATCTGTGATTGTTAAATTTCACCATAACAACACAACAAACCTAGAGATGGGTTCCAATTCTGAAGGCGAACAAAGGGCTAGAACACTTATTTGAAAAGAAAACTTAGATTAGGTGGAGGGGAGCCTGCAACAATCTTCAGATTTCTCATGGAAATTACAGACTGTGGCTCAAAGGCAGCCTCTAATAACCAGAAATTTAGAATCCCACCTTGGTAAAAAGAGTCAACTGGTCCAGGACTAGCAGATAAGATGGCTGTCAAGTTTTGAGACCCAGCTGGCTTTAGAAGATGCCACCCCAAAAGAAAATTAGACCTTCTGAAAAAGTAAAATCCTAATTTTTTTCAAAATAACATCTCTAAAACCTTTTGTCCAGTTAACCCTGAATTTACACATTCAGGATTAGAATGGACACTTTCTTGCAACCTTAACTATGGTGTTGCCACTGCTGAGTGTCCATAACTATTTGTTAAATAATACAGTACACAGAGTGCCAACTGGAATTTCTTATTTAGCCTTACAAATGGTGTACATATTGTACACACCTTATGCTGTTCTGTTCACTTAAGGCTGTCACTCAGTTTAAGTTAATGAGAAATACTGTTTAGTAACACCAAACTAGCTTCTAAAAATGGGACCTTAACTTGGCCAAAAAGCCACGATACGCAAATGCTTTTCACATGCATGTTCTGCTGAAGGTTTCACACACTGCTAAGTTCAAAACCAAAGCAGGATATTCACAACAGCACACATACCCCAGTAAATTGAGGGTAATATTTAAGGGTAAGTCATAGAGGTCCAAGCCCCACTTTACGCCTGTGCGGCATGCTTATGCACAGGGCTTACACAACACAAATGTAGCTACAGTGGACATTTCCTTAATGCAGACAGGCCCTTATTCACAACTTTCTAGGGCACTTTCCTTTAGCAACAATTTTCCCGAGGCAGCTAAGCATTTAAGTTTCTTGATCCAGCGCCATCTGCAAGTGGATATTTGAAACCTTGTTAAAAACATGAAACTAAAAAGCCAATGCCAGTCTAAATGGAATGATGTGAAAAAAGCAATTCTGCTTGGAGCAAAGAGAACTTTGAGTCTCAGATCTCAGCCCCTCTCCGGTTTTGACACAGTTGAAAGCCTTTGGCAAGCAAGCTGGGAAGCCTATAAGAAAAACTAGAGCTGCCCAAGAGACATGTAAATGTCATTTTTCTTACATAAAAATACTGTTTTAAAATCACATGGCATGTAACCCCATTTCGGCACTATAGACAATTGCTTGGCTTTCTAACATTTTAAACCTGTCAGCACTTGTGAATTAAACTAAACTGAATTAAGGCCACTTTAATTCTGATTAACAGCATCCACACAGGGATTGACTGGGATTTAACTAACCCACTTCAAATTTATGCCTTTTAATTGATTTGGATTATTTTTCCTGGATGTCCCTGTGTAGACAAGCCCTAATCCACTTTTTCATTCTCATTTTTCTAGCTGAAAGAAAAACTGTCAGATTGTCATTTTAGACTCTGTATTGCAGAGCAGGGTGACACTGGAAATACGGCATGGGTATGCTATGTGAGGCTATACTAAAAAATCTGGTTCACAGCATATTTTATATATAGAATATTTGACATATAATCTATAACAACACAGTTTGAATGCATCCAATGAAGTGAGCTGTAGCTCACGAAAGCTTATGCTCAAATAAATTTGTTAGTCTCTAAGATGCCACAAGTACTCCTTTTCTTATTACAGTTTCAATAGTAATTACAGACAAAAAAACTTATATTAAAAGAACATTAAGGCCACAAGGTCAAGCAGTGAAAAGTTAGGAACTGTGGAATGAAGGTTGTCTGTGCTATCTTAATTCAGCCTTCTAGTGTGTATGGCTCACAAACCCCTTTGAGTAAGCTTTGGTAAGGAACAGTCAAAGCAGAGGGGAAGAGAAGGGACTGGGAAGTGGTGAGCAGAGGTAGAGTAGAGAAGGAAAGTAGAAGGAGGGAAGAAAAACTGGATTAATTCACAGTTCATTCTGAGAGACAATATTTCACATAAAATTTCTTTTCAATTTTTCCCTACTGGGCTGTGGGGGTCAAGTGAGGGAGAACAGAAAATACAAAGGTTTCTTTTTTTCCCCTGGAAGTTTCCAGTTTTTTCCCCCTGGACCCTCGCATCTCTAGCTACAGTCTTTAATTACATATCCTACTTTTTGGTTAATAAAAAAGCTGCTTAAGCCCAATCAAAATGGGATACTTTTGTTATTCCAAAAGGAGAGTTTCCACACACAGACTTGCACTGAAATAACAAACAGTATGAATTAAAACCAATTTAGTTATTTCGGTGCAAGCTTGTGTGTAGAGCGTGCATGAGGGACCCAGAGGGATTAGAAACGTAGGCAGGAAATAAGAGAATGTGATTCCACCTGGAAAAATGTTATCTATTATGTCTGGAGGAAAAAAAATTCCCATAGCCTGAGTCTCAGTGGGAGGGAGAAACCTGGGAAGGAGGAAGACCTGAGAGAGATGGCGGGATGGTAGCAGGCAGCAAATTGAACAGGCAATGACAGTGTCATATGGCTGTATGAAAGGCCAAGCAGCTTTGGGCTTTGTAGTCAGAGGCATAATGTCCTAGAGCCCCCCTGTCTATGCATATGGAATATTGTGTTGAGTTTGGGGCACCTCCTTGCCAGAAAGATACTGGCAATTTGGGAGGAATTCAGAGAGCAATAAAATGAGCAAGGGGCTGGAGGGAGTTATGGGGAAAAATCAGTAGCGCAAAAACTGTGTAGCTGAGTTAAGGGATGGCCGTAGGGCATGGGGGGACATACTAAGCATTTGTAAATAGCTGAGGGGAGTAACCACTGAGCACTAGATTGCCCTCGTCCTGGCAGGGGTGCATACTTATTGTCCAATTGTGAAGGGACTTTTACAACTCTTTCTGATGGCTCTGAGCAGGGTGTGAAGGCATGGTGATGAAAACACCTGAGACCTGTCTACCCTGGAGCTAGCACTGCTGGAGCTGCACTGCCTGGAAATTTCATGCCCAACTGTTGCCAGCACAGATGCAATCTTAGTGCTTGGTTCAGCTCCCTTCACCCTGAGTGATGCTGGTCCCAGCCCTGTGCTCCCTGCTGGTCTGGCCTGGTGGGGAAAGGAGCAAGTGCAACTTTGTGATGCGGAATCCTCTCCTTGGAGAAACTGCCCATTCCTTCAGCCAAGGGGCTATCAGGTAGAATGCAAATGGAAATACGGATGTATTCTTGGCCCAGACTCTGACTCTAATCCCTCCACTAATGAGCGACTGGAAGGATGGAGCTGGTGTTGATAACAGAGCAGAATCCCCAGGAGGCTTGTTCCCTGAATCCCAGCAATGCCGAGACTTGGACATCTGAGAAGAACATAGTGTAATTCCCCAGCATGGCCGTAATGGTCCATAAACCAAGGATGGGGCAACAGCACATTAGGGGGAGTAAGAGGAAACCTAATTAAAGCAGAGCTCATGGAGCCAAATGCCAGGTTCCCTCTGAGCTTCAAGCTGCAAATGAAACTCTATTGGGGAATGTCATTTTAAATTAAAACACCCAAAGTCCTCTTCAATCTGTAGCATTTTTAGGAAGATCGGGAGATTTCCCAGCATTTCTACTTTCTAGATTTCTACTTTCCTAGATTCAGGGCAGAAAAGAGGCCACTTCCACCCCACACACCCCTGTGTTTGTGGAGCAGCAGCCTCTCTCTGCCCCTCCTGCAGTTTGCAAATAGAGAGACCCTCTCAGTCCCAGCTGTGCCCAGCGTAAATGGGGGAGGATGTTACTTATTTCCCTGCCTCCCGAGGGGGTGTGTGGGTGTGGAGATGAATCGGCTGATCTGTTTGTTCAGTGCTTTGAAGCTGGGAAGCCCAATGGCGGGGATGGGTGTTGCTAGTGAACAAGATGCAAATGTGACTAAACGTGCTTGTTTTGTCTCTGTGTGACATGGAGATGAGTGACCCTCTCCCGTGAACCCAACAGGAGCATTTCCTCTGGTTAAGGCCTCGCCTATGCAGTATGTTTTCAGCAGGGCGGGATTGGGTCCCCAGCCCACTGTCATTGGATCCCACTCTGGCAGCCGGGGTCTCTGGAATGGGATGCTCAGCCTGCTGTGTTTGTTTGCAGAGGGCCTGCGCGCATTGGGTTCAGGCGGGCTTTGCTTCCATCATGTCTTTGTACTCAATCTGTTTCCTTTCTCCAGTGCCTGCCAGGTTGGGCCCCTCCTGCATGCTGCGCTGTGAAGTTTCTCATTAGGGCATGTGCTTGCTCAGAACCGTAGTCAGGAGCCATGCCTAGGCGTGGGGAGTTTAAAGTGCTGGCTGCACTGGGAGCCCACATTTGGCTTAGGCTTAGTGATCTTTATGGAATACCAGGGGAGCCCAAGCTTTGCCCATCCAAGAGCTGCGCTGGCATCGTAGCATGAACCAAGGGCCACTCTTAGACCTGGTTTACACAGCTTTTGTACCGGAATAACTATTTCAGATGGGGTGATTTATTTTTATCAGAGTGGTTATATGGGCACAACCTCTTGTGTGGACGCTGTTATATTGGTATAAAGGTGCCTTATGCCAGTATAAATTATTCCCCTTCAGGGATAGCTATACTGGTATAAAACACCTCTCTATCAGTATAACTGTGTCCACACTAGGGGGCTGTACTGCTTTACCTATGCCAGTGTAGCTAAAGCAGTACAGCTTGTGTGTGTAGATAAGTTCATAATATGCATGAAATGAAGCCAACTGGAGCAACTCATTATTAATGAATGCTGCAGCCTATGGGGACAACAGGTTCCAGCATGCAATGCCCCATCTGTAACTGAACAGCCTGGCCTGAGGTCTCTACCAGCTCCATCTCTGTATTGGAGCTGAGGATGGCTGAGGACTGTGTTGTGAACCCCATCAGCAGCATTTGGACTGCACTTTGCCTGTTGGGTCGAGCAGATTTCAGATGTCCTTGTGTTTTGTCTTCAGGGGGTCACAGTTCTGTCCATCCTGTGGATCAGCCCCAATATCCAGTAGAACCAGTTAGAAACAAAGGCAAATCCTTCCTCCTGGCAGCAACAGCTGTGTGCCATGTTCTTGAATCCCCTTCCTGTGCCACCTTCATGTCATGCAAGTGTTGCTCCCCTCCTGAGGAAGCTGGGTTTCTGCTATGGGGTCAGCTCTTTTGCTCACTACTGGAGCAGCCAGCCAGCCAGAGAACAAAGGAAACGTAGAGCTTGTCTACACTACGCAGCTTTTAGAGACAAGGCTGTGTCGACACAGCCTTGTCACTAAAAGTCAGCGTGTGTGAATGCTCTTTTGTGGTATTTTTGTCAGCACTTTTGCCGACAAAATACTTCCAGCCCCACGAGCGGCATAAGCTTTGTCGGCATGAGAATGCTCCTGCCGACAAAGCTGCATTCACACTGCTGCTTGCTTCAGCAAAACTTTCGTCTTTCGCGGGGGGCTTTTTAAAGTACCCCTGAAAAACAAAAGTGTTGGCGACAACTGTGCAGTGTAGACATACCCTTAGTCGCAGGCTCTCTTTCTTCCTTCTCAGCCTGTGGAAGAAATAAGTAGATTAGCAAATTTTTGTTTGCTTGTTTATGTTTAGGCTTGATAGAATTTGATTTTTTTAAAATAATTTCAACAGATAATATGGATGTCTAATTTTTTTTTCTATTTTATCTATTTAAATTTTCACAGTTGCAGGAAATTATGGGGTGGGGGTCGGACAACAAAGCAGGTCACTCAATAATTATTTAATGACAGTAGATATTGATTTCAAAAAGTAAAAGCTTTGTAACCATTAAAACACAAAATATCAACATCACATGTCAAAATATACAAAGTAAATAGCCTTCCATCAAACCCAATACGTTCTCACACAGCATTTCTCTCACTTTGTCATGGGTCTGCAGCTGTGGGAGGGAGGCCATTTTATTTAGAGAGACATTTGTTGTTGCCTTCTTTGGTGCTTGTAGAGTGGGTGAGCGAGCTAGCTGGTGCCATTGTCAGGCACGAACAGGTCCCAGTGGGCATGGAACATAACGGTACAACTATGTTGAGGTATTTAATGCCTATTTTGCTTCAGTCTTCACTAAAAAGGTTAATGGTGCCAGATACTAAATGCAATTAATATTAACAACAAGGGGAAAGGAAAGCAAAGCAAACCAAAATCAGGAAGGAACACATTAAAGACTATTTAGATAAGTGAGACGTATTCAAATCAGCAGGGCCTGATGAAATTCATATGAGGGTGTTTAAGGAACTAGCTGAAGCAATCTCAAAACCATTAGCAACTATCTTTGAGAACTTCTGGAGGACAGGTGAGGTCCCAGAAGACTAGAGAAGGGGAAACATAGTACCGATCTTTAAAAAGAGGAACAGAGAGGACTGGGGAATTATAGATCAGTCAGCCTAACTTTGATACCTGGAAAGATATTGGAACAAATTATTAAACAATCAAGTTGTAAGCACCTGGAGGATAACAAGGTGATAAACAATAGCCAACATGGATTTGTCAAAAACAAATCATGCCAAACCAACCTAATTTACTTCTTTGTCAGGGTTCCTAACCTAATGGATGGAAGCTGTAGATGTGATATAATCTTGATTTCAGTAAGACTTTTGACACAGTCCCACATGACATTCTTATAAGCAAACTAGGGAAATGTGGTCCAGATAAAATTACTATAAGGAGGGAGCACAACTGGTTGAAAGATTGTATTCAAAGAGTAGTTATCAATGATTTGCTGTCAGACCCAGTACTGACCTCTGCAGGACCCCACCAGAGATGCCCCACAAGTCTATTTAATATATTTATTAATGACTTGGATGATAGAGTGGAGAGTGTGCTTATGAAATTTGCAGATGACACCAAGCTGAGAGGAGTTGCAAGCACTTTAGAGGGCAGGATTAGAATTCAAAATGATCTTGACAAATTGGAGAATTGGTCTGAATTCAACAAGATTAAATTCAATAAAGACGAGTGCAAAGTACTTCACTTAGGAAGGAAAAATCAAAGCTACAAAAATGGGGAATAACTGGCGAGGTGGTCAGACTGCTTAAAGGGATCTGGGGGTTACAGTGGATCACAAATTGAATATGAGTCAACAATGTAATGCAGTTGTGAAAAAGACTAATATCATTCTGGGGTGCATTAACAGGAGTGTTGTATGTGGGAGGTAATTGTTTTGCTCTCCTTGGCACTGGTGAGGTCTCAGCTGGAGTACAGTGTCCAGTTCTGGGTGCCACACTTTAGGAAAGTTGTACACAAATAGGAGAGAGTCCAGAAGAGAGCAACAAAATAAGAGATTTAGAAACGTTAACCTTTCCTCATAGGTCAAAAAAACAACTGAGCATGTTTAGCTTTGAGAAAAGAAGACTGATGGAGAGACCTGATAAGTCTTCAAATATGTTAAGGGCCGTTATAAAGAGGATGGTGATCCATTGTTCTCCATGTCTGCTGGTGGTAGGACAAGAAGTAATGGACTTAATCTGTAACAAGGGACATTTAGGTTAGATATAGGAAAAAACGTTCTATGTATCAGTGTAGTTAAACTCTGGAATAGACTTCCAAGGGAGGTTGTGGAATCCAGTGATGGGGATTCAGAGGTTTTTGAAAACAGGTAGAACAAACCCCTACCAGGGACGGTCTAGGATTAATTGGTCCTGCCACAGTGCAGGGGGCTGGTTTTGATGACTTCTTGAGGTCCCTTTCAGCCCTACGTTTCTATGAGTCTATCTACAGGAGCAGTGTGCCTGTACTTAAGAGTCTCGAAGAGAAGGGAGGCTTAAGTGGTATTGAAGGAATGTGCAGATGAATGCTTGTGCCCCATAAAGTCAGTAAAAGTCTTAATAGAACTCTAGGGCCAGCAGCTGGATCCACTGTTCATACATGGTAATGGCAGCGTCTTAACAAGGTACCAGTTTGCCCTGGTACTGAGAAAAAACATACGCTACAGTTTCCAGAGGTAAAAGACCTGGGATTTTGGTAATGAACCTTGAGCCCATGGGATAGGGTGAGACCTAATAGGGTGAGGTCCCTACCCATCTTTCTACACCCTCAGAGCGAGTTGAGTCCTGGGGGGAGGCTGAGGAGCATCTGGCCTCATTTTGCTGCTGTATCCAGATGGATTCAGAGTCTGACAAAGGGGAAGTTTCTGGTCTGTAGGCACTTGAGGCTTTCTAAGCCTAGCAGCCTTCGGTCCCTGTGGACATGGACATTGGTGTGATGAGATCTGTCTGTACTGCTCTGGTTCTTTAGTGGAAAATCAGAGATTGCGAAGCATTACAGAGAGGTAAGTGATTCCCTGGCTCACCCTGTGCAGAGTGGAGCTGGGAGTGTGTCTGGCTGAAGGGATGGGCAGATGGACAGGGCTGATACTGAGGAGGATGTTGATGTTATAAGACAGAGGTGAATCTGCCTGTAGTTCTGGCAGATTGTCAGGAGCTGAGTGTCACTCAGCTGCTGTCCTGGCTCAGAGCTCTTCTCTTGGAGCTGTTTGCACAGACTCTGGCCTGAAGAAGCCAGGATGGAATTACCAGCACATTAGTGGGGTGTGTCATTAGAAGGCCCTTACTCTGGGGCCCTGTGTGGGGAAGGCCACATGGCCCATCAACCCTCTTGTATGGGGGTCTGTGACCCTTGGCCTCGACAGATCTATCTGAACTGAAGGAGCCAGTTGAGTGCTTGTTGTCATACTGACTGCACAGTGCTGGTCCCATGTGTGCTTAATATCTTCTCCCTGTGCTGTCCAGTAACCACTCTCCACACTCAGTACCTCCTGCTGGTTCTGCCAGTTGCTCTTGGTTAGGCGTTGATTAGGCAGATGGTGAGGCAACATGGACTAAAATGCCAACAATACCCATGTGGTACCTGGCTCTACAAACCTTCACACGAGCTCTCCAAAGGCCTGGCCTAGATCAGCAAGTGGACGAAGAGCTGGATGAAAGCTGAATCCAGGAAAGACGGAGGTGATTGTGATGCATTTACCCACAGTGCCTCGGATGAATCACTGCCATCTGCTTACAGTGTGAGAATGCCTTGTCTGTGCCCCCAGGGAAGCCCTCTCCACTTACTGGCTGCTGGCAACTCAGGTGCTCTATTCTGGGCTCCATAAGCCCTGCTCTTTCCCAATGCAGGCTAGCAAATTACACACCCAACTTTGTTACACTTGAGTGCCCAGTCCCTTATCTTCTGGATACCTGCAATGGTCACCATTTCACTGCCTCCAGGGAAGCAGTGAGCCCCAGTTCCCTGGTTTCACCTCAGTTCAACGCTCTCCTTACCTCAAGGCTCTTAGAGGTGTCTATAGTAAAACCAACTGGACACTTACTTAGCAGGGCTTGAGACAGGGATTCAAACAAAAACAAGAATAAGGGTTTAAAAACATAAGGTTACATGTAAAAGAAAAACAAAATGCAATTTGTAGCCTATGCTTGTTAACAAGTTACTTCCCTGTCTGATAAGGTATTTCTCTCCCAGGGGTTAGTTCTTACAGCGCTTGTCCAGTTTGAAAAGCTGGGGTCCACCTTTCATGAGGCACCCCCCCGGCAGAGTCTCTCTTCTGTAGTGGCTAATAACTGGTGCTCTTTCTTCATCTCTTACATAGTTACAGACTACTGTCTCTTACCCCAGGGGGTGCCCTTTATCAGAGACTTTTCTTGGGGGTGCTTGTGTCTCTGTAAATCCTCAAGCCTCCACCAGGCCCAGACTGAAAACAAAGTGCTGTCTCCACACGTGTTCACCACTCTCAACATTGATTGAATTAGCCCTGAGACCTGCCTCACTCAGGAGACAAGTTTTGCTTCAACAGTTTTGAACCCCAATATCCCATGTGTTATGTAACTCTACAGTTATTTCCTGTGCAAACATCTTGCAATACCCATGACAATCAGCTAGTTCTTAGCTTTCAGCAGAGGCTGCACATGACCCCTGCCGGTGAAATATTGAAGAAGCTGGTTGGACACCTGTGTATGCCTGTGTCACACTGATGTGGTGGGGAGAGGAGAAGCACTTGGAGGAATTTTCCACCTCTACGACATCGCCCTACTGAGGGCATCTACCCTCAGACCATTAAGGTAGGCCACAGCCTGGTGTCCGCCTAGATTCCTCACAGCTTCTAGATACCCAAATAGCTGTGATCATGAAAAATGCCCTCTTCTATCTCCACCTGTTAAGAAGACTAGCCCACCTTCTGTCAGATGCAGACTCAGCCTTGGTGGTCCAGGCTTGGTCTTGTAATTCCCTATATCTTGCAATAAAATTGCTGACCTTTAAAAAAGCCGTAATTAGTTCAGAAAGCAGCAGCCTGACTGCTCAGCAGCACCAGCCTCCAGGAGCCTATCAACCCAGTACTCCGCTCTCTGTTCTGGCTCGCCGCAGAATGCAGGGTCAAATTCAGGGGTTCAGTCCTCAACCTTAAAGTTTTTCATGGGATGGATCCAAGTTGCCTTGTCTATGCAGGAGACAGAATTTTCTCGGGGCTGGTCCAAGACTGGAACAAACTCCCCAGGAGCCAAAGACCATCACAAACCTCACCTCTTTCCTCTCCAAGCGTAAGGCACGCTTCTTCGACCTGCCTTCTCTAACATAAACACAGAGAGGCATGTACCTAAGGGGGGAAAGTGACCACCAGCACAACCCTACCAAAACAAAACATTTCAGCATATACAATTCTCCTTTTGGGAGAGGGCACCAATCATATAGATGTTAGCCACCTCACTTAATGCAGTTTATCTGGGAAGGTGCTCAGGGGCTACAGTGACATGATAGAATCAGAACCTCTATAGGATACCTGAGGGACCAGCTCGCCCTATGTTTTTATTTCCTGCAGTGGCAGCCACGTTCCACTGGTGCAGTGGAGCCATCGCCCTTAGGAGTGAAACTCCTGTGTTCAGGAGACTGAGCTTTGTCAGCAACTCGCCATTGGATCTGGATCCCGGGAGCGATCAGGATGAGCACAAACATCAGCACCTTCAGAGCAGAATGCCATTGCCACTTCGACCCAGCCTTCCCACAATAACACCGCAAGTGTTAGCCAGGTGCTCATATATCACTGTGGTGGGTTCCCTACAACAACTCAGAAGGAGGGAGGCTGTCCCGGGAGGCTGTCCCACGTGCGGTTTCTGTCACATGTGCTGGGCCTGACTGGAGAGTGCTGTTAGCAGCCCTGACAGATGACGAACAGGGAAACCAGCTGCTTGGCAGCCAGTCCCATTTTGTAAAGGAAGAGACCATTGTCTGTAGGCAAAGGCTCCAAGCTGCAAAGAGCTGTGCTGGCCATGTGCCTGGCTGGAAGTGTGGAAATGAATAACAGTGCTGAGGGATGGATTCTGAAGGATTGCCTGAGGCTAAAGCCCTGGGCCTTTACTGTCTCACTGCATAATCCCTGGGGCTGTCCCATCCTCATAAGCTTCCGGGCCTGTCCTTTGAACAGGTGTGGGCACGGACAGTGGTTGCACAAGCTCCCCAATTGCCTCTCAGCCCCTACTCTGGCCCAAAGCAGCCCCAGCTAGCAGGGAGAGGGTATGTCACTATTTTCAGCCCTTAGTCTCACTGCTGGGACATTCAGCAAGGGGCGAGGGGGAATGTGGTTTTTGCGATTCGGACCGCTGGGAACTGGACTGAGACTCAACTCCTGTCACGTATCCAGGGACACCAAGTGGCTGCAAGAGGGTGATGATTTCTAGCCACTACTGACTCAGGCTGCATTTAAACAGATGAACTCCAGATGAAAGGTTCCATTCCCCAACCTCTCTGAGCCAGTCAACCTCCTGACCTGTGGCTTGATTGTAGCTGGAGCTCTAAAGGTGAAAAGCTCTTTTCTGTTCCCTGACCTTGAATCTGAACCAGCCAGTAAGCCTGATGGGGGGCTGGATTTGAACTGGCAAACAGAGCTGGAAAGAGACTCCCTGCTAGTTGCTTTCTGTGACTCCCGCAGCGGACGGACGTGTTACCTAGCTTAATGTACAAATCCTGGAACGCATCTGCCTATAATGGAATCAAATAAACAAGTTAATTCAAAGCAAATCAACATCCCCCCTGCCACGCACAGACACAGATCCTTCTCTGTAAACAGGATCCTAGCTGGCTGCCTTTTCCCCCATCGCTTTTCATGCAGGCTGTCTTGTTCCATTTTTATTTGCCTTTTGCAGGATAGGTGCTGGCCCCATGTGATGAGCACATCTCACAACTTTTATTCCTAACAGCAACATTCATCTCTTTTTTGAAAAGTCCATTCATATGGGTGTTTTAACTGCATGTAACCCTTCTGCCCATCAGAGTTGGCAGCAACAAGGGCCGGGTTCAGTATCTAGGGTTCCGTTCCAATACCACCATGCAAAACCAGCTTGAGCCCCCAACCAGTGACCTGGGACAAATATATACCACCACCACCACCCCCGGCGCCTCCAAGAGGCAATACTTCCCCTCTCGCAAGCACAGAGACTGAGTGTAGCAAAAGCCTTTTAATAACAGAGAGAAACAATGTGGCATTATGTTGGGGAAACACCACCAACAGGAATCATAACACAACCCATGAGCAAAAACCCACCCCAAGCAAATTGGGCTGTGTCCTCTCTCTTTGGTTCTTGCTTGAGTCCAGCAACCCAAAAGTCACCCAAAGTTCCAAAAGTCCAGCAACTCCAAAGTCTCTGTCCTTGTTGAGTCCAGAGTTCAAAAGTTCATCTGCAGAGTTTTAACACCCCCTCCCCCCGAGCCTGTGTGGAAATCAGGGGTGGGGTGGAATAAAGGGTTACCTACGTGCTCTGACAGCCAACTGCCCCACCTCTCCGTGGGTTTCTGCTACAGCTTTCATTACCAGCAGCCGCTCCTCTTCAGTAGCCATCCTGCAAGCCACTCATCAATATATTTTCAGGCCCCCTACTACTTAACACAGTACTCAGTGATTTCAGCTCATAGTAGGGGAGCCCCAGTGCTGGTACACCATTAGCCCAAAAATGAATTCAGCTCTGCAATCTGTAACCAGACTCCTAGTAAAATCAAAATTAGCTCTGCTATTACACAGTAGAGAAATAAGATGGTACAGTTGCCATTTAAAACCCTCAGAAGGGGCACAAAGTACAAATACCTGTCCCCAGCCTTTTTCCCTTTGCTGAGTTTTGGAACCCATGTCTCTTGCCTAGCTCCTTAGTTGATGGTGAGTCCCTCCATCATAGCAAAAAGCCAAATACAGTTCCACTGTCCTTGATTCGCATAATCAGGATAATAACACTTTATACTTCCTGCCCCGATAACAGAGAAACTGGGGATTCCACAGCAGCCAAAGTGATCATCTAGGTGGGGTGGGTGTGCCTATGCAAATGAGATCAGCCCCTGAAGTTCTTTTCCACAACCTGCCACAACTCACCACCAGATGTCAGGGTAGAGCTCATCCTGACTCTGCTTACATACACAAATTGGTGTTTCTGAAAATCCCTGGAGTTGTCCCTCAAAACAAGAGGTCATATGCCAGACAGAGGAAAGAGCATGGCCACTCCCTACTTGTGGCACGTGTGCTTCCTCCCTCAAGGATGATAGGTGCTCAGTATGTTTTGAAGTACAGGGGCTATAGTTTCTATTAGTTCATGTCACTGGCCTGGTCCTCTGTGCTGCTATCCAGAGAGCCCCTGCTGCCCAGGGCTGAAATTGCTCTACAATGAACCTATTACCAAGGCAGTGGGTGTCATCATGCTTGCTTCATGAGATCTCAGAGTGTCCCTTCTTTTGGGGTGCTCCCATATATACTCTAGAAGCTTTTAGAGTTCTGGCCACACATGGCCAGAGTAGGTCATTTATGGATAATAAGAAGGCGCAGATGTCTGTTGTTAGACCTCCAGGCACTTGCCATTGTGTGTGAAGCTCCCAGGAATGTCATATGGCTTCCAGCTCTTCCCTTGTCACCCAGATGGCCTTATTGGAAACATATGGCCTCATCTTAATGACACCTATGAGAGATGTGGGAACATTGGATGGGCTTTTCCCAAAAGGGCTGTGTTAGCAAACTGGGGCATTCATACCTGTGTGCAGAACATCCCCCCTGTTCTGAGATCTGCAGGCTAGCCATGCCATGGCTTCTGTGGGAGATCAGGGCTGGGTAGGACTGTATGAATTTCTCATGGGAGATGCTTGGAGAGACTGAAGGGGAACACTAGAAGAATAGCAAAAATGCATATTTATGTAGATGTGTCAAAAAAAACTGAGGGAAAGATTTCAAGAACAAACACTGCTTGGAAGGGCCAGCATGTTGGTGTCTTGATATAGACTCAGTCCTGGCTGGTCTTCTACTGTCTGTATGCCACTGGCTGCTCCTCACCATGGGAGAGTCTAGCTGGCCGCAGCTCTCTTGAGCGCTGTACTGTCACATAGGGCTCCCAACTTCACTGTTGCTCTCTGTATGAAATGAGATGGAGGCAAGAAGCCGAGCCTAGACTGGATGTTAAGGGACGTGCTGACTGTGACATTGGATGTGGGGACTGGATGTTGTGGGACCCCAACTTGGCTTTATATTTCATCACCCAGCGCTCATGGAAAGAACAAATTGTAATTTGTTTACATAGATTTATGAAAACCAGATCCTAGTGCTCAGCCCAAGTGCTGGGAGCACCTCATGGATCTGAAAACTCACAATCCTTAAAAAATCACATTAAACTACTTAAAGGGAAATAAAAACTGGATGTGGGCCTTTGTGCTGCTTCATGAAAAAGGCCTAAAATGTGTTGTTAAAATATTTTTTTTTATTTTTACCTTAGAAATTCATTAGAGGTTTTGTCTGCCCTGAAAGATGCAATGGCCTTGTCTCTTTCTAGTCTTTTTCCTAAAATTTCCCACTATTCACACTTCTGGTGAGTTCCACCAGTGGTAGCAAAGTTTGCAGCTGTAGTGTAGACAAGACTCTCAGGGCTGTTGGCATTTTACCACAGTGTCAACAATGTTGTGCTTTTAAAACACTGAGGTTCCCAAAATTACTAACACAAGGGGAGGGGAACCTAGAGTAGACAAGGATTTGGTCATCTGTTTCCCCCAAGGGATTGAGCTGAAATGGAGACGCCCAGCTAGGTATTTCCTCACATTGTGAATGCTGTCACCCATGTCTCCTTCTGAACCCTCCTAGTGGCCTCTTGCACAGAAACAAGAGAACATTTGCTCCTAATCATGCTCTGGGTCCTTCTGAAATGCTAATCATGCTCTGGGTCCAACTTCAAACCAAGTCCATCTATTCTTGCTAAGGACCACAGCCTTGGTAACACCACCTCATTGTCAACCACAGCCACAGGCTTCATAGCATAAGCACAGACATGCTGCCTTCATCCATAGCCAGGAGGAGATCATCAACCAACAGTACTAGTGCCATTTCTGTCCCTTACCCAGGTCTAAGCACAGACAGACCATCTTAGGGGAATCTGAAGATTGCAGATATTGCCACAAGAATCCTCAAGAATCTTTCTTTAGAGATTAGATACCTGACAATAGCAGGCAAGATCATTAGCATCAAGAGTTGGTTTCTTGTGTTAAGGTCTCACGAGAGCCTCCTAGAGGCCACCTGACACTAACATTCTTCTTGAACAAAGGGCCCACTGTCTTGCTGCTGGCCTTTAGCAGCCCAGAGGGAGCTGGTTCCATTACACATGTAGTGACCTGAAGCACCCCAGTGCCTTTTTGACCACAGCTACACTTTGAGCAGAGGTTTTCATTGACTTGGCTATAGTGATGCCCTGGTCTCCTTCCTGAGTGGTTACAGTTAACTCAGAACCCCGCAATGTGTGTGAGTAATTAAAATGACTACTTCAGACCTGCATTAATTTGCATTACTCAACACTGAATCCCATCTGCCCTGGTGCTGCCCATTCACCTACCTTTGTGAGGTCTCTGAGGAGTTTCTCACCATCCTCTGTAGTTCTGCGTAACCTAAGTAATTCTGAGTTAACTACAAGTGCTGCTGCCTCTTTGTTCATTTCCTTTCCCAGATCAATGATAAATACATTTAAACAACAGTCCCAGCATAGAACCTCGGGGCACTCCACTGTTAAGCCTTTGCCATGCTGAAAATTGACCAATTATTCTGACTCTGTTTTCTGTCACTTAGCCAGTTTCTGGTCTGTGACAGAACTTAACCTCTCACTTTGTGATTACTCAGTTTAATGGCCTCTTGTGAGGAACTTTGTCAAAGTCTTTTTGAAAGTCCAGATAAACTGTGTTAACCAGCTCTCCATTAGCCACTCTTTTGCTGACATGCTCACAGGATTCTAGCAGCTTAGAGAGGCATGCTTTTTCTTTACAGAGGCCCTGCCGTTTTTCCCTATCATGTCCACCTCTGCAATTTACAAATCTATTTTTAATTACCAACTCAGCCAGTTTACAAAGTACTGACGTAAAGCTCACCGGTTTGTAATTCCTTGGATCGCCTAGTGGTTTTTTTTTAAAGATCAGTACAGACGCTCCCCGGGTTATGCAAGACCCGACTTATGCAAATCCGCACTTACGGAAAAAAATCCATAAGCTAGAAATAGGAGTTTTTTTGTTGTTGGTTTTTTTTTTTGTGTAATATGTTCCCGACTTACACAAAATTCGAGTTACGCAAGGCGTTCCAGAAGGGAACGATTGCGTAAGTTGGGGAGCATCTGTACAGCATTTGCTATGCTTCAGCCCTCCCAGTATAGAAGCTGATTTTAATGAAAGAATGCATATTTTCATTAGCAACTCAGTCACTTCATTCTCCAGTTCCTGCAAAAAAACCCCAAACCCTCTTGGGTGAATGCCATCTGGGCCTGCAGACTTCTGGCTTTATAATAAATCTGTTTCTTCATAGATTCATAGAGTTTAAGTCCAGAATGGACCATTAGATCATCTAGTCTGACCTCATGTACATCACAGGCCATCAAATTTCACCAAGTTATTCCTATATTGAGCCAAATAAATTATGTTTGACTAAAACATATCTTCCAGAAAGGCATTCAGTCTTGATCTGAAATCACAGAATATGGAGGATCTGCCACTTCCTTGGTAGTTTCTTTACAACAGTTTGCTCACTATTTAAAATTTTGTGCCTTATTATTTCTAACTTTGTCTGGCTTCAGCTTCCAGCCATTGGTTCTTGTTATGCCTTTCTCCAATAAATGTAAGTACACTTTGATACCTGGAGTCTTCTCCCCATGAAGGTACTTCTATGCTGTAATCAAGTCATATGCTGACAAAGGCAGCGTGCTCCTGGTGGGTTGGTGTTGTTGGTCAGCAGAGGGGAGCCAGCATGACAGCAAAGGTTTGTGATAGGAGCAGTGGGAGATGTTAACCCAAGAGCTGCTGGATGCAAGAAGCTCTGTGCTGGGGACCAGAATGCCTCTGCGATGGGCAGTAAGGAGCATGGCCTTGGAAGTTGGGAGCAGATTTGTACTCTCCCTGCTTGGCTTCTGCAAAATGCCCAAACCCATGAACCCCCAAAGCTGTAAATGCACCAGTGGGAGTTTGGTCCCTGTAAAGTTTCCCTCATTCATGACTTTTATGGGCTGTGTGTTTTGTTTATTTCCTTGGCCCAGCTCCTCTCCAGGCCAAGTCTCTGATCTTGTCAGTGCCCAGGACTCAGGTAGGGTTGAGGACTCATTCCCCAAGGAAGCTCCCATAGTGAGAGGAACTTACATAGAGACACTTGTGTCTGGAGTGAAAAGGGTAGATAAGAGGAGCTACAGGATTTTCCTCCATCAGCATGGTCCCATCTGATATAGGCATCCCCCACTGTAGTGATGGAGCTGGTTCCTAGAGGCTCAGGGCTTTCCTTATGCTAGGAGAGAATTACTTTATTTCATGAATGATTTATCAGAGGGTGAGTGGCTTGTACTGGGCTAACAGGGGGAGGGATAGCTCAGTGGTTTGAGCATTAGCCTGCTAAACCCAGGGTTGTGAGTTCAGTCCTTAAGGGGGCCATTTGGGATCTGGGGCAAAAATTGGGGATTGGTCCTGCTTTGAGCAGGGGGTTAGACTAGATGACCTCCTGAGGTCCCTTGCAACCCTGGTATTCTATGAACTCAGCAAGGCTGCACAAATGGTATGTATGACTGCAAACCCCCTCCAAGGATCAGGCTGCAGATGCTCCAAGATGCCACCTCACCTGACTCTGTACCAATCATCCAGTGGATGCAGGTGTTTGTGTATTAGCCCCAACTTGGGTTCCTTATTGGAATGCTTCCCTTTTTACAAGACATAAGAGAGATCAGGCTGGCCTAAGCAGCAGACTGACCAGCTCCAGAGGCAGCTCCCTTCTTCCTAGCAGATTTTAGGCTGCTCTTCTGCATAGCTGTCTCCAGAGCAATTAATTTAAAACAGGCACAAGCGAGAACATCAGTTGTAACAATGTGCCATTTTTGTCTGTTTGCAGGAGCTGGCATGTGCAAGTGTGACTGACTCAAAGATAACTAGCTTCTGGGCTGCTGGATTAAACTCTAGTACACCCCATATTATCCCATAGCACTGAATCTGTTCCCTGCCTCAGTAGGACTGTTGCAGGGCTGCTTCTTATTTGCTCTGCTACTGTGAGTGAGCAGTTAGTGCTGCTCTGTGTGTGCCTCTGCACAGATGCTCTGGCACACAGGTCTTAGGTCCAGAGAACTGTTTGTCTGGAGCACGTGGGATGAGAAGAACTGGGTCTCATGTTTGGTGCCCATCTGGTTGCTGTGGTATGGTCTTCCATTTCTCTGCTGGGCGTTGGACAGACAGGCAGGCAGGCAGACAGAAGGACCTGCATAGGGCTGGCACTGCAGGCGGAGAGGACAGTGAATAAGAGGCTGGGAGCAGCTGTTGCCTCTCCTTGCACGTTTCCCAGACTGGCTTTCTTGATTACTCTCAGCAGGTTCATCACCTGGCTGTACGGTGTTGGGGCATGGGGAATGGTTCCAGCATCATCTCTACTTCAGGTGTCCCCTGTGTTCATGGCATTCAAGCTGAGTGCACCAGAAGGGGAAGGGGGTTACCTCTGAGCATGGCCATGTGGGCAACAGGCTTTGTGTGACTGCCCAGGTGCTTGTGTGGCCAGGCAGGGGGTTTCTGTGACTGTTGCAGCCCATCAGGCTCAGTTCAGTCTGCAACCTCAGCCCTACTACAATCCATGCTGCAGCCTTCCTCGTGCCGCTGCAGTTTGCTCATCTCCTGGGGCTATGCTACCCTGCCCAGGGCCTGCAGGGACTCTGTAGCCCCCTGGTACTCACAGCAGCTGCATGCTTTCTTCAGAGCGTAAGACGTGGCTGCATGTGAAGTGTGGAAAGAAACCATTGTGCCCCCTGGGTTCGATGCCTTTATACTGAGATGTTTCCCAGGGAAGATGAGTGCAGCCTGCCAATTAGCATCCAAACATTTGTTTAGTGACAGAACCGGACTCTATTATTCTGTATTATATATTATATATTATATATATTATATATTCTGTATTATTCTGTATTCTGTATTAACTGTATTATTCTGGAGGGTGACAGGCTGCTACAACATGCAGAGATCTGAGCCAGGAAGTCCTGTGGGAGATGCATCAGGAGAGGCGCCAGGAGGTCGCTAGCATTGCGGTGAAATGGCAGGGTGGGCAGTGGTCTGGAGGGGGTGAAGAGCGAGCGCTGCTCACCCTGACTGGCAGACAGGAGGCTGGGGTTTCGAGCATAGCAGTGCGGGTTCGTATAGAACACACAGGGCGCAGCTGCAGGAGCACGGCATGGTCATCTGTAGTAAATATTCTTTTCCATAGAACTCAAGGAAGAATCGGCTCCCCCGTCTCCCAGCACACTGGGTCTTCACGCACTGTCCGGCGCTACCCAACTGGTAATACTCAGCTAACATCCAACGCTCTACCCAATGGGAATGGGCATGAACAGAGCAGCTCTGGACAACACGCAGCCTATCAAGAGCATATGCTGTCTCTCTGGGGTAAGACCTACTGGGCTGCCAGTATCTCTCAAGGGCCTCCTTGGGAGGGGCTGCATTTGCTGATGACACCAGAATGATAATCAGAGGGGTAGCAAATACACAGGAGGCCCAGATCATCTGCCTAGCACCTCATAGAGTGGAGGGGCTGCAGGCAGTACACTGGGATTCAGCTCTAGTGAGTGAGTGGAAAGTCCAACCCCAAGGAGAGGGAAGTAAGCAGCATGGAGAGAAACCTAGGGGTGGAGGAGGAGTCTGCGGCGAACAGCAAGTGCAGGAGATGGCTTGGGTGACAGGATATCAGTAAATGGAACCTATGCTCCTAGGAGCACAAAAACCAATAACGGGTGCATGCATGTGTGTGAACCGAGAGAAGGCATAGTGCTACTCACACTGCTCTGGAGCCAGCAGCGCCCTGGGATGGTGTTGCAGCTCTAAAGAGAGAGAGAAAGCTTGAGAAATAAAGTACGAATGCTGCAGGGATTGGAGAAGCCCCATTGCACAGGGATGGACTGAGGGAGCAAAATGCAGATGGTAGGGAAGAGAGAAGGCTTGGGGGACATGATAAATGCTCCCAGAGATAGTAACTTGGGATGGGAATTTCACACTCAGGACATTGGCTGAGTCAATTCTCTCTCAGTATAATCAGAGAGCAGGGATGCAGCAATTCTCTGCCCCCTGATTTGGCTGTGGATGTCTGATTTGTGTAACCTACAGGTGGTTATTTCTTTTGGCTGGCCCCCATAGGCCTAGTAAGGTGCAGAGGAGCAAGGCTGCTAGAGACAGCTTGTATGAGATTGCCGGGAGAGAACCCCACCCTGACACACCTAGGGAGGGTTCAAAGTGCCCTCTGCAGCTCCTAAATGGGGGCTCTCTCCTGTGGGCCTCCTGAGATGTGGGGTACAGAGTGTTCAGGTGGCGTCTAGCCGAATAGCTCCAGATTGTGGGCTGGCCGTGCCCTATTGCCCATTTGTTGCCAGCCAGCAGAGCCCAGCAGGCTTGGAGAGAGAGCCTGCTCCTTTTTCTGGTTTGAATAGTTTAACTATTTTGTTCTATCTTTAAAAACAAACACCTAGGACGTTCTTCACAGAAAATGCTGTTAAGGAAACGAGAAGGGCGCACAGTGAAACGTCTGGAAGTCAGGAAATGCCACAGTTAGGGCTTGTCTACATGGGGAAATTTACTGGTATAATTATATCTGCACTGGTATGACCCCCTGTGGGGGCACTCTTATTCCATTATGAGTGGCCTTTTCCCTGTTTAGCTTATACTGCTTCTAAAGTGACATTAGCTAAATCTGAAAAAGGCCAAGAAGCAATGGCCAGAATCACAGAAAAGGTAGACCCCTGGGCAGAGAATGACTCCCTCTCCCCACGGTTCTAGCAGAGCAATGGTCCAATCAGAGAGCATGTGCAGCAGTGCACAGCCACAGCTGCCCTGGTGCCTGGCCTGCCATGTGCAAGTCCTGCAGTTAGGGGGCAGTTGCTCGTGGGGCTTGGCTGTGCTGCTTCCATTCTGCCCTGGCTTTTTCCTTCACAGGGGCCAACCTGACAGAGAAAATCCGAAAGATAAAGATTGTCTTCACCCCCACGATCTGCAAACAGACGTGCCGGAGCGGCCGCTGCTACAACAGCTGTGAGAAAGGGGACACCACCACCCTGTACAGCCAGGGGGGCCAGAACCATGACCCTAAGTCTGGCTTCCGCATCTGTGAGTATCCCAGGGCTCCAGCCTCCTCCCTGCCTGGACTCCTCCTCGTGTCTCAACAGACTCAGGCCATGGCTTCTCCCTGATCTCAGAAGAATGTCTCACTCTCCCAATCAGGAGCTATTTCAGCTTCTCTGGGGGCCGACCTCACCCCCCCACACACACTTCCTCCCCTGGGAGGGGGAACCTCATCTCCACCCTACTCCTCCCATTCTGGGTGGGGGGAGAACGGGTTTCAGTCAGAGCCGCAGACAGGCCTCACAGTCTCGCTCCCAGTCAGGGCCAGCTTGCTGCTTTCATTGGCATCCAGTCTTGGGGCTGCTTTTCATCACCTAATTTCATCCCACCCTCTCCTTTCACTCATGTGGTAGCCAGGAGAGCTGGCTTCAGGTTGTGAGTTGTTTCAGTGAAAAGGGCTGCTGAAATCTTTCCTCTTGTTTCCTGGATGCTGGGATTGCCTGGGAATTTTCTGTGCCATCTAGTGAGTTGGGCAGACCGTCTGCCCCTCACACCAGGGATCCACTCAGGCTCCGGCCCCCTGGGTGGTGGGATAGGGCTTTTCATTTGCTAGCCTCGGCAATCCCATGGCAGTGAGATGAGCTGTTTCAGAAGCACAACAGTCCAAAACCAGGGGAGTTTGAGAGAAGCCCTTGCAGAGGTGGGGACTGAGCCAAGCAGGCGGTTTGTGTAAACTACCCCAATGCCCCAACACAGCTGGGTGTCTCTTCCCAAAGGCTGACTGAGTAGTCCCAAAATCTCCTGACTTGTAAGTGATTTCTAAGTGGTGTTCTTGGAGAATGGTGGGTGCCCATCTGCCAGGCACACAGCTTCACCCCAAGTCTAACGGGCCACCAGGGGACCTGAGGCAGGAATGTCTCATCGAGCCAGGAGAGAGAGTTGCCCATTGAGCTCCCCTGCCCCTTGGCTTATGAATAGTAACCCCCGCCAAACCAGGTTTCTTGGAAACTCTGATGCTGAGGGCAGGAATCATGCTAACTCCTCTCTGACTCCATTGTGTGCTGTTACATTAACCCCCAACCACCTCTAAGAGATCCTGCTGGTGCCAGCAGTATCACCCTGGCTCTGTGGGGCTTTGCAGAAGGGTGTGTGTGTGTCTGTCTGTCTCTGTCTCCCTCTCTCTCTCGGTCACCAGCCACAATGACAAAGCCCAAGGGAGAGCAGATCTTCCTCAGCCTCTGACTGAAAGAGACTTGCTCCATTCTGAGGTAAGGGAGGGTCTGTGGTTTCTCCTCTTGCTCTGGTTAGGGTGAACCCCAGGCTGCCACCAGGCTGCTTTCAAGAAACGAGGGGCCTGCTGCTGTGCTGGACCTGCTGCTTGGTTATTGCAAGGCTGCTGCCAGGCCAGGCCACTCATCTGGGATCCCAGGGCTGATGCTGGGCCACTCACTGGCCAGAGGGAGTAGCTAGGCTCCTCTGTTAAGCCGGTCTCTCTTTGCCTTACAGATTTCTGCCAGATCCCCTGCCTGAACGGAGGGCGCTGCGTAGG
Source organism: Lepidochelys kempii (assembly GCF_965140285.1). NCBI lineage: Eukaryota > Metazoa > Chordata > Testudines > Cheloniidae > Lepidochelys > Lepidochelys kempii. The sequence continues at coordinate 90,934,322 of NC_136385.1, read as the reverse complement.
CAGGGATGAGTGCTGGTGCCCATCTAACTCCACAGGGAAGTTTTGCCACCTGCCAGTTCCAAAGCTGGAAAAAAAACAAGTGGGGAGAGTCCTGAAGACCCTGGCCAGTGGCTCCATGAAGCAGTCCATGTACACACTGCCTCTGTCCAACCAGCTTGGTGAGTGCAGGCCTGGGCCACCGACCCTTTCGGGCTGCCTGCACGTGTGGTTTAGAGAGCAGCCCTGACTGAGTATCTGGGCCCAACTACCCTCCAGAGCATGGGCTTGCAAAGCTAGTGCCAGGCTGCTTGTGCCCTGGAGACTAGAACATTTCTGGACAGGGGTGTGTGGAATTCATGGGGAAGGGGAGGAAGGTCTCTGGTCTGGGAGATAATAGCGGGGGAAGCAGTGGGGCTAGCTCTGGAGTCAGTGGAGGAAGGAGGTAAGGGGTTGGTCCCAGTGACAGTGGATCCCTTAACCCTGACACACTCTGTGCACTTTGGACAGCCCCCTCCCTCGCACTCACCCCACATTCCACACGTGAAGTATGGGATGGAGTGATTGTTATTAGATTAAAATATTGTGCCTGCCCTTCCCTCAAGCCTGGTGTCAGTTTTCTCCCAGGAAGCCCATGACCTCCCCACCTTGCTGCCAAACCCTTCAGGTCTCTCTCTCGCCCACGAGTGAGAACACACTTCTGAGCAGGTCCAGGTATCTTGGTATTCCAGTGGCTTCACCCTCTTCTCTCTGGACCAGTCAGTTATTAGAACGTGGGCTCTTTGGGAGGGCCCAGGAAGGGGTGCAAGCGCTCGAATGTGCATGTGGGAGCTTGTTGCGAGCACATGGTGTCAAGGCCGTGTGAGAGAGCGTGCAGATGAGCAAGTCCCGCGTGTACAAGGCCTCAGCCACCCAGAGGCAGCAGGACCTGAGTGTTGTGCCTTTTCCACGCTGTGAGAAGCACCCACAGGAATTAAACGCCACTGCTCTGTTGAGGCAATGCTCAGGGTAGGAATTTCAATGCACGGCTGTCAGGGAGTATCAGAGTTCAGGTGATCACAGTGCCATGGACGCAGCCACAAGGCTGAAACCAGTGGGAGCTGGGCATGTGCCTCTAAGTGTGGTCTGCATGAAGGCTGCCACGGGAACACTGGACTCTCCTGGCTCGTGCATTTAACCCCCACCCCCACCGTAGCGTGGCATTAACCCAGAGTGTTGCACTAAAGCACCGTCCTGTGGGTTCTTGACGAGCTTGTCTCAGGTTGCGCAGGAAGGCTCTTCGGGGTTTGCCCAGCTGGGAGACTAGGCAGACGTTTTCCTTCATGACACAGGTTTTCTCTGGATTTCCCCATGCGGTCGTCCCAGAGTGGCCCCAGCAGTCAGTGTCCCCTCCACAGTGACACACTGGCAAACGAGGAGCTGCTCCCAGTGCCAAGTAGGTCACCTGGGCAAGCGTAGCTGAATTGTCAGTGTTGGTCTAAACTCATCTTCCAGCTTCCTTAAACCCTTCCCTGGTGAACGTCCACATCAACCACCCACCAGAGGCCATTGTGCAGATCCACCAGGTGGCCAGGGTGAGGGGCGACTCGGGCCAATCGGAGGAGAACAGTGTGGAGGCTGTACTCATGTCTCAGCTACCTACTGGGCTACAGTACAGCTACAGCAATGGGAACAGCAACAGCATCACCAGAGAGAGCGGCCAGCAGCAGCGGCCCCCGGAGCTTATGGGGAGGTGTTTCCGGGAGACACTGCATGGACAGGTAAGGGCTGCACCTGTCCTGCTTTGGGGGAGGGGGTGTGTGGAGCCGTGAGGGTGTGTGAACATGAGTGCAGTCCATGTGGCGGAGTGCATATGCGGCGTGCTGGCATGCAGGCTGTGCGTGCAGAGTGCAGTGCCTTTGAGAGGTGCAGGTGCTGCATCCGTGTGCTGTGGGTGCAGCTGCAGTGATGTAGTGGATGCATGTGACCCAAAGACGGAGAAAGAGGGCATGCCAGTGGGACCTGGGGTCGCCGCCTGGACCCCGTCACGCCCTGTGCCTGTGTTGCTCAACCCTGACACCTCTCACATACAGTCTCCTTTGAATAGGTGCCCTATTTATAGAAACATTTACAGCAAGACTCTGATTCCTGGGTAGGAAATGTAGGAAAGTTCCCCTCAACCTCACACAGTAAGTGAAAGTCTGATTTTTATGGACAGTTACCTTCCTAAAAAGAAAAGGAGTACTAGTGGCACCTTAGAGACTAACCAGTTTATTTGAGCATAAGCTTTCGTGAGCTACAGCTCAGCTCACGAAAGCTTATGCTCACATAAACTGGTTAGTTTCTAAGGTGCCACAAGTACTCCTTTTCTTTTTGCGAATACAGACTAACACGGCTGCTACTCTGAAACCAGTTACCTTCCTGTGCATCTTGGTCAGATCTAGGGAAGCAAATGCTCCTGGCGAGTTGCCTAGCCCTTCTCCTGCACTGCCTGGATTTTATTATTTTACCTTTCCCTGTTGGAGATTTCTGGCCCCCAGTCTAACACCTGTGAATTCCCAGGGCTGAGCTCTGAGCGAGACCTATAGTCTGATGGACCAGGACTCTTCCTTCTCCCCCAACACCATGAATACAGCCCTTGCTCTCAATCTATTCCTGGGACCTTTCCCATCATTTGCTCTTTTCCATCCAAGACATTTTTAGCTGGATTTAATTCTCAGCAATTTCCTAAAGCAAAAATAAATGAGATCAGGCCCCAAACATTTGACATGTGAATACAGGGCTGGAAAAGCCCCATTCAGCTATGTGAAGATGGAGAGCTCTCTAAACCCAACCTCAGTCCCAGGGGACTCTCCCTCCGAGGGGCCAAGTTAAAGGAGGCCCCGTAAGAGATACGATGGTGCTCTCCTGCGACCCATAAATCTGCGGAGGGGAGCTCTGCAGTGGGAAGAGGGGCCACGCTTGCTGGGAACGTGCCTTGTTTAACTGGAGCTGTGGCTGAGCAGCCTGGGTGACGGCAAGGAGCCCAGGCAGGAAGCATTTGTCTCTTCTGTCTGGGTCTGAAGCAAAGGTGATTGGAATGTGAGCACTGGGCATGTGGCCATGTGTCAGATGGATGGGGGCCAGATTTGGCCTGTGGGCCGCGACATCTCAGCTCTAGTGGGGAAGCCTGTAATCCAGAGGGGGAAAGAGAATCATTAAGCAAACAAAAGCATTTTACCACAAGCTCCCCATGTGGGCTGGAGCTGTGCACCCATCTCGATGGGTAATCCCCGGGTGGCTCACTGGCCTTATCCCGGGCTTTGCTGGGTGATCATCTCTGGGTCATGCTCTGGTCTGTCTAGCACCCCCAGCTCCTCCAAGGGGGCAGTCCCAGGGAGGCTCGTGTTTTTCTGTCTGTTAGACTGTTTACTGTCTTAAACTGTGTCCCTGGCCCCGCTCTGTCCCTGCAGGGAGCTTTGCTGTGACGGCTGTGTTAGTGTCTAGCACAAGGCAGTCATCCCCTGTGCTGGCTCTGCTCCCCTCCTCTGCAGTGAGCCAGGGCTTTATTCCTCCTCCTTGCCCCCTTCATACTACACTGCCTCCCACACTGCCCTCCCTTGGACACCCTTGCCCTGGAAGGGTGGAGGGGCTGGGAATGGTGCATGGCATAGTCCCACTCTGAGAATCCTGATGCCTCCTCTCCTCCTCCCTTTCAGTGTGCTAACCCACTGGCGGGCCTGGCCAAGTTTGAGGATTGCTGTGGCAGTGTAGGGCTCTTCTGGGGGGTGAACCGGTGCATCCCATGCCCCCCGAGACCAGGTAAGTGCTGCTGCAAGGGAAACTTTAATGGGGACAGTCCATGGCTTCTCAGTCCCCAGAGCTGATCTTTCTCCACATACGCTAAAGAAGGTAGGGGGATCCAGAGAGAACAGAGGGCTGCTCCAATCAGCTGAGTAAGCACAAGGCCTCTCTCATTTCAGGCCTCTTGGAATGTAGGTGTCCTTTGCTGAAGGCCTCTGGGAAGGAGGGTGCATCTAACGTGGTGTCTTGGTTGATGCTTGTCCTCTCCAGCCTCAGCCCATGCGCTGGGAGGAGCGGTTTGGTTTGAGCGCTGGCTTGGAGCCCAACACTTTCCCCACAAACCGCCTCTGTAAAAGTTCAATGCAGCCAGTGGCTTGCTGCGTGCCAGATACATTAGGAGGGCGAAACAGGAAAACAACGGCCGAGGTTTTAGGAGGTGCAGCCCTAGATTAGCCGAGGAGGCTGCAGACTCAGCTGATAGAGTTACGGGCCTGCTCTAGGTCCAGCGCGGGCTTGGCAGGGGCTCTGGAAATAACACTACATCAAACAATTGGCAGGAGTGTGCTTGGAGTCCATTCCAGGGACACAAGAATCCAGCTCAGGTTTTTCTGCTCCCAAGAGCTGAGCAGACTGACCCAGCACAGCTATAGGGGAATCCTCAGCCACTTGGCTAGGACCTTGGGCCCTCACTATGGGGCTCATTCCTTGGGGTGCTAGGGTTTCTGGGAAGGACCCCCCATCCTGGGGAAGGAGAGGGAGTTTCCCATGGACTAGGTGACTCCTGCACTGTTCAGGACTGCTGCCCTGCTTCCCTCCTTGTGGGCAGACACATCTGTGGGCTCCAGCCTGAGATGGGGCAGGAAGCTGAGCCCCCGGGAAGGCCAGTGGGGTGGGATGTGCTCCAGGATGGGAGGAGTGATGCCAGTAAGGGTGAAATAGTCTCTAGCCTTGGAGAGAGTGCTGAGCTCTTCAGCCCCCTCTCTGTGAGAACATGGAGTTACCAGCAGGTAGTCTTCGCAGCTTGGCAAGATGGGCTTAGTGTTGTGCCCCCATGCTGCTTGTGGGATGGTGGATGGGGTCTGGTGCTTGCCCCTCTCCCACATCCTTAGTGGGACAGGGCCTGGGGCTTGCCTCTCCCCTTTTGGCATGATGGGGCCCAGTGCTCCCCACCCACCAGCAGGACAGGGCCCGGTGTCATCCCCCTTGGCAGGTACAGGGCCACTAAGATGGTCCTGGCACTCCCTGAGTGGAGGTCAGGTTTCAGTCCCATAGTAGGGTGAGTGCATAAGCCGGTGTGCAGTCTGGGGAGAGGATTATTGCATTGGAAAGGGGAGTCTCATGTGACCAAATAGCCGCTGCCAGTAACCACTCAAACCTGTGTGCAGCCAGCCGGTTCTGCCCCTGCCTCCCAGGCTCCTTCCATCCCAGCCGTGGTTAACCAGCTAGAGAGCTTGCCAGGGGAGATCGTCCGGGGCTGCTGGAGTCTCTACAGCCCTCTCCACCTATGCCCTGCATGAGCCTCGCTGGATGGCAGGGACACCCTCTCTCCAGGCTCAGTGAAGTGCGATGCCAGCATTGGAGTCACAGGTGCTAAGTCCCTGCTCTTAGCATGTTGTGCGTCAGGCTGCAGCTCTCCCACCGTGGCTTTACGAGAGCAGGGAGCCTGTGCCCTGGGATTCCTTATTAGGATTAGATCAGCCTCTGTTCAGAGCCCCCATAAGAGATCCCCCCTGCTTCTGGGCAGGCAGACTTCATTCCCCGCATCACAGTGATCTGCAGCAGGCAGCCCCCAGGCACCATCAGCCCTACAGACAGAGAAAGGAATGGAAGCCTGGTGGTGGAGATGGCCAGGCCAGTGTGGTGTGAGCAGTCCTGAGTGTCGTGGAACTGAGGTCAGAGAGGGTGTGCTGAGAGGGGGTGGGCTTATTGGCAGGGCTGAAGCCAGACTAGAACAGCCCTGGGGTACCTAGTGTGGGGAGCTGGGAGAAAAGGATGTTCTCTGGTATTTGGTGGGAAAGGGGAGCTGGCTGTGGGATAGTCCTTTGAGTGCAGGGAATTCTGTCCTATGCCCGCTGCTCTGCGGAGTGCAGTGGGCACGGTGCTGCTGAGCTCACGCCTGCTTGCCTCAGCCAGACATGGGGCTCTCGCCTGCCTCCCATCTCTTCACCTTGTCTGTCTGTCCATGCTTGGCACTGTAGTATCAGAGCACCTACACCTCCCCTCCCTCCTTCCCTCACCATGGGGACTAGCAGAAATAGACCCCTGAGAGCTGGACGACAGGAGTAAAGGGGAACAGTTACATGGAACAGGATTATTGGCACCTTCAGGTAGTGCCTTGAGTCAGACCCACCTCCTGCTTGCGTGCATTTACATAGTCATTTAGATCTTTCTGTCTTCCCTTTGCTGCCTGTTGCTGGGATGACATTTGTCTGAGATGCTGGACTGGTTTCTCCTCAGTCATGGGCCATGCTAGCTGGAGCCGTGTTCCCTGAAATGTGGACTAGGGCCTCAGCATCTTGGCACCAATGTTAAAATGAGGTGCTCTGAGTTGCTGTGACCCTCTTGCCCTTTGGGACTCTGCTGTGGCCCCGCTTCTTGCTGCCTGTTTCTCTCTGCTGGCCCCGGTCTGCTCCAAGGGATGAGCATGAGCATGTGACTATGTGAGGGATCGCATGGTTGATGGGTTCAGTACAAACAGGGAAATACACCATAAAGGCATTCTACGCACACACTTTCTCCCCTCCCCAGCCCCCGTATTTGGTTTCTAGTAATCCTCTGACCTTTATCTTCTGTGACAAAGTTCCTCCTCTGCCTTGGTGGGTCCTGCACTTATTGGCGGATTTGCTCGCCTCAGAGGTTCATGGCAGCCCTCAGTTTGGCCACTTTTATGGCTCAAATCTGCCATTCACTCAGTTAGCCTCATCACTGGCAAACATGGGGAAAAGGAAGAAGAACAATCCCCACAGTCTCTGCTGATCCACCTAGTGGATCGGGGAACAGGCCAGAGACCTTCCTTTCTGGTGGAACCCACAGTCCAGGTCAACGCCCCCGGTATCAAGTAGGGAGTTGGGGAGATGGAGGGAACCTGGGCCCGGGGCCCTGTGGACTGCAGCTGTCTACAGTGGCTCCTGTAACAGCTGCATGACAGCTACAACTCCCTGGGCTACTTCCCCATGGCCTCCTCCCAACACCTTCTTTATTCTCACAACAGGACCTTCCTCCTGATGTCTGATAATGCTTGTACTTCTCAGTCTTCCAGTAGTACACCTTCTCACTCTCAGCTTCTTGCAACTCTTGCTCCCAGCTCCTCACACGCGCACCACAAACTGAAGTGAGCTCCTTTTTAAATGCAGGTGCCCTGATTAGCCTGCCTGACTTAATTGATTCTAGAAGCTTCTTGATTGGCTGCTGTTCTAATCAGCCTGTCTGCCTTAATTGTTTCCAGAAAGTTCCTGATTGTTCTGGAACCTTCCCTGTTACCTTACCCAGGGGAAAGGGACCTACTTAACCTGGGGCTAATATATCTGCCTTCTATTACTCTTCTGTAGCTATCTGGCCTGACCCTGTTACACTCCATAATTGCTGTCTTCACACCCTTCCCATCCCCATGTTCTCTGTGCACATCCTCCATTTCCCCTTTCTCTCTGCTCCCTTTATTGAGAGCAGGGCTGCAAGTGGCATCTTCATTGGGCTACCGAAGGCTGTAAGAACTTCCCACCTCCCTGCCCCTTGCCAGGCGCTGGGTATCCCATACCAATGAATTCTACAAGCGTGAGGCCCAGCAGCTCCCCCCACCCCCCCCCAATTTACACCCCTGGATCTCAGAGAACTGCATGGGCTAGGGGGACACAAATTCCATAGACTTTCAAGGGACCCTCACGGCTGGATTGGGTGCCGCTCTTCTACTGTGCATGGCAGGTGAATGTCAGTGAGAGAATCCCAGGTTACTAATGTGTGTTGAGTTTTTCACTCAGGGGGGCACAGAGTGCCCCTGATCCCTGCATGGGAAATCGTGGCCATCAGTGGCAGCAGGGACCAGACAGACATCCCATAGGAAGCAGGCTTCACCCCTGCAAACACAAAATCTCCATCTGTGCTCTTAGCAGATAGCTGGGGAGGGCACTAGCTTGTTAGAAATAACCATTAACTCCCAGTGGCTCCCGATTCCACGGCTTGCCACACTATGTCCCTGTAGCAGCTGGGCTCAGGGGAGCGTGACATTGGTTCAGATGGCTGTTTGTCTGTTGATTGAGCTCAGACAGATGGATGCCTGTCTGGCTTTCATCAGATTAATTCCATGTGGACGTGAAAGTCGACAGCAAAGAATGTATCCCCCATGTTCTTCCTTCCCATGCCACCAGGAAATCCCGGCCTCAGTCCCTGGCTTTGGGCTACGGTCTCCCCTTGAAGGCCAACAGGCCCTTGTATACATTGGCAGAAATTCAGGTTAGCTGGAGAGGCCCAGAGCTTCCATTTTTCTCTCTAATTCTGTGCAAGTCTCTATCTCTGTTGAATCCATCTTTGCTTTGCTGCTCCTTAAACGGCCCTACGTGGTGGAGACCACACGGTGTGAGAACAACCAGACAGCTGCCATGTGCTGGGGCTGGTGCAGCGGGAAGGTTGCACTGCTCTGAATGAGGGCAGTGCCACTGAATTGCTGATGTGCTTTTCCCTGGAACGTGCTCTCAGCATCTGATGCCAGAGGTCAGACAGAAATGGGACAGGGGCACAGGTTCCTCTTCCACATTCTCATCTCTCTCCTGGAGGCACCAAGTGCTATAACCTCTCTTCACCCCCAGCTTTGCTCCATGCCTCCTCTCCTCAGGGCTCTCAGCATCTATGGATGCTCCTTTCTCCACCCAAGGTGCTGGTATAAAGAGGCCTTCTACCTGATGCTTGGGGTGTATCACTCTGCATTGTGCCCACCAGCAGAGACTCCACATCCCATGTTCAGAGCCCAGCTGTTTCTTTCAGACTCAGACCTGGGCCCTGCACATTGTTCATGTTGTTGGGCTGTAGCTCATTGACCCGGTCAACCACTTGCGCAGCAACGGTGCATCCTGCTCACATACCGCTTTCCTCTGGCACTGGGGATTTCCAAGAAAGCTCCCCTCTGTGCCCTCCTGTCCTGGGGAGCTGTGCACCAGAACCCAGTCTCGACAGCTCTTGGAATTTCAAGCATTCCAGCAACCAGAGACGGAAATGGCAGAAATTAGCTCAGCGTAAACACTTACAAATGTACGGCAGGGCAGCCAGGCGAGAGCTAGACAAATGAAGAACTTGTTTGGATTGACTTGCTGCCTGAGACACTGGATTATTAGTTGAGTCTGGAGACAGCCGGACGTCTCTGCTGACTTGCAGCTTTTATATTAGGTACACATTAGTGTGTGGGAAACATCAGAGAATCGGATGGAACCAAGGCCGACAGCTCTCTGAACTCACCCGCCATGCCCGTCCTGCCCGTTCTTCATTCACCTAGCATCAGCAGTGGTAGGGGCATTTCATATGCCACATCTGTGTCCAGTGGAGGCTGGGGCTGGGATGTGCCCAGGTGGGGTGTATTTTACTCCAGGCAGGGTATCAGCCCCACAGCTTTCATTTGCATGTGTGATTTTCAGTTGCCTGGTTTGTCCACTCTCTGTTGGGGGGACATGGATTTCTATGCCTCCTGGAAGAGGTGTGTTTGAGAAGGGATTTGGAAGAGGAGGGCTGAGGTGTGGCAGAGTGCTCAGGGAGCGGCTTTTGCCCACGTTAAGTTGGTGGTAAGACATCCAGAAAGAGAAGTTGGAGACAGGCTGAAACATGGGATTGGGTGGGGGTCAGGAGATATGTCAGGAGGGGTGAGGTAGATCTGTGAGTCACTGGTGTACGGAGGGTAATTAAAGCTGTGTGAGTGGATGAGATGATCTAGAGAGAGGGTGTGAAGGGATCAGAGGATGGGGCCAAGCATGGAGCCCAGTGGGAGCCACTTGCAGAGTGGGAGGCAGGAAGGAGGATCCCCTGGAACAGTTGCTGAAGGAATGACCAGAGAGGCTGGAGTGAACTGAGGCATGAAAGCCAAGGGAGGGCAAGACTGCAGAAAAGAGGATGTGCGACTGGCAGGGTCAGAAGTAGCTGAGGAGGAGGATGTTAGATTGGAGGCCCTGGGATTTGGCTGGGAAGAGGTCAACACCTGTGGGGAAAGCAGTATCAAAGGAGTGCGGAGGGTGAGAGCCAGGCTGATGTTTGTGTCGTGTTGGAGAAGAAGCTGAGTTACAGTGATGTTGTCAGCATCCCAGCATGAGGTCAAGAGGCCTGTGACAGGAGGTGGAGTGTTAGGACCATTCACAGCAATGCAGTGTTATTTCTGCTGACTCACCAGTCTAGATGACTCGTGGTTAGCTTCCAGCTTGGGGTTGGAGTGCCTCTGTGGGGTACGAGGGCCAGGGAGTGCTGCAAAGAGGAGAAAGTGAGGCGAAGAAGATGGCTTTAGCTGAGGGTTATATCTTACTCTTAAGTTACCAACAGAGGCAAACCCAGGCAGGGCATGAGTTTGGCCACTAACCCTGTGGCCTCAGCGCAGTGTCCCTTGCCCACTACAGAAGCCGAGGGATAAAGGAGAACAGAAATTGAGAGGTTTTCCCTACAGCTAAGGTGTTTGCTACACCATAAGACACAGCAGAAACTAACACAGAGGCCAATTCCCCAAAGTGCTCGGTGATAGAAACTCCAAGAGAACAGAAATTAAAGTCCCGAAAGCTTCTCCAAGCAGATGGACCCCCCCTCCGCCCCCCTGCACACACACATACCTCTTTTCCCAGCCCCACTGCATTTCCTGTGGGTTTTGCCTCCCAGGGCCATTCTCAGTCTGTCAGAAACCCTACCCTAACGCCCTTGGTGCTGCCTGTTTCAGGCATTGTCCCCACCAGCAGAGGCTCAGAACACTGCTTCGCCTTCTCTAGGATGGGGCCACAGAGTGGGAAGCTTAGCAAGATAGAAATAGCACCCATCACTTTTCCGCAGAGCCTGGTTAGCTCTGTGGGAGTGAGCATCCCTGCGAGGATGGGGTGCTGCTGGATTTGTCCAGGTGTTGTGTACCGTCTTTTGCACTGACTAAATGGCTGGGAGAAACCACTTCCCTTCTGCCCCTCCCAAACAAGCTTTCAAGAGTTTCTGGCTGGAGCAGTAAACTAGTAAAGCAGGCCCTTTCAGACTCTGCCCCTTCCCTTCTCCCACAGGATAGCCAGAGGTCAGCCTAGCAATGGGCCCAGATCCAGCAGTCCTGCAAACTCCCTGCCCAGTAGGGTTCACTCCTGCTGCTCTCTTTCTCCCCGCCGACCCCACCCGGGAGGAGGTTTTAACTTCATTAAGATACCGTTCTTTGAAGGCCATCATTTTATTTGTATTTCTCCCACATTTTTCAAGGTTTTGTCCTAGAGAAGAATCTGAATGTGCTGGAAAGTTGGATCCTGTAGTGTCTGGCTTGGCGTCTGCAATGTTCCCCATATGGACCTCCCACCGTGTTAGGCATAGCTGGCAAATGGCTGGCAGCTCCCCCAGCTGGAGCCACAGTCATTAGATCTATGGAATGGTATTGCAAGCCGCATGCCATTCTCCCCGCTGCACCCTTAGGCATTGTAAAAGCAATTGGAACCCTCTTGGAAACCAAACTCTGGCTGGCCTCACCACAGTCAGATCAGGGATGATGCAGAGAAAAGAGATTTAAAAGATTTGATGAAGCCTCCAGAAGGACCTAGTTCTACTGAAGTGGCACAATCTGCCATGGACACCGCTCTCACCGTGGCGATGCACATGGGCATGGCTGGAAGTGGGGAAGGAGCTGAGGCTTACACATGATTTCAGTTTCATAATGCTTCTCGGCCAGAGGAATCCCAACAGGCTTGAGACACATTCCTGACTTGCTCTCTGGAGGTCTCCCTTTGCCCATCACTCAGGGGTGGCTGGATGGGCTGCAGCAGCTGGTTCACAGTGCACAGCAACACAACACAACCAGTTAGCACATTAAATGCAGAAGAATCTTGTATCTAGTTGGAACAGCTAGTAAAGTAGAGTGGAGTTACCCGAGCTGAAAGTTACCCCAGCCACCAAGGCTAACAGTCCAAGGCGGGATCTTGGTCACAGCTCGCCTCGATGACAGCACCTCCAGCAACACAGCACCCCTTGCTGGGGCCATGGGGAATGTTGTGACTCATGGGGAAGCTGTCTGTCACAGATCGTCTGGAAACAACACATCTGGAGAGCAGGACTCTTTAGCCCAACACCCTTTGGGCAGCTTTAGAGATTCCTATTCTCAACTGTCGCAGAGTCTCTTGGGCCTTGCGATTGTCCACTGGCTCCAAGAAATGGACTCATTCCCTCGCCCCGTACCTAGCAGTCTGCCTGCTCCTAGGGATGCAGTCACTTGTGTGCTTTCCCTCTGGAGCCCATTGCTAAGGCTGAGCTGTCTGCTTTTCTGCTGGCAGTGGTTTCAGCAGCTGGGTCAGAGTTTCTTCACTTGGGGAGCAGGTCTTTTCTGCTGTGTGTTAAACCAGGCTGAGGTTTCAGTGACATGCTTGGAGCCTTTACTCAGCCCAAGGAGAAAGGATTTTGCAGTCTGGTTTCGATTAACCGTGCACACTCCAGCCTGTTTCTCTCTGGCTGGCTCCATCCCTGGGTTGTTTACTGAAGGCCTATTGACTAAAACCCAAACTAGGCTGAATGCTAGAGATAGGATTTCTTGGCGGCAGAACACTGGGCTCCCACTAGCCATCGACTGCCTGTCACGCTGATGCCATCCCTAGGTTTCTTGGGCCCGTGCTGCACATTCTCATTGCACAGCCTTAGTTCCTTGCCTGTCTCTCCTGATGCCGCTCTGAGAGCTATATTCTCCTTTTGTTGGAACCTGCCTCCTTTTTTCTCAGGAGGCCTCCTGTTTGCTGCACTCTTGGTTCACTGTGTGCTGACGGTTATACCTGGCTCCGCTCCATCACCTCATAATCAGCAGTGACTCTCCCTTCACCTACAGAGCTTCCTAACAATCTCTGTTAAACACCCTGCTCCCCACCCCCACCCCTCCATCCAGTGCCTGCACCAAATCAGTGTGTCCAGCCATTCATCACTCTCAGTCTCTTCTGGCTTCTGTAAACCCTTGGGCCTAACTCATTCCCCTTCCACACACAACTGCCATCACTGTCTTGGAAGGTGCCTAGAGCACTAGAGAAGAGATGTAACCTAAAAATACATTCATCAAAGTGTGCAGAGACCTGGCCAATGGTGCTTCCATCCAGTGCAGTGTCTCCAGAAGGGCTGGCGTTAAGTGGCTTTGTGTCCTGAACGTGGCCAAGGAATCCAGCTCATTTTTGATTCACCGCCAGTCTGGGGACCCTTTCCATCCTGCCTGGGGCAGCACTGCCCATGTGCTGTGTCAGTACCCCAGGGGCAGTGTGGTATAATGTATCTGGCACTGGGCTGGGAGCAGCTCTGTCATTAACCTGATGTACAGGGCAGCAGGAGCCCAGGGCCACACGCTGGGGAGGGGGGCAGTGAAAGCCAGGGCCCTAGATTCTCCTCTCCTGGGATGGTTGTAATTGGGTGGCAGATGAGAGAAAATAGTATCTCGAGTCTTTCTGACTGTGTAAAGGTCAACTTGATGGACTGAAAATCCCCTGTGACTGATCTTCTCGCTGGTGGTTTCCTTTTTCATGCTGACAAGCGTGACTATTTTAACAGCCGAGGAGATAAGCGGCTGCATGAACCCTGGGAATCCAAGGCTGTCAGTGGAGCACACTCACTTCCCTCTGTCGGAGGCTGTGAGCTAATGGCACCTGCCTCCCAATGAGATCACTGAGAAAGCACGTACCCTTTGCCGATGTGGAAGGCAGGCCTTCCTTGGGACGCTGCTGCATTTGCAGCTATAACAAAGACTAGGCTTGCTCAGAGTTGTGAGCCTGGTTGACAGGGGGCTGGGGAAGGGCTCTTTGGAAAGGGCTCCTCTCTGTCCTGTCTAGAAGAAGTCCTGTTGCACAGCCACCTGGAGAGCACTCGCTCCTTAAATGCAGATCCTGCTGCCTGAAGAACTGGCAGGGAGGCAGGGCTCAGCAGGCACAGCATTTTAATCTGGAGCCAGACCATAATGCCTTCAAACAAGCCTGAAATCTCCCTGCCCAACAGGTGCTGCTCAGCTGCTCCCTAGGGTATGTCTACACTATGGGCACTATAATGGCACCGCTGCAGCGCTGCCATGTAGACGTTTCCTGCATCGATGGCAGGGTTTCTTCTGTCAGTGTAGGCAATCCACCTCCCCGAGCAGCGGTAACTAGGTTGAAGGAAGAATGCTTCTGTCTACACAGGGGGCTAGGTAGCTTAACTTCCGTGCTCAGGGGTGTGAATTTTTCACAGCGCTGAGCGCCATGGCTTCATCAGTGTAAATTGTAAGCATAGACCAGGGCTAAGCCTCACTCTGACCTTCTAGAAAAGAATCAGACACAGACACAGAGGAGCCCAGGACCTTCTGGCAGCCTTTGCTGACCCTAGCACTGCCGCTATTCAATCTGAGCACCAGATCTATTTTCTTCCAGTCACTACCCACTGTTAAATTCCAGAACACTAACCTACCAAGCCTGTCTCCCGTTGCCAAGAGCTGGGAGGTTAAAAGTGGATGGTTAAGTTCAGATGCAGTTCTCCTTCACTTTGCTGGCTTTCCAGATTGGCCTTTTGTTGATTTCCTTGTCTCGGTTCACATCGTATTTCAAGGAAGTAAATTATCCTCTGCTTGTGTAACCAAGTCCAAGCTGGCAGTTAGTTGACATCCTCCTGCAGCCATAGGGTCTCATCGCTTTGTGACCATATCCTGACAGAAAGAGAGCAGCCTCCATACCAATATTTCAGACATCGTGTCTTGGTTCCCCTTGGTGCAGAGATCTGCTCATGTTACGCAACAGTTGCTCTTTCAATGAACATGGGTTACTTCGCAAAATTAATCTGTTCGTCTACAGCAGTGGTTCCCAAACTGGGCTTCATGAACCCCTGGGGGTTTGCGAAATGTTACAGGGGGTTCTTGGGAAAAAATTCCCTAATGGCGGACAGAGCTGTCCCTAGGGACCCTGGGCAGCACAGGGCCAGCAGCCTGGAGCCCCTGGACTTCCAAGAGCTAAGCAGATCAAAGCAAGCGTATCTACCACACCGAGGAGATTTAAACTTCAAGACTCCTTATAAGAAATGGAAAGGGAGGCGGATATTTGTTGCTGTTTTTAAAATTAAATAGGCAGCTAGTATTGTTTTTTAAATTATTATGAAGAACAGGTTTAAGCTTTGTTGTAACGTTCGTTGTTTGCCTGGGCTGTTCAAGACCTGAATGCTTGTGTAGGAGGAACTCTCTGAGTTGGCTTCTTAAATACCTTCATGCTGTTTCATATCTGATACTTCTTGATGAAACATAGGAGCCTTGTCTTATAATAGGCTTATTCAAAGTGATACAAGCTTCGAAAGTGAGATCTTGGAAGAGTGTTGCCGTTTTCATAATGTAATAAAAATACTGTAATGATAAATAATTAATAATAAATAGTGTGTAACAAGCATGTCATAAAAATTTATATTTCCAAGATCACTGCTTTTATAATTTATACTCAGGTAAAGTGATCAATGGCTCCATGTCTAGTTGGCAGCTGGTATCAAGAGGAGTGCCCCAAGGGTCGGTCCTGGGGCCGGTTTTGTTCAATATCTTCATTAATGATCTGGAGGATGCCGTGGACTGCACCCTCAGCAAGTTTGCAGATGACACTAAACTGGGAGGAGGGTAGATATGCTGAAGGGTAGGGATAGGATACAGAGGGACCTAAACAAATTAGAGGATTGGGCCAAAAGAAATCTGATGAGGTTCATCAAGGACAAGTGCAGAGTCCTGCACTTAGGACGGAAGAATCTCATGCACTGCTACAGACTAGGGACCAAATGGCTAGGCAGCAGTTCTGCAGAAAAGGATCTAGGGGTTACAGTGGATGAAAAGCTGGATATGAGTCAACAGTGTGCCCTTGTTGCCAAGAAGGCTAACAGGATTTTGGGCTGTATAAGTAGGACCATTACCAGCAGATTGAGGGGCGTGATCATTCCCCTCTATTCGGCATTGGTGAGGCCGCATCTGGAGTACTGTGTCCAGTTTTGGGCCCCACACTACAAGAAGGATGTGGAAAAATTGGAAAGAGTCCAGCGGAAGGCAACAAAAATGATTAGGGGGCTGGAGCATATGACTTATGAGGAGAGGCTGAGGGAACTGGGACTGTTTAGTCTGCAGAAGAGAAGAATGAGGGGGAATTTGATAGCTGCTTTCAACTACCTGAAAGGGGGTTCCAAAGAGGATGGATCTAGACTGTTCTCAGTGGTAGCAGATGACAGAACAAGGAGTAATGATCTCAATGTAAGGTCATGCATTTAGGAATTAATAACAAGAATTTTAGTTATAAGCTGGGGACGCATCAGTTAGAAGTAATGGAGGAGGAGAAGGATCTTGGAGTATTGGTTGATCACAGGATGACTATGAGCCGCCAATGTGATATGGCCATGAAAAAAGCTAATGCTGTCTTGGGATGCATCAGGCGAGGTATTTCCAGTAGAGATAAGGAGGTGTTAGTACCGTTATACAAGGCACTGGTGAGACCTCATCTGGAATACTGTGTGCAGTTCTGGTCTCCCATGTTTAAGAAGGATGAATTCAAACTGGAACAGGTACAGAGAAGGGCTACTAGGATGATCCGAGGAATGGAAAACCTGTCTTATGAAAGGAGACTCAAGGAGCTTGGCTTGTTTAGCCAAACTGAAAGAAGGCTGAGGGGAGATATGATTGCTCTCTACAAATATATCAGAGGGATAAATACCAGAGAGGGAGAGGAATTATTTAAGCTCAGTACCAATGTGGACACAAGAACAAATGGGTATAAACTGGTCATCGGGAAGTTTAGACTTGAAATTAGACGAAGGTTTCTAACCATCAGAGGAGTGAAGTTTTGGAATAGCC
Source organism: Lepidochelys kempii (assembly GCF_965140285.1). Classification (NCBI taxonomy): domain Eukaryota; kingdom Metazoa; phylum Chordata; order Testudines; family Cheloniidae; genus Lepidochelys; species Lepidochelys kempii. Next base: position 90,917,596 of record NC_136385.1, on the reverse strand, counting down.
TTCCAAGGGGCAAAAGATCTATCTGGCTTTAAGATTAAACTCGATAAGTTTATGGAGGAGATGGTATGATGGGATAACATGATTTTGGCAATTAACTGATCTTTAAATATTCCTCGTAAATAGGCCCAATGGCCTGTGATGGAATGTTAAATGGGGTGGGATCTGAGTCACTACAGAGAATTCTTTCCTGGGTATCTGGCTGGTGAATCTTGCCCATATGCTCAGGGTTCAGCTGATCGCCATATTTGGGGTCGGGAAGGAATTTTCCTCCAGGGCAGATTGGAAGAGGCCCTGCAGGTTTTTCGCCTTCCTCTGTAGCATGGGGCACTTGCTGGAGGATTCTCTGCTTCTTGAAGTCTTTAAACTATGGTTTGAGGACTTCAATAGCTCAGACATAGGTGAGAGGTTTATTGCAGGAGTGGGTGGGTGAGATTCTGTAGCCTGCATTGTGCAGGAGGTCAGACTAGATGATCATAATGGTCCCTTCTGACCTTAATAGCTATGAATCTATAATAGCTAAGTTGCAGTGGGGGTGGTTTAGATTGGATATTAGGAAAAACTTTTTCACTAGGAGGGTGGTGAAGCACTGGAATGGGTTACCTAGGGAGGTGGTGGAATCTTCTTCCTTAGTGGTATTTAAGGTCAGGCTTGACAAAGCCCTGGCTGGGATGATTTAGTTGGGGATTGGTTCTGCTTTGAGCATGGGGTTGGACTAGATGACCTCCTGAGGTCCCTTCCAACCCTGATATTCTATGATTCTGTGATGAAAGGAGAAAATCCCTGGAAATATTCATTTTTAGGAGGGTGTTTGTGAGACTTGACATTTTAGTGAAAGGGGTTCACAGGTTGTTAAAGTTTGGGAACCACTGGTCTAGAGTCTGACCATTAACTTGCTTCATTAACGAGCAACAGCAATCTGCCCACTGCAGATAAGAGTCACACTGGTGCTAAGAGGGTACAAGACTCCATGACTTTCAGTATCTTTCAGCCTATTTATTGTCTTCAGAATGGAGTCTTTCTCCCCAGCAGTGTCTGGCTGATGGTGCTGGGTGTGGTCTATGTCTCTGTAAAGGCCTTTTGGAGAAGAAGTTGAGCCTCACTCTCTATTCATGTTCCATCATCGTCTGATTGCAGGAACACCTTGCTCCCTGTTGGAGTGCTTCCGTGTTACAATGCTGTGACATTTGTGTGTTTGCTATCACAATTGTGCCAGGGCTGACAGATGACTCTCCAGGCACTATTGTGTCCTGCAGTCAGCCCCCAGTATATGGACTAGGCAGTGGGACTGGCCTGGAATCTCTTTAACGGTTCCAATCCCAGTGGGTAGGGTGGGGCAGAGAGTGGTTTTTTTAAAGTGTTGTAACTTCAACCTCAGTGACCATGCCCCCACCCTCACACTTTCAATGCCACACCCCCAGCCTCAGCATCCTGCAGTGGCCACACTCCCAGCATCACTAACACTTATATTCTTTGAGCATCTCTGGTTACTTTTTAGTGCTGAACTGGTGGGGAGGTGGATGAGCTTCTACTTAGTCTTTAGTTCTGGCTGCAGCCCAGACTTGCTGGCACAGAGTGCATCTCTGCCTCCCAAAGGGTGTCCCTGGCCTTACCAGTGATGTCACATGGCTGGGGAGGTAGGTTACTGTCTCCCCTGTGTCTGTCACAGGCTCATAGACTCATAGATATTAAGGTCAGAAGGGACAATTATGATTATCTAGTCTGACCTCCTGCACAATGCAGGCCACAGAATCTCACCCACCCACTCCTGCAATAAACCTCTCACCTATGACTGAGCTATTGAAGTCCTCAAATCATGGTTTAAAGACTTCAAAGTGCAGAGAATCCTCCAGCAAGTGACCCATGCCCCATGCTGCAGAGGAAAGTGAAAAACCCCCAGGGTCTCTTCCAATCTGCCCTGGAGGAAAATTCCCTCCCGACCCCAAATATGGTGATCAGCTGAACCCTGAGCATGTGAGCAAGATTCACCAGCCAGATACCTAGGAAAGAATTCTCTGTAGTAACTCAGATCCCACCCCATCTAACATCCCATCACAGGCCATTGGGCCTATTTACCATGAATAGTTAAAGATCAATTAATTGCCAAAATCATGTTATCCATCTCCTCCATAAACTTACCGAGTTTAATCTTGAAGCCAGATAGGTCTTTTGCCCCCACTGCTTCCCTTGGAAGGCTGTTCCAGAACTTCACTCCTCTGATGGTTAGAAACCTTCCTCTAATTTCAAGTCTAAACTTCCCGATGACCAGTTTATATCCATGTGTTCTTGTGTCCACATTGGTACTGAGCTTAAATAATTCCTCTCCCTCTCCGGTATTTATCCCTCTGATATATTTATAGAGAGCAATCATATCTCCCCTCAGCCTTCTTTTGGTTAGGCTAAACAAGCCAAGCTCCTTGAGTCTCCTTTTATAAGATAGGTTTTCCATTCCTCGGATCATCCTAGTAGCCCTTCTCTGTACCTGTTCCAGTTTGAATTCATCCTTCTTAAACATGGGAGACCAGAACTGCACACAGTATTCCAGATGAGGTCTCACCAGTGCCTTGTATAATGGTACTAACACCTCCTTATCTCTACTGGAAATACCTCACCTGATGCATCCCAAGACTGCGTTAGCTTTTTTCATGGCCATATCACATTGGTGGCTCATAGTCATCCTGTCATCGACCAATACTCCGAGGTCCTTCTCCTCCTCTGTTACTTCCAAGTAATGCGTCCCTAGTTTATAACAAAAATTCTTGTTATTAATCCCTAAATGCATGACCTTACACTTCTCACTATTAAATTTCATCCTATTACTATTACTCCAGTTTACAAGGTCATCCAAATCTTCCTGAATGATATCCCGGTCTCTCTCTAAATTGGCAATACCTCCCAGCTTTGCATCATCCACAGACTTTATTAGCACACTTCCACTTTTTGTGCCAAGGTCAGTAATAAAAAGATTAAATAAGATTGGTCCCAAAACCAATCCCTGAGGAACTCCACTGGTAACCTCCCTCCAGCCTGACAGTTCACCTTTCAGTATGACCTGCTGTAGTCTCCCCTTTAACCAATTCCTTATCCACCTTTCAATTTTCATATTGATCCTCATCTTTTCCAGTTTAACTAATAATTCCCCATGTGGCATCGTATCAAACGCCTTACTGAAATCTAGGTAAATTAGATCCACTGCATTTCCTTTGTCTAAAAAATCTATTACTTTCTCAAAGAAGGGGATCAGGTTGGTTTGGCACAATCTACCTTTTGTAAAACCATGTTGTATTTTGTCCCATTTACCATTGACCTCAATGTCCTTAACTACTTTCTCCTTCAAAATTTTTTCCAAGACCTTGCATACTACAGGTGTCAAACTAACAGGCCTGTAGTTACCTGGATCACTTTTTTTTCCTTTCTTAAAAATAGGAACTATGTTAGCAATTCTCCAGTCATATGGTACAACCCTGAGTTTACAGATTCATTAAAAATTCTTGCTAATGGGCTTGCAATTTCGGGTGCCAATTCCTTTAATATTCTTGGATGAAGATTATCTGGGCCCCCTGATTTAGTCCCATTAAGCTGTTCAAGTTTTGCTTCTACCTCAGATATGGTAATATCTACCTCCATATCCTCATTCCCATTTGTCATGCTACCATTATCCCTAAGATCTTCATTAAAGACTGAGGCAAAGTATTTGTTTAGATATTGGGCCATGCCTAAATTATCCTTATCCTCCACTCCATCCTCAGTGTTTAGCGGTCCCACTTCTTCTTTCTTTGTTTTCTTCTTATTTATATGGCTATAGAACCTTTTACTATTGATTTTAATTCCCTTTGCAAAAGTCTACTTGACTTTTAGCCTTTCTCACTTTATCTCTACATGTTCTGACCTCAATAAGGTAGCTTTCCTTGCTGATCCCTCCCATCTTCCACTCCCTGTATGCTTTCTGCTTTTTCTTTCTGAGATGCTTGCTCATCCAGCTTGGTCTACAACTCCTGCCTGTGAATTTTTTTCTCCTTTCTTGGGATGCAGGCTTCCGATAGCTTCTGCAACTTTGACTTGAAGTAATCCCAGGCCTCCTCTGCCTTTAGATCCATAAATTCTTCAGTCCAATCCACTTCCCTAAATAATTTCCTTAATTTTTGAAAGTCAGCCCTTTTGAAATCAAAAACCCTAGTCGCAGATTTATTTTTGTTTATCCTTCCGTTCAGTTTGAACTGAATTAGCTCATGATCACTTGAACCAAGGTTGTCCCCTACAACCATTTCTTCTATGAGGTCCTCACTACTCACCAAAATCAAATCTAAAATGGCATCCCCTCTTGTCGGTTCAGCAACTACTTGCTGAAGGAATCCATCAGCTATCGCATCTAGGAAAATCTGAGCCCTATTATTGTTACTAGTACTTGTCCTCCAGTCTATATCTGGGAAGTTAAAGTCTCCCATGATCACGCAGTTTCCATTAGTATTTACTTCATTAGAAACATTAAAGAGGGCTCTACCCATATCCAAACTAGATCCCGGTGGTCTATAGCACACCCAAACACTATCCCAGGGGAGGCTCTAATAGTTTTCTTCCCCAGTGTGATTTTTTGCCCAGACAGACTCGGTCTTATCCATTCCGGTGCTTCTTATTTCTTTACATTCTACCTCATCATTGATATACAGTGCTACTCCACCACCTTTACCTTTATTTCTGTCTCTCCTAAACAGCACAGACCCTTCAATACCCGTACTCCAGTCATGACGACTATTCCACCAGGTCTCTGTTATCCCTGTATCATCTGGTTTCACTTCCTGCACCAGTAGCTCTAGTTCCTCCATCTTCTTTCCTAGGCTCCTCGCATTGGTGTACAAACATCTTAATTTTTGCTGTTTGGCCTCGCTCACGTTCTTTACCCGATTAGGCACGGACATTCTACAGCCAGTATGACCTACTAGACTGGTATCCACACTGCCCTTCCTCCTTATGTCCATTCTCCTACCCACGGCCGTACCCTTTCTTACTTTGTTTTCATCCCTCTCAATGTTAAAATCCGGCGTGGCGATTACCTGGACATCTCCCAACCATCTCCCCCAAATTCCTAGTTTAAAGCTCTCTTAATCAGTTGTGCCAGCCTCCATCCTAGAAGTCTATTTCCTTCCCTACTCAGATGAAGTCCATTCCGAGAGAACTGTTCTCTATCCATGAATGCCTCCCAGTGGCCATACATCCCAAAGTCCTCCTTATAGCACCACTGCCTGAGCCATCTGTTGATAGTCATAATCTTGTCACACCTTTGTTGCCCTTCTCTAGGAACAGGCAGAATCCCACTGAAGAACACCTGAGCCTCGATTTCCTTAAGCGTCTTCCCCAGCCTGGCATAGTCTCCCTTGATATGTTCCAGTGAGAATCTACCGGTATCATTTGTTCCCACATGAAGGACAATGCGTGGATTCTTTCCCGCTCCTGTTAGTATCCTCTTCAACCTCAGGTCCACATCCCGTATCTTAGCAGCTGGAAGACAGTACACCCTTCTGTTCCCTGGATCAGCTCTGGTTACAGGCCTGTCCAACCTTCTCAGTAAGAAGTCCCCAATCACGTAGACCTGCCTTTTCCTGGTGACGGTGCGATTCTCTGGTCTATCCCCTGTTCCCTTTGGCTGCAAGTTCTTTCTATTCCTATTCTCCCTTGTAATCCTCTTCAACCCATCCTGTATCCTCCTGGGGCTCATATTTGGTGTAGTCTCCATTGACTCTTCCCCTTTTCCTATAGGACTAGCCGCTCGTCTTTTCTTCCTTGCCCTTCCACCTTCAGTGCTGAGCCCCTTCTTCATTTTCCAACTCTGCAAACCTGTTCTTGAGCTCTATTTCTCCTTCACTAGCCCATCTTTTCCTCTGCCTGGTTCTCTTAGACACATGCTTCCACTGTCCATTTTCTTCACCTAGCAGTCTCCCCTCAGAGTTCTTCGGTCCTGCTTCCATCTGCAAGTCTGAGCTTTTCCCTTCAGCCGCCTCATGTCTTTGCTCCATAATCTACTCGAATCCCCTTCAAAACTCAACCAGACTTTCCACTTGCATCTCCAATCCTCCGATCTTTTCTTCCATCAGCTCTATCAGACGGCACTTCAAGCAGACAAAACTCTTTCCAGGTACCCCTCCAGGATCATGTACATACCGCAGCTTCCGCATCCAGTCATCTTCATTGTGTCTTCCACTACTTGGGTCACTACCACTGGTGAATTAGCTTTGTGTTCTCTTGCCATTAGTTTCCCTAGTTCCTCTTCAGTGAGGGGAGTGGGGATCAACCTCCTAAAGGCTTAGTCCTGCCCTGCACTAAGTCTCCTGTGGTGACTTAAAGCTGCCTTAAGTGGGTGGCTGAGGGCTTTCCTCAGAGAGTGTTAGGTAGGACCCAGGATGATCTTCTGCCCAAGCCCTGAATAGCACTTGATGTTGTGCTTTTTTTTCACCCATAGTAGGGTCCTTTTATGGCCATTTTCACAGTCCACTGCCTTGTGGGTTGTCTCAGATTTGTCCCTTATTTATTCTTGGCATCCATGATGTGCTAGGTGCCTCACAGGCGCTATGGACAGACATGTTCCCTGCCATGAAGAACTTGCAGACCTGATACTACAAGGAAGAGCTACAAGTGCTAGATGGAGGACTAGGAAGCGGGGCAGATGAGGGGTGTCAGGATACAGCCATATGGTTACTTAGTTGTTACGTGCACGTCTTGTTCCAAAACATATTCCACAATACGTGGGAAAAAAATCCGTCACTCCACAAAAATCTCTTTCCAGGACAAAGTGCCCCTTTAACCACTCTCCACCCCAGCCTGGCTCCCTCCCCAGCTCCTCCCACTCCCTGAAGTTAACTTTCATTCACTCCAAAACACGGTACCTGAATTGGGCCTCTTTGGAATTTGTTGGCTGGATTGTACTCGCCTATAAAAAGATTGAGAGACTTAATTATGTAGGTTATGGACCACTTTTAAACCCACCAAACTATTTTAAGACACTATTTAAAATTCTGTGTAGTGAGAGTGAGTCAGGAAATCATGTGCAGCCAGAGCAGAGAGCTCCTTGTAAAAAGGGGGAAAAGGTAATAAATGTCCCCTCAGCTGTTATTTCAGCATCTCGTTGGGGCCTATGTCATTCCTTCCATTTCCCTTGTCAAGTGCTCATGGACAGTCCAAGCAGAGGACCTGAGACATCGCAGAGGTGGAAAGATGACTGATTGCAGGTGTTGTAACTGTGCTGCTTTGCTGGCACTTGTCAACGGCGGAAGCAACTGGAAAATGTTGCAATTCATCTGCCCAGCCAGGCCATCATCCAGGCACTCTCTGGCCTGGTCTGGGTGCTCTTTGCTATTTTTCTGCCCTGAGAATCTTCAGACCTGTAGCACAGCCAGTCTGGGGGCACCTTCTCAGGTCTGAGTTGCAGGCTCCTTAACTAGAGTTGTTGGTGTATCTAGGAGCTGCCTGTTAATTGTGCTACACATTTGCTTGGGATACTGAGGCTGTTTTCAAGGTAAATTTCCCAATAAGGAGCAAGAGGCATGTGCATGAGAATAGAAATGTGTGGGGAACCCTAGGCCTGATGGGTTGTCCACCCTCCTGTTTCCACTTAGGCCATATACTTACATGATGAATCACTGGCTGCAACGTTATGATTCATTGGGGGTGAATGATGGTGGGGCTGTGGCTTGCACATCCGCACTTGAGACCCAATAGTAACTTATTTCATAAGGAAAAAAACATTTGTTTATCAGTGGGAGATCGGCCAGCATAACTCTGGTTTGTGCCCCCTCTGGATGAGCCTGGCATGTATGACTCTTCATACAGGATCCTGTGCCTCTCTCTGAAGGTGTTAGGGGAGCAGCAGGAGTCAGAGCCTTGCATGTGACATTAGTGATAACCAGGTCCTGCTTCAGGGAAGGTTGTTGATGGGGGTGTTTTTTTGTGGGTGATGACATTGCTCCAGAGAGGTGACTGTGTGAAGAGATTGGGCCCTTCCCTTTGGGACTCAGCATCAAACTACTATTCATGCTCCCCCCAAAGCGGGGAGATTGCAGTCCTCCCTCCTTGAGGATCTCAAAGCACCAGCACATGCCTGCGAGTTGGAGCCAATTTGCATCCTAGTACCCTTACAGTTGCTTGGGTTTGGAAACCAACTGATAGAAGTCTGGGAGATAGCCAGATAGGCTGAGACCAAGGTCACAGAGGATACTCAGACACCATGGAGGTAGGTAGGGGCTGCTTCAGACCACGCAAAACTCATGTCACACTGAGGGCGTAGGTCAGAACTAAGGCTGATTGGTTGTTGTGGTAAGAAATGGGCAACGTCCTTATGTTAGGATTTCTTAAGGCATGGCCCAGAATATGTGAATTACTGTTAAAGCTGTTTATCATGGGGAACGTATGAGAAACGTCAACTGACTGCTCTTTATTTTACAGTAAAAATTGTAAAATAATTCTGATAATATTTCATAATAATTTAAAACCACGTAAAAATCCATCCAGACTCCAGCATGCTGCACGTACAGCCTGGTTTGGGAAAGTTCCTGGGGGAGTCTGGGTTGTCAGCAGGCCGGCTGGGGCGACAAAGACCGAGGAAATGTTTTCGAAAGCGTCCAAGTCCCATTTTCAGAAGGGGAGCTGGACATTGAGGACCCTATGTTTCATTGAAAGTCAATGGGATTTGGGCTCCTAAGCCACTTTGAGCACTTCTGAAAATGTTACCTGTGGGCTTGCTGTGAAACCCACTTCAGAGCCATGACTTTTGTCCCGTGCAGCCTTACTCCTAACCCTGCCCATGGCCTGCAGGTGTTAAAGGTGAATTGTTTAACCACTCAGTTGGAGGACAAACTTATGAAGTGATCAACTCATGCTTGGAAACGCTACATGGTGAGGTTGGGTGTCTGAAACGGCTGCTCTTGGGCCACTCCCATTCTCCATCCTGCTCCCCATCCCACCCCAGGAGGCTGGCTGTGGTGGGTTAGTGTGGTACAATCCAACTTGATCCTGTGCGGTATGTTTTATGGACTCTTTGGGCCAGGCTTTCGGAAGTGTGCAGTCTCCATTTAGGCCAAAAATAAATCACCAGATCTTTAAAAGAGCCCAGTATATTGCGTGTTGAATTCTTTGGAAAATCTAACCATAAATCTCACACATAGGAGGTGCTGAGATTCTTATGAAAATCTGGCCCTAATCTCTGTGCTGAGCAGTGGGAAGTCCGGCCATGAGGACTCTTGAAAATCTGTCCTGATCTGTGTGATGTATTTCTGATGCATTGATCACCATGAGCTGTAGGTGCCTTTAATATAGACTGTGTCGCCTAGACTGCTTTATAGATTTAACACCAAGCACTATATCATCAACGAAAGACAATAAGGGCATTGGGCACCATTGGACAGGCCCTTCACTTGCAAAACTGCTGTTGAAGTTATTGACAGTACATGCTCAGAGGGCTTGCAGGATCCAGTCCATTGTATAGTGAATAAATTGAAACATCTGGTTGTGAAGTAATGGTGGGGGAGGAAAAAATAAAGTAGTAAGCAAGGGATAGAAACATCTGAAAGGGAGATTTGAAAAAGGGTGGAGTTGATGGTACAGGAGGCAATTCCAGATGGCAGCAGCTGCAGAGGTGAAAGCTCTCACACCAGCAGCAGACACTGAGTGTAGGGATGGAGAGAAGGCCAGTGGAGTAGCAGAGGCTGTGGAAGAGAGGGCTCTGAGGTGTGTCAGGAGCATCTCCTGCTTCACTGTGGGACCACCGCTGAGCAATTCGGTAGTATGAGTGTGAGCTGAGTTTCTGGTGCGCATAGCCAGTGGTGTGGAGGTAGTGACAGGGGACTTATTGACAGAGGAGGTGGGAGAAGAAGAAAAGGCAGAGACAAGAGTATACCAAGCTCACAGGCTGGTGGATGTAAAGGAGAGACTGGGGTCAAGGAGAGAGAAAGAGAAGATGGGATTGTGGAGTTTAGCCCTGGTCCCTAAGCTTACTGTTTGCTGTCATTCTAGCTCATCCAGTGATTGAAAACAGACAGGTGGAGTGTCCTCAGGGATACAAGAGGCTGAATCGGAGCCACTGTCAAGGTAAGGATGCCACTCTGACCGCTTTCTCAGACTCCTTATCAGGTAGAGTAACGATCATTCCTGTGTAAAATGAGTTCACTTCCTGCCCTGGGACCAACCTACTGGGAACGTTACAGTTAAAGAACCCTGGCCTTAAAGTGTGAAAGTAACTAGCTACATTCCACTAACTGTACAGAAAAATTGCATGTCCCTGACAGCTCAGGCTGTTTCACAGCAAAACCAGTCAAATTTCCCAGATAACAACCTTATCTCTAACCCACAAGACCCACCTCTATTCTCCCAGCATGTGCATGCACTAGTGATTTGCATCTCTAAATTCAGCATGTACTTAGTGGTGTTAAAAACAGGAGATCTGTATATTTCCTGTAGCCTGAAGCAACTTTAACTGCAAGTTACCAGTGATTGTGGCGGGGTGGAAGGGGGGGAGAGTTTGTTTGGGTTTTTCGAGAGGAGTGGTGAAAGTGAGTTGGCTTGAAAATCTGTCTGCACCAAGTACATAAACTTTATACTCTGCCAGGCTCCTCAGAGTCTGCCTTGCTCCAGGGTGGGGCCCGTCTATGCACCTTTCAACCCCAGAGTGTCCTCTGCCCCACATCGGGGGGTGGCTGTGTCTGGACCATTCATCCCAGGGGTCCCCTCTGCCCCACATTGGGAGTAGAGAGTGTGTCTGGGCCATTCACCCCAGGGGTCCCCTCTGCCCCCACATTGGGGTGTGGTGTGGTGGGGGGAGCACTCACCCAAGGGGTCCCTTCTGTCCCACATTGAGGGGGGGGGGTGTGGGCCATTCAACGCAGAGTCCCCTCTGCCCCCATTGGGTGAGTGGGTGTGTGTCTGGGCCATTCAACCCAAGGTCCCCTCTGCCCCCATTGGGGAGTATCTTATGTGGGCCATTCACCCTGGAGTTTCCTCTGCCCCACATTGGGGGGTGTCCATGTGTGGGCCAATCACCCGAGGAGTCCGCTGTACCCCACTCAGGGTGGCGGGGGGGATGCCTGTGTCTGTCCCATTCATCTGCTCCACCTCAGGAGGGCGGCTTTTTCCCTGTTCCTTGTTAGAGGAATATCTGACATTTTTCCAACCGTAAAGTTTTCCATGCAGTGATTGGGAGCTAGAATTTCTTGGTCACATTGTCATGATTCCTGATAAGCCATGAGGTGTCCCTTAGAGGATGCTGTCTGGGCCTGCCCTGGCAAGCTCATGACATGCAGTCCAGTGACTCATCTCCTCTAGCAGGGACTTTCCATCTGACTGAGTTAAGTAATGAGTCACCTGAGAGCTTCACCACAGTGTCCTAGAGGAGAATGGTCACCAGAACAGTGGCCTCAATTCCCTGTGACAATCAGTGTAGGGCTAGTGTCAGGGTTTTGTGCTGGGCCCCTGTGTGGCTCCTGGCATGGGGACATGTTGGGAGAGAGAGAGAAGTGGCCATGAGTGCTCTGCCTCCTCAGGGACCTTTCTGAGCCTGGCAGGAGACACACTGTCCTGGCAGTGCCTTGGTGCCTTGAGGTGCCATATACGTACATTACCATGTCCTTGCTGTGGCCATGGGACGTGTGTCTCGGACCCCAGTGCTAATCAAGGACCTGAATTCAAAGGCAAAGAGAGCAATTTGGCTAATAGAACGTTGGAGAAGGATCCCATGGGTAACATGGGGTCCTTCCCAGCAGAGATGGAAGAGGGAGTGGGATGATGGATGAGAGCCCCTGGATGTTCTCCAGGCCTTTGTCTATAGGAGTGGAGCCCAGCTGAGAGGGAGCCAACAGGCTGAGTGATCCACTGAGCTTTGGGTTTTGTTAAAGCATTGATGAGAGATGGCAGCAGGGCCCAAGCTGGAGTTGTGGGGACCTCAGGGAGCTCTCCTGCCACTGCTCTGTCTGGCTGGCCAGTAGGCCAGCATGGCTCTTTTGCTCCCCCACTGCAGAGAAGCAAACCGCCTGGCTCCCTTTGCAAGGACACCTCCTTGCCTTTGCTTACTAAATACCAGAGAACAGCCTTGCGACATCAGCACTGTTACGGAGGCCAGATCGAGAGTGGCTGGAAGTTCAAGTACTAACTGGTATGAACTCTGGCAATCCAGCTGCTCCCAGGAAATGCTGTGCCTCTGGAACTGAGTTTGGCTGTGCAGCACAAATCCCCCAGAGCTAATAACTGGGAGCCACGGCATCTCCAGTGGATTTGCTGATTGCCACTGATGAATGACAACCCAGGGGCCTCAGGTCCACTTCTGTTAATGAGAACAGCACAGGTCCTGGAGAGGCCATTTCCTGATGCTCCCGGCACCCAGCTATTCAACAACAGGGAGAGTGGCAGCCAGCTTCTGAGCACGGGGCAGAGATTGTCATGGAAACTGGTGGCTGATGCTGGGTAGGGGAAGAAGATGGGGATCCCTCCCGCAGCTGGGCTGCATCCTGCGGCTGCCAACTGGAAATGCACAGGGGGACTGGGCAACATGTAATCACTAGGACCCAGAAACCCCAAGCAGCCTGGTGAAGATGTCAGTACCAGTGCCAAAGCCAGGATCTTGCTTCAGAATACACTGAGGACAATGTGTGTGACATGTAGGGTGACCAGACAGCAAATGTGAAAAATCAGGGGTGGGGGGATAATAGGGTCCTATATAAGACAAAACCCCTAGTATTGGGACGTCTGGTCACCCTAATGACATGCATGAGTCATGGAACACAGCATCTCCAACTCGGGTCTGGTTTCCTCTTCAGACACTGACGGTGTCGGCCCCACGGTAAACTCACTAGGGCCTTTGTACTATGTGCTCCCCCTTCCCTGTGCACCTGAGGGTATTACTGAGACTCACCAACAGGCATAAGAACCAGCTATGTGCAGAATGGAAGAAATGGCCGGGCTGCTTGTGGTTCTGGGCTTGTGGGCTCCCCTTCCCCAAGGCACTGTGTCATGGGTCCAGCCACATCCCTGACTGGAGGTGGGCAAGGATGGGCAGCGTACAGCTGGCAATGCTGCTTCTGTGTCACTTGGGGATTCCCATGTGGTGGGAGTCCTCAGCTGCACTTCGGGTAGCTTTACTGCACTGACAGAGAAACGTGAGGGGGATGGAGCAGGGGATGGGATCTAGCCCTCTGGTTTAAATTAAAAGCTCAGTCCCCACTGCCAGTAAGAACATAAGAACGGCCATACTGAGTCAGACCAAAGGTGGTCCATCTCAACCAGTGGCCAGTGCCAAGTGCCCCAGAGGGAATGAACAGACCAGATAATCATCAAGTGATCCATCTCCTGTTGCCCATTCCCAGCCTCTGGCAAACAGTGGCTAGAGACACCATCCCTGCCCATCCTGGCCAATAGCCATTGATGGACCTATCCTCCCTAAATTTTTCTAGTTCTTTTTTAAACCCTGTAATAATCTTGGCCTTCACAACATCCTCACGAAAACAGTTCCACAGGTTGACTGTGCATTGTGTGAAGAAATACTTCCTTTTGTTTGTTTTAAACCTGCTGCCTATTAATTTCATTGGGTGACCCCTAGTTCTTGTGGTATGAGAAGGAGTAAATAACACTTCCTTAAAGAAAAGGAGTACTTGTGGCACCTTAGAGACTAACCAATTAGCTTATGCTAACGAAAGCTTATGCTCAAATAAATGGGTTAGTCTCTAAGGTGCCACAAGTACTCCTTTTCTTTTTGCGAATACAGACTAACATGGCTGTTACTCTGAAACCTAACACTTCCTTATTTACTTTCTCCACACCAGCAATGATTTTATAGACCTCTATCATATCCCCCCTTAGTCGTTGCTTTTCCAAGCTGAAAAGTCCCAATCTTATTAATTTCTCTTCATACGGAAGCCGTTCCATACCCCTAATAATTTTTGTTGTCCTTTTCTGAACCTTTTCCAATTCCAATATATTTTTTTTGAGATGGGGCGACCACATCTGCACACAGTATTCAAGTTTAACAAATTTATTTGAGTTTAAGCTTTCGTGAGCTACAGCTCATTTCATCACTCACGAAAGCTTATGCTCAAATAAATTTGTTAGTCTCTAAGTTGCCACAAGTACTCCTTTTCTTTTTGCGGATACAGACTAACACGGCTGCTACTCTGAAAAGTATTCAAGATGTGGGCATACCATCGATTTATATAGAGGCAATATGATATTTTCTGTCTTATTTCTCTATCCCTTTCTCAATGATTCCCACCATTCTGTTAGCTTTTGTGACTGCCGCTGCACATGGAGTGGACGTTTTCAGAGAACTATCCACAATGACACCAAGATCTCTTTCTTGAGTGGTAACAGCTAATTTAGACCCCATCATTTTACATGTATAGTTGGGGTTATGTTTTCCAACATGCATTACTTTGCATTTATCAACATTGAATTTCATCTGCCATTTTGTTGCCCAGTCACCCAGATTTGTGAGATCCTTTTGTAGCTCTTTGCAGTCTGCTTTGGCCGTAACTATCTTGAGTAGTTTTCTATCATCTGCAAATTTTGCCACCTCACTGTTTACCCCCTTTTCCAGATTATTTATGAATATGTAACTTGTGCTGCTTGTTACTATAATCCCTTGTATCCCTCTGCTCATTCAGACTCCAGATAAGTCAGATCCATTCAGTGCCTCAGGATGACAAGTTAGATATGTGCTGCTGGCTTATGTCAGAGATGAGCCCTGTAGCCTTTGTAAGGGATAGATAACCAAGCCTCTGCCCTGGATGGGGTTTGCACCATGTTTGGGGTTTGGTCCCCACTTCATCAAGCGTCTGCCCTAGACAGGGATTCCCAGCTTGCTTGGAGTCTGCGCCTTTGGTTCTACATATCACAAATCTCTGTTCCTGACTCAGTAACAGGGTGCTACTTAGCATGGCTCTATCCTTGCCATCTCTCTCGCCAGCAGAAGGACAGGAGTGGCAGAGGGAGGATGGGCACAGTGGGTCAGGTGTCTGGCAATATGCACGGGTTTTCCATCATCCTGGGATGGGAAGTCATTTCTGATTACTTGAGGACAGAGGAGTAGGAAATGTCTCTTGGGTTGGACCTCTCCTGTCCCATGGCATGCTTGGTTGTTCCTCTCTGTGGTTCTAGTTTCTATTCTGAGGGCCCTGGCTTTCCATTGGAAGAGGGCCTGCTGTGCTTTGCATGCCACTGTGGTGAGGTTCACCAGTGAGAGGGCTCTTTTTGGCACCTCCATCTATCTAGCCAGGGTGGTTTGTGATCTGTAGGATTTTCTCCAGAGATTTGACTCTGTCACTGTGGTATCTAGCCCAGGGAAAGCTGCTACTCATCTCCATCCTCTGCTTGAATGCAGTATCCAGGGTGCTGATTAAGATGCGTGCACCAGACAGGTACATCCGTGCCTTGTGTCTCCAGTCACGAGAGCTGCATGTGCCCCAGTTACCCCCTGTGAAATGTCCCACACCCTGGCCTGTGACCCCCTCCTCCCTGAACATGGCTGAACAGGGACACCTGGGGAATTTTCCCATTTAGAAATTTTTACACCTGGCAAAGATGGGGAGGCAAACTGCTGCTGCAGACACGTCCACTCGGGTACCATACACTGGAGCTCAGGTTTATTCATTTCACTATAATGCCCAACGCAGCTAATCCTGGGCTCTGCTTCCATGTGCCATGTTCGAAGGGTGAAAAGCAACGGCTGGATTCTTCCGTGCTGTGAAGGGGATGCTGGGTCTGTCTGAAGCCTGCAGCGGGGACTCTCTGCAGCAGGGGAATCTGCTCTTGCCTGCTGTGTGCCATGTGACCGTCTGGAAGCTTACTCAGTTATTAGGACCCTATTGGATGGGAACTGTGAGGAGCTGTGGGAACAGCAAGGAAATGATGCTTGTCTGTCCTGCTGCACAGGTGGTGGTGATAACAAGTACTTAGCCAGCATTCCTGAGAGCTTCCAGTTGGTTTTAAATCATTGTCTGACCTTCCCAACCCCCTGTCAGTATCTTATGGATGGCCCAGAGGGGAGAGGGAATTTGCTTGAAGTCATACACTGCATCAGTGGCAGAGCCATGGCTTGGACTTGGGAGCTGCTAGCTCTCATGTGTGTATCCCCAGAATCAGCAGCACCAGTGACAAGCTGGAGACATGCCTTCCACTCATCTGACTGATGCAGGGCTGTCAGTGCAAGAGCAGGTTCCCCCAGCCCTCACTGTGCACCAGCACTCTTTGATTCCTGATGATGCATCCTTTGCAGACAGTGCCCCAGTCTGGCCACACAGGGGATTTGATCGAAAGGAGGAGACTTGCTCATAAGTCAAGTCCCGCCAAGCTTCTATCTGGCAGCTTTAAAAATTACTTCGCCCGGATAGCCCTGTGAGATGCAACATCTGGTGTCCACGGGGATCCCAGAGTAGAGCAATCATTTGAGCCATCTATGCAGCTGCACCTAACAGGCTGTGCACAGTGGATGTGGGATTGCAGTCATCACAAAGGTTCCTGTGAAGCAGTTTGCAATGCAAGTGTCCTATGGGACACTGGACTAGCTGAGACTAGTGTGCTGATGCTGTATGGCAAAGGTGGGGTATGGGACTTGAGGGACTTAGAGGCCTGATCCAATAGAGCAAGTAAGGTGCCTGACTAACAGTACCAGTCACCTGATCTGATAGAGCAGGAAGAGGGGCCAGTAATTTTCCCAGTCATTCCTTTCCATTAGCGAAAATCCCCAAAATAAGCTGAAGAGCAATTGACTCTGAAGGCAGCTGCAGGGAGGAACAAAGGGGACATAGCCAGGGCAGGAGGCAGGAAGCAGACTGCAGGTGAACCTGGCTGGGAGATAAGCAAGGCAGGACTCTGGGACAGAGGGGAGGAGGTTTTTGAAAAGTCTGGAATCTCCTGGCACATTATTGTACCCACCTGGGGCTCAGCTAGCAAAGGCAGGCTCCCAAATTCCTCCCTAACCCATGGCATGCTGTACAGCTTCCACATCTGGATGGCACATGGTGACTGGACCCAGCTGGATGAATCTGGAGCATCAGCAGCAGGGAAGGAGAGAGGCGAGGCAAATGAG
Source organism: Lepidochelys kempii (assembly GCF_965140285.1). Lineage (NCBI taxonomy): Eukaryota > Metazoa > Chordata > Testudines > Cheloniidae > Lepidochelys > Lepidochelys kempii. The sequence continues at coordinate 90,900,546 of NC_136385.1, read as the reverse complement.
ACGTTCTGGGTTGGCTGTTTGCTCTTGACATCCCTTTTGCAGGTTAACACAGCCCATGGGACAAAGTGTACTTACCCCTGCCTTGGTGTGGGAGGGGGACTAGATGGTCTGCTGAGGTCCCAGCCAGCCAGGTCAGGCCCCTAGAGAGAGCATCAGCTTGAGAGAGCAGCACTTTGTGGAGTCAGGTGACCTTGCGATACAGGACACTGCCACTGTCCCTACCAACAGACTAGCTGGGCATCAGTGTCATCAATGGCAGGTATGAACCCCTCAGGCCTGGAGCTGACTGTCCCAAGCTGTGACTGAAGAAAGAGCCAGGCCAGAGTCGAGATTGTTTAATACTGTTTTGGAAATGGAACAACTGGAAATCTCAGAGGGCACCATCCATACAATCAGTGCCTTGAGGGGCCCTGCAAGACCCTGGCCTTGCTCTGATGTGGGGTCCCCGCCCCTAAAAGCCTAGTGCTTGTTGATGGGAAAGTATGAGAGAAGGCCTGGCAGGACTGTGCTGGCCCTGGAATGGAATCCTGTGCCAGGGGACTGAGGGGACATTCTTAGCTGACAGTATCCAGGAGGGGACAGAGTGTCTCAGGAATTTCTGGAGGGGGCCAGGTAGCACAACAGTGCCCTGCCCTCACCCCTTCTGTCTGAGGCTCCTGAAGGCTGAGCACATTCGACCCTATGCCCCTTTCAGCCTTCACTCCCCCAGGGAACGGCGGGGGGTGGGTGGCTGACCCAGACGTTTCCCCCATTATCAGAGGGACAGAAATGTTAGGTGAGAACATGGGAAGCAAATGCTACCGGCAAAATTCTCCTACCCTGTCTAGCTACAGAGAGAGACTCCCCAGCTCTCCCATGCTGCTAGGTCTCCTGGCTTTTGCTAAATCATATTTTCTACCAGTGTGGGAGACAGCAGGTCTCCAGCCAGGGCACTCTAGGCAGACACTGATCTCAGTGACTCTGCAACGCACCCCTAGCAGCCCCTCACATAGATTCATAGATATTAGGCCAGAAGGGACCATTATGATCATCTAGTCTGACCTCCTGCACAATGCAGGCCACAGAATTTCACCCACCACTCCTAAAAAAGACCTCACACCTATATCTGTGCTATTGAAGTCCTCAAATTGTAGTTTGAAGAGAGACCTTCCCCAGCTCTGTATGTGGGGAAATCCCATGGGAATTTACTCTGGTGACTCCTGCTGTCACCTCTCGACTGGTTCAGTGCTGGAGAGACCAGCTGTGTTGCAGGAAGGTAAAGACTTCTGCAGTTTGCTGGTTGCATGGGGGTCAGTATCAGCCCGTGGGGTTGGGGGCTGGGAAGGGTCTCAGAGAGAAAGTGCTGTTTGTGCGGCTGTTGGACACATGGTTTGATTTGTCAATTTGCTGTTCAGTGGGCTGTTCCCTGCCCTTCTCTTCGCTTACACCAACCAGGGCATTGTGGCTGATTCTGTTCTCTGCTTTCACCCTGCAGATATCAACGAGTGCCTGATGCTTGGCCTGTGTAAAGATGCCGAATGTGTGAACACCCGCGGCAGCTTCCTCTGCACCTGCAAACCCGGGACCATGCTGGACCCATCCCGCAGTCGCTGTGTCTGTAAGTGCTCTGGAGACCAAGCCCTGCACGGCTGCTTGGAAGCAGCTGCCCAAGGTACCCAGTGACGTCCCCCAAAGCTTCCCTGGAACTGTGAGCAGGAACCAGCAGATCATGAGCCAGATGGAAACAAGATATCACGTGTCAGTGTGTCCCAATGCCCTGAGAGAGTGTATGGGTGGGCGATGTGAGACCCTGTGTGCGTGCATTCATGCCCTTGCATGATGTATGTACTTGGACGTGTACCCATGTGTCCCAGCACTCTCCTCTTACAGGGCCACTGGACTCAGCTCCCATGGGATTCTCATTCACGTCCCTCCTTTGTTCACATCGGGTTGTTGAGTGTGTAACTGAGTTGACATGACGGTAATTCCATGGCAGAGAATGCAGGAGATAGGAAGCCTGCACCCAGCTTCTGCAGAGGCTGCCGTGAAAGCAGTGACCTCTCCCCAGGGGTGCAGTTCTGAGGAAGGGGCTTGAGAGCACCTGCACTGGAGTATCTGGAATCGAAACAGAAGCCCATCTCTTCCATGCCACTTCTGTTGGATCTGCCCACTCCACTGAAGTCCTAGGGCAGAATGCCCAAGCAGGTTTAGGCTGCGGAGAGATATACTATGGAAACCGCAGCTTCCGGGAGAGGGGCCTGCAGCTCTTCACCAAAATCCTCATCAGCCAGGGGCAAAGGCCGTGTGGTGTGAGTGGGGGGTGCTAACCTGTAGGGGCAGCATGGAGACCGTTGGGGCAGAAGCGGACCAGTGGGGTGATGGCGGCTGTATGGCAGCAGAGGAGGGATGCGATAAGGCCCTGGGGCTGGGGACAGAGAGGCAGAGCTGGGAAGGACCTTGAAGGCGATGACAGGCAGCACTTTGACACTCTGTGCCCGGCAGAGGTAACAGCTTGGCCTCCGACACTAACCCTGGGCTTGTGTTTCAGCGGATAAGGCTGTGTCCATGGAGCAGGGGCTGTGCTATCGCTCAGCAGCGGGAGGCAACTGTGCCCTACCACTCGCCCAGAGCATCACCAAACAGATCTGCTGCTGCAGCCGTGTTGGCAAAGGATGGGGGAGGAATTGTGAGAAGTGTCCTGTGCTCGGGTCAGGTGAGAGCTGTGCTCACTGCCCAGCTGTGCTCAGAGTTCTAAGCCTGGAGCCTGGTCTTCACCTTACAACTTCTCCCGACTCCTCGGCCCAGAACCATCGCAGGCTCCTTCCCATGCACTAATGTGTTGGGATGTGGGTGTGAACAGTCTATGGGGGACTCAGTGCAAGGGGCACAGGCCAGCACAGAGACTGTGGTCTGCATGGCTGCTTGCTAGAAGGCAGAGTGCACTACTGAGAGTGGCCTGCCACTCTGGAGGCTGGGGTGAAGCAGAGAAGATTCCAAAGCTGGGGGATCTGCAGCACAAGTGAGTGCATCTGAGCTTGGAGGTGGGGAAGTTCCTCACCAGGCAGCCATCATGCAGCACAGCCCCAGAGGGAGACCACAGCCTTTCCTATGCCTGGGTTAGTCTGACAGTCCCTTTCATCTCACTCTGCCTCCCATAAGGTTAAAGTTTCCTCCTCTCCTAAAGTGTCAGCCTTTAAGTGCTCCAACACACCAAGCAAGGATGGGTTTGACTTTTACCGGTGTGTTAAGTACTAAAGAGACAAGCACAGAACCCCACAGGGCTGGGAATTCCTACACATCCCCCTGGACTGGGTGGAAGGCGTCTTTGGACATGTGCATCAAAGGGCCAAAGTACTAGAAGGTCCCTAGGGGTTGCAGCATTGTAGCCATTTATCTGGTCCCTTATCCAGCCTTGGCAGGCTGTGCAGCCCCCTCTGCCCATTATACGGCTCTCTCCTGTTGATGAAGTGATAGCTGTCTTCAGATGTGGGAGAGTGTTTCCTTGGTGCTCCCCCAGGGAGCTTTGAGCCAACGGAGAGATTCAGTCTCCAGTAGCTGTGAATGCTAACCGGTATCAGTTACAGACACACCCAGCGCTGGGAGCAGATTCTCTCTGCTGGAAACATCCACCCTTCACACCATGCTCTAACGTACGGTGGCTGATGGATGGAGGGTGTACACACACACAGACACACACCTGCCGTTCTCATCTGTGTAGCAGAAGACAGCATCTTCAGTTCCTCCATTGGATCTTGCCAGAAGGGCAACCTCGTGTGCTCGCAACTGGTTTCTGCCCCTTTCCCCCACATGTCAGCCTTGCCCTGTGTCTCCCTTGCAGAAGCCTTTAAGGAAATTTGCCCTGCAGGACATGGCTACACCTACTCCAGCTCAGATATCCGTCTGTCCATGAGAAAGGCGGAGGCAGAAGAGCTGCCATTCAGCTCAGAAGAGCAGGGGGAGAGCAGCGACCGGACGCCCAACTGGGCAGCAAAAAGGCCGCAGCTGCAGGAAGCCCTGAGTGGTGGAGTCACAGGTATGCTCCTCCGTGCTGGAACCTCAGCAGCAGAAGGTAGATTGGGATGTGATGCAACATTAGTAGCGGCTATGCACACAGGTGCCCTGGATGAATTCCCTCTTTCATCCTCAGGCTGTCCCTATCCCAGGGACTGTGCTTCCAGCTGAAGTGGATTTGGGTCAGCTCCAAAGCTATGCAAGGCTCTCTTGCCCCTGTATCCCAATGGCATAGGGTATGACCTTTTCAGAACTCCCTGGTCCTGCTGGGCAACCTTTGAGTCCCAGCCTCAGATCCTCACATGCTAACAGGTGCTGCTACTGCCAGATGGCCATGCTGCCTCCACACTTGGAAGCTGCAGTCTGATTCAGATGTGCCCTGCTGAGCAGAGCTGTGGGTCCAGCTGAGTTTAGGGCTCAGTGTGAATTCTGGCACAAGTATCCCTGGGCGGTTATCCCAATGCACTCAGGCTGGGAATCCAAATCCAGAGAGGGGAGTGACAGTTGTCACTGGAACCAGGGTCTATTAGAATGTGAGTTCCCTGCGGACACTGGGGGAGGAGCCAGGACTGGGGCAACTCAGTGTGCTAGGTTTGGAAGGACAAGTTCCCATCTTGTGCTGGGAGAAACGGGAGGCTCCTAGCCAGCATCTGGGAAGCAAGTGAAGTTAGTGCAGCCTGGGCTCTCTGAGGTATGTGGGGTGCTGACGCTTCTGCTTTAGCCAGCAGATCGAGGGACATGATCGTTCCCCTCTATTCGACATTGGTGAGGCCTCATCTGGAGTACTGTGTCCAGTTTTGGGCCCCACACTACAAGAAGGATGTGGAAAAATTGGAGAGAGTCCAGCGAAGGGCAACAAAAATGTTTAGGGGTCTGGAACACATGACTTATGAGGAGAGGCTGAGGGAACTGGGATTATTTAGTCTGCAGAAGAGAAGAATGAGGGGGGATTTGATAGCTGCTTTCAACTACTTGAGAGGTGGTTCCAAAGAGGATGGTTCTAGACTATTCTCAGTGGTAGAAAATGATAGGACAAGGAGTAATGGTCTCAAGTTGCAGTGGGGGAGGTTTAGGTTGGATATTAGGAAAAACTTTTTCACTAGGAGGGTGGTGAAACACTGGAATGCGTTGCCTAGGGAGGTGGTGGAATCTCCTTCCTTAGAAGTTTTTAAGGTCAGGCTTGACAAAGCCCTGGCTGGGATGATTTAATTGGGGATTGGTCCTGCTTTGAGCAGGGGGTTGGACTAGATGACCTCCTGAAGTCCCTTCCAACCCTGATATTCTATGATTCTTGTTCTGAAATTCACCATGTACTGTTTAATTTTCCAGGTCACTCTCCAGATAGTGAGGTGAGTCAAGCCCATGCTGCTGGCAGATGATGGGGTGGGGATATGTTTGTGTTGTACTTCACTAGTGGTAAAGGGATTGTTTAAAAAAGTAACCAGAGGGAAACACTGAATGTGTTGGAGTTGGAGTAATGAGGGGAAGTGGTGCTGGAGGAGGTTAGAAAACACCCAGACAGCCAGGCATTTTCACTTACTGCAGATCAGCTGCAACGTTCAAGCCGCAGCTGATGCTTTGGGCTTGGGAGCAGCTGACACCCCATTGTTGAGGGTTGGGAGCGAATGGTGTCTCCTCCCTACTCCCGCGATAGGATTTGGGGGTTTGCCTCCTTGTGCCCTAAACCTTTAGGAATAAAGCTTAAAAATAAGCTGTGAAGGGAAAAAATGGGGCTTGTGACTTTGTTGTGTTGGCTTCTTTGGGATGGTTTGGTTTGGTTGTTTCAGTTTGACAGCAGACGTTCACATCCAGTCTGTCTCCCCAGTGTGCTCCTATGACCTGCATTGCCATAGTATCTGAGCACCTCACAATCTTTAATGTATTCAGCCTCACAACACTGCGGGGGGGATAGGGAACAGCTGTTAGCCCCATTTTACTGATTCCCCACCAATGGAGAGATGAAGTGACTAGGCCAAGGTCATGCAGGGGCTCTGGGGTAGTGCTGGGACTTGAACTCAGATTTCCCCAGTCCTGAGCTAGCCCCCAGACCCCTGGTCATCCTTCCTTTCTAGCTGGGAAAAGTCTCTGATGACTGGAGAATTCGTGAAATGATGACAGTCCGAAAGAGTGAAAGTCGAGCTATTGAGGGGGAAGGAGTTTAGCCAAACTATAGAAAACTGCTTTGGTTTGTGTTTAATGCCTGGTTAATGCCAATGACTAATTAACATCCTGAATAAGGGAGTCTTTTGCCAAAGAGTCGGTACTCTTGCCCTTTGAGTTGAAGATTCAGAGCTCACAACAGGCATCCCCAGGATTTCCCAGAGGTTCTCCAGCAAAACCAGGAGAAACCACACTGACACTTTGGAGATTGTCCTTGGGAAAATCTCTGCCAAAGGATTGCCTGCCCAGTTCAGGTTCTGGAGCGCCTCACAAGATTAGCCAGGCTCCCATCTGGGGCACTAGGTAATGCAGATACCTGACTCTGAGGTTTGTAGCTATGCAGTCGGCCTGTGAAGGAGACTTGGAGGGAACTGAATGCAGAAATCTTAAAAAAAAGGATTACTTGTGGCACCTTAGAGACTAACAGATTTATTTGAGCATAAGCTACAGCTCACGAAAGCTTATGCTCAAATAAATTTGTTAGTCTCTAAGGTGCCACAAGTCCTCCTTTTCTTTTTGCGAATACAGACTAACGCGGCTGCTACTCTGAAAGAAATCTAAAAGGCTCCTCGCTAGGCATAATGCGTTGTATAGGGTCCAGCACACGGAGGCTCCAGCCATTCCACACACTAGCAGCTTCACCTGCCATTACAGTACCCTTAGTGTGAACCAGCAGCCAGGATGGGGCAGGAGGAAGCTCACCTCTCTCTTGCCCCTTGGCTAAATACATCCCTGGGCGGTCTAAGCAAAGCCAAACTTTGTGTTTGTGTTTCTCACCCACAGGGCGCTGCTGATGCCACCCAAGAACCTGCCACACACCCAGGTGCGTAAGTGCTCAATTGGCTTGTGAATAAGCTACAAATAGAGAAGAGAAAGGAGGACCAGGGTTGGCCCAGCTGGCAGCTTCAGGCTGTGCTGATAACCTTAGGGCCAGGGAAAGGCAGCTTTATTTCATAGGCACCTCCTAATCTCCTTCTGTGTCGCTCCAAATGGGCTGTGCTGCACAGAACCGGGAGGTGCTGCAGGAACGGGGGAGCCCCATGAGATGCAGGGCACGGAGGGCCACACTCCGTTTCAAGTATTGGAAGAGCTGTTCCTCCAGCCCGGGGATGGGGCTCTGTTATTGTCTGCCCACATTCATGGTCTCTGCATGCTGGGCTCTGTAATGGGCACCACAGGGTGGGGGTGGGGTCAGGTTGCAGGGGTCTGCACCCCCAACAAGCAGCAGCAAGGTTGCTGGCTGTGAAATTTCTCAGCCGTAACACGAATGAGGCTGGATCAGGTGATAACTGGTCTCAAGATGTCATGTGGTAGAACATATGCAGCAACCTAGATGCTGGGCTCAGAACTGGGGCTTGGCACCCACACCTGCTGCTCCGCAGCTGATCCCTCCGTATTGTGAGGTGCTGGGACGTAGAGGTTGGGGGCTCATGAACAGGGCTTAGGCTTTGACACTTGCTCCTGTGTCCGACTGTGATCCCAGGCTGGTGCTCACATCTCTCTCATCTGCAGGGGATGTAGTGGAGGAGACATTCTCTCGCCCTCCTGCCCAGCCAGGCCCAGAGGCTGCAGGGGAGGGCACTGCTGCAGCACAGATCACAGGTTCGTCAGCAGCTCTAAATGGGGTTTACCTGCCTCACCTGGTAGGCCCTAAAGAGAAATGTGATCCAGTCAGAACATAGGGCCCTCCCCCACAAGGATCCCTGGTATGCCAAACCCTGGTAGATCCCTCCAGGCCTGGGTGTGTGCTGAGGGATCCAGGCAGATCCCAGTGGGTACAAGAGCAGATGCTTTGGCTTTCAGTGCCCTTCACTGTGTAATCTGTATAACACACGACCTTGTCTGGATCACATGGAAGGGAAGCTTAGGATTCATGCCATGAATGAACACAGCCCTTCATTGCTGCCCAGCCAAGCGCAGAGACTTGTCACCCAAGAGAGCCCTCACTTTGATTCATGTGTTTAGCATAGGTCAGTGTTATTTCCCTGGCATACATCTCCTCCTGGTGCGCACTGCGTCTGCTGTGCCTGCCCAGGGCTACGGGGATGGAGGCGGTCCGCAGAATACGTGAGGCTAGCTGGATCTCTGCACTGTGAACAGCAGGGTCCTCTGAGCAGAGGGGAAAGGGAAGGGCTCCCCGGGGAAGAGACATCACAGAGGAGGTGGCAGTGACTCCCAAGGAAAGGGACTGGCAGGGTCTCACTGGTGGCTTTGGCCCAAGCCCTGCTGCAGTCAGAGTTGAGTCATCTGGAAGCTGTAGTGGAGCGGGAAGTGTGTGGCTCCCAGGGGAGGCTTGTTTACTGCGTGAATAATAGCAGTTCTGTTATTCTAGGGTTGTCTAAGTGTCTGGGAGTGCTGCCCCTGCTTGGGGCCAAAAGCACCCTCAGAAGAAACCCTGGCACAGGCACCTTGCTGTGGAATGCGCCTCCCACAATAGCCTTTTGTTTGTGTGTGTTTGTGTGTTGGTTTGGTGATGGGATTGTTTCGCTGTTGGGGCGTGTGTGGGTCTCTGCTGGCCTCTCCTTGCCCTTTCTGCATTCACTGCTGCTAAGCTGCTTCCTCGGGCTGCCCTGGGATTAGTGAGACCAGGCTGGAGGCAGCAGGAAGGGAAGCAGCATGTGAATGGCCCACACTGAGTGGGCACTAAAGCCCCGGGGACTGTGCCTGCCCTGCCTCCCTGCTCCCAGTGGCCAGTTACAGGGCTGCACTGGCTCCTGGGGAGGCGCTTGCCTGCCCAGGCCAGATAGAGCTGGTTTGCTGTTTTCTTCTGAGCTCTCCATGGGCTTTCCCCGCTTTCCAGCGCAGGGGTGGGCCAAGGTGTCCCAGCCTCCTGCTCTCGCTCAGCCCAGCTAGGAACAAGTAGAGACGATAGGCAGTGCCTAGCTGCAGGGCTCTGGAGCCCTGGGAAGCCATGTCCACTCTGCTAGGTGCACTGACCCAGGCCAACCCACAGGTGCTGGCCATTAGTGCTGCCTCTCCATTCTTGGGCACTGGGGGTCCATGGCTGTCGTGGTGGCTGGAGGCTGCTGAGGCCCAGCTCTGGCAGCTGTCTGAGGTGCAGGGGCCTTTGAGCTGTCTCCCATTCTGTCTGTGATGTGGGGGAGGTGCTAGTAACTGTGCGGGGGGCTGTGGAATAGGGAAAGCCCTGTACTATGTGCTGGGGGACTGCAGAGCAGGGGCCTGTGACTTCACCCTGTCTGTCTCCCTCAGAAATCGATAGATGCTCCTCTGTACCCGATCCCTGTGGCCCAGGCACTTGTGTGAACCTGCCCGGCAGATACAGCTGCATGTGTGGCCCTGGCTATCGGCTACATCCTGGCCTCCCCCGATGCATTGGTATGTCCCTAGCTCTGCTGTTTCTAAAGGGGACAGTGGGGAGACTTCCACGTCAGGAAACGGGGCATGTGGAGAGAGGCTGGCTCCTGAGCACAAAGCCTGGCCGAGCCAGGCCCCTTGCAGGGCACCAGCCCCGCTGCCTTCCTGAGCAGAACAACCCTGTGGCTTGGGATCATTCTCTCTGTCCTACTTCCCCAGTTTTAGTAGCCAGGGGACTTTTGTAGGGCAGAACCCTCCCTCTCCCGCCATGTGTGGGGATGTGATGCTGCCCTCCAGTGGTGGATGGCAGATAAACGGGGGCCCTCCCATGTCATCTAGCAAGCTCCCTGGGGAGGGAAATGCTGAGAGGGGGAGATGGGTCCCCTCAGGCCCTTGCTTATCCCATCTCCAGAAGTGTCTGTAGGAAATGGGAGGGCTAATGGTATTTCCTGAGTGACTCTGTTCCTCTGCTCCGGACCCAGATGATGATGAGTGTGTGGGAGATCCCTGCGCTGGGAAGGGTCACTGCATCAACAGTGTGGGCTCCTACTCCTGCCTCTGCTACCCGGGGTACACACTGCTCACCTCCCAGGACACACAGACCTGTCAGGGTAAGTGACACTCCAGCTGGCACACGCCTACAGCCCCGGGGGGCACCTTGCCCGCAAGGTTCCTGTGACCTCCCTCGGCTACATGTTTCCTTGGTAATGGAGGTTCCAGGCTCCTCCTTTATATGGGCTTCCCCCACCACTACTGCCCAAGCCTTCCCTAGAAGGACCCCTCATGATGGGGCAGGGGAGATTGCATTCTCCTTGCTCGTTCCCCCAGCCTCTCGCTGAGACGGGGCAGCGCACTGTGCAGACTGGGGAAGACTCTGCAGAAAAGAGTCAGTTAGCAAAAGCTTTTCTTCCAGAAAACCCCTCAGCTTGGGGCCTGTCTGACCCAGAGGCCAGTGGCGTGGAGCCCAACTAGCTCTGCATCCCCTGCCCTGTGTCCCAAGCACCCTCTCCGAGCATCTGGAGAGGACAGGAGGCAGCTCAGCAGAACGTCACCCACTGGTAGCTGGCAAGCAGCCTTGCTCCTTGCTCCGCTGCTTGTCTGGGCTCATGAGCTGGGCCCTCTGCCAAGCAAACAGGAAACCCTGGCCCTGGCCCAAACTGCCTGCAGCCTGCTTTGGCATGTGGGGGTGACCAGCAGCAGCAAGGAGGGGCTGGGGCATGGCAGAGTGGAGGTGTGAGTGACACAGGCCCGTGGGGAGTCTGGCCCTGAGTACAGCGTGGCACTGCCTTTCCTCCTCATTGGCATGAGGGCAGAGGTTGGTTCTCAGGAGGGATTTCAATGAGGGGAGGGGAGTGGCCATTCGGAGTGGGTTTGGGACAAAGGGACAGGGAGGGCCCTGCACACAGGCAGAGCTACCTCTGATGCCCTTAGCTGAGCCCAGTTCCCTGACGGGACCTATCCTTGGGTGCTAACAGATCTGAATGAGTGTGAGCAGCCCAGCATGTGCCTGGGGGGGCAGTGCACCAACACACCTGGATCATATCACTGTGAGTGTGCCAGGGGCTACATCATGGGCCGCAGAGGACAGTGCGAAGGTGAGTTTGCTAACCTCCCCTACGTGAGCATCTCCAGCCATTTTGTGCAAACCTCAGCTCTCCACACCCCCCTCCCTCCAGATCTGCACTGAGGTACCTGCGCCTTCTCACTTTGTCACTTAAGTCGCCTGACGCAGGTCTGCCCCTGCTTGCCTGGGGGAATCCCCACCCCGCTGCGGGAGAGGGGAGCTCTCTCCCCAAGTTCATTCCCCTTCAGGCTCTGACTCACCCCTCAGGCCCAGTGGGACCCATCTTGAGCCCCGTCTTCTGGACTGGAAAGGGAATGCGTTTTGTTCTTGGGCTGGTGCTTATCTTTGGAGATTTGGCATCTGTCATTGCTTGCCCCTGTTTGAGCCCTGGGCTGGCAAGTACATTGAAGGTATGACGTCTACAGCCAGCTGCATGTACACAGCATGTCACAGTGATTGAAAATCAAAATGGACATCCTACCAGGTGGGAGAACAGGCCACAGAGACAATGAATGACAAATGGGACTCATGAGAACGTCCTTCTGAGCCCCAAACTCAATGCACCATCAAGCCCATCCGCTTAGAGTCACAGTCACTCTTACTTTGGCCAGAGCTGGCTGAGAAGGTGAGATGCAGGTGACTGTGGTCCCAGCTGCGAGGGCGTTCTGGATGGGACTCAGTCTGTCTCTCTCTTTTCCTGGAGTCTGAAAGCAGGGGGTCTCTTTGCAGATGTTGATGAGTGTGCTGATCCCAACACCTGCCCCAGAGGGAGATGTGTCAATGCGCTGGGCTCCTATGAGTGTCTCAGCTGTGCAGCCGGTTACCATCCGATGAATGGAAGATGTGTTGGTAAGGAGATGAGAGCTGTTCCCCGCAAGACCCCTCCCCACCTTGTGGAAACTCCCTCTTGCATGGCAGCAATTCCAGCCCTAGCCAACCCCTCCTGGGACTGTAATGTGCCACACAAGCCTTGTGGGCAGGCACTGGCTGTGGGAAATGGCAGGCAGGAGAGGCTAGTGTGTGTACGGTGAGTACCACGCCCTGCAGGATTGGGTTGTGGGGAGATCCCTGGGGATTTTAGAGCATCCCTGTTCCTGGCTTGATGGGCCCCTTTGCTGTGTCTTGCAGATGACGATGAGTGCTTCGCCGTGGGAACCTGTGCTCATGGACTGTGCATCAACATGGCTGGCTCCTTCAGGTGTTCCTGCTACCATGGCTATGAGGTGACAGCAGATGAGAAGAGCTGCCAAGGTATCATATCCTCTACCAGATGCTTTTGGACCCAGTCCAACTCCTAGTGAAGTCTGAGGCATTGTTTCCATTGAACCTGGGGCATTCCTGAGTGCATGGCCTGGCTGCCTATACCTCCCTGCCCCAACTAGGGTAGCTAGGTCCTGAGATCCTGTGGGGCTAGCCCCTCTCCCTCCTTATCTATTATTGATCTATTCTCCGCAACACACCTGGCTCTGAGAGGAAGCCCCCCCCTCCGTGGGCTCCTCCCTGTCCAGCTCTCACTCTGGTTTGTGGGTTTATTTAGATATCGATGAGTGTGCGACCCACAGCACCTGCCCCATGGGACTCTGTATCAATACCGAGGGCTCCTTCTCCTGTGAAGCTTGTGGTGCTGGATACACCGTGTCCAGAGATGGCAGCATGTGTGAAGGTATCTCCTGTGGATGGTGAGATGTGCGGGTGCCAGGGAGACTGGATTCCCTGGGAGGATGTGCTTGCATTTAGGAGCAGGCCATTGGTGGTGTCTGGGGCTGGCTTTCCAGCTGTGGCTGCAGAATCTCGTAATGTGCATGGCACTCGGGTCACTGGGCATCCCTCAGCCCAGCTGAGGCAAAGCTGCCAGCTTGTGGCACAGTATTTGCAGGCTGCACTTGTAATCAGTGCCCCTAAGGCTGAGTCTCTGGCCCTGGGTCTGCATCACTGGTGACCTGAGCTGAGCCACTCTTCCTGCAGCAGCTCCAGCTGAGCTCCCTGCACTCAGGAGAGCTTCTGGGGGACAGCCCCCGAACCCCAACGAGACCCACTTGGAGAGCAAAGGGCCTGCCTAGGAAACCTGCTTCAGCAGTTTAGCTTTTGCAGTGCAATAGAGAGCAAGAGGGGGTTTTGAGGAGAGGTCACTGGGGGTGACAGGTGTTCAGAGAGGGACCACTGCAACTTTGGAAAGGGGTCTGTGAGTCACAGAGCTAATCCCCCAGCTGGCTTTGAGTACCTGGCGGGCGGGGGAGCAGAGTAGGCACGCCCTGTCCTTTATCCCATCTGGAGTTCCAGTCTGTGCTCTCCCCAGATATTGATGAGTGCAGCTCACCCGCTGCCTGCCCCTTGGGAATCTGCACCAACATGGACGGCTCCTTTGCCTGCCGAGCCTGCGATGCTGGCTACATGCTGTCCTCCAACAGACTCACCTGTGAAGGTAAATCACCCGGACTGCTCTCTGCCTCTGCTGGGAGCTGTGGCTGCAAGTCAGGCAGTAATAAGTGTGTCTGTAGTGTCAGACTTGGAAGCTAGGGGTCTTGCTCCCATTGGGTCACACCCCCAGTCGGGTCACGCCCCTGCTCAGGTCAGCTTAGCCCTGCACATTGGCAGCCATACTGTTTGGAGGGGCAGTGGGTATCTGAAGGGAAATGATCAGATCTGGGAAGGGGTACAGGTACAGAACTCATTAATGAGATTCTCAGATGATACTAATTTAGGGGGAGCTGCAAGCCCCAGCGAGGACAGCGTAATACAAAGAGGCCTTGAGAGAGCAGAACCACAGGCAGGGAATAGCAGAATGGGATTCTGTTCGGAACAGCATGGCTAATATGCCTGGAGAAAACAACCCTGAACCTAGGTAGTCAGTGGGAGGGGGAAGGCTTGGAATCCGGAGTGTCTGAGAAAGGCATGGGGCAGTAAATTAGGAATTTCTGATGCAATGTGGAAGCAAGCAGGGCCCATTTGGGCTGCAGGCAGAGCTATTTGTGTCTCTGAACAGGGGGAATAGCCAGGTCCTACTTTGTGTAGCGCTGGTGCATTTTGTTGTGGGCACCTTTTTATCAGAAAGATATTGGCAAATCAGAGGGAGTTCAGAGAAGACCAGCCAAGGTGATCAGAGGGCTGAGCTATAGGTAAGGCTATGATTATGTCGCAGAGGTCGTGGAAGTCACGGAATCCATGACTTCCAGAGACCTCCGTGACATTGGGGCACCATAGCAGCCCAGCCACCGCCAGGAGCAGGGGGCCTTCCTGCAGCAGCCAGCTCAGCTCTCTGCCCCCGCGGGTGGCAGAGGATCCCCAGCAGGCGGCAGGGGATCCCCCCCCCAGCTCCGTGCCCCCACAGGCGAGGGAGATTCCCCCGCAGCTCCCCAGCCGCCGCTGGTGGAGGGACCCTGGCAGCTCCCCAGCTGCCGGCGGTGGTGAAGGATCCCTCCCAGTTCCCAGGCCCCATGGGTGGTGGGCCCCACTCTCAGCTCCCACCCTGCAGGGCACTGGGGGATCCCGCACAGCTCCCAGCCACTGGGTAAGGATCGGGGGCCACAGCTGGGATAGGGTGCTGGACCCTCCTCCCTCCCCATTTTGTCAGGGATACTTTTAGTAAAAGTCAGGGACAGGTCACGGTTTCCGTGAATTTTTGTTTTTTCCCCATGACCTGTCCATGACTTTTACTAAAAACATCCATGACAAAATGGTAGCCTTAGCTGTAGAGAAGTGTGAAATGAGTTAAACCTGTCTAGTTTGGCTAAGCCTCAACTCTGGGGGTAGGGGGACCTGGGCGGAGTTTATAAATGTCTGCCGGGTATAAGCTCCAAGGCAGAGAGGAATTATCTAGGCCCATGGTGCAAGGGTTCAAAACAAAACAAAACAAAAATAGGCAGAGGGTTAACAAAGACACGGGCAAGCCAATGAAGGAGAGAAAGCTGGCAAAAGGGTGATGAAGTAATAAAGGCCCCAGTTCAACAAAGCAGTGAAGCACAGACTTAACTTCAAGCAGGCACGTGGTGGTATTGAAGTCACCAGCACCGCCCTCTGGGTTAGGGTACATCCACACGGGTGGGTTTCTGTTGCTGTAGTAGCTGGGCAGTAGCAGGACGCCCTGAGCAGCATTGCTAGGTGGTCTACTTAAGCTTTAGGTGCAGGCCTGCCCTGAGAGCGCTTTGCTAAATAGGGATAGGTAAGCATGTGGATAAGTGTTTGCAGTGTCATGGGCAATAATAATAACAAAAGTAATAAGGGGGTTAGACTAGATGAGCCTTGCAGTCCCTTCTAACCCTGTGGTTCTATGAACCAGGAGGACTGGGATGAAATTGGGGAAGAGAAAGCAAATGCTGGGCCTCAGCAGAAACTCCCAGACAGTGAGATCTGTCAGACTGCAGCAGACCTTGTGGAAGAGAACTCCAGCCTTCCCTAGTGACTGCTAAACCTGTGGTTGTTAATTGTTCTGTTCCCTAGGCCCTGTTGTAACTTGTGTGGGTTTTTTTTTCAAGTGTAGCTCTAAGGCTGTGCTCTGTCGTGGGTCCCTGAAATTGTGGTGTAGAACATGAGTTTATGTTGCTAAGTTACCCAGGAGTGGCAGAGCCACAGGTAAGGTGTGCAGAGACTCCTGCCAACTGGTCCTCTATACCCAGCTACACCAGCATAGGTTCTGGATCAACCACATATTCAGCAGGAAAGCTGCCTTAGGAGCGTGACTGAGAGAGTTTAAGGTTCTTTGTTTCTCCCCTTTCTCCTATTCACCCAGCTGTACAGGCCTCGGAGGAAAAGAAAAAATAGAACTAATATTGTTTAGACCACCCCCTGAAAATGACCTAAAATGAAATTTCTGTATCTCCTAATGCCTGAAATCCTGCAGCCTGCTATGGTCATAACTGTGTGATGCATTCCATTGGGGATACCCTCCCCCAGCACCTTTCTGCTAGTATCAGGGTCACCTTTAGGATCCGAGATATTGGACCTTAAATCTGTCTCTGGCCCAGTGCCTGTCATGGGTGTTCAACAGGGATATTTTTGGAGAGAAATCCCACATTTGAGGGCAAAGAAGGAAACATTTTTGTGGCAGGTTTTGTTTGTTATGTGAAGCAGTTCGGATGGCTGGAATGGTGGAGAAGGGCCCTTCGGAGATGGATCAGTGGGCAGAGTGCAGATGTAGTCCAAGGTGCTTGATAAAGACCCCCTGGTGATGAGCATGGCATGAAAAGCTAGTGAGGGAGAACTGTAGCTTCTCTCATGGCTTGGCAGTGGAGTACTTGGGAACCACCAGCACACAGATGGTAAATAAACCCACTAACAGGCTGTTTGTTTGGGGTAAAACTCATGGGCAGAGGCACACTGCATCTGGTGATTCCTCCTAGAGCGGGAGAAGGCGTCTTGGCCACTTTTCTTCTTCCTCTAGGTTTACAGCTGGGCCTGAGGCACACACAGGAAAATGAGGTAAAGTTTCCATGCTCCTGATGGGATGGAAGGATTGCACATTTTGTTCCATTTGCGGGCTAGTCATGTGACTCCCTCCTTAGATGGGTCTTTCCCGGCATGTCACTTCCCCATGCTCGCCGCTAGAGCAACTGCGGGAGAGAGCACTGAGGGAACATTATGAAGTGTTTGGTGACTGACCCCAGGAGAAACTGTTCCAGTCTTCCCTTGCTGGATTGGTGTCCATGGCTCTAGATTTTGGGTTTTGTGTATAAAAAACAATAAGGGTTTTGTGTTGGCTTACAACAAATGAACTAGGGCCTGGATCATCTGCTAGGGAACTGGTGGAAGCTAGGGATGTTTTAGAACTGAGTGTGGTAGGAGTAATCTTGCCCCAAGGCATAAATAAATGGTGCCCTGTTGTGTACACCCTGTGCTTGGCATTTAGCAGAGGCAAAGTCCCTGCTCTGCCCTGAGGAGCTTTCAGGCTCAATGTTTCCATCTCTAACTTCTGTGATGGGAACAGACAGAGCAAGGGAGATGGGGAATGTTGTTGGTGCCCTCTGCAGCCTGCAGGCTGGTACTGACGGGGAATCAGTCCTTTTAGACTCATGTGCTTTCTTGCAGTCAAAAGAGCTGCACTCAAAGGCACTGGGCCCTGCCTGGCAGGCTGCGGGGACTGAAAATGTAGCAGAAATGTTGTTTCCTTCTGAGGACGTAGAGCATCACACCTCCCCTGGATGGACCCGTGGAAGGGTGGGAGTAAGGAGTTTTCACTGCCCTGTGGGAGGATGGAGAGCTGCCTCCTGCCCTTGCCCCCAGCATGCATTAGCTGAACTGAATTGTGTTCCAAAAGAGGCAGGTGAATGGGACAGTCCAGGGTGACAGAGCCAGGTGAGGCCGAGGCTATGTCTGGCTTTCTACAGTGGACATGGTCATACTGGGATATGGAAGCCCCTTTCCCTTAGTGTTACCTGCACACTCTAGGGCACCCCACCTTTACTATTCCGTGGGCTCATGGCGTAACCCAGTTAATTTAGGCACCCCCACCCTTTCCCAGGTTCTAGGGCTCTGGTTGAAAGGCACCTACCCTTATCCAGCTCCTATGGCTCAGGGCGTAATTTTCTGCGGGTTTGCGGCACCATTTACCAGTGAAAGAGCCTTACACAGTAATATTCTTAACCTCTGTTTATTAACAGTTACCAAAACAGAATACACATGCTAAGCATACAATGCTTCCAATAAGGCAGACAAACTTTTCCTGGTGGCCAGTCAGGATCAGGTCGTCTGGGGCTCCTCCAGCTTCTGCACAGTGTGATTGCAGGGTGTTGAGGTCTGGCAGCTCTGATCTTGGGCTGTGTCCTGGAGTTAGGTTCCAAAGAACTTCCTTTTAGACCCCAGTTTATATACTTAAACTTGAGTCCTGCTTAGCTGTACCTTAACCCAATGGTTCTCAATCTTTCCAGACTACTGTATCCCTTTCAGGAGTCTGATTTGTCTTGTGTACCCCAAGTGTCACCTCACTGAAAAACTACTTGCTTACAAAATCAGACATAAAAATACAAAGATGTCTCAGTACACTTACTGAAAAATAGCTTACTTTCTCGTTTTGGCCATATAATTATAAAATAAATCAATTGGAATATAAATATTGTACTTACATTTCAGTGTGATACTTGAGCCTGTTTTTCACTTGTGAGCCCAGACAGAATGCTATCAAACAAAGTTTTTTTTAAACATCTTAAGATCCGTTTCTTTATCTGGTGATCTGGTGGTGGTGGGTACAATTAGGACAGGATTGCCTTCTTAACAGCCCGATATTTCATTGGTTTAATATAATTTAGATGGAATGTGAGGATGTGACTTTCTGCTTTTTAGCTCATGGCTGCTGCTGTCTTAATGTGGCTGCAGAAAAAGGCCTCAAACCTTACATTAGTGTCATCCCATCCCTCCTCCTTACACCCCCACCCCCGTACCATCACTCCCTCCTTAGAGCTTACACCCTGCAGGTAATAGCAGGTTGTTGGCCTGTCCCCCAGCCACGTCTTAGCCCAAAGGAACAGGTTTAATTCCTTCAACCTTTCATTATTAGTGAAACTCTTAAAGCACTTATGATGGCTGGGGGAGGGCCAGGACAGATTAAGGGATGACTGGGGAGGATGAGGGTGGGGAGTTTCCACAGTCGGGAGAGAATGAGGGGCGCCTGTCAGGGAAGGGATAGGCAGCCAGGAGAGTGGGGTCTGATGGGGTGTTTGGGGGTGTTGGGGCACTTCACTGACATACACTCTTGTGCTGTTAGCTTGACCCTTGTCATGGCTCTTCTCTGGTTTCCCTCCAGTTTGTGGCCCAGTTCTGAACTAACTTGGGGACGGGCCCAGGAGACTGGGGCCTGGGTTTGGTTTAGCAAAACCTCCTTGGTTGGTCCTGGTTTGCCAAGGCAGGACTAGCTCAGATCTGGGATCCCTGGGTAAAAAGGCACCAGAGTCTGAGGGAGCGTTGGAAAAGGTGCTGCTGTAGCTCCTCTAATCGCAGCATTCGAGAGCTGTATAGAGCCTCTCCGCTCAGCACCCCTTGACGGGATCCCTCTTTGTAGGCAACCCCAGGATCGCACTGTGGGCTGACAGCCAGGGGCTCTGCGCTCAGCGGGCGGGAAGGTCTCTGAACTCTAACCTGCCTGCGGCTGTCAGAGGCCTGAACGGCTGCTGCCCTCAGCCTCTGTTTGTTTGTAGCAGTTGCTCATTGCACACCCGTACTGGCCCTGACTCTTAATTCTGTGCCTCTCTGCCTGGGCAGATATTGATGAGTGTGAAGACCCCACCATTAGCTGCCTCGGGGGAGAGTGCCTGAACACACCGGGCTCCTATGGCTGTCACTGCCGCCCTGGATTTGAGCTGCTCAACGGCACTGTGTGTGAAGGTACAAGCACCTCCAGGGCCTGTCCATTCCGTTCCCCTTTGGACTCCACCAGGGAGTCTGGGGCATCTGCTGGGAATTCCCATTTCTACCCATGCAGGGGGGATTGTAGTGCAGCCTGGGACGATGCACTCCCTGTGCCTGCGATGAGAGGGCTGGATGGGGCCCTAAACCCTCCCGGGGCCTGCCCTGTGCGGACGAGGGGAAGGGCCCTCCTGCCATCTGCCCCCAGCAGATTGTGTGGAGCTAACTCACATTTCCCCTGCAGACATGAACGAGTGCCTGGGCAGTGAGATCTGCGGCCCCAATGGCGAGTGTCTTAACAGCCATGGATCCTATTTCTGTATTTGTGCTCCTGGCTTCTCAAATGCGGCTGGGGGAGTCAGCTGCCAAGGTGAGGGACTGGGAGAAATGGCAGCAGCTAAATGTGCCTGGGACCCTGGCTATCACCCTGGGCTCTCCCTTGCCCCTGACCGTCCTCTGGCTCTCCCCCTGCCTGACTCTGCCCCGTAGCTATCCCCCTGGGCTTTCCCCTGCCCCCTCGCCCTCCCCTTGCCCATATCCCTGGCTCTCTGCCTGCCGTGATCCCTGCCCACTGTGGATAGTATTTATTGTGCAGGGACCAGTGTACACCCATCAGACAGCCTCTGTGCTAATTCTCATCATGTCGTCTCTTCCAGATGTGGACGAATGTGCAGACAAATCTCGGTGTTTGCAAGGCCAGTGTTTCAATACGGAGGGCTCCTACAGATGTTTGTGTGAAAATGGCTTCAGGCATTCGCCAGAGACCGATGACTGTGTAGGTAAGCACTGGTTTTGGGGGAACACAGGGCTCTCCCCAGATCGCTGGTGTATGTATGAGGGTCTCCTTCCCCACACAGAGGGAACACCTCTATTTCAAGTACCAGTGACAATCATCACTTCACCCCTGCTCGAGAGCCAGGAGGCCTCTGCCCCTTCATTGGTTCTCCCAGTAGCTGACAGAGGGCCCCAGGGCCCAGAGTGGGTTTGTGGGTTGGGAGGCCTAGTATCAGGTCATTCGTGGGTTTATGGGGGCAGTTGCCACAGGACCCCAGTGTGGTTGGGGTCTAGTCGCACGAAGGCTCTCCAGTGGGGTTGTGGGGTTCCCAGTTGACTGTCCCATCTCTTTGCCTTTCTCCCTCTGTGTCTGTTGTCACCGGGTGACAGATGTGGACGAGTGTGCAGATTTCGGGGACACTGTGTGCGGCACATGGAGATGCCAGAACACTGTGGGTTCATACCGCTGCATTATGGGCTGCCAGCCTGGCTTCCACCAGACCCCGCTGGGTGATTGCATTGGTGGGTACCGCTGCATGATCTGTGCTCTCTCGTGGGGGTGGGATGGCTGGCTCAGTTGGCATCCTGAGGGTAAAGCTTGCTGACATGCCTGTGGTCCTGTCCCCGGTTAGCAATGGGGAGGAGGAAGTGCTTGGCCAGTGTCGATGTAGATAATGCTGAGTGCTTGTTTTCCTGGCTGTTTGTGTCTAGACTTCTCTCTTCTTGGCATTTGGTAACAGATGCTGCATTGTGCAGCTTTTCCTCTCAGGGAGATTCCTGGGGAGGTTACAGTCCATTCCAGGGCTAGGATTGTATTGCAGCACAGAGTCCACCAAGAGGCAGCTGCCTGCTGGGGTTTCTGGCTGTGTCTAGCTGCCTCCCTCCCTCCCTGGAGCTGCTGGATGAGCTGTGCTCTGACAGAGGCTGGTAGCTTGGCTCTGGGGTTGATGCATGGAGATCCCCCCTGCAGAGCCCCGGGGCTGGATTTAGAGCTCCCAGCCAAGGGCAGCATTGAAAGGTGACACTACAGAGGGATTATTGTGGCATTAAAGAATCCCCCAAACTCTCATAAGATTGTGAGGGGGAGCTGTCACCAGCCGGGGCCCAGTGTTGCTGCTAACACATAGGTTAATGCCATCTGAGCTCAGCTTCCGCTCCTTAACGTCCAGACAATGCCAAGCTGCAAACATGCAGCTTCCTCAGCTGTTGTGAGGAAATCTCACACCTCATGCAGCAATGGGAGGGGTATCCGGGTGCACTGTACAGCCCGGCAGCCTTCTTCTGCAAAGTCACACCCCCTACCAGGCGAACCAGCCCCTGCAACCCTGACTTCTTCCAGCTTTGGGGCACCCCAGATATCTGTGGGTGTAGTTATGGACAGGTGAGGGGTCCCAGCAGGCCTCCGATTATGCCCAAGAGGCCATAAAGCCAAGGTTTGGGTGCTTGTGGGGTCTATGTGTGCAAGGAGCAGGCTCTGCACAGCTGCAGGCAGAGCTCTCCATGGGTCTGGGTGTGGAACTGAGGAAGGAGAAAAAGTGCAAGTCTGCCACTGATCAGCAAGGAGGTCAGGAGCAAGAGAGCACAGTCCCTATCTGTGTTCATGGCCCCCATATGCTCCCACATTCTCCCAAAGACTCCTATATACCGGCCCATAACACCTCATATTCAGCTTATTCTATCCTGTATCAACCCAAACTCCCCTATCCTTGTCAATAACCTCCATATTCCTCTATACCTGCCCATGGCCCCATACCTATTTGCACTCCCCCTGTCTCCTATACTTTCCCATATTCATCCCCTATACCTCCCTTTATCCATCCATATCGCCTTTCCCCCTAATTCCCCAGCCCTGCCCGTGTCCCCTGTGTATTTTTCATCCCATCTCTATCCAGCTGGAGCACTGAATTATACTGGAGGTTGCCCTTATGGTGGCTCTTCCCCTGTGCTAAGTTGTTCCCCTTCCTTCTTGCAAACTAGGGAGGGGAGCTGGGCAGGCCTGGCCCTGTGATCCTGCAGCGGCAGGTGTTGAGAGCTTTCGCTAGAGGCTGATCCAGGTGGGAGGGCTCTGGGAGTGTGATGTGGATGGCCTGGGGAAGGGAGGTTCTGCAATGACCTGGGCCCTCCTCTCTCCTGCAGACATAGACGAATGTGCCAACGAGACGCTGTGTGGGAGCCACGCGTTCTGTGACAACACCGATGGCTCATTCCGCTGCCTTTGTGACAGTGGCTATGAGAACTTGCCCCCAGGCCAGGATTGCGTGGGTAAGAGTCACTCAGCGCTTCTGGCCCGCTGCCTTCACGCTGCCTCGGTGCCTGAGCCTATCTCTCCAGCTCATGGGTCCCTGCACCCTTTGTGCTGCACAGATCAGTCTGCCCACATCTCAGTGGGGGTGTCCCTTCCTGGCAGGGGGTGGGAAAAATCCTTTCCCTGTGGCTTCCTCAGGATCCCTAGCAATGGAAGCTGTTCACAGGCGGGTGGGACTATGAGCAAGGTCAAGAGAGGAAAGTGGCTACCAGGTGAGTCTCCAGGACATGGGCCCCTTTCAAGCAGATGGACACAGGGGCCCCTGGAGGTCAGAGCAGCTCACTTGGGGGATCGAAAATGGGCAAGGCCAACACCTTCCACCAGGGAGGGGGCTGCAGGTGAATGGCGAAGAGATCGATTATTGAGTGTTTACATTGGAGTGTGCCTGAATTGCAGCAATTGGAGGAGGAAATGCCCTGTCAGATCCCACCTAGTCCATTCCGGAGGGCCAGGGCAGGGTCTGTTCCCAGCGCTGGGTCCAGGTGAAGTTTAAATGCTCCTGGTGAAGGTGCTTCCTGCGTTTCATGGATAGGGAGTCCTCTTGGTGTTCAACACTGTGCAGCCTGTCCACAGGCTTGTTCCCTCCTACCACGGACACACACTGAGACACAGCCCCTCTGGGGCAAAGAGCATCCGCGACTCTGAGGACTCAGGTGGATGCACTGTCCCACTGCGGAAGCCTTAAAGCCGTTTCCTTTGCCTTGTGTGACAGACGTGAACGAGTGTGAGCTGATGGTAGCCGTGTGTGGGACCGCGCTCTGTGAGAACGTGGAGGGATCATTCCTGTGCCTATGCCTCAGTGACCATGAGGAGTACGACACGGAGACAGGAGAGTGCCGGCCACGAGCTGGCATGGGTGAGATCTCACTGGGGCGTGAGATGGGTGCTAACAGGGCGGTGCCGGCCACAAGCTGGCATGGGTCAGATCTCACTGGGGTGTGAGATGGGTGCTAATAGGGCAGTGCCGGCCACGAGCTGGCATGGGTCAGATCTCACTGGGGCGGGAGTTGGGTGCTAATAGGGCAGTGCTGGCCATGAGCTAGCATGGGTGAGATCTCACTGGGCAGCAGCTGGGTACTCAGGGGGTGGAGTTGGCATGGGTGAGATCTTGCTGGGATGGAAGCCAGTTGCTGCCTGGGCATTGTTGACCATGAGTGGGTGTGGGTGAGATCTCAACTGTGGGGATCTGTTCTGAAGGCTGAAGAGTCGTGCCAGGGAGGCCACATTGCCAGTCCTGTTTTCATCCTGGGAGATTCTGGATGTGGGGTGACCTTCCCTAGGGCTCCAGAGTTCAGGCTGAGAGCCCGGCATTGTTGTGTTGTCTCTCAGGGGACCCTGAGCGGCCCATAGCACCACGTCCCCCTGGCTCGGAGCGGAAGGAGTGTTACTATCACATCAGCGACGTCCAGCTATGTGACAGCGTCCTGGCCAAAAACACCACCAAGGAGGAGTGCTGCTGCACTGAGGGGGCTGCTTGGGGGGACAACTGTGAGACCCACCCCTGCCCTATCCTGGGCACAGGTAGGGCACCAGCCCCAGAACTCCTCTCCTCATGCAGATCAGAGCAAATAGCATGCTCGCCGTGTCCCAACCTAATCATAATACAAATTTCTGGGTTTTTTTCTCTCTGCCCCCTTCCCTTCCTGTGTGCCAGTGGAATACAGCGAGATCTGCCCGAGTGGGAAGGGCTATATCCCCGTGGAAGGGACTCTGCTCTTTGGACAGACGTCATACACAGGTACCAGCACCTTTTCTCCTCTGCGGGGCCTGGGCTACTAGAATGGTCATCTGTACCCCACACAGGCTCTGAATGGGTTCATGTGGGCCTGAGAGACCAATTATGTTAACTGGCTGCATCTGGAGGGTAGGCCAGGCTCACTTAAAGAGGCGTCCCAGCTGGGAGAAGCTGTTGGTGGTTGCTATAAAGGCAGGAAATCTGACACAGAAGGGAGCTGGGCTGGAGCGAGGGAGGATTTTCTGACACCAAATGAAGTCCCTCTGGTCACTGAAGAAGAGTCTATTAGAGAGAGAGAGAGAGAGAGAGAGAGAAAGAAAAAATGGACACAATGTGGGGGGGGGGAAGAAAAGAATAGAAGCAGAATCAGGGGATGATCTCAACAAAAAAAGCAAAGCTGAGGAAGGAAATAAACCAAAATGCTACAATTATAAGATCACTAGTCAAAGAACAAGATTCGGTAATGTTAACCCTTTGAAAGTAGCTGACTGGATTAAAAAAAAGCATAGGGGATATTGTAAGAGCCAAGAGGCTGTGAGATGAAGATTTTGTAGTTGAATGTAAAAACAAAGAACAAGCTGATATAAAAACTAAAATGCTAGGGAAAGTTAAAATAAGTTACCAGAAGGTAATGTATGGCATGCCATTAGAGCTGACCAGTGATGAGAAAACCAAAAGCACAGGAGAAGATAAAATGTTAGTAAGTAAGCAACTGATCAGTAAACCAGGAGGAGAAAGCAAAGCCATCAACCGCTGTAGTGTTGAGGGATGGCTCTACCTGAGAAAGTAACTCTAGGGTTTCAGATATTCAGAACCAAGTCATATATCTCACTCCCCTAAGGTGTTATAAGTGCCAATGGCATGGGCATGTCGCAAATGTTTGTCAAGGGAAAACGAAATGCAGTAACTGTGGAGGAGAGCATTCCTATGAGGGGACAGAAATCAAATGTAGTAACTGCAGTGGTAATCCCAGTCCAGCATATAGAGGATGTATTGCATCAAGACAAGCTACTGAGAGACAAAAGACAAAAATTGTTAATAACATGCCTTATGTGGCAGCAGTAAGGAGGCTCTCAAAGCATTAGGAAGAGAAGGCAGAGACAATCAGCCCAGGAAAAAAAGAATTGCGGACACAGCCTTATTCGATAAAGAGTATGATAAACACTGCAGAAGGAATAGGTGACGATATACTTGTAGTGAAAAAAAAATGATGAACTGTACATCACAACGGGGAAAAATCAGAAAAAAATGAATATTGTAGCAAGGGCAGTAGGAAAAATACTTATAAGTTAGCAATTTGTCAATGGACCGTATTCATGCCATTTTGAATGAGGTTAATGGTGAAAGGTGACTAGTATGGAGATCTCAGTCTTTTGCTGGAATATGAACAGTCCGATCGTACATGGTCAAGAACTTAAACGAAAATATCCTGGAAATGAAAACTAAACCAGATCTCATATCTATCCAAGGAACATGGTTGCTTGGAAAGTTTGCTTTTAAAATTCCAGGGTATAGTGCCTTTAGGCAAGACTGAAAACTAGGAAGAGGACAAGGTGTTTGTACCTTGGGAAGGATTAAGCTACATAGCAGTAGAGAATGAGGAAGTAAGCCTAGAATATAATGTTGTTGAGATCCTCATGCAGAAGAGAAATATTTCTGTAAGGATTTATAAAGTCTACAACCCTTATGGGAAATTAGAAAGTTTGGAGCTAAAAGAAATAGTGAAGAATGCTAAATGACCATATATTATATGTGGTGACCTAAATAGTGATGATAAATTGTGGGGAAGTAAGACAACTGATAAAAAGGGTGCATACTTAGGAAAGTTCATGGATGAAAACAGTGTAATGGTTTTAAACGATGACACCTCAAATAGATTTAATGCAGCAGATGGTAGTTTTTCCTATTTAGATGTGGGAATTATAACAGTAGATATTGCAATTAAATGCAACTGGGAAATATATAAGGAAGAAGGAATGGGGAGTGATCATTTCCCTACACTTATTATTTTTCAAGGGCAAGGTAAGGTTGAAGATAATGGAAAATTACCCACCTGGAATCTTAAGAAAGCTAACTGGGAGCTGTTTACAAGTAAATGGACTGAATTTGTGAATACTCATTGTGTGAGTGATGACAGAGAATGTCAATGATAATAATGGGATTAATAGCAGCAGCTACTGTAGCCATACCTCAGATATTGAAGTACCCTCAAAACTCAGTTTTATGGTAGAATGAGGAGTGCAAAATGGCGGGTAAAGAAAGGAACAAAGCCTATAAAAAAGTGAAAAACACAGTGACTAGTGACGATTGAATGAAATATAAAAGAAGTAAGACAAAAGCACAAGGAATTACAAAAAATAAAATCAAAGAAAGTTGAAGGAAGTACTGTGGGTGGATAAAGAAAGATGCCACGACATCAGAAATACAGAGGCAAACTAGAAGAATGAATGGAATTCAGACTGAAGCTCTGTCTACACTAGTACTTTTGTCGGCAAAACTTTTGTCGGCTGGGGGTGTGAAAAAACACCTCCCCCCCCCCGACTGACATAAGTTTCACAGACAAAAGAACCTGTGCGCACAGTGCTTTGTCAGTGGGAGAGTGTCTCCAGCTGACATAGCTATTGCCCCTTGTTGGGGGTGGTTTAATTATGCTGGAGGGAGAGCTCTCTCCTGCCGGCATAGAGCGGCTACACAGGAGACCTTACAGCTGTTCAGCTGCAGTGGCACAGCTGTGCTGCTGTAAGGTCCGTAGTGTAGACACAGCCTAAGAGTAGCCACATCCCAGGTCTCATTTGGACTGACAAGATAATCAAGTTCTGATCATGAGAAAGCAGAAGTTTTAGCAGAAACTTTCCAAGGGATGAGTAATGATGGAAATCAAAGTGACATTTTCCACCAGAATAAAAGAAAATTCATTGAAGAGAGCCATGATCTATTATGTAGTTGAGGTAAACATGAAGATACTGTACTGAATGAATGGTTTTGTATGGGAACCTGAGGAAGCTATTGATATTAGCAAGAATACCTCCCTGGGTAAATTTAATGTATTTAACATAATGTTTAAATATCTCTCTGAAAGCAGTTTGTGGGTTCTCCTGGAATTATATAACAATAGATGGGGGAAAAGGAGTTATTCTGATAGAGTGGAAACATGAAGTAGTAATTCCAATACGAAAACCAGGCAAACTATTCACAAAAGTGGGTATCTATAGTCCGATTGCCTTTACATTCTGTCTGGAGAAAATTATGGGGAAAATGGTGAATGAAAGATTGGTTGCCTATTTGGAAAACAATGGCATCATAGGTAAGGTGCAAAGTGGTTTTAGAAGGGGAAGATGCACCATTGATTACGTTGTTATATTAGGAACTGAAATACGAAAGGGTCCGAGGGACAAAGGTTTTGTGATAGCGGCCTTTCTAGATATTGAGACGTCATATGATATGCTGTGGAGGGACAGCTAGTTGTACAAAGTAGGTGCACCAGGGAAAAGAGGAAGAATGTATGGATGAGTTAGAGAATTTTTGAGTAAAAGGACCATGCAGGTCAGAGTTGGGAAAGTTATGTTGAATATATACAACATTAAAAATGGCACACCACAGGGAAGTGTTATTTGTTAAATAAGATTGGGCTGATAAGTGCCGAGGTAGGCATTGCTCTGTATTCGCAGATGACTGTACTCAGTGGGTTAGAAGTAGGCATATTGAGGTGGCAGAAAAGGGAATCAGCAAAGAGTTACGAGAGACCTCTGACTGGGGAAATGCATGGGGTTCATGCTTTCCATTGATCTTTACGAAAAGGAAAGTTACAAAGGAATGTAAACTGTATATGTATGAAGAACAAATACATAGAATTAAAAGATTCAAATTCTTAGTGGTAACTTTTGATACTAAATTACTTTGGAAAGATCTTATAAACCAGCAGTTCTCAAACGATGGGGCGGGCCTCCCAAGAGAGGTGCAGGAATGTGTCAAGGGAGGCACAAGCTGTGTGCTTTTTTTTTTTTTTTTTTAAAAGAGCTCCGGCTGTTCTCATGCAGAAGGGCCCTGCACACCTGGGAGGCAGGGATAAAGGGAACAGCCAGAGCCTGCTGCTTGGCTGCCCCTCCTGCCCCTCCATCCCCCACTGGGAGGCAGCCCGGACTTAGGATCTTCTCACCCCTCCTAGTTCCTCACCGGGTGGCAGCCCAGGCTCAGGCTCTCCTCTCCCACCAAATCCCTCACCTGGAGGCGGCGGGGCTCCAGCTCTCAGCCCTGGGGTGGCAGCATCAGCAGAGAAGGGTGGCAGTGGGGCGCTAAGTTTGCTGTGAAAAGTGATATTGACAAATACCACTTTCCACATTGCTACCTTTACTTCTGTGCTGCTGCTGGTGCGGCGCTGCCTTCAGAGCTGGGCGCCCAGCAGCAGCTGCTGCTCTCCACTCTGTCTTCAGAGCAGGGCGCCCAGCAGCAGCGGCTGCTCTCCACTCTGCCTTCAGAGCTGGGCGCCCAGCAGCAGCTGCTGCTCTCCACTCTGTCTTCAGAGCAGGGCGCCCAGCAGCAGCGGCTGCTCTCCACTCTGCCTTCAGAACTGGGCGCCCAGCAGCAGCGGCTGCTCTCCACTCTCCCTTCAGAGCTGGGCGCCCAGCAGCAGCGGCTGCTCTCCACTCTGCCTTCAGAGCTGGGCGCCCAGCAGCAGCTGCTGCTCTCCACTCTGCCTTCAGAGCTGGGCGCCCAGCAGCAGCGGCTGCTCTCCACTCTGCCTTCAGAGCTGGACGCCCAGCAGCAGCGGCTGCTCTCCACTCTGCCTTCAGAGCTGGACGCCCAGCAGCAGCGGCTGCTCTCCACTCTGCCTTCAGAGCTGGGCGCCCAGCAGCAGCGGCTGCTCTCCACTCTGCCTTCAGAGCTGGGCGCCCAGCAGCAGCGGCTGCTCTCCACTCTGCCTTCAGAGCTGGGCGCCCAGCAGCAGCGGCTGCTCTCCACTCTTCCTTCAGAGCTGGGCGCCTAGTGGCAGCTGCTGCTCTCCACTCTGCCTTCAGAGCTGGGTGGTGGTATAGTACCTGGAGGAGAGTAAGGTGTAAATGACTACAGACACAAAGAAGGGGGCGCAATCAAATATGTTTGTGAACCAGTGTTATAAACTGTAGTAAAGGAAAAATTAATCTGCTTAAAAGTCTTGCTGGGACTAATTGGGGGATGGATAAGAAAACGCTCCTCATGGTATACAGAGCCTTAATCAGAACAGTTACTGACTATGGCCGCCAAGCTTTGGGTCAGCATCAAAATCAGAACCTAAAAAATGTGATTTAATACAAGCCCAGGCACTACGAATTATGTACAGTGCATTCATTACAATACCTATAAGCACGCTACAGATCGCTTCTAGTGAAATGCCATTTACAGTACAAATGAAACTATTGGACTGTCATTTGTGGGATTTCCTTCCCTAGGAAGAAGTGGACTGAAACCAATACCTGGCTGGAGGGTCAGGTTACAGGAAGAGCTATCACCCCAGGGCCAAAGCAACTGTCAGCAGGGGGTGCCTGAAGGGGAAGCAGCTTGCTATGCCACCCCTACCCATGAGGAAGTGCTCTAGCACTGAGTGCACTCCTTTACAGCATTGCACTGAGAAGTAACTCCCCAGGACACCTTTGGGATGGCCCTCTCTGGCCCTAAATCCAGCAGAGTCGGTGGTGGGAGGTTCTGAGACAATATTGACAAACGTGGTTTTTTGACTGTTCAATATAGCAGGAGTGTGAGTGACTTCCAGCATTAAGACTGAAATGCCCTTTCCATGAGAAGCCCCCTCTACCCATTGCCAGTAACTCTGGCAAACTAATTCTTTCTGGGCTGATATTTCTCAGGTTTGATTCCAGCCAAGAGACAAAGCTTTTTGGGAAGTTTCAGCAGAATCCATGCAGCCATTTTTGAGTTCTGTGTGTTTATAAACCAGACTTCCAGTTTGTAAAGATTTAGCTCTTTCTCCTCCTGGTTGCCAAGCTGGATTCCAAGCTTGTGGGTTTGGAATGTGGACTTGACTCTGGCTCTGGCCCTTTAGCTTCACGGAATGGATTTTCAAACCAGTTAAAAATATAATGGTGCAACTTGTTTGTGTGCACATCTCAGGGAATTGCATGTGCAGTGTCCGTAATGAGCTCTGGGCCCATGACTTCCCCCTATTCCCACTTTGCCCATGGTGATTCCCTGCCCCTGCTCTACCTACCGATGATTCTCCCTCTGTCTGAGCTCAGGACCTAGATGCTGAGCTGGTTTTCCCCAGCCTTTGCTCATGTCGACCCCAGGGATGGAAGGAGCAGGTTCCCTTCCTGCTGCTGGCTGCAAGTCACATGGTCTCTGTGACTGACGCAGCCTCTCCCGCCCCCTCTCTTGGCAGATGCCGACGAGTGTGAGACGTTCGGCTCCGAGATCTGTCGGAACGGGCATTGTGTGAACACGGTGCCCGGGTACAAGTGCTTCTGCCGCTCTGGCTATCTCTACGACTCCAGCCGGCTCGAGTGTGTGGGTGAGATGGGCCTTCCCCTCTGGATGGCTCCTCCCTCCCTCTGTCTGGGCCTCTGCGCCTCGCTGGGGGAGGCAGGCCCATTCTGTCCTTAGGTGGCCCCGGTGCCCTTGCTGTGTGGGTGGTGCCAGTGGTGGTGCCCGTGTTATGTGAGGTTAGTGTGTTAGGGAGCCGTGTCCCCCAGGCCCTCGTTTGGGTAGGAGTTGGCAGAAGCGTTTCACAGGGCCTTTACACAGTGTGTGTGTGGGATGGGGGGGGTGTTTGGGGGTGGCAGAGGCGCTCCCTGGGGCCCTTGCACAGCGTGTGTGTGAGGTGGGGGTAGGGTGACCAGGTGTCTGGTTTTCAACTGGAAAGTCCGGTCGAAAAGAGGACCTAGAATCATAGAATATCAGGGTTGGAAGGGACCCCAGAAGGTCATCTAGTCCAACCCCCTGCTCGAAGCAGGACCAATTCCCAGTTAAATCATCCCAGCCAGGGCTTTGTCAAGCCTGACCTTAAAAACCTCTAAGGAAGGAGATTCTACCACCTCCCTAGGTAACGCATTCCAGTGTTTCACCACCCTCATAGTGAAAAAGTTTTTCCTAAAATCCAATCTAAACCTCCCCCACTGCAACTTGAGACCATTACTCCTCATTCTGTCATCTGCTACCATTGAGAACAGTCTAGAGCCATCCTCTTTGGAACCCCCTTTCAGGTAGTTGAAAGCAGCTATCAAATCCCCCCTCATTCTTCTCTTCTGCAGGCTAAACAATCCCAGCTCCCTCAGCCTCTCCTCATAAGTCATGTGTTCTAGACCCCTAATCATTTTTGTTGCCCTTCGCTGGACTCTCTCCAATTTATCCACATCCTTCTTGTAGTGTGGGGCCCAAAACTGGACACAGTACTCCAGATGAGGCCTCACCAATGTCGAATAGAGGGGAACGATCACGTCCCTCGATCTGCTCGCTATGCCCCTACTTATACATCCCAAAATGCCATTGGCCTTCTTGGCAACAAGGGCACACTGCTGACTCATATCCAGCTTCTCGTCCACTGTCACCCCTAGGTCCTTTTCCGCAGAACTGCTGCCTAGCCATTCGGTCCCTAGTCTGTAGCGGTGCATTGGATTCTTCCATCCTAAGTGCAGGACCCTGCACTTATCCTTATTGAACCTCATCAGATTTCTTTTGGCCCAATGCTCCAATTTGCGTGTCAGTTTTAGGTCAGTAGGGTAGCCAACTTTCTATTTGCAGAAAACCGAACACCCTTGTCCGGCCCCTGCCCTGCCCCTTCTCCAAGGCCCTGGCTCCACTCACTCTATTTCCCCCTCCCTCTGTTGCTCGCTCTCCCCTACCCTCACTCACTAACTCATTTTCACCATGCTGGGGCTGGGGTGCAGAGGGGGGCTCAGGGCTGGGGCAGGAGCAGGATGTTGGGGCGCAGGAGGGCATGAGGAGTGTGGGCTCCAGGTGGTGCTTACCTCAAGTGACTCCCAGAAGCTACTGGCATCTCCCTCTGGCTCATAGGTGGAGGCATGGCCAGGCGGCTCTGCGTGCTGCACCTGCTTGCAGGCTCCGTCCCTGTAGCTCCCATCGGCCACGGTTCCCAGAGCCAGAAGGAGATGCTGGTAGCTTCCCAGGAGCTGGGAAGGTACCTGCCTGCCCCGCTGCAGGCAGCCAACCAGATTTTTAACGACCCGGTCAGCGGTGTTGACCGAAGCCAACAGGGTCCCTTTTTGACTGGGCGTTCTGGTCAAAAACTGGATGCCTGGCAACCCTACTGGTCAGATCTACTGAGTGGACACCCGAAGTCCTGTTACTGCGGATAGGGGAGGCAGGGAGGCGCCGAGTCATCACTCGAGCCTGCCCCTTCTCTGCTGGGGTCGCTCTCTACCTGCATTGGGTGGCTGCAGCTCTCAGGCTCTGCAAGCAAGTCCCTCCTGACCCACACAGGGAGGTGGGAGAGGGGAAAAGGTGTGAGCGACAGAGGGAGGGGGAAGGAGGAACGAACGGGGGGCTGGAGCCTCGGGGGAAGGGGCAAAGCAGGAGCTCGACAGAAGAGGCGGGGCAGGGATAGGTCCTCAGGGAGAAGGGGAGGTTCCGGTACTCCTGCTGGAGTGTTCGGTTTTTAAACATTACAAAGTTCGCAACCCTAGGTGGAGAAGAGGTTGGCAGAGGCACTCCCTGGGACAAGGGTTGGGGTGGTGCCCTCGTTTGCCAGTGTAAGGGTATCTCTGCCTTCCTGTGGCTGCAGATCAAGACGAGTGTGAGAACGAAATGTCCTGCGTGAATGGCGAGTGTCTGAACACAGCAGGCTCCTTCCACTGCTTCTGCAGCCTCCCCCTGGTGCTGGATGTGACTCGCAACCGCTGCATCAACGTCTCCAACAGGGCTGGTGAGTGGGGCCAGCCAGCAGGTTGGGTGCTGCTGCAGGGCCTTGGGAGATGGGTTTGCTCCTATGATCTGCACCATCTTGGCCTGGGCCGGTAGTGCAGGCTGTGCCCCAGGACCTCCATGCATGCCTCCTTGGAGTGGAAAGCATTGACATAAGGTGCAGAGTGGTGGAGTAGTCCATAGGCAAGGTGGTGCTGCACATGGGGGGAGCAGGGGCTGTGGGGTACAGGGCCAGATTCAAGGGGGAATGTTGCATACTGTGCTGAACCTGAGGAGCGCTGTGCATGAGGCATGTTGTGGGAGGGGCAGTGTGCTGGCTGGCTCTGAAATTCAATGCCCGGGGTGTGAGTGCGGGGCACAGTCTGGGAGCAGGACACTGGGCACGGCGCCTTCCTAAGGGGTCCCAGGAGACCTAGGGGATGTCCCCATGGCATTCTTTGCCCATCTCACTAACAGAAGACCTGGATGAACATGAAATCCACCTGGACATCTGTTGGCAGAGAGTCTCCAACTACATCTGCAACCAGCCACTGCGGGGGCGACGGACCACGTACACCGAGTGCTGCTGCCGCTATGGCGAGGCCTGGAGCCAGGACTGTGCACTCTGCCCCCACAGGGCCTCTGGTGAGAATCGGGGGAGGAGGACAGGCTTGCTCAGGGACTGTGGAGCCTTTGGCCTCTCGGCTCCTGCTAGTCAGACCCTGCAACGGTCAGCAGTGAGTGAAAGGTCGTTGTGGGCTGTGGATGAATGGAGAGAGGGCTCTCCCAGCAGGTCCCAGTGAGCAGGTGTCCACCTCCCAGAAACCAGACCCACAATGTGTTATCAAATGCCCCCTTATTAGCAGCCCAGGACTGAATGGGCCACAGGGAATGAATTCTCCTGTCGCTCCTAGGGGAGTTCCCTCTGGCTGAGGTGCGCTGGCAGAGGTGGCATGTGAGTCCTTTGCTGAGGCATTGGAGTTAGTACCAACTCCGAGGGGAGTCTCCACTACTCGGTCACCCTCACTGTTCCCGGCAGCAGCTAGGTGTTCCGGAGCAGGAGGGGTTCTCCTCCAAGAGTGTACCAGGCCAAATCCTGCTTAGCTGGTTAGATCTGACACAGACCCAGACTCTTTCTGGCAGGTATCCAGCCCCCTTAGTCATGGCTTGGAGTGTGGGTTCCACACCTTGCAAATCCCATAAGGACCCTGAGACCCAAGGGGGAAGCCTCCTCCTACAAGAGTTGGACACAGAAGTACAGCTTCAGAGCCTTTTCCCATTGCTTATAGGTGCCCTAGCTCTGCCTGGCCCTTGCCTGGCCTTTGCTCTTCCTGGGCTTGGCCTTTCTTTGCCCCGCCTGAGTCCATCCCTGATGCAACCCCCCACTTAGCTCATCCTTAGACAGTCAGGGGCTTACCCTCCTTCGTGCCATGGTGCTAGGCTGTTCCTTCCCTCTCTCTCCACCTCCAGAGGACTTTGCTCACCTGTGTAACGTGGCCTGGGGAGAGACTGAAAGGGAGGCTGGACTCCAAGAAAGGCCTGGATACGAGTATGGACCAGGCCTAGAAGACTCTCATTATGGACTCTATAGCCCAGACTTAGGGCCCTATTACAATTACCTGAGTTCTGAGTATGGAGCCCCTGATGCCAGCTTCGCCCAGAGAGAACTGAGCAGCGAGGTTGGTGGCAGCACATTCCTACGCACTCCTCAGCTCCACCCAGAGCACGCCCAGCCCCGCTACCTGCCCAGCCAAACTGGTGAGTACTGAAGAAGACCAAGAGATGTCCTGGTGGCTTCCTCTAGGTTCAGGCTGTGACCAGAAAGTAACCCCCCCGCCCCCCGCTTCTCCTAAAGCCAGCCTGGTTGGGGCCCCATCTGTGTTATCCAGACCAATATCCATATCTGCTGCCCCTGGCCCCTTTATGTGACCAAACTGCCAGGCTGATGGTCTTCTGTTCCCCTGTGGGCAGACAGCCTCCCCTCCCCCTCCCGCAGCGTGTTCCCTGCAGGCTGATGGCCCCTCTGTATCCACAGGGCACTTTGACAGCTTTGAGGGACTCCAGGCAGAGGAGTGTGGCATTCTGAACGGCTGCGAGAACGGGCGCTGCGTGCGCGTGCGGGAGGGCTACACCTGCGACTGCTTTGACGGCTTCCAGCTGGACATGACCCACATGGCCTGTGTAGGTGAGTGGCCCCAAACAGTGAGAGAAATGGCCCCACAGAGGGTAGGGGGTGGTCTAGCTCCCATAAGTGCTAAGATACTGGTTTTGAGGAGTGCTGGCTGGACTCTGCAGCTCCCAGTCACTTCAGCTGTGGAGCTCAGCACATGCAACCCTCAGCCATTCCTGACCTGCTGCTTCCCCCTAGGGTCACTGCCTGGGGATGGCAGTTGTCACTGGAGCTCCATAGGAGCAGGGCTTGTGAAACCACTCCCCACCCCAACTCCGACTACGTTCCCATCACAGAACTGCAGGGAAGAGAACTAGGGTCCAGCCAGTAGGGACCCCTTTCCTCAGCACCCAGGGCTGTCACTGTAATCAGGGCATCAGCCACTTTCCGGGCCCGTGTGGCTGGGTTATACAGCCTGACTGAGGCTGAGGGGAGATTCACACAAGGCCTGGGTCTGTCATGGGAAGGGGGACCGCTGCTCACGCAGTATGGGGGAGCATTGTGGGGAACAAGGGGGAGCCACACTCACTCAGTATGGGGGGCAGATGTGGGTAATGAGGGAGAACCCTGCCTCCTCAGTCCTGGAGGTGGGGGTGCTGTGGGGAATGAGGGGGAACCCTGCTCACTCTGTGTGTGTGGGAGCTGTGGGGAGAAACACAGGAAAATTAAAAGTTCAGGAAAATGAAAAGTGGAGAAGGAGAAGGGATCTAGGAAACACAGTGAGGGCAGAATGGGTTGGAGGTGTGTGCGCTCTCGTCAGTCTGGGCAGGCTCCCTGTGGTGCTAGCACAACAGAGCACTGGTACAGACCTGGTACAGGTGCTTTGGCCACCTGTCACATAGCAGTGCTCGCAGCAGGTCTAATCAACATGGTGTTTAAAAGCCAGTGGCTCTTGGGCCTCCACCACACTAACTCTCCTGCCCCAGAAACGCTGGTCTAGACAAAAGGCCTCCATCAGCACTCTGGAACAGCTGTAAGGTTAATAAAATGCTCATTTGTTTGCTCACTGCAAGGTTCCTTGCCTGTGTTTTGGTCCCTGAGGTGATAATTGGCCCCTTTCAGGGCCACCCCAGAGATGCCCTCGTCTCTGTTTCCCGGCAACCTTGCCAAATCAGCTAGAGGAATTTTGCAACACCAAAATCAGCCTTTCCCCCAAATCTTGTTGTTTAGCTCGTCTCATTCTTGAGAGGGAGCACAAAGCATTCTTCTTGGGATGATCTGTATGGGGGGCAGTTTATATCATGGGATGCTTTGTTCAGTGTGCGGGAGCCCTATGCACTGTGAGGTTTCTGGGCATGAGGGAACACTACAGCATGGGGTCGTGGGGGTGCTGGGTTTGGGGCCGCTTTGTGTGGCTTGGGGGCTGCTGGGAATGGGGAATTGGGTGTGGCATGGGGGTGCTGGGTGTGGGAGGCTTGGAGGGCTCCTTGCAGTGGGGGTGTTAGGTGTGGGGGAGCTGGGTGTGCTGTGGGGGCATGGAGTTGCTGGATTTGGAGGTATACTGTGCAGTGGGGGTGCTGTGCTACAGAACATGGCTTTCAGGCTTTTTTCTCATCCCTCTCCTTTCAGACATTAACGAGTGTGAGGTGGTGAGCGGCCCTGGGCCCCTGTGTGAGGCCGGCACCTGTGAAAATACAGAGGGCTCCTATCGCTGCAACTGCTCGCCTGGCTTTGTGGTGCAGGCTGAGCCCCACCGCTGTGCTCCTGCACCGACCCAGAGCCCAGAGGCAGCACAGCTTTAGGGGACTGACGGGGCAAGGGTGGCCCCCCTCAGACACTCTGCTGGTACCTGGGATCCATCGGCTGGAGAGAGGCCCCCTGGGACTGCAGTAGCTTTGATGCCCTTTGCTCATCCCCCAAAGCGCACGACCTTCTTGCCATACCGCGCCTGGCTGAGCCCATAGGGACACAGTCCAGGGTAGAGAGCGCCAAGCATCTGCAGCCACCTCCCTGCCAGGTCTGCTCATCACCAACCTCCTGCTTCTGCCACAACATGGACCCACAAGGCCCCCCACTCCTCTCCCCGACCAACCCACAGAGCCCCCCTACTCCCTGCACTGCAGACCTGTGAGGCTCACCATTATTGAAATGGCTAAACAGGCCTTAAGAAAGGAACTCTAGCAGCTGAAGCTGCAGAAAGGCAGCACCTTCCCCCAGCTCCTCAGTAACCAGTGTAAATAGCGGAGAGTGGCGAGAAGCCTCAGCCCTTCCCCAGTGCCTGGCAGAGGGGTTGATAGCAATTCATCATGCTATCCTGTTTGAGGGCTCACAGGACAATTCACCCCACTCCCACCCATAGTCCAGAGCCTTCATAGTTGCCAGTGTTACCCCTCATTGCTTTTGCTGGTGTCTTTGCCCTGCCCCAAGGCACAGCCTGGTGCATGAACCCCCAGGCCTGGGAGCTTGAGTGTGAGGAGGGCCAGCTCCAGCTTTGTACAGATGCTGCCTGTCCTCTGACGGTGGCTTGGACGTGGAGCCCAGCAGGTTTGAAAGGCCTGGGGACCCTGCTCTCCCTGGGCACAAGACTTCACCCCTGCACTTTGTACGATTGCCTAGCAGGGGGATGGGGTTCCAACTTTGTAAAGCTGTTGGTGGCTTTTCCTAATGGAATCTGCTAGGGAACATCTGTCATTGTTAAATAAAACGTTTATTTTGGACCCTGTGGCTCAGACACTGGGGTTGGTCAGGACTATCCCTGCCTCATCTCTGCCTAGCCTGACCGCTCAGATCCTGGGAAGAAGAGTCCATACATGGTGATGCACACAGTGCAGCAGGAGCACCTTCCTTTAATTCCCCAGTGGAGGGCCACTGTCTTCTGGCAACGTTTGCCCAGACTCTCTCTTTAGAGGGAGGTGGCCCTTTTAAATTTAGGGTACACAGCCCTGAAGGGACATTTTACTACTAGCTGGTGAGTAGCCTTAACTCCTACTATGTTTTTCCTTTCCTATAACTGAGGGGAGATCATATGTCCAGCCTGGCAGTGGGCTGTGGCATCAAGCTGCTTCCTCATACCAGCACAGTGCAGGGACTGGCTGCATCCTCAGCTGGGCCGTCATCCACCCTCTCGCATAATAATAGTGGCATCTCTGGCCCCAGCTTGAAGATGATACCTTACACTGGCCACCCCATCAGACAAAGTAAAACAGGCAGGTGGTAGTTTTTATTGAGCCTTTATTAAAAAGGAAAGTTATAAAAAGAGGTTAGGGGTAAAAAGCCCCCAGCAGCAGCTCCATGTGAATTAATAGACAGTGCGAATCACTGGTTAGTAAGAGTCATCCCTGCAGAGATGCTGCATGAGGTTTGGGTTTGCGCCTGCACAGAGGAAGCATTCTCCCAGCTGTAGAGCCGCTGGCCACTGCTGGGCCAAGGAAACACCAGTGCTCATGGAAGACAAGTGGCAGGGCCAGTCCCCTCTCTTCACCCTCCATTGGCTCTGGATGGCAGATGCAGGTCGCAGGAACGCTCTGGTCATGACTGAGCAGGAGAAAAGCAGAGGGATGCAGCAGCATTCTATCAGGACAGGCACTCAAGGGTTAACAGGTAGCAGCTGACACCAGCCCCATTGCATTAGAGAGAGAGGGGCTCATTTCAAGGGACAGAAACCATGGCAGAACTCCAGCAATGTGCTGCTCAGCCACTGCCACCAATGGCTGCCAGACTCTGCCCCCTCTTAAGTTGCAGGGAGTTGAGCCCTCTGCCTATTGATGCCCCTGCAGCAACTGTACCTCAGCTTTGGGACAACACAGTGCCGGCTGCTTAGAGGCTGCAGAATTTTGAAGCAGATGCCAGGAAATGCCCATTATATAAGAAAAGTCTGATCTATGTTTTCACTTCTACTCTCCCCTCCCCCAAAGCGGCAAGCAGGGCTCCTTAGCTGGTGATCTGGACAGGTATCTTCCAGCAGAACATCATCTCATTTTGGTCATCAATCAGCTCCCACTTGACGATCAGTTTAATCTGGAAGAGATAAAGGATGTGAGAGTGTGCAGGGAGTTGCTGGTCCTCAGGCATGGAGGCAGCCTAAGTTTCTTTGTGGGGTGAGGAAGGAGAAAACCCACCCCTCTGCCCCCAATTATGGGAGAAACTGCACCTCTGGAAGCAGACTGGGAGCCAGGTGAGCTGCAGCAGGCTAATTCCAGCTACGCTGTACACCCAGAACATCTTGCATGCTAAGCAGGGTTGGCTGGAAGATCTCTAAGGATTAGCACTCCACCCTCCAAGTCAATACTGACCATACTGTGGTGATAGAGGGACTTGCACTGTGTCTGTTAAGAAAAGTCCTGGCCCTTTGAGCTGAAATTTTCATTAAGCTCCCCATCACCATGAGGCACTAGGGCTAGGAGGGAAGAGCTGGTGCAGGGCCATGACTCTCAGAGTCACAGGCTCTGGAAGGAGGTTATCTGGAAACACTGCCCGGAAAGGGGCCTGCAAACACTGTACACACCTTCCCCAACCCCTGCAGTCACAACCAAGCTGCTCCCCCTGACAGGCCTGGCATAGGATCAGGAATTGGAGACCGGTTTTGGAGAAAATAGTGCATGGAGCAGAGGTGACTCCTGACAGGTGACCTCCCATGCACCCCCTATTCCCAAGGATAAAAGGGCCTCCTTGCTGAAAGACATGCTGCGGGGCTGAGCCCTGACCAGGGTGGGTAGCTCCGAGACTTGGAGCTGGCTTGTGGGTACTTACACTGGGGTACTCGCTTTTCACAGGCAGCTTGTTCAGGTAGCTGTAGGAATGGCCTTTCTCAATGGGGCACTGGATCCCACACTTGCATCCATCAGGCTCAGGGATGGGAAAGGGTACGTCCACATGGAGCATCTCCCCATATACCTTCGCTGTGCTGCCCTGGCTCTCGATCTCTGCAGACAGGGAAAGGGATGAGAGGGAGATGAGCAGCTGCCCACAGCTACAGAGCTATTAGGGCAGGGCACCATTTCCACCCCATGCAGTGTCCCCTAAAGCTCATAGGGATGCAATGTAGGATGAGGTCACCAGTAGATGCTCTTCATTTCTCTCCTGCTGTGAGGACACTTCCCAGCCATCCTTCCCCACATCTCCAACTGCTGCAGGCAAGGCTCAGGGATGAAAAGTGGTTACCTCCCCTTCTGCCCTCCCATCTCCACCCACCGCTGCAGAGAAGCCACCACCCCTATAGAAGCTCAACCCCTAAAGTAGCATGTTCTGCTCTTACTGCTGGAGAAGGTGACATTGACGCTGTAGGACATCCCTTTCTGGAGCTGGCAAGGCTGTGTGGGGCAGGGGCTCACATTCACTTCTGTGATGCTCCCATCTTTGGAGCCTGCAAGAACAAACAAGAATTTGGTCATTTTAGGGTCCTGTTACCCATAGTCAGAGGCCTCCAAGCAGCGTAACACCCAGTCCTAGTGAACATGACATGCACACACCAGCAATGCCAGACATGGCATAAGACATACACGCCCCTTAAAGCAAAGAGTCTTGGAGACTAACGAGGCTCCAGCTAGAGTTACTTTGTGAACAAACTGGAGAGAGTCCAGAGCAGTTCAAAAAAAATGAGAAGTTTAGAAAATATGACTAATGGCCAATTCTTTCAACCCTTCCTCCTGTTTAGTCTAAAGAGGAGAGGGCTGAGCAGGGACCGGATAAATCTTCAAATATGTCAAAGGTTATTATAAAAGGACAGTGATCAATTGTTCTCCATGTCCACTGAATGTAGCACAAGAAGTCATCAGCCTAGTCAGCAGCAAGGGAGATCTAGATTAGACACAAGCTTATTAATGAGGAGCAAGGCTACAATTTAATCATGGAGGTCACTGGAAGTCACAGAAACCATGACTTCAGCTTGTGGCGGTCGGGAGCTGCAGAGTTCCCCGCCTCCCGCAGGAGCAGGGAGTTGCAGGTTACCCCCACTGCCTCTGGCGGTCCCCTGGAGTTCCAAGCCATTGCAGACAGTGGGGGTACCCCACAGCTCCTGGATGTGGCAGGGTACCCCACTGCTCCTGGCCACCGTGGGCCCAAGCTGCAGGCAGTGGAAGTACTCTGGAGCTCCCAGCCACTGTGGGTGGTGGGGTGACCCCGCAGCCCCCAGCTGCTGCAGGGAGCGGGCCCCCACATCCAACCCACAGTGGGGGCCCCCTCAGCTCCTAGCCATAGGCAGCAGGGGACTCTGGAGCACTGACACCCAACTCATAGTGGGGCCCCCTCAGCTTCTATCCCCGCTGCAGGCCATGTGGGGACCTGCAGATCCCCATTTTGTTACAGATTTTTTAGTAAAAGTGAGGGACAGGTCACTGCTTCCCTGTACTTTTCTTTATTGCCTGTGACCTGTCCCTCACTTTTACTAAAAATATCTGTAACAAAATCTTAGCCTTAATGATGAGGGTAGTTAAACAACGGAAGAGGTTAACTAGGGAGGCCATGGAATCCTCATCTGTGGAGGGTTAAGACAGGTTGGACAAAAACCCCTGTTATGGATGCTCTAGGTTTACTTGGCCCTGCCTCAGCAGAGAGAGTGGGGATGGGGATGATGATGGACTAAATGACCTCTCTGATTTACATGGCCCAGAGATGCTGGGAGCTTTGCACAATGAGGAGACCCACCCACTCTGCACAAAGAAGGTGCTTTGTGATTAGGTTGAAGTAGGACAAATTGGGGGGTGAAGAGGAGATGTGGATTGCTTAGGTTTGAAAGTTTCCCTAGGGAAGGAGTGGGAGCCCTATTAGGTGGGACAACTATAGACCTTGCCAGGGCAAGGTCCATACTGGCAAATTGGGCGTTAGCAGCTCTAGCTCTCGGAGTTTTGCATTATTTGTATTCAGTGGCACCAAGTCAAACTAAGCAAATTCCAGTCCCCACCCCTCCTCCATCAGGGACCCCATTCTACTCCCCTCTCTCTCTCACCCCCCCCCCCGGGACCCTCTCTCTCAACCAGGGAGTCTCCCCTCTCTCTCTTTTTCATAGATCCCAACCCAGAAGGGACCATTGGGATCATTTAGTCCAGGGGTTCTCAGGGGTCAGGAGGTTATTTACAGGGTTATTTAGTCCAGGGGTCAGGAGGTTATTACATGAGGGGTCACGAGCTATCAGCCTCCACCCCAAATCCTGCTTTGCCAGCGTTTATAATGGTGTTCTAAATTAAAAACACTTTTTAAAAATATGTAAGGGGTTTCACACTCAGACGCTTGCTATGTGAAAGGGGTCACCAATATAAAAGTTTGAGAACCACTGATCTAGTCTGACCTCTTGTGTCACACAGGCCATAGACCTTCCCAAAATAATTCCTGGAGCATATATTTTAGAAATTGCCAGAGAGCAAGAACCCACCACAGCCTTTGGTTGTTCCAATGGTTAATTACTTACACTGTTAAAAATTTAGAGTGTCAAGGTGCGTGAGGTAATATTTACGCTTTATTTCCAGTCTGAATATGTCTAGCTTCAAGTTCCAGCCATTGGACCGTGTTATACTTTCTCTGCTAGACTGAAGAGCCCATTATCAAATGTTGGTTCCCCACTTAGGTACTTTTAGACCATAATCAAGTCACCATTGCATGAGTCAATGCTATCAGGAAGTGAGTTCTTGGCAGTCCCCGTGCACCAGGTTGCAAAACCATTTGGCTTGGCAGCCCTCCATCTGGACAGAGAACGGTCTGGGCCAAGTTTGAGTGGCATTGTAACCCTATGCATCAGGTCACAACGCCACTCACTGAAATTTGGCCTGGCTGTGTCTCTGTCTGTACAGAGGGATGGCTGGGTCAAATTTCAGTGGCATTGCAATGCTCTGGACCGCTCCTGCAGCAGAGTACTGATTTAGTACAAGACCACTGCTTAAGGAAGTGCAAAAACGGGGGTGGGGGGGGAGGAAGGGGACATGATATGTCCCGTCCCCATCCCCGAATTGGCACCACAGTTTGTACTGAGCTATAAATGATGCTTTTCAACGGTCCATAGAGAAAAGCAAAACCCTGCTCTGGAACACAGGGAATCTGAGTGGGTGAGTAACAGCAACAGACCCCAGGTGTCGGCGGGCGGGATTGAACCTGGGACCTCTGGAGCTCAGTGTATGAGCCTCTACCACAAGCTAAAAAACATATGGCTGTTAGCTAAGGCTGTAGAGCAAACTCATTAAACTCTAAGTGGTCCAAGTGCCACTAGATGGGACAGAACACCACACCCACGAGGTGTGTGCGTTACGAGTGCAGGGCAGCATGAAGCAGCCAGGGCAGCAGAATGACCTGCTGGGGTGTAATAGGTGGGGTTTCAGGAGATGGCAGCACAATGTACCTCTCCAAGCCTTTTCTCTAATTACATTCACGGGGAGACAGTGCCAGCCATGGGGGCAGCATGGGCCCGGTGAAGGAGATTAATTAACACTTAGGACTGGAAGAGACACTATTAGGGACCATCTAATCCAGCTCCCTGGTACTAGCACAGGATTGTTCCCCACCTCTTCTAGCGCAATGGCCTCCAGCGATGGATCTGAGGACAAGGCAGTGGGCAGAAGAAAATACTGGGTGAGGTGCAGGGACTGCAGGGGAAGGTGGAAAAACCAGCTTCTTTAGGTAAGCAGGGCTAGAGACAAGAAGGGGAAGCTTGGGTTTAGTGGGAAAGTCAGTGCAGAGATTCAAGGAGGAGGAAACATGGTAAGAACAGCCAGAAAGGAAGATCACGTGGGATGAAATGGAGGAGAGAGGGAGGAATCTGCAACTGTCACAACAGGAAAACAGCAGAGG
This sequence comes from Lepidochelys kempii, assembly GCF_965140285.1. Taxonomy (NCBI): domain Eukaryota; kingdom Metazoa; phylum Chordata; order Testudines; family Cheloniidae; genus Lepidochelys; species Lepidochelys kempii. The sequence continues at coordinate 90,856,643 of NC_136385.1, read as the reverse complement.
ATGAACTATCGGATGAGCAGGGGGGAGAGGAAAGGACGCTGGTAGCAGAGAAGGGAGTTATAAGTCAACCCTGGCCTTGGTAGGATAGAAAGGAGGCCAGGCTCTGCTTGGTGACAGACATGACACATGACAGTAGTGTCCACAGAGGAAGAAGGGGGCTATTTAAATGGCCAAGTGTCCTCACTCTGAGTTCTAGTGACTATGAAGGGTTTTGTCTTGTCTATACCAACGCATGCCCTGAAATACACATCCTTCAGGGGAGGGAACAGACTACATGCTGGGCCTCTCTCTGCAGCCACTTCCGGGTATACACAGACAGACTCTGCTGCTGTTTGTCAAGACTGAATGGGACAAGGCAAGTTTAGTAATATTTTTCAAATAGTGTTTCACCTGGGAGCACTGGAGTGCAGTACAAGATCAATTAAACCTTCCCAGTGCCCAAAGGCCCTCATCTGCAACCGTAGTGCTTTCAGTGGGTGGGCATGCACTAAGTAGGCCCTAAAGACAGGCCGTGGAAGACAAAGACAGCATTGAGTATTTATCAATACCAGGGAAGTCTCAGTCTCTTGCAGAGTACAATGCTATGACAAAGCTTTAGAGTTCTCTGGCTTCACTGCATTGGGGAGAAATTTATCTTTATCTTAGTTACTGGGATATAAGTTAAGAAGGTTTATTACTAAACTCAATGTGACCAACACAAAGCAGCCTTGGAGATATCTTTCTAATTAGCCAAAAAAGCCCTGCTTTCCAGTCTCTTCTCGCCTTTGAGAAAGAGCAATCTGTCATTTTACAACGGCCACCCTATCTTGTTTATGGAGGCCAGAGGTGAGTTAGATTGGAGGGAGGGAAGGTCACTTCATCCCTTTGTTCCCCATATCATCCTTGTCTTTATTTTAACAAACACTGTGTCATTGTGACCTCCCCTCAGAAGCTACATATTGAGCCATGGTTCATATAAAAGCCGATACATAATGTTTGTGTTGGCTTATCAACAGCTCTGCCATCATCCATTAGGATTCCTAGGTCTTTCTCAGCATGACTGGTCACTGGTTTCTCCCTCCTCCACCCTGGGAGGGGGTGAGGGGAGAAGTCACATTCGGAACCTATCTGAATCTTTAGGCATCTAAATACCTTTAAAAAACAGCCCCTTCTTGCCTTTATTCTCCATAGGCCTCTGTGTTATTTCTCTGCCCCGACTGGTCTCTGAACACTACCCAATGTAGTGTTATTGCTCAACTTTGCTGATATGCTCTTTATGCACCTCTTTCAGATTAGTGAGATTGTTCCACAAGATGGCCTGCCTGGATCAATGTAGTTTACAGAATCCCAGTGGATACCAGCCCGCAACTTGATATCTTGCCGTTTATCATTACCCATTGTTCAGAGGCGGTTATCACCCCAGCCGCCTCTCTACCAGAAGCAGGGCCATAAAGTACAAGGTGCAGAACAAACAAGACAAGTCACTTTGTGAATCTAGCTCCTTAGGTGCCTAACCGGCCCTTCAGGCCCAACATTTAGGTGCCACTGGCACTAACAAAACCCCTGCTCAGCTGCTGCCTAACTCTGTAGGCACGTATAGGGATTTAAACTCCTATATTTCTGCCAGTGGGCATGCACAAAACCACCTCAGTCCTGATGCCACCTCACAACTAACAAGGTGCTTAGAGCCCTTGCTCACACCTAAGCCCCAGTGGGATTCTCTTCTCCCTCTTATGGGGCCCAATGCATTAGGCAGGCTCACAGTACATTTAACTCATACAAAGGACAGCTGGGGGGCAGCAGGCATGGGTCCCAGAATACTCACTAGCCCTGTGGTTTCTGTACTCATCTGGGATGTGAGACACTCGGGTTGGAATTCCCATGCTGCCTAATTTGGAGCTGAGAATTGAATCTGATTCTCCCACAGCCCAGCTGAGCACTCTGACCACCAGGCTATAGAGGAGGGGTGGGCAAACTTTTTGGCCTGAGGGCCACATCGGGGTTGCAAAATGGTATGGAGGGCTGGGTAGGGAAGACTGTGCTTTCCCAAACAGGCTGGCCCCCACCCCCTCCCCACCCTTTGATTGCCTCCCTCAGAATCATAGAATATCAGGGTTGGAAGGGACCTCAGGAGGTCATCTAGTCCAACCCCCTGCTCAAAGCAGGACCAATCCCCAATTAAATCATCCCAGCCAGGGCTTTGTCAAGCCTGACCTTAAAAACTTCTAAGGAAGGAGATTCTACCACCTCCCTAGGTAAAATCCCCGACCCATCCAACCCCCCTGCTCCTTGTCCCCTGACCGCCCACTCCCAGGACCCCCTGCTCCAGGACTGGCTTATTGGAAAGTCTGGGAGGTGGGCGGGCGCAAGAGGAGTGGCTGGGGGGCCTCCCCAGCTGGGAGCTCAAGAGCCAGGCAGGACGGCCGGATGTGGCCTGTGGGCTGTAGTTTGCCCACCTCTGCTATAGAGTCAATCTCTCTCTCCAGCCTAATGAATATTTATACAAAGCAGAACAGCTTCCCACATAGCCTGGCAGTTAGGGCAGTCCTCTGGAACACAGGAGACCTGGGTTCAAGTTCTTGCTCCAAGTCAGGCAGAGCAGGGACTTGAAATCAGGCTTCCCACATCCCCAGTGAGGGCCCCAGGCACTGGGCTATTAGCTGTGATGGGGTGGGGTGGGGCACACTCCGGGCTGACCTGGTTTAGGCACCTAATACCAGGAGAAGGTTCATAGCTGAGAATTCCAAACAGAGAGAGGCCTCCGGCCTGTCAGTCAGGTGCTTAGGACTCAGATCAATGGGGGTTAGTTGCCTAAGTATCTTTGTGGATCTGGGCCTTAATCCCCACCCCTTTCCCTTGCATTTCACTCCTGGCTAGCTTAGGTAGCACTCCTTACTCAGCTCGCTGGCTTCTGAGAATCCCTTACATAGGTCCCTAAATCTCCCCTGAGGTGAGGCTGCAAATTATTCCACTGGGTGACAGGTCACCTAAGCATTGCAATCCTTAACTCCTAAATCGACTTTGTGAATCTAGCCCAGGGTCCCTACTCGGAAGAGCTTTCAGTTCTAGGATGGCAGCCAGAGAGTTGCTATAGGTTTTTATATATATATATATATATATACACACACACACACTTCCATCACTGGTAAGTGTAGATTTTCCTGAACTGCCTCCTTTCAGCCTACTTCGGTGAGTGTTTGCTGATTACTTGTAAGCATTGTGGGAGGAAGCTTTCAGTCCCGTGACAGCGTCAGCTCCAAACCACTTTTAAGTTAATGTTTCAGGAAGATTGGGAAACACTGTTGAATGCAGACAGAGATTATATCTCCGGCCCTTCATTAAGCTATTCATTTTGAAATTCTAACAAAAGCTGGCTAGATGGGGAGAGAGTTGGATGCACATGAGGCTGAATAAGAGAGGACTTCCCATTGCTCTCAAAGGGGCACTGGGAAACTGAGCTGGAAACTCCAGGAGTTACTTATTCAATGGGATGTGCATGAATTTTCCATGGCTGCTCTCCACAGAAAGAGAGAGAGTCAGAGGCTGCTATCTGTACTTAGTGCAAGCCTAACAGAGAAGAGACTGGCTCTGTATGACACCTGGAACAAATCTGGACACTCACTATTAACGCTATTTAAACAATTAACATGGAGCAAAATGGTTTGGAGAGCCGGTGAAGCTTGAAGCAAGAAATGCAGGTACGTTATGGATCTCCTCACTGTAGTAGCCCAGGCCCTAAATTCACCCTTAGCTGAACAAGCAGAGAACCGCTGCTAGGGAAAGTCTCTCCTTGGTTTCTCAACAGACCAGAGACATACCAGCCACCAGTCTGTAGCCTAGGACTTAAAAGAGGAACACGGAGGGAGCGTGCAGTGTCTTACAAGTACTGTCAGTCAGGGAGCAACAAGGTTAACCTGCGTAGCTAAGGACTCCGCTAGGTACTGGAGAAGGGGGTTACAGACACATTAAGTGCTCCCTATGGGGGCCAGGGGATGCTTAGTAAGGGAAAGGGGGAGGAACCTTGACAGCAACTCCCAGGTGGGCGGGGAGGGCGCTAGCAAACCCTTCAGGACCCGAGCCAGCCAGCCAGCCAACAGGCAAAATACCCTCCCCAAGACTTCCCTGCACCTTTCACCCCCTCCCCAACCCTCCCAGGGGTTCGTGGGCTCCTCAGTTCCGAGGCTGAGCCGCCCCAGCCTGGCGCGGGGAGGTGTTGTGCGGCACGCGGCCCGGGGCTGCAGGAGCGGGGCTTGGCCAGGCAGCGCCAGAGCCCGCAGCGCCCCGTGGAGCCGGGCAGGGCAGGAGCCACTCACCGCAGTCCACGAATCTGAGGGGCTCGGCCCGCGCCACGGAGCCCAGGGCCAGGAGCAGAGCCACGGTCAGGGCGAGCATGGTCCCGGCCGGCATCTGAGCGGGGAGAGGAGAATCCGGGAAGCGCGGCGCAGCCTGAGTCACCCGCAGGTCACCTGAGAGCCCGCGGCCCTGGCGCCGCCCCTGCGCTCAGCTGACTGCGAGGGAGCCGCCCCACGGTAGGCGGGGCCGGGCCAGGGGGTTGGGTTCTGGGGGTTCCCCTTTGGACTCCTGGCCCTAGGCCCCCGGGCCCAGCCACATCACAGACAAGAACCTTTCAGCGTGACCCGGCCAGACCTTCATGGGCCCAGCAGGGCCAGAGATCCGGGCCCGGCCGAGGCGGACAGAGGGCGTTGCCAACCCCAAGCGTTCACACGCCCCACGTCAGGCCCCCCAGAGACCTGAGAATGGATTTCTGTACATACATTCGGGAGTGTTTAGTCCCTTGCCGGTTTGGGACTGCAGGGGCCAGGGCCGTCCCTTGCCATTTGGGTGCCCTCCACGCGGGATAGGGCTGGTTGCCAGAGCTGGTGCTACTGGGTATGCAGCAGGCAGCTGCCCAGGGCACCATAAAATTTGGGGCTATTTGGTGCCCCAAATTTCATGGTGCCCTACGGAGCTGCATATTCTGCGCATGCGTAGGGACTGCCCTGGCAGGGGTGCTCGGTTCAAGCTCTCAGTCTTCCCCCACACAAAGCCAAGGGCTAGATGCCTCCTTCCCCCACCCTGCCCTTGGTTACAAAATGGGAAGCGGAGGTTCTTGCTGTAAGGAGTGGAGCTTAAGAAAGACATTATCACAAGATTTAATTATTTTAAAAGTCACAAGAGCCGGTAGCACAGCTGGTCTCTGCTGCTGGACCAACCTATCCCCTGTAGAAGACATGCCAGAGCTTGTGACTAACACTTCTGAAAATCACTGACCCAGGAGCCATCTTTCACTGAGATCGAACCCCAGAGCAGAAGTCGCAAGGAACAGCTGAGGTGTAACGCAGCCAGTAATTTTGCACGCTCAGTCTAGTTCAGGGATTCTCAAACTTCATTGCACCATGACCCCCCTCGGACAACAAAAATTACTACACGACCCCAAGAGGGGGGACCAAAGCCTGAACCCACCCAAACCCCCCTGGCCTGAGCGAGAAGGCCCAAGCCCAAGCACATGGGCTTCAGCCCTGGGCAGGGGGCCTGTAACCTGAGCCATGCCACCCGAGCCATGCCACCCAGAGCCAAAGCCAGAGGGCTTCGGCTTCATCCCCGGGCCCCAGTAAGTCTAATGCCAGCCCTAGCAACTCCATTAAAATGGGGTCCCAACCCACACTTTGAGAACTGCTGGTCTAGTTTATGGAGATTGACAGAACCCCCAGCTCTGCCCACCCCACCCCAAAGACTCCTCACATGGTTCCTGGGTACCCTACACAATCACCCTGACCAGCACACTCAGGAAGCCAGTTTAACTGGGTGGTCAGGGACACTCCCTTCCTGTAACTGATCAGCATCAGGCCATATATGGAATTCATTCCTGCTGCCCTCTTACCCGTGTCACACATATAATGGGGCTGTAGAGAGGCACCAGCAGCACCCTTGCAGAGTCTCCTCCATGTTGGAGCTGCTGTGGCAGGTGTTCAGCAGGCAGCTTTTCTCAGTGACTGTCAGCGATCCAAGGTAGGGGATTCAGTCTGAGCCCCAAACTCCTCCCCTCTCTCTTCCCCCCCATGATGGCTCCACATGCACACTCTTTTCCACCTGCATCAGGGCAGTAGAAAGGAGTAGGCTCCTGGCACTTCCCCCCACTGCTCAGGGAGAGGAGAGAGATTGGTATGTGTCTTCCCCGTCTACCTACACCTGCTCCCCATATGGCATTCTTATGTACAGCTTATTATCGTACTGCCACACCCTTTGCTCTTCCTGTAGCACCCCTTTTTAATGTCATCCCATCCCCTCTGCAGTCTCCTTTGTAATGGAAACTCCTCAGGGCAGAACCTGACTGCCTTTTTGTCTGGCTAGTGGTGTGTTGGGTGCCAGAGTAAGGTTACACAACCTTTGTTATTCACGGGGATGCAGTGTTTTACACTGGATTTAGCAAACTTGACAATGAGGTAATTAGTTTGCTATTTGGGAATAAGTACTCCTGGTTAAATGCTGACTAAGGAGAGAAAAAGTTATGCAATTGTAGCATTGAAAGGGTGTAAACAGGAAAATTGGAGCAGTTACTGAAGATGATCCAGTGATAGAGGGATCCATAGGACTAATGTGATTAAATTAAAGAAAGAAAAATGCAGGCTGGATATCCCAACAGCAAGCTGGATTAGGCTGCAGAGTGGTCTCCCATGAGAAGTGGTGGTAACCCCATCCCCTGGGACATTTAAACTAGACGGCTCTGGGCTGGAGAGGGGGTCCAAAGGAGAAGTGGCCCATAGTCCTTTTCCATCTCTCACATCCAATTTGAGCCTATGGAATGAGATCAGGTGGAGGTGTGAGCAAGGCTGCACCCTAGAGGAGATGAAATCTAAGATCAACAAGGAAAGAGTTGGTTTGAGAGCGAGAGAAGCTGGTGACCTGCACAGCATATCCACTGGGAGCAGAACCATAGTGAGAGAACCAGGACAGTTATACTTAGGCTTCCTCTCCTAGGCCCTCTCCCCAACGCCTCTATTGCAAAGCCACCCATTCCTAAATTCTTGATTGGTAAATTCAGTTTCTAAGCAAGTGGAGAGGAACAGTTGATGAGGGCATCCACATGCAACAGATGAGGAGCAGCCCAAGTGAGCAGATCCTAGCTAGAGCAGTAGAAGGAGTTCCTACAAAAGCAAGTGGAAATGTTCTTCCTTCAAGCAACAGTGAGTGAGCATGTCAGCAGGCTGACCTGTAGCCTCATTCATTAGTCAGACTTTGTAAAAGGTATTTCAACATGTAGGGCACATGCTAAGTGTTATTTTGAGAAGGCAGTTGCATTCTTTGACCTGCACCAGCTATACCATGAGTCAGTTCTGCTTCATAATCCTCCAGTAACACTCAGTGATGGGCTCCAAATTTACTCCATGGATACTAGAAACAGGTGGCTACAAAAAAAAAATGCCAAACAACAAATACATTTTCACCTGCTTCCTACTAATATTTTAAAAGGGGTTTAATCTGGCACCCTAAACTAGATTTAAAGTCACTCTGTACTAATTTGGTGCTGTAGGAAATAGTTGGCTCATTAGGTCATGCCAATAGCAGATCAAAGACACCAACACTCACATGCCTTGAGGCAGCAACGTGGCTCGTGGCTCGAGAGGGATGAGGCAGCCTCAATCCTTCCCTTTTCAGACCTGTCAGTGATCTCCACACTCAGCTTCATATCACTCAGATGTAAAGCCCCTGCTTAGACAGATCTGAGTATCTGTCCCCCAGACAAGAATCTCTTGATGAAAAGACTGCAAGAGAATTAGTACAAGACAAGAACAAATGGATATAAACTGGCCACTAGGAAATTTAGATTAGAAATTAGACGAAGGTTTCTAACCATCAGAGGAGTGAAGTTTTGGAATAGCCTTCCGAGGGAAGTAGTGGGGGCAAAAGATCTATCTTGCTTTAAGATTAAACTCGATAAGTTTATGGAGGAGATGGTATGATGGGATAACATGGTTTTGGTAATTAAATATTCATGGTAAATAGGCCCAATGGCCTGTGATGGGTTTTTAGATGGGGTAAGATCCAAGTTACCCGGGAAAGAATTTTCTGTAGTATCTGGCTGATGAATCTTGCCCATATGCTCAGGGTTTAGCTGATCGCCATATTTGGGGTCGGGAAGGAATTTTCCTCCAGGGCAGATTGGAAGGCCCTGGAGGTTTTTCGCCTTCCTCTGTAGCATGGGGCATGGGTCACTTGCTGGAGGATTCTCTGCTCCTTGAGGTCTTCAAACTACAATTTGAGGACTTCAATAGCACAGATATAGGTGTGAGGTCTTTTTTAGGAGTGGTGGGTGAAGTTCTGTGGCCTGCATTGTGCAGGAGGTCAGACTAGATGATCATAATGGTCCCTTCTGACCTAAATATCTATGAATCTATGAATCTAAGTACAACTGTGGAAGACTCTCCAGCAGCCACCTTTTTTCAAAAAGTTCCATCACTCCAGGAAACAATGTTTTTCTTTTAGATTGGTTTCAGAGTAACAGCCGTGTTAGTCTGTATTCGCAAAAAGAAAAGGAGTACTCGTGGCACCTTTAAATTGGTTAGTCTCTAAGGTGCCCCAAGTACTTCTTTTCTTTTTTCTTTTAGATTGTCAGGGGAATTTTCCTGGGAGGTTCATCAATGGTTCACTCTACAGAGTCTCAAGTAAACAAAGATCCCTTAGTGCCTACGATAATCCTTTCCAAAGTAAATGCTAAGGGAGTGGCTTGTCCCCTCAAAGCACACCTTCAGAGATTTTAACCCACTCAAGTATCTCTTCCAGCTGCTTGCAAAGTTATTTGATTTGTGTATCTTGAGTTCTTTCCTCAGGGCCCTCAGAAAGAATTTCCTTCTCTCCATCTCCAGACTTTGTCTCTAGCAGCACCTATATGGGAGTTTTGAGCAGAGTTACTCTCAACTCAAATAGCAATATCCCCAAACTATTCTGTAGCATTCTCAATAAAGCAAGATAATAGGTCACCTTCAGCAACATACTCCATGAGAATTAAATGGGACTCCTCCCTGATGAGCTACCCACCAACCACATCTTTACTTCATCAGAAGCTCAAACGTAGTAAAAATAAAGGCACATTTTCTCTTGTTCTATTTCATAGACTTTGAGACAAAAGATTTGTTTAATCCGGTACCAGGACTGGCTCTTAGAAATGCTACAAAATAGATTTGTTATAAAGGCATCAAGTACAGAATAACATTTCAAAAAATAGTTCACACCTTCTGACAGTTACTGCAACACAACGGTCTACTGGTCAACTCAGAAAAAGTGCTTCAGACAGACATTTTAGAGTACTCCAAGATAACACAGACTAGTGTTGTATTACACACATGAAGATTGAACACACCCTAGTTTATGCATACCCAGGTAGTCTCATAAACACAGTTGGAACAAAAGACTGTTTACAAACCCACTGAATAAAGACCTGTGAAATGAGATAGACACACTATTCATCATTAAGACTACTGCTAGAGCTGTTCAGTAGTATAACCCAACCAATTGAGAGTAAAGTCTAGGGCTCTAGTTTAACAGACAGTTAAAGCCTGCTGCAGTTTCCACGATATGCATCTGAAGAAGTGAGCTGTAGCTCACGAAAGCTTATGCTCTAATAAATTGGTTAGTCTCTAAGGTGCCACAAGTCCTCCTTTTCTTTTTGCGAATACAGACTAACACGGCTGTTACTCTGAAACCAGTTAGAACTATAGCAACCTATAAAATCCCTATAGCAACCTTACATTTGCAGTCCAACGACAAACATTTTATGTACATAGCAACAGTCCACCACGGAGCAGAACTGGATCACTTCCCTCATCCTGATCACCAGCCAGAAAAGAACAGTTAAGTTCTCATGCTACATCAACCAGGACAGCAAATAAATATGCCCCTCCCCTTCACCACAAAGCACTAGACAATCAAAATTCAAATGAAAGTTTGAGCCTCTCATTATATAGCTATTCACTCCTTACATCTTATTACAACCAGCTTCCAAATCATTAGAGCAAACCCCACCCAAAGCCAAAATGTGCTCAAAGTGCTTTATTAACCAATTAAAACAGCTGGACTACCGCAAGTCCCCACACAGCTCATAGTAGCAGATGACCTCACTGCAGCAAACTGAGCTGAGCTAAAGCACATGTTCACCCAGTAAGGAACCAACAACCAGATTAGGGAAGGAAACACAAAGCACAGGCTAAACCCAGAAAATAGAACTAAGCAAGCAATCAAGGTGATAAAGAAGAGTAAGGGACAGAGACGTTCTCTGCTTCAGTGTCTGAAATACAAGGGAGTGCAGAAAAGAGATATCATCATTGCCAGGAATCAGAAAAGACTTTTAAAAAATAAAATTAAAAGAAAAGCCATGAAGGGAAAATCCTGTGCATGACCCTAGATTAGAGAGACAGCAGTACACTGCTTAATGACTAGTTTAGGAATGGCTACTAATAAACTAGGGGACCCAAATACAGCATGAACCCCTCTCTGGTCATAGTATCAGAGGGGTAGCCGTGTTAGTCTGGATCTGTAAAAGTAGCAAAGAGTCCTGTGGCACCTTATAGACTAACAGACGTATTGGAGCATAAGCTTTCATGGGTGAATATCCACTTTGTCGGATGCATACTGTGGTCATGCTTACTTCTAGCAGATATCTGAGGGGTCTATTTCTTATACATGACAACACCTTCTGATTGTAACCCCTTTGGGGTTTAGAGAGCATGGCCCCTTTAAATCATTTTCCTAAGGGGTAAGGGGGAGCAGTGAGAGAAAGGAGGGAAACTCCAGGGTGTGGCTCTGGAGCTCCAGAGAGAGAAGGGCTGCAGCAAGCAGGCCCTCGCAAAGTAAACCTGCCTGAAGCCTGGGAAGGACAGGGCAGCCAGTCGGGGACACCCTAGGACAGGAGCCAGGAGGAGCACTGTGCCAGGGAGAAATTGCCCAAGAAGGACAGGCCGGACCTGGACCCAGTTTTACTGCTGCCCAGAGCTGCATGGGGCTGTGAGTACTGGGGCTTGTGACTCTGCATTGGGAATAAGGAGGGAGGCTGCTAGTTAGTTAAGTGGGGAGGTGGTCGCTCTGTGTGGCTTTGCAGAGAGCGGCAGAAGAGGGCACCGGAGGGGTTTGCTGGGGAAAGTTTACTGGCGTTGAAGATGACCAGGAGCACCCAAGACTCACTGCCAGATTGGAACTTTGCTCAGGACTCCTGAACTTTGTGTGCAGACACATTGCTCGGTGTCTGCCCTTTCAGACTGTGCTACAACTGGGCCTGTGGGGCCTTGGTTTGAATGCAACCCTATGTTTTACTGCTCCTCCTATATTTCCCCTTGTTATTTTTCTCCTCTCATCCCTCTGTAAATAAATATTTCCCTTTCTTATATCCATTGTACTTTTCCGGTGGGTTCACTCTGTGAGGTTTGGAACAGATGCCCCTGGGGTGGAAGGAATTTTTCCTGTTGCATTCCTGCGCGCGCCTTCTCTTGCCCAGAGCTGCCTGCAGAGCAAACTCCATCTTGGCCATGAGGGTGCTAAAGTTACACCTGGTGGCCCGGATAAGGATTTTGCAGTACACACATGCACACACCTACGTTGTGCGCCCTAGACTCTCCTTCACAAAGAAACTCCTGAGTGACTTAGTTAAAAAATAAAATAAAATGGAGAAGGAATTACTAGAAGACCTGTGCCGAGGGGCACAAATCCCAGTAACCAAAGCTGTGCTGGTGGCGGGGTTCCCAGAAGAGATGGAACCGAATGAAATTGAGGAGGGCCTAGATGCAGCTGAAATACTGGGGGGAGTGAAGGTCCACCCTTGTATTTACAACGGCAAAGTGAAGGGCATGGTAGCACTATGTACTCACTCCAAGGAAGTAGATCTTGATAAAGTGCCCAAAGAGGTGCAAGGAGGTGGTATCCCCTGGACAATTCTGGGGGCAGAGCAGTCCCCTACTAGTGTGCCCGTGTCACTTGAGGTGGATTCTTTAGTGCAGAAATTGCAAGCTCTGATGGTGGATGAAAAGTGGATAAGAGAGGAATTAATTTTGGCATTAGGAGGGGCTCCAACACCCACAGCACCCAGCCTGGTTGGATGGGCCAAAGCACTGGGAAATGCTCTCAAAGATGCATTGAAGCCGGCATATGAAAGTGCGCCATACAAGCAGTTACGTTCTTTGTCGGGGGGTGTCCTCTTTACCCTCAGGGGAGGATGATTATGAGACCTGGTGGGATTTTACGGTGCCACTTGTCCAAGAGTGGGAATGCTCTGATGCTGAGAAGCAGAAACGTGTGCTTGAGAGTCTGAGGGGATCTGCCATGCGAATTGTCTGAGCCCTGAAAGGCTCCTAACTAGCTGCCACCGTGCAAGACTATTTAACCACTCTTGAGAGTGTCTACGGTGCTACTAATTGCAGTGAAGACCTGTATTATCGTTTCAGCCATACCTATCAGGAGCCCCAAGAATGATTGTCGGATTTCATCAGGAGACTAGAGGATTTGCTATGGCAGGTAGTGCGGAAGGAAGGCATCCCCACCAAGCACATTGATTCCACTAGGTTGGACCAGATCCTTCAGGGCACCCAACAAGATGGGTTGATGTGGTGGCAACTGCAGCTGAGGGAGTGGGCCCAAAACCTACCCCCATTCCACAAGCTCATTCAAGAGATACGTGAAGAGGAGGAGTGATTGTTGCAAATGGACGCAGTGGTGCAGCCAAAGAAGGCAGGGAGTCACACCACCACAGTGCTTGGAGAGATGGAAGATGCCCCATCAGAGGCAGCGGCACTGAGAGATTTGACCTGAGAAGTGGCCATACTTTGCCATCCTCAAGAGTATCAGGAGGGGTGATAGCCGGCGAGAAGGTTTCTGTTACAACTGTGGGGGAGATGGTCACTATGCCTTAGATGCCAAAACAAGACAGATCATGCAAGGGTATCTCAGAGATTGCAGCAAACCATTAGGGAGCTTCAGGGAAACACCAACAAGGCTTTGGGGAAGGAGCAACCCAAGACCCTGAAATTCCAAGGCTCCCCAGAAAAAAACACAAACAGGGTTACATTATGTTTTATGGAGAAGCACACTTACCTACTGAGGGTATGTCTACACTACGAAATTAGGTCGAATTTATAGAAGTCGGTTTTTTTGAAATCGGTTTTATATATTCGAGTGTGTGTGTCCCCACAGAAAATGCTCTAAGTGCATTAAGTGCATTAACTCGGCGGAGCGCTTCCACAGTACCGAGGCAAGCGTCGACTTCCGGAGCGTTGCACTGTGGGTAGCTATCCCACAGTTCCCACAGTCTCCGCTGCCCATTGGAATTCTGGGTTGATATCCCAATGCCTGATGGGGCTAAAACATTGTCGTGGGTGGTTCTGGGTACATATCGTCAGGCCCCCGTTCCCACCCTCCCTCCCCCCGTGAAAGCAAGGGCAGACAATCATTTCGTGCCTTTTTTCCTGAGTTACCTGTGCAGACGCCATACCACGGCAAGCATGGAGCCAGCTCAGGTAACCGTCACCCTATGTCTCCTGGGTGCTGGCAGACGCGGTACGGCTTTGCTGCACAGCAGCAGCAACCCATTGCCTTCTGGCAGCAGACGGTGCAATACGATTGGTAATCGTCCTCGTCGTGTCCGAGGTGCTCCTGGCCACGTCGGCTGGGAGCGCCTGGGCAGACATGGGCGCAGGGACTAAATTTGGAGTGACTTGACCAGGTCATTCTCTTTAGTCCTGCAGTCCTATTGAACCGTCTTATGGTGAGCGGGCAGGCGATACGGACTGCTAGCAGTCGTACTGTACCATCTTCTGCCAGGCAGGCAAGAGATGAGGATTGCTAGCAGTCGTACTGTACCATCTTCTGCCAGGCAGGCAAGAGATGAGGATTGCTAGCAGTCGTATTGTACCATCTTATGCCAGGCAGGCAAGAGATGAAGATGGCTAGCAGTCGTACTGTACCATCTTCTGCCAAGCAGCCATGAGATGTGGATGGCATGCAGTCCTTCTGCACCGTCTGCTGCCAGCCAAAGATGTAAAGGATAGATGGAGTGGGTCAGAACAAGAAATAGACCAGATTTGTTTTGTACTCATTTTCCTCCTCCCCTGTCTAGATCACACTGCAGTCAGTCACAGAGAAGGCGCAGCGAGGTTAATCTAGCCATGTATCAATCAGAGGCCAGGCTAACCTCCTTGTTCCAATAACAACGATAACTTTGGTGCACCATTTCTTATTGGAACCCTCCGTGCAGTCCTGCCTGAAATACTCCTTGATGTACAGGCACACCCTTTGTTGATTTTAGCTCCCTGAAGCCAACCCTGTAAGCCGTGTCGTCAGTCGCCCCTCCCTCCGTCAGAGCAACGGCAGACAATCGTTCCGCGCCTTTTTTCTGTGCGGACGCCATACCAAGGCAAGCATGGAGGCCGCTGAGCTCATTTTGGCAATTAGGAGCACATCAACCACCACACGCATTATCCAGCAGTATATGCAGCACCAGAACATGGCAACGCGATACCGGGCGAGGAGGCGACGTCAGCGTGGTCCCGTGAGTGATCAGGACATGGACACAGATTTCTCTGAAAGCATGGGCCCTGCCAATGCATGCATCATGGTGCTAATGGGGCAGGTTCATGCTGTGGAACGCCGATTCTGGGCTCGGGAAACAAGCACAGACTGGTGGGACCGCATAGTGTTGCAGGTCTGGGACGATTCCCAGTGGCTGCGAAACTTTCGCATGCGTAAGGGCACTTTCATGGAACTTTGTGACTTGCTTTCCCCTGCCCTGAAGCGCATGAATACCAGGATGAGAGCAGCCCTCACAGTTGAGAAGCGAGTGGCGATAGCCCTGTGGAAGCTTGCAACGCCAGACAGCTACCGGTCAGTTGGGAATCAATTTGGAGTGGGCAAATCTACTGTGGGGGCTGCTGTTATGCAAGTAGCTCACGCAATCAAAGATCTGCTGATATCAAGGGTAGTGACCCTGGGAAATGTGCAGGTCATAGTGGATGGCTTTGCTGCAATGGGATTCCCTAACTGTGGTGGGGCTATAGACGGAACCCATATCCCTATCTTGGCACCGGAGCACCAAGCCGCCGAGTACATAAACCGCAAGGGGTACTTTTCGATAGTGCTGCAAGCTCTGGTGGATCACAAGGGACGTTTCACCAACATCAACGTGGGATGGCCGGGAAAGGTGCATGACGCTCGCATCTTCAGGAACTCTGGTCTGTTTCAAAAGCTGCAGGAAGGGACTTTCTTCCCAGACCAGAAAATAACTGTTGGGGATGTTGAAATGCCTATATGTATCCTTGGGGACCCAGCCTACCCCTTAATGCCATGGCTCATGAAGCCGTACACAGGCAGCCTGGACAGTGGTCAGGAGCTGTTCAACTACAGGCTGAGCAAGTGCAGAATGGTGGTAGAATGTGCATTTGGACGTTTAAAGGCGCACTGGCGCAGTTTACTGACTCGCTTAGACCTCAGCGAAACCAATATTCCCACTGTTATTACTGCTTGCTGTGTGCTCCACAATATCTGTGAGAGTAAGGGGGAGACGTTTATGGCGGGGTGGGAGGCTGAGGCAAATCGCCTAGCTGCTGGTTACGCGCAGCCAGACACCAGGGCGGTTAGAAGAGCACAGGAGGGCGCGGTACGCATCAGAGAAGCTTTGAAAACCAGTTTCATGACTGGCCAGGCTACGCTGTGAAAGTTCTGTTTGTTTCTCCTTGATGAAACCCCCCGCCCCTTGGTTCACTCTACTTCCCTGTAAGCTAACCACCCTCCCCTCCTCCCTTTAATCACCACTTGCAGAGGCAATAAAGTCATTGCTGCTTCACAGTCATGCATTCGTTATTCATTCATCACACAAATAGGGAGATGACTACCAAGGTATCCCAGGAGGGGTGGTGGAGGAGGGAAGGAAAATGCCACACAGCACTTTAAGCACAGCACTTTAAAAGTTTACAACTTTAAAATTTATTGAATGACAGCCTTCTTTTTTTTGGGCAATCCTCTGTGGTGGAGTGGCTGGTTGGCCGGAGGCCCCCCCACCGCGTTCTTGGGCGTCTGGGTGTGGAGGCTATGGAACTTGGGGAGGAGGGCGGTTGGTTACAGAGGGGCAGCAGTGGCAGTCTGTGCTCCAGCTGCCTTTGCTGCAGCTCAACCATACACTGGAGCATTCTGGTTTGGTCCTGCAGCAGCCTCAGCATTGAATCCTGCCTCCTCTCATCACGCTGCCGCCACATTTGAGCTTCAGCCCTGTCTTCAGCCCGCCACTTACTCTCTTCAGCCCTCCACCTCTCCTCCCGGTCATTTTGTGCTTTCCTGCACTCTGACATTATTTGCCTCCACGCATTCGTCTGTGCTCTGTCAGTGTGGGAGGACAGCATGAGCTCGGAGAACATTTCATCGCGAGTGCGTTTTTTTTTCTTTCTAAGCTTCACTAGCCTCTGGGAAGGAGAAGATCCTGTGATCATTGAAACACATGCAGCTGGTGGAGAAAAAAAAAGGGGCAGCGGTATTTAAAAAGACACATTTTATAAAACAGTCGCTACACTCTTTCAGGGTAAACCTTGCTGTTAACATTACATACATAGCACATGTGCTTTCGTTACAAGGTCGCATTTTGCCTCCTCCCACCGCGTGACTACCCCCTCAACCTTCCCCCCTCCCTGTGGCTAACAGCGGCGAACATTTCTGTTCAGCCACAGGCAAACAGCCCAGCAGGAATGGGCTATACTGAGTGTCCCTGAAGAAAAGCACCCTATTTCAACCAGGTGACCATGAATTATATCTCACTCTCCTGAGGATAACACAGAGAGATAAAGAACAGATTTTGGTTGAATGCCAGCAAACATACACTGCAATGCTTTGTTCTACAGTGATTCCCGAGTACGTGTTACTGGCCTGGAGTGATAAAGTGTCCTACCATGAAGGACGAAATAAGGCTGCCCTCCCCAGAAACCTTTTGCAAAGGCTTTAGGACTACATCTAGGAGAACCGCAAATGCCAGGGCAAAGTAATCCTTTCACATGCTTGCTTTTAAACCATGTATAGCATTTTAAAAGGTACACTCACCAGAGGTCCCTTCTCCACCTGCTGGGTCCAGGAGGCAGCCTTGGGTGGGTTCGGGGGGTACTGGCTCCAGGTCTAGGGTGAGAAACAGTTCCTGGCTGTCGGGAAAACCGGTTTCTCCGCTTGCTTGCTGTGAGCTATCTACAACCTCCTCCTCCTCCTCATCTTCTTCGTCCCCAAAACCTGCTTCCGTATTGCCTCCATCTCCATTGAAGGAGTCAAACAACACGGCTGGGGTAGTGGTGGCTGAACCCCCTAAAATGGCATGCAGCTCATCATAGAAGCGGCATGTTTGGGGCTCTGACCCAGAGCGGCTGTTCGCCTCTCTGGTTTTCTGGTAGGCTTGCCTCAGCTCCTTCAGTTTCACGCGGCACTGCTTCGGGTCCCTGTTATGGCCTCTGTCCTTCATGCCCTGGGAGATTTTCACAAAGGTTTTGGCATTTCGAAAACTGGAACGGAGTTCTGATAGCACGGATTCCTCTCCCCAAACAGCGATCAGATCCTGTACCTCCCGTTCGGTCCATGCTGGAGCTCTTTTGCGATTCTGGGACTCCATCATGGTCACCTGTGCTGATGAGCTCTGCATGGTCACCTGCAGCTTGCCACGCTGGCCAAACAGGAAATGAGATTCAAAAGTTTGCGGTTCTTTTCCTGTCTACCTGGCCAGTGCATCTGAGTTGAGAGTGCTGTCCAGAGCGGTCAGAATGGAGCACTCTGGGATAGCTCCCGGAGGCCAATACCATCGAATTGTGTCCACCGTACCCCAAATTCGAGCTGGGAACGTCGATTTAAGCGCTAATCCACTTGTCGGGTGGAGTAAGGAAATCGATTTTAAGAGCCCTTTAAGTCGAAATAAAGGGCTTCACTGTGTGGACGGGTGCAGGTTTAAATCGATTTAACGTTGCTAAATTCGACCTAAAGTCCTAGTGTAGACCAGTCCTTGTACATTCATGCTACTACACTCTCTTATGCTGCTTGATATCTTTAAAAAAAACACAGTAGATATTTTTTACTGTTACCCTACTTTCCTGAGGTTCTCACTAAACCCTCACAGTATGTTCTCAAAAAGAAAAGGAGTACTTGTGGCACCTTAGAGACTAACCAATTTATCTGAGCATAAGCTTTCGTGAGCTACAGCTCACTTCATCAATGAAGTGAGCTGTAGCTCACGAAAGCTTATGCTCAGATAAATTGGTTAGTCTCTAAGGTGCCACAAGTACTCCTTTTCTTTTTGCGAATACAGACTAACACGGCTGTTACTCTCAAACCTAACAGTATATTCTGTCTCCTGAAAACATAAGTTTTTCATAAAGAGGCTTTCTTTCCTGGGGAACACTCCCTGCAGTCCCATATCAGGTGAGCAACCATTTCTTTAATCTTACATATGTTACATAACACATCTTTATGTCTATTTAATAAATATAAATTATCATTATTCAAACCACAGTAACCAGTTAATGGCCTAACTAGAAGTACTTCATCTTACATACCTTTGTAGTACAGTAGCACATTATCCTCTATTTTGGGTTATACTTCATAGAATCCTCGTCCTCTTTTCTCCTTGGTCCACAATTCCTGGCATACCTTTTAAAATCCTTTTTAACTAAATTTTCAAATTCCTTCTTACTCAAAGGACTCTTTATATCAATTGCTGCATTTTTAAAGCATTTTTTTGCTTCCTTCTCTGCCATTTCGCTGCCAGGCCAAAATGTGCTGGAATCCATGCTAGTACTATGTTCACATTCAAATGACATCTGCCTAGTTTGTCTTGCTAATAAAGTATTAATGACATTAGTTGAAAATGAGCCCAGCTGGCTCACCCTTGCTTCTCTCTAGGCCTAAGTGCACTTCATATGTTTTATGGAAATATGCTAATGTGTAAATATCATGTAACTGGAATATGCTTCATGCAAAAGGTCTCTTATAAGGTATCGTTACAAAGCTTATAATCTACTGAGTGTGTTCATCCTATTTGTATGAATGTATTGTTCTTGTGTCTGAAACTAGGAATATGAAATATAACTCTGGGGTCACTGTAATTATGCAAAGTGTGGACCATTAATAGTGGCTTGGAATCTTGATGGCTCCTATTAACTAGGACAACTGGTTGTGAATGGCTCTGTTTACTTGCAAACCTTCATGGGTACTTGCAGGCCAACCCTGAAAGAATGGAGAATGAGGTCTTAGGTGATCATGTCACCTGGTACTGGAATCCATCTTCTAAATGGAAAAGCACCAGGTTTAAGGAAGAGTGGGGACCCAGAGAGACAAAACATTCCCGCCTTGTGCAAAAGCTATAAAAGGGGGTGGGACAGAACAAAGGAGGCTGGCCATCATGAGAAAACCCCTAGTTACCACCTGAGCTGGAACTAACAAGAACTGTACCAGGGGAAAAGGATTGGGCCCAGATGAGAAGGGAGTCTAGTCTGAGAAAGAAGCTTACTGGAACATCACTGAGGGGGAAATTTACCTGTATTCAGTTTCTTAAATGTATTAGGCTTAGACTTGTGTGTTGTGTTTTGTTTTGTTTTGCTTAGTAACTTACTGTGTTCTGTTGGTTATTACTTGAAACCATTTAAATCCTACTTTTTATACTTAATAAACAAAAAAGTGATTTTATTAACTCAAAGTAGGTGATTAATACCTGGGGGAGCAAACAGCTGTGCATATCTCTCTATCAGTGTTATAGAAGGTGAACAATTTATGAGTTTACCCTATATAAGCTTCATACAGCGTAAAACGGATTTATGGGGTTGGATCCCATTGGGAGCTGGGTGTCTGGGTGCTGGAGATAGGTGACTTCCTGAGCAGTTTCAGGTTAAAGTCTGCAGCTTTGGGGCGTGGACCAGACCTAGGTCTGTGTTGCAGCAAACTAGCATGTCTGGCTCAAAAAGACAGGGTTCTGGAGTCCCAAGCTGGCAGTGGAAAATGGGCTCAGAGGAAATTCCAACACATCAGGTGTCCGCCTCAAGGGGGTCTCTGTGACCGAACCTGTCACAGCCTATATTAACCTTATTGTCTGGTTGCAAGGAGATCTACAATCTGGGCAACATAGAAAAACAGAAGTCATGCTGTCAGATTTTTACGACTACTGCTACTAAAAACATCTAAAATCACTAACGCTAAAAGACATTGGATTTCCCCTCCTGTTTTTACTCCCTCTGTGAGTCAGTTTCTGTTTCCTCCGTATCAGCAATCTGGCCCCAATCCTGCAAACTGTCCTGCAGAAATGAAGTTTGCCAAACACCTACCTCTGTGACATGCTGTCATGCAGCAGGGTAATCCAGTACACAGAGGTCAGCCCAAACCCACTGTCGGCAAGAGCGAACTGAAGGTGGTGCAGCAGTTAAAGGGAAGACAGGATTCCCGACCCCATCCCTGGCTGCAGTCCACAGGAGCAATCCTTCTGCTCAGAGGCGCCGCCCCTGTGGGTGCTTGGAGGCTGTGACGCGGGTGCGCCGGCCCCATCAGCCAGTCTGTTGCTTAGCAACCAAACTCAAGACGCTACGTTCCTAAACCACTTCGCTACCGCGCCCGCGCACCTCCTCCCTGGCATTTCCGCCTCGGTAGCTGTCATAGCAGGTTGACGTCACCGAGCCCGGCGGGCTCTGCACCAATAGCGATGTGGCAGGTGGGCGGGGCATTCTAAGGGCCCCTGGTGCAAGATGGCGGCGTTGGGGGTGCTGCTGAGCTATCTGCGGAGGCTGCGTCCCGGCGCTCGGTGCAGGTAGCGCTGCGGCCCTCTCGCCGGCCTCGGGCGGAGCCGGGACACCAGCCCGGGGTCCCCGCTCCGTCCCTGGCGCGTGTGGGGGGGCCCCCGCGCTGGCGCTGCGCGCCTGCAGCTCCCTCTCCCGGCCCTGGGGCAGCCTCGCCGCGAGCACCCGGCCCCTGCCGTGCAGCGAGCGGTCGGCAGCGCCAAGCCCCGCTCGGCGCCTGACCCGGCCGTTCCCCCGGGGGGCGGGGGATGAGGTGCGGGCCGGTGGCGCCCCTGGAGAGGGACACGGGGCCACTGCGAACCTCGGGGCCAGGGCGCGGTTAGCTCCGCCCCGCAGGCCGCGCGGTGTGACCCTGCCGGAGAAAACCGCCTTAGAACAATGCGCAGGTGCTCCAGGGACTCGCTGGTGCCCGGTGCCCGGCCAAGAGTTGGCAGCAGGTAGCAAAATAGTCTCGCCTGTAGCCAAGGTACCTGTAGTAGACAGGGTGTCAGACAGGTGATGGACACGGACACTCCTGGTTCAGGGCACAAGCCATCTCCCCAGGGACCCCCTCTGTGGGCAGGCTCGCCCAGCACAGTGGGCTAGGGCGTTCTTCGCTCCTGCCTCCAAAGCATCTGATAGTGGCTGCTGTCACATACCCAATACCAGACTAACCTGACCATTGCTGTGAACCAGCCTGTTTCTATAATCTCTCTGTGCTGTCACTAGCTATATATATATATATATATATGTACATCGAAGCAGTGTCGATTAGGCATTTCTCCTCCTTGACACTCCCCATCCATCTCAGGTTGTTTCTACTCTCTCATGAGAATTCCTCCCCCCTCCCCCGGCATTCCCAAAATCTCCTTTCTGGAGCTCTGCTCTAGTAACCTTTGTGCTTTTCACCTGCCTTGCTGACTATTTCCATCCCCATCTTTTCACAGCAGCCTTTCTCCTACTTTGCTGCGCCTAGTAAGAACACCACCCTGTTCTTCTCAGAATGGAGTCCATGTACCAAGCATCAGGGTGCAGTGGGCATCATCCTCTTCTAAGCCAGGGCAACCAGTGTCTGACTCTAGCGAGGGACATATCTACCTCACCAACAGCTGTGTAAAGGTACAATTCTCGAGAAGGCACTCATGGTGTGTCATTGTGTGCATGTCATTGAAAAGGTTGTTGCAGTACCTGGCATGCTCTTGAGCATGAAATTCTCTATAATTGACATGCCTGTAACATCATGCTACTTATAGCTACTTGATCTAAAGGTTCCCAAAGCATCTGGTAATCATCCGCAGGGTTCACTGATGACCACCCCCCCCCCCCCCCACACACACACAGTCCTTTCAGACACGCAGTGCCCTTTGAGGCAACTGCAGACTTCGTGGGAGCTGAGTCTTGGGAAATCAGTGATTTCCCCCTCATCTCTCACATGAGCTGCATGAGGGATTCCCCACACATGGCTGTTGTGGACAGGGGTATGCTGCAGACCTGGCTGCTTATGAGTTACCTCCCCAAGGTCATACAGGTGCCCCTTCCATATTGCTCTAATTCTGGCCCTTGTCCTGTTGAGGCATCTTGTAGGCTTGATATGGGATTGGAAGCAGATGCTGTCTGCTTGCACATGAATATTGCAGATCTTTTAATGCTCCTCCCTTTCTGCTTTGCAGAGGCTGCTGGAGATTATAGAAGGGTCTGAGTTTCTCAGGCTGCAAGTGGAGGGAGGTGGCTGCTCTGGATTCCAGTACAAGTTTTCTTTGGACACAGTTATCAATCCTGATGACAGGCAAGGACAGAGGATAAAGGGGTGTGGGTGTATGATGGTGGGGGGAGACTTCTGTGGACTAAAGTGGTGAGAAGGGTATGTGTGATAATATGTGTTGAAGGGAGGAGGTAGGTGATCACAGTGTATTCCTTTATACTTCTGGAAGTGTGCTTTTCCCTTTTTTGTCTGTGGGGTTATAACAAGCAACATATGCTTCTTTCCTAGGGTGTTTGAACAAAGTGGTGCTCGTGTTGTTGTGGATGTGGACAGCCTGGCCTTTGTGAAAGGTGCAATGGTGGATTTCAGCCAGGAGCTGATCCGCAACTCATTCCAGGTGGTGAGCAATCCACAAGCTGAGCAGGGCTGCTCGTGTGGGACATCCTTCTCTGTCAAACTTTGAGTGGACTGCTCCTTGGGTGTTGCTGGGGTGGACATTGAGCCAGAGACTGTCCTTAGCATCATCTCCAAGGCTTTCTCATTTTGGTATTTTCTCAGCTTCCCCAATCCTCCTCCTCAATCTGTTATACAATTATTGCAAATGTCCCCATTTGCCTATCTGAACTGAGTCTGCAGCCAAGACCTATAGAACTCTCCCTCCAAGGGTTTGAAATAGGCTTTAAATCCCACACAAAAGCATCTTCTGTCCTCTGTGAAGCTCCAGGAACTGCTGAATATAATGAGCCACCCTGATCTCCCTGAGCCACCCAGCACATGGGACTGCCTTTCAGGAGCTGCCTGTACATGTGTATTTGACTGTTTTCTTAATATCAATTTCCATGGTTTATTTATATTTTTCATGCTTTTCAAAGTGTGGTTAGAATGCAGGTCTCTCTAGGGAGATGGTTGTTTCCCCCTTGTCCTTAAACTGGCTGTGGAATTCCTGGGGTGCCTGCCCTTTTCAGCTGGCTGTGGGTCTTCCCAGACAATTTGTTCTACTAATCTCCTTATTCTCGATGACCTACCTGCCTACAGGGAGCAGCCAGCAGCTGGGGGAAGACTGGTCTACCTGGTACATGTAGGTGAAGCAGAGAGGTGGGTGTAGGGGGGAGGATTAAAGCTTTAGGGTTAGGGCTCCAAAAAAAAAACCAAAAAAAAAAAACCAAGCAATTTGGTTTGTTTCCATCCTGACTCAATTTTAAAAAGTGGTACAAATCAGCAAATGGCTTTTTAAACTCTCTCTACTTTTGCCAGCAGGGTATAAATTGCATGGTGGATTGGCGAGCCTGTGGTCACATCTAGGAGGCTTTGTACCCTGTCCTGCACATTGCTTTGATTTAATAATCTAAAACATTTTCCTAATTTTGATGCATAACCTAATCTCTCATTAGCCTTGTTTCTGTTTTTAGGAGAGAAACACATCTCTCATTCCCTTTGTAGGGTAGTGCCCAGACACAACTGTGCTGTAGGAAGGGTGGCCTAGGGGTTTCCAGTGCAACTTCATTTTCAGTTACTCATCACTTTGTGGAACTCCCATCTTATAGCTGAAGTTTTCCATGCTTAGTCTCTGCCTGAAGGTGAATGTTTGGTAAATTGAGCCAAAATGCTTCATCTGTTTTCAGCTGACAGGAGGGATAGGGAACTTGTGTGCTTTTCCCATTATTACGAAATAACCTACTTTAATAGTCTCACAGCCAAATCGTGGGATTTAAAAGTGTCAGTTTTCCATGGAATGGGGAGCATCCCAAGGAATCAGCTTGCGAATTGGGGAGATTTTAATCCATTGAAAATTGAATACCAAGCAGTAGGGTTTTTTTATTAAGTGTGTTAAATGCTTATCTAAAAAGGGTTTTTGGATGTGTGCACTGCTGAGTTACCTGTGTACTGATCTCTCTAGTGGTTGCTCCTAAACAGCTGTGATTCTCTTTCCCTCCCCCCCCCCCAATATTTTGAATCTGGATCTGCTGCAACTTTGGCTTTAGGGGAACGTGCAGAAGGTCCTGAGTTCTGCTCCTACCTCTTCCCTGAGTGGCTTTAATAATTTTCTGAAATTGACACGCCTTCTTTTGTTATGTCTCTTATTTGCCCTTCCTAGGTGTGGGACTAACATTAACCCATTTGGTAGATGGGGTTTCTAAAGGCACAGAGAACAGACTTGCCTAAACTCCCATGGTTAAGCTTGCAACACAGCTGGAAAGAGCATGTTTATTTCTGTGCTAGACTCTTGTTTTATCTACCAAACCACAGTGCTTCTCAGACAAAGTGTTTCCAATCTTATGCACTTAGAAGGTGAGCTCTAAAGCCTTGTGTGGATGCCGATCATTATTAACCCTGATTTTTAGGTAGGGTAACTAAGCCACAGGCATTGTTCTCTGATACAAGAAACAGGTTCTAATACTGTTTGAACTTGGGTAATTCCCTTTCTGTGCCTCATTTAACCGATACAGAAAAATAGGTATGAGTGATTGTAAGATGACAAAAATGGCAGGGGGCTCTGGGACACTGTAGAGTCTGAAATTACTTAACTTTTTTTCTAAATGGACTTGATTTTAAGTTGTCCCTTTAACCATACCACTTTAACATTCTATCAATGAGTTTGTTGTATGGAATTTAAACTGAATGTACCTGTTCTGTTCCACTCCTCGCAATCCGTGTCTTTGCTCATTTTCTGTTCAGTGCTGTCACTTAAGGAAACTCTCCCTATACGCAGACCATTTTCCCCCTTTTGCAGAAGTTGCCTCCTGAGCGACTTAAAGAACACTTTAAGTACTACCTGTAGTCACTTGTGCACAATCCTGGGGGAAACCCACATATGCAGCTTTCTTCACCTGTAATGTTGGCAATATCTCAGTAACTTCACTAGATGGCACTCTTACTCTTTGGGAGTCATGTTGTTGAACAACAACGTACAGAGACTTTGGGCCTGAATTTTGGTTCTGACTGAGCTGTGCCTGTCTCAGGTCCTAGGAAAGGGGCAAAAATGTATTTGCAGCTTCCCAGTTCCAGGGATGGCTGGGGACTAATTCAGCTCCCAGTGTAAGTTAAGGAGTACTTGTGGGACCTTAGAGACTAACAAATTTATTTGAACATAAGCTTTCATGAGCTACAGCTCACTTCATTGGATGCATACCATGAAAGCTTATGCTCAAATAAATTTTTTAGTCTCTAAGGTGCCACAAGTACTCCTTTTCTTTTTGTGGATACAGACTAACACGGCTGCTCCTCTGAAACCAGTGTAAATTAGAACAGTCTGGTTGTTTGTTGTTTGAATGGACAGGAAGTGGATAATATGAGTGTCTGGAAAGCCAGATAGGAGGAAGTTGCATTAATGGAAATGAGATGAGGATGGACTGGGTGAGTCTTGAGTATATATAGAGAGAAAGCTTGGTTTTAGAGCCTCTGGAGCAAGAAGTGGCAAGGTTTGGACACTGAATCTTTGGGGCAAAGATGACACCTAGGTTGCTGGCCCAGGGGACAGGGCAGATATTCAGTTCACAGTTCTGGAGAATGGTGAGAGTGGAAACGCTAGTTCAGGAATTCAGTTTTGTCCATGTTGCATTTGTTAACATAATATAACCAGGAGAAGGTTGGATCGAGTGAGACAGGTCAGGAATGGGAAAGCAGATTGGAGTCATTGGCATAAAGATGATCACCTAATGAAAGGGTGTAGAGGGAAAAGAGGAACCAGGACAGACCTGCATGGGGGCTCATGGAGAATGAGTGATTGGAGGAAGAACATGTTTCTTTGCCTCTCACACCTAGGAGGAACACCTTACTCCACCCATTCCCTCAAGAGACAAAGAAGGAATGACCAGAGAAGAGAACCAAAAAACGGGTAATTATGGAAGCCAAGCTGAGATAAAATTTCAAGAAAGAGCAAATGTAATGGACATGGTAGATAAATCCTATGCCTGCATCTCTGCTATTGCTTTGTTTAAGACCAGTCAGTCAGTCACTGCCACTATGCTAGATCTCTCTGTCAGGGCTCAGGCCAGGGAATGATGCACAGATAGCATTTGTTGCTCTGGTGGAAGCACTTTCCCTTCCCATAGATTAGGGAAGTGCATCACACCATCCTGCTGGACCTCTCTGCAATGTTTGATACCACTGATCGCCAAGTACTCCTCTCCTACTTCCAAAGAGCTGCAGGGGTGAATGGACATGCCCTAAAATGGCTCAGGTCCTTCCTCTGAGATCCAACCCAGTGAGTCATCATGAGCAACTGGACAGAAGATGCAGACCTGGCCATAGTGAGCCATTCATTCTTGATCTTCAGGCACAATTATACAACTCATATCTAGGAATAAAGCCATGCACCCTGAGAAGGCTTGATTGGCAAAACACAGCAGCCAGTCTGCCTGGCAACACAGGTTATGTAGACACATCTGTCCAATGTTCTGCTCTCTTCTCTTGCTGTTTTTTATGTACAATGTCAATATAAGGTCCTGTGTCCTGATATTCCACTCTGTCTGTGAAGTTGGCCTTAGCTGCTTGAGAGAGCTGCTCTATCTGCAACTATAAACTCCCATTACACTGGATCAATGTAATTGTCAGCCAACAGGTGGAGACTCATGAGTCCAGAAGACAGAACTTCCATAGAAATGGACTGTGGAACTCATCTCTGTAGGAAGTAAGTGACCACGGACCTAACCTCTTTAGAGCTAAATGGAAAACTCCTTTATTTGACCTAAGTCTCCCTCTGTTTTTTCTCACACAAAACATGCTAATACAAAAAGGGGAGTCTAGTTTGATTTGAGGATCTGGGTCTCAGTCCAAGGTATTTAGGTGTCTAGCTCCTATTTAAGTTAATGGGAGTTAGGTGCCTAAATCTGGGCCTAAGTCATTAGATGTAGTATCAGATGTAGGATTGAGTTTTGGCCTGAAGTGGAAGCATCTACTTTGGTTGGTGTTTGGGATTAGGATTAGACCAAGTCTGGGTTTGTGACAGGTTGAGGATAGGGGAGTGGTGTGGAGCTCTCAGGTCTGAGCAGGTGATAGACTTGAGCTCAGGTTTGCATTTGGTTTGGGATCGTAGGTGTAAATGAAGTCTATAGAAATGGTTCACAGCTGGTATGAGTATCCCAGTGGGAGATGTGCAGCCATGGAGGCAAGTGCTGTGTTAAGGTAGCTTCCCCAAGCCCATCTGGGAGTAGGCACAGCAGCCTTCTGGATGAGTATGTGGTGCTGTTATTCCTCAGTCAAGGGAGGCAGTCTGTGTGCAGTGCCTCAGGCCTTCACACACATGAATTACCTGGGGTTTTTGTTTGTTTTTAATATTTCCTTCTGGAGTGATAAAGAGTTTCCGGCCTCGGTCTTTCTGCTCTTGTTTTTAATCAGTGCTCATTTACCTTTGGCATCCTTCAAAGGAACAGAATGGTATATCTTTCAGTTGCCATGGAAACAGACTAAATGCATATTACCATGGCAACCTGCCATGATCTTCAGCTTTATCTGTGGGTCTCATTTTCTGAACTTGGGGGTGGGGTGCTGATATTGATCTTCCACTGTTTTGAAAAATAAACCCTCCTCTGCTACCAGCGTTGGTTCAGTGCTTGAGAAGTGCAGTCGACAAGAGACCTGTGACTGCTGCTGCAGCCACCCCTTTGGCCAGACTTGCAACCACAGGATCATCTGCAATTCCTTTCTCCTCCTTCTCCCCACTTCCAAAAATACAGACACATTCAGAATGATCCAGTGTTGGCACTGACGCTTTCCAGACTTCTCCTCTCCATCACCTCAAGCCACTCCCCCAGGTCAATAAATTCAGGCTCTTTTGGACCAATGGGCAGAGGTCAGAGACAAAAGAGTAAATTCCGAAGTCTAAGGCACTCCCTGACAATCCATTCCCTCTGGGTGAATGCAGATTGGACTGTACACTTGAGCATCCCAATTAACCTCAACAGCCAGGTACAACACTATGAGATAGGCAGGCCTCTAAGGTGAGTAGAGTTCATACCCTTTGAAGCTGTGTAGGTCCAAAACAATGCTCTGAACTATGCACAAATTAATAGGAAGCCAGTGCTGATCACAGAGAACAGGTGTGTAATGTGCTTTCTGTGGAAGAGTGGTTCCTACCTCCAAGCCAACACTGAATTGGGAGGGGAAGGGAAGGGAGCAGGGGGCAAGACGCATTCTTAGCTGCTGCTAATGTCTCTGCCTTCAGCAGCAGCCCAAGTTCCAAAAAGATTTCCAGTTTATGAACCTGAGAAACAAAAAGCTCAAGGAAGCTGCTCTACCCTTAGACTCCCTCCTGTTGTTCCCTTAGTGTATGCATATTGTCACTCTTATCTAGCTTGAGCTTCAGTCAGTTCCTTCTCATCCAAAGCCTAATCTTGGTTATTCAGGGATAAATCCTATGTCTTGCGCTGTCCTAGTCTGATGCAATAGAGAGACAGAGCTGAGAGTCACTCAGCTCCCCTCATGGTCTTGCACACATGTTGAACAGTAGGGTGACAAAGTTGTACTGCACCAAGTTGTCCTCTGCTATCTTCTGGGTCCTGTCAGAGAGAAGAGGACAAAGCCACTAAAAGGCAGCTCTCTGTCCTTAGCAGAGTCTGCAAAGGTGCCAATGACACTTCTAGGTCACTGGTTTCAAAATCAGTGTGGACACATGGCATGTCACCAGGAAGAGCACACGTACCATCAAGTCCAGTGCACTTCTGAACTAACTTCGCAGTAGAATAAAAAATGCTGCCCTTCTAGGCTCTCAGACCTACGGCAGTGAGACTTGGCAAGTCTCCAAGTTTCAGTAGGGTAACCATCTAATTGTGTGGGTGCACAGTGGCTGAGGTGGATTGTGCTCTGCTGCTGCATGTGGTGGGTTGCATTCACCTCTGTGAGCACCCCTTCTTTCTTCTGCGCCCAGCACCCCCTCTGCAGGTCTTCTGTGGCTCAGGCCTCCGGGTGAGAATCACAGTCCAAACCCCTTCTATTTTGACTTTGTTTTACCCTGCAAGAAGTTCCTTGCCCTTTAGGACCAATTGTAAATCAAATGGTTCATTACCCTTCTGGGGCTTAAATCCTTCTCCAGAATTAAATTTGCAGGGTTCCTCCTGAACTTCTGTCACCTGTTGTGGCCGGCAATTGGTCCTGGCCCAACTTGGTTCATTTGGCTGTGGGCTAGGGAGCAGCCTGCTTCACTCCACGGGTTCCAGCCAGAAATGCTCTTGCCAAGAGCTAGCAGCAGGCAGCTCCTTTTTTCAGCCTCGTGAGCCTAGATTGGCTGTTGCTGATTCCCAGCTGATATCCCTTCCAGTTGCTGGAGGACCAGATCTCAATGGTTCCCAAAATCACTGCTCCCAGGATGTTGCTCTAGGCAAGCCTGAAGGGTTAATACTCACTGCTCTTTTCCTCTCAGAGAATTGTTTCCCGAGGCAAGGTGCAGCAGAGCAGTGGGACCTCCAGCAAGGGGCCACAAAGGCCTGGTACACCCAGTCTGATTCTTAGAAAGGTCTTCGCTACACATCTGGGGAAAGATTGCATACAGCCTTATGTGGGTCTGAGGAGCCTCCTCCTCTTTGGCTCTGAGGTCAGACACACTGACTATCCGTGCTACCTTGTCTAGATGAGATGTGTTTCCCTATGTGTCTCGAGCTGCCTTGGTGCAAAAGGAGTGCCGGCTCTTTCCTCTCAAAGGGTGAAGCAGTAACTGTCCTCCAGAGCTCTTGGAACAATGTGCCCGAGTGAGCCAATGGACCACTTTCACACCTGCTTCAGCAACCTCACTGGAACGAGGCAGGGAGAGACATTTTGTGCCTCCCCTGTTCAGGGACTGCTGGGGACTGGTTTGGCTACTGCTGCAGGCTGGAGCAGACTTGAGGACTGTCCTGATTTGTACCCTGTTGTAGCCTTATAGACTATTGCAGGGAGGCAGAATTGTTGGGGCACAGGACAACCCTGGAAACTCCCCGCATGTCCCCACTCTACTCCTGTCCTGCCCAGAGCAGTCCTTGCACCAGGGCCCCTGTGTGTGTGGGTTATATAGCTAGCTCTTGTGGAGGGCTTCTTAGGCCAGGGCCTTTGAGCCAGTGCCGGGGTGAACTGCCCTGACTGCCTTCCAGTGCTCTAGCTGCGGGTGTGTGGCTCTGCTGTTCATGCTTAGAAGGGTCAGATGTAGACTTCCCTCCCTCTTGTTATGCGTGCATGCTTGCTGAAAATGTCAAACCCAGCAGATTTATGTTCAGTGTAGAAAGCTCCCGCTGAAAAGCAAGGAAGAAATAGTATTTGGAAAAGAAAATTCTGTAGCTGTCTGGTGACAAACGGAGGAGTAACAAGGAGACATTGTTAGTAGGGCTGTCAAGCGATAAAAAAAATTAATTGCAATTAATCGCGCTGTTAATAGAATACCACTTAAATATTTTTCAATGTTTTCTACATTTTCAAATATATTGATTTCAATTACTATTTCTTTTGTTAACATTTTAACGGTGCAAATATTTGTAAAAAAAAATACAAAGTGAGGCTTTGTATTCTGTGTTGTAATTGAAATCGATTATATTTGAAAATGTAGAAAACTAAAAATATTAAATTTCAATTGGTATTCTATCGTTTAACAGTGCAATTAATTGCGAGTCATATTTTTAATTGTGATTAATTTTTTTGAGTTAATCGCATGAGTTAACTGCAATTAATTGACAGCCCTAATTGTTAGTAGAACTTTTATCTGCTTGCACCTGTGAGAACATGGTAGGGAGACAGGAAGCAGTGGGGCCGCATAGCAGATCCCTCTGCCTGTTAAGAAAACTCTTCCTCCACTGCCGCTGTCCTATATTCCCAGATAACAAGAAGAAGCCAGAAATAGGACTGATAGAGTGAAAGAAGTTTCCTAATCCTCTCCAAATTGAGCAGAAATGTATCAGTGAAAAGCCAATTCACAGGGCAGAGAAGAATTACATGAGAGAAAATTAGATCTACAAATTGAAGGGAGCTCCTCCATTGCTGGGAAATGAAGAGAAATAAGGGCTGGGTAGGGGAAGAAAAGTGACTGGTTCCAGAGAACCATGTTGCTTTGAAAGGAGACGTGGCTGGCTAGGCCTTTGGTGACTTACAATGAGAATGGGGGAGCTGCAGAGTCAGAAGACCCAAAGTGACTTAAGATATGGTATAAACCAGTCAGATGGATGCTTCCCAGGGCAGTGGTGGAACTTAGGGGATATGGAATGGTCTAGAGCAGCATTTCTCAATCTGGGCTCTGCGGACCCATGGGGGTCCGCAAGGGTACTCCAGGGGTCCACCGGCCCCGCTGATCAACTCCTCCCCCTCCCTGCCAGTGTCTCCTGCACCCCGGGGAACAGCTGTTCAGCAGCGTGCAGGAGGCACTGGGAGGGAGAGGGGGTGAGACAGGTTGGCCAGGGGTGGATCAGGGGCAGGAAGGGGTGGAGTGGGGGCAGGGCTTGGGGTCTGTGAAAAAAAATTAAATCAAAATGAGGGTCCTCCGATTGCTAAAGTTTGAGAACCGCTGGTCTAGAGAGGTTCTACCGAAGGAAAAAGAGACAGCAGGAAGGCCAGAGGTGGTCTGAACTTCAGTAAGCGTTCAGGGCCTGGGTTACCAGTCAGGAATATAAACCCCCAAAAGCAAAAAATCCCAGAAGTGTAAGGGACAGAGGATCTAGGAGGGTGTATGTTGAGCCCCTCCTACCCTTCAGACTCACTCTTCATAATAGTCAGAGACAGTAATGCATGGACTGATACAAATGTTGTTGAGGTTGCAGACAGAGATGCTTAGGTACCATGGAGATGAATGGTATAAATGCCTAGATAGATAGGATTCCTGCTTATTCCAGGTGTCGCTACAAGAAAAGACTAGTTTCAATAAAGACAAGACAAGCGATTCATTTAAGAAGAAATAATCAAATAGAAGATAGTGGCTGGGAAACTAGACCTCAGAGGAGACTCAAGGTGAGAGAATGAAGGGTAAATTTAATGAGCCAACAATACAATGCTGTCACAAATGCCATATTGAGATCTAGTAATAGGAACATCAGATAGGAAACACGTGAGGTAAGCAGCTTGCTTTTCTTTGCCTTGGACAGGGATGGCCTATGGGGATGGGCTCCTAGTTTACAGAAAAACAAAGGGGGAAAGTTCAGAGGAGAGCAAAATGGCTGGAAAATAACCTTCCTTCTTAGGGCTTAGAGGTAGGCCTGCGGGGCAGGAGGAAAGAGTGAGGGGAGCCAGGAGAAAGGGCAGCAGCTCTAGAAAGAAAGATTACCAAGAGGACATGGGTCGATCTATTACTTGTATAGCAGCATAAGTGGACATGGCAGTTTCCAGAATATGTAAAAAGACAAACAGCCTGTTTGGAGCCTACAATACCCAGCAACTCAGGTCTGGTGTGAGGAGAGGCCACTTTTACAGTACACAGGGCATGGTAGGATCGCCTGGGGAGGACTAACTTTCCTTGATTGCTATAACATGACACTGATCTCCTTCCACAAGGAGAATAACATGATTGAACTGTCAGTTCAGCTGCGATTGTGATAGATCCTGGAGGGAGGCCTAGGGCACCTGGCACAACTTGTAGCATCACCAGGACCTGATTGAGACCTGACTCTTGGTTGGCATGTTAGACGCATGCTAGTGAGAACAATCTATATGGAACATGACAATTTTCTAGTGCAGACCAGGCCAGTGAGAAGTCAACCTGGGGAAACTTGAAGAAGAACAAGGGAGCACGCTTGGGATGGGAGACTATTCCAAGTAGCAAGGGCTGGCGGGAAGGAAGGTATGAATTATTCTTACTAATGGCCGTTGAGAAAATAAGATGAGAATATAACACCAGCAGGAAGTAGGCTTGTTAAATGAGAATGTGACAAAGTTCCTGCTCTACCTTGATGGGTCTTGTGCTTATTGGCGGATTTGCTCACCTTGGAGCTTCACGGCAGCCCTCAGCTTGGTCATTTTTCTGAATTCACAGTCCAGGTAGACTCCTCCTGTTTCTGACCAGGAGTTGGGAGGATTTGGGGGGAACCTGGACCCGCCTTCTACTCTGGGTTCCAGCCCAGGGCCCTGTGGAATGCAGCTGTCTAGAGTGCCTCCTGGAACAGCTGTGCGACAGCTACAACTCCCTGGGGTACTTCCCCATGGTCTCCTCCCAACACCTTCTTTATCCTCACCATAGGACCTTCCTCCTGGTGTCTGATGATGCTTGTACACCTCAGTCCTCCAACAGTCCGTGTTTTCACTCTCAGCTCCTAGTGCCTGTTGCTCCCAGCTCCTCACACTCACACCACAAACTGAAGTGAGTTCCTTTTTAAAACCCAGATGCCCTGATTAGCCTGCCTTAATTGTCTCCAGAAAGTTCCTAATTGTTCTGGAACCTTCCCTGTTACCTTACCCAGGGAAAAGGGACCTACTTAGCCTGGGGCTAATATATCTGCCTTCTGTTACTCTCCTATAGCCATCTGGCCTGACCCTGTCACAGAGGAAAGCTCCCAGTGGGACACTCTGCCAAGGGCAGAGGTGGCCAACCTGAGCCTGAGAAGGAGCCAGAATTTAACAATGTACATTGCCAAAGAGCCACAGTAATACATCAGCAGCCCTCCATCAGCTCCCTGCTCCCAGCACCTCCCACCCACCGGCAGCCCTGCCAGTCAGCGCCTTCCCCTCCGTCCACACACCTCCTGATCAGCTGTTCCATGGTATGCAGGAGGCTCTTGGGGGGGAGGAGGGAAAAGCGAGGGCACTGCAGGCTCAGGGGAGAGGGCAGGAAGGGGTGGAGTGGGGGCAGGGGCAGGGGTTGAGCAGTGAGCACCCCTGGTACATTGGAAAGTTGACACCTGTAGCTCCAGCCCCAGAGTCGGTGCCTATACAAGGAGCCGCATATTAACTTCTGAAGAGCCGCATGTGGCTCTGGAGCCACAGGTTGGCCACCCCTGGCCAAAGGAGACCTGCATGGTAAGACTAGGCACTGTCTAGATAATTTAGGCATACTGAAGTACATCCTGCCTTGGTACAGGGCAAGGACTAGTTACCCTAGCAGAGCACCTGACCCAATGCACAGGACACAAGGGTAGATTAAATATCATACCATGCTAGCAGTCCCTTCCTGCCTTGAGGAATCTCCAGGGCTCCTTGGGCAGAGAGGAGAATGCTGAAGTAGGAGGATCCCCAGACTTGGTGGATTTTCCCTGAGTTCCTTGGAGCTTGCACTCTTCCTGACCCTCCTTTTTCAGATGCATTTGATTAATGCATATACATTCCTGTTTCCCACATGAATGGGTTTCAGAGTGTGTCAGCTGTGTGAGAAAAATTGATAGAGTAGGCTGCAAAGCAGCTGGAATCTCTCCTAGCGGAGCTGGAGTTGTTAATTATAGGAGACTAGCTAGATCATGGCTGAGCCATCAGCCCAAGAAGTGCTTTCTAACCCTTTTCACCATTCTCATTCTTTTCTGTTCAGGTGCTTATATTTGTGGCCATCACCATAGTATGATCCTAAGAGTCAAAAGTACATCTGCCTTATTTACATGCACACACACATGCATCACATGTGGTTAAACCTCTCCTCCTTCTTCCCCCTCCCCAGCCAGTAAATTGTGCCCTTTCTGGCTCCTGCCTTCTCCCCCAAGCTGGACTAACCTGGGTCATGCCTCTCTTCTAGCAAAGACCAGATGCAGCGCTTGTGCCCATCCATCTCTGCCTCTGACTGTGCAGACAGAGCGGCGGTTCAGCACTCTTGTCTCAGCCATTGCAATTTCAGGTTATATCTGAGCTAGCAATGATTGAGCAAAATTTTTTTTTCTCTTTTGTCTCCAGGGATCAAATCTTAGCAGGACTTACCAGCTGTTTCTGCATTGCTTAGAGAGCCCATCTTCCTGTCCCTTTTTTAATAGAGTGATCTTGAGCCAGAGTTCAGTCCCAAGTGATTCAACACCCGTTATCAGGGTGGGGATAACATTCCCAGAGTGTCTTCTCTTCTCTGCATGGATCTATCCCAAGTGGAAAGGGGGCTAAAAGAGTAGGGGAATTTGTTTACTCACTAGTTCATCCCCATCCCACTTCTCAGTCTGGGACTCACAAGACCTGGGTTCCCTTCCCTGCTTTGCCACGGACTTCCTGTTTTACATTGGGCAAGTCACTTAATCTTTCTAGGCCTGTGATCCGCACCTGTAAACTGGGATAATTGTCTTTTCCCACCTCACAGGGGTGCTGTGAGGAAAAATACATTAAAGATTGTGAGGTGCTCAGACAGTATGGTGGTGGGGACCACATAAGTTCCTAAGATAGAGCTGGTATGTGGCATCTCTAGGATTTGTTGCCTTTGCTATTGAAAGGTTGACACGTTCTCTCCAGGCTTCCTGGAGTTGCAGGGAGGAGCATGTGCAGAGAGAAGGTCTGTGCTATCATCACTAACTGGATTCAGTGCCTGGAGTGGAGGAGGCCCCTGCCTTTTGCCAAGGCTCCTCAGGGACTTGGCAGCCAGAGACAGAGCACCAGGTCTCCAATTAAGGGAGCGTCCTTTGATTTCCACTGCTCTTACAGGGAGAGGCAGACTCGGGGACTGAGGAGAACCCCTCACCCATATTTGGGTCCAGCTTTAAAGCTGCTAGACACACAAAATCTGCAGGAGCCTTTGATAATTCTCAGACAAGAAAGTGACATAGAAAAGCCTTTGAGCTGCAGGCTCAGCTTCCGCTCAGAGATGCTTGCACAAGAGAAACTGATGCACATTACAAAGTGGGGAAAGAGACGGAGGATCTGAAATCTGGCAGAAGGCGATTCTTTGAAGGGGCTTGGCTCACAGGAAGAGGAAGCACTTTTGCTTCCCAAAGTCCCTGTCTCAGGCAACTTAGGAGGAAAAGGGCCTGGGACCACTTCTAGCCAATAATTGGTACCAAGTTCTCAGCCTTCAAGCATTCACCCCCCAGTGCCTCAAACTCTGCTCAGGGTAGGGCAGGTGGAGACAGACAAATTACATCTTCCTTATTTCTGATTCATCACATGGCATTTTCCAGAAGACTCCAGTCCTACTACTCTGCCTTCTCCACATGTGGGACATGCTCCTGCTGCACACGCCTATCAGGTATGCTAACTACACTGTATGCACAATCGTCATAAATAGCCCCTGGTGGAGGCTAGAATGTGCATGCAGAAAGAGCCAATCTCTTACCCTGGGATGAAAAACTAAGGAGAAATGACCATGAGTATCATCAACAGAACCCTGGGCACTGGAGGAGAGAGAATGAGAAAATAATAGGTTGTCGCCCAGGGTGCCTGACATCCTGAATACCATCCCCTGACACCCTGATACTGTTGCAGGATGGAAAGCATCACCAATGCGATTCCTAACTTCTGTAGGGAATGCTTTGATCATCCAAAAAGGAGAAAAGCATGCCTTAGTACCATCTGGGAGGCCTCTGTGGCACAGGTGAGCATGCACTGGTGTGGTCTGAACAATTCCTGCAGCGCTCTGTGAGTGGTACCCACAGTGGTTTGGCACATGGGATTGTGTCTGGCTGGGAGTGGTACCCACAGTGGTTCTGTGGCCCAGGGCAGTGTGGCTGGCTGGGAGCGGTACCCAGGTGGCGATCTGGTTGCGCCTAGTGCCTTGGCTGATTTCAAAATTTGTTCCTTGAAAAATGTGCCAATTTTAGGTGAAGAGATGACAGACCTGAGCTTTGAGGGAGTGTGTATCAGAAAGGGTTGGGAGGCCAGGGATTAGTTTGTCTCTTCAGCACACCCTAGGGGCTCCATCAGTTAGAGTGGGACAATGATGCAAATGGTTTGCAGAGAGGCTATTATTTTACTGTGTCTTTAAAAGGCCCAGGCCAGTAGAACTCCCCTAAACCCATCAGAGCATTAGGAGGTTCAAAGTCCCATCTCGCTGAGACCTCAGGGGCCTTAGACCCTTCCCCACACAAGAAAAACACTTACTGGGTTACACACACACCCCCACTCTCCAGCTCAACCCCTGCCACCTCATTGGAAAATCTAAGTCTTGGAATGACAGGCAGTGCCCAGATGGGCAGGAGCTTGCACCAGTACTGGGGGCTTCTGGATTAGTTGGGCCCAAACAGGTCTTTGACATCTTTGACTCCACATTTCCTCCATGTTTCCCTGGCAGGGATTTGGCTGCCTGTTGATCCTGTCCAGTAGCTGTAAGGGCCGTTTAAAGCGTCACAAGAGACACTTGGCATTTCAGCTAATATGAGACAAGATGAGGATAAATCACCTAATGCCTGGAGTGCAGCTGTCCCCAGGGAGCCAATTGCAGGCACAGGAGCACTCGCTCCCCATCCTCATGAAGAGGTGAGCACTTCACAGCGCCTCCACTTCAGCCTGCACATGCATCCGGCAGGAGGGACTTGCTAATAGGAAGCCTGGTCTCTTGAGTGCCCACTCCTCCCTCGTGTCAGCTGGGTTCCCTCATCAGAGAGGTGAATTAGTAAGTCCTGGCTGCTGGAGCTGCCTGTGTGCAGGGAAACCCCTCCCCACAGCACCATACTGGGTAAACATTTCTCCTGTTCCCAAGCCAGAGGCAAGCAGTTGAGCTTCACCCCACACTGAAAAGGCAGCCAAGGTGCCTGAACAATTCGGGGGATGGAAGATGGCAGCCAAGCTAGAGGATGTTGAAACAGGCCAGTCTCCTTTTCCCCCCACAAAGGCTAAATGCCAGTGACCTTCCTTCAGCCTGGCACCGTGGCCCCACCACCCACTTGGGGTGGCAGTGTAGAAGGGGGAGCCCTTTGCTCTCATACAAGCAGAGGCAGAAGCATAGGGCCTCTTTCTCCCTCTGGGGAGTTGCATCTTCCCCTCTCTCCATCCAAAGAGGCTGGGGTGCTAGCCGGGGGCCTACCAGGTCTTAGCAGTTGCCAGAGTGTATCCGCTTGGGTGGGCCAGGCCTGGTTATTTTCTTCACAACCACGAAGGCTACTAGAAACTTCCTTTTTTGAATGAAAGCTGAAAGCCTGACGTAGTCACATGATTCCAGGAGCTCGGAGTCTGTGCCTTCATCCGTCCCTGTCTTCATCTGAGGCAGGCTGTGAGGGGCTCTCTACACAGCCTGTCAACACCATCACTCCTTCAGCCTGCCAGGGGGGCACACCAGAGAACAATGCAGTGCACTTCCCTCTCGCAGGGAGGGAGAGGGTGCGTTACAGAGAGGTGCAGGGCTGAGTGTGCTGACTGCAGGCTTCCCAGGCAGTGAGGGAAGAAGAATAGTCCCAAATTTAAATCCTGCTCCCTATCCCTTATTTGGGGTCCTGCCTCTTGTCTTCCCCCATTGCATCCCCTGTTCCCTTCTGGTGATTCTGGGGAGGTAGATTGCAGAAGAGGTGTGGCTGGGGCCTGACCTTTCTGTTTCCAGAGAATATCACAACGAACAGTGGGTTTCCAGAAGGAGCCTACTATAGAGCTGTATAGTGCAAGGAGTGTAGCTTCCCCGATACTGAAAGGGACAGTCTCCAAGGTAGACGCTTGTTGGTACCACCGACCAGGGAAAGGAGGAACTGAAAGGAGTGTCTGGTTTGCGCAGGCGACAGCTGCTGCAGGATTGCTATTTCTAATGAAAATTTGTGTCTACAGCTTTCAGTGTCTCACTGGGTGACCTTGGAGCCCTTCCACAGCCCCAGAATCAGGCTGGTTTGCGCTGCTCCCCATTACCAAAGATGACTGGCTTGTAGTTCCATGTCGGCTCAGGCCTGCATGTGCCTCAAGGGGAACGTCTATCTCCCAGCATCTGGGGGAGAGGTGATTGAACCCCAGGCTTTGCATCCAAGCAGGGAGGCGCTACCAGCCCCTGCAGCCCTCTCTGCTTCTTTAACCTTTGTGAGATGTAAGCATAAGGAAAAACAAAGAACAGCAAATCTAGGGGATTTTGCTGGGCAGGCCCATTGGAGCCCCTCCAACCTGCTTCTGTCACACTCCTCAGACACACAGAGGCAGCTCCCTTCAGAGACTTTGGCAGTGATAATAGGGATTGAGTCTCAGCAGGGCTGGCAGAGGAAGAAGAAAATGTTCTTTGCCTTAATCCCTGCCTCTATACTGCCTGCCTTGCCCTCAGAAGCTGCTGTTTAACCAAAGTCAAACAGTGTAAGTGGCTCAGCCCTAGGTGCTTACATTGGGGCTGCTCAGATCTTTTCAGCTCATCTCTGCTTTCTGCTCCTTTGGGCTGCCAGTTGCTATGGGGCCACACTCACCAACAGAACCCAAAAAGAGCCAGCTGGGGACTGGCTTCTCCCTTCCCCATGTTTGGGGATCGGGGAGGGGGAGGAAGAAGGCATTGGAGAGTGTGGAGTATTGAAAACTCTGTTAAAATGACTAGCTAGCACTTGAAATGTAGGGGGTTTCCTTGTCCTGCTTGCAGGCTAAGGGGCTCTGCAAGGGAAGTGTGCGATCTGAACTGGGTCTTGTGGAGTGAGTCTGCAGAAAGCCAGCTTAGAGTAAGGTGAAGTGGGTGGTGCCATTTGGTTTTTAGGGAGCAGCCTGCTTTGTCTCTCTCTGTTTTGGAGTTCTTGCATGTTGTTGTTCTGAAAAAGTAGTGTTACACTGCAACCTTCCAGCAAGTGTATTTTATGGCTTTATCTAACTTCTCTGTCTGTATGCTGTGAACACATCAGAGAGATCCAGGGATTTCCCCAGAAAAGGCTTTGGGAAGACGTACCAGTTGGTGCATTTCAAATGCAAAGTAATTTGCTCCCCAAAAGAATCTCTTATAAGGCAGCAGTAAAATCATCCCAGCAGAGAGGGGGTGAGTCTTTGGGGGTCTATCTACGCTGCAATTAAATACCTGCAGCAGGCTCATGTCAGCCGACTCAGGCTCAAGGGGCTCAGGGTATGGAGCTATTTAACTGCAGTGTAGCTGTTCGGGCTCACACTGGAGCCTGGTCTCTGGGACTCCATGGGTGGGGAGGATCCCAGAGCCCATCTACACTGCAATTAAACAGCCCCGTAGCCTGAGCCTTGCGAGCCAAGTCAGCTGACACGGGCCAGTCGCAAGTGTTTAATTGCAGTGTAGACATTCCCTGAGAAGCAGGAAGATGCCACCCTGATTTCACCTTCTTTTAACTGCTGCCAGTGAAAAGGCCTCAAAGCTGCTTTATGGCCAATTTAGTGTCCACAGACAAAGGGAAAATGGAATCAATAAAACAGAAAGGTCCAAGCGGGAGTGAAACGTCTCAGCCTCAAGTGTGTTGCCAGATAAACTTGAACCTCCACTTCAGAGGGCAGCCTGGAATGAGCTGAGATCAATTCCAATCTGCTTCAGACTTCAGCCAGACCACCTTGGACTGTAATCTTGTCAGGTCTCATAAGATAAACAGGTTTGGATGGAAGGAGCCCCCAGTCTGCTGCAGGAAGTACTATTGGTGAGTCAGTAGGTGATGCTCTTCCCTTTGGGTCAGTATTAAATCCATATCACAGTGTGGTACGATGGAGCACTGGTCTGCTGGAAGTGAAGAAAACTGAGGCCCTGACCATTTGTATCCATAACAATTCTCCCGGTCCTTTGTGTGAAACAGGGGTGGGGATTAAACATTCCCTTTAATGTATGCAGCCATGTCGGCCCCAGCGTATTAGAGACAAGGTGGGTGAGGTAGTATCTTTTATTGGACCAGTGTCTGTTGCTGAGAGAGACCTGTTCAAATGCTTGTCTCGCTCACCAACAGAAGCTGGTCCAATAAAAGATATTCTCTCACCCACCATTCCCTTTAATGGCAGATGAAGTGTGAAGTAACAGAGACAGTAAGATTTTAGGCACATTCTGGCTCTCTGAGTGAGTGGTTTCCTGAAAGGAGAGAAATGAGTGGGCACAGGATACTGTATCCTAGTTTAATGTATTGACAAGTGCATATACTCTTTGGTGGGGCAATTAGATGGTAAAAGGAAATTGCAGTTTGTAGCTGTCATACCTTAGCCCCTTTCGGAACTGGAACAAAACACCGCGGGATTCCAGTTCCAGCCACACTATTGGTCTGTCTGCAGCTTCTCCAGAGTCATAGCGTCTGTTGCCTGCTATGTGTCTGTCTCAACTCTCCCATACCAAACACATTAGAACCCTTTGTTAAGGGCATGTGCGTGGGCGGAAGTCACTATGCCCAGCTGCATATCCGTCAGTGTCACCCAGCCAAGTCAGTGTGAGTCTGTCTGGGTGTGTTGGCTTGACAAAAGAGAGACATTTGCACCTTGTACCTTAGAGACAAGAGCTTTGGTAGACACTATATTAGATGATAGCCATTGTGTCATTACCACTGGGCCATTAAGACAGGCCTGCAATGACAAGGTGGGTGAGGTAATATCTTTTATAAAGGGGGTTTCTCATCGCTGATCTGTTTCAACTAATTAATTATATTCATAACTTCACCACTTTTGTTCCCTGCAGTTTAGTAGAGGGGAGGAGAGGGCGGGCATGGGAATTGTCTGGACAACATATATGAAGTGACAAGAGTTCAAAAGCACCCAGGAGAGGTGAATCCAGCTGTCTGTAAAGCCTTCAGGGTGCAGGAGGAATCTGCAAATACCCAGACTCCTCTGAAGCAACTTGGTCTAAGGAATTTATTACTAGTGTAATGAGCATGACTCAAGGACTGAAGAAGCTAGGCTCTGAGGAAAGGTTAAAGGAGCTGGACTCATTCCCAGTGGAGGACACTGCCCAGCTCCTCAGAAGTAGTTAGGTGCCTACCCCCTACTGATTTCAGTGCTAAATACCTTTGGATGATCTGGGCCTATGGTCTTGTCTGCACTGGGGAAATTTACCTAATGTTTAAGCTGGTTCTAACACCCATTCAGGTGAGGCAGGGTTAGCACCAGCGAGAGCTGCAGTGAGACGAGACTCTTGCAGCTGGCAGTTGTCTTCAGTTCTCACGTGCTCCAGGGCTTTTCTAGGTCAGATGGAAGAACCGTCATGTGCCCATGGAGAAGGGGTGGCGTGGCAGGATGCTGGCTTACGAAGACTTAACGTTCTGCATCCCCTGCAGGTGAAGGGGGCTGAGCTACTCCGACAGGGCTGAGGATCAGTCAGTGCTTAGATTCAAACTCTAACGTCAGCTCTGTGGGCACTGCCAGAGCTGGAGTCCCTAACAAGACAAGGTATTGTGCCTAGGCGTCTTCCTTTTCTGGGGGCTCTAAACCTTTAGGAGAAAACATGCGGGGGAGCTGGGCTTGCGATGGGGCTGGGTCAGCAGCTTCTAGGGACTCCAGGCTGGGAAGAGAGCAGAGTAAGAAGGCTAGTTAGAGGGGATGGGGCAAAAGATACTTTACAGTTTGACTAAACAGCCCTTCCCACAGCTGAGCTTTGTGAGGTTCTGGTCATTCCAACCACCCAGGCTGAGAGGTGGATAGACAGGAGCAGGGCCTGGAGTGCCGCCTGCTCGTCTCCTAGCACTGTCAGCCGTAAAGGGTTTCAGAAGAAATGATGTTTGTTCTGACATTTAGAATAGATTAAAAATCAGTACAGGCTTTTCTGGGACATTTCAGAAGGTGAAGCTATTGATTTAAAAACTCAGCCTCAGTTTTGAGAGGCAAACTCTCCTCAGTTTCCTCCCATGAACATTAGCTCCAAGCATCTCCTTTCCTGGCAGTAAGACATTAATCCCTGCGTCGTTCTGTGTCCAGTAGCCTTAGAAGTGAAGCTGTGGACTGGTGAAGCTGTGGACAAAACGCTATGCCTGGGAAGTGTGAGGTGAGCGCTTAACAGCTGCTTCCAAAACTTTTTAATAGGTGAATCAGTAC
Source organism: Lepidochelys kempii (assembly GCF_965140285.1). Lineage (NCBI taxonomy): Eukaryota > Metazoa > Chordata > Testudines > Cheloniidae > Lepidochelys > Lepidochelys kempii. The sequence continues at coordinate 90,813,548 of NC_136385.1, read as the reverse complement.
AGGTGTATATTCCAGGTGCATTGCCCAACGTGCTGGTGTCAGGAAGCAGCATTCGCAGCCCCCACCAATCAGAAATCCAAGACCCATGACTCAATAAAAAAATATATGGGGGGTTCTCATGATTTGCCTTCAGGTGTGAGTCCTCTCAAAGCTACCACCCTCACCTTTCACAGCTGTCCTGTGGCTTGCCTCTTTGGTGATGCCAAACTCCAACCCCTGTGGAAACATCTGAATCCCAGTGATGAGGTCCTTAGATGTACCTACCATTCCCCTGAGGCACTGAATGCTGATGATAATTAACTATAATAATTTCTGGTCCTGGTCTCAGTCCCATAGGGGATACTCAAAGTTGAAAAGTTCTTGTCTCCTACTTTGTGGCTGCTTCTCCACATATCTGTACCTCGGTTCTGCATTTTAGCCACAGAGTTGGAGAGCTGGATTTTTTTTCCACCTACGATGAGGTGGTGGGTTTGGCGCTCCACCTAATTAGCTGTGGCAAATGTTTAGATCCCTCCTTTACCCCTCTGTAAGGGGGGAGGGAGGGTCCTTGCTGTGCCGCAAAGGGTGTGCTAGTTCAGTCTGTCTGATAATTATATTGCTCCCATTGTGGTGACATCACAGAATAGCCATCATGGGAATGAAATGCCCCCTGAGCATTGACTCCTGAAGCCTGGCCTCTATGTATGTGCTGGTGGAGCATGAATGCCAAGGATGACACGAGGGGGCTGTTATAGAGCTAGGCAGGTACCGGCTCTGCCAAGGGGAGAACACCCTGATGGGAGAGCCTTTTCTATCAGAACCACTCTGTCCTCCCTTGCCAGTCTCCCTACAGTACTTTCCAAATCACAGCCCATCCAGAGGAATATAGGCATAGGATGCAGCACTCCCGGCTGCCAGCCCCATGCACGGGGACTCCACTGCTGGTCCTGTGCCCAGGGCTCTGCTGCCTCATGCCCGGGGCTCCACTGCTCGCCCCACGCCCGCAGTCCTGGCTGCTGCCCCGTGCCCAGGGATTCCGCTGCTGGCCCTGCCCCCAGGGCACTGCTGCTGCTTGTCCCGCTCCCAGAGCTCCACTGCCGGCCTCACACCCGCAGTCCTGGCTGCTGCCCCGTGCCCAGGGATTCCGCTGCTGGCCCTGCCCCCAGGGCACTGCTGCTGCTTGTCCCGCTCCCAGAGCTCCACTGCCGGCCTCACGCCCGCAGTCCTGGCTGCTGCCCCGTGCCCAGGGATTCTGCTGCTGGCCCTGCCCCCAGGGCACTGCTGCTGCTTGTCCCGCCCCTGGAGCTCCACTGCCGGCCCCACGCCCAGGGTCTTGGCTGCCAGCCCCATGTCAGGGGTCCTGCTGCTGCCCCGCACCCAGGGTCCCGGCTGCTGCCCCTTGCCCAGCTCTGCTGCCACCCTGCTCCCAGAGTCTGCTGCCACCCTGTACCTGGGGCTTTGCTCCTGGCCTCACCTCCAGGGGGAGGGTGGACAGGGGTAAGGGGGCTGGCTTTCAGCACCCCCACTATTAAAACTGTTTCATCGCCACTGTAGAGGAAGGCAATGGAAGAGCCCGTGAGGCCCCCTCCCTGGGGGAGGAAGGAGTCCATGGAGCAGGGTATTAAAGCAGCAGCTCTTGCAGCAGTGCTCAGCCCGCCAACTTTCTCTACATATCAGCAGAAGTGAAATGAAATTGTGTCTGCTGCTGGCTATGGAGAACTTATATCTTACAGCCTCTAATCAGGGCAGATATGGCATTTCTTATCTGTTCTATAAAATGGTGCTGCGCTTCAATCCATCCAATTATTTTTTCCAATAAGTGTAAGTGAAGGGGGAGGGGAAGCTGACAGAGCGGGGCCAGGAGAACTTATTAGACTCAGCAATGAGCTGGCAGCACAGGGACAAGCCGCACCTGGCCAGGCAGTTGCCTTTGCACTGTACACAGCAGCTTATTAGATAGATGATAACAGAACCAACCAGGGAGGGGCCCATCACAGAATGGAGCTCTCCTGGATAAGGAGTCATGGGGAGACCCCTAGTCAGCAAGGGTGTCAAGGGTGAAGGGCTGACACTGTCAATGGAGTCTCTGCAAAGACCCCTCCTGCACCCCCCTTAGTGAGACAGTCAATGTGCCCCACCCAAACACTCCCCATAAGAAAAATAGTGTCCAGGGAAACACATGGGGATGTTTCCCTCCTGTGCCCCCACTGTCCAGGGCTAGTGTAGGGGGACTGTTGGCTCCTTACTGAAACTTAGTGGGGTTTTCCAATAAGGCCAATATCCCAGTACCAAAAGAAAGGGGAAGGGCCGATGAGAAATCAGGACCCTGAGACTGACAGTCCCCGAGGCCAATGCTTCCGGTCTGCTTGATTGATAGCGCAGCCAGGCCAATGAGGGAGTTGGGAGGCTGGGGTCTTATCCTCAGTGCGAGCTGAGCCAAAGCGGAGCTAAGGAACCTGAGCTGAGGTGGGGAGCAGAGTTGCGCCAGCCAGAGCGAACCAGAGAAGCAGGCTGAGCTGAGCAGAGCCGGAGCAGCCCAGGGAGTTGCGCTGGAGGCAGAGCGGCGGGGCTGGGGTTGGAGCTGGAGCAGTCTGGAGCTAAGTGCGGTAGGAGCTGGGGAGAGCGAGGGGGAACCCTGGGCAAAGGGCCCAGCACAGGGAGATGCCCCCAGCCAAGAGGTCTTGCAGGCTGGACTTGGAGGGGGATTGTAACCCTGATGGGAAGGCCAATGCTGGGAAGAAGGGTCTGGCCACCTCTAGAGCAACTGTCTGACCTGCTGCATCCTTGCAGCACAGCCAGGGCCTGGGACATGTGAGGGACAGACTGTGAACTTCCATTACCTTCCTGCAGTGACTGTTTGGGTTTCCCTGGCCTCCAGGGCGGGGTTACATGTTGTCTTTTAACCTTTCCCATTTTTTCCTTATTTTTTTTAAAGTGGTTGCTGTTTAATAAATTGTATTTTCTTGGAACATTATTCACTGAACAGTGGGTCAAAGAAGGATCCAGCACGGTGAGAGCACCCGGAGTGGGGACACTCTAGCCCCTGTCCTAAGCGACCATGACAAAATTGGGGGTCAAGCCCTCCAGGAATCCGGAACCCAGCCTTTTCGGGGTTACAAGGATTCTGTCACACAGGAGAGTTGAAGGGGAGCCCTCGAGGTCAAGCAGGTCTCTGGGTAAAGGGAGTGGGAGCAAGGACTCAGATCCTTTCGCTAGCCAATTGCACCAGGGTAGTGTATAAGCCAGGAAAGTTCCCCACAATAGGGAGACCATTCCCCCGCTTACATATGGCCAGGCATTGCCCAGTTTCTTGGGTGGGAGGGGACTCTGCACCAGTTTAGCACTATGGAGTTGCTCTCTGGGGTTCCATGGTACAAGGGCTGCTGAGAAGGAATTCTAGCATCAGCCTGCAGCTCAGCAGTCTCCTGAGCTGCCAGCATAGGCTTTCACCACAAGAGGAGCTAGCAGCATTGTCACACACAGATGCAGTGGCATTCGTGGAGAGGGGAGGAAGGGTTTGGGGATCCCTGAAGGGTTATATCAAGGCCAGCAGAACTATTCCTGAGAGTTAGCCATCTACAAAAGTCAGAGTGTTCACACCAGCCCCAGAGCTTGGGGCCACCTGCTGTGAAGAGCTCGGCTGACTTCACTGGAAAACCCAGCACAGTACAAAATAGCAAAAGCGGAACAGCCTGCTGCCCCATGATCAGGATTCAGCCCAGTCAAACAGAGCCCCTGAAAGCGCTTTGGCTGTCTGGGCCACTCCAATCTAGAGGGCGCCCCCTACCCAATAAGATCTACCCCTCTTCGTTGTTCCCTACATTTCCTGTAAGTTACACTTATACCTGAGGGAGGAGCAGAGAATATGGACTGTCAGCAGACAGCATTGGCTGTTGTATTGGTCACCCCAGTGCTACAGTGATGTGGGCACCGAATAAATAGAGGGGGAACTTCAGGCAGAGGCAGAGGAGGAAAAAATATGGGACTGGAGGAAAGAGTGGGACACAGGGAGGGGTCAAGCAAAAAAGAGAACAGAAGAAAGGGCGCAAAGGGAAGAGATTCCAGTGTGGAAGACAGCAATGGGGCAAACAATAGAAAGTGGAGAGATAATATGAAAGAAAGAATGGGGTGAAAGGAGATGCTGCTTTTCAGAGAGAAAAAGAAGAGTAAAAAGGATAGCAACAGCACAGTCAACAAATGATGTGGAGATGGAGAGAACATGTCAGAGATGGAAGGAGAGGGAAGAATACGATACATGAAAAAAATCCCCATTTTTGATTAGTGACTGTAATTCATTCTGCTCCTCTCTACTTGCCCTTGGCAGATTCCTGTATCTCCATACATTTGAGGAATGGATGAGAGAGGATGACTATTTTGAGCACTTACCCCAGGTTATATTAATATTGGTGGCTACTCTTGATTTGGGCATTAACTAATTAGGTAAGTAAGAGAAAACAAGGTAAACTTCACCATGAAGCCCCTTCCCCCCTCCTCCTCGCCCATGCCCTAGTTCTCTTGCTACAGGATCCCTAGAAACCCCAGCACACAGAGAGACTTGGCCAGTGAAAAAGTGTTCAAATGCTGGCAACCAACGCACAGACCCCAGCGCAAACAACTGTGCTCAATTTCTGCTACAGGGACAGAGGAGGCAGCTGGCAGGGCAGAGAATCTTCCCAACCCCTTTGATTTAAAATAAGCCAGCAGAAGCCCCCTGAGGTTAATCTTGCAGGCTACTCCCAAAATTCACATGGTACCTGGCAGGGAGCGAGGCCAGGTCCACTCTTGTTTGGACAGATGACCTGATCTGCAGACCAAAGGGGTCTGACTGTAGCTCTGTGAGAGGCAGGTGCTATCCCTACTGTTCATCTCCTGGTTCTGAATTCCAGCAGCGTTCATCCTCTCTCAGCCTCATTCAAAGACACAGCAGCAAAGCTAAAGATAGAATTGGGGACAGTGCTATTAGTCATCAGAGACTTCAGACCTCATTAGTGTTCAAAGCGGCCCAAATCAGGCCTCCTTTCCTTTTCCCTCACACCTTATTGCTAACCCTCTACACTATTCACCCTGACCCTGAGTCACGGGGGTGCTGACTCTATACTGTGACAGAACATTCCTGGAAGAAAGCACAGCAGGGATTCGACTAGCTTTTCTGTCCTTTCATGTCCCTCATTATTTGTGTAACTCTGGCAACGTGGAGTCATCAAGTGGGGGGGGGGGTAGGAGAGAGCCATTGCCACAAATCCCTCTGTATCACTGAAATGATTTTGTCGATCTTATCTTCTACACTGCATCCTGGGCTCCCTCCAAGTTACTCCTGCTCCTGGTCCTGCCAGGTGGCCGGGCTTCTTAGTTTCACCTTTTAGCCTATAAGCCCTTTGGAGCAGTGACTGTCTCCTTTTGTATCTTGTACAGTGTCCAGCATGTTGTTGGCACTTACCCAATAACAATAACAGCTTCTTATGGGAGCCATGAAACTGCCCAAAAGGAGATCAAATTCCAGCCATCCCAGAACCCTTTGTCTTCCTGGTAGTGAGAGCAAGCTGCAGAAATGCCTGGCCCTTTGTCCAGGTCAGGAAGATATTCATGGACTCCCAAATGGTGCTGTGACATAGTAGGCTGAGCACTGGGCTGGGAGCTAGGAACTTCTGAGTGCTAACACCAGTTCTGACACTGATTTCTCTATAGCAAGTTTCTTCTATTAAAGTTCAAATATTAACACTTGATGTCAAAAAAGAAAGTACAAATGGAACAGCTGAGAGTCCCATTCACTAGCACTGTAACCAGCTATCAGACATTATATTATCTGTCTATCTCTCTGGGTAGCCCATCACCATGGTATCTAAGCACCTTCCTTGAAAAGTAAACACCAAAGTTCCACGTATAATGTAAAAAAGTCTAAGAATACAGAAAAGCAATCAGTGGCATCACAGCAAAACAGTTATTCCACTATTAAATTTTTCAACCCCTCACTGCTTGTTAAAATAGTGCCAATTAAAAAACTCTCTAAATCAAAAGAACTTAATGTAATTTAAAGATTAACATTCGTAGATTCACCAGTTAATTTGGAAACAGTCTTCAGCGAAGAATTCTCCAGCTTCTCAATTTTACCAATGGAAAAATAAAAGCCTGTTAATCCAGGTCATAACATTAAAAATGCTGCTCTTTCTTATTTAATTGGAGACAATGGTATGTGATTTTTCTCTCATCCTTTAAACTCTTGACTTCAGGACTGAAAAGTGGAACCATTTCTCTCTGATTGATGGTAGCTGAAGTAGCATTGGGGAAAGCCAATACCTTTCCTCTGTGAAATAAAGTGTCAGCCTATAAATCCCAATCCTGAACCACTGGATTCAATAGGAGCATTGCCATTGACTTTAATGGGAGCAGGATCAAGCTCTTGGCAAGCAAGTGTGTAATATCTGATGTTGCTCAGAGGCAACAATAAACAGCACAAGAAGAGCACTCTGAAATGTAGTACTGTTTTGTACTCTGTAAGGGTGTCTACCCTGCCATTGTACCCAGAGAGAGCAACAAGAAGGAATACATAAAGATTTCCATATAGGTGATTCTGATTGTTCATCTGTTTCCAAAATGTCTTTTTGAATAAGGGTTAAATTAATTAAAAATGGGTTTATTTTAGAATCTTCTGACTGAACAACAGGGAAATTAACAAAACCGAAGTGTAAATATCAGAGCGAGTTCCCAGTGACCTCTCAGCTCTTCATTAATAATGGGTTTGGGATTTGAATGGGGGTTACCTTATTAGATTAGCTTGTTTTTCCATTAAATTGGCAGGCTTTTGCTGACCCCCAGCCCGCCTACAGAAGCACTCAGAGAGTCAAGCTTTCTCTCTGGTCTGACTAATGCTGCTGACACTGACTCAAAGGGAACACCAGGCTGAACAAAATCTCTTTTTTGAGAATCGGCAGTTCCTGATTTCTGTGATGAAATTTCATCTGAGGGGTTGATACAGATGGACAGTCATACATTATTCCGTGTCCCTTTAATACCTCTGGGCACTTCACCAAGAGGCCTGGTGGGGAAGAAAGATTTTTTTGAGAGGAGAGAGTGAAATGCTAAGAATTGTGGCCTTTAATACCTGGCCATGGTGGCTATTTGAGTCACTAGATGGATTTGAGCAGTTCCCCTTCCCATCACTTATTTCCTTGAGACATACTGTTAGAGTGAAAATAATCCAGAACAACAACAGAGCTATTTAATACCAAAGCACCCTTGGCCAGATCTAATGATGGAAATGTAGGATGCCAAGGGAAAATATCCTCTATGTGCTGGGTTAAATTCCAGAGGAAACCTCTTATAGAATAATAAATCCCTAGCAAAACAACTGTAAGCAGGCCTGTCCCACCGAAGATGGACCTGAAGGGAGGAGGACTGACCATCACTGAAAGGAGATCATCCTCATCGGCGATCTCAATTCAAGGATGGTCTATACCACAGATTTACGTATGGGTCCTGACCCTGAGATGACTCAGGAGTCCGATCCTGGAACCACCGAAGCCTTTTAAGGTGGGGAAACTGTTGCACCTACAGCAACCACATAATCATAACAAGCTGGAGGTTTGGGGCCCAGTGGCAGGGAAAGTCCGAGACGACTGAAGATCTCCAACTTGCTGCAGCCTTCATCCACTTTCACAGCCATTGAGATCCAAAGACCTTCCCGCCTGATCTACCACTGGGGACTTGATCGAAAGGAGAGAATCCCCTACAAGAGACAAGAACGTTTTTTGGGGTTTTTTTTTAAGATTTTATGTATTGATATAATTTATGTATGAAGGTCTCTCCTACCTGACATCTTAAACAATTGCTTTCTGGAACAGCCCTTTCTAGAGCACACAAAGGGAGTGGCTTACATACAAAGAATTGGTTCAAGAAGTAACTTTAGCTGAGTCACTAAGTAACGGTGACCACAACTCAGTGACATTCAGTGTCCTCAGGAGAGGGATTGTGCCAAAAACTGTGGCACTAAATTTTAGAAAGGGAGATTTAAAAAAGAAAATGAGGAAGCTAGTCAAAGAGACACTCATGTTAAAAGTGAGGAAATTAAAATCCTTAGATTCTGCACGAAGGTTACTTAATCAACCATAACAGCATTAGAGAATCCACAAGACGGGGACTGCTTACCTTGCAGAGGAGTCAGATAAGAGGGGACATGGTATAAGTTTACAAAATAATGAATGTTATAGAGAAGGCAGATCGTGAACTTCTATTCTCTCTTTCTGATCATGAAAGAACAAGAGAATAGTCAAGGGAATTGAAAGGTAACAAATATAAAATGAATACAAGCAAATACTTTTTCCTGCAACAGATAATGAACCTAAGGGACTCATTGCCACATGATATCACTGAGACCAGGAGCTTGGGAGGATCAAAAAAGGGTTGGATTTATATGGGTAACAAGACTATCCAGAGTTAAAATGGTATTTTTTTTCTTTTTTTTAATTGGAAGGCATATGAACTCCAAGACTTCAGTTCATAAGCCAGCCTCTAACTATTGGGGTTATGAAGAAAACAGCCAATAGCAGTTATTTCGTAACTGCCAACTGCAGAGTTCTTGCACATTCCTCTGAAGCATCTGGTACGAGTTACTTTCAGAGACAGGGATTGGGCTAGACAGAGTACTGCTCTGATGTGATATGACCATTGCTCTCCTCCTGTGTTTCTAAGGGCAGGAGCCTCTTCGCCCAGGCAGGCCGACTCGTGCTAGAAGGGCTCCAGCTACCACACGAGCAATAGCAGTGTGGATGTTGCGGCTCGAGCTGGAGCTCAGGCTCTCCAGCCTAGGTGTCAGGTGGGCTTGAGACCCCAAGCTCTAGCCTAGGCAGCAACAGCCACACTCTTACTTTTAGCATGCTAGCTCAAGCCCCTGCTAGTTCAAGTCTATACCAGGCTGGGACACTCACTTCCAGCTGCAGTGTAGGTCAAACCTAAGACATAGGTGCCAACTTCTTCTGGTGTTGGTGGGTGCCCAACCCCGCTATGTCTCCGGCCCTGCCCCGACTCCATTCCTGCCCCACTCTCTCCCCGCCATTCCAACCCCTTCCCCAATGTCCCTGCCCCAATTCTGCCCCCTCCTTGCCCCTATTCGACTCCTTCCCCAAATCCCCGCCCCGGCCCTGCCTCTTCCCCGTTTCCTCCCCTGAGCGCACCATGTTCCCGCTCCTCCCTCCTCCCTCCCAGAGCTTGCTACAGCTGTTTGGCAGCAGCAAGCGCTGGGAGGGAGTGAGGAGCAGAGACGTGGAGCGCTGGGAGGAGGAAGTGAGGCAGGGGGGCGGGACGGGGAGTTTGGCTGCCAGTGGGTGCAGAGCACCCACTAATTTTTCCCTGTGGGTACTCCAGCCCCAGAGCGCCCACGGAGTCAGCGCCTATGACCTAAGAGGCTATTTGAGCCAATCAGATACCCTTAGTGAAGCCAATAGCAAGGTTTCCTCAAAGCTTTGTCCCCAGGGTGCCTGTTTCAGCTTGAACAAGAATCCAGTTCCACACCCCATCTTTACTGCTCATTACCCTTACTTGTGGCTTCACATCTGTCATTAGACTGTAAGCTCTTTGGGGCAGGGCTTCCTTCAACCTGTAGAAATTAATAATAATAATAATAACAATAATAATGAATATTAAAAGTTTATCTTCCTCAAAGCATCATGTAGCTGGGGCAGGGGCACTGTCCCGGAGGAGGGAAGGAGAGTCCCGCAGTTTCTGCCTGGCTTGAACTGCATTCCTCCTGCTGCATACAGGCTAACAGGAGTTTGGAGAACTGTTTACTGCTGGTTTGTCAGCTTGACAGCAATGTTTTCTTGATGACCTGTCAGCTGCTGATAACAGTAACATCCTCACGCTTTGGAGCACAAGCCCTGGCATAATAAATCCCAAGCTGTTGTCTAAGGTTGAGCGGCGAGGAGAGATGAAATCAGGACCTTGCTGTTGTGGATTTACAGACAAACTAGGAGAAGCAGAAAACTGGTGGTTTGTGACGTCTCTAATCCCACTGCTGAGAGCAGCCTAGCAGATTGATCATCGCATTTATGGGCTTCTGAGACTAGGGAATGAGGTATGTGAACCTTCTGATTGAGAAAGAAAGGAGGAAACAAAGAACTTCGACTCTCCAAGAAGAGGACATAGCAGCTGCCATTGCAGGTGGCCAGACGAGTCATTCAGAAGCAACATGTTGATGTAAAGCTCTGGTGTGCCAAAAGAGTGGTAAAAGAGAGACCCACTCAGTGCTCCTGCAAACAGAAGGAAATGGCTGCAGGAACACACAGTACCTGAACATGTGGGTGGAGAGACAGGGAAACAGCCAATGAGGCCATGTCAAGAAAAGGGGCCTGTGGTCCCTGCCACAGAGCTGGGAAGAATGAGCAAGAGAGATGAAGAAATGGCTTTACCTGTGCTCTCTGTCTCAGGATCTTCCCAAGGGTTCTGGGTGAGGATAACTGCTTTAAAGGGAAGTGGATACAGGAGACATGGTATCATCATGATATCATGATGTCACATATCTTAGCAAAAGGCACCGCCTTCCTCTGCGAAAGCTGTGCGGCAGATATGTATGGGGTGGTCAATGAACACACAGGTGTCCATGGACAAATGGCTAGATGGCTACTTTTTCTGGGGAAGGGTGATTATCCATCCCTGCTGGGTCAACTGTAGTTGGAAAAGATCTGGCAGAAATAGTCAGAAATTCACATGTTGGAAAACACAAACAAGCCTAACTGATCCCATGCTCTTATTAGGTAGAGCAGCAGTTCTCAGCTGGGGAAGTCAGTAGCAGCGCGGCATGGAGCTGAAGCGAAAAGTGGCATGGGACAGAAGCTGGAAGCCCCGGCGCCTTTCTCCCCCTCACCCGCTGAAGCTGGGAGCAGTAGGGCTGAAGCCGGGAGCCCTGGCGCCCTCCTTCCTTACCTGAAGCTGGCAGCGGCACGGGGCAGAAGCCAAGGGTGGCATCGGGCTGAAGCCCGGAGCCCTGGTGTCCCCCCCCGGGCTGAAACCAGGAGCAACAAGGGACCCCTGGCACCCCACACCCCGTCTGAAGCCAGCAGAAGCTGGGAGCCTCAGTGCCCCCCTGCAGACTGAAGCTGGGAGCGGCACAGGGTTGAAGCCGGTAGCCCCGGCACTCCCACCTCCTGCTGAAGCTGGGAGCAGCGGGGCATCCCTGGTACCCCCCCTCACCAGGGCACCTCCCGCGCTGAAGCTGGGAGCAATGGGGGGCTGAAGCCCTGAGCCCTGGTGCTCTCCGTGGGCAGAAGCCCTGAGCCCATGGGCAGAGTTTGGGAGGGCACAAAGGTGTTGCACCTCCAGACTGCAGTGTCTTACCCAGAGTGGGGCAGTCCAGGGACAGCTCCAGCGCTCCTCCTCTCCCTTAGTCCCCCTCAGACCCAGCATTTTGGCCAGGTCATAGGTCAGAAGCCAGAGCCAGGCAGTGCAGGGCAGTTGCTCCTCTGGCTGGGGGTGCCATGGAGCAGGCAGCCAAGGCATTTGCCCGTCTGCTGTTAGTGCCTGGGGCTGCGGCTGCTCCTCAGCTCCCAACTCCCTTTGGTTGCTCATGCAGCCAGTAAGAGCTGCCCGGATCGGGGGACCCAGCTCTGGGACTGGCAGAGCCCACAGGGAGCAGCCACCGCAGAGGGAGCCCTCCTGGCACACAGTCCCTAGCTACCCTCTCCCTGCACCCTGAGCTACACCCCCTGCTCACACACAGCCCCTAGCTACCCCGTCCCTGCACCGTGAGCTATCCCCCTGCCTGCACACAGTCCTTAGATTGGCGCTTCCTGCACCCTAAGTGGTTTTCAGACTTTTTGAACTGAGTCTCCCCTTTAAGTTATATTTTTTGGTTGCATCCTCCCACAACCCAGAAAGACTGGGTGGCCTGCTGAGGTGAGTCAGGGAGTGGAAGTTGTGCTACCTCGCTGGACCCCGCTGTGAGGAGCTGGCCCGAGCCCCGCTGGCCCTTGCCCCCCCTCAAAATAGAAGTCAAACTACACCTATGCCCAAGGCCCCTCCCTCCTGACCCAGAGCCCTGAGTCCCTCCCTGTCCCTTCTGGGCCCTGGAGTTTTTATAGCATAACGAGGGGGCCTCAGAGAGAAAAAGATTGAGAACCCCTGCAGTAGAGAACATGAAAGGCATCACTAAAGGGGGCAGTCATCAGACCAAAGGTCAAAGTGGATCTAGTCAAGCCATTACTTGTCTCTGTGATGGAGTGTATTGGCCCGTCAGCATCCAGAGTAGAATCCTTTTTTACTGACAACACCCACCTTAACCTAGCCCCAGCCTTCAGCATCTCTACTTCTACTACAGTGGTTCATCCAGGATCCATGGGGTTTGTTTAGCAGATATCCTGGTTATCTTGCCAACTAGGGCTATGTAAGTACTGACCTTGCTCTAGCAGGGCTTAAGGGGAAGTGCAGAGACCAGCCAGGCGTCTCTGAATAAGGACACTAGAGCAGATAGCTGGGGAAAGCATGTTCCTGCTGTGTGTGCTGAGTTATTTTTGTTCCTTATTATAATTGTTGTCTGTGACCCACGATACAAGCATCCGTCATGGGGCTTATGTTTTTTGTTTGGTTTGATTTGTCAAATGGCCTATAATAAATCCAGTGCTCCAGCAAGAGAAGTGTTGTGTGATCAACCAGAGGGACTGGTGTGTCTTTCCTGAAGAGGCAGAATGAGTTTGCTAATAGACACATATGATGAATGATCATCTCTGATTCTGCCTGAGTTTCTAAAAAAAGGAAGAAGGTACCTGTGACACAGAGGCCCATTGGTGGTTCATTACTCTGTTTCAGCAACTCTTGTGAGGCCTGACATACTCGCTGCACCTCACACACTGTTGTCATTATATATACTGAAAAGGCGGAAATTAATATATCATTGGAAAACTACTAACTCAATGATCATTAATATTCCTGCGTGATGTATGTACACGGTGTGTATAAAGAGTTATGGATATATGCTAGAATTAGGTTCTTAAAATGTGTTTGGTAAGCAATACATATGCACAGCAGGCCTTAGACAAACGAATGTGTATTTGCTTGTCCGACCACCCTGCAGGCAAAGAAGGTACATTTACAGACAAGGCAAACAAAGCCATCAACCTACTGAGCGGGGGAGATAGCCTTCTAACTATAAAGACAGGGGTCTTATCCTTAAATGTTAAGCAATTGAATCAACTGATCATATACAATATTACTGTCATATAAACGTGTATCAAGCAAAGTCTTTTACAAACGCTTGTGACACACATGATTAATAACACAGACATTTCACCGTGATAACACTACATGAGGAATTATGGATACTCAGTGTTATTATGCTTTAAAGCAATGGCTCTCAACCTTTCCAGATTACTGTACCACCTTCAGGAGTCTGATTTGTCTTGCATACCTCCAAGTTTCACCTCACGTAAAAACTACTTGCTTACAAAATCAGACATAAAAATACAGAAGTGTCACAGCACACTTACTGAAAAACTGCTGACTTTCTCATTTTTACCATATAATTATAAAATAAATCAATTGGAATATAAATATTGTTCTTACATTTCAGTGTATAGTATATAGAGCAGTATAAACAAGTCACTGTATGAAATTTAACTTGTACTGACTTCACTAGTGCTTTTTATGTAGCCCGTTGTAAAACTAGATGAGATATTGGACCCTCTGGAAGACCTCTGAGTACCCCCAGGGGTACATGTACCCCTGGTTGAGAACCACTGCTTTAAAGTCTGCGACCAAGCACTGGGAGAAACAGATTTTCTCCCAGACAGGAGTGAAGGCAGCTGTTTATTTTTTGGAATCACAACAATGGAAGCCTCATTTACATATGAATCCGCAGGGGGATGGGAAGTCAACAGGAAGGGAAGAACAAGCAGAAACCTTCCTGCCCCTTGTAGCAGGTTCAATGAAGTTTGGAAAGACAGCATGGAGTCTGCACCCCAGCAGGAGAGAAAAGCTGGTCTGGGTTTACTTTTCAACGAATACATTTCAAAGATTTAATGGGCTATAAAATGCAAGGGGGAGAGAACCCCATAGTTATTATCCATCACTTGGAGGATTCAAGGAGCCAGAGCCCTTGGAACCACAGAACGTTGTATCCTTCAGCCAAGGGGGTCAAAGTCTCTGGGAACTGAGTTTAGGTGAGAAACCTGTTTAGGCAAGGATTGTAACTAGCTGAAGTTGAATTTTAGACTTGGAAGTGTATTTGTGCTTTTGTTTGCTGTGATCCTTTCTATCTTTGTTCCTCGTGCTTGGTGTCACTTCATCCTATGTCCTTTTGTTAAATAAACTTGTTTTACTCTTACTGTAAACCAATTCAGGGCTGTGATTAAAATAAGATTGTCAAACCCCAGTTAAATAATGAGCTGCAGCATATTGTCTCTTTGCTGGAGCAATGAACTTAATTATGTCTGTGCTTGTTCTAGGAGAGGGCTGGATGCTGTGGGGAGATGTCTCTGGGGAGCATGAGTTCACTGATTGTTACCTGCAAGGCCAGATTTGGAATGGCAGGGTCCTGAAGAGTTTGCTGACAAGGCAGACAAGCTGGTGTGTCAGGGAGCTGTCACATAGCTTAGCAGTAGCAAAACTCTCACTTGCTGAGGCTGAGGGGAACACAGTAACTCACAGCTCTGGGAACCTCAGCAGATTGTCACATTGGCAGACGATTTTGGAAAAATTCAGGACGGGGGTGTTGGATTCACTCTGCAAACAGTAACTGGGCAGTGGAAGTCGAGGTGTGATCTGCAGGCTTGTAGGCTTGCTGTTGGGTCAGGGCTGTTAGCCACGGCTGCATAGCACTGAAGGTGCCCAGAGTGGCTGGGCAGGCGGTGACACAGCCCTTTACTGGTCTGGGTTGAATCCCAAAATGTCACAGTACCAAAGCTGGGGTAAATCCATAGTTACTGTAAATTCAGTGCTATGTGCAGAACAATAGCCTCTCCCTTGTATTGAAGATCCCTTTACTTTTTAGCTGTGGGGCAGAAATTTACCAGTACTGATCTGTGGTGGGCATAGGGAAGGAAACACCCCAGGAGCTGCCAACAATAGTTACAAACATTGGGTTGGCATCAACTTTGTTCCAGAGGGCATTTGGTCTATGTTGCTGACACCAATGGGCATCAAAGCCACAGTGGATGCCAGTGTTCCTGAAAATGTGAGTTAGGTACGTTCTTTTTCAGGGATTACTTGAACTACTGTGGGTACATCATTTCATCTGGCAACAGTAAAAATGGATCTTTTCCTCCAGTCTTGTAGCTCAAGGAAAGATCAGGACGAAGCTGGTAAGGTGAGAAGATACAGACATAGCAGACCCTGTGCTGTTCTGATTTTTGGACCTGGGCCACATGAGCAGACACTAAGAAAATCAGACCAGCTCCCACCCTATCATTCCAGATGGCTGGAACTCCCAGTTTAGTCTGAGTGTCTATAATGGGGTTTTATGCAGTCTTGCTGTAGCTGTGTTGGTCCCAGGATATTAGACAAGGTGGGTATTAACTCATTCACCTTGTCTCTCTGTTATGGGATCTTTGCATTTTTATTTCACTACCTTTAGGATGAGCTGCAGCCAGCAGCCTCTGCTCTCCGGCTGCCCAGTTCTTAAGGCAGAGCAGAGAGCGGTGGCTGCTGACCGGGCACCCAGCTCTGGAGGTAGCGGTGCCGCCAGCAGCAACAGAGAAGTAAGGGTGGCCTGGTGTGGTGTTTCCACCCTTACTTCTCTGGTGCAGCTGGCGGTGGCACTGCCTTCAGAGCTGGGCACCCAGCCAACAGCTGCCATTCTCCTGCCGCCCAGCTCTGAATATGCGCAGTGAGATTTTTTTCCCCCCTGAATCTTGTCATGCCCCCTCCCGGGAATACATTCTTCCCCCCCCCCCCCGCAAAGGGGGACATGGCCCCTCAGTTTGAGAACCTCTGTCCTAAAGTAATTGTGATAGCCTGGGTTGGATCGCACCATTGATGAAAAGAAAAATGATGGTAACTTGTGTCATGCTATGAGCAATATGTCAGGACTATTGCTCCTGTATCCATGGTGGTAGCCCAAAAATCCATGGCAGCGTCTTCATGTACATTCTTCTGGTCCTTTGAAGGTACACGATTTTGGCAGCTATTGCTTTACTCAGAGCAACCAGAGTCCTGTGTGATAGTGACTTTTATTATGTACATATTATTGTACAGTGCCCCAAGGTGGGTAAGTTGTTTTATGATAGGAATAAGAAGATGCAATCCCAGCCCCGAAGACCTGTGTTATGTCTCATTTCAGACATAACACAATGAAATAAAGTATGTAAGCAGTAGAAAGGAGTTGGAGGGGAAGAACAGGGGAGACAACAATAAAACAATGCAGTAACTCAGCACAGCTAGTGCAATGGTGCGTCAAAGCCATTTATTTTATATATACCATAAATAAATCTCCTTGTAGGCTAATTTCTCGTAGGTGTTGTAGAAGTGAGTCTCTAGGTGGTGGTGAATGAAGAGAGTGCAGCGGCTTCATGGACCAGCTCAGGAAATCTTTTCTACAACTACTGAATCTGAATCTGTACTGCCTGTGGGAGGCATAAATGTTCAGCAGTCACGTTCTCCCAGAGCAGCTAATAAGTGACAATGGACTTCAGTTTATATTGCATGAGTCTGAAACTTGCATGAAGATGGATGGTGTGCGTCACATCAAAGGAGCACCATACCAGCTAGCAACAGCTTAGCAGAAAGATTTGTCCAAACAATGAAGCAAGCAGTGTGTTTCTCAGAAGGAAGAGCATCTATTAATAAATGCTTGGCTAATTTCTCATTATCTTATTAAAACAGCTCATGCCACTGCAAAGGAGCCTCTAGCATAGCTAATGCTTAGTTGACAGCTGGGTGCCTGTTTTGATTTACTGAGCTCACCCAGACTGACACAGGTGCTGAAAGAACAGGCACAGGTAGATCAACAGGAAAGACAAGTAAAAAGTAGTGATTTAACATGAGGATGTGCAGAACTAGCTTGTAAGTAGGCAATTGCCTCTAAATGGGCTCTTGCTGTGGTTATTGCCAAGCCAGGATCAGTGTGGTGTTCACCTGCTGCAGGAACAGAAAATCGTCTCACAGTGCCAGGGATTGTGTTGATCAGCATTTAGCAGCACCTACTGAATGAATCAGCTGAAAGTTCAAGAGTTTCTGTTTTGGAATTTGTGAATGATGATGAGAGGCCCCTTGTCATGCCAGAGCCTTCTCCAGCAGTGGTATTAGTGAATGAGCTGATGTCACCGTCTGCTTCCACATCACTAATTCTTCTCAGACATTGCTCTTGCATGCTGTGGACTGTGACGAAGGTCCCAGTTCCTGTTCCCCATGCACATTTAATGTGAGTCGACGTCACATCCCTGTTCTTTGACATCATAGTCTGGAGGCAAAAGATTTCCAGGTTTAGATGAGAATTTGATGTTGTTGACCCTATTCTCTAGCTTTAACAGTTCTGTTGATGGAGTATTTCTATTGTGGGGCACACGTGATTAGTATTGGAGTACCGTGTGGTTTTGGGTAGTCCCCCTTAACACTATTTGGCCATACAATTCAACCTTAAAATATTGGACATACATCCTAAGTCTGTCTCTCTCGATAGAAAAAATATAAAGGTGTATTGACCTGCCTCAGTTTCCTATGAAATAGGGATAATGAGACTAGCCCACTGTTGTAAAGTGCTTTGAGATCCTTGGATGAGAGCTAAGTATTAACCTGGTTCATCTTTGTCATTAATTCTCTTGAAAGTGGGCTAGAAGGGGAATAGGCCCTGCTCAGTTATCTACTTTGTCTGCAATCTTTCCCCACCTTGTGCTTTTGCTGGTGTGAGGCTAAGCCTGCCAATGCATGCCTGACATGCAGTCCTGGCTTCTGTAAAAGGGAGAGGTGGGAAGATGAAATATATTTGGTAAAAGTGTGGGGAGCGGGGAGAGCAACTCCTTCTACTGTACTTCCCAAGTGCTGGGTATTTTGTCTTTATTATGGTTTGCAAATGAAAACAAACAAGGTACAACAAAAGATAAATTGAGGGTGAGGAACTGAAAGGGAGGCATTGGAGACAGAGAAGAGCAGGAGAGAAAGGAGTAAATGAAGACATGAGGGCACAGATTAACCGAACAAGAGTGAGTGTGAGGAAAAGAAAGAATTGTGATAGATTTTAGAATCTACAGAGAAAAAAAGGAGAGGTAGATAGAGATGTGGGACCTGAGAGGGACCCGGTGAAGAGGAGGGAGCTGTTCTCTTTGAATTAGCTGTACCAGGCAGACGCCCGCTGTTCCACCTCAATTCAGGATTATTGATGGATTATTGATCTGGGAAGGTAACAAAATAGAATCTAGTGGAACTCTGCACTTCTCCTGACTATTTCATAGCAATGAAAAGCAGATGCTATCAGAGAACAGAAGGGGTTTGGGGCTAGTTGGTAGCTTTCAGTGTCATGAGATTTTGGATCTCTGTTGTGTTAACTCCATGTGGTGGAAACTGTTGTGGGGATGCATGGAAGGGCAACACATTATGTCTGGGAATTCAAGATTAGTCCAACATAGTGAGATTTAAGTTTTTACAGATGTAGAGAAACTCAAGGGACTGACAAAAATCATTTGTTTAGCAGAAGTGGCAGTGCAGGCCTTCTGATGTAGGTGGAGAAATCAACTGAAACCAAAGCCTGGCTAAATACTGAATAATATTTATGTAAAATCTTTTATTGTTTATAAAACCTTAATAAACAGCGCACCCAGGTTCATAGAGTTTTCAAATACAGGTGGAGAAGCTAAAATGCCAGCACTGAAATTAAAGTGCACTACAAACTGCAGTGCAGGACAGCACTTGTTTAGTTCCTATCAAGGGGTTGGAGTCTAATATTTGGGGTTTGGTTTCACATTTGAGCCAATTCTATGAACTTTTTAGACAAGTGTCTTGAATTGTGTTACTTGATCCCAGCACGTGCACCTGTAATAGCTGCAGCGCTCCCATCACAACTTGGAATGACCCTTTGCAAAAGTCGCCTACAGATTTTTCCATTTGGTTTTCATGTTTTCACCCTCTGAGTCATTTTCTGCTTTCAGCAAATCTGCAGCCTTTTTATCCCCATTGACAGCATCAGTGCTGCAAGCAATCGATTTCACGGCCAGCTGGCTGGTTGCTGACAGAAGGCGCTGTGTCTGAAGACAGGTAACTAAAAACTCTGGGGAATATTTTAGGGGGGTGGGTTTCTTCACAGGACAGGTGATTGTTTCAGTATGGGTTTCAGTGTACTTCTAGGTGGCTCCTCTCTTGTGGAAAGGATCTCTGTTGTAAGCTTCCTGGCAACACAGCAATAAGTCACACCCAGGTGTGTGCATTACATGCCACTGGTGCCCTGTGAAGCACAAGGCTGAAGGCAAGTGCTGTGGAGGAAGGATGGTTCTGTGGTTAAAGCACAGATCTCAGAGGCAGGACTTCTGGATTCCCATTGGGGCTCTGACAGTGGCTCTCTCTATTATGTTGTTACGTCCCCACTCTGTGCCCCACAGAGCATCAATGGGGGCATGAATGCAAGCAGAGGAGGGAGATACATGTGAGCGTTGAGTGCTCTGGGGCCCTCCAGCTGTCCTGGAACGTGTTGGGCAAGAACTGAAGAGTGAAATAGGATGTTGTGATCCTCTGCTCAGCAACGCAGCCAGCAGACCTGGCCCTGCTCCTGCTGCAGCCATGAGCCAACAGAGAAAGGAACAGGAGATGAGGCCAGCACAAAACAGCATAACAGAACGTTTGGGCTGCAGGGAGAATGTGACACAGTGAGTGGCTTCAAGGAAGGTACGGAGGAGAGCAGCCAGCTGGCCGGATGCCTGAGCAGGAGGAGACGGGCCCAAATCCTTATCTGAGATTAACATGCAAGGACTTCTTTCCCAAACCAGAGAGTTCAGTTCACCAAATCAAATGTCCTTGTAAGGGCTCATCAGAAAGCTCTCACAGTGAAGGATGTTCAGGGATCCCTTAGACCAGGGGTAGGCAAACTTTTTGGGCCGAGGGCCACATCTGGGTGGGGAAATTGTATGCAGGGCCGGGGCAGGAGGCTTAGGGCAGGGAATTGAGGGGCAGGGTGCAGGAGGGGTTCAGGCTCTGGGGTGGCAGCGGCATGCACCGGGGCCACCTGCCCTAGCCCCACGCAGCACCGTGGAACCACGTCCCTTCGCGGCCCCTAAGGGAGGGAGAAGGGAGGGAAGGTCACAGAGCTCTACCTGCTGTCCTTGCCATGCCTCCAGGTACCTCCCCCGAAGCTCCCATTGGCCACAGTTCCCTGTTCCTGGCCAATGGGAGCTAGGGGGAGTGGTGCTTGGAGGCAAAGGCAAGGCACGGAGCCCTCTGTGTCCCCCCCACAAGGGCCCCAGGGACGTGCTGCTGGCCGCTTCTGAGAGCGACGGGGGGGGGGGGGGGCATCCCGCGGGCCAGATCCAAAGGCCTGAGGGGCTGGATCCGGCCCATGGGCCATAGTTTGCCCAACCCTGCCTTAGACAAAAGGGACTGCCAGAAACTCTACTTCTCAATGATACCAAGGGACCAGCTTCACAGGGGCCATCGCTCCATGGGAGCCAACAGCTGCGACAGAGCAGAGCACTAACTCGGGGAAGGTGGAGGCCTTCACTCCTCTCTGCTGGGCTTATCCAAGTCTCCCTCTAGCAGCTGCTGGTCCTGAGGTGGGGGAGGAGTCTCAGAGCCTCTTCCCCATGCTCAGTGACAAAGAGCAGCACCACAGCGGAGCAGGATTAGGGGCTTCTCTTCCAGGAACAGCAGAAATTAGGAAGGGTGAAAAGGAAACCCCTAGCCCCTTCCCCCAGTCAGGAGGCATTGTGGGGTGAGCCCCTGAAAGCTCTCCTTCTCCACAGGACCTGCCACAGAAGGGTGAGTGGGAGAGAAAAGAGGAGTCCAGAGCTCCTTCCCCAATCAGGAACCAGCACAGGGCTGGAGAAAGGGGTTTAGGGCTTCCCTGAGCCACCTTCTCAGATCCATAGGGATATATAGAAATATATAGGCTCTAGGGATATATAGGCCCTTCTCTCCCTGCCCCCGGCAGGAGAGATTGCAGCTTGAATTTGAAATTGTCTCGTCTCCTCTGACTGTGGGCATGCAGCTCCCAGCTCTGCTCATCCTGCAACAGGCTATTAGATCCCCCGCTCCCAACCTAACCGGGCCACGGAGGGGCCAGGAGGACAGGGGAGCTGGGAGCTGAGGCACTGTGAAAGCACAGTTCCCATCCCTACTCAGACTGCTGCAGAGAGAGAAGAGCTGGTTGTTTCACTCCCTTGGAGGAGCGGGAAGTGGCTAGGGCACTAAACTGGGAGTGTGGTGACCAGAGTTCAATTCCCTGTTCTGCGACAGACTGTGTATGTGTCCCTGGGCAGGTCTCTGTGTCTCTGGGCACCCTCTGTAAAGGGGATAATTCCACTTCTTTCCTCACCACAGGTGTGAGGATACAGAAAGATTGTGAGGCGCTCAGATACCACAGTGGTGGGGCCCATTGAAATACCTAGGATAGAAAGAGGTCTGCAGCTGGGGGTGCGCAGTAGTTCCAGCTGTCTGAGGAGCTGGCCTGGCTCTCCCTGATATCTGAGCCCCCTCCTGCCATTCTCCTACAGATGTCCCAGCCAGGGGAGAGGAGAGCTTGTGTCTGAGGGTGGAGCAGTCACAGCAGGAGTGGAGCGGGTAGCTACAGCCCTCTGAGGAGCACAGCTAGTAGAGCTGCTCCTGGTGGTTGGTGTGCTCCTTGAGACATTTCTGGGGGTGGGGGAGCCCCAGCAAACGTGGGGAACATACATAGGGGAAGTGGGGAGGGGAGGAGATACAGTACTGGAGGCCCTCCGGGCCAGAGATTGCAGTCCCTTGCAGGATTGCTAACTGAGCTCCTATGGAGTAGAAGTGGGGTGAAATGCGTGGGGAAGACCATGGCTGGGGAGGGGGAAATGGTGATGGGGTATTGCTGGGGGGAGGGGGGGGCAGAAAGAGGACTGAGCTGGTGAATGAAGAAGATTTGCTCGCTACCTCACAGTTGCTTTTGGCGTAGTAGAGCTGTTAGCTAATGCTAATATCCCTTTAAGAAAATCTGTGCTGCTGCAGGATATTAGAGCCCTCTATGAAGCCCTCTGTGCTAGTACCAGGGCTCTTAGCCCAGCTGCAGACTGAGGTAGGTTGCCTAGGTGGGAGCACGTAAATTAGAGGCACTCAGGTCAGGTGAGGATGATGGGAGAGATCTTGCAAACTCCCAGCTGGTCTTTAACCATCCTTCGTAAGCAGGCTAATGGGCGAGCTCCAGAAAACCGCTCCAATGCCACCTGCCAGTATCCTATCCAGTATCCTGGATCCCTCCCAGTCAGACTTCAGGTCAGGGCATGGTGTTGCTCTGGTAGATGATCTCCTCCTGGCTCTAGAACAGATACGCGCACCACATTCATCCTGCTGGACACCTCAGCATCATCTGATACCAGTGATCACCAAATACTCCTGCCCCACCTCCAAGAAGCTTCAGGGGTGAATGGCAATGCCCTGGAGTGGCTCAGGTCCTTCTCAGAGCCAGCCTAGAGGGTCGTCATGGACAACTGCCCTCCGCCTTCAAAGCTGTCCTCTCCAGAGCTACGCAAGACTCAATCCAATCTCTTGTATTACTCAATATCTAAATGTAGCCATTGCGGGAGCTGGTCAGACAACATGGGCTGAAGAGCCAGCATGATGCAGACAACGCCCCGCTCCACCTCTCCTTTACATCCATTGCAAACAGCACTGTCTCCCAGCTCTCTGTGCCTGCCGGAAACCAGCACCTGGATAAGAGTGGTTGGCTAAGGCTGAGCCCAGGCTAGACTGAGGTGATGCTGGTCTGAAGAGGGAAGAGCTTTGAAGAACTTGCCTCCTGTATCACATCAAAGGCATCTGTGCTCAGATTTCATAGATTCCAAAGCCAAAAGGGACCACTATGATCATCTGGTCTGAGACACCTCCACCCTGCCCCCTGTATAACACAGGCCATAGGACTTCCCCCAGATAATGCCTGTTTGAACTACAGTGTAGTTTTTAGAGAGACACTGGGGAGTCAGTCTGCAGCCTTGAGTCCTTTGGCACTCCTCCCAGCTATTGGAAGCTGTAACAGGGGGGCCTGCTCCTTTGAGGGCTGAGGGACTGAGGCTAGCCACCCATATTCATAATCAGATCGCCTGGGAAAGCCATCAGGCATTCTCTAGAAAGGGCTCAAGAGAGCTCCGTGTAAGGGTCCTGCAGGAGGGAGATGGGTGCCTGCCTCAGGTCCTGAAGCAGGGGGATTGCAGGCAAGGGAATGGTGGGTACTTTCAGTGCTGAGAGAGGCCATGGAAAAAGCCTCTGGGTGTCATAGCCCATGAGTGGGGGAGGCGGAAGAACTGCATTGTTTTGATGTTGTGCCTAAGCTTTACATTTAAAGAATAAAACTAAGCCCTGAGGCAAGGATCTGAAATCTCTGGGCATGGCAGTGAGTCCTTCCTGGGCTGAGGAGACAGGCCAGCAGCCTGTACTGCATCCTTTCAGACACAGACCTGGCCATGGGGATCCATGCATTTGTGATCACTAGGCTCAGTTACTGCAACTCATGAGATCCACAAATGAACCAAGAGACCCTGGCATAGCCCTAGCTGGTACCAAATGCAGCAGCCTATCTGTGTAGGTAGGTCCCCAAGAGCACATCGTCCCAGGCTGCAGCCTGCACTGGCATCCGATTTAGTCCAGTTTGAAGTCTCTGTCCTGCTAGTTAACCCCCTGATGGAACTAGCCTTAACTCCCTGAGAGATTGATCGCCTCTCCCTCTGGGATCAGGACCTCCAGTGACAGCTCCGTCCCACCAGAACAATGAAATGGGCAACCAATGGGATAGGCTCACAGGATTTGGGTCCAAACTATGGAACCAACTACCACAAGAGATAAGACTGAGCAAGGACCTGGCCGCGTTCAGAATACAAAGTAGAACTCAGCCCCTTAGCTTAGCTTTCCCTCGATAACTTCTGCACACAAAGCACCCAACATTTCCACTCATTCCCTCACACAAACAATAAACAACCCAAAACCCCGTGAACCAACCAGCTATTTCTTGAATGGGCTGAGGAGGAATAAAGAAAAAGGTTATTTCTGTTTTTAAATGCTTGGCAGGTATCAGATACGACAGTAATGGTGACCCGGCAGGTACCTAGATAGATTGTTCATATTGCTGTGTGTGGCTTACTGGCTTCTGCTGGGGCATCTTGCCCAGTCTCCCTCCTCCTATGGCAGGATTGTGTGGTTACTCTCACCAAACCCTTGCAGTTGGAGGCCTCTCAGGAGTTCCGGCATCTGTTTCTCCAGCCTCATCCCTCTTCCTTTTAGTCTCTTGGTAATGAACAGCACAAAATGGTTAGACAAGGGCAGCAGTAAAATTAGCGATGTGGTAAAGTTCACAGTTCTGCTCATAAATTTAATTTTAAGTGAGGCGAAGCATGAGACAAGAGGCCATAAAACTGGAGAAGGAAAGCTGGTGTCTGATTGAAGCTGCAGCTTTGTGCAGAATTGCAAGTAGCTTCCATTCAGTGGCCAGTTGCCATGGGGACCTTGCAACAGCGGGTGTAGCAAACCTTTCCGTTCCCAGTTTGTAGAGAGCTTGGGATGAAATGGCACGGCAGGGGGGTGCAGCCATGACTCAGGGCCTGCTAAGACCCTTCCTCATTAGCAGAAACGGAAGCCCAGGAGGTTGTTATTTTATTTATTAATTTCAATTGATATACACACAGGAAAAGTTCCCATCCTGAGCTCATGCTGCCTCAGGCAGCCTGTTCTAAACACAATCAATACAAAATAATAGATTTAGCTACATTGCCCGGGATACCTTGTTGGGACAGTTGGTAGGAGAAGAAAGATCTTAAATTTCTCATTGAAACATGAAGCTAATTCGTTCATCACCTGCTGGAGGGTTTGACAATGATCCCACTCAGGGCATGTCTACACTGCAATTAAAAACCCACGGCTGGCCCATGGCATCTGACTCGGGCTCATGGGCTCGGGTTGTGGGGCTGTTTAATTGCCATGTAGACGTTCTGGCTTGGGCAGCAGCCCGAGCTCTGGGACTCTCCCCACTTGCACGGTCCTAGAGCCCAGGCCCAGCTGAAGCCTGGATGTCTAAACTGGAATTAAAGAGCCCCACAGCCTGAGCCCTGGGAGCTCGAGTCAGCTGGCAGGAGCCAGCCGCGCGGTTTTTAATTGCTATGTATGCATACGCTGAAACTGACACTGTGCTTCCTGGGTGCAAATGTCTCTACTGCCCACCCTGAGCAATGACCACCCCCGCAGTCCTGTTATTCCAAAGGACATGGATATTAGTGCTTCCTCCTCCTCCTCTTCATTGTAGGTGTTGGGAGTAAATGGAAAACTTATGCTAAGTGCATCTCTCCCTATGGCTTGGAGTCTGGAGCTTGCCCCTTAGCAAATGGAGCTTACGCCATGGATCCTAATGCTTGCATGGGACACTGGGTCCATGGGAACACAGAATACAGAGGAGTTGGTTTGGTCTGTTGAATACCAGCCCCATAGCTCTAGGGCATTGATCCTACGCCTGTGAAGTCGATGGGAGCTTTGCCATTGACTTCAGTGGGTGCAGGATCAGGCTCTAGGGAGCAGAGCTGGGATTCCCCCAGCACTGGGTTGCTGCACCAGCCAATTCTGCTCAGCTGGGGGTGTTTTAGATTTGGACTAAAATTGACAACATGCCTCAGCAGCTGAAATGGAGGCATTTTTCCTGAGCGCGGCCTGTCCCACGGGTATCCTGTGAAACCTTTCCCACATTTGAGAACTTGCTCCCCTGTGAGCCAAGATCAAACAGAATATTAATGAATATCCATTTTGGTATCATTAATTCAAAGGTAACATTCATTTGCAGTGAAATCCTGCCCCTAGTGCAGCTAACAGGAATTTTGTCATCGGTTTCAGTGGAGCCAAGATTTCACCCGATATTGTTAAGACATTTGGGGGGGGTTACAGCCCTGCAACAGGTGTAAACATAAGCTGCCACAAACAGGACCCGCCAACAGCAATTCCGGGCCTCAGGGCAGAACAGTCAGTGGGCCCCCATGCACACACAAGCTGCACCCGCGCGGACACGGTCCACCTGACATCTGAGCTGTACCACACCTGCGCTGGCTGGTGCCCAGCTGCTGGGCGTGCTCTTCTAGAATGGCCAGGGCTTCCACATGCCCGCCTGGTAGGGTTGCCAACTGTCTAATCGCGCAAACCTGAAGACCCTTGCCCCGCCCCTTCCTTGCCCCTTCCCTGAGACCACGCCCCTTCTCCGAGGCCCCAGCCCTGTATTCACTCCATCCCCCTCCCTCAGTCGCTCCCTCTCTCCCACCCTCACTGACTTTCACCAAGCAGGGGCAAAGGGTTGGGGTGTGGGAGGGAGTGAGGGGTGCAAGGTCTGGGAGGAAGTTTGGGTGCGGGGTTGGCTTCTGGGAGGGAGTTTGGGTGCGGGGTGCAGGCTCTGGGAGAGAGTTTGGGTGCAGGAGGCGGTACGGGGTCGGGCTCTGGGAGGGAGTGCAGACTGTAGGCTGGAGCAGGGGCTTGGGGTGCAGGAGGGGATCAGGGGGTCGGCGCTTACCTCAGGCAGCTCCCAAAAGCAACTGGCACACCCTTCTATCAGTGGCTCCTAGGCGGGGAGTCCAGGGGGTCTCCACGCATTGCTGCACACAGGCACTGCTCCCCACAGCTCCCATTGGCCTCAGTTCCCGGCCAATGGGAGCTGCAGAGTCGACATTCAGGGCAGGGGCAGTGCACAGAGATCCCCTCCCCAGGGGCTGCAGGGATGGGCCGGCTGCTTCTGAGAGCGGCGTGGAGTGAGGGCGGGCAGGAAGCCTGACTTAGCCCCGCTGCGCTGTTGGCAGCGATGGCCAGGGGCCTCTGGGCCCTTTTAAATCACCAGGGCCCCTGGGCAATTGTCCCCTTTGCCCCCCCATCAGTGTGCCTGGACACAAATCATCGTCACAGAACCCCCCAGTGACCTAAATAAAGGGGATTGGCTATGGGAAGAGGGGCAAAAATAGGCTGGACATGGAAAGGGGGATGATAAAGAAGTAAAAAATAGACAGTGTTGAAATTAAAAACACAGGTTGGACAAAGATGTTTGAAGGCATCTTTTAGGCACTGGGAGAGAGGAAAAGACACATTTCTGTGGGGAGAAACTTCTGACCGCCAGAGATTTCCACAGCAAATGCACAGTCTAACTTCTGATAGTGGGGTCCCTACATAGTAATGGAGTCTGAGCACTGAGATCAGGTGTTGTCCTCCTTTATTATTTCATGGCTCTGTGACAGGCTGGCCTTCCCCTTTAAGGGGTAGGATGTCTTGGGCTTGTCAGCCCTATTAAATTAGCCTCTCACTGCTTAATACCATTGATCACTAAATACTCTGCATCTCTATCCTTGGCAGCTCATAGCCCCGGCACCTCTGAGCTGGCTGTGGCAGTTATGAAAGTAAAAAAATTGCTTTAGCCCAGCACCCCTTTCATTACAAATTAAGTACTGACTCCTGCCCCACCTCCAAGAAGATGCAGGGGTGAAGGGCAATGCCCTGAAATGGCACAGGTCCTTCTCAGACCCAGCCTAGAGGGTTGTCATGGGCAACTGCCTTCCACCTCCAAAGCCCTCATCTGCAGAGCTACAATCTTAAGAGGAAGGAAGCCCAGCAGTGAGGAGCCATAGGAGAGCAAAAGACGGGCAGAGGCCTGCGGAAGGCTCCAAGCAGAAGGGCCTTGGAATGGTTACTTGGAACAGAGCAGGGAATAACCTAAAGGAGCCCCAGACAAGCTGAGGGGAGAGACGGAAAAGAGCCTGGGAGTGAGTGGGAGGATGGTGCTTGAAGTTGGAGGAGAGAAGACAGACCCCTTAGGAAGGAGGGTCTGGGCCCACTTTGGGACTGGCCTGGAACAGAGTTCATGTTTTGTTTGGTTTAGATTTGGATTCCCTTGAGAGGATGGACTTTTGGTAATAGTTCAGCTGGAGGGCCAAGTCACTGCAGCCAGTCACTGCAACATCTGGAGTAAGCTGAAGATGGTTGAGGGGAAACTGAGGCAGAGTGCTGCAATGCTGGGTCTTGCTATGAGGGAGTGCTCTGAGGTGGTGAGTCGTGTACAGGCACCTATCAGTATGCCAGGTGCTTCTCACATAAGACCAGTCCCTGCCCTAAAGAATGTACAGGATAAGGCCCCAGTCCTGCAAGTTGCACCATGCAGGTAGGAAATAAGTGGGGCTCTGGAGAAGGCCACTGGTCTGCACTTACTGAACAACTTGCAGGATCAGGACTTAACTGGCAAACTTGACAGACAAGGGGAACATGGACTATCCCAGGAATGAGAGAAGCTGGGAATGTCGTAGGCTATGGAAATATAGTTGTGTCTTCTTTCTCCCTCTCCCACTCTCTGTGGGGCTCCCTCCATACTCTTTCTGAGCAATCTCATCTGCTCACACAACTTTACCAATCTTCTTTACACTCATGAATCACAGATTTACCTTAATCCCCTGTCTCACCCTCCTTTCTGACATCCTCTGGTTGCCTCATGGTCACCTCAGCTTAATGGGGCAAAACTGGGCTCCATGTCTTTCTGCCTAACCCCTTTCCCTTCCCTTCTTTCTTTGTCACTATGGATAGAGCACCACCATCCTCTCTGTAATCCAGGCCAGCAATGTGGGGGTCAGCTTCAGTTCCTCCCTGTCTCTTGCCCCATCCATCCAGGGTGTGTCCAAATCCTGACACTCCTTTCTCCAGAGCATCTCTAAGATGAGGCTTTCTCTCTGTGCAAACAACCCAAATGCTTGTCCAGGACCTCAGCATCTCCTGCCTTGATTATTGTAACCTCTGCTCCTGCCTTCCTGACACTCACATTTTCCCCACGTTAGTCCATTGAAAATGCAGCGGCTAAGCTCATCTTCCTTGCTTGCCACTCTGACCTTTGTGCCACCTTTATTAATCCCTCCGCTGGCTCTCCCTTGCATCAGGTTTGAGCTTCTTCTCCTTACCTTCAAGGTCCTTCTCAACTTTGCCCCTCCCTCATTCCCTGATAGTCTCTTACTGCATATCCCTACCCCCTCCGATCTGCTAACTATGCCAGCTTTGACCATCTATTTTTCTGCCTCCTCCACAGCTGGCTTTGTGCTTTCTACCACATCAGATGCCTGCCATGAGGTGTTAGACCACTACCTTCTCCTTCTTCCAGTTCACCTGCAGACCCACCTCTGCTGCGATGCCTACAATACACAGGCCACCTTGCTGATCAGAATGGCAGTTGGGAATAGCGGACGTGTATCTGTTAAAAATGGTATGTGTTTTTCTTCCTTCCCCTCATATATCCCTCCTCTTTCTGAGTGTAGGCTCTTCATGGCTCAGTATATCTGTGGATAGTGCCTAGCACAATGTGGGTGCTACCACATATAAATGAACACCAACTGTGAATCTTAGATTAGTCTTGGTGGCTCCACCTTTCTTTTTACTGTAAAGCACAGACTCAACTGCTTTTTGGTAGGCGCTGTGGCAGGAGTGCGTCTTTAGGAATGATCCGAATGAGGTGAGAGAGGAGGCTCGACAGATATTTTTGGAAGAGGATTCCTGCAAGGAAAAGGCTGAAGGAAAGCACAAAGCCAGCTCTAATATACCCATAGCCTGCACTGCTAAGCGCTTTAAGGGATGTCAGGGCTAGGATAGTCAATCCACTACTTTATTGGCAGCTGACATGAAGATAATCTGATCAATGTAGCTCCAGCCAGCGAGTGAACAGGCTGCTGCTTTCTGAACGTGCTGCAAGGAGCGATGGAGAAGCCCTGCTGAGAGGGAATGACAATAATTGAACCTCATGGCCAGGTGGGCGCGTGTTGATCTTGCAAGGTGATGACAAGATGTTGTAAATCAGGGCAAAGCCTGTGCAAACTGCACAACTGGGAAAACATAAAACACTCATGGTGCCTGGGGCTGACAGTGTCCTTGCAAACACCCAAAAAGCATGTCCAAAGCCTTGTGTGATAAACGGTGCATTTCCCAGCTCCTGTCAATAATCAGGAGCCTGTGAAGCAGTTTGCACCCTCATATGCCTGCACCAGTGGGAGCAAACAGCATCTGTAGCTTTCTTTTGGAAAAATCCACAACATGGCAAATGATAAGGGAATCCTAGAGATTAGACCTGGAAAAGTCCTGTCCGATCACTTCCTAGACTGTCCTCTGTGGCCAGTAGCAAGTCTCAAGGGTTGAGTCATTTTCCTCAGGGAAGCCCTGACCACATACTGGGGCACACTAAGTTCTGCAATCCTCACTGGCATCAGCAGGAACAGAGCAGAGGATCTTCGGCCCCAAAGACAGTCATTCCCCTGTTGCTGGAGCTAAAAGTGAATCCTCAGTAGCTTCGGTAGTAGTAGGGCTTATACCTTCCATGGGTCACAGTCAACAGAAGGCTATATGACTTCAGGCACTTGAGCAGGTTTAACATCCTGTCCCGTAAGGGTCCGTAGTGACCCAGGCAGACTAGCCAGTACATTACACACACTCTTTGCATAAGAATGAGCTCTCCCCTGACATGTAGTGATGCACTGAGGGACAAGACTTCAAGAGCAAATGTATTTGCACAGTTATGCCTACTCTGCCTTGGAGCAGAGCATGGTGGAGTTGCTTTGCCAAAATGACCAATTTGGGCTGGTTTTGGGTTATAAATCACTCTAGTATTTGAATGCAGGGGTAATGAAGTGTTGTTATCCTTATTTTATGAGCAAAGGTCAGCAGAACTATGCTTAGCATGCCCTGTTTGATGGGGTTACCCTAAACTGAACCTCACTTGCTAAGCAGGGGGAGTGGTGCCAAATCCCAATTGAGATGACAGTGGCTGGGTCAACTGTTTTTAGCTGGCGAGGCGGGGGGAGATGCTGTTGAAAGAGTTCTAGAGACCATTTGACCAGCTCCTTTCCAGTGTTTAAACGTTGAGCTAATTAGATTCAATTGAGAATCTTTGTTTCTAGGTAGTGGTTCCTGCTGCTGTTCTCACTGCTGAGCAGGTCTAGAGGCTCAGTCTTAGACCTTGTGGGGGGATAATGTTTCAGCAAAAGAAAATACAGAAACTGCACTGGCAGTGAGGTTCTCCACCACCTGCTGATATCACTGAGAGCTGAAATCACTCAGAGCTGGGTTAAGTGGTAGAACTTCAGAACGTGATGTTCAGTGAGTGGTGGTGGCCAGCAGTGGCAGAGAATGACAGCCAGAGGCATTCCTTGGGTACAGCGAATCGGGGCGACTGCCCCAGGCCCCGTGCTTTGGGGGCCCCCACGCTTTGATAAAATCATGAAGAGGTAAGGCGAGTGGGGTGAGGAGGCAAATGGGGAGATGAGCGGCAGCGGGCAGGGGGGTGAGGAGGAGCCCCCTAAACCTCCCCCTCTCCCTCCCCCTCCCTCTCCCTCTCAGCGCCTATTGCGGATCAGATGTTTTGAGGTGTCAGGGGGTGCTGGTGGGGAAGGGAGAGGAGCAAGGGCGCAGCGCTCTTGAGGGAAGGGGGTGGAACTGGGCGGGGAAGAGGTGGGGGCAGGAAGAGGCAAGGCGGGGTGGAGGTGGGGCATTGGGGGAAGGGGTGGAGTTGGGGGTGGGGTCTGGGCGGAGCTGGGGGGAGCGCCTCCCAGCACATTAGAAACTCAGCGCCTATGTCCCGGGCCCTGCACCTCCCTAGGGATGGCCCTGATGGCAGATGTCAGCAGAGAGACGGGGCAGCTGTGAGCCAGCTGCAGTGGTATCAGCAGTAGAGGCATGGATCAACAACCCGTCGCCCCGCCCCCTGGGGTGGGAGATGAACTGCTGCGAACGCACCGCTGAACGCTAGGTCTTCACTAACCAAGGACAGCCAACCGTGAGCAGGGTGCAGCAAAGGGAGTGGGGTGTGGTGTGTTGAGGGACATTCGTTTGTCAGACTTTCACACCACAAGGTGAGAAACAGGCAAAGGACACTGCCCCACGCCCTGTGGGATGGGTGTTTGCCTGTGCTCACATGCTTTTGAATCACAGTTGTGGTGTTCTCCCAAATTAACGTTGGGTCCCCTTTTTAGCTTGTTAATAAAAGTTCTCTTTTGTTAAACACAGATTCAGTGCTTGCGAGTGAGGAAGTATTGCCTCTTAAAGATGCCCAGAGGTGGTGTTAAATTTTCCCAGATTACTGGGTGGGGCGGGGCCCGAGATGGTTCTATTTTGTATTGTAAAGAGGAACCCCTAGATATTGAACCCAGCCCTTGTTGCTGCCAACTCCACTTGCCAGAAGGGTTACATTTGTTTAGACAAAACTCATCCCTGAGCATACAGGAGTCACAGTTTAGACCAGCCATTGGGCACCAATTGTGGCACAGTTGTCCTTTATCCTGCACGCCAGAGCTGCACCTCCCCAATGGAGGCTCCTTGACTGGGATTTCTTTGACTTATTTTATAGCAAGCAGTGGCACTTTCTGCCTCCCTGTCTGCGGATGAATTTATCTGAGCAGCTACACTTGGGCAGCCTATAAACAACCCATGGACTGGCTTTGAGGGGAGGGGGACTCCTGTAATAAGATCCTCCAGGGTGAAGGAGTGGGTGACTTAATAAATAGGTCTGTTTCCTCTCTAGCCACTGTGATTCTGTGAACGCATTTCAGTAATGGGGCAGTGAGCAATTCTGCTTTACATTCTGGTACATTCCCAATAATTAAAGCCTGTTTATTCCTTATCTGAACTGATAATGAAAGCGGACGTGACATTAGGCTGAATACTTGATCCTGGACCTCCTAGTATATTGCTTTGTCATCACTTTCCTTTTGAGGCTAAATTTTGTTGTCCCTTTAGGAAAGCACTCCACCATGAGGAAAACAAATACATTTCCCATGTGTGTGCACAGACCTGGAATACTGGGTTCACCTGGAATACTGGGTTCAACTTTGGTCACCCTCTCTCAAAAAGGATACGGCAGAAATAAAAGGGGTTCAGATTAGAACAGAGGTACCCAAACAGTGGGATGCACCTCCTAGGGGAGGGCATGGAGGAATGTTCGGGGAGGCATGGCTGAGACCCAGGCCAGCTCCCATGGGGGAGCGGGTAGGGAGCGCCATCCAGCTTCACTCCCAGCCTCGGCCCTGGCTTCTGGCCCTGTGCCCAGGGTTCCACTCTCAGCCTCAACCGCATCCCCAGCTGTGGCCCCAGCCTCAGCCCCTGCTGGGAAGCAGGGGCTGAATTGTGACTGGCTAAGCACTGCCTCTTACTCTGGGCAGATTGCAAGAGATCCGTCTCTCCCTAGATGCTTAAAATAAACTGAGGGCAGGTGTCATAAACATACAGCTAAGGGTAGCATAAAATCCCTCCTTTATCTGTAAAGGGTTAATCAGTTCCATTAACGTAGTTGGCACCTGACCAGAAGGACCAATGGGGAAAGAAGATACTTTCAACTCTGGTGGGGGGAGGTTTGTGTGGTTTTTTGTGTGCGTGTGTTCTCTCTGGAGACAGAGAGAGAGAGACCAAGTAAATAATCCAGCTCCTACTGAATGATACATCTAAACTTACAGAAATAATAAGTAATAGCAAGGAAATGCGTTAGAGTATCTTTTGTTTTAGCTTGTGAATTTTCCCTATGCTAAGAGGAAGGTTCATTCCTGTTTTTTTGTAACTTTGAAGTTTTTTGCCTAGAGGGGAATCCTCTGTGTTTTAAATCTTATTACCCTGTAAAATTATCTTCCATCCTGATTTTACAGAGGTGTTTCTTTTACTTTTTCTTTATAATAAAAGTTCTGTTTTTAAGAATCTGATTGGGGTTTTTAGTGTCCTAAAAACCCAAGGGTCTGGTCTGTGCTCACCTTGTTTACTCTCAAGCCTCCCCAGGAAAGGGGGTAAAGGGCTTGGGGGGATATTTTGGGGAAACAGGAACTCCAAGTGGTCCTTTTCCTTAATTTTTGTCTAACTCACTTGGTGGTGGCAGTGATACCGTTCCAAGGACAAGGAAGAATTTGTGCCGTGGGGAAGTTTTTAACCTAAACTGGTAGAGATAAGCTTAGGGGGTCTTTCATGCGGGTCCCCACATCTGCACCCCAGAGTTCAGAGTGGGGAGGGAAACTTGACAGCAGGTTAGGTGGTTTCAGGAGAAAAGTGATGCTGTTTGTAATGATGGATTTGATGCCTTGGTTGGCATTAGAAATGCATTCATGGGTTAAGGAGTTCTAGATGGGATTATAAAGCATTTTTTACTTTTTTTGAAAAGTACTTTCCCGTTTGCATTTTCTCAGATGGCTCTAAAATAACCTCTTTGGTTGATTGATTCTGGCAAAGTCCATCCAAACTATTACCTTTTGCCCTGCACACTCGAATTTTGGAGAACTGAAATACTTCCCTGTTTGCAAATGATTTTTATTCTGAGGTTGAGCCAGCTATTGATACAGCTACAATCCATAGCCACAAGAATGGGCTGAAAGTTCAAACAGCTGAATAGACTTCATGCACTGCTTGCTGTTGCAGCTGAATATCTAAAGGAAAACAAACTCATTGGCTGACTCTCCTTAGAATAATCCCCCAACAATAGCCTCTGATTAGAAAAGAATTTCTGAGTTGGTCTGAAGGAAGCGTGGTACCACGGGGTCGCAGATGATATTATTGGCATCTGTCTAGCACTATTGTTATCCTGGGGGTTATAGAGAAACCTGAATCCATGTTGTGTCCTTATATGACCCTGGTTCCTTAGTGCGTCCTGTAGTGATTATATTTTATCAGTTTGTCCCCAGGGGATCTTGCCTCCAGTCTTGTAAGAATCCTTCTGTTAATCCAACCCTCTCAAGGTATGTCAGCGGTTGAAGTGAGCAACAAGATTTCCGCTATGGATTTCACGGAGCACATCAGTGCTATTGGCAACAGTACTTGGTCCTTAGCCGGGAGAGGTGCTGTTCTCAATGTGCTACACTTACTGTAGAGATGGCACTTCCATTATAAGCCTCTATTTCCAGTGGCTTATCTCTTTTGGAAAGATTACCCTTCGGGCTGCATTTTTCTCCTGCTTGTTCTCAGCCCAAAAGTGGTGTCTTGTGAAGTTGGATTAAAAATTGGCTTGGGTGGCTTTTGAGTTATTCAAAGAAGAGGAAAGTGTCTTCAGCACCACAGACATTTTCCAGATGCTGCTTTTCCTCCCTGTCCTTGATACAGTAACTCCAGTGAGTTCCTTGCCAGCTCCATTTTCCTCACTGACGCTAAGTGCCTTAGTCCTGTTTGAAGCAATGTGGTTTATAAATAACAGAATAATCTGACAGTAGCACCTGGAGCACACTCACCATGTTACTGGCCTTTGCAAGGCACGAACCCCAGAGAATGCAGTGCTCTGAGCCTGTGAGAGCTGGGTGGGCTTGCTGAGTCTCCTGCCCCATGCTTGCGGGCGCTCAGTAGTGCTACGAGCATAGTCAGCACTGCTTCGCTCTCCACAGGATCTTCCCCCGCATGGCTCAGGGCCAGAGCCCCTCATGGGGGACTTAATGAAGAGCAGGACTGAGCCCTTAGTGTTGTTCCTTAAGTTCACAATGGCCTTGACAAGCCCTCGTGGAGCACTGCCTGGGGAGAGACTGCAGCCTTCTCTGTGCCCGTGACTGACACCTTGTGCCCTGACTGGTACCTTGTTTGTGGCTCCCTTTCCTGAGGGTGCCAAACAGCAACTCACTAAAGAAGGCTCTAAGCCCAGTTGTCTTTGTTTGCAGTGAAGGAATGTACTAGTACCAGTGGTACAGAAATGGGGGGAAATGCTCAAGGACAGGTGAAATCACTCATCCCTTAGCCTACAGGAGTCCTCTGGACAGCACTGTTAGGCTGCCACAGATTTTAGCTACTATTAACCTCCTATGAGGGGAAATAGTCATTTGTCCCTCAGCCTGAAACTGCATATCTGGCCCCCTGACATATCAGCGTGTCCCAGTTATGTGTGCCAGAGAGTGGCTGAACCTCCTTCCACCCTTTTCCCTGGAATTCCCCTCCCCCCCCAAGCCTTTTCCCACAGTGGTTGTTGCCCAACTGTTATTCTCATGCCACTGCTTTTCATCCCTCTTCTATCTAATCTGAGTGCTGAGTCCTTGGAGGGGGTTACTGGTCAGAGCATGTGGCTTCTGGAGCGCTGAGCTCTCTGCATTCCAGCCCCCTAACTGACAGAAAGCAACAGCAGAAAAAGCTGACTGAACTCAGTGGCCCTGATTTTGTCGCTCACACAGTAATTGCTGTGGCTCACATCCAGGCTAATGTTGTACTGTACTTAGAATCACAGGGCTAGAAGGGTCCACAAGGGTTACCTAATCCAACGCCCTGCCAAGATGCAGGATTTGTTGTGTCTAAACCATCCAAGACAGGCTCCTTTTGAAAACCTAAAGGAATGAAGGAAAGTAGGAGACTAAACAAAATCCTACATACATCTTTACCCATGTTCTAGACGGTGCGGTTGATCTAAGCAAAGGATACAGATCT
Source organism: Lepidochelys kempii (assembly GCF_965140285.1). NCBI lineage: Eukaryota > Metazoa > Chordata > Testudines > Cheloniidae > Lepidochelys > Lepidochelys kempii. The sequence continues at coordinate 90,777,107 of NC_136385.1, read as the reverse complement.
GGGTTGTTTAATCCTTGACTGAATCCTGGCACAGAGAGATGGTAGCCAGGCCTTGGGGTGGGGAAGAGTTAGGGAAGAGCTTGGTGAATGGTTTGAGAGGTGCAAGCTATGGGCTGCAGGGACTCAGTCTGTAACAGAGAAAATCAACGCTATCCCAGCGGGAAGCTACAAATCTACTCTTCTCCTCTCTCCCTGACTTTTTCCTCCTTTTATCCTGCCTTGTCCTCTCTTTTGCCTTCTGTTTTCTTTCTCTCTTCCCTTCCTCCCTTTCTGTCTATTTCTTCTGCTCTCCCAACCTCCTCCACAGGGAGAGAGCTCAGGATAACTTTGATTCACAGGATATCCACCAGGCTGAGCACAGTGGAACAGGTGTGGGGAAACCATGAAGGCCTGATGGGTCACAGGCCGCCAGAGTGAACATGAGACAGAGGCCATAGGCTTGAGGGTTGGGGAAGTTGGACTCTGGACATAGGCTTATTGTGATGGAACTGAGAGTATCTGAAGACTTGTAGGGGGAACTGTAAGTGGTTTACAATTTACCAAGTGTTGTGGTGGATTGTCCATCACTGACCATTTTTAAATCAAGATTGGATCTTTTTGAAAAGGTATGCTCTAGGAATCATTTTGGGGAAGTTCTCTGGACTTGTTACATAGGAAGTCAGACTATATGGTTACAATGGTCCCTTCTGGTCTTGGACTCTGTGGTGTTGGAGGGATTGTGGGTTCATTGGAAAGGAATCCAAGATCTTTCCATAGAGGATCAGGGATGGGGACTGCGATCTTGTCAGAAGAGATCGAGAATGGGATTGCAGAGTCCGGAAAACGGGTGTGGTTTGACACTTGTGGGTTGGGTGCTGGAAGAATGGCCTATCTATGGGTGTCTGGCCTCAGTTTATAGTTTTTGTCCCTCTAAAAGGACAAGTATGCTCTGGGGAAGGCAGCCTCAGAGCCCATGTCATTTGAATTCACTGTCTGATCATCTGTGGATTTGTGTGGCTCTTTTCTGCATTCCCTCCTGTCTGCCGATGATGATTATTGGTTGAGTGCTGCTGTGTGTTTGGTGCTGAACAGAACAGAGTTGAGATAGGTCTTGCCCCCAGGGACTTTGTCAAGCCAAGCCAAGATACCGACTTCCATGTATTCACAGGATGCCAGAATTCTGTGCTGAATGGCAAACAATGAGCAGCACTTGTGCCATGAATCGTCCTCCAATGCTAATTGCTGTTACTTCAAACCCAAATACTGCCGGGATCGCTTGCCTCCCTGAGATGACTCATGTGGCTCAGATGTGACAGTTCAGCCTTTTCCTAGTTATTCAAGAGAATAATAATGCTTAAAATGTGTGGTGGGGGATGGGTTCCTATTCATGCTTGCTGAGCTGAATTTGTCTAAACTTTCCCCAAAACATTTCCCTGGGGTCTGACACCAGGCGTGAAATGTTTCCAGTTTTGAAAGTTAGAAGTCACGGGCTACGGGGGTTTGTGATGAGAACGTGGTCTGAGTTTTACCTGTGGCAATGCTGGATGTCAAATCGAGGCTGAGAACTGGGCAGACACGGGACATGTGGGATGACTGTCTTGGGCATTTGCTCTCCTCCAGGGAATGATACTTTCAAAGCCAGAAGAAGAATGCACACCCTTCCTACCTAAAACACAAAGGGCTTTGTACAGAGGCCTGAAGGTGAAACATGCACCCCTTGTCAAGATGGGGACTTTGTGGGGCAGAATGCGGGCTCTGGGAGCACCCATGTAGCCCCCATTGCTGTCAGCTGTGAAGTGATCAAGCTGAAGTGGGTAAGATCCCTGTGGAGCTCATGTAGCTGCCACTTGATAGCTTATTCCTCATCCTGCTGCTTGTCTTTCATCTCAGGCTTCACCAGTGTTGTAAAGCTTCATTTCCAGAGACTTGCCTCCTGCCAATAGCTGAGTTAGGAGCTCCCCAGGGCTCTGTCTCTCAGACTCTAAAGAAGATTTACTCAGCTATTAGACAGCGGGGGACCTGCTTTCAGGTAGGTGAAGGCAGATGCAGGTTGTCCCAGTCTCAGGTGGGATCAGACAAATTTGTGCACACAAGGAGCTGGACGGAGAGCACATGCACAGGGGAGGGGAGTGCCTTTATCAGTGTGGAGAACTATCCCACTCAATAATGCAGGTTAGGCCATGGTGTCCTGGGGCACCTCATGGCCAGGAAAATACCAACAAACTGGAGGGAATGCAGAAAAGAGCTGCACAAATTATTAAGGAATAGAGATACTGCAGAACAGATTACTTGAGGAATTGAAAGGATGCAGGTCATGAGTTCAAAGCCAGCTCAGGTAGACAGAAGCTTCCTCTTAGTCATCTTCTCTCCAAACACAGTAGTTTTTATGTTGTTAATTTCTTCATACTTTCCAGACCTCTAGGGGCCAGTCAGCACAAATTGAAGACTGCAGGGGTGCTGGATCAGGGCCCTCCATCACTTTCATTGCCCTTCTTGGGGCATCAGAAGTGAACAGGTTATTTCAGGTGAGGGCATACCATTGGTTTATAGTCCCAGACAAAAATGACATTAAAATGGAGTGAAGGGGGAGAGTATCTATCTGTAATTTAGGCTCAAATATGTTAAAGGACTGTTGTAATTATCCCAACCCCAGAAGTGTTAAACCCGGGAAATTCACAGTTAAGGTTAAACTTAAAAGAAATCCAAACATGTTAAGGTACAGAAATGCACAATGAGGACATCCAACCAATCTTGACTCTCCCTGCTATAGGCTCTTCCAGCTTCTCATATAGTTAAAGCTCACTGCAATCCTCTGCATGGGTACATGGAAATAATTTTTTTTATTTAATGGTCATTTTTTCCCTAGTTATTCTTCATCATTTAAGTTTCTCCTTCAGCAGAAATTTCCACTCTGCCCTGCAGAGATGTCCTGGAAATGCCACATGATTATGATTAAGGCATGTCAGTGTTTGTGGAGCCAGATTAGAACAAACTGATTATTTTTTTAAAATCATATTTGGGTTTAGTTTTGTTTTCCTGGTTTCCCCCCCTTCATGGAGTTACTACACTTCTGTTTTTTTCCTAATTATATATATATATATATATATATATATATATATATATATATATATATATATATATTTACATAAACACTAAATAAGAAACCCAAAGAGAATGTTGCCATGTAATATTTCTAACCATTTGAAGATATGAAGTACCAACCATGCACCATTTAAAAAATGTTAACTTTATGGCCAGATTCACTTGTGCGTTCTGGCTCCTTTACCCCACTTTGGAACAGCAGAAAGCAGCCAGAGAATGCAGGCCAGCTAGAATGGGTTTACTGCTGCTTCTGCTAGAGCAATGCAAAACAGCCAGCATGTACACTGCGGGTTTCCCCTTCCCTCTTGTCGTCCAAATTCCCCTAGTCTGTTGCACTCCCTACGTTCACACGCCCACTCTGACATTCCCACTACTCCTGGCACTTCCCTACACTTTCCTGTGCGCATATCTATGTGCACATATCCCTGAGTGTGCACATGCGCACACACGCACACCATTTTCCTCTTCCCTTCTGTACGTCCCCTATATTCCCCTTGTCAAGGATCCACAGGATTTGTCCTATCCCCAGCTTTTAAACAGTCCCTTGGAGGAACCCCTTCAGTGTGCCAGGCTCCTAAGTGGTCCCACTCTCCTTAAGGGTAGGCTATGAGACCTCAACATCTCCAAGACTGAGCCTCTGGGCTCCAGCACTCATGTTTCACACCATGAGTTCTGTTCAGCGAGTTGAATTGAGACGGACTCCTGTTCAGAGACTTGCACCTCAGCAAGTATTTGCAATGACACCAGGCAGCCTTTTTAAAACCAAGTAAGGTATGTTAGTGAACCGGAATACAGCATCTGGAAGTCGTTGGTTAGCATAGAGAAGCAAAGGTGAAGACAGTTCAGACTGGCCAGTCTCCTGGCTCTACCCAGACAAGCTGCCATAGAATCAATTTTGGCTCTGTCTCTCTCTCTTAGTCCCAGGTGTGTGCTCTTGTGTCTCTCCCAAAGACCAGCTCTTCTCCCAGCACCTTTCACCTCTTGGTCCATTGTCTTCCTCCAGCAGACTTATGCCGAGTTCATATGTGTCGCCTGCCGGAGTTTCCCGTGAGTCAGTTGTTCAGTCTTTGGGATTCTCTCTGTCTTTCTGGATCCTCCATTGAGATGGGTAGGTTTCAGCCAATCCCCTCCTGTCTAGATGTGGTGCTATAGGTGGCCTTTGAAAGATATTTAAGATTGATGGTCTTTGTGTGCTGTTGTTGTTTTTCATAATTGAATATTTATCTCCCACAAAGACTTGCTCCTTTTTATCTCCCATTGTTCTTGATGGGACTGAAGCCACAGCAGCCCTCAGGAAGACAGTGGCCCCCTATGCTGTGTGGTAGCAGAGGCACTTTGTCTCATTGACAATGAGAGAGAGCCTTCTCAAAATGGCAGCTGTGGCTTCAGTCCCATAGAACAATGGGAGATAGGGGTGTGTTTTGAAAGGAGGCAGTTCTTTGTGGAATTCTCTGTAGGAAAATATTGAATCCTTCAGCCTCTGCAGGAGGAGACATTTTTCATTATGAAGAATAATTGGGTGAAATGACCATTAATCCCCAAAGAGAAATATTCAGATGTAGCATATATACAAGATTTTAGTGAGTTTTAACTACAGTTAGTTTGAGCAGGCTATGTTGTTGAGAGTATTGGGGGCAAAATAAATTCTGACACTGGGTACTACATGTCAACTCAACCCTCCTACCTACAGAATCATTGCTGATGCCTCCATAAGAATGGCAATGTAATATTTTTGCTGCTATTCTCTATCCCTTTCTCAGTACAACCTACCACCATGTTTGCTCTTTTGGCCATTCCTGTGCATTAAACAGATTGGTTTCACTATATTGTCCACAATGACATCCAGGTCTTTTTTCCCCTGAATGGTTACAGTTAATCTAGAATTCACTGGAGTACACAAATAGTTCAGATTATTCCTCCCAGTGTGCATCACCTTGCAATTGTCCATACTGAATTCCATCTCCCATCATACTGCTCAAATAACTGTAATTAGTTCCTCTGATGTTCCCTACAGTCTTCTCTGCACTTGACTAACCCAGTGATTTTTTTTTTAATCCGCTTCAAATATTGACTTCAACATTCCTCCACCCACTCCCCAATCTATAATAAATAGATACATAAAATCTGGCCACTTATTTTGATGCCTAAGTAGATGCTGAGCTCTTTAGCAAATCAGGCGCTTTCTGATGTGGTCTGGGCTCAGCTTAATACAGCTGCCTGAGTCTGGACTTTTAGAGATGTTTGTGCTTTTCCCAAAAGCATTTACATCCTCTTGAGTCTGATGTCATTCCTCTTCCTTTTATCTTTTTTCTTTCCTAGCCTAATCAGCTGCCTTGAGGACGTCCTGCAGCAGAATCCTCATCTGAAAAACCTTCCAGTTATTTTGGACCCTTGTTTGGTGGGATTTTTGTGTGTGTTTTTTTACTGGCACTAAACCCTTGATCTGAAATAACCACTTGTTACTGTTTGCTGAGAGTTCAGGTTTCTCATTTAACGAGATCAGGTTTTTGGCTGCCAGTAATGAAATGTTAACAGATTTGTCCTGGCATAGTTATTTGTTGCTTTATCTGTTAGATGAAGAATGCAAAGCACAGGACGTAGTGGCAATGGTGCTTCTAACATCTGACGTACCATTTACCATCTCCTTTCAATGCATAGTAACCCCAGAACAAAAGCATGACTTTTTATTCATGTAGTTTGTCCATAGTAAGTTTGTTTTTAAACAGAGGCATTGTTTGAGTGGTCTAATGGCTACACTGTGATATGTCCACTGGTATATAACAGTGGTTTTCAAACTTCTTTTTTTTTTTTTTCTGGCAACCCAGTTTAAGAAAATTGATGCCCACGACCCAGTGGAGCTGGGGATGAGGGGTTTGGGGGAAGGAGGCTCAGCGCTGGGGCAGATGGTTGGGGTGCCAGGGTGAAGGCTGCAGGGGGGGCTGGAGCGGGTTAGGGTGCAGGAGTGGGCTTGGTTTGGTGGGGGGCTCAGAGCTGGGGCAGGGGGTTGGGGTGTGGAAGGGGGTCAGGGCTCTGGGGTGGGGTTGGGGATGAGGGGTTTGCGGTGCAGGAGGGGACTCTGGGTTTGAGGGAGCTCAGGGCTGGGGCAGGGGGTTGGGGTGCGAGAGGGGATCAGGGCTCTGGGCTGGGAGTGAAGGCTCTGGGGTGGGACCTGGATGCCTGGTTTGGGGTGCAGAAGGGGCTCCGGGTTTGGGGGGGCTCAGGACTGGGTCAGGGAGTAGGGGTGCAAGGTAGAGGGGTGCAGGGTTGGGGGGGTGGGCTTACCTCAGGTGGCTCCTGGTCAGCAGCGCAGCAGGGGTGTTAAGGCCGGCTTCCTGCCTGTCCTGGCACCGCAGACCGTGCGGCACCTTGGGAGCAGCCAGCAGCAGGTCCAGCTCCTAGGCCCAGAGGCACGCCAATGGGAGTGCCGGTGCTTGGGGCAGGGCAGTGCTCAGAGCCCCGTGGTGCCCCACCCCCACCTTGGAGCCAGACCTGCTGCTGGCCACTTCCAGGGGGCGCAGCACAGTGTCAGAACACATAGGGACTAGCCTGCCTTAGCCGGGCAGCCCCGCTAATGGGACTTTTAACAGCCCGGTCGGCGGTGCTGACCAGAGCTGCTGCAACCCAGTGCCTTACATTCTGTGACCCAGTACTGGGTTGTGACCCACAGTTTGAAAACTACTGGTATATAATATAATGAGATCTCATTTCCTCTAACTGCATGCGTCCTTGCCAGAGGTCTCCTTGCCACTCAAGCTGAGATCGGGGACCACTTATTCCCTTTTTTTTTTTTTTTTTTTTTGCTAATGGGCCCATTTCATTCATCCCATTAGACGTATAAATATCCACAGTGAGGCTCAGCAGAGCAAGAGACTTTGCACATTATTGCTTCAATCCTTTCTGAATTCCTCTTTTGTTCCTTGCATGAAAAATGTTTCTGTATTGTATGTGGTTCCTTCCCTCCTCCCCCTTCCCCCCCCCCCGACTTTTATTAGGTCATCCAGTCCTTTTGCATGTAGCCACCTGAGTGACTGGACCACAGGTTTCCATGTGCTTTTCCCCTTTTCTCTTAAAGCTGCACGCTGGCCTGCATTCAAAAAAGTTATCAGATCATCATGGTGCTAAGCTGTTTTTACACACCCTCTCACACACACAACTCCAGCAAAGAGACATCCTGGGTCAGAGTCTTTGATTCAGGATGTTAATGTCATCTTATCGTCATCAAAGCAGGGGACACAGAGCTGCAGCTCTGCTGCTAAGTAGTACCTGTAGAAGTTTGGGAGGGCTAATCCCCCACCCTGTCTGGGTAATTACAGTGCCTGCATTTTAATCCGGTGATTGCGTGTGGCCCATATGAAGGGCAGAGCGGCTCCATTGAATTGACAAAAGCAGCTTGTGGGGATTTTGATGGGGCTGCTGTGGCAGAGACTATTATACTTTGGTAATATTGCTGTTTTGATTACCCATCCATCTAGTCCTTTCCGCATGCGTTTCAGCAGCTTATCATAATGTAAATTCAAACTGGTTTGACAGGAATTAGCAAGCTGTATATCAAGGTATTTCATCTGGCTGGCGACCTTTTCTTTGGGGCTCTCCAGTGATTTCGGCAGTGGGGTTTTGCTGAGACGTACAGTAAGAGCTCACTTTTATGGTAATTTACTGTCAGACCCCAGAGTCCTTTAAACTTCTGTTTTCTGGAAAAGGTTTGCAAGAGCTCTTCCCAAGACCTTGCCATATAAGCCAACGGGTCGTTCTAGTATAACAAGGCTTTGTCCCTTACAAGCCCTCTCTGTTTCCCTTTAATCAGCACATGTTGCCTGAATCTTGCTGCAAGTGGCTTGATAACCAAGGCAAACAGGAGTGTGGGCACCCTGTCTCCAGCCATGTGCCAGCTGAAACTGTGCCCATAGATTCTAGCTGCTCCTGGTGACGTGTAGTCAGGATCGTGATCTAGGATTTTCACTGAGCTAACGCATTTGGCACCAAACCTCGTTGCTCCTAGGGCTGCAAAAGGAGAGTCCCATCTCCTTCTCCTTGTTTTATTGTTACCCTGCATTTTGGTTCAGCCAACTATAGGTTGGAGGTCTGCCACCAATTCTGAATTTGGATCCAGGTTTGGATTACAAACTTACCCCAAATCCAGGGGTGTCTGTATGCAGGGGTTTGCTTTGAGCCCATCTGAGGTTTGCTCTTAAGAATCCTCTACCGACGCTGCCTGGTGTTGGGTGGGATCTGGCCATGGGGAACCATTCTATTTGGGGGTGTTGCTTTGTTATTAGTAGCAACTCTGGGCTCCGGCGAGATTCCCTAGAAGGTAACCATGTGCTGCGGGAATGAATGTGCATAAGGCTGGCTCACACCCTTTCTATTGGTGATGGAGGAGATGAGCTATCAGGCCTTAAATGAGCTGACAGTCGGTCAGAGTTGGACTCCTGTGTCAGACGCAGAAATCACAGATGGGGAGTTCAGGGGCTGTGTTGCTCTTGTTATCCAGCTCAATCCAATGGCTCACCTCCATGCTATTCCTGTTAAATGATCTCACTGCTGTGGCTAGAAAGAGAGGGTATGTCTGACTGGGAGAATAAGACAAAGATAGAAACTTTTCTGCTCACACTTTGGAGACTTGTTTCTGGGTATGTCTACACTGCAACTAGACACCTGCAGCTGACCTGCACCAGCTGACTCAGGCTTGTGGGGCTTTGGCTAAGGGGCTGTTTAACTGTGGTGTAGACATTTGGGCTCAGGCTGCAGCCAGAGCTCTAGGACCCTACGAGGTTTGAGGGTCCTAGAGCCTGGACTGCAGCCAGTGGAGCACGGCCCAGCCGTGGGTGTCTAGTTGCAGAGTAGACATACCCAGAAACAAGCCTCCAAAGTGTGAGCAGAAAAGATTCTATCTCTGTCTCATTCTCCCAGTCAGAACTCAGGTGGCACCTGGGAGCTAGGCCATCAGAAATGTCTATACATTTGCAATAACCTGCCAGCCACTCATGGAGTATGTGGGAAGCAGAAATCACGTGGTGGGAGAGGTTAGTCTAGACCCTCCTCTGAGCATTTACAGGAAACACAAATCCTGCTGAGAAGTCAGAGCTTTAGCCTGGGCAGGGCCATGACATTGGGCGTAGAGGCCTACTGGAGATGTGGGATCAGGGCAGTTTGGCTTTGGGGGTGGCATAGAACCACTGTGAGCATGTGGGGATGCAGCATGGCACTAGGATGCTTTGAACACAGGAATTGCCAGACTGGATCAGAGCCAAGGCCCAGTATCCTATCTCTGACGGCAACCAGTACCAGATGCTTCAGAGGAAGGTGTAAGTAGGCACATGTGGGATAAAATCTCTTCTCCCGCACCCTCCCCCCCATGTCCGCTCTCACCCTGATCTCTAACAGCTGGAGATTCGTTGGGGCTTCAGCCAGGTTTAATAGCCTTTCCTAAATGTATGTTAGCACTGCCTGTGATAACTGGATATTCTTGAGCATGTTGGGGTATAGCATCAGGGAGATGGCTTCCGTGGAGGCGGGGGGGAGGTCATGCTATCGAAACCATGTAGGGATGTGGTAGTGGTTTTGGGGGTCCAGGAATGTGGCATGGGAGCGCTGTGAGGATTTGAGGAGAAGTCTTGGGGTAACAGCACTGGAACACTTGGGGCTGTTGGCGGCACAGCCCCATGGGAGGTGAAATGGCAGGGCAGTGACCTAGGGCTGTCAGGGACATGACAACGGAAAGGTGAGAGTGCAGCATGAAAGCTGTTCGGGGATGCTGGAGCATAGTATGGGTGAGGCTTGAGGAGGTTTGAGTGGGTTGTGGTCATAGCAGAGATGCAGTTTGAGAGTATGAGGGAAGCAGTAGAGGGAAGCTGTTTGGGGAAGCAGTTTAGGGGTATTGGGAGAGGCCTGGGGAGCTGTTGGGGTGAGGGGAGAGAAGTTGTGGTGGGCTTGGGGGAGTGGGGAAGGAGTTGGCAGGTTGGGGCACTGTATGAGCTCTTTGGAATGCAGGTTGAGAGTGGATAAGGGTTATGGGAGTAGGTAGGCTATTGAGGCTTGGCTCGGCTCCAATCTCACTTCATGCTGGTGTAGATCAGGATTAACCCAATTGAACTCACACAGGTTTTACCCTGGTGGAAGTCTAGTGAAGGAGATCTGAATCAGGCCCTTTAGTTTTAATTCTATACAAACTCTATGCTTTAAGAAAGAAATCCCACGTAAAGGAGAAGCTCAGCTTTTCCATCCCACAAAAATAAACAGCCAAGCTCTGGCTCCAGGATTCCCAGGTGGACTGAGCCAGCCCTGTCCCACTGGAGCAGAGAGCACACTGGCTGTCCCAGTGAGAGACAGTACCAGAGCTGGGCCTCCTTGACCCTTAGCACCGGCACAGAGCAACCCACTTTGTCTTTTTCTTGAAATTCTGCTGTGCAGCCCTACCTCTTTTCTTCCCAGGGTGTTTGCGGGAGCAGCAGTGCCAAGGGAAAGGCAGCAAAAAGAAAGAGAATGAAAAAGGCAGCATTTCTGAGTCCTTAGCTGAATTAGCAAGACAAACCTTGTGGGAAGGAGCAGTAATCGGGCAACGTGCAGCTCTCATTCGGGAATGTTTGCAGCTGATCACACCACAGCTGGAGTGCTAGAGTGAGTGAACGCTGGGCTCTCTTGACACAAATGGGAAGTAGGGTTTTGCTGCAGCTAGAGGGCTGTGCTGATGCACATCTCCAATGCTGTGTCTGGCTATGCTGATGCACATTTCCAGTGCTGTCTCTGGCTGCGCTGAGGCGCGGTCCCCAGTGCTATACCTGGTGCTGTCACTGACCACCTAAGGCTTCCAAGCAAAGCAGCTAAAGGATCCACCCTGAAAGGAGGAGGCTGGAATCATTCCAGATGAAGGGCTGTTCCTAGCCAGCATCATGCCTGGATCAGGTTTACTTCAGCTACCTTCTCTCCAACTTAGTGGCTGAGACACTCTTCATCACTCAGGTAAGGAGCATCCCTGGACTTTTCTTATTCAGGGTACTGTCCTGCTTTGATCAGACAATAGCAGCCAGGCAGGATTAACAGATAGTTGTTTCTGGGAGGGGCAGTGGCTGGTTAGGATTTAGCCAAAGATTTTGACCCCCAGTATTTCACAGATATTGCAGAGCCACTTCAGGTGGGTCTGAAAATCTGAGGTGGCCACAAAGAGAAGGGCTCTGTGGACTTTCCCTTACAACTCAGCCCTCTGCTAAAGTTTGGGGATCAGTAATTAGACAGTGTGGCTAAAGAGAACGAATAGTCAAACTATGCATGATAGATGCTAGTCATGTCGCTCAAGGCATCACTGGAAGATGCTGAGGTGCCTGGAAGATGTATAAAAAGCTAAATAGAATAGAAGAGGCAATTAGTCAGTTTGGTTAATGGTGCCAATAACAATACCTTCTACTTGTGTGCATGTAACCCCCTTTTCAATCCAGGTTTGCAAAATCCTATTCGCTCTGGGGCAGTGTCTGTGGGAAAGGAGCTGTGTGTTTGCAGTTTCAAAGGGCTAGTGTGGAAGGAAAGTGCCTTTGGTATCTGACCAGTACCTGGCTTGTAATTCATTCTCCTAGGCTGCTCCAGGTTTTATAGAAGCCCCTGCTATTCTACACAGCCCCCCTTTACAAAGCTGCTTGCTTAGCTTCCGAAAACTAGATTCCCTCTGAATGTGCGTAGCATCTGCCACCAGAAACTTCTCCCCCAAAGGAACCTGAAGGGAAAGTGATGATGCTATCTAAATAATACAGATAATAAGTGCAGGCAGGTGTGAGGCTGGCTGAGACTCTCACAGGAAAATCCACTTTGTCTCAAGAGGATAATAGATGGCTACTTCCCAACTCAGCAGCAGGAGGCATTAGCCCATCAAAAAGGGTGTTGATATATTTATCTAGCAAAAGTTCCCAGTGTAATGGAAATAGTTGGCAAATTGCAGCATTTGGAAGCTAAACGCTCTTCATTCTGATTCCCTGCCTCTCCGCCAGAGGCAGGGAGTAAACAGGCTACTGGAGAGCAAGTACGTTGCTGCAGCACCCGTTTGGGATCCTCATTCTGTTCAGCACAGGTCCCTGCTTTGGCCGATAGGAGAGCTCTCTGTGGGGCTGTGTGTGTAAGAGTGTCTTCATGTAAGCACTACAGTGGTGCAGCCACACCAATGCAGCGTTTTAAGTGTAGACCTGCGCTTACTTTGCTATTTTTCTAACCCCAAGTGACAGCTTCTTTTATGGCTTTTGCATGGGACTAGCAAACAGAAGATACGGATTCAAGTTCCATCTTTGCCACTGACTTACTATGTGATCTTGGGCAAGTCATGAAAAGGTCTCCATGCATCAGTTTCCCCATCTGTAAAATGGGATAATACTGACTCACCTCATAAGGGGGAGGAAGAGTGTGTGAGGATTTTTATTTATTATGTATTGAGGGAGAGGCAGAGAGACCCTGAGCCAGTACAGTATATGCATAACATTAAGGAAGTGGTCCCCAAACTTTTTCACTTGTGCCCCCACTTACCTGGTCTGTGCCTCCCAGGGAGCTTCAGTGGGGAGCAAGAATCAGGAGCGGAGCCATGGCCAGGAACAGGGCCGCGGTGAGGGCCGGGACCAGAGCTGCAGCTGGGGCTGTGACCAGGAATGGGGCCATTGGCCACAGAGCTGGGGGCAGAGTGGGTTTGGGTGGTGCTCCCTCCTTGCCCCCCAGGGGCTGGGCCAGGGCCTGCCATGCCCCCCAAATGTTCCTCCATGCCCTCTTAGGGGGGTGTACCCCACAGTTTGGGGACCACTGCATTAAGCACATTAGTAGTATCCATTGATTTATATGGGGCTACTTACATGCTGGGGTTATGCACCTGTTTAAGTGCTTTGCTGGATTCAGGCCCAAGCATCCAAAAGATACTAGATGCTTTACAGAAGTCTGAGACCCAGTCTCCCTGTGCCAAAGCACTTCGGGCATCAGGAGGGGGACAAAGGCATTTCTCCCCAGTTGTTCCTTCAGGGAGTTTGCACCCCCTCCCCCCACCCAAGTCTAGGGGGCTGCACCACAAACCCTGCTTACTCCCCAGGATCTTCACAGATCCCAGAGGATGTTGGTACAGGGGAGCTTAGAGAAGTCTGAAGGGGGGGGGTTGTGCCTCTGCAGCAGTTCTTTGGTAGTTTTGGCTCCAACTGAGCTACACTACTAGGGCTTCGCCTGGAACTCCCCTTAAAGGGGAATCCCATCATGGGGTGGGATGTTACCTTGGAGCCCTGAGCTCTGCTGGGCTGGGAGGGGGAGGATGCATTTCCCCACCTCCTTGTATGCACCCCTCAACTGTGGAGTGCCCTCTAGTGACCAGAGGAACAGGATGCTGTCATGGAGACAGCTGGGCCCCTTCTACTTGGGAGGGCAAGAGCCAGGCACGGAGGTTCCATCCAGACACAGCTCAAGGGAGCATGATCAAGCCCTTAATTGACTGACGATCATGAATAAGGCAGCAATTCTTCCACAGAGGTCGCGGAAGTCACAGAATCTGTAACTTCTGCAGCAGCTGGTGCAGCTGACTTCAGGGCCACCCCAGCAGCTGGCCTCAGGACCTGCTGCTTGGGGGCTCCGCAGCCGTCCGCACCGGCCGCTGCTGGAGTGACCTGGGCCAGCTGCTCTGGTGGTCCCTGGGGCCAGCCGCACCGGCTGCTGCTTGGGAGGCCCAGGGCCAGGTGGCTTCAGGGAACATCTGAGCAGCCGTCCTGGGAGCCTCCACTCAGGAGCCAGCTGCACCAGCCACTGCTTGGGTGGCTGGCTCCAGGGACCGTGCAAGCAGCAGTCCTGGGGCGGCCCGGGGGAGCATCCGAGCAGTGGTCCTGGGGGCTGCCATGGGGCTAGCCGCACCGACCACTGCTCAGGTGGCCCTGGGCGGCTGGCTTCAGTGACTGCTGGAAGAACAGCTGATGTGGCTGGCTCTGGGGAGTGCCCGAGCAGCAGCGGTCCCTAGGCAGCTGGAGCAGCAGTCCCACGACACCCGGAGGCCATCTGGAGAGCAGCCCTCGGGAGCAGCGGGGCCTCAGAATTAGAGATTTAGTCAGGGGTCTTTTTGATAAAAGTCACGGACAGATCATGTGCTGTGAATTTTTATTTATTGCCCGTGACCTGTCTGTGGCTTTCACCAAAAATATGCATGACTAAATCATAGCCTTATTCATGAAGCACTAGGTACCTTTAGACTTGTGAGTGCTCAGTAGGATAGATACCCCACTGAAGACAGAGAAGTGTGCTTATGTAGCTCCTCCTTAGTATCATCTGTGAACATCATTAACCTCCCCATTCCAGATCACTAATAAAGATGCTGAATCAGATACTAGCCCTACAGTCCATTTCCACCTTGCTGTTTATCTTCACCCTTGGCAGGTTCTCAGTCCATGTGGCTGCATCAGACCCAAGCCAGGCTGAACTGGTTTTTCAGGTCAGATTATATGGCACAAAGTATAAAATTTCAATGATTGCTTATTTTTAAAGCACCAAAAAGTGTGTAGCACTTCATGAAACATGTACAGGCCCAGCCCCTGCCTCCAAGACCTGCCGATCTAAATCTAGATGGGACATGACAAGGAGGGAAGAGAAACAAACCAACTGGCGGGGTAAATTCTAGCTCCAGTAGACCTAACCATGCTAGCTCAATCAGACCTAGTGTGTGTACATCTCCTTGGGTGGAAATTACCCCCCGCCCATCTCAGAGGCGTTCAGACCTCAAAAGGAGAAGGGAAGGACAAAGACATTGACAACACTGTTCAGCAAGGCACGGTACAGCTTGATGGCTCCCTTAAAAAATCCTTACATACCATCATCTGCCTCCTCACCATCACACCGGCTCTCCCCTGACACACAGCTCCATCGCCGAGTACAATCCCTGCAGCTGCCAGCAAATGCAGGAGGTGAGGGAAAGAGAGGGAGCGCCTTTGGGTGGGATCTTTTTGCCTAGAGTGACCTGTGCCTGGGGCTGGAAATGAACAGGGTAGAGGAAGGGCTTGGGGGAATATTGAATCCCTTTTCCCCTCCCTGGCTGCAGTTGCTCCTGACTTCAGACTGCGTTTGGGAGAATCAGTGCTAAAAGTCTGGGGCGGGGTGTCTATCATCTGGGAATCGTGGCTTTGGTAAGACAGTGCCTCAAGTGTGCCCCCCAGCAACTGAGCTTGGTTTTTAATTTGAATTTACTTCTCTTTTGTTGCTGGGTCCATGACCCCTATGCAGTATTCCCCCCCCCCCCAACACACACACTTTAAGCACTGGGAGGAATGCTGGGCTTTACACAGTCACTCCAGCACTGTGGTTTCTCTGAACAGAGCTGAGTGCCGGTCCAAGCCCAGACACACTGGAGGAGATTTTCAAAGGGGCATTGGATGCACAACGGCTGTCGATGTTCAAGGAGATCTGATGGGCCTTCTGTGACTTTGAAAATCTCCCCCATCATCTTATCTTTAAACAATTCATTGGCCGTGCATTGGGTTTTTATAGACTGGCTCATGTGGCCTTTCTACTAAGGTTAGACGTTCTCTGGGTAGGGCTTTCTTCTCCCTCCCAGCCATATGGCAAGAGTCTTTGTGACTATAAGTCGTAAGATGCTACATTGTTGAAGTTCTCCTACTTCCCTCTTCCCATGGGCGTTGCAAGGAGAGGAAGAGTAGTTTAAAAGCCTGAAGCAGATGTTATTTCTCCTGTCATTCTTGAAAACATAATAAGTTCCTTCACTCCAGCAGCTCCCTCCAATTTGGAGGCAAACTTTCTTAAAGACAGAGGGCAAATCTCCGTCTGACGAGTCCAGGTGGAAACATCAGACACTAAAAACAAGGCTAAAAAAATCTC
This sequence comes from Lepidochelys kempii, assembly GCF_965140285.1. Classification (NCBI taxonomy): domain Eukaryota; kingdom Metazoa; phylum Chordata; order Testudines; family Cheloniidae; genus Lepidochelys; species Lepidochelys kempii. Next base: position 90,761,207 of record NC_136385.1, on the reverse strand, counting down.
AGATTGTAGCTATTAAGCTGGGTAATGAGACAGGCCTCACACTTTGTATCAGACAGGGAATTCTTTACCTGAACTTGAATGGAATAATTCATTTCTTCACTATACCAGCTTATTGCATCTTTGAGAAATACATCTGAGTTTGAAAAACTGAAATAGGAAAGTGCAGCATTCAAAATACAGCTTAGTTTTTTAAAGTGATAGCAGATACTTAGCACTAGAAGTAAAACCTAGCGAGTAAGGGCTTTAAATACATTAGCAGTAGCACCCACGAACCCACATCAGGATCAGGGCCCCATTGCACTGAGTACAGAAGGCAAAGACAGTAATAGTCTCTGCCCTGAAGATCTTACCATCTAATTTGAAACAAGACAGGATCATGAGTATAACAAACACTAGGAAGGCAGAAATACCTGCAATGCCTGACAGCCCCACCTTTATGAAGTTGTGACAGGTTCCCCCCAGGGTGCCACCTGGAACTGAGGTACCATTAAACCCTCTGACCTACCAGCCTGGGCTCTCTTTCACACTGTACTGCTGTGACAAGCTGCAAAGCCCTCCAGCCTGCACTTTCACCAGCATTCACACAGGTAGGGACACACCCAGCTGTAGTTACATGAATTATAGAATCATAGAATAACAGAGTTGGAAGGGACCTCTGGAGGCCATCTAATCCAAACCCCTGCCCAGAGCAGGACCAATCCCAACTAAATCATCCCAGCCAGGGCTTTGTCAAGCCTGACCTTAAAAACTTCTAAGGAAGGGGATTTCCTAGGTAACACATTCCAGTGTTTCACCACCCTCCTAGTGAAAAAGTTTTTCCTAATATCCAACCTAAACCTCCCCCACTGCAACTTGAGACCATTACTCCTTGTCCTGTCATCTGATATCACTGAGAATAGTCTAGATCCATCCTCTTTGGATCTACCTTTCAGGTAGTTAAAAGCAGCTATCAAATCCCCCCTCATTCTTTTCTTCCGTAGACTAAACAATCCCAGTTCCCTCAGCCTCTCCTCATAACTCATGTGTTCCAGTCCCCTAATCATTTTTGTTGCCCTTCGCTGGACTCTCTCCAATTTCTCCACATCCTTCTTGTAGTGTGGGGCCCAAAACTGGACACAGTACTCCAGATGAGGCCTCACCAATGTCGAATAGAGGGGAACGATCACGTCCCTCAATCTGCTTGCCAAGCCTCTACTTATACACCCCAAAATGCCATTGGCCTTCTTGGCAACAAGGGAACACTGTTGACTCATATCCAGCTTCTCGTCCACTGTCACCCCTAGGTCCTTCTCTGCAGAACTGCTAACTAGCCATTCGGTCTCTAATCTGTAGCGGTGCATTGGATTCTTCCGTCCTAAGTGCAGGACTCTGCACTTGTCCTTGTTGAACCTCATCAGATTTCTTTTGGCCCAATCCTCCAATTTGTCTAGGTCCCTCGGTATCCTATCCCTACCCTCCAGCATATCTACCACTCCTCCCAGTTTAGTGTCATCCGCAAACTGGCTGAGGGTGCAATCCACACCATCCTCCAGATCATTAATGAAGATATTGAACAAAACTGGCCCCAGGATCGACCCTTGGGGCACTCCGCTAGATACCGGCTGCCAACTAGACATGGAGCCATTGATCACTACCCGTTGAGCCCGACAATCTAGCCAACTTTCTATCCACCTTTGGCTCTCTAACCACCAGCTTCCCAGCCTAGGACCTCAGAGCAATACCATCCTGCCCTGGTCAAATCTGGCCAGTATACAGGTTTAATACCTAGTCTGCCTCTCCCTCAATGTGCAGAGAACAATGCACATTTGTGGTAACCAAGCAGAGATTTTCCCCAAACACTCCAGTCAAAGCTCACTGGTTTAGATTAAAACAAAAACAATTTTATTAACTACAAAAGATAGATTTTAAGTGATAGCAAACAGATCAATGCAGATTACCTAGCAAATAAAGAAAAAATGCAAACTAAACTTAATATACTAAATAAACTGGGTATGAATAACAAATTCTGACCCTAACTGATGGTACAGGGAGACTTGTAGATTCTTCAGGCAGAAGCGGCTCTTGCTTTGCAGCTTGGATTCCCCAGGTGTTTCATACACAGGCTAGAAATCCCATGAGCCTGGGTCCAGCACTTCCCCCAGTTCAGTCTTTGTTCCTCAGGTGTTTCCAGGAGTCTTCTTTTGTTGGGAGTGAAGAGCCACAGATGATGTCATTCCCTGCCTTGTATAGCTTTAGCATAGGGCGGGAACCCTTTCTTTCAAAACCTGGTTCCCAGATGGGTATGTGGAAAAATACTGACATCCCAAGATGGAGTCCAGAAACATGTGGCCTGGTCACACGTCTTTGTAGAGTCTTAGAAGCCATTACTTAGTGTTTGTCTGGAGTGTTCTCAGGAAGGACCACCAGGTGGGAGATAAGCTTCTCCTAAGGCCTGTCGTTTTCCCTAATCATAGAATATCAGGGTTGGAAGGGACCTCAGGAGGTCATCTAGTCCAACCCCCTGCTCAAAGCAGGACCAATCCCCAACTAAATCATCCCAGCCAGGGCTTTATCAAGCCTGACCTTAAAAACCTCAAAGGAAGGAGATTCTACCATTTCCCTAGGTAACACATTCCAGTTCTTTACCACCCTCCTAGTGAAAAAAAGTTTTTCCTAATATCCAATCTAAACCTCCTCCACTGCAGCTTGAGACCATTACTCCTTGTTCTGTCATCTGCTACCACTGAGAACAGTCTAGATCCATCCTCTTTGGAACCCCCTTCAGGTAGTTGAAAGCAGCAGTACTCCAGATGAGGCCTCACCAATGTCGAATAGAGGGAAATGATCACATCCCTCGGTCTGCTGGCAATGCCCCTACTTATACAGTCTAAATGCCGTTAGCCGTCTTGGCAACAAGGGCATGCTGTTGACTCATATCCAGCTTCTCGTCCACCGTAACCCCTAGGTCCTTTTCTGCAGAACTGCTGCCTAGCCATTTGGTCCCTAGTCTGTAGCAATGCATGGAATTCTTCCGTCCTAAGTGCAGGACTCTGCACTTGTCTTTGTTGAACCTCATCAGATTTCTTTTGGCCCAATTCTCTAATTTGTCTAGGTCCCTCTGTATCCCATCCCTACCTTCCAGCATATCTACCACTCTTCCCAATTTAGTGTCCTCTGAAAAGTTGCTGATGGTGAAGTCCACACCATCCTCCAGATCATTAATGAAGATAGTGAACGAAACCGGCCCCAGGACTGACCCTTGGGGCATTCCGCTTGATACGGGCTGCCAACTAGACATGGAGCCATTGATCACTACCCGTTAAGCCCGATGATCTAGCCAGCTTTCTATCCACCTTATAGTCCATTCATCCAGCCCATACTTCTTTAACTTGCTGGCAAGAATACTGTGGGAGACTGTATCAAAAGCTTTGTCTCATTGCCCTGAATAGGCTCTTCCCAACCAGCCATCTAGACTGAAATCATCTTGTTTAGTGGGGGTTACCCAGGTGTAACTACATTTGAAGTACAGATACATAGTCAGTATTTATAACTTCAGATACAAAAATGATATATATACAAATAGGATAATTATATTCAGCAAATCATAACTTTTCCAATGACACCTCACATGACTTATTTTTTACAAAATGCATCATAATTATGCCACAACCATATTATAATATTACTATGACGAATATGGGGTACAGTGTCACAGAAGCCATCAATGGTTGGTAGAAATAGATCCTGAGGAGGGAATCTGCAGCGGGTTGCTTTGCAGGTCAGCTCAGGGCGTTCCAGGCATCGGGGGCAGTGTGGAAGAAGGCACAGAGATGTTTGGGAGAGAAGTAGACCAGTGGGTTGGTGAGGCTGGTGTCTAGCCGAAGAGAGAAGAGTGGATAAGGAAGGTGGGGCAGAGTGGTAAAGGTCCTGGAAGGTGAGGATTTGGACTGGAATTGATGTGATGGAAAACAGGGAGCCAGTGGATGAATCCAAAGAGGGAGGTTGCCATAAGGCAGGAAGACTATCTTGGCAGAGATCTTGGCACTCCTAAAGCTCTCCATGAGACCAAATGCATATTGTTGTACAGCAGACATGAACAACTGCAGAAAAGCATGGTGGAGAATTCAGAAACATAACCACTAGCACATGAAATCCGCCATAGGCACATTATAGTGCACAAGTCTGTGCATGTTCAAGCAGCAGCTGATCTCTCTTGTCTCATCCTTAGCATCCAAAGCCTGACAGAACTCCAAGAAAGGCAGAGCTAGTTTTATGGAATGACAAAAATCTGATCGCATTATACTGCTAACCCCAGCCTTGTCCCCTGGGTGGGGAATAGTGGGTGAGGGAGGGAGAGTGCCATCTCATTGTTGGAAAGCATTCATAGCCACTGGATCCCATAAGTCTGTTAAGTTTGGTTCCCAGAAGCTGTACACGCTTGAAATTTCAAGCAGCTTTTCTTGGGGACTAGATGACACTCTCTCTTTCACCTTCTCTACTGGTGTTTGCCAGCCAGCCAGCCAGCCTATATATGGCAACTCTGTCATGATTTTCTTGGTGAGATTCAGAAGTGAGCATGGGGAACTCAAAAGCATGCAGTCTGCACTCCTGTTACTCTGTTTCTGTGCTGTGAAGCCTGAGGATGGCTGCAAGTTGCTGTAGAAGTTACAGTTCCCTTTTTCATGGCCCAGACACTCTGGTCTGGCACTTTATTGCTGAGATGGACTGTCAGAGTCCTGACAGCTAGCACCATGTCAGATACACAAGTGTCTCCCAAACTTCTCTCATGGGTTAATTCCTCAAAGGGCTTGAGAATTTGAATGACAGCCTCCGGCAGACTCTACTGTGCTGAAGTCAATGTCTTGACCTTCACCTCCTCTGAGCAGAGCATTAGCAGCAGCCAGTTGTTCCGCTCCAAATTAAAAAAAAAAAAATCAGTTGCACCTGACATGATTTGCTCTTTATAACCCCCACCCCCACCCCTCCGCCAATGTTGCTTACTGCTCACATTGCCCTCTAGGGAGTCGAGACTTTTCTTTCTACTCCTGGTTCCATTATTTGATTAGGGATTGAAGGCAGAGTTATGGGGAGTGAGGCTGCTCTAGTGTAAATCCAGTGTAGCTGCACGAAAGTCAATGGAATTACACTAGTATCACAATCTGAACCATTAAAGCTCTTGACCAGGCCCTCATCATTTGCTGCCTTCATTTCTAGAACCTCTTGCTCTCCAGCCTCCCTGACACCCTCTCGCAGACCTTGGCTCCATTCAGGGTGCTGCTCCTAAGGTCATCTTCTTGGCCCTTGCCCTCTGCTGGCTCTGCTTTCTCCACCACATCATATTCAAGCTTCTTGTCCTCCCCTGTAAGGCCCTGCACAGCTCTGCTTGTCCCTACTTACCTGCATTTGTACCTTGGTGTGCTGCCTTCCCCATCCACTCCGCTCCACCAGTGAAACCAGCTTCCATTGTCCATTTGGCCACTTCTCCCACAAGCACCATTGTGCCTCCTTCCATGTCTCCTCACTGTGCATAGGACACCCTCCCTGAACTGATCCAGAAGGCCACTACTCTCTCCTCCTCAAGCCCCACTCCTACCACCATATCCCCACAGGAAATCACCAGTGGATAATGGCGGGTGTAGAATGTCTTGGTGCCCAGTTTATTTATTTATGTCTTTTTTATAAATTAAGAGACCACACTGACTGGAAACATGCTAATATGCACCTATAGCCTGTGTACCCATATGTTCCTCTTCCATTGGTACCCTCGTCCTCCCTTGCCCTTCTTTTTGATTGGTTGATACACTAAATTGTTGTCGCTGTTGCATTTTGCCTGAAACTAAACCAGGAGTGGGCAAACTATAGCCCAGGGTCTGCATCCGGCCCTCCAGACATTTTAATCCGGCCCTCAAGCTCACACTGGGGAGTGGGGTCCGGGGCTTGCCCTGCTCCGGTGCTCCAGCTGGGGAGCAGGGTCAGGGACTTGCCCCACTCCGTGTAGCTCCTGGAAGCAGGGGCATGTCCCTCCTCTGGCTCCTACACATAGAGGCAGCCAGGGGGCTCCTCACACTGCACCTGCTCCAAGAGCTGCCCCTGCAGCTCCCATTGGCCAGGAAACACGGCCAATGGAAGTTGTGGGGTGGTGCCTGAGGACAGGGCAGCACGCAAAACCCCCTGGCTGCCTCTATGCATAGGAGCCAGAGAGCGGACATGCCACTGCTTCTGGGAGCCGCTTGAGGTAAGCGCTGCCCAGAGCCTGCACCCCTGATCTCCCATCCCCCAACCCTCTGCTCCCGCCCTCTGAACCCCTCAGTCTCAGCCCAGAGCACCCTCCTGCACCCCCAACCCCTCATCCCCAGCCCCACCCCAAAGCCCGCACCCCCAGCCAGAGCCCCCCCCGCACCCCTGCCCCAGTCCGAAGTCCCCTTCTGCACCCTGAACTTCTCATTTCCGGCCCCACCCCAGAGCCCACACCCCCAGACAGAGCCCTCATCCCCTCCCGCACCCCAATCCCCAATTTTGTGAGCATTCATGGCCCGCCATATGTGGCTACTGTAATTTATAATAACTAGTGTGAACAAGACCAGAATCCATGTAATTGCTGGATTCACACTCCACTTTTTCTGAGGATCAGTCCCACTTTTGTCTTTCTCCAATCTTCTAGGATCTTTTCAGTTTGTACCTTCCTAGTTGGAGGTGGCAATTGTAAGTGTAGCCGAATCATTGGCTAATTGCCATACGAGCCTGCAGTGCATGGCACTCAGATGTGTTGATTTGTAAATAGAATGGACACATACTGCAAAAATAAAGGTAAATTCAAGTGGGTCCATCCCAGAGGTAGATGAAAGGATCCCTGTATGTAGTCTGTATATCAGTTTGTTACATTTGTAAAATGCTTTGTGATCCTTCTAGATGAAAAGCCCTAAAGAAATGTCAGATCATTATGACAAGAAACAACAACAAGATTGAGCACTGGGAACTGTCATTGTTAACAAGGAAGGCAGCCAGCGAGGAAGCACTCATAGTAGCTAGGATGGATTTCCAGTATCCACTGATACCACTGGATCAAGTCGAGAGAGCTAGGAGTCAGAGGTCCCTCTCATTGATTCTCAGCCTTTCCAGACTACCGCTTTCAAGAGTGTGACTTGTCTTGCACACCCCAACTTTCACCTCTGTTAAAAACTATTTGCTTACATCATCAGATCTAAAACTACAAAAGGGTTACAGCACACTAGTACTGAAACACTGCTTACTCTCATTTTGACCATATAATTATAAAATAAATCAGTTGGAATATAAATGTTGTACTGAAATTTCAGTGTGATACTTGAGCCTGTTTTTCACTCGTGAGCCTTGTCTGAAGCCAAAGCCCTGGCTCAAGCATGTAACGTAGCTTCACGGGACCTGGGCAGTTCCCCTGCTTGCCACCCCCTAACGCCAACCCTCCACTTGCAATCCTCTAACCCCATCCCATGACCAATGTTCCCTCTAATTTTTTCCATCCGTGTGTGGAATGAATTTTGTTATGTGCAGCACCAATATAGAGGTAATGCTGAGATCTGGGAGCCATTGTGACTTCATCAGATAATGTGGGAAGTCATGAGAAAACTTCCACGTGAAGAAAGATTAGTACTACACCTCTACCCCGATATAACGCTGTCCTCGGGAGCCAAAAAATCTTATCGCGTTATAGGTGAAACCATGTTATATTGAACTTGCTTTGATCCACCGGCGCATGCAGCCCTGCCCCCCCGGAGCACTGCTTTACCGCATTACATCCAAATTCATGTTATATCTGGTCGCGTTATATCGGGGTAGAGGTGTATTTAGATTAGAGAGTGCATAGATAAGAAAGGATATAATAGAATTGCATAAAATAACGAATGGGATAGAGAAGGTAAATTGGGAGCTCCTGTTTTACCCTTTCTTAATACAAGAACAAGATGGCATTCAATAAAAACGAAAAGCAACACATCTAAAACTGATAAAAGGAAACATTTTAAAATAATGAACAATTGATTTGTGGAACTCATGGCCACTATATAAACAAGAGTTTATAAAAGCATTCATAAAAGGATTACATGTTTATATGAATAAAAATACCCATCACCTGAGCAAGCAGTGCTCTAGGGGGAGACCCTGCTGCTACCTATGGCAGGTGGGAGACAAATATAAACAATTACTTTCATTTCTGCAGCTCTCTCCCTCTGCCCTTCCCAGGATTCTAGTGCCCTCTCCTCCCTGTTCCTGTCCTCAGAGCAACTACTGACCAATCCTGCACCTCCCTTTCCCCCTCCCAACTGCAGCACCCTCCCCTTTGTCCCCTTCTCCATCCGAATCCATGATGAGTGGCTGATTGTAACTCGGCTCACTGCCTGGGCTAAGGCTAAACTAAGCACAGTAAACTGAGTGCAGTGCAGACCAGTGCCCTAAGCCTAAAGATCTAGCAAGGAGAAAAGGAAAGGACCTTTCTATAGCAGCCCCTTCTCTCACAGAGACAAGAAATACTCTCTCCCCACCTCCAGCATCAGAAAGACATCCCCAAAAGTGTGAGTAGGTGCCTCTTATAGGCCTGAGAAACAGTGTGTGTGAATGGCTATGTGGGTGTGTGGGGAAGTGAGTGTGAACAGATGTGTGGGAGAGAGAATAAGATACACCAAAATATACAGTCAGCAGAAAGGGAAAAAAGGAGGGAAGGAAGTATAAACACAAATGATACATAATAGCTTTATATTAATATTAGTGTAATGTATTTTTATTAATATTGGTTTATTGCTTTGGATTCTGATTAACTAAAGGTTTCATATCCCATTAGTTTCCTGAACCATCCAGTCCACATAACACCCACCCCCCTTCAAAAAACCCCAAACCCAACATAGTTAATGGAGGCGTAATAATAAAACTACTAATAATTTGCACCTCTTCCTTCTGAGGCCATCAGATAAGTTTATACATTTGAATTAATTCAGCCACACAATAACTATTTTGAAGCAAGTAATTATCAGCTCCTTTCTACAAATGGAGAAATTGTACTGATGCTATTATTTCTCTCATAGTAGCTTTATGACAAAGTAGTCTGGTCCCCAAGTGCACAGGGTAAGAGCACAGAGGTCAGGTAACTTTTTCTCAATGAAAGAAACAATGTATTTCTTTAAACGTATTAGCTATTTTTAAAAGTTATTTTACATTTCAGTTCAATTGTACTAAAGTAAGAAAAATGTCATTTTCTATTGTCTGGTTGTAGGAGCAGCAGCAGGTCTCAAAGCTGATAAATAATGTAAACTCCAAGATCAGATCAGATTTTAATATAAATTGCAATGTTTAATAATAAATTGTGTACAGTGCTGCCGAGGGAGCCCTCTCTCCCCACCACAGCCCTGGGGCTGGGAGAGAGGCATCTTTCCCCCCCATAGCCCTGCACACCCCAACCTCTCCCAAGCCCCCATCACCAACCCTCACCTCATCTCACCGCCCCCACCCATCTTACACATCCTCCACGCTCACCTGTGTGTGCGCCTACAGGGCTGGTGCACGGCCCTTGATGGCCCTCTGTGTGGCCATGCAGGTGTGCACCTTAGAGAGAACATAGCCCATGACCCCCCTGTGGGCCGCAACCACCAGGTTGAGAGACACTCATCTAGATGAGTTGAGTACCCTCTTGAAAACCTCTGAATACCCCAGGGATACATGTACCTCTGGCTGAGAACCACTCTCAACTATCCATGCCTGGTGCTCAATTGAGAATCAACTCTTTACCTTCTGATAAATGCACTGTCCTCTGTAGAGTGACTGAGACATCTAGTGGCCAGATAGAAAAGTAGCGGGTCCATGGATTTCATAGGAAAATCTATTTTTTGTATGCTGATGCTGCACATTGTATGCTGGGCGCTGCCTACCATTCAAAGAGGCTCCCGGCCCCAAGGAGCTCACATTCCAGGAGTACAGGCAACGTAGAAATGGTGGGGAAGAGCAGGAGACAACTGAAATGAGGGCCTCTTTTATATACATTGGTAAACCCACATGTAGCATGTTAACTTACCCAGCATGTTCCAAGCCCCCTTGTCTAAGCGCACCCTAACCCAATCCCTGCGAGAGCCCGTTTGCATTGGTACGTTTTAATGGAACTGTGAGGGAGGTGTGGGAATGTAAGGAATCCTGATGGAGCTTCCTCCCTGTGATGCTGCTTCTCAGGCAGCTGCCGGACTAGCGCCACTGAAGGGAATGGGGGGCTGATGTTCTGGCTCTCACCATCAGGAGCCATGCTTCAGCCTTAAGTAGTGTGACAAAGCTCTGTCCTTGCCTCCATGGGTCCCACGTTTCCTGGCGGATTTCGCTAGCCTCAGAGGCTCACTGTGACCTTCCACGTAACCCTTGTCTCTCTAGAGACAAGGGTCACAATCTACTGAGCCATTTTCATCATAAGCCAGCGAGGGAGGTGAGGAGAAGTTATCCTTCCTTGCACAGGGCCTCTCTGTTGTCTCCCAGTCTCAGTGATTAATCAGGGGGCAAAGGGGGGGGGAGCCTGGGCCCACCCTCTACTCCGGGCTCAAGCCCAGGGACCCTAATAGTATCAGCTATGGTAGCTGACATTTTAGAAACATGACGTGTACAATTCCCTGGGCTACTTCCACCACAGCAGCCCTCACTTCCTCAAGCTCCACTTCACCCTTACCTCAGGGCCTCCTTCCTTGTGCCTGATATGGTGTGTACTACTCAGTCTCTCCAACAGCACAACTTCCTCCCACAGCTCCTGACATGCACACCCACCTGACTGGCTGAGAGGCTTTTAACTAGTTTCAGCCAGCCCCTGATTGGCTTCAGGTGTCCCAATCAACCTAGCCTTCTCCCTGCCTTCTGGAAAGTTCTTAATTGGCCCCAGGTGTCTTAAATGACCTGGAGCAGCTGCCGTTTCACTTATCCTGGTACCAGGGATTTGTTTAGCCTGGAGCTAATATATCTATCTCCCACTACTTTTCTATAGCCATCTGGCCTTGCCCCGTTACAGTAGTTTGGAGGAAATGTTTCTGCAGAGAAATATTTATCTAAGTGAGAATGAAGATTTGATTTGCATCTGGAAATCAACCAATATGACTAGCGAATCCCTGAAAAGCAGCACACAGTATCCCAATTCTCAAAGCAATTTAGTGTCTGTCAGCTCTGGAAACCCATCACTGAGGCAGCTGACTCTACCCCTATTTGGAGGGCATAACCAACGCCATATTCACTCCTTTCCAGCTCTATCAAACAAGTTGCTTCACAGCTGTGCATTAGCTGCTCTTCATCACAGACACCCTGTATCATGCCCATTAGCCAGGTCCACAATCTGCGTCACCTTCTCCCCCTATATCCTGACGGTCACTAAATCCTTCCCATATAATAGCTCTAAAATCCCACTTGCTAGAACCCTTGTACACACCTGGCTCAGGGGTTGCTTGGATTCCACTTCCCTCTCCATGCGTCTCCCGCAGACCCCATCCCTTCCATATGCTGCTCTGACCAGTTTTCTCCTTTGCTGCTCTGATGACATCTCCTTCCACCTCATATTCCTTCCCTGGCTTCCTCTCCTTTTGCATCAAGTTCAAGCTTCTCGCTCTCTTCTTCAAGGCCGCACGTAATCTCACCACTGCCTACATCACTGCATTCACTTCTGCCTTCCCCTCCCCCACCAGACCCTACTCTGAGCCTATTGCTCTCACTTTAAGGTTCCTTTTGTCTCTTGCTCACACTTGACCTGGCTCCTTTTCTCATGCTGCCTCCTCCACTTGGGACAGCTTTCCACACACCCATGTGACTGAATGGCTGGTCTCTGCTCCTTCTGATCCCTCCTGTAAACCATTTCTTTTGCTCACCCTTCCAACCATCCCTGGTATTCTCTTCCCCTATTAGCTCCCAGAGGCAGGGATGTCTCCTCCTTGTGTGTCAGGCAGGAGCAGGGCCTCCTCTTATCTCTGGAAAGCATCAAGCACAATTATGATCATGTGTACGTACGGGCTGGAACTCCGTAAGTAACAATAATAACGTCTCCGTTGCCTTCTCTGTGCAGCCATTGCTGTCATGTCAAGTGCTGCACAACATGGTTTGATTTGGAGTCTGCCTATCATTCTGCCTGGAGGCCAAGGCAGGTGAGCCTATTTGTATGCGACTTTCACTGTAACTGGAGCAGGAGCTCCTCTCCCTGCAGCTGCTGTGCTGTGCTGTTTATCTCCTGGCTTCCCTGATTGCTCCTCTCTGGCTGCAGTGCCCGGTACTGCTCTCTGAATGTGCCAGCATGGCTCAGTTGGGAGCGCTCTTGCATGTCAGCCAGAAGGTCCCGTGGCTTAAAGTCTCACATCAGGATGTTCTAACCTCCTCTTGGGGGCATCTGGGGAGATGTAATCCAGACATAATCTAACAGTGAGGCAGGACTGAACGTTTACCTGACAGAACAACTAAATTGTGATTGATTATTGGAAAAGCTACTTATTTTACCATTAACCCAGCTTGTTACACCCAGCATCTGTGCCAAGTGTCAAATTAGAATCAAGGACTGTCCACAGAGAGGAGTATTCAGTGACTGTAACGATATTGCACTGGGGAAGATAAATGTGCCAGTCCAGTCTTGAGAGCTGGGGGCTTTGGAGCTGGGAGACATCAGTCACACTGTGAGCGAGACCCAGATTTATCCTGGGACTACCTAGACCAGAATCTGGCTCTGTTTGTTTTTCTCCTTAGCTCAGTTCATATCCATTGCCTCCAATGCAGCACTTGTTTTGATGATCTCTTGGCGTAAGGCACACTGATCAGTTTTGTGTTCTGCCACAGACTGGAGCAATGGGCAGGAGAGGCTGAGACTGGGGGTGCAGAGGCCTCACCCTCTGGAGTGACTATGAGTGTGCAGCTGTAGGGAGAGAGCAGCCACGTAATTATGGAGAGACAGCATCCATGGGTACCGAGGCGATATCCCAGCCTGACTGCAGGTACGGTCCGTCTCTGTCAATCTGATAGACTCTCTTCTCCAGATGCATCTCTGTGTCTGAGCTCTGTTTGTGTGTATGTATCTTCCCTAACCACCCAATGACACCTGCTGTTATCCACTCTCAGTATTATGCAGACTAATCCTGTGGGGTGAATAGTGCCACATTCCATCCAAGTGAGTTTATAATGAGGATGGAATGTGCCTTGCTCTCAGCCAATTTTGTCTGTTCACTGCTTCTTCGCTTTGATCTGCCAGTTTCATTCTTTCTCTCCAAAGTCTGATGATGGCCCCAATTGCATTAAACTCACTGAAGAACCCAAGGAAGTCCAGTCTGGTTTGGAGTTTACTGCATGATTTGCTGGTCTCTGTCTCTTCTGGAGTCAGGGTCGGGGGGGACGACTGTATGTCTTTGCCTGTGATTCCCTGCATCATCCACACATTCTCAGGAGCATGGCAGGTGCTGTGAAAACATATATGAAACACAGTCCCTGCCCCAAAGAACTTACTTTGTTCACTGCACACAAGCACGTGTACGCACACACACTCACATGCTATATTTGTGCAGTGCTGTGACCTTGGTGCCTTTAAGAAATTAGAATGATCTCTAACCCTTCAACAACTGTGTCTTTCTCCCCCCCCTTCCCTGCCCCAGCTGTCTCTGTGATATTAGAGGGCTGTTCAGAGGACATGCTAACCCTGTTGTATTAAAGCAGGAAGCATATTCCTTGCTTGCATTACAATGTAACTGAGCACAGCATCTATAGGGCTCCGACACAATATCCCTCAATGCTCCACTTTCACATAAAGCTACAGCTGCAGCCTAATAATGAGACTGTTCCTGTGGTTGCACTTCAGGGTAACTTTGCATATTTATGAGACCTGTGGTGGAAAGGTCTCGCTTCTCATTTCTCTCCTTATCCTGGAGCCCTTGTTATCCAGCTTTCTCCCTAGAGAGGGAGAAATGCAGTTTGCTGGGATTTTTCTGTAGCTGTTCCACAAAAGAGAGATTCCTGACCGTGATCCTCCCTGTGCAGAGTTGGCCATCTCCTTAATACAGCAATTCCCATACTCCTCCCTGCTGCAACCACAGTCTTATGGGATGGCTCAGGGCAGATGTACTTAGGTTTCCTCTGTTGGCCCTTTGATCCCCTACAATCAACACCGCAATATCCTTTTTTCTTCTCTTTATAACACCATCTCTGGGAGCCAAGCCTCTGGGGTGTTGAAGGGCAGCAAGGAAAAGAGTGTTGGGGGTCTTGTATCACAGAGAACATTATAATAGAGGGATCTCTGTAACACAGAGTTACAGAAATTAGCGAGGGAAAAGACCCTGGATGCCTCAAGTCCACCCGCTGTCAATGCAGGATTGTTCTCTATGTAGCTTAGTGCTTTGTCCAGCATAGCTTTAAAAGTCCCAAGTGGCTGGCCTTCATCATTTCCCATGGGAGAGAATTCTGCAACCACTACCGCTTGCTCTTGGGGAGACTTTCTTAGTATTTAACTTACATTTTCCCGTCTGTTCCTTGATTACTCCCAATTTTACTCCCTTGAGCCACCTTGAGTAATTCATCGCCCTTCCGGATATTTACACCCTTCAGCTGTTTGCAGACTGTTACCATGTCCCTCTGTGTTGTCCCAGCAAGACAGATTTTGCTCTTGCAGTCTTTCCTTGTAAATCTGTCCATCCAGCCCCATCTTCTCTGAACTTTTTCCAGTTCATCAGTATCTTTTTAGTTATAAGGTTCCCAAACTCACATAATCCAGGTCCACTTGCAGTAGAGTTGTATAAAGTGTAACAATCACCTTTGGGCTTTGTTATTTGATGCCTCACAGTGGCCTGTTTTGCTGCCATATTTCACTGCCGGTCTAACTTGCTGCCCAATATCACCACTAAATCTCTTTTAGCCTTTTTCTTTTAGTTCCATTTCATTTTATCTCATACTTATGTTTTCAATTTCCCCAGGACCCTTTGCATTATTTCTTTACTCACCAATATTCACAATGCTTCCCAGTGTAGTACTGTGTGCAAATTTCATTCATGTGCAGTTCATTCCTTCTTCCAGATCATTTAATGAAGATCTTAAATACGACTGGATGTAACATTGAAACATGCAATATCCACTAAACGCTGCCCTGCAACCCCATACGGGGCCATTTATCAGCACGCTTTGCTCATGGTCCTTCAGGCAGTTTTCTGTCCAGTTCAGTGACTATTTCCCACTTTGAATGAACTTTGGCAGAAAAAAATGTAATGAGACAAGTTGTCAAATGTTTTACTAAAAATGCAGGTTTGTCTGCCAAGATCTTTTCTTCACAAACTCCATGGTTGGATCATTATCCTGTAGATGTCTCGTGATTTTTCATATTATTTGTTCCATTATTTTATTAGCAATAGAATTTAAATTTACAGGAAAGTAATTGGCAGGATCACTTTTTTTCCTTTTCCAACCCTCCATTACAAACCCAGTTCTCTGTAACTTCCTTGAATTAACTGTCAGTGCTATAATTTGTTAGATCATTCCCTCAATATTTTTAAAATGCACATCATCCAGATCGTTTCACTTCTCTATTGAAAATTTCCCATATATGCCTGCATCGACCTTTATTAATTTATTTTTACTAAGTCTTCCTTATCTGTTAATGCTTCAAATAGAAATTTGTAGTAGGATGGGAAAATTAAGAATCTGGGGCATGCCATTGGTCTTATTTCGGTTGTTGGGTTTAGTGTGTGGGTGCTGCTGGGTGGCGTTGGTGGGCTATGACATACCGGAGGTTAGACTATGATCTCAATGACTCTCTTGGTGGGGAGAGGCATGAAAGATGTGTGAAGTAAGATGGGTAGGCCTTTAACAACACAAGGTGGTGCTGAAGGATTTGAGGGGGAGGGGTAACTTAGAGAGAATTATTTCATCTTTCTGAAGGGGGGTATCAAGGTTCCTTCCCCACTCTGAACTCTAGGGTACAGATGTGGGGACCTGCATGAAAAACCCCCTAAGCTTATTTTTACCAGCTTAGGTTAAAACTTCCCTAAGGTACAAACTATTTTACCTTTTGTCCCTGGACCTTATTGCTGCCACCACCAAGCATCTAACAAAAATAACAGGGAAAGAGCCCACTTGGAAACGTCTTTCCCCGCAAAATCCCCCCAAGCCCTATACCCCCTTTCCTGGGGAAGGCTTGATAAAAATCCGCACCAATCCTCACCAAACCCTTGGATCTTAAGAACAATGAAAAAGCAATCAGGTTCTTAAAAGAAGAATTTTAATTAAAGAAAAAGTAAAAGAATCCCCTCTGTAAAATCAGGATGGTAAATACCTTACAGGGTAACCAGATTCAAAACGTAGAGAATCCCTCTAGGCAAAACCTTAAGTTACAAAAAGACACAAAAATAGGAATATACATTCCATTCAGCACAACTTATTTTATCAGCCATTTAAACAAAACAGAATCTAACGCATATCTAACTAGATTGCTTATTAACTCTTTACAGGAGTTCTGACCTGCATTCCTGCTCTGGTCCCGGCAAAAGCAACACACAGACAGAGAGAACCCTTTGTTTCCCCCCCCTCCAGCTTTGAAAGTATCTTGTCTTCTCATTGGTCATTTTGGTTAGGTGCCAGCGAGGTTGTCTTAGTTTCTTAACCCTTTAAAGGTGAAAGAGTTTTTCCTCTGTCCAGGAGGGATTTAAAGGTGTTTACCCTTCCCTTTATATTTATGACAGGGGGGCTCAACTTCCAAAAGTTTGGGAAATGCTGCCCTAAGGGAAGGCATGGAAGTTCATTGATAGGGACATTTTGAAGCCGGATACAATACTAGGAATTGTACAGTAGGGGAGAAGCTGGGATTGGCCCTGGGGACAAGCACATGGGAGCTAACTGGGCTTTTGATCCTCAGGAGTCTTTAATTCAACTTCTTTATTTAAATTTTTCTGGAGGACAGATAAAACTAAGGTGATATGCTTTAGATCAGAATGAGTGGCATACCCCAGAGAGCCCTACACCAGGCAGATGACTCTGCCTATAATATATAACATACTGCAGAGAAAGAAATTACTAATATGTCTAAAGAGAAATGACATTTTGGGCTGCAAGGCAGCAGGGTATCCCATTGAGGTCTGTTCAGGAGACAGATGCATGCTAAAGAACTGCTGTAAAAACACAGTGTCTAGTGTTAGAATTAGAGGTGGCCAAATAACGGAGTTTGTACCCCAGGGAAAGTCTGATATTCTAACATTTGTTTTCCTGCCAAATCAGGAGGAAAAGTCAAAATATCAGCCATTTTCACAGAACAAAAGGTTCCAAAATATTTTGATTTGAAAATGTTAAAATGGGCGATTGTTAATTAAAATGAAATGATTCATTGTTCCCAAATGAATACATTTTTATTTGAATTGACATTTAAAAAAAAAGATTCTTTTTATGTCATTTAAGGAAATGTCTGTTCAAAACCAAATGTTTGTTTTGTTTATATTTTGCTGATGGAAAGTCAAACAATTTTGTCAAAATCAAAATCTTCTTATGGCAAATTTTGATTTTGACAATCACATGTTCTGGTGGGAAATTGTTTGGTGCAAAAAAAAAAACGTCAGCCAGCTCAAGTTAGACTCTCTGGAACTGAGCTCAGTGGTAGGGCTTTTCTATGCCCGGGGTGATGCTGGTTTGATTAAAGCTGTGATGTTGCACTAGTTTAGAAAAATGGGTTTAGAAAGGAAAGATGGTGCAGTAGTTAGGATGCTATTTGGGGCTGTCGGAGACCCAGGTTCAATTGCTGCTCTGTCACAAACATCCTGCCTGACCCTAGGGAAGTCACTTAGGGCTGTCCTACACTACAGAGTTAGGTCCGTTTAATTACATCTCTCAGGGCCATGTCACACCCTGTGTCGTATAATTAAGCCAACCTAAGCCCCAGTGTAGACACAGCTAGGTCGATGGAAGAATTCTTCCATTAATCTAACTACCGCCTCTCAGAGAGGTGTATTTACTACACTGATGAAGGAACCCCTTCCATTGCTATAGTAAGTGTCTACACTGCAGTGATGCAGTTGAACCATAGTAGTGTGTCTAATGGAGACATACCCCTAGGCTGGGTAGGTCTACACTTGGAGCTGGGGGTGTGATTCACGGCTCAAGGAGACATACTTGTGCTAGCTCTCATTGAGTCAGCAGCTAAAAATAGAATATAGCCATGGCTGTGGGACAGGCTAGCCACCAAGTACGTACCTCTCTGAGATTCTAGGCAGGGACTCAGGGTAGCCACAGCTGCATTTTGTTCATAACAGGCTAGCTCAATGAGAGTTAGCGTAAGTGTCTCCATGAGATGGGAATCATGCCCCCAGCTCAATATTAGCCATACCCTTTTTTCTCTGTGCCTCAGTTCCCCATCTGTATAATGGGGACAATAGCACTTCCCCACCCCACAGTGGTGCTGGGAGGACAAATACATTAAAGATTGTGAGATGCTCAGATACTGCAGTGATGGAGACCTTCAATAGATAGATACGTGCAGCTGTGGGTGTAGATCAGGCCTCAGCATCTCAATCCCTCTCTCCCTTACTGTGCTTTGTATAGTGTATGGAGAGGCAGTCCCCCCAAGAGAACACTAAGACGGTACCAGTAATTAAAATATCCTCACAGCAACCTTCCATCTTCCCTGAATTTATACTCGGTCCCTCACCAGCCCAAGCCCAGGCATTAAAAAGCACTATGAAAGCTCAACTATGTTTAGAAACCATTAGCTGCTGAACCTGTAATGCATGAAGGGCTGTAATTTACTGTGTGTCCTGCTAGTTTTGGATGTCAGAAAGGCCCCTCAAGTGGATGCCAGCTGTGCATCTACTGCAATGCCATCTGGTATTCTCTACCGCAATATAAATTATGAGCCACCAGAAAGGATGCAACAGGCATTCCTATCTGACTGTATGGTCCCTTCTGAATGTGCATTGTAGATATAGCAAATCCTCCACTCATTCCAGCCTGATGTTATCAGATCATCTCATCACATTCTTAGCTCACTATCAGCTTGTGACAGATGAACAGCTCCTCAATTATCTGAGACAGTGTTCAAGCCATGGAATAGGGGTCCTAGATTCTTATTCTCTCTAGTGCAGCCAGATAGTGCCATTTTGCACTGGCAAGTGTCCTGCAGTCATCTCTGCTGTGACCAGTAGATGTTACTATGAATGGTTCCCCTGAATCCGCAGCCTTGCCTTGTTGATATTATACACTCACTCCTTCTACTCTCTTTTATTCCTCAGGGTTACCCTCCCGTTAGCTCCTCCAGGCCATTTTCAGCATAATGGAAAGTCTGAGTGAGCTTCAGAACCCACTGCTGGCCAAGAGCAGCAGGCATCTTCACGGTAGCTACTCCTACCATCAGCATCACCCTAATCACTGCTGCCAGGGGAAACTTTACATCTTTCAAAACACTGGCAGTGCCAGGACTCACCAGCTGCTGGATGCCAGTTCTCTGCAGCTGGCTGTTGAAGCATTGTATGGTCCCAACTTCATCCTGGTGAAGGATGAGACCAGTCTCAAGGCCAAGGACAACAAGGGGGAGAGCTGCGAGATGACCTTCATGGAAAACAAAGAGGCCCCCTCTGAGGCTGCAGATGGGCGAGAAAAACAAGCGCCATGCCAGATGGAGAGTGACATCAGAATCCAAACAGTGTCCTATGAGGTGGAGGAGGAAGAATTCCAGGAGTATGAGGTGAGCCACTTCTAGGAGAAACAGCAACAAGCTGCTCCCCGATGAATATGTCCAACTGCCCTTGGGTGTAGATGGTTCACAAATGGCACTGAAGGTGTTAAATTTCTACCATTCCTTCTGTGTCTGAACTCAGCATCACCACAGAGTGTCCCAATTGCTTCTGTTGGTGTCCAACAGGGTTATTTATGGTGGGATACTTTGAAAATTTAATCTCACACTGAAATCAAAGTGGAGCTGGGATTAAAGCATCCGGGAGGACTCAATCAGTTATTATAATGTGATCTCATTTCAGTTGCATATTGCAGTCCCATTGGTTGAAATGTTATCCTAGTATTGTGAGTTTCTCTTACATTTGCCCTTCCCCACCCACCCCTCTCCTCTCCAGCTCTGGCTTATTACAGAGCGAATGTTACTATTTCTGTCAGCTAAATAGCTGCACAGCAGCAGCACTGCAGTGAAGGCGTTGTTATATTTTTAGGGTTGGAAAGTAGTCCGGGGCACCGTGGATTGGCCAGAAATTCAGCCAAGAGAATGAGCTATCTCAGGGGTTGTGTCCTTTGAAATAGGCCTTTTTTTAATGCAATGGCTAAGTGCAGATGAATGATGAGGTCACACTTTGTGTGGCAGCCACATGTGGTGTACATGCTGCTCTATCACAAGGCACGTGGGTATCTTGATTGGCTGCTCAGAGGGGACCTCATTGACCCATGGGGTGAGGAAGCTGCCATTTTATCCCTCTCCATTCCCCTCCCCTATAGCAATCTTGTCTCGTCACCGTCCTTCCAGTCCCATCTTGACACCCTCTGTGCCACACCCAATCTCCTGCCTCCCACACATTCTCCCTACATGCTCCCCACAGTTTCCTATTGTTGATCCATGCCTCATATTTTCCCTCCCAGTCCTTTGATAGTCTCTTATCATTCAATTCTCCCACTCTGCTACCCATAGTACTCTGCATCCCCAGTCTCTCTCATGCTCTCTGTATTACTCTGCACCTCCTTAATCACCTTCCTGGCACTCCTTAGCGTCTGACTCTGCCCCCACATTCCCCTCAGTCTCCCTCCTGCACCCCACTTTCCCTAGAACTCCCTCAGTTTCCCTTCCTGCTCATCTTTCTCAGTAATCTTCTATACCTCCATGCACCCTACAGCTTCCTGTCTCTTTACTCTCTTCTGTGTGTACCCAGCATTTCCCTGTCTCTTCAAAATTTCTGATACAGTTTCCTAGCCTCAGAGCTCAGGAGGTGGCCAATTTTCCTGATATCAGCCTGACTTAGGCTCAGTTGAGAACAATGGGAGATGGTGGCCATCTTCATTAGGGGCAGCCTCACTTTCCAGTGCAAGGCAGTGGTGGCCATCTTGACTATGGCTGTGGCATTACAGAAAATAATGGAAAATTCTGAATAAGGGCAGGTGAGAGGGTACATAGCCCCATACAGATCAATAAGGGGTTAATAAGAGCCTGTGGACTTAATCAGCCCCACCCTGCTATACCCATAGTAGGTTTCAAAAATAGAGGGAGGGGTTAAAAGGACAAAAGCCCAGCACTGTAGTGGCTGACCAGGAGACGGGGTAGACCTCTTGTGCTAGCTCCTTGAAAAAAGGGCTGGCTGGGGCCGGGGCTTGTCCAGAGATTGCCTGAATGATGGCCTGGCTAAGGCCAGGGAATTTTCAGAGACTGTCAGAGACCAAAGCCTCCCTCGGGGCAGAAGGGTCTGGTGTGGGACTCTAATATTTGCTTTGTTGCCTGTGACTAATGCATCTTTTCCTTTAGGACCTGAGAGATGGAGTTTGTTGTCCTGTTTGGTCTTGCTTAAGGTCTTAAGGTCAGAGTACGACCAGGGTAGCCAATGGTCCTTTGTCTCCCACACCCCACCCCTCAAGGGAACAGACACTTCCAGTAAACCTAGGTTGATTTGACCCTACCAGAGTCCATGTAATAATTCGTCATGAAATCTGAAGCAACTCAGTCATAGTTTGATACCAACTTGTGGATAGTTCCACAAGTTTGATACCAACCATCATGAGAAGCTTAAAATATAAATATATCATGAGTCTTGCAATAAAATAATGACTGGCAAATCTGTGCTATGGCTATTTATATTGACGTGTCCTGTGTTCGCTAAGGATTTACCATGCAATATAGAAGCCAAAAACAATACACAAGATTCACAAAGGCAGGACTCTGTTGGAGTGGATTCCACTAACCCTGCTATTGTTGGCATCTGCTGTTTATCTCCATATCCATTTCTTTGGACCATGGCAATATGCCTCTTCCAGACTGAAACAGGCACTTGCCCATTTCCATGGGTTTAGACCACTAAAACGTGCCCCCTCCAAACTTGGGCCAAAGGGTACCCAAGATAGGGAGAAAAGTATGAGACACTGAGTGGCACGCACATTGAAAAGAGGAACAGGGGTTCTCATGAGATTAGGATAGGCTCAAATCCAAGCCCTTTCCCTTACTTTCAAACCCAGTCTGGCAGTCTCAAACCCACTTAGTCCTAATGAGAATGAGGCACTTTGCGAAAGCCAACACAGCCCATTATGCCAAAGTCCAAGATGTTTAGGTATAAAAATAATTTCCAGGGAAATCCCAAATCTCCACCAAGTTTGCTGAAGACTCAACCTGGGAAGAAAATCAGAATCCATTTCAATCCCCAAATTTTCTCATTACATTTCTTTCTCCTCAAACCAGCTTGAGAGGATACAGTGTTTTAGAAACTCACTCTCTGAATGTTCGGGTCAGAAGAGTTAGAGAATATATGAAAGGGATGGGAAAGAAAAGGAGGTGAGACTGAAATACGGAGAGTGAAGGGGGTGGGGGTGGGAAGCATTGCTTAGATACAAAGAGATAAGTGCCCTAGAAATACCATCAGTGGGCAGACTGGCAGGGGCAGCTCTGACTCAGGGAAAGCCCTTAGTAATAGGACACAGAGCATTTTGTGTCAAAAGCTCCGAGTGGCCAGATGTTGGTAGTGACCAAAAGTTTTTTCCACCGGCGGCTGTGTGGTGGTCTGCAGGCCATGAGATCCTGCATATCAGCCCCATTCCCATCACACCTTCCCCCACACAGCATGGGCCATAATGACTGCACCCCTTTTTTATCTCTGTGGCAGATCCCTCCAGCGCAGGCTGGTGTCAGACTGGTGGGAGGAGGGGAGGAAGCCCTTGTGTCAGTGTTTGCAGCCCCCGGCCTGGTTTTGACAGACTGGCCTCATGACATGTTTCAGGGTCACGTAAGTGTCAGATATGCCAGCATGTCCCTCTGAGGGGTGAATGGGGTGCACTTGCACTGCTCTTCCCAGGCTCTCTCTGCCTGGACTCTCTCCAGGCCTGACGGCCCCGCGCTGATCAGCAGCACTGAACTCGTTTGTTTTCCAGAGTGACTCCTCGAGTGACAGTGAGAGTGAAGATCATTTCCTGATGCTCCCCCCACGAGACCACCTGGGCCTGGCCATTTTTTCAATGCTCTGCTGCTTCTGGCCCCTGGGGATTGCTGCCTTCTACTTCTCCCATAGGGTGAGGAATCCCATCTGCTGATGTCTCCTTTTCTGTGCTGCACATGCTGGGTTAGGTAATGGCTCTAATGCAGGGACCCTGCAAGCCAGAAGAACCCCTTGAGTCAGGGGCCTGGCACCATTCCGGTCAGTGAGACACACATTTCTGTCACTCCCATGGGTCCTGTTTCCAACCCTCACTGACCTGTAGCTCTGTGTGCTGGGGCAAAGCAAGTCATGCTCCAGGTTGTGGAGTGCTCTGGGCACCCTTCATCCTCACCCAACAGCAGAATTACTTGGTTCCATTGCATCCAGGGCTCTCCTTGATCATGTGGGGGAACTAGAGGACTTGCCCTTCAGTGCAGAGACTAGATATTATGGGCCAGAGTCTCTGCCCCACTCTTTGTGCCATTCTGGTGGAGCAAAAGGACCTGAAACTGACTATAACTTGCCAAACGAGAATTTCTCCAGCACAGGCGAGTCTTTGGCTGGGGTGGAGCTGTGCTATAGTCAGTTCCTACATTGCCCTGCTCTGTGCTTCAACAATCCCCGGAGGGTGGATGGTCTCCTGGGTGACTTTTACCATCTGGTGTAGCTTGGAGCTGCCCCCAGGCTACTCCAAACTGTTCCAGAGTAAGCAATGGATCTGCTTGAGAATCCAGCTGCCTTGGAGACTGGGCAGAGCAGAGACTCTGCTCTCTGTTTCTCGTTACAGGGGTCCCTCCATTCATTATGTCTGTAGTAATGGCCTCTGATGTTGTCAAATAAAGCCAGTTTCCCCTCTATACAACAGGGATAATAACACCTCCCCTTGCCCACTGGCTGGTTAATCCTTGAGTCAATATTACTCTCCTGTTTAAAGCTGGGGAAGGATTGACAGCTTTCCCCATTAAAACAAGAGTCCATTGTGATCTTCCCAGATCACACAAGGGGCTTGATTCTCCTCACACTTGTGTGTAAATCAGGTGTAACTCGGCAGTGTAAAGCTGACACAAATAAGAAGAGAATCTAGGCCTTGGCCTGTATTAGCTCATACTGGTTGCTGCTCTAGTCAGGGCATGGGCCAGATTCTGTTCTCAGTTACATGGATGTAGATCCAGAGTAATTCACTCGGAGTCGATGGAGTTGTGCTCGATTTATACTGGATGATACCAAGATCCAAGTTTTTCTCACAGTCTTAAGAAGTTAAATGGAGACAGCAGAAATAATAATAAAATAAGGTATAGTGCACCTAGCTGAGTGTAATATGAAAGGAACAACCTAGCACAGCATCTGTGAAGCAAAGTGGGTTCTTTAACCTGCAGGAGCTCTTTGAAGAGGAGCTCTTGTGGTTGTTTGTTTATCTAATGTAATTGCTGTACATGGTGCTTGGTTATTACTTGGATTGTTTGTTAGTTCTTCAGGGCAGGGACTGTCTCTGTGTTTGTTTAACAACTGAGAACACGCACAGGAAGCAGAGCGGGGTGTCACTGTAAGCAACCCTGAATCTGTGCAGTGGTGACCCAGAGAGCAAATGAGATGCCTGGATATTGAAAGGGGAATAGAGAAGAATGTAACAATGCCATAGCATAGAGTGGTGTGCGTCCTCCCCTTGAATACTGCATTCAGTACAGGGCACTTCATCTTAAAGAGGAGGTGTAATAGGAGAAACAGGAGAAAGTAACAGCAATTAAAAAATGACTAGGAACACAGGTATTGCCAGATCAATGGTCCAGGCTGTCTGCTGCTGTTTCCCTGCCTGTACCCAGAACCAGATGCCAAGGTGTAAATTCCCATAACAATCAATTATGGAATAATCTGCCTCTGGGGGAAGATTCTTCCTCACTCCTATCAGTCAGTGATTGGTTTATCCTAGCTAATGTATCTGCAGTATTCTTGTTGTTCATATACATGTTGACTCCACTATGTCCTAATAACATGTGGCAGTGAGTTCCATAGGTTATTTATCCATTGTGGAAAAAATGTATTTCCTTTTAAATGTGTTGCCTTTTAATTTCAGTAAATGTCCCTGTGCTCTGGGATTATGAGAAAGTGTAAAGGGCAGCGCACCATTTACACCCTTTATCCTATTCACTATTTTGTGAATATTTTCATTTTATGAAAATGATTAGAGGCCTGGAAAGACCCTTTTAACCTCTCCCCCATGAAAGTATTTCTAGGCCTCTGATCATTTTCATCTCTCCCCTTCAAACTCTTTCTATAACTGCCATATTCTTTTTGAAATGATGTGGCCAGAACAAAACACCAGAGGAGGGCAACCCGCCAATATATGTAATGACATTATACTGTTTCAGTATTCTTCTTTATCCCTTTTTTAGTACAATGTAACCAGAAATAATTTACAGATTCCTGATTAGTCAACATACTGAAGACTATTAGTACAATATAGCTAGTGTCCCTGCATGTGCAATCACGATGTCATGCCAGAAGGAAGTTCTATTGCACTTACATTTCGAGACCACAAGTGCACGAAGTGACATATTCAGAAGTCCAAACACAACCAGTTCAAAGACTGATCCATCTACAAATGTATGGCTATCTGTAGCTACTCACCAAGAAATATTGTGCTGGGAAGAGCTGGTGCAATTATCCCTGTACTATGAGAGTGGAGTTTAAGAATATCAGCTGCACACATGTACTTCAAACTTCTTAAGCCCGCAAACCTACCTTTTAAAGGAAAGCTGTATCAAAGTAAAGTTGCACAGAAGGGAAGAGGGGGATAAAGTTTGGGAGTCAGTGCTGTTCCCTGGAGTAAGTGAACAGTCAATCCTCTTCCCCAGAGGGGTTAGATGATGTTAATAGTCACTTACACATTGTCTTCTCTTTCCAGACCAGTAAGGCTGTCTCCAAGGGGGACTTCCATATGGCAAGTTCGGCCTCCCGGAGGGCCCTCTTCTTTGCTGCGCTCTCCATCACCATCGGCACAGGGGTCTACATTGGTGTGATTGTAGCACTGATTGCTTATCTATCCAAAAGCGGCCACGTATAGCAGAGACCTTGATGCCAAAGCTCAGCACTCTACACCCAAAGGCCAGTGCTAGTGGAATTCACGCTTTTGTGTGGAGCATAGGACAGAACGCTTGCAAGGGCCACTGAGCAGCTCCATGAGTGGAGGGATCCAGGCTTGGATGCGCTGTACAGGCTGTTTCCCTTTTACATGAACAATAGACTCCATTCTCCTTTACACCTTGGAAAACCGGCTAACAACATCCCACTAGTAAAGAATTCAGCACAGGCTGAAAGTCCTGGATTCTGAGGCTAGGAGGAGCATGTTTCACTTAAGGAAGAATGTGGAAGAGATATTTTTAGTTCATCTGCAAGGCCTGGTGCAGCCACTTATAGTTTTCAAAACAACATGTTCACATTCTAGTCCTGCACTGTGAATCCCACCACCTAGTGTATCACAGCCCTAGTCTGATATTGAGGCATATGGGGAAGAGGGCAGTGGGCAATTAATTCATTGGCTGCTCTTCCTTTTAGGAGAGAGGGCTCCTAGGCTGATTGCAAGAGAGATTGCTCAGGGGTCCTGTTGTGGGGAGAACACTTCAGTTTTAGGGCCATAGGCTGGCAACTGCCCCTTTAATTGCCATAAACTAGGAGGACACAGTGCAGCCCTGAATAAAGAGAGAGCTCTGGGACTCAGTCTTCAGAACCTCAGCTAACAGCTCTACCACCAGGCTTTACCCTAGTCTCATTTACCAATCCGTGGCTCAGCCCTTGGTGATTCGACCTAGCTCTTGAGTCATACATCCATTCTGAACAAGACGATGGAAGGTCATTTGGGTTGGTAATTGTGTGTCATCATTTCATGTGTAGAAGCTGGTTGGGAAAAGCCTCACAATTCTTGGGCATTATCGTCGTCACAGTAGCACCTAGTGGCCCAACTGAGATGGGGATGCTGTTGTGCTAGGTTCTGTAAAGACACAGTGTAAGAGCTCCGGCTCCAAAGAACTTAGTCTCAGGAGACAAAACAGACAAAGGCTGTGTGTGAAACGGAGGCACTGAGTGCTGACATGATTTACCCAAGGTCACTGAGGTCAGGGGCCTCAGGGGCCATAGAACCCTAGGCCGGAGTGCTAGCCCCTAGGTTAGGTACCTCACCTTTAGCTTTATCAGTGAGCAATGAAACACTCCAGGTACTGCCATTTAGGGCAACACCCAGAAGAAAAGATCTTGTTCTGCCCCAATGCATCTACTTCCAGGTAAATAACAACCCGCTCGACAGAATTGGCCTGATCCCATTCACGCTGGTCACAGACAAATAAGGAGGTAAACAAAAAACCCTCTTAACTCAGCTTTGTATATAACCTCCAGCCAAAAATACTGTTTGTTACTGAACAGAAGCTAGAGAATGAGAAAATATATGTTCCAGGTTTGGAGACTAAATGACAAGCAGTGAAGCCAAAACCCCAGGTGGAGGGTGGGAAGAGGTGTCTGTGCAGGGCTCTGTGCTGGACGGGACCCACCTTGGAAATGCCAGTGCCCCTTAGCCCTGCTTACAGCCTATTGCTTATGTGTATAGTGCCAACAACACGCTAGGTGCTTCACAGATGGATGTGGAGGCAAGGTCTTTTCCCCAAAGAGCTTACCGTAAAGAGACACTTTCTGCTTCAACCTGAGCTCCACTCCGGGCTTCAGATGCCACATCTTAAACCCTCCTCACCTTGGGCAGTCCTCCCCACACTTCCTTCCTTGCCTCCCCACGCCTCACCCTGATGGGGCCTAGACAGGCTCCCAACTCACAACCTCCCCTCCATGGGTTTCTGTACACACTATAGCATGTTTTGTAAGAGACTCAGCATGTTCCTTGATCCATGTATTGTTCATATGTACATTACATTCTAAAGCAGCATGTTAAGATCTGAGATTTCTATTGTACTTGAGCCATAAAAGAAGGAAACATACAAGAGAAGAGACCTGTTCAGAAGCTTCTCTGAAGGTCCCATTATATTTTATAACATGAAAGAGTTAATAAAAGAGACGGAAACAGGAATGTATCCTTGATGAGTTGGATGTGGACAGAATGGGGGGGTCGCACTGTGCAAATGGCACAATGCTATTTAGATCAGTAAAACCCCAGGATGCTTGTGAGGGAGTCTGGAGGATGTAATCCAGGCAGTGGCTGGGCAACACAATGGAAGATTATAGTTAATTTAGATCACTGCAAAGAAATACACTTTGGGGAAAAGAACCTAAACTTAGAGCCTCTGAATTCATAGTAGCTTCTTAGGGGAAAGATTCAGGAGTCCCCATGGAGTTCAGTTTGCCCAGTGCCCAGTAGATATTTTAAAAGCAAAGATGCTGAAAAGAGAGAGAAAAAATATAATGATCTTGAATAACAGTGAACCTTTCAGTGGAGTTACTAACAGGTCCCCTGGAGAGGCTGGAAAAGGTCAGAGAAGCCAACAAAAATGATTCAAGGCCTGGCAGGACTTGAATAAAAGAGATGAGAGTTAGAGCAGTTCCAAGGTTTTCGGTTCCTTTTTTACCATTAGGTAAAATCTTACCAGTTTGACCTATTCATAACTCAAGGAGTAGGGTCACTTGAATCATAATGAAAGAAAGTAAATGGGAAACAAAAAGAGGGAAATGGGCATCTAGTTAACGTGGGGGAGTCAGTGCCCCCTGGGTCATCATGCCAGAAATCATGGCTGGATTTAAAAAGAGGATAATTTGATGGCCGATAATCACTTCTGAAGCTGTGCAAACTAAAAGAAGTATAATGAAATCTCAGCCCATCAACTAGCCCCCAGGGAGGTAATAAGGACTCCCCCTCCCAGCCATAGCAAGGCACAAGTGACCAGCAGCATTATGGGTGGGAGGGTCCCATCAGCTACTGTCCAGTAGATAGAAGCAATAGTCTAAGGGTCTGATGTGTTACATTATTTGTACTGCATTGGTGCCTAGAGGCCTCACCAGAGATTGGGACCTTACCTTGTGTACCAGCATATAGTACAAGACAGTCCCTGGCCCAAAGAGCTTACCATCTAAATAGGCCCAGGGAACACACTTCCATGCATCCCTTACAGCAGGAGCTGGAATACTGGGCACAGGATTGACCAGTGGCCTGATCCAGGACATCAGGAGCCAGGATCCTAGGGTACATGATACTGCAAATCTGATGTGGTTGCAGCATAGGGGGGCAGTATCTGGATGAAAATCTGGGGAAGTGTCTGCTGGTCAAAGGGTGAGGACAAGAAGGTAGAATTTGATGAAGTAGAAAATGGGGAGCCAGTAGAGAGATTCAAGGGCAACATTTACCTTCCTGACTGAGGCATCATAAAGCTTAATTAAAAGGTATGTTTCTCACATGCTTTGACACTGTTGGCTGGCGTGAAGTGCGATGCTTTCCGACTTGCCCACGAGCAATCCCAGAAGATTGAATAGCGTTACACCCAGGAAATGTAAAGCAGCACCAGCTATCTCTGCATGCTCAGGGCCGTGTCTCCCAGTCCCATGACATTCTTTCATCACAAGTGAAAAGTGACCAACCAGATCCTTGCTGTTTTCTCCAAAAACTCTCTGAAAGCTGAGTCTGGAAGCAGATACAACCTGACCTCATCTTAATCAGGGTTATCCAAGATTAAATTAACCAACTAATGTCTTCACCTGGAGACACAGCCTTGCATAACTGCTGCCTCTCTCAAGCTGGGGGTTTCTTTTCAATTGATGTTCTTGGTTGGGTTATATTGGTCTCCGGTGTTGAGTCCCCCTGAGTTACCATGCCTTGGATTCACACTTTCTACTAATGACTGCTCCAATGGCCACAACATCTATTAGTCACAACTACAGGCTAAAAGAAAAGGAGTACTTGTGGCACCTTAGAGACTAACCAATTTATTAGAGCATAAGCTTTCGTGAGCTACAGCTCACTTCATCAGATGCATATCGTGGAAACTGCAGCATTTGGAAAGGAAGATGATGAAGTGAGCTGTAGCTCACGAAAGCTTATGCTCTAATAAATTGGTTAGTCTCTAAGGTGCCACAAGTACTCCTTTTCTTTTTGCGAATACAGACTAACACGGCTGTTACTCTGAAACTACAGGCTAGTCGCTTGCAGAATGCAATCACATTCAGGGGAGTCTGTTCCCAGACTGCTATGAAATACACAGCTAACGCTGCTCCCTGCCCGCACTCTCCTCTCACACAACAGTCTGCATGTGCCGAGATGCTGCCTGCAGGTTGGCAATGCTAAGTGTGTACCCTTCTGTCTGAGCCACCGGGCTCCCCTCTTGGGCTTGCTCACAGGCTGCTCTTGTGTAGGAGTGACTGTGGTGCAGCACAAAGGAACGAAAGCTGGGAATCTTTGGCCAGAGGAAGACCCCGCGCTGCGGCTGGTGTCATTGTTAATTGATGTGACTGACACCCTGGGTGCCTGCGGCTCTCTGCAGACACAGCTAAACCCTGGCTTTGAGGCACTGGCATTACTGCCCCTGGACATCCCAAACCGCAGGTACCAGATGTTGCTTCACTCTGTCTTGTTTAAGCAAATCTGCATTTTATACTATCAGCTTCCCAAGGCCCCACATGAGCCCCTGTCTCAGTGATGCCTACTGTAAGGGGACTTTTGGCCCATTACTAAAACGTAGTGGAGTTTTTTTGGTTGGCCCACTCCCAGTACCAAAAGAAAGGGGAAGGGCTGATGAGAAATCAAGATCCTGAGACAGACAATTCCTGGGACCAATGGAGAGAGGACAGTGATCCCCAGGTCAGTCTGACTGACAGGGCAGGCATGCCAATGAGTGAGTCAGGAGTCCGGGATCCCATCCTCCCTGTGAGCTGGAGCTGCCTGATCCAGAGTAAGGCAGAGCTAAGGAGAAAGCGGCAGTAGCCAGAACCAGAGGGGCCAGAGAAGCAGCCCAGAGGGCAGAGTGGAGCTGCAGCTAGAGCAGCCCAGAGCCGGGAGCTGGAGCCACGCCGACAGCGAGCTAGAGCTGAGCTACAGTGGGGAGCTGCGGGCCCAGTGCTGGGGAGCAGACGCCCGCTGTGCCCTGAGCGACATGCGAGCAAAGTGCGGTGAGCAGCTGCGGAGAGCGAGGGAAGGGGGGCTCTTGAGGTCAGGCAGGCCTCTGGGTAAAGGGAGTGGGAGCAAGGACTCAGATCCTTTCACTAGTAATTTCACCGGGGTAGTGCATAAGCCAGGAAAGTTCCCCACAATAGCAGGACCATCCCCCGACTTACACTAGGAAACCCGCTATGCTCCGGGTGGCTGGCAGCTGGGATTGGCTAATTCCCAGGTCGCTGGGGAGGCGAATGTGGTGAGAAGGTGGGACAGTGTGTGGCCACTGAGAGGAGCATTTGGCTAGGGTCCTGCAGTCTCCCCCATGATAGGAGCCCTCTGCCACCCTGGCCTTCCTTGCCACCATGCCTCCTCTCCCCTGGTGGGCTGCCACTCACACATCTCACTCTGACACTGCATGGGGCGGGCAGCAGCAGCAATGGCTCCCTGGGGAGGTGGAGTTCTCTGCCCGCTAGGGACCCTCTTCTGTATCTCCTGGGAGGGAAGGGGTTGGGGTGACCGTCTACTAAGGAGGCTTGGGAGGGAGAGGGTCTCAGCCCGTGTGTCTGCCCTGAGTATCTCGGTGCAGAACACTGAGAACAAGAGCCAGAGTTTTCTCAGCCTCTTGAGGTGCCTTCCAGCCCTGCATCTTCTAGGATTTTATGAGAGTCCCAATGAAAATTCACTTCTGCTTACTAAAAAAATCACTGGTTCTCAGGTTCCTGAGTCCCTTAGGTGAGCTTTGAAAATGCTACCCAATATCTGTCCTCAGGAGCCTATTGGTCAGCCTGAGGGGCCTGACTGGAATAGTCCGGCTTTCCACACCCTCCACTCCCCTGAGCTGTGAGCGATACATCAGCCTTGCTATCAAGAGCCCCTGCGGCTTCTGCTCCACACCTCCCTGCACTTGGAATTGCTCTTCAGGCTCCTGCTTGTTCAGGGAGCATCTCCTCACATGCTCAGTCTCACCAAGCTTCCTATGATTTAGCCCTTCAGCTCCCTACAGACTGTCTGGCTCCAAGTTCCTTCTGCTCCTCAGCTGTACTTGGTGGCACCTCCTGGAGTGATGCACTGGGATACCTCAGCCTGCGTCCCTGCACTGCCAGTCACGGGGATGAGCGTCAAACGCAGAACTTAGGTTTCTATCCGTTGAACTAGAAATAAGATCCGGTTGGGCTCCACCAGAACTGCGAGGGCCCACCTCAAACTCACTTGCACAGGCTCTTTAATGACTAGCACTCACTGGGGAATATGTGACACACTGTGTAACAGAACATAGTAAATTGAAACTCATCTCTTTGTCTTTTTAATTTAAGCTATAAGGAGAAGAACTTGATCTGAAAGGGGCCGACAAAATTAAAAAGTGTTTTCTGCTCATAAGTGGGGTCTCTGGTGATACCATAAGGGGTAGGTGGTGCGAGAACATCCCCTGGCTGGGATGTTACGGAAAGGAAGCTATTAATTAGAAGTAGCCTAAAGGGAAACTTGGGGGAATTGAAATCCATAGAATCAGCATGGCGGCTGCCTCAGAGTAATTTATTATAGACTCACAGTCTGCTGCATGCCTGGGAGCAAAGGGAAGGGACGCAAAAAGCCAAGAAATCAACAGGCTGGTTAAAAAGCAGCTCCAGGAGTTTTTACAAACTACAAAATACTTTAAAATTAAATTTCTGTTTGAGGCTCTAAAAGAAAAGGATCATCACCAGCCAACCCTGCCCTCATCCCCTCTGCTCTTCCCACTTGCTTCAGATTTAGAGTTTCTAGGAGCCCATAAAGACCAAGGGTAGTGACCACACAGACATTCACAAGTACAAGGCCTAAACTGTTTTACAAGTTTTATTAAAGTTACAATTAAAGTTCTGATTACCCCAGCATATAGAAATTCTATACAGACAAGTTACAAATATAGTTGTACTCACACCCTTAACGATAGTGTTAGGCTCTGGAGGGACTCTCATGGATTGATCATCACTAGAGGAATGGTTCCTGCTGGAGTTTCCCATAGTGAGCTCAATTCCCCCTGCGCCTTTTTATAATGTAATTCTGACGATACCTCATGAGCATTTATACACACAGTGCACTCTGTGATGAGGGCATATGTTAGAATCATAGAATCATAGAATATCAGGGTTGGAAGGGACCTCAGGAGGTCATCTAGTCCAACCCCCTGCTCAAAGCAGGACCAATCCCCAATTAAATCATTCCAGCCAGGGCTTTGTCAAGCCTGACCTTAAAAACCTCTAAGGAAGGAGATTCTACCACTTCCCTAGGTAACGCATTCCAGTGTTTCACCCCCCTCCTAGTGAAAAAGTTTTTCCTAATATCCAACCTAAACCTCCCCCACTGCAACTTGAGACCATTACTCCTTGTCCTGTCCTCTTCTACCACTGAGAATAGTCTAGAACCATCCTCTCTGGAACCACCTCTCAGGTAGTTGAAAGCAGCTATCAAATCCCCCCTCATTCTTCTCTTCTGCAGACTAAACAATCCCAGTTCCCTCAGCCTCTCCTCATAAGTCATGTGTTCCAGACCCCTAATCATTTTTGTTGCCCTTTGCTGGACTCTCTCCAATTTATCCACATCCTTCTTGTAATGTGGGGCCCAAAACTGGACACAGTACTCCAGATGAGGCCTCACCAATGTCAAATAGAGGGGGACGATCACGTCCCTCGATCTGCTCGCTATGCCCCTACTTATACATCCCAAAATGCCATTGGCCTTCTCGGCAACAAGGGCACACTGCTGACTCATATCCAGCTTCTTGTCCACTGTCACCCCTAGGTCCTTTTCCGCAGAACTGCTGCCTAGCCATTCGGTCCCTAGTCTGTAGCTGTGCATTGGGTTCTTCCGTCCTAAGTGCAGGACCCTGCACTTATCCTTATTGAACCTCATCAGATTTTTTTTGGCCCAATCCTCCAATTTGTCTAGGTCCCTCTGTATCCTATCCCTGCCCTCCAGCGTATCTACCACTCCTCCCAGTTTAGTATCATCCGCAAATTTGCTGAGAGTGCAATCCACACCATCCTCCAGATCATTTATGAAGATATTGAACAAAACCGGCCCCAGGACCGACCCCTGGGGCACTCCACTTGACACCGGCTGCCAACTAGACATGGAGCCATTGATCACTACCCATTGAGCCCGACAATCTAGCCAACTTTCTACCCACCTTATAGTGCTTAGAAAAATGTGACTACTAGGCATCTTGTAAGCAAAAATTTACTTTTACTGTTCGTTTTTTGCAATATCACCCTCGGGTACCATCTTTTCCTGTAATCTTGTGGCATAAGGTCATTCTTTGGTCCCTTACTTAAGTCAAGCATTTCTTACCTCCAGGGCCTAAAATAGCTATGCTAAAATCTTTGCAGGCCTCAGCCTACAGGCCTTGTGTTTCAGCCCCACTTACTTAGCTGCCTAATTCATAATTATCCCTTCTAACTCCTAATCAAGCTTATACTTCTGCAATCCTACAATTTAACTCTATTTAGTATATATGACATAACATGTTAGTTAATCATAACCACACAGTAAATGAACAATAAATTAAAATCATTGGCTACATCACAAACCCCCTCTGACCCAGGCCTAGTGTTACTACAGCTCTTTGACCAAGCAAACCCGCTCTTCAATGATGCTTATGCACTCTAGTCCTCCCTGTGCTGAACTGGTCACCTCATTAAAACCTACACCATCCTTCCCCCTAATTTATCCAAAGCTACTTTGGGGGGGAGAGGGGCACAGTGTATTTCAAAGGCCTGTAATTTGAGTCACATTCCTTCTCCTCTCTGTCACTGGGTTTTGGCTACTCCAGTCCTGAGCGCTGTGGGGCAGAGGCTGTATCCTCAGAGGTAGCTTGCATGTGGCTGGCCCGGTATAAATAAATGATTGATTTCTATCAGACAAGTTGAATCCGGGCTCTGTCAGTAGTGGCTCCAAAGTGTACAGTGACGGCATTAATCCCATAGGTGCTGATTAGGGTTTGTTTTATGGAGCGAGGCAGAAGGCCTAATAGATCCAGGGCCTCCTGTTCAGAGGTGCTGAGCACCTGCAGCTCCTATTGACCACAATTTGCTTTTGGGTGCTGAGCACGTCTGAAAATCAGACCCTTGATATTCCCAAGTCCTTGGGCAGAGTAGGGAGCAGTGTGATCAGTGCTCCACTAACACCCTCTGGCATTAACCAGCCAACAGAGCACTCACTGACCAGTGTATGCAGCAACATCTGTGCTTTGCTAGAACCAGGATGTTGTCAGGCGCTGCCCTGGGATCATGGTTACTCCACAGAAGTGGGATTTCCTGCACCAGTAAGCACATACCATCTTTCGCTTACTGGCTGGGTTTTTCCATTTAGGATCCCAGTTTCTCAACAGTTGCCTACACTGCGCTAACTCATCAATCTGCTCATATTCGGGGGAAGAATCCTGCTTCTGTCACCACAGCTGATCTCCTGACACCCCTTTGCTAAGACAGCTAACGCACTCTTGGACAAGAGCCCCACTGGCCTTTCACCATGCACGGATGATCTGCACCACCAGGAAACTGAAAACTACATCCTTACAGAGTAGACGCATCAGTTTGGAAAGAGCGTCTAACACACAAAGCCTCTGTCTGCATTGCCCTGCAGTTCAGACTCTGGGGCTGTGAACTGCAGGGATGTAATCCTGTCTGACGTGGACTATGTTACCCTGCACTAGGAACCTTTCAGTTTGTGCCCACAGCATCCACGCAGGGGAGTTACAGCGCAGCACTTTGGTACGCTCTGCTAGTCACACGCACCTCCACAGTCCAAAAGACAAGCCCTAAGTAAATTCAGGAGCCTATTGCTGCACCTTCATCTTTGTCCACTTGAGTATAGTTCCTAGACCAGGCTCAGCAGGCTATTCTCTGGCTCATCCAGAGTTGCCACAACTATGCCCCAGCTTGGCCTGACTTCCTCCCCATGCTGTGACTGTGGGGGCAGCATTGCAGACAGTAACTAGTGGTGGAGGAGTGCCCAACCTTCCATCCGGAGGGAGTTTTCCACCACCTAGCCTCCCTGGATACAGAGACCATCCTCTGGTTACAAAGCTGGACGTTGAGCTCTGACATCTACACATGAGAGAGAACAGTAGCAGGAGACTCACACCATGCACGCCTCTATAAACAACAAGCCAATGAAAACAGGCCAGGTTTAACCCAAACAAAGTAAAGCCCATTAAAAATGTAGGCAATAAGAAAAAGTGAGAGAACGTGAGGGTTAAAATTAAGAAACACTAAAAGGGCAGTTGGGATCTAAAATTTTGTAAAAGGCTTCAAAGATTCCTTTTTCCCCTCCCCTCTTTGTTGGTAAGTCATTGAGTTAGACTGGAAGTTCTCTGGGGCAGGGATCTATCAGACAGATCACATGTCTGAAGCTCTCATATTAATAAGCTATCTACGTTAGCAGCCCAAGGATGTAACCCCCCAGGGTCACACGCACTGTGCAGTCTGGCAGGGAAGAAGCCTAAGAAGAGAGCTAGCATGATGAAAGGGACATGGGTATCTAACCTAGACAGATGTACTTGATTCCTGACCCTTATCTGACAGTGCTGTCACTACATCCATGAGGTTGGGAGTAAAAAGCAATCCCTGGCTTTTGCCCCCTGTTAGGCAGAAATAGGACCAGCTGCCTGTTCTCTCCTCAGGAAGCTCAGATCTGGTGGGCAGTTATAAAATGTGCATAGATTTAAGAGGACAATTCTCCTTGTTGGGCCTGAAAGTCTCCCTGGGGCTCAGACCTTCCATCAGCTCCTTGCTCCCATAACCTGGGGCCCATCAGTCTGGTGCTTCTTGTCGCTAGCTGCATTGAAGTTTCTTTTGTTTGTCCTTTTTTGCTCAAAGTGAAAAATATGCCGTCTCCCCACTTTTATTTCCCTTCATCTCACTTTGTAATTTCAAATCAAACTCATCCTGGCAGGTTTTAATCTTAGGAAGTGCTTCCCTCCTGAGACGGTCCTGGCTGATGGAGCGCTCTTTTATCAGAGCCGGGCTACGCTTTGTACCCTGCTGCCTATTAGGATGCAGTGAAACAGAACGTTATAAAAGGAAAATGCACTGGTTTGTCCAACACAGATCTAAATTACTGACACATCTGAGCCAAGTCTGTCAACACATGCTTCCTTTTTTCCTTTCTTCATGCGCCTTTCCCCCTTGGCGAATGATTTGAGATGGAGAGAAGCAGAAGCTGCCTCTGGATGCTGGGCTTTGTAGTAGCTACAAAGGGTGCAGGGGCTGGTTCTGCGCTTGATCTATTTCAGTTCTCCTTCCCGTTCTCTGAAGCGCATCGGGAGGAGGAAGCAGGGAGCACAAGGAGAGGGGCTAGTGCAGAATATTCAGGACAGAATACACTGGCTTCTACCAAATGAACCTTAATGAATGGGATTCCTGGAAACTGAAGATCTCTATCCCCAAACCAGGAACATTGGGGGCAGCAGCAGTGTGTTCTTCCCTGTTCACACCACCTTGGCTCAAGTGCCTCCCCGCTTTCCTGCGGAGACCTCTTCTAGGGCGGGGAGCAGGAGTGCGGACTCCAGAGGTCCACTATCCTTTGGCCTCTCAGCTGAGAGCCAGCAAACTGGCAAGTCGGTGACAACTATGATGAAGCCATCTGCCACTAGAACCTCACACCCATTACCCATAACCACTGAACAGTGGCCAGATGATTAGGAATTTGAATCACTACAGACCTGGGCCATATTCAGAGTGGTGACCTATCAGGTTCTGTAGCAAGGGGAATCCACGTGGTTTAGTGATTAACGCAGGGGACTGGGAGGGAGGAGGCTGGGTTTTATTCCCAGCACTGTCATTGACTTACTGTGCAGCCTAGGGCAAGTCAGCTACCAACAACCAAAAGTTCAGAAGTGGTGACTGATTTTGGGTGTCCAGTATGAGACACCTGGGGCCTGATTTTTCACAGGCACTGAGCACCAGCAGCCCCCGTTGGCTTCAGTTGGATTGTGGGGGCACAGCACTTCAAAAAAAACCCGTCTCAAGATGTCTGAAATAGGGCACTCAAAATCAGGGGCCATTTTTCACAATGTTGGCCTTACCCACTCGATCTGTCAGGGATGTCATGGACAATAATGGGAACACGAACACTGCCCCAGGCACGTAAAGTGCTTGGAGAAAAAGTGTTATCTAAAAGCAGGGTATTCATGATTTGTTACTGTCTTATTCCCAGTCCCCTAAATCATCCAGGCCCCTGATGGATGAGAAATTGTCACCTAAAAGTGAAAAACTCTGTCTCCTACTCCCTGCACCAGTCTGGCCCCCCGACCTGTGGCTGGATTGGCACCACTGCCCTCGAGCTGAAAGACGCTAGCTCACCCTTCCCTGAGTCACTCTAGACCCTCAGCAAACATGCTTTCCTCATTTCAGAAGGAGTGACACAAAAGTAGAAAAGGAACGATGCTTTCTCCTCCCTTGACGGCACAATCAATATTTTCCTTTCACAGCAATTCAGAGAGGAACTGTCTAATTATCTGAGGCAGAGTGAATTTTCTATTCCTGCAGCAAAAAAAGGATCTCAGAAATATACTCACCTGCCCCCTTCCATTCCGGTTCCTCCCCCCCTCGCCCACAGCCTGCAGCTGGGAGAGACTGTGAAGGCCATCTCTCTAGGGGCTGGAGGAAAGGGATTTACTCACAGAGAAGCCAATTAAGGGCCATCATTCAGGCATCAGCTGCTGTAAAACCAGGATACTCATTATTGCTCCTCTCCCTTGTGACACCTGCCATGATCTCCCCGTATAAAGATCTCCAGCAGCAGCATGCACCAGATCACAACAGTTAGGGCTGCCCAAACAGACACGAGCTCAGCCAGCTCCATTGGGCAAGGCAGAAAGAGGCCATGCAGCAACACCTCCCACAGGAGAGTCCCACCAACCTCTCACCATGCGAGTAATAGACTGCACCTGTGCCCAGTGGGTGATGCAAGCAGGCAGAGAAGAGCTGCCCAGCTAGCTCAGCCAGCAGCAGGAGGAACCCCAGGGCACCGCTGTCCACCCCTCAGAGACCACATGGGGCAGGAGCTGCCCCTTCCAGCGGTGGAAGTCAGGCCCCAGCAGCTGAGAGTGAACCTGCAACCAGCAAGGCAGCTGCTCCTATGCCCCTTGGCTTTAGAAAATGTCTGCTGCCTGGAGGAGCTAAGCAGGGAGAAGTGGCGGTGAGCCCTGGGACGGGAGCACTGCCAGGAACTGCCCTGCCCTGGGACAAATGGGCCAGCTGTGATGCTTGTGGATCAGGTCCACAGATGCCAACTCTGGTGACTCTATTGCAGCTCGTGATATGTAGTGTCTGTCGTAACACCCCCGCTCCTAGAATCAGAGATGTACAAGGAAACCTCAGCTTTCCTTTGAGAAGTAGATTTCTAGCCCTTGCGGTTGTGGAGAAGAGCTTGGAAATGTGACCTGAGGGCACCCAAAAGGCTCTGAACTCAGACAGTGAATAAACAGACCCCAAAACGTATAATTTTTCAAAAATCTCATGGTCTGGCTGAGGGCCTGACTAACCATTTCTGAACACTGGGGGATGGCAGTGCTGGGCCCGTGTTCCTGCTACCTTGCAGAGCTGCAGCAAGTCCCATCGGGGCTTCTGCCAACTTAGAGAAAAGAAGGTAAAGCCCTAAAAGAGACAGAAAGATCAGTGTGACTCCAGGCACTTAAAGAGTGGGCAAAGGCTGTCGGGGATTGCTGGGGGCTGCCTACTCCCACAGAGCCAGGGGCATGGAGGAGCTTTGCCGCAAGCTCGAGACTCCTTAGCCTTGATTAAATGGTTTGGCTGTTCCTGTCTCCTCTTTCTGAGACCAGCGTCTGTTTCGTAGCCTCCTCCTCAGCGCTGCACAGCATGCTCAGGACATCCCCGTTTGCTGTAGAGAGCTCTCTGGAGCAGAGCGGGCCTGTGGCTGGAACACTCTGCTCCTTGCTGTGCTCGCCTGAACCTGCAGTTAGTTCCCGCAGCCCCATGGAGAAGTAAAGGCTAGGGCTACTTGCCATGTTGTGGAACTCCTTACCCTTTAGAAACCACACCTGCACCAGCATGGAGCCCATGGGGAACACGGAGAGCAAAAGCACATTCAGCTTCATCTCCCCTCTCCTCGCCTCTGCCCTCCCTGCTGAGGGCCGCTGCAGAGACTGGGCCGAGGAGGGGGAAGTGGTGAGGGCTGAACGCTAATCTAAGCTGACATCTGTCACAGACTGCTCGCCGCAGTGGAGAATTAGTGTGCAAGGAGGTGCCCGTTGCCCCACACTCCATTGGATACTCCTGCCAAAAGGAATCAGGCTGGAGAAGATACTCGGGGCATAATTCAGTTTTATTTATTTGCTGTGTGTCGGAAATAATAAAAAGAAGGGAAATTGCACAGAACGAAGCAATCTTAATGCTCCAGTCCATGAATAGCAGCCCCACTAAAAGGCACAACAACCTCTGAATCCAGTTCTCCATCCCCCCCATTCACATCCTAAATAGCCTGGAGCCTTAGCTCTCAGCATAAATAACAGCAAACTGAACTCCAATCCTAATGAGAAAAGCAGATACATACACCAGCACCTGCTATAGAGTTCCTCCTGATTTTTCCCCACCAGTATATGTACCTGTATTGTTTTCCTTTACTCCCGCACGCATAACCATTTTGGCCACGCTTTCTATGACATTCCATTTGTAAATAGTTAATAAAGGGTTAATGAATGGTTAATAAATGGTTATAGATTCACAGGGGTCAATAGGTTGCTAGACCCTACTCTAGTTGATGTGTTTAGAATCTGCTCTTACATATACTGTTCCTCTGTGTGACATGCTTAAAAACCTTATTAATTGTTTATTAACCCTTAACAAGCCATGTATAAAAGGCACCTTAAAATCAAGGGTGACCCTACTATCTTCAGCGACACCTCAGTCTCACCCCTGAGAGCCGTTAGCAGAGTCAGTAACACAGCTGAAGTGAGGTAACCTAGGGTATGTCTCCCTTGCAATTAGACACCCGGGGCTGGCCCGTGCCAGCTGACTCAGGCTCAGGCTGAGGGGCTGGTTAAGCTCAGTATAGACAGTCAGGCTGGGGCTGCAGTCTGAGCTCTGGGACCCTCGCTCCTTGCAGGAGTCTAGAGTCTGGGCTCCAGCCAGAGCCTGTAAGTCTACACAGCAATTCAACAGTTCCGCTGCCTGAGCCCTGCAAACCTGAGTCAGCTGGCATGGGTCAGCTGCAGGTTTTTAATTGCAGGGCAGACCTACTCCTAGAACACCCAGGAGAGGAATTCACACATCCTGCCAACTGGGATGCCACCTACCATTTCCCTGGTGGCTTTCCAGGCCTTCCCACTGTGGGAAGCCCCATCCGTTCAGTACTCACACAAGAATCCTGAGATCAGGGGTGTGCGAGATTGAACAATTCACCCTCACTTCCTCCTGAACGTTCCCAGCACCTTTAATCTATAAAGCAAACGCAGCCACATTCAGGGGCTCAGGCATAAGCTCCATTATGGATTCCTCCAACTGCTGAAGTTCCTCCATCCCAAGAGCCAGCATGGGCAGAGGGTGGAATGGGACGGGCGGGGAATGAGGTCAGCTAAAAGGAGAAGGAACCCCCCTCCTCTCCCTGTCTTGTGGGTGCAGCATATCCCAAGAACTCCCCTCCTCCTTGATGGTATAGCAAGAGCTTCCCCCCGCCTCATTTCAGTCTAATTTGACCGTTGAGCATAGGTACATTCTCAGGCTGGCTGACTGTATCAGACTGTTCCAGCTTGTGTCGTGCATGGATTTCCCCAGTAATTAATTTGTTGAGTACACCTGGCTCTACTCACATGTCCATCTGTCTCAACAGGGTAAAATTCCAGTGAATGACCCACATGCTCCCTGGAATATATCCAGATAGATCAGGACATCTTGGAAGATAATGGGTTTCTGGGGCCAGTTCAGCCATTTGACAGCCTTCTGCAGCCATGAGCAAGCGCAGGAAACTCTGGACAGCACAGGAGAAAGGTGATGGTCTGTGCATAATGTGACTGGCCATTTGCTGACTCAGAGACAGATGGTTTTGGGTGTTCAAAGGGACCATTGCCAGAATGCGAGGCTGGGGTTGACCTAGAATCAAAAGCTGATGAAGTGAGCTGTAGCTCATGAAAGCTTATGCTCAAATAAATTGGTTAGTCTCTAAGGTGCCACAAGTACTCCTTTTCTTTTTGCGAATACAGACTAACACGGCTGCTACTCTGAAACCTATAATAAAGGTGTGACACACAAGGGTGCTAGGAAGAGTCTGGTCTTTATTGTCAGGCTGAAGCATCTGACATAGGCAAGGGTTAAAGGGCTCTGCCCCATCACATGACGGGTCAGTACCCACCTCCAGTGGCTACTGCTAAGTTCCCCACCCCCTTTTGGGGAGGGAAATTAGATGCAAATAAATCATAATATCAGCCAAAATACAACCACA
Source organism: Lepidochelys kempii (assembly GCF_965140285.1). Classification (NCBI taxonomy): domain Eukaryota; kingdom Metazoa; phylum Chordata; order Testudines; family Cheloniidae; genus Lepidochelys; species Lepidochelys kempii. Next base: position 90,718,634 of record NC_136385.1, on the reverse strand, counting down.
GATTAACACTGCTAGTCAATAAAGCACACAATGGAGATACCTAGGATGGAGGGTGGGCTCAGATGACCTGAGCCCCTGGCAGATGAGACAACTATTCTCACTCTATTGGACACCTGTCATTATCTCAGAACCCAAATGGCTTTCTGATCACACAGCCATATCTTGTTTATCAAACTGCTCCTGCAGTGGCCTGTAGGGTTGCCAACTTTCTACTAAAAAACAGAAAGCCTTTGCCCTGTCCCCTGCCCTGCCTCTCCTCTGAGGCCCTGCCCCCTGTTCACTCCATCTTCCCTCCCTCTGTCGCTTGCTCTCTCCACCCTCACTCACTCGCTCATTTTCACTGGGACGGCTCAAAGGGTTGGGGTGCGGGAGGGGGTGAGGGCACCGGCTGGGGGTGTGGGCTCTGTGGTGGGCCGGGGATGAGAGGTTTGAGATGCAGAAGGGGGCTCCAGGCTGGGGGATGGATCTAAGGTGTTTGGAGTATGGGAGGGGGCTCCTGGCTGAGGGAGGGGACTGGGGTGTGGGAGGGGGTATGGGCTCTGGGCTGGGGGTGCAGGTTCCAGGGTGGGGCCAGAAATGAGGGGTTCAGGGTGCAGGAGGGGACTCTGGGCTGGAACAGGGGGTTAGGGTGCGAGGGGGAGGAGGAGGGCTCCAGCTGAAGTTGCGGGCTCTGGTGTGGGGCCAGAGATGAGGGATTTGGGGTGCAGGAGGGGGCTCCAGGCTGGGGGTTGGGGTGGTGGGGGTGAGGGCTCCAGCTGGGCGTGCAGGCTCTGAGATGGGGCTGGAGATGAGGGGTTTGGGGCGTAGGAGGGTGCTCCGGGCTGGGACCAAGGGGTTTGGAGGGCAGGAGTGGGATCAGGGCTGGGACAGGGAGTTGTGGCGTGGGGGTGGTGTGAGGGCTCTAGCTGGGAGTGCGGGCTCTGGGGTAGACCTGGGGATGAGGAATTTGGGGTGCAGGAGAGTGCTCTGGGCTGGGATCAAGGGGTTTGGAGAGGGGGGGGGGGCGTGGGATCAGGGCTGTGGGAAGGGGTCAAGGATTCAGGGTCCGGGTGGCACTTACCTCAGGCAGCTCCCAGAAGCAGCGGCATGTCCCTCCTCTGGCTCCTACGCGGTGGCTCGGCCAGGCGGCTCTGCGCACTGACCCAACCACAGGCACTGCCCCTGCAGCTCTCATTGGCCATGGTTCCTGGCAATTGGGAGCTACTGAGCTGGCGCTTGGGGCAGGGGCAATGCGCGGAACCCCCTGGCTGCCCCTAAATGTAGGAGCCAGAGGTGGGACATGCTGCTGCTTCCAGGAGCCGTGCGGAGCCATGGCAGAAAGGGAGACTGCCTTAGCCTGCTGTGCTGCCAACCGGACTTTTAACAGCCCGGTCAGTACCATAAACTGGACACCTGGCAACCCTGGTGGCCTGTTGAGCCCTGAAGTGGAGCTGTGACCTGGGGCCTTGGTTTGCTACTGTTTTCTGCTGTCAGTGACTGGGCGGGCATGAGCTACTTTGCAGGCAGCACATGAGCACTCTCGGTCATTTGGGATTCCTGAAGAAACAGAGATTCAACGCCCTCGTTGGTTTTATTTAGCTGTCTCCTGTTCCTACTGAAGAACTGTGTCTCAGAGAGGGAGGTGTGAGCGATGGGGAGTATACGCCCCAATGGCTCTGAAAAAGTTCACTGGAGAACTCAATTAGGACACCTGGCTGCACGTGGAGAGGGGACCATGCCCAATGAAAGATAAGTCCCAGCTGGGTAAGGAGCTGGGTGCTTACTGTATAGAGAGGAAGCCTAGAGCAGAAGAAAGGTAGCATGGATGGAGAGAAAGAACACTGTAGCTTCTCTCTGGGCAGGTGAGAGACCTTCAGGGCCAGGATGAACATTAGGGCAGTGGAGGGAAGAGGAAGCCTAGGAGAAGAGTTGGCCTTGGGATTCTCCCCTGACTAGAGAACTCTGGCAAGAGGTAGGGAGAGACATGGAGCAGGTGCTGTGGTGCAGAAAGCTCTGGCCTTGTTAGAAGGGAAGGATCTGGTCTTCCAGGGAGGAAAACCCTGGGGGGCTTTCAAGTGAGGAACACAGGAAATCTAAGAGGGATGAAAATTCAAGTCTGAGGAGGGCAGAGTGGTTTGTTTGTATTTTCATTTGGGATTTGTTGAGAGATTGTAGGGGAAGCCCTGAAAGAAGCATGAACCAAGAGAGGCTACAAAGCCTGAGAAAAATACGGGTAGGAACTATGGAAAAGGCCTGTGGACAGGCTGAGGTAGGAGGAAGCCCAGGAAGGTAGCGGAAGTAGGTCTGAATACACAGACCTTGCCTGCTTGTTACAGGGTCATAGAATCATAGAATATCAGGGTTGGAAGGGACCTCAGGAGGTCATCTAATCCAACCCCCTGCTCAAAACAGGACCAATCCCCAACTAAATCATCCCAGCCAGGGCTTTGTCAATCCTGACCTTAAAAACTTCTAAGGAAGAAGATTCCACCACCTCCCTAGATAACGCATTCCAGTGTTTCACCACCATCCTAGTGAAAAAGTTTTTCCTAATATCCAACCTAAACCTCCCCCACTGCAACTTGAGACCATTACTCCTTGTTCTGTCATCTGCTACTACTGAGAACAGTCTAGATCCACCCTCTTTGGAACCCCCTTTCAGGTAGTTGAAAGCAGCTAACAAATCCCCCCTCATTCTTCTCTTCCGCAGACTAAACAATCCCAGTTCCTTCAGCCTCTCCTCGTAAGTCATGTGTTCCAGCCCCCTAATCATTTTTGTTGCCCTCCACTGGATGTTTTCCAGTTTTTCCACATCCTTCTTGTAGTGTGGGGCCCAAAACTGGACACAGTACTCCAGATGAGGCCTCACCAATGTCGAATAGAGGGGAACGATCTGTCCCTCGATCTGCTGGCAATGCCCCTACTTATACATTCCAAAATGCCATTGGCCTTCTTGGCAACAAGGGCACACTGTTGACTCATATCCAGTTTCTTGTCCACTGTAACCCCTAGGTCCTTTTCCGCGGAACTGCTGCCGAGCCATTCGGTTCCTAGTCTGTAGCAGTGCATGGGATTCTTCTGTCCTAAGTGCAGGACTCTGCACTTGTCCTCGTTGAACCTCATCAGATTTCTTTTGGCCCAATCCTCTAATTTGTCTTGGTCCCTCTGTATCCTATCCCTATCCTCCAGCATATCTACCACTCCTCCCAGTTTAGTGTCATCTGCAAACTTGCTGAGGGTGCAATCCACACTATCCTCCAGATCATTTATGAAGATATTGAACAAAACCGGCCCGAGGGCCGACCCTTGGGACACTCCACTTGATACCGGCTGCCAACTAGACATGGAGCCATTGATCACTACCCATTGAGCCCGACAATCTAGCCAACTTTCTATCCACCTTATAGTCCATTAATCCAGCCCATACTTCTTTAACTTGCTGGCAAGAATACTGTGGGAGATTGTGTCAAAAGCTTTGTTAAAGTCAAAGAACAACACGTCCACCGCTTTCCCCTCATCCACAGAGCCAGTTATCTTGTCATAGAAGGTAATTAGATTAGTCAGGCATGACTTGCCCTTGGTGAATCCATGCTGACTGTTCCTGATCACTTTCCTCTCCTCTAAGTGCTTCAGAATTGATTCCTTGAGGACCTGCTCCATGATTTTTCCAGGGGCTGAGGTGAGGCTGACTGGCCTGTAGTTCCCAGGATCCTCCTTCTTCCCTGTGATGTGTCCTAGGATGTTGAGTTCAGCCACTGGTATGTTGAGACCATTGCCTCATGCTGATTAATATTATCTTTGGGTTTTTTGTATTCCCCTGTTGGCCTGTCTGTATCCATCTGTTGTCTCTTGTCTTATACTTAGCTTGTGAGCTCCCTGGGGCAGGAGCTGTCTTTTTGTTCTGAGTTTGTATGGTGCCTAGCTCAGTGGGGTCCTGGGCCATGATTAGAATTCCTAGGTGCGATGGTTATCCTACAACTACTAGTAATACACTCCTCAAACCTCTGAACAGTACCAAATACAAAGATCCATGCCACCTCCCAGAATCCTACACTGCACAGCACTGAGAACCTCCTGTTCACCCCACTCTGCCTTAGACTGCTCTGACCTCCCATGTTCCCCCTCACTGCTCAGACTCCCCTACTGCTCTAACACTGCTCTAGTTTCTCTAACGTGTCCTCCATCATGCCCATTGCTCTGACCACCCCCATCCCCTCCGCTGCTCCAACCACTGCCCCAGTTTCATCCCCCCTTCTTGTCTCTTCATGCCCCTGGTAAACTTGGAGGGGCTGTGGGAAGGTGGTGAGGCTGTGAGTGTGTGCATGCACCAGCTGGTTGCAAGAAGGGGTAGGAGAATGGAGATGCAAAGTCCTGCCCCACAATCTGGGCCTGGTGTGTGCAGAAGACATTTTACACATCCATCTGTAGCCTAGCAGGCTCAGAGAGGTGTGAAGTAGCCCATTCATCTCAATGAGATGTTCTCAGCTGAACTAGAGCACTCCATGAAGATTAACACAGCCTGAAACAACAGCTCTGAGAGGGGCAAACTGCTCCATTTATCACAGGCTTTGTCTACATTACACAGCTTTTAGCAACATGACACTTTTGCGGACAAAATACTTCCACCCCCTACAAGCCAACAGTGAGCCATTTACACTGCCACTTGCTGTGGCAAAACTTTTGTCTTTCCGGGAGTGGGATAGGTGCTTAAAAAAAAGTTTTGTCCTTCAATTGGCAGTGTAGACAAGCCCTCAGTGGGTGTTTTTATCCCCCACTCATGGTTTCAGCACTAGTGGGCCTGAGCCATGCCAAGAGTATGCCTGTTCTCAGCTGCTCACCACAGTCTCTACACTGTGTGCCTGGTGCCTGCTCCGAGCATGCCTGTTCTCAGTTCTCAACTGTGATCTCAGCGCTGTGCACAGTGCCGTGAATTGATCATGCCTATTCCTAGCTCCTCACTGTGGCATTGGCATTGTATGCCTGTGCCATGCACTGAACGTGCTCATTCCCAGCTCCTCAGCTTGGCTGGTCACAGCAAGGTGAGGGGCATGTTTTGAAGGTGGGACAGAAATGGAGCATATGGATATTGATAGGTTTGTGGGGCACAGCTAAAGCCTCCCTACTTCCTCATTGCACAACTCTGACCCCCTCCTTTCCTTCCCACTCTTCTGTACTGCTCTGACCTCCCCTTTCCTCCTAGAAGCAGCAGCAGCAGCAGCATTGTGGGGAAGCATGAGCATGAGACCTTTCCCTCTGCTGGAGGCAGCATGGAGAAGGAGGGGAGTTCTGGACTCCACCCCTGACCAGAGGGTAGTGGAGGGAAGGGGAGCCCCTGAGTCCTCGCCCTGGGCCTGATGGAGCAACATAGGGAGGAATTATGGGAAATGGGGGGTGGGGGTTGTGGGGGAGGGCATAGATGGCTCCACTTCCCTTCCCCTACCAAATATGTTACTGGAGGTGAAAATGATCAACTTTCCCCTTTTTGGTTCTGCTCTCAGGGGAACTGAGCTCCCAGAAACCAAAGGTCCTTTTGAGGATGACCCTTATTTGTTGAGGGATCATAGAAAAACTACCCTTTTGGAAACCCAGTTCTTCATCAAAACTTTAGTCATCAAACTGGTTTTTCAAAAGCAATGGTTGAGTAACCCTTAACACTAATACAAGATGTTGTCCAGGGCTGTGCTGGCCCCTAACAATCTGTGCCAGAGCACAGACCTAAAGGGGTGAAGATTGGCAAAGGGATAGAGTCCCCTCCCTTGTATTGGCTCAACTCACCCACCCATGCACTGTTCCAACCCCCCTCACTGCTCTGACCCTTCATATTCCTTAGGTCTGCACTAAAAAAGTTATAAGAATCTGCAAATGTTACAAGAAGCTCTTGTTAGGGGGGAACTTAGTATTAGGAAACCCTTGATCAAATAACTCAAGGACTTGCTTGCCTTTGATCACACTCAGTTTCATTATTCAAGAAATTCAGGAATTACATGACCTTAACTGCTTACTAGAGTCTTTCATCTTCCCTCTGTTAAATGCTAATTTCTTTGACAATACATCTAAAGTAAAATCAGAGTCTGAATGTGGATTTTAGAGCACTTTAAAATATCATTCTTAAACTAGACATTTGGGCTTAGGACACAACTTTCAAAAGGAGCCCCTGAAGAATGCAGGGAACGTGCCCAAGGCACATTCTCTGAAAACTGCCGAGGGTAGGGCTTAGACTCTCAAGTCTGGTCTACACTACAGAGTTAGGTTGACGCAAGGCAGCTTATGTCCACCTAACTCTGGACGTGTCTACGCTTAAATTTCACTCCCGCCAACGTAACTGCTCCACTTCCTTGAGTGGTGTAGAGTCAAGGTTGATGTAGATAGGTCGAAGAGTGTCAGTGTGGACACTGCATTGCTTATGTCGACTATTACTGGCTTTCAGGAGCCATACCACAATGCCTCACACCAAAAATGCAATCGATACAAGTTTCTCCTGGTGAGGATACAAACTGTAGATACGCCCAAGTGATGTAATTACTGCAGCGGCTGTATGCCGATGTAAGTTAGATCAACTTAATTTTGTGGCATAGACATGGCCTCAGTGCATGGGTGCTGCTCAGGTTTAAGGACCCCAGCATGAGCCTGAGCTATCCAGTTACTGTAACAAGCTGCCTGCAAACCCTAGTCTTGCTGCATGTGCACATTTCACTCTTTTAAATGTGTCAGTTTAGCTCCTGCAGATCTAGAATGTGAAATTTGTCCTTAATACATTTTTCAGTATTGCTTCCTGTGATGGGATGTATAGACCTCACCTTGTGGCAGCCAGGAAGGGCTTAATAGATGAGTCAGTTCCCTCTCAAGCTGTGACTAATTGGCCAATTAATCACAGCTGGGATAAAAGGCTGCAGAGTGGGGCCGCTAGAGGGGCTAGGAGCTAACCAACTGGAGAAAGTGCCTTAGCAACAAAGTGTGAGAAAGCTGTATGGAGAGGTGATGGTTCAGGGAGTGATGACTGGAGATTGCAGCTCTGTAACAGGTGCCTGCAAACTGACAAAGGTAGGAAGCAGCAGCCCAGGGATCCAGCAAGGTATTGTAAAGAACAGACCCTACCTGCTTATTGCAAGGGGCCTAGGTAGGAACCTAGAGGAGAAGTTGGGCCTAGATTTCCCCAGCTCCCCTGCAGGAAGGGCAGGCAGTGTAAACCAGTTTTGTACCCAGACTGAAGACTTGGGATAAGCCATTAAAGGGGTGAGGTGGCTCCAAGTGACTTGGCTTAAAGGTCAAGAAAGAAAAGACCACCAAGCAGCCTAAACTGCAGGTGACAATACAAGAGAAACAGCTGAGCTGCTATGCCACACCCAGCCATGAGGGGGCATGTTGATCACTGACTGAACCTTTGACATGCCCTGAAAGGGGGAGTCAGTGGATACACTAGCTGAGCTAAATCACAAGCAGCTGAGATCAGTTTAGGGGGGATTTGGAGCAATAGGTTGAGCCCCCCAGGAGTGGACAAAAAACCTCCAAAACATTGGATTTTGTAAACAGCTGATTTTTTAGCGGGATTATATTTCAGGAACCTCTTGCTCAAAGGATCCTAAATTTGGGCTACTAACCCTATCCCCCATATCCTTATGAGGCACAGCAAATATCAAGACCATCCAAGTCCCCCATTGGCCAGTTGCCTCTTAAGAGCCCTTAAAATTCTCATCTTTTAAACAACAAGTGATTCAAACTTAGAGCTGCTGCTCTGCTATAATGCAAATAGCCAAAATGAGCTATTCGTGGGTTGCAGGCCCTTAACGGTTAACTCCTTTGGAGTCTTCTGGTGAACAAACTGACTTATGAGGCTTAGTACGCTGCTAGGGGGTGTGTTGTATTCAGCACCTCAAGTGGTGGTTTGTTTTGTTTTTTTAAATTAACAGTAGTCCACTTAACTCATTTGGTTTTATTACAGTGTTAACTCGGTCTGCTGGTATCTGTATTTGCTCAATAACATTTAATTTTACCATCTGGTCAAATTTTGCTTTTACCGTCCCTCTCTGCTAAATGAAATGTTAGGTGTCGCTATATTGTGGTTGGCACCCACTGGGATTATTATGGATTTGATGAATCCCAGTTCATTACATGGTTGCACTACATGTTGTTGCAGCCTTTGTGCTGGACACAGTGTATTGCAATGACTTCCACACTTATTGCAAAGAAATTGGTCCCTGACATTTGTTTACCCTTGTACTGTGTCTTTCTGCTTTCGTGTGCATGCTTCACTGGATTCACTTTAGTCCTTTCACTGCTTATTAACGTTTTCATTGAGAAGCACAGCTCTCACTAGCCCCACAAATAACTAATGTTCTTTGCAAAGTCAAGTCCGCCTCTCACAATATCCTTGCTTTGACCTGTTCATCAGTTATACCACTCCGATTAGTTCATCGGTTAACCAGTCAGGTTTTCATGGCTTAGCTGAGCTTTATTAGGTAAGTTTGTACCAAAAGGCTCCATTATTTCATCTGGCTATTGGGTTTTTTTGCTTAAAAACAAAAAAGTGTCTATGCCAAGTGACCTCCTTCTGTGGGTCACAGTATTGTGGATGGTTTCAGAGTAGCAGCTGTGTTAGTCTGGATCCGCAAAAAGAACGGGAGTACTAGTGGCACCTTGGGGACTAACCAATTTATTTGAGCATAAGCTTTCATGCGCTACAGCTCACTTCATCGGATGCATAATATTGTGGATATGTTTGAATTATTTTTGTCTGGCAGTCTGCAGTCTCCTCCATGCTCCCACTGGACTGGATTGCAAGTCCTCAAAGCGTTTAGGCTTGCCCCAGGCACCATTGTGTTTCACTCTCAGATTTCTCAGCAATATCACTTGCTTCCAAGAAATTCTGGAAGTTCTCCCACAGTTCTCTGTCAGCTTCCCTCCCTGGCTGGGGAATTAAAGCGGCTTTAGTTAATTCATATTTCTCTCTTTTTTTTTCTAAAAATGCTCTCCTCTTCAGACACAGGGTGATTAGAGGTGGTTGGGAACCTGAATTTCTATTTGGCAAGAAATTCCAATATTTTTGAAACCAAATTAGTTCCAAATCGGTATGAGAAGCTGCAGTGTCCCACAAAACACCTTCCAAAACCTTGGTTATTTGGAACCATTAAAACATTTCATGTTAATTTTATTATACTGACCATTAAGTCAATTTTAATATAGTCAAAACTAATCAAAATGATACAGTTGAAACAAGGTCTTGAACGGAAAAAGTTAAACCATTTGTCAAAATAGACATATTCCCACTAAATGTTTAGTCAAAACTACCTTTTTTTGGCAGAAAACTATTCCATCAAATTTGCTGACCGGTTCTACCTTGTGATAAAGGTACAAAATGCAGGTGTAGTGGAAAGAGCATGAGCTCTATTTTGTGGCCCCAATTGCACAACATGAGGTAGGGTTCCAAAAAGTTGAAGGCCCTGCTGCTGACTCAAAGGGCTACTGCCACAGATGTGGTTCAGAAACAAGCGAATGGCTTTGAAAAGACTGAAACAGACCCAGAGCGTGAGACCACAACCCCACTGCCTTGATTAATGGGGAAAGTTCTAATTACAGCTTGCAAATAACAACAAAGTAAGTCCAGATGAGAGGCTTTTGAGTGTCTGGACTAGCGGAAGGAACAGGACCTCTCCCACAGTCTGTGGTAGTATCCCAGCTCCTGTATTTGGATTTGAGAGTGACCCGAATTAAGCAGAATGATACTTTAGGGCTGTCTCTAGAGTGACTTCTAATGTTCACTAAGGAGAACGTAGGCTTTGCATTTTTCACCAGCAGATGCTGGAGACAAAGACCGTATCATGGCCAGGCTTTGACAAGTGGGAAGTTCCCTGCATCACCCAGTTTCCCAATCAGCTGCTCATCAACTGCTCTGATGAGAGGTGGGGTTGGGGCAAAGGCAACCCTGCTCTTGCCAGCACGAAGACAGGAGCAACTGTAGCACATATCTCAAAAAGGTTCTCCTGCCGTCCCATAGCCATCTCTTAGGTCTTCCAATCACCCTCATCAATTGAGTCCCCCCACCAGCCTCTGTTTGCTGATCTTCTTTGAGCTCCTCTGCTGATCTGTCTGAAAACATCAATTCGACTATCAAGAGGAGACCTGAACAGTGCAGTGTGCTCCATGTTTGGGGACCTTGATGCGAGCTGTGGGTACTCAACACTTCTGATAATCACTTCACTTATTTACATGTCTAAATAGGCATGTAGATGCCTAATGGCAGCGGTCACACGGAAAACGTTGGCCCAGTCATTGACCCCTGCTAGAGGCAGGATCCAGCACTGGATAGGCTAGTGCTCTGACAAATCTTGTGTTCTGCGAGCCTCTCCTCCTGGAGTGGGGCGAGCCCAGTGCCATGTGCTGCATAGACCGCTCTTATCTCTCAGTCCCTGCACTGAGTCTGGCTGGTTTTTGAGTAGCATGACAAACATGGATGAATGTGAATTAGGTGCGTCAGTGTTTGAGAACAGCCCCTAAATCAGACACCGGCAGGAGGGCTCCTCTGTATGGGTTTTACAGTCCCCCAGCTTCTGCATTTTAATCTCCTTTTACTGTTTTCATTTCCTGCTTTGCTGGGGTTTGTGTTTTTAAGTACCAGGCTGTGAGGGATTTCAGGTGACTCTTGAACTAAATCTTACCCCACACATGTGAAGGGAGAGATTTATTGTCCCAGGGTTGACAGCAAAGTGAGGAGCAGCTGGGCATGTTTGAAATTCATCTCTCTCCTGTCAGCTCAATGAAAGTTCAGTGTGGCAGGGATACATTGCAAGTTATGTTTTTCCCCCCAGTTAGACTCCACTCAGCCACAAACTACCTCAGTAAATAAAAAGTGCCCACAACTGATCATTAATGCCAGGAGTACTCCTCTGTCCATGTCCCTCCAGGCTGGCTGGGCAATAAAACACCATCTCGTTACAGCAGACCAAGGAAGAAGACAAACTGGGCCTGAGCTGGCAGGAGGAAAATGCAGGCTTGCCACATTGAAACCAACATGGAGAGTCTGACATTGGGCTGGGGATTGAAAACTATTCCAATTCCCATCCTCATCTCTGGTCAACCAGCCCCAGAGGCCATACAGTAGGATGTGAACTGGGAACAAAAACTGACACTGGAGACTGGAATTTAGGATGGGAAATGGAAACCAAAACGAACTCCAGAGAGTGGAAAAGGAAACGAGGCCTAGGAAGCAGACACCGAAGAAAGAGGAGTCCTGGAGACTTGAGATCCTGTATCTGGAGGATTCATGCTTTATGGTGGTATGCAGCAAACCCCAGACAGCGTCCTCTATGCGCATCCTCCCATTGCTGGAAAGATGCATAGTCCTCATAGCCTTGCATAGCAAGCTGATAAGGCTGGCTGGGAAAAGCAGAGGGTATGGGCCTGTTGCTACTGCTGGAGCCCTCGCCCAACCTTCAGACTCCAACCTTGGCTCCAGAGTTGTAGGTTCACCAAGTGTTAATCCTCAGATCCAGGCCAAATTCCAACCTGGGCTAATTCCATTCTGCTCCCTCAACTCCCCCTACAGTTTCTACTGAATACACAATTCCTCTTCACTTCCTGTCCTCAGATGTCCTGCAGTGTTGCTGCAGGGATGCCAGACAGCTGGTGTGTTCCACAGCCCAGGAAGACAAGCCCTTTGTCAATTATGCACAAAGTCTGCAAAGCACTTTGCGATCCCTCTTGGAAATAAGTAAGATGAATTGAAAGTGGTACTTGTCGCTGTCACCATCCTTTAGTACCTCGTGGGAGTAACTGAAATCTGGTGCTATAAATCCCATAAATGGGCTATTAATATTGATAAGAAAAAACCTCTACAGGGAGAGAGGAAAAGTAGAAGAGGTAGAGAGAAGGCCCTGTATGTTAAAGCCAATGAGTCATAATGTTATAATGCAGGGGGATTGGAGGCAAAGATCCAAGGAACATACAGTAAAGGACGAGCGACCTTGGGCGTCCGCTTCACACCTCTCCATTCCCATGAGTGAGAGAGCTTCCTGATCAACTTTCAAGCAGCTCCATGCTGCAGGGAACAATACTCCCATGGGAGGCTTTTAACAGTCCAGGCATCTGGATGGATGACAGATACAGATCAACAAAGTTGTTCTTGTGGCGAGACCAGTCCTATGATCCAGAACACAGAGACTCCAGGAAAAGGAAAAGTCTTTCTGGATCTGCTCCTTGCCAAAATGGAGGGATCGGGTGAGAATAGGGAACCAGTGACCAGCAGATCCAGAGACCATGTGCTACTTGAGTTTGGCATGTGGAAGGGACTGGTCATTGCATACAGCAGTACAACTGCATTAGATTCCAGGAAGAATCTGGTGAGTGACGTCCAAAAGGAGGTCCTTACAATCACCAGTGTGGGAGAAGGTGGCTGTGGAATCCTAACTGTAGGTCCTCTGGAAAAGAGAAATGGGAGGAACCAGGAGCAGCCAATGTGGCTGGGCTAGGGTTGGCTCAAGGATCCAGAACCAGTACCGGCAACAGAGAAGGTGAGCTGTCACTCACGTGGGAACTCTCCAAATCAGGGAAAGCTGCAGAGAAAAGATCAGGAAAAGCAGAAGGAGTTAATGTTGTCAGAGGGGCCCAGGGTGTATGATGGATTTGTAAAAATCCATTGGGGTGGGGGGGGGGAGATACTTAGGTTAGGGGGAATAAAGACCATGGGAGGTGGGTGTTTTAACAGGGACTCAAACAGGGCATCTCACCCATTCTTCAACAAGAGAAATAAAGTGAGGGAGGGAGATTGTAACATAGCTACTGATGAAGAGCAGGGGAGGGAACTGCTGTGTGAGCAGATTTTCTAGGGGCTTATGAGATGCCTTCTTATGGGAGGGGCTGCCTTAGAGGGCTGTAAAGAGAAGAGGTTTGTGCATGATTCCAGGAAGAGGGTCCTGCTGCAATTGGGCTTAAGCCCAGAGCGTGGTGAGCTAACGCATATGCCTGATGTATAGGTAGAGGCAGAGCCTTTTGGAAGCCTTGTCCCAGGTGATGGCTGCCTCTCGAGCACAGGCCAGACCAGGCTGCCTTACATCTGTCAGTGGATAACCCTTACCCCTGTGCAGTTCCATCCAGGAGGCGCTCTGGGGGTCCGGTGAGCAATTATTCATCACCATTGTCTGACATCCTCCCTCAATACTGCAAACCTGGGCCTGTTTGCAAGTGCATGCAACCAGACCTGCACTATATCACCACCACCAGTAGCCACAGCAGTTGATAAATCTACTGTTCTCCCTCTGAAGAGCTCTTCTATCCAGTGCCAAAGTCATCTGTCAGGTACAGCAGTGTGAGCCCCATGCCTGACCCCAAGGTGAAAGTTACTAACAATTGCTGTTCTATTCAGAGGCCCTTAGAGCTGCTCTGGTAGCGCCTTCCCCAAAACGGGATGCTCTCAGGACTGTTGAAGTGGGTCGCTCTAGAATGTCAAGCAGTGGTTTCCTGAGCAAAGCCTGAAGCTCAACACCATTCTGCGGGGCTAGCATCATCGTCTTCAAAGGAGGGACTGACTGTAGAGCCCACCTGCTAGGCTACCATCTGGGCTTTCAAATGGCACAGACACCAAGGATCTACCTGTGAGAGTTGGGTCCATGCCATAAAGACCTTCTGCCTATCGAACCGAGTAGAAGAGGGCATGTTCTTGTGCCCACTTGCTTTGACTGGCTTTCTCCTGTAGGGGATACTGGTGCTGCTCCTCTGTGCTGGTTTATGATGCTCTGATGTCACAAAAGCACTGGGTTGTAGGTGGAATTGGCCCACAGGGCCTGCCCCAAAACATGGCTGTTCTACTCTGTGCTTAGAGCTGGCACAACAGCTGTATGCTGGCCCCGCACAGCCTTCAGTGTTGGTGTAGGCAGGGCTGGAGGGAGGGCTAGCTAGTGTGCACTGTACTCCAGCCATTCTCAGCTGTCAGTAGCCCAAATATTTCTTTGTCTGTCCTATACCCCCACCCAGAGACACCTGGCCCACAGCCAGGCTCAGTGCAGATCTGTCATTCTTGATTGCAGTGCCTGGAACCTCTGCCCTGACCCTGCGTACCCTGCAATCTCATGCCCTCCTTCAAAATACACAGTGTGGGTTAAACTCCCAGCCTCTGCCTTGGTCACTTCCCTCCCAGGGCCAGTCTTGCCTTGCCCCCCCACCACCACCACGTGGCACCAACCTACACACTGCGCTACCCCTTGGCTCTGACCTCCAACTTGGCTGCTCTTACGGTCTTGACCTCCTCCCAAACTGGGGCCAGGCACTTAAGAAATCAAATCTTTCTGCAGACTGACATTTTTCTTTAAAGAAGTCAGCTATTAAATCTTGAGTGCAAAATTAATGGACCTTCAAGGGCTCCCTTGTGTGACCACGCTGTATGATGGCAGTGGAGGAGTGAACCTCAGTGAGGTTCAGGAGTAGCAGGAAGGTTTTGTACTTTCCTTAAGATGTGCTGAGGCTGGGGGGGGGGGCGGGGGAGTTAAAATTAGCATCTCCGAGACCCACTCATCTGGCACACAGTCCCCAGGGTGCTTCAGGGTGCGTCCCCTGAAAGGTGAGGAGAGAGCAGTGCAGCGATGGCACCAATTCCAGTCTCTCGGCTGTGTGAGACACAGGCCAAGGCAGACTCCCCAATTCCATTTCATCCTGCTCTAGAGGGAGCTCAGCGGGAGCTTGCAGTGAAGGAAAATTGAATCTGCAACGATTCAGCATGGAAAAGAAATCTGTGTTTACACATTACAAACTAGAACTCTCTTGCTCTTAAGTTGTGGGCCCCATTGCCTTCTGGCCCCTTTACACAAGGCTATGCTAGAGGAACTGGCTACCAGTAGCTCTCCAGCCTCCCCTATGACCAGGTCGGTGCCGGCTGTGGGGAGAGAGAAGGGTGGGTGACAAATATAACACTGATGAAAGAAAGAATTTAGTTAACACAACTCATGATTAATCTGTGGGACTCACCGCTGCAGGGCATAGTGAGACCAAGAACTTAGCAGGATTCCCAAAGGACCAGGTGAACACCATGAAGCCACCCGCAGCTATATCTGATAGGATAACTATGTGTATGGCATATAGACCTCCTGCTTCAGGGATAAACCAACCACTGCCTGATGGGAGTTAAAAAGAAACTTCCCCTCTGGGCAGGGAGTTGCAGAATTGTCCATCATGGGAGTTTCTTGTACCTTCCCCAGAAGCATCTGGTTGCTCTCAGGGTCTGATTATAAAAGCCGATGGAGCACCACCAGCTCATCTACCCAGGCAATGTGTTGTACACGCTATGCTCCTGATCTCGGGTGCATGTATTTCTGAGCCTTGGCCCTGAGGCGGGGTCGGCTTGGCCACTGGTGCCTAGAGTCTGAACCTGTGCTTTAAGAGGCTCAGTGTCAGCCAATCCACCCTCTCTCGCTCCCTTCCTTTGTCTCGCTGAGGGAAAATACCACTTAGTCTTGATTTCAATTTCACAGCTGCTGCTGCCACCGCTGCTGAGGGGAAACAGCTGATCTCTGGGCACAGGTTACAGACATGGATAATCATTCTGGAGTCATTACCAGCTCACTACCTCAGAGGAATTCACCGGTGAGAAGTCCCTGGGAGCTAATTATGCTGTGTGTGTGTGTCTGTCTCTCTCTCTCACTCACACCCCCTGCCCCTCCCAGTGATCAGAGCAAATGCAGCACTTTCTGCAATAGCTTCGCCCATTCCCCGTCATGGGGGAGTGCTCTCCCATCCCTGGATCGGGGCTGCTCACCTTTCCTACTGGCAACTGCTCTGGACCCAAAATCGCAGCCCTGCTGCTTTACCTATCCAGTAGGTAGGGTTTTTGACATCTATCAGTGCCCTGACTGGACAGTAAAACAAACTCTACAGGCCTACTAACACCTGTTGCTCCTCACGGACCAACCCGGTAGAATGAACCCCAGGGCTACTTGCACCAGCCCCCCACCTGAGTTAGACTGACTCAGTGCAGGCTCAGCAGTGCCAGGGATGGGAGCAGGGAAGAGAGAGATGTTGCAGGGCCAGGGTTAAGGGGAGTTGGGACAAATGCTGCAGTGCAAGAAGTAGGAAGAAGGCCTTGCCCTACAACCCCAGCTACCTCCATGGGTGTCTTTTCTTCTCAGGTTGGAGGAGCCGTACCAGAATAAGTGTCCCTAGGGCTTAATGCCAACTGGAGTCAGATCTTAGGTGGGCAGGCCCTTTCTACCAGTGGGATTTGGGGCAAGGGCTAAAGTACATTGAAACAGGATGTGGAGGAAGGGTTTGTACCCCACCAGCCGGGGAGCTGAGGGGGAACACTGCTCCTCCATGGCAGGGAAAGGAGGGGACTTTTAGCACAGGAGTGGGAGGCTGAGTTGGACCTCCACCACATCTCTTATTTTCACCCCTGACTTAGGGCCCATTTCAGTCCCACTTGGGATAGCCCTGAGGGGTCCATGTTCGGCCTACTGGAGGCAACCTCTCAGGGCTAAGTCCCAACAGGGATCAGACTGAACTGCCTAGCCACAGGCTCTCTGGGCCCACAGGAACCAGAACCCCAGACTGCCAGGGTTGCCAGCCACTCTTCCATAGACCTGAGATCCCTCTCTTTGCATACACAGAAGGACCTGGTGGCAAAGTGAAGTAGGGGTAACAGGAAGCACGGGGCTCTGAGGGGAGGAAGGCTCCTCTGTTTCCCCACTGTAGATAGGCAGAGTTAAGGCACAGCTTTCCTAGCAGGCAGTGCAGAGAGGACTGTCCTATAGGCAGGGGCCGCTGAGTGGGGAACTGTGCATTTTAAACACGGTCTGCACTTCCAGTCTCCCTTTATCAGAGCACCACCTGCTGGCTGTGATCCCCTTTCACCACCACTTTTTCGACAGGGCCAGGGAGTGAGCAGATTTATCACCCCATTCACAGCATATTAAATAATTTATTTTTGAAAAAAATCAGCTCTCTGTCAGACACTTGCTGTGATGATTTGTGTGTCCCTTTGATTGTGAACTTGTCAGTGCAAGGGCTGTCTCTTTACCTATGTTTGTTTGCACACTAGATGCCTGAGACCACTAATAATAAATGTACAAGCACCCTCCAGATCCTCCATCTGGGGTTATTTCTAACAGGCAGTAGCTTCCCTTCCCTTTGTCAGCAGCTGGGGAGTGCGTGCTGCTGCATGTCACAGACTGCAGGATAGTCACTGCAGGCCTGTATTGCGGTGTCTCTCTGCCCTGCCACCTCTATAAACATATCCATATGGGACAGGCCCCTGTGGGTAGGAAACCACCCCTGTATCAGCCAGAGGTGCAACTCCCAGCTCATTTTCTAACATTATTAGAAGGGGACAGCCTGCCTGTAGCATTCAGTTGTATGAGCCTGATGAGGCTTCCATTCAAGTCAATATAGAGACCCCCATTGTTCTGAATAGGGACTGGATCAGTTCCTATGTCACTGGTTTGGATCTGGCCCAGCTCAGCAGTAACCCATAGGTGTTAGCCCTTGCCCTAAGCCGTAGGGAGCTGCCCCCGCTGGTAGGGAGAAGGGCTAGATAATCTTCCCTCTCTCTGTCCTCCATCACATCCCTGCTAGCTGTTCAGTGAGATGAGCTGGTGGATGCTCAAAGCAACAAAACTGCCCTCCCTGCTAGCCAGTTGCAGCAGAAGGGAAGAGAGCCTAAAGTCCCATCTCCTCCCTAGAGGTGATGCCACAGGCTCAGGGCAGATGGTGCATGCAGGAAAATTGTACAGCTGCTGTCTGCACGGGGCCCTAGAGACAGAGAAACTATCACCCTCTTAGGGGCCCAGCTTTCCTCTAAAAACAAACAGGAGGGCAACAACCCTCACTAAGGCATTTCAATCAGACAAGGGGGGTGAGATGAGAGAGAGACACCACACAGGGCTGGGAGTGGAAGGGTCTTTATTGCTTTAAATTTCTACAGGTCACACATGCACATCCAGCCCTGTCTCAGCATAGGGCTCAGCTATGGGTCATCCTCCCCCTCTCTTACAGTTCCTTTTAGATAGTGAAAGCAGAACCCCACCCTCAGCTCATGGTGCTGTCTCTCTACCCCCTGCAGTGGGCAGCAGGTTGGGGTGTCCTACCAGACTCCTGTGAAATAGACACTCCTGGAGAACAGGAACATAAAGGCACACGGTGACTGGGATTGCAGAGGGGCACAGGAGTGAGGTCATTTGCTACTAGGGCAGAGGACTCAGGGAAGTTATCTTTCTCCAGAGCCTGCAAAAGGACTGCAAGACACAGGCTTGAATGGGACAAGGCCAACAGGCCCCTGCTTAGCTGAAGATCTACATGTGATCATTCCCAGAGGGGGAAGGGCAGACCGAATGAAACAGGAACACAATCCACTCGCCAACCAAGGAATGCCAGGAAGTCTTGTCTCCTGTGACTATAGACAGGGCAATGAGTGATCAGGGAAGCCACAGAGTCACATGGCCTCTAGAATTAGTACAATCACAAAACCCCAGATCATGTCACTGCTGTGCCTGAGCTAAACCGCTCCTCAGCTCCCAGCCCCTGCTCCTAAGCCAACAAGGAATACACCAAAGCAGAGAGGCTGCTCCCCAACAGTCAGTGCAGCCTCCAGGGTGCCCTCACCCAAGGCTGGGCTGTTAGGAATTCTTCCTAAGGACACCATGCCTGGGACAGTCTCAGCACCACTTCTTGGGGCCTTGGCAAGAATGAGCTTGTTGACCTCTGTGCCAGGCACCATATGGTTCACCTCATTCCCAAGAAAATCTTGACATTAACAAGATCGATTTTGGGTTGGACAGTGACCTGGGGCAGATGAGCCCGCAAATCTTGCACGCAGCATTTAGAATGGAGGCCTGCAGCTTGTTGGCCCATGAATTAAAGGCATTTATACCCATCGCACCTACAGGAACATTTCAGAGTCACATATCCCTCCCTCTCCCCTATTCCACCACCCTATATCCCAGCCTAAGCACTGGGAGAAGGCAAGCTCCATTTTGCCTTTTTCTTTTGGGGCATCTTGGCAGCCCAGAAATTAACCCAACACAAACCAGAGCTCTCACTCCACTCCCCCCACCTCCAGGGACTGGCAATGTGCAGACCTGGTCCCTGTACCCCAAGACCAGATCTAGCCAAAACAGAAGGGAAAACAAAATAAGAGAAAAAACAAAGAGAGCTAGAGCTGAATCATAGCTCACAAACACTGCCCTCCCGCCTGGAGGGCAGAGAGCAGGTTCCAGCAGGCAGCCCACCCTCAGGCATCCACTAGTGTCAGTCCATCGTGCAGCGCACGCTTCCACATGTAGTAGGTGGAGCGTGCCGTGAGGGGGAAGTGGGCACTGAACTCTTTGTAGGTCGGGAAGGTTTTCGATTCAAAGCGCTGCTGCAGGAACAGTTTGGCCTGAGCTTTGAACTGGGCAGTGGCAATCACATCCATCACGAACATCCGGCTGTTGGCTCTTTCCGACATGGCATAGCCCGAGATTGTGGCATTGTAGGGGGTGACTGATGCTTGCTTGTCTAGATGCCTGGGAGCCACTTCCATTTGTGACTGTGGCTTTATCGCAGGCTCTGCTTTTCCAGGAGCCTCTGAGATGACCTGACTCAGCTGTTGGGATGAGCTGGTCCAGAGAGGATGCTTGTTCATCTGCTGGCTGCTTCTCTTCCAGAACCAATAGGCTGTGGAGGAGAAGCCCGGGTATTGCAGGCGGAACTTGCAGAATGGCAGCCGCCACTGCTGGACACGCCTCTTGGCCACGTCTCGAAGCTGCTTTCTCCAGTTATAGAGAGAGGGTTTGAGCTGGAGGAGACTTCTGGGCTCTGGTCGGTGTCCATTCAGCCTTTTCTTGCCAGGCAGATTTCCAGGCTTGAATGGCAGGTATGCCTTCCCTTTCACTAGGGGCTTCAGGCTGACTGAGGGAGGCTGAGGGGGTTTGAAGTTGGGGTTCCCCTTAATGGCTTTTCTCCGCCAGTTGTAGTAGGTGGATCTGGAGATACCAGGGAAGCTGCGCTTGAAGCACCTGTAGGGCACCAGAGTGTTCATGGAGATGCATTTCTCTAGGTAGGACTTGGCTCCTTGCATGAAGATTCCTGCTTGGTTGGGCTCCAGGGAAGGGATCTTTGGCCTTAGGTCCCCCTCTGACTTTGCTGCATCATCCCTGTCTGGGTGGGGCTTTTTTTGATGGTCTCCATGCGGCTCCTGTGACACCATAGCCTCAGCTGGAGCAGAGGTATCGCCACCATTGACCATGCTCTGCATCTCATGCTTCCAAGCATAGTAAGTGGAGCGGGAGATTTCTGGGAACATTTGTCGGAAGTGCTGAAGAGGAATCACATTGCCCTCTTGGAAGCAAGACTGCAGGAAGTGTTTGGCTGCAAACCTGGTGGCTGCTTTCTGCCTGTGCTCCCGGGACTGGCGCTTCCAGCGGTAGAAGGTGCTCTTGGTGATGATGTAGCGGTCACACAGATTAAAGTAGGTCAGCCGGGGGTCACTCTTCCGCAGCTCCAGAGTCTGGACTGGCTGGACTGGAGGCTCTGGAGGAGGGCTTGTGGGTTCCAGTTCTTCCAGGCCTACCACAGCCACGAAGTACTGTGCTTTGAAAACCTGTGAGGAGAGCTGCTGCCCTGACCACATGATATGGAGCGTGGAGGTCTGTGGGCCACACTTCCTGGGCCGGATGAGGCGGTTGAAGTATGGCCGGATCTTCAAGTTGCTCATGGGGTAGATGGAGTAGATGTTACACTGCAGCACCGAGGCCAGGGCATAGACATGCCACATGTTGGCAAAGGTGCCAGGGAAACAAGTGGCCTTGATGTCAGCATCAAAAATGGCCTCGAGGATGGCCAGAGGGAGGCTGGTCATCTCGGGGGACTCCTCGGTGCAGAGGGAGTAGCGGGCAGCCTGCAGCATCACCTTGGAGTCAATCATGCCGTTCAGGTAGTAATGCTTGTGCAGCAACATCTCCACAACTGTGCGCACCTGCAGCTCCAGACTCAGGCTGGGGTTCCCCCACAGCAGCACACTGGCTGCCTCAAACAGGTGGTTCCCCTCCCCCTTGCAGACCAGAGGCAGCATGTTGCTGGGGGCGTCCTCCGGATACAGGCTTCTTGCCACCCGGTCAACTTCCAACTCTTCCTGGAACTGCCTCCCGCAGTAGCTGGGTAGGGAGAAAGAGGACAAGGTCCTCTCAGCCTCCAGGGCTGCACTGGTCAGTCCCTCTAGCCCAAAGCATTCAGTGGCCTCCTGCAGCTCCTGCAGTACAGACTGCACTAGCTGGTGCCGCTGGATCATCCTGCAAGACACAAGAATTCAAACGATGTGAGCTCCAGCAGAGACCATGCTTACCAACCCCCCACCCCCACCCTCAAGGGGGCCGCTCTTGCTCTCAGTCCTCCAGATTCAAAGGAGGAATCCTGGGTCCTCACACACAAACATGGGCAAGGGATAAATCTTGTGTTGCTCTCAAGCGACCTCTTCTGGCCAATGTATAAAATGGCACTGATGGCCTCCAGCGAGGACAGGCTGGCCGGAGCGATTTGAAGCAAGGTGTAGGAGAGTATAGCTTGAGGGTGGGAGGCAAGGCTGGAAGAACAGGGGGTGCAGCAGGCCAGGAGTGTGGTGCCTGGGCAGAGCTGTGAAGAGGGGAAGCTTACACCTTGTCTGTTCTGTGCCTGGCTTTGTGCTCAGGCCCACATTGAGCCCAACATTTACCCCCAATGGTAAAATTTTGGGAATCTCAAAAGGGAAAAAAAGTGTATTCATTTCATTATTCAACAACAGCACTGGGAGAGGGGAACGGCTACTCCCTTCAGTCATCAGCTTTCCTGTGAGAATTAGACACAGAGCCCGTTCTCAATCAAGCTTTCAGCCTGCCAAATAAATGGGACAGTCTAAGAGCTCCCTCTGCCTGGTCAGGTGAAGGAGTGAAGCCTTTTCACAGCTGGGATCATTGTGTGAGAACAACAAAGCTCTCAATACCCATCCTGGGGAGTCTGTAACCTGACAGTACAATACACATCTTCCAACTTCTGCAATAAATGGTGATTGTAGTTCCCTTTAGCCACCAGATTTCAGAGTAGCAGCCGTGTTAGTCTGTATTCGCAAAAAGAAAAAGGAGTACTTGTGGCACCTTAGAGACTAACAAATTTATTTGAGCATAAGCTTTCATGAGCTACAGCTCACTTCATCGGATGCAGTGAGCTGTAGCTCAAAGAAAGCTTATGCTCAAATAAATTTGTTAGTCTCTAAGGTGCCACAAGTACTCCTTTTTCTTTTTAAACCACCAGGTGGCGCATGCCACTCACTGTAGAAGCATGAAGAAGGGCTAAGTGTATAAAGCAAGAGTGATTTCAGGAATCCTTGCCCTTTGGCACTGGAATAAGGGCCCTCCTGATGAATACTGCCAGCACAAAGGGCCTCTGCAATCCCTCGGCGGGGACATTCCAGGATGGGAGGAGCAGGAAGCATCCCCACAGTCTAGTTATTCCCTGCTGTTGCAATGCCCACAGACACTATTGCAGCGGGAGGAGGCAGGAAAAGGGTGCAGCTGAGGGTTAGCCTCTGCCAAGGGCTGAGGCGGCAGCCCCAGGGTCAGGGGAGTACCAGCTGCCTCCCCTCAGTGCTGGCACAGGGATGGATCTGGCTGTAGACCTTAGTCATTGTGGAAACTGGGGAACATGAGATCGAAGCCGCCTCCATCTCTCTACGTCCAGGCCATGTTGTTGGGTTTAGTGTGTGGGTGGTGGCCTGTGATATACAGGAAGTCAGACTAAATGATCTAGTGGTCCCTTCTGGCCTTAAACTCTACATCCAAATCATAGAATCATAGAATATCAGGGTTGGAAGGGACCTCAGGAGGTCATCTAGTCCAACCCCCTGCTCAAAAGCAGGAACCATCCCCAATTAAATCATCCCAGCCAGGGCTTTGTCAAGCCTGACCTTAAAAACTTCTAAGGAAGGAGATTCCACCACCTCCCTAGGCAACGCATTCCAGTGTTTCACCACCCTCCTAGTGAAAAAGTTTTTCCTCATATCCAACCTAAACCTCCCCCACTGCAACTTGAGACCATTACTCCTTGTCCTGTCCTCTTCCACCACTGAGAATAGTCTAGAACCATCCTCTCTGGAACCACCTCTCAGGTAGTTGAAAGCAGCTATCAAATCCCCTCTCATTCTTCTCTTCTGCAGACTAAACAATCCCAGTTCCCTCAGCCTCTCCTCATAAGTCATGTGTTCCAGACCCCTAATCATTTTTGTTGCCCTTCGCTGGACTCTTTCCAATTTGTCCACATCGTTCTTGTAGTGTGGGGCCCAAAACTGGACACAGTACTCCAGATGAGGCCTCACCAATGTCGAATAGAGGGGGACGATCACGTCCCTCGATCTGCTCGCTATGCCCCTACTTATACATCCCAAAATGCCATTGGCCTTCTTGGCAACAAGGGCACACTGCTGACTCATATCCAGCTTCTCGTCCACTGTCACCCCTAGGTCCTTTTCCACAGAACTGCTCCCTAGCCATTTGGTCCCTAGTCTGTAGCTGTGCATTGGGTTCTTCTGTCCTAAGTGCAGGACCCTGCACTTATCCTTATTGAACCTCATCAGATTTCTTTTGGCCCAATCCCGCAATTTGTCTAGGTCCCTCTGTATCCTATCCCTGCCCTCCAGCGTGTCTACCACTCCTCCCAGTTTAGTATCATCCGCAAATTTGCTGAGAGTGCAATCCACACCATCCTCCAGATCATTTATGAAGATATTGAACAAAACCGGCCGCAGAACCGACCTCTGGGGCACTCCACTTGACACCGGCTGCCAACTAGACATGGAGCCATTGATCACTACCCGTTGAGCCCGACAATCTAGCCAATTTTCTACCCACCTTATAGTGCATTCATCCAGCCCATACTTCTTTAACTTGCTGACAAGAATACTGTGGGAGACCGTGTCAAAAGCTTTGCTAAAGTCAAGATACAATACATCCACTGCTTTCCCTTCATCCACAGAACCAGTAATCTCATCATAGAAGGCGATTACATTAAATCCTGTCCCTCCTTGCTCTGTACCAGCTCCGAGAGCCAGCTGTTTCTCTAATCACAAGCCAAAAACTCCAGTCCAGTCCCTTATTTCCCCTCTTGGTTACTGTACACTCTTTCCTGACACCCACATAGCCACCCCTGCGCACAGTCCATTAAAGCTGTATTCTGTGCTCGATGATCTCACAACATCCCTCCCTCTTTGTATCCCTCCACTGGCTCCTCTTTTCCACCATATCAAATTCAAGCTTCTTATCATTCCTTCAAGGCCCTGCCTAGTCCTGTGCATCCTTATTTATCTGCCCAACACTCTGACAGTCACCCGCTCCCCTCCACGCCCCTAAATGATGCAGCCTCAACAGTCCATTTCTCTGTTTCTCCTACAAGCATGGCTGTGCCTTCTTCCATGTCACCTGCTCTGCATGGCACATCCTTTCTTAGCTGGTCCAAAGGTCCCCATCCTCTCCGCATTCAGATCCTGGCTGAAGACTCACCTCTATCGTGATGCCTGCAAGGAACCATTATTATTTGTCTAACAGTAATGCCTAGGGGCTCCAGCCAAAACTGGGCCCTATTGTGCTAGGCATTGTGAAATCTCAGAAAGAGAGAGAGTCCCCTTTCCCCAAGAGCTTACAGTATCAACAGACCTGACAGACAGAAGGGAGAAGGGGGGACAGACACCTCAGAGGTGAAATCCAAACCAGGACTAGGACTCAACTCTTCTGACTGCTAGTCAGGTGCTCTGTCCATAGACCACACTAACACCCTGAGGCAGAGAGGTCTAGTTGTGAGGCAAACATTACCTAGACAAAACAAAGGCCACAGTGCTATTATTAACCCTTTGTTTTGTTAGCCTAGGGCCAAGTCACCTCAGTACTGGTTTCCCTTTTCCAGGGGTAAAGGGTGAGGTAGCAAAATTTGCCGACAATTCAAAATTACTCAAGATAGTTAAGTCCAAAGCAGACTGAAGTTACAAAGAGGTCTCACAAAACTGAGTGACTGGGTAACAAAATGGCAGATGAAATTCAATGCTGATAAATGCAAAGTAATGTACATTGAAAAACATAATCCCAACTATACGTACAAAATGATGGGGTCTAAATTAGCTGTTACCACTCAAGAGAGAGATCTTGGAGTCGTTGTGGCTAGTTCTCTGAAAACATCTGCTCAATGTGCAGCGGCGGTCAAAAAAGCAAACAGTACGTTGGGAACCATTAGGAAAGGGAAAGATAAGACAGAAAATATCATAATGCCTCTGTATAAAGCCATGCTACGCCCACATCTTGAATACTGTGGATCTGGATGCCACATCTCAAAAAAAGATATATTAGAATTGGAAAAGGTAAGAGAAGGGCAACTGAAATGATTAGGGGTATAGAACAGCTTCCGTATGAGGAGAGATGGAAAGAACTGGGCCTTTTCATCTTGGAAAAGAGATGACTAAGGGGGGGGATATGATAGAGCACTTTAAAATTCTTGACTGGTATGGAGAAAGTGAATAAGGAGTTATTTACTCCTTCACATAATACAAGAACTAGGGGTCACACAATGAAATTAATAGGCTGCAGGTTTAAAAAAGTCCAAAACAAAATAAAGTAGTTCTTCCCACAATGCACTGTCAATCTGTGGAACTCTTTGCCAGGGGATGTTGTGAAGGTCAGAACTATAAGAGGATTTAAAAAAAAAAAAAAAGAAAGAAAAAGAAAGAAAAAACTAGATAAGTTCCTGGAGGATAGATCCATGGCTATTAGCTAGGATGGGCAGGGATGCAACACCATGCTCTGAATGTCCCTAGCCTCTGTTCACCTGAAGATAGGAGTGGACAACAGGATGATCACTTGATTGCCTGTTCTGTTCATTCCCTCTGAAGCACCTGGTACGGGCCGCTGTCGGACGACAGGATACTGGGCTAGATGGACCACTGGTCTGACCCAGTATGGCTGTTCTTATGTTCCAGGTCCCTCTGGCTGGTCTCAGATTGTGGGCTGTTCAGGGCACAGCCTTCTTTTATGACTGGAAAGCACCTAGCACATTACAGGCAGGATTGAAAGTCACCATCGTCACAGGGGAAAGCATGCAGTGGGTTTGATGCAGAGATGGGCCAAAGCCCCACAGCTGGGAGCCAGACTTGCCCTTAAGTCCTGGTACAGTTGCATCTGGGTTTGCCATTTGGGCACAGGGCTACATTTTTATTCTCACTGAGGCTGCAAGAGAGATACTTTGTGAAGCAGTGTTCAGACAGGCCACACGTCTTGGTCACCTGTTTTCATAGGCACCAACTCTGTGGGTGCTCCAGGGTTGGAGCACCCACAAAGAAAAATTAGCGGGTGCTTAGCACCCACTGGCAGCAAGCTCCTCCCCCTCCCTCCCACCATCAGCTGTTCTGCAGTGTGCAGGAGGTGCTGGGGAGAGGGGGGAGGCGCACAGACAGGTGCGCTCGGGGAAGGGGGCAAAGTGGTGGTGGGAAGAGGTGGGGCAGGGATGGGGGCTTGGAGGAAGGGGTGGGGTGGGGGCAGGGCCTGGGGCAGAGCAGGCGTTGAGCATCCCTGGGGCAAGGAGGAAGCAGACACCTGTGCCTGTTTTAGCCACTCCATCACCTTTGCTCCTTAGGTTTTCTGGTTTGTTAGGAGAGCAAGACTTGCCCCTCACTCAGGAGGTCTTGCAGAGTAGGTGTCAGTGAATCCCTTTTGCAAGGGCTGACAGCCCAGCCCACAGGACTTGACTTGCCACGTCCTGCCTCTGCATCCTCCACTCTCAGCCCAGAGAGCGAGGTGGTCATTCCCCATCAGGTTTAATATGCTACCCCCACACCACTCCCAGTCCAGGGAGTAAGAGATCAAGTAAGATGCTCTCAGTGGGTTGTCGACCTTGACCAGGTCCTGCGAGAGAGCACCCCCTGCATGCCGGGCCCTCCGGACCTTTTTATCAGGCCCCTGTGCCATGGCCCCCCCAGCCATCCCACCCCTTCACTGTGAGCCAGCTGCACAAATTGCAGCCATCTCGCTTCTGGACCGTGACAAGGAAACATCTGTACACGCTCATGCTCCACACCCTTCACATCCTCACCCTTGCATCCTGCCCTGACACAAAGTGTCGGGGACCTCCTACCGCCTCTGGAGGGTGAGGCACCCCAGTGGGCCAGCCTACACTCCACCCTGGTCCCAAGGCCCGCCGGGGATGTCAGTTGGCAGCTCCTTCATGGGGCTGTGAGCACAGGGGTGTCCTTGGCACGGTTCACCTCCATCCTGGACACCTGCCCCTTCTGCGGCGTGAAGGAGACCCTGGCGCACATGTACCTGGAGTGCACCAGGTTGCAGCTCCTATTCCGGCTCCTCCAGAACCTCCTGCTGAGGTTCTGGCTGCACTTCTCCTCACACTTGTTCATCTTCACACACCCTATCTGTGGCATCACTAAGTCACGAGACCTCCTTGTCAAGCTCCTCCTGGCACTAGCCAAAGTAGCCATTTACGCTACAAGGAAGAGGTTGGTAGACAAGTGGGTGCTCTGTAGCTGTGAGGCCTACTTCCGCTCCTCCCTGGTCTCACGCATCCGGGCAGAGTTCCTCTGGGCAGCGTCCGCTGACTCCCTTGATGCCTTCAAGGAGCAGTGAGTGCTGTCCGGGGTTCTCTGCTTGGTGTCCCTGTCTGGTTCCCTTCATTTAGCCCTGTGACCTCACTCCCGTCCCTGTTATATCTTTAGTTGTCCCCCATACTTAATTGAGATCCCGGACCATGTGGATCCTCCGCTTAGGCTGGGGGAGGTCCTTTAGTAGTGGGATCCATCTCCAAGATCCCAACAGACTGTGGGTTGTCAATCTGGGGGTCATGAACAGCCTCTCTTCCTTTATGATGAGATGGAAGGGGCTTCCCAAACCTTTTTCTATAGTAACAGGAGGTCACGGTATGGAGAAGGGGGAGAACCACTGCTTTAACCCTACTCCTCAGGGCTAAGCTTGCTGCCCCCACACCACGTCCAACTCCTGCTGCAGACAGCCTGAGCCAAGGGCTGCTGCATGGATCCCAAATGCAGACCCCTTGCTTCAGGCAGCATAGGGATCTGGCAGGGCTTGGCTAGGGTGGTGGAAGAGTGGGGCCTGGAGCTGCCACAAGGTGCTGGATTGCCAGCTTTGAAACAACGGGCTTGGTTTCATCCCCAAAGCAGCTCTAGCAAAGCAAGCTCCCAGCACCCTCCATCTCCTTCTATATGTGGCCAGCCCTCCTCCATGGAGCCTAGTCCACAAGGTCCAACTCCTTGGCCCCTTTGCTGAGGCTACCAACAAGGAGGCCACTTGTGATTTAGGTACCTCTCCTCTAGGCACCGCACTTCAGTCACAAGCTTATTACGCACAGTGCCAGCTGGCTTGGTAGCCCAGGGATATACCACCACTGCCCAACATCGCATTTGAACCTATGACCTAGAGGTGAAGCTTCACAGCCCATTCCTCAAATCCTGAAGCCAGACACTTAATACCAGAGGCTGACACAAAAGCCTGTGATGTGGCCAGCAGGGAGGTCCAGGGGCATGGTGAGAAGCCCTGCCCCCAGTTGCTGGGATGGAAGAACATGCAGGAATTCCCACTAGGGTGCTATCCCCGAACCCTGGTCAGGGGCTGTAGTTTTCATATTAGTCTCTGGCTAGTAGGCATCTCATGAACTTGAAACCACTGCCCACTCCTTTGCAGCAGGAAGAGGAGAAGCAGCTCTCTCTTCTCCCGCCCTACCCAGAGCCATTAGGGGAAGGGTTGAATATTCCACCCTTCCCTAAAGCCTCCTGGATGCTGGGGTAGAAAGGAGGAGTGGAGGGGGGAGTCTTGCTGTTCTACTAAGAGCTGGATTAAAGGCACAGACACAATAAGCATGTGTCTAGATTCTAGTCCGTGGGAGTCATATGACCACAACAGATTCTCAGCTTTCATTTCAAGGGCAAAAATAACGTTGCCATCCCTTATGATTATAGAGAGAAGCTTGAAAACATGTGTAAAGGGCTTGTCTACACTAGACAGCTTTGTCGCTTTAAGGATAGCAGGATAGTTAAAGCAGGAAACAAAAAAAACAATCCCCTTCTTGTGGATACAGTTATACCGGTATAAAGGTACTTATACTTGTGCAGCTTATTCCAATTTGAAAAGGAGTACTAGTGGCACCTTAGAGACAAACCAATTTATTTGAGCATAAGCTTTTGTGAGCTCATTTCATTGGAGCTGTAGCTCACGAAAGCTTATGCTCAAATAAATTGGTTAGTCTCTAAGGAGCCACTAGTTCTGTTCTTTTTGCGAATACAGACTAACACGGCTGCTACTCTGAAACCTGTCATTATTCCAATTTGCAAGGGGAAATATGTTTTACAGATATAAGGAACCTTATACCAGCATAACAGCATTCACACTAGGGCTAGAACTAGAATAGATATAAAAGTCACACCCCCTAACCACAACACTGTTATACTGGTAGAAAATTTTCTAGTGTAGACTAAGCTTAATAGTTATGTCCGACTCAGACCTGGTTTGGGGGTGGGAGCAGGGGGTGGGTGTGGAGGCTTTAACTTTCTAGTGTAGACAAGACCTGAGTCCTCCAGCAGCATGACACAACAGCTTTACGAGGTGTGAGCTGCCCCATTCATCTTAACACACCCATAAACACTTCCAGTTCCTCAAACAGCAACCACGTGAAGCTGACCCAATACTAGTGAGTGCATTTTTCCATTTGTGTTAGCTTAACTGAGATAGTGGAAAGCCCTTTACACGTGTTACCCTGTGTCAATGCCATGTTTGTAGTCTAGGCGTCAGGGCTGCCCACGGCTGCAGTGAAGCTGAACAGAGTCTTGTGAACTTCCCTTTATGGATGCTTGGCTAAGCTCTAAGCAGCAGTGGCAGCACTGGAGCTGCCTGCAGGCCCAGGAAAATGACATCATGTTTGGAAAGTTTCTCACAGCCATAAAGACTAGAAGCCTTGACCAAAACAAAGAATCAAAGTTCAGATGCTGCACAGATATTGATGGCTTCAGCTCCCATGCTCGCCAGGAGACAGTGGATTTTTCAGACCCTTCCTGAGCCCATCTAATATCCCATGTATGTCCTGGGGTCAGACTGGAACTCCAGAGATGGGGGGAGGCCCTATGTCCTAGTCCCTAAACCAGACAGTGCCCTGCACCATTAACCCCATGTGGGTCCAGATTGGAAGCTGGGCCCTAGAGGTGGAAGGCTCCACTCCAATGCATGGGCAGCGTTGTTTGTGATGTCATGGATGACAGCACAGGCCTGTGACTAGCACTGTGGGTTCCCTCTGGTGGCTCCCTGGCCCTGCTGCGGCACAGGGAAGTTTGTGTGTGTGGAGAGGTGGAAGTTAAGGGAGACAAAGTGTGTCTCTTTTTACCCTCAGACATGCAGGGGTTTCAAATGGCCAGAAGGCACTGGGGGAGGGGGAACTCTGGGGGGAGGGGAACCGGGTTTATTGTCCTTGAAAGAAGGAAAGGCATTTTCTGGACAATTATGTCCTGGGGCGAAGTCCACATGGAGAGACAATACAAAGGTTCCTCACGCTCCGTTCCAAAGCTGGGCTGAGAGGCCCCAAGCGGGGAGTGAGGAGCCGGTGAAACTGCCCTGGGAGGCCCAGTTCGCATGGGGAGGTGGCGGCTCCACAGCAGGGCTTGGGGCCGGCGGGGAGGCGGAATAGACAGAGTGGGTGAGGCAGGGACTTCCCTGGTAGCCGCCGCAGCCCCCTGGGCACCACCCTGCAGCTGCTCCGCGTCCGGAGGTGATTGCACAGCTTCCCCTTCGGCTCAAGCCCCAAGCGTTTGGACCCTGCTGACCTGGGCTGCGCTTCCTGCAGTCCGGCCCACGCCTGGCTTTCACCCTTGGGATGAAGATTCCCTCCTGAGCCAGGGCTGTGCGTTGGGAATCTCCCCTGGACTCACCTTGCTTGTTGGGCAGAGCACTACAGCTCACACCAGCCAATCCCCGGCTGCTGCTGCTTGCCTTGCTCCCTCGGCAAGGCAGTTCCCTGGACATTTAAATCCTGCAGCAGGAAGCGCAGCAGGCTCCACTTTCTCAGCTGGGTCCCACATTCAGACTGGAACTGGTTTCAGATCTGGAGTGAACCATCTGGAGTGATTGGCTTTGGCTTGTGTGAAGGGGTCTCAGCTCCTCCCCTCCCCCACCAGGAAATAGTCCATCCTCAAGTGCTCTTGTATCCAAGATGAAAGGAGTGCAGATTCAGGGGTCACTTCCAAAGCTAAAGTGATAATGGCTATTGTCTCAAGACACTCAGGCCAGCAGGACTTCTTAAAGGGCCAGCACCTTCACTACTGTGTGCTCTCAGACCTTCCAGAACGTGAGCAGAAAAACAAGAAGAAACTGGGAAGATCTCAGTTCCAAAAGGAAAATGTAAAAGCAGAGAAGTCCTCCGGAAGGGCTCTGCCTGAAGCTGGGAGCCATGTGGGCAACTCGGACACTGGGAAGGGAGCTTGGATACAGACTGATTGGTTTGGACCCCCAACAGCTTCCTCCTCAGCCCCTGCAACACCCTCCTGCTGCTTCCACAATTATAACAGAAAGAGAATCAAAGGGCCAGGAACTTCTTGCCCAGAGATCAGCCCTGGATTTGATTTCTCCTCTTGCTCCATCAACTCAGAGCAAGAAAAATTGAATGTTTTCTTACCTAGTCTGCTAGCTATCACCCTTCCGCACCCACTCTCCGGCCTGCCTACCCTTTCCCAGGCAAGTCTCCTGCCACTGCCCATGCAATCTGTTGCCTGCCCTAAATATTGTGGGAAGCAGACCCTCCTCCACAAAATACTCTGTTGCCATGGGGAAGGTGCACAGAGCTGGGAGCCAGGACTCCAGGAGTTCAAGTCATACCTCTTTCACTCACAGCTGTTTATATTTCTGTGCATTTCACAACCCTTATTCATGAGCAAGGCTTCACATTTTTCTCTATGAGACAAGCAAGTATAATTCTCCCCATTTTACAGATAAGGTACCTTCTGGCAGAGCTAGGAATAGAACCTGGTTCTAATATGGCAGACCCAAGTCTCAGCTGCATTGCCTTTCAGAAAGAATTATCCACATTTACCTGCTTGTCTGTAACCACCAGGCCCTACTGCCTCCTAGAGCCCAACCTTACCAGTCTCCCCCTGGCTCTGGTGCTCTACCCACTGGCTCTTTACTCCTGGCAGCTTGCTTATACACATGGCTTGTCCCTCACCCACACCCTTCTACCATCAGCCTCTTTCCCCCACTCTCCCTGATACCTGGACTGGTCCCTCTCTTGTTCATTGGATCTCTTCCCTCACTCCTTTCTTGCCCTCAGAAACCACCCCCCTCCCACTAGCTCTGGCCTGCTGCAGCTCTCTCCCTCTCCCTATTCTCTTGGCCCCAGAAATCTCTTTATCAGCCCCTCCCAGCACATTAGATTCGTCACATTCCTTGGGCTTTACATGAATCTGTGTAAACAATAAAACCCATGAGAGTTTTGCTCCATTGTCCCCCAGTCCCTAAAACCAACTGCCTCAAAGTCTAAGTCCTCTCTGCAAGACCCTGCAGCCTCTAAGACCTCACTCGAGACCCTGAAATTGCAAACCTTACCCTCTTCTTCCAGCTACAGCTCTGCCATTCCCACAGCCTCTCCAGCCCTCCAATGCCCTGTGGTCTATCCTAACCTAACCACTGCCTCCTGCCAGCCCCCCTGAAGCCCCTGCACTCTTGCCCTCTATGTCTATTCCACACTGGCTTCTCCAAAGCATCTGTCTCCCATGCCCTGTTTGGATTTGTGTGGAAAAAACAGCAATGGAATGAATGGTATGTCAATTTCCTAGGACTCTGGTTCTACCAGGGGCGGCTTCCTGCAGTCTTTGTAGTGGGTTGGTCATTTGCACAGTCAGTGTCCAGGCTCTGGACTGGGACAATTCAGATGAGGGAAGTTTAAACAAGTTCTTGGATTTGAAATGCTTAATTGAGAGAGTGAGAGACTGACTGTCCACTGCCCCAAAATGGGGCCCTGAGCTTTGGTGCTTGTTACTGAGGGTGGGCAGATATAATGGACCCCAGTGGTCTTGGAAGCCCAGCATACATCATGTTTTCTCTTGCAGGTATTAGCAATAAGAAGAGAGGAGCCCTGGTGTCAGGTTATCCCCAACCGGTTCATTATTCTCGTTGTCAGCTGCATCCACCTTTGTTTAGCCAACGTGTGATTTCTGCTGGCCCCCAAACAAACCCTTTACTCAGGTCTAGTCTCCACCCACCCCCTTCTCCCAGGACTAGCCCAGACCCCAACCCAGCCCCGTACCTTTTGACCTGCCAAACCCCAAGCATGGGATATGGTGTGTGACAAAGACCCGAAGTGAGAGGCACAAAATAGTTATTGATGCAGATACCGAACATGCTGTAGCATTCCTTCGTCAGCATAACTCACTTTCTGGACCTTCCATTTTTTTATTCTTTATTTCTCATGTAATAATGGCCAGTAATAATGGAGGGGGGGGATCAAATTTTTGAAGTTGTGTGGCCTGTAGGTAACTTTGGGGCTAAAAATGAGTTAGGACCCTTGAAATGAGGGACATTTGAGAAGTGTTTCCAGACCCCCTATGTCTCATTCCTGTTTTCTCCCCCACTCTCCTCCCAATGTGCAAATGACTCGCTCAGTTGCCACTGCTCACTCCAGAAGCATCTTGGGGAGGTTTCAGCAGGAGAAGAAGGGCATGACTCCCTGTAGACTAGTGCTGTGACCAGCCCCATCTCCCAGCTGCTAGACTCTCCTCAATCCCTCTAATTAAGACCATGACCCAATCTACCTTCGAACCCTGGCAGCCCCTATTTCCAGGTGTTGGCTGCTCACCCAGAACTTGGATTCCATGCCCAATGAGTTCACTATTCTGAAACACTGAAGAGTCATTTCAGAGAGAGTGAATGAGGGAGAGGAACCCAAAGAGCTGCCAGATTAGCCTCCTTCTCCCTGACACCTTGGGCAGCTGCATAGCCAGTTTCCTTCTCCCTCAGACCCTGATTCAGAATCACCTCTCCCTGGCAGCCTGGCTGGCTCCTTTCTCCCTAGCACACCCACAGACACTCTAACAATGTTTTCCTGCACCCTTCTCTTTGTAACTTTTTGGTCTTATTTGCAAGGCTGCGCTCACAGGCCTGGGACACTGGTAAATCCAGAGTCAGCTGGATCAGTGATTAACATGGGGGCTGGAAAGCACACAAAGAGACACCCCTGAGCAGTTCTGTTATGCAGATCACTGCACACACAGGCTTGCAGCATATAAACAAGTAGTTAGTGTTTTTCTGTGCTTGGTGCCGCCTGTTCCCTGGGCCAGGTCAGCGGGAGACACCATTGCTCTCTGTTACTTGGTTCTGAGGAGGCTGGATTTTTTTTCTGTAGGTCATGGAGACATTTGTGGTTTAGCTGTTGTGCTTTAACCTGCCTGCTGCAGCCCGTCCTTCTCAAACAAGCCCTGGGGCAGGGGGCGCAGAATCCAGCTGGGCTCAGTTTCTCATGCTGGGTTCTCTGCCATGTTGTAAGTCAGGCCTGTCTGCTCTAAGCCATCGGCACATGCATTTCTGTGCAGAAAACTGGTCCAGTTTTCAATAGACATTTGTAACTCTCCCTGGTGTTTTTGAAATGGGGGAGGAGTGTCCGCAGGGCGTAGAGCTGGGTTCTTGTTCAAGGAGGGGTATTTGTAGCTGCGTCACTGGAATGTGATGACTCTGATAGCGCCTGAAAAGGGGAAGGGGGGCACATTTGAACACATTCCACACTCTCCCCCAAATAAGAAGAAAGCACTCTCCTCTCCCTACCCCAATGCAGAGTCAACTTCCCTCACAGGATCAGATACAGGGGACCCTCCAGAACGGAGCATGGGCTGAGCAAGTCCAAGTAACTCATTGACTCCAGCATTGTTCAGGGGAGGACAGAGGAGACCGATTGATTTTGGGCTGTGGGATGTCATATAATTGCCCAATCTTCTGTGTGTCACAGCTAGAGCCAGGCTCTGTTCTGGGTGGGTCAGGCTGCTGCTGGGGTGATTCTTCTGGATTTGGCCTGAGTTGATCTGAATGGATTCAGGGCTCGTGTCGCTCAGCCCTTCTCTAAAGAATAGATTTTGTTCTTTGCCTTTCTCAGGGCTCAGTCCAGCAAGGTGCTGAGCTCCCTCCATTCCCATGGAAGTCTATGGGAGTTGAGGGTGCTGCACATCTGTTCCCATGGTTTGACTTCTCCCCTCTTACTCATGTGCTGTTCTGCAGGGAAGCTGAAACCTGGGAAGTGGGAAGAGTTTGCAGCAAGCAGGGTGGAGTTTGCAAATTGCACCAAAAGCTGGGTCAGTGCAGTGGCCCCAGGTCAGGAGACAGAGGGGTGAGAACCCCTCTCTGTACAGCTCTGGTGGGATATTATGTTCAGTTCTGGGCACCTCTCTCTGAGTTAGATAGAGAGAGTTCAGAGAAGAGCAACAAAAAGGCTCAGAAACTAGAGCAATTGAATTATGGGGAAAGATTAAATGAGCTAAATCTGTGTAGCTGAGCTAAGTAAGGACTAGAGGGGAGGGACAGCTAGCATCAAAGGGGTTAACCCAGGGATTTCTCAAATTGGGGGTCAGGACCCCGCAGGGGTTTATGAGGTTATTACATGGGGGGGGGGGTCACGAACTGTCAGCCTCCACCCCAAACCCCGCTTTGCCTCCAGCATTTATCATGATGTTAAATATATAAAAAAGTGTGTTTAATTTATAAGGAGGGGTCACACTCAGAGGCTTGCTATGTGAAAGGGGTCACTGGTACTAAAGTTTGAGAACCACTGAGTTAACCCTTACGGAGGGAGAGGAACTAATTAGGGTGATACCAGGGGCAGGGACTGAGCGTAATGGAATGAAATGAAGGAAGGAAGGGGAAACCCTTGCTCAGAGAATGGCTCAGGGGGAGACTTGTCCCTCCAGGGGAAGGTGAGCAGGAGGGGAGAGGCCCCATTGCTTGAGTCATTTCGACCAGAAAATGCACTGGCCCATTTGCAAGAGGGACAGTCCTGCCCTGGGATAATAGAGATGGGACCCAAATGGCTTTCTCATCTCTGCCTTTGATTTCCAATGACATGCTCTGGGCTTCTGCACTCTTAGGCTCCCTGCCCTCCTCGCTCAAGGTACCTGCCCAGTTGGGTTCCCTTCTCCCGCACCCTGCTTTTGCAAAGGGTGCGTGCCATGGACTGATTTAACGCTGGTTCTGGGCTCTGTTTTCTGCTCTGGGGGGCTGTCCTTAGGGGTGACTGTAATGCACACAGCACAGTTTCCTGCTGTTGGACAGGAGCGGGAGACACCAGCTTATCCCAGCCCATGTCCTATAATGCTGGGCAAGCTCCTGGCAGCAGGTGGTGGGGGAGGGGGAGTTCTGGGAACTGCTGAAGATTCAAAGTCAAGATCAAAGCATTTCTCTTCTGATCCCCTCACACTTTCCTTCCCTCCCGCATGCACATAAAAGCATTCAGCCCCCAGCAGGCTCTCTGTGGAAGGGGATGGGGGCTGCTCTTCCCCTTGCTTTTCCTGTGTCATAATAACTCTACCCGCAGTGGAGACCTGGTGAATGTCCCCCACCCCCAGTGTTAGTGGAGACCTGATGTGAGTTTGGTGACTGATTTCCTCCCATGCTTGTGCCAAGAACTCTCAAGGAGCCTCACAGTCCAGGGCTTCTTTCAGGGCGGGGGGAGGGGTCCCAGAAGATCTCCTTGCTACCCCTTTCCCTACCCCTTTCCCAGGAACAGGGGCTGCCAGTAGGACCTGGGAGGAGTAGGGATTGGAGGTTAGTGGTAGACGGTGAACCACAAGGAGAGATTTGGAAGAGGAGAATAAGGCAGCTTGGCCCTCTGGAAAAGGAAGGTTAAGCCAAGCATAGTGAATGGGGTGAGAAGAAGCAGAGTCATTAGATACTAGGATGACAGGCACCAACCTACACACATAGACTTGAGAGCAAGAGGAAGACAAAGGGAGTGGGAGTGCAGGGGACAATAATAGGCCGAATTATATTTAATTTCCTCATTAATGATCCAAAAGGGGGACTGAACAACCTGCTATGACACTTGCTGATGACACTGAGTTGTGAGCAGCTGCCAACTCCAGGGAATACAGAGAACTATAAAAGGGCCTAGAGATTAGACCCATGGGCAGGAAACAGCAGAGCAAGACTCAACTTTGGAAAGCTTCTGCTGATATGTCTGGAGGAAGATAATCCCAAACCCAGCTACCGGCAGGGGGAACCTGGGAAGTAGGAATGTCTGGAAGAGACTGAATGTGGAGAACAGGCAGCTTGCAATGCAGTCTAGCTGCAAAGAAGCCACTGTCACTCTGTCAAAGAGAATGTATAGTCACTGTCCATACAGCTCTGCCTCTGCTGTGACCGCAAACTGGAAGGAGCTGGAGAGCAGCAACAAGAATGGTTCAGGGGCTTGAGAGACTGACTGATGAGGAAAGTTGAATAGAGCTAAATCTGTCTAGCTTGGGTATAGAACATTGGGCTCAGGGGGGACAACAACCAGGAGGTTTGGAGGATTGTGGGAGGCATGCAAGGGGTTATAACTGAGAGCAACAGGATGGACTGACACCTAGGAAAATACAGGCTGAATCTCAGGCAATTTCTGAATGCTGAGATCAGTCAAGCTCTGCACAGAGAAGGGAGTGGCAGCCTTATCTCACGGCTCATTGAGAACTGGACTGGCCAAAGCCCTGCTTAGTACACCAGAGGGAATTACG
Source organism: Lepidochelys kempii (assembly GCF_965140285.1). Classification (NCBI taxonomy): domain Eukaryota; kingdom Metazoa; phylum Chordata; order Testudines; family Cheloniidae; genus Lepidochelys; species Lepidochelys kempii. Next base: position 90,680,950 of record NC_136385.1, on the reverse strand, counting down.
TTGCACTGCTGGGAGGGGGTCAGCTGTATGGGACCAACTAGAGCTCTTCCTTCTCTAACTTCTGAATCAATAGCAAATCCCTCAGTCGGGGCCCTGCAGTGCAGAGGGGATCATTTGGTGCGTGTCGCCAGAACAGCGGATATGAAATGGCCTGTGGTGTAAACAGTGCAGCGCGTCCCCAGAAGGTCTGACTCCAGGACTCACTCCCCAGCCCTGCCCTGAGGCATGTCCTGGAATGGACACAGCCTTTGCTAGTGAAGAAGTGTGAGAAGTGGGAAGGGTGTCATAAAAGATGTAAATGTTCAGTGCTGAGAGCGGCTCCGACTGTCTTGGACACGGGCTCTGGGGGGGAGGGGGAAGAAAGCTGATAGAGAGGCCCAGAGGGTGCGTTTCTCTTTTGTTCTTGATCTTGGCTGTGTCAGGAAGAGCTGGGGAAATTCTTGGAACTGATACACTAAATGGAGCTCACAGCAGGTGTTGTATGAGGCAGGGGGAGGACAAAGAGGTGGTGGGAAAGGGGTTGGAATAGACAATTGCAGCCCAGCATGTATATGTGTGTCAGATCCCCTGGCTTCCAAGCATTCAAAGTGGAGTCCAGTTTATAACAACCCGGACATGAATATTCTGTCCCAGCTGGGAAGCCACTTAATCTTCCTAGTGGGAGGGAGAGCGAGGCAGATAAATTCCAGTGATTACTGACATGACAAGGCTCACAAATGCCACCTCTTAAATACTGGTTTCAGAGTAGCAGCCGTGTTAGTCTGTATTCGCAAAAAGAAAAGGAGTTCTTGTGGCACCTTAGAGACTAACCAATTTATTTGATCATCAGTTGGCAAGAACAAATGGGACAAATGCCCAGTTTGCCAGAAAAGTCAGGTGCAACTGCTAGCGGGGCAGGAAAGACTGTGCGGGGGGAGGGAGGGTTTGGGCGAGCAGCTCAGGCTGGCCTGGCCCCACGCAGGCGGGGAGAGTGAGTGGCAGGAGCTGGCCCCACGCAGGCAGTGGGGACCCTCAGGCTAGCCCCAGGCGGTGTCCCGTTTTCGCTTTGGGGAAATATGGTTAACCAGTAGCCATAACATTCCATGCTAGTGGGCTCAGTGTTTGACAGTGGTGGTGGGCTTGACCTTTAAATATGACTGATAAAGCTGTAAATCACAACAGCCTGTGGTGGGAGGGAGCTGAGATGTGAACCAGGTGGGAGAGCGATATTTGCAAGGAGGCAGATTGTGTGCATTTTAATTGATTATGTAGAGTCTGATTTTTTTTGTTGCTTTTTAAACTGATCAGGCACAGGACCAGCTAGTGCCTGAGTAGAGAGGAGTGTGGGGAAGCAGCCAAGAGGAGTGACCTGCAAGGAGGGATTGGACAGGACAGGGGAGTGAGGCTGGTTGGTGTGTGGACAAAGGGAGCATGGTCTGGGCACAGGGGTTGTGTGTGTGCAAGGAAAGGCCCAAAGGCGCAGTGGGAGAAGAGATACAAAGAGAGGTCCAGGTGTGAGGGGGGATTGTGAGGAAATGTGGGCCTCAAGCCCAAAGGGGCTCAAATCTCTTTACAATCAGATTTTCCTCAAGCAAAAAGGTTTCCTAACCCAGAGTTAAGATACAATTTAAAAAACAATAGCTTTAACTGACTCCAGCATTAAAGATGAGATTGCTGAAAGGCCAGGAAAGTCAGTGGTAACTTAAAGAAAAGGAGTACTTGTGGCACCTTAGAGACTAACCAATTTATTTGAGCATGAGCTTTCGTGAGCTACAGCTCACTTCATCAGATGTTTACCGTGGAAACTGCAGCAGACTTTATATACACACAGAAATCATGAAACAATACCTCCTCCCACCCCACTGTCCTGCTGGTAATAGCTTATCTTAAGCTATTACCAGCAGGACAGTGGGGTGGGAGGAGGTATTGTTTCATGATTTCTGTGTGTATATAAAGTCTGCTGCAGTTTCCACGGTAAACATCTGATGAAGTGAGCTGTAGCTCACGAAAGCTCATGCTCAAATAAATTGGTTAGTCTCTAAGGTGCCACAAGTACTCCTTTTCTTTTTGCGAATACAGACTAACACGGCTGTTCCTCTGAAACCAGTGGTAACTTAGGTTCCAACACAGACCCTATTCTGCCACCTACTTCAACTTCCTACCACAGACCCTCCCCATTTCGCATCAGTCTCACTGTGCCTCTCTCTTCTGCTCCTTCACCAACCTCCACTCTGACCGCTTGTGTTCATCCTTTACAATAGGAGGTTTCATTGCAGGATCATGGGACACACATGGGATTATGCTGTTAACCACCACCTACCTACTGTATATTAGTCTAATGTCTTCTTTGCTTGCCAGTATGCTGTTTGCACCGTGTTGTGTGACCCTGGAAAGAGAAACCTGTTTGAAAAGAGCAACAGGGCCATCACAAAAGGTTCTGGTTACTTGGGATGCTTCTGTGAAGGCCCCCCCTCTATTCCCACCCCACAAGTCATCAACCCTGCTGTTCTCCTTCCCTTCCTCAGCCCCTCTGGCAGTAGCACACTTGAGAGGAATGCTTGCCACCTGCAGGGGCCTTCTCTCAGTCGGTGGGGATCTTCATGGGGAGGGTCAGGCTCCTTGCTCCCCAGAAACAAGTGGTGGTGCCCATTTTTGAACTGGAGACACCAGAAAGCTTTGCTGACAGCAGCAGCCCAGAATGTAAATGTGTAGCATCCCTATGTTGGGCTTAATATGACATTTTGGGCTCCGGACTGGTGCAGCCAGGGAAGCTCCCCAGAAGAGCTGTGCCGGCAGCAGACTCAGATTGTGTCGGCAAGCCATAATGTTGATGGTGCCGGTCCTGACTCATACAGAGAGTTTGGTTGGGCTTTGTTTGAGGAGATAGGGTTTGGCCAAAGCACTTCCTATGTGTAAGGAGCTGGTGCTGGAACATCAGGGTGGAGGAGTTTGTGGGTTGGTGTTGGAATTATTACTGGGAAGTTCCTGACTGGCAACATTTAAATTAATCTCATGGTAACTTGAACTGTTTGTAGAGGGGAGAAATTCTCAACCTTAGCCTCGTGCGCTGGATGGAGATTTCTTTGGTTTCTCTGGGAAGATATCTTAGAGACTAACCAATTTATTTGAGCATCAGCTTTCGTGAGCTACAGCTCACTGCATCGGATGCATCCGATGAAGTGAGCTGTAGCTCCCGAAAGCGCATCCGATGAAGTGAGCTGTAGCTCCCGAAAGCGCATCCAATGCAGTGAGCTGTAGCTCCCGAAAGCGCATCCGATGAAGTGAGCTGTAGCTCCCGAAAGCGCATCCGATGAAGTGAGCTGTAGCTCCCGAAAGCGCATCCGATGAAGTGAGCTGTAGCTCCCGAAAGCTGATGCTCAGATAGATTGGTTAGTCTCTAAGGTGCCACAAGTCCTCCTTTTCTTTTTGCGAATACAGACTAACACAGCTGCTACTCTGAAATCTGGGAAGATATGTAACTGCTGTAGGTTGTCAGAGAGTGACTCAGCTGTGAAAAATGTAAGAGATAAAAAGATGACAATCAGTGTAAGCTTGCCCTATATTTCTACTGCTTTATTGTTCTTTAAGTGACATCACTGCGTGCTCATCTTTGTACAAGGGGCTCACAGTGCAAACACAATGCAGCTCACGTGGAATTGACCAGAGGAGGGTTATATTCTCTGGCTGTACTATTCACAGCACTAGGCTTGGCAGCAGGATGTGTTTTAAGGCAGTGGTTCCCAAACTTTAACAGTCCGTGAACTCCTTTCACAAAAATATCAAATCTCATGAACCCCCTCCTTAAAATGAATATTTCCATAAATTATAGAAGCATAAATTATAGAAGCAGTGATCTTGGAAATAATTTGGTTTTTTTATGACATTACACTTATTACACACTATTTATCATTACATTATTAATTTTATTACATTATGAAAATGGCAACACTCTTCCAAGATTTCACTTCTGTAGCTCATATCCTACATGTTTCATCAAGGAGTACCAGACGTGAAACAGCATGAAGGTATTTAAGAAGCCAACTCAAATCAAGAGTTCCTCCCACAAAGATTCGGGTCTTGAGCAGTCCAGGCAAACAACGCATGATTACAATACAACAAAGCTTAAACTTGTTCTGTCAGGAAGTCATGGTCACGGAGCTCGGGCTGCCGGCCCCCGCGCCTCACGGGGCTTGGGCTGCCGGCCCCCGCGGGGGTTGGAGTCCCTCGGGACAGCTCTGTCCCCCATTACAGAATTTTTTTCTGAGAACCCCCTGATACATTTCACAAACCCCAAGGGTTCACGAACCCCAGTTTGGGAACCACTGTTTTAAGGGATTTGAATGAAGAAAATTTTATGTTGCAAATCTTTGACTGTGAATATTATTAGGAGAGCTGCACATTTCTACCATAACTCAAAAAGATCTCCTTTATCATGTCTAGAGTTTCCTAAATAATTCATCTGTGCATGAGCCTGATCTATGTCAGCCCTGGGGAAATGTATTTCTGAAAAGAAGAAGGGCTGGAAAATGGAGGGGAGGCCCAAAGAAAGTCCAGATGCTACAAAGAGCCATGTGGTGGCTCGATAGGGGTCGCTGTGCCCTCTAGCACCGCTCTCCCCAGTGTTGCAGACGGTGGCGCTTGGGGGTGCTGTGCTGTAGGGAGCGGTGCTGGTGATTCCAGACTTTATGGGGCTGCAGTATCTTGTTATCCGCTGGGTGGGAGTGTAAAAGGACCAGCAGCAGCGGACTCGTGGCCCTTCTAGCCCCCCTCGCGAGATGTCTATCGTATGGGATTTTCCTTCCCTGCCGCCATGTTGACCGCGTCCGCGCCCTCCCTTTCCCGGATCTGCTCTATCTCAGCTGTCGAATTCTTTGGTCCCTGCCGGCGCCTGTCTGCCTCGTGGTGTAGAGACGCTACAGTTCCATTGGTGGGCGGGCTGAGAAGGGCATCTCATGAATATTCAGAAGGAGTGATGAATATTCATCACGTGGTGCTGGGGGCGGGGTAGGACGCTGGCGAAGTGACGGTCTCTTTCGGACTCTGGCCCCGGCGGCGGCAAGGCCCGGTTCGGGGGGTGCTGGGCTTATGGCTGTCGGGAGCGCAACGGTGGGGAGCGCCGGCAGCCGGTGAGTGGGAGCGGGGTGCAGTGGGGAGGGATATGGGGGCCGCGTTGGTTTGCGGGGGTAAGAGGTATGTGGGGGGCGTGTTTTCTGGCAGGGCGTGCAGGGGATATGGGGGTACGTTGGCTGGAGGGGGTACGGGGGATGTGGGGGTTCTTTGGCTGGTGGGGGTATAGGGTAGGGGCACGTTGGCTGGAGGGGGTACGGGGGATGTGGGGTTCTTTGGCTGGTGGGGGTATAGGGTAGGGGCACGTTGGCTGGAGGGGGTACGGGGGATGTGGGGTTCTTTGGCTGGTGGGGGTATAGGGTAGGGGCACGTTGGCTGGTGGGGGTATAGGGTAGGGGCACGTTGGCTGGAGGGGGTACGGGGGATGTGGGGTTCTTTGGCTGGTGGGGGTATAGGGTAGGGGCACGTTGGCTGGTGGGGGTATAGGGTAGGGGCACGTTGGCTGGAGGGGGTATAGGGTAGGGGCAAGTTGGCTGGAGGGGGTACAGGGGATGTGGGGGTTCTTTGGCTGGTGGGGGTATAGGGTAGGGGCACGTTGGCTGGAGGGGGTACGGGGGATGTGGGGTTCTTTGGCTGGTGGGGGTATAGGGTAGGGGTACGTTGGCTGGTGGGGGTATAGGGTAGGGGTACGTTGGCTGGTGGGGGTATAGGGTAGGGGCACGTTGGCTGGTGGGGGTATAGGGTAGGGGTACGTTGGCTGGAGGGGGTACGGGGGATGTGGGGTTCTTTGGCTGGTGGGGGTATAGGGTAGGGGCACGTTGGCTGGTGGGGGTATAGGGTAGGGGTACGTTGGCTGGAGGGGGTACGGGGGATGTGGGGGTTCTTTGGCTGGTGGGGGTATAGGGTAGGGGCAAGTTGGCTGGAGGGGGTACAGGGGATGTGGGGGTTCTTTGGCTGGTGGGGGTATAGGGTAGGGGCATGTTGGCTGGAGGGGGTACGGGGGATGTGGGGGTTCTTTGGCCGGTGGGGTATAGGGTAGAGGAACGTTGGCTGGAGCCCCCCCACATACCCCCCGCCAGCCAATATGCCCCCCACATACCCTGTACACGTGCCAGGCAATACCCTGTACCCCCGTCAGGCAACTTGCCCTCCATTGGTTGGCGGGGGTAGGGGGTGGGGGCATAGCTGGAAGCAGGACGGGAGGAAGAGGAGAGGGAAGCTGTGTGGTGTCCAGGATCCCAGAGGCTAGTCCAGGGTGGTGTGGGGCTGACTCAGCTGTCTGTGGGGGACTGGAAAGGAGCCTGAGTGTGTTCTGATATTACAGCAATAAGGGCCACACAAGTACCTAGATAGCTAGGGAAGGGGAGCTGGCAGAGAATGGGAGGTGGTGGTGGTGGGGTGTCCTTTGGATAGCAAAAGGTGGTTGCTGGGGGAAGAGCTGAGAGAGAGCCTGGAGGCTGATGTCCAGGATGGGAACGTGATGCAGAAGGAGATGTGAAACTAATGAAGGGAGTGTGACCCAGAAATGGGGGAATTGTTGGAGCAACAGAACAGGAAGATGGCTTTAGCCTCAGCACTTTAGTTAGACTTTAGGATCCAACTCAAGAGTCAGGTGGGCCAGTTTTCCAAGGGATTGTGAATAACTGGGCTTTACCTCTCCCCTAGACGGCATCATCTCTTTTTCCCCGTTCAGGTGTTTCATTGGCAGGACAAGTTAGATGCATCTTGCCAGAGTGTAAAATAGCCACACTTCTTGGGCATGTGCTGGAGGTAGATCTAGAATGCTGGAGCAGCAGCTTCTCTGATTCGCACTCAGTGGGTGGAATCAATCTCATCATCCAACCATAAGGCCTGGATCCTGCCTGAACCATGATGTGGGGCCAAGCCTATCCCAGCCTGTAGAAGGCACAGGAAAGGATTCATATTCTCCAACATGAAGAGCCATCTTGGCTACTTCCTTTGGGATCCTCCGGCACAAATGCTCTGCTGTGGAATCCCTGACTAATGAATTCTTATTAACGCACTTGACCCCTGACTGGCTTGCTGGCCTTGGACCAAGCAGGTGTATCTTCCATGGGGCAGCTCTGCAGTTTGTTCTCTTGGCATGTAGAGTCCTTTATTTTGAGGATCACTGCACTCCTGGTGCCCCGAGGCTAGTCCGTGGCCTCTCCTGCAACTGTCATTGGGGATGTCACTGGGACATATGACCAGGGAAGTGTATAAAAATATTGCTCGGGCATGTAGGAATGAAATCAGGAGGGCCAAATCGCACCTGGAGCTGCAGCTAGCAAGAGATGTCAAGAGTAACAAGAAGGGTTTCTTCAGGTATGTTGGCAACAAGAAGAAAGCCAAGGAACGTGTGGGCCCCTTACTGAATGAGGGAGGCAACCTAGTGACAGAGGATATGGAAAAAGCTAATGTGCTCAATGCTTTTTTTGCCTCTGTCTTCACTAACAAGGACAGCTCCCAGACTGCTGCGCTGGGCATCACAACATGGGGAGTAGATGGCCAGCCCTCTGTGGAGAAAGAGGTGGTTAGGGACTATTTAGAAAAGCTGGATGTGCACAAGTCCATGGGGCCGGACGAGTTGCATCCGAGAGTGCTAAAGGAATTGGCGGCTGTGATTGCAGAGCCATTGGCCATATCTTTGAAAACTTGTGGTGAACGGGGGGAGTCCCAGATGACTGGAAAAAGGCTAATGTGGTGCCAATCTTTAAAAAAGGGAAGAAGGAGGATCCAGGGAACTACAGGCCAGTCAGCCTCACCTCAGTCCCCGGAAAAATCATGGAGCAGGTCCTCAAGGAATCAATCCTGAAGCACTTACATGAGAGGAAAGTGATCAGGAACAGTCAGCATGGATTCACCAAGGGAAGGTCATGCCTGACTAATCTAATCGCCTTCTATGATGAGATTACTGGTTCTGTGGATGAAGGGAAAGCAGAGGATGTATTGTTTGTTGACTTTGGCAAAGCTTTTGACACGGTCTCCCGCAGTATTCTTGTCAGCAAGTTAAAGAAGTATGGGCTGGATGAATGCACTATAAGGTGGGTAGAAAGTTGGCTAGATTGTTGGGCTCAACGGGTAGTGATCAATAGCTCCATGTCTAGTTGGCAGCCGGTGTCAAGTGGAGTGCCCCAGGGTTCGGTCCTGGGGCCGGTTTTGTTCAATATCTTCCTAAATGATCTGGAGGATGGTGTGGATTGCACTCTCAGCAAATTTGCGGATGATACTAAACTGGGAGGAGCGGTAGATACGCTGGAGGGCAGGGATAGGATACAGAGGGACCTAGACATATTGGAGGATTGGGCCAAAAGAAATCTGATGAGGTTCAATAAGGATAAGTGCAGGGTCCTGCACTTAGGACGGAAGAACTCAATGCACAGCTACAGACTAGGGGCCGAATGGCTAGGCAGCACTTCTGCGGAAAAGGATCTAGGGGTGACAGTGGACGAGAAGCTGGATATGAGTCAGCAGTGTGCCCTTGTTGCCAAGAAGGCCAATGGCATTTTGGGATGTATAAGTAGGGGCATAGCGAGCAGATCGAGGGACGTGATCGTCCCCCTCTATTCGATTTTGGGCCCCACACTACAAGAAGGATGTGGATAAATTGGAGAGAGTCCAGCGAAGGGCAACAAAAATTATTAGGGGTCTGGAACACATGACTTATGAGGAGAGGCTGAGGGAACTGGGATTGTTTAGTCTGCAGAAGACAAGAATGAGGGGGGATTTGATAGCTGCTTTCAACTACCTGAGAGGTGGTTCCAGAGAGGATGGTTCTAGACTATTCTCAGTGGTAGAAGAGGACAGGACAAGGAGTAATGGTCTCAAGTTGCAGTGGGGGAGGTTTAGGTTGGATATTAGGAAAAACTTTTTCACTAGGAGGGTGGTGAAACACCGGAATGCGTTACCTAGGGAGGTGGTAGAGTCTCCTTCCTTAGAAGTTTTTAAGGTCAGGCTTGACAAAGCCCTGGCCGGGATGATTTAATTGGGGATTGGTCCTGCTTTGAGCAGGGGGTTGGACTAGATGACCTTCTGAGGTCTCTTCCAACCCTGATATTCTATGATTCTATGTGAGGCTCCTCCATTGAGGTAGAGGAAGGGTTGATAGAGTCTGGTTCCAGGGAAGCAGGCCCTGGGGTGGGGTGGAGCAGAGATGGCTACTTCTCTGTAAAAGGCAGATTACATAGTGCACCTTCAGGAGTCTAGTGCCTGCTTGCTAACCTCACTCTCCTGCTCTTTCTTTCTCTCTCTCAGCAGGCCCCAACCCCAGCTGGACCTACAGTTCCTGCAACGCTTCCGGAAGATCCAGGCCATCTTGTTTCCCAGATGGTCCTCCCAGAATGTGCTCATGTTCCTGACCCTGCTGAGCATTGCCCTGTTGGGTGAGCTAGTGAATGGCTGGCCTGGATTGGGCTGGGCTGGGGGACGGAGGGGAGGCGTGCAAGTCCAGGCCTTTCACTGGGGCATGCTTCTTGGCACTCCTCCACCGTGCCTCCTCAGTCCTTCATTTTCCCTCTGTTTTTCTTGTCTCCCAGAGCAGTTGGTCATTTACCAGGTTGGATTGATCCCCAGCCAGTACTACAGGGTCTTGGGGAGCAAGGACTTCTCTGGGTTCAAAACCCTGACTGCGATTGCTGCGATACTCATCGTACTCAATTCCACGGTAAGAGAGGCATGTGCTTCTAGAGGGCTAGGGAGAGCAAAGAGGGACCCTATGGTAAGACAGTAACGCTTCCTCGTCTTCACTCTTAGGATGGGGAGGAACAGAGAGGGACCCTATAAAAAAGGAGAGCCCTCCGTAGGCTGAAGCATGTGCTCTCAAGCCTGGGTTCTCCAGATGGCCTGGGATCCCTTGTCAGCTTTACTCCTGGTGGAATTCTGGACTACTGCATGTGTGCATAATTAATGAGCCATGCATATTTTAAATTTTTTATGCAGAAAAAGCTTCTGCCAAAATGTTGCTGCAGTTCTGCCTTTTGCCCACCAGAGGACTGTCAAGGCTGATTCCTCTGGCACTTTGAGTACAGAAGGTGGGGGCCTGCAAGGATTGTAAAAATTAATACTGGCCACTTCAGGCTTGTATTAAACTCCCAAGGTTACAGCTTTTCTCTGACCTTGGATGGGTAGATGCTGCCATCACCCAAGTGAAAAACCCGTTTGAGGACCCAAGAAGGCGCACTTGGGAATTCCTTCCTGTGGGGTACCCTCAAGCCCTTTCACCCCCACCCCGGGGAAGAACTGAGGAAAAAAAACAAAGGTTTAATTAGCTGGTGGCAACAGCTGATTTCAACGTGTGCACAAACCTCTTAGGACACAAAAATCCAATCCTGTTCTTAAAAAGGTACATTTTATTAAAAACAAAAAGAAAGAAAATACATCTGGAAAGTCAGGCTGTTGCTAGATTTAAAAAAAAAACAAACCACCATTTACAAGGATTAAGCATCAAGAATAACGTTCTTGAGGTCCAACTTAAAGGTTACAAGCAAAACAAAAGCATTTGGGGTCAGCACAGAGGAGTCCATAAGCTATAAAGAGATAAACCTAATCGCATCTGCCTAGACATTTCCTGGTTTACTAACATGTCTGGGATTTCAAATGAGTAATTTCTAGGTATGACACCGATGATTTTTCATACCTGGCCCAAAGCTTCTTACAGCATAACTGTCTGCCTCTCCCCAAGAACAACAACAACAGACAGACAAAGGGGAGTCTTGTTTCAATTTTAAAAAGTTCTAGCCTTCCCATTGGCTCTTTTGGCCAGGTGCCTACTCACTTGCTTTTACCTTTGCATCGCAGTGAGATTTTTAACCCTTTACAGGTAAAGCAAGTAGAGAACAGCTACTAAGAGAAATTTTATAGCTAACTGGTGGGCTGGATCCATAAAAGGGAGCTTCCTCCCTCCCCCCTTTCATTTATCACAAGGGTGCTGTGGGGCAAGAACAGCAGAAGCTCCCAGCAGAAAATAACTTCTGCAGTTCTGCCTTTTACTCACCAGAAGGCGTTGTGGTGATAGAACTCAGCAGCAGCTCCCAGCCAGCTAGGGAAGAGAAAGAGCCTGCCTTCTTCACAGCACCTGTTAGGCCAGGTCAGGAGACAGGGGCTATAGGGAGACAGTGTGGGGCGCTGGGGGAGTCAGACGGGGGCTCATAAGGGCTAGTATGGGAGGACAGACTGGGGCAGGGGCTGAATGGGAGTGGAGGAACAGGCCCACGGTGAGGGGGAGGGAGGTGTAGGGCCACATGGTGATGGGGGAGTGCAGAGCTACAGAGGGTGGTTAAGTGGGGGTACAGAGCGACGGGGAGGGGGTACAGAGCCACATGGGAGTGGGTATCTGAGTGGGGGTGGAGGGACACATGTAGACAGGGGGTGCAAGGACACAGGGATGCTGGAATATATGGGGATGGGGCAGATGTGTCTGAGTGGGAGAGGCTAAGGGTCAGCCTGGGTGTGCATGGGGGAAGCTCGCTAACAATTCCTCCTCACCCCCCAACAAAACCTGTTCCATACTTTTCCTACCCATATCCAACAGCCCTCCAAGTTAACACCCAGGCTCCTTCCCAACAATTTACTTTCCTCTCCCTTACCTTCTCTGTTACCCCCGACTGCCCCAAGCCTTTGCACTGTTTCTGGGGCGTGAAGGAAATACAGTTCTGTATTGTAGTTTAAATGAATTATTATTTAGAGTTCTGTATTAATATGCCTAATAAGGAATCTATTTGTCAAAAAACATTTCCTGGATCTTTTTTTGATGTCTGTATTGTTAGACATACTTGCCGACGGGTATTTTGAAATAAATGACAAAAAATAATTGAAACTGTTGTGATTTATATTGTTGTTTTGACAAATAAAATATGCAGAATATTAAAATATTGTGTGCAGAATTTTTAATTTTTTGGCACAGAATTCCTCCAGGAGTACAGCTCGCAACGTTGCTCTTGGACCTTAGTGCCCAAGGGGAGGGACTGAGACTCCCTTCTGCCCTGTGCAGACAGCTGAATGTGGAATGGGCTATTTAGTTTTTTATTTCTGATTCATTTTGGATTTGTATCATTAAATGATTGCTCTCCCTGCCCCTCTTTCTGTCTCTCTTTGCCTCATCCCAGCTGAAAAGCTTGGACCAGTTTATCTGTAACCTGATGTATGTGAGCTGGAGGAAGACGCTCACCGAATACCTTCATGGCTACTATTTCCAGGGCCAGGTGTATTACACCCTGAACGTGCTGCGTGAGGACATCGATAATCCGTAGGCTGTTCGAAACTTCTTTCAGCCTCTTGCTTGGTGTCTCCTGAACTGCTTCTCACTCTTTGGCTGTCATGTCTGTGTATCTGGCTACCCTTGGTAGGGGGCTGTTTTGAGCTCTCTGTGTGTGTAATTCTGCTCTGTGGGTTTTTCTGTAGGGCTGGGTGGCCTGGGTCCCTATCTCTGTGCCTGGTGGGAGGCAGCTCCTGACAGAGAAAACTCTTCATTGCCAAAAGATCTCAGTGCCTGCAGGTTGACAGAAAGTGCTGTTGTTTCTGTTGGTGGGTCGTCTTCTGTGCTGCCTGGTCTTTCCTGCCTCATGCAGCTCCCCCTGCCCCCACAGCCAGCTCCCTCCCGCAGGGCCTTGCTTCCCTCTCAAAGACTCTGCTCCCCCTGGTAGGGATGTGAGGTCATCCTTTGGGCTGGTGCTTTGCCCGGGGTAAATCCTTCCTCTTTGACAGGGCTCAAATACGGAGCAAGGAAAATATGCCCACTTGAGGCTTAAAATAATGAGACTAGTTATTTGCACAGTGGTGTTGGTTATAAACAAGACTCCATGTGCTGTGCAGCATGTTATCCTGTGGAAGGGACCTTGGAACCATACAGCTGGTTCCCCTCCGCCTTCTTCCCCCCTCTCCCCAGTCCAGTTGGGACAGGCTTCTTTGTTTGTTTTGATCTTAAACTACTCAGAATTTTTAATTTGATGCAGGTGTTTTTCTAAGAGGTTTTGACAGGCAGGCAGGGGTCAGGCAGGGCTTTTGACACCTGGGAAAGGCTTGGGAGTTGGCTTTGTTTCTTGCAGTAGAGGCATTTAGAACTCGAGAAGGGGGTGTATCTTCTCTTTTCTGTCCCCTTTTGGGCAGAGTCAACGTGACTTTGAACTTGGGAGTAGTGGGTGGAGAGTTGAATTCCTCATAGTTCATCTCAGCAAACTTTGACAATTGGCTTCTCCATTACACCCCACTGCAATATTTGCCACTGCATCAACAAGCAGGGGAGAGGAGGAGTATATTAGCTGGATGATTCTGATAAAATGATGAGCAGCTAAATAGTTAATGTTGTCATTTGAATCAACATCCTTAGGCTTTTGAGAGGTCCCTCCATTTAGCTGTCACCCCTGCCAAAGCTATTGTTTCAGGCTGCCTATAGATTTGTGAAGTCAACACTGTGTTAGTTGCACTCGTATCACGGTTGGAGAGAATAGGGGCTGTATGTTTTTTTTTTATTTCACTACAAATATTTAATCCAGAATCTGAACAAAAAAAAAAATGCAATCTGTAGCAAGTTACATGGCTGCATAATGACATTATGGCTGAGGAATGGGTACTTCAGACTTGGATAGCTAGTGATAGAATTCACTTCTCTTACTGGTGACCCCTCCAAGGGAATTGAGCTGAGCCCAGAGATAGTTACAGGAAATGATTGCTTAATGGGGACCATAACTCTTGTTAATGGAGATGACTTCAGGTAATTTAGTCCTCTCAAGTAAGAGGATCATGATCATTCTGTAATAAAAGTGATTTAGCACCACATCTGTGTGGGATGGAGATACAGGAGTGGCACTGAACTATGATTCTCCAGCCATGACTGGAGCTGCCACCCACCTCAAAAAATGTTTGTTGCTGACAAAACTTTGCACTAGACCAAACTTGCAGAAACAAGTTTAGAAAGTAGTGCCTAAGGTCAAGACACCTGGATGCCTCGTTAGTGTGATAGGCACTATCGGTGCAGAGCATGGATCAAAACCAAAAACTCATGCACACCCAGCTGTTCCTTCAGGGAAGGAACAGAGAGGCCCCTCACCAGACTTATCTTAGTCAAATGTTTGCTTTTAATCTTGGGATGTGCACTATATAATCAGGGCCCCCTCGGTTCCTCAGCAACATGGGACCACATTGTACGGAAGCAAGTCCTAAATTCTGCGGCAGAATGAATGTGTTGCTATGGAATACTCCTCATTCCCCACCGCCAAACAAATGTGTTCTGTTATGGCTCATAATTGAAAATATTCCAGGACATAAATGTGTCTGATGGGTTTTCCTCAGGGATCTTCCTCTGCACCAGGAAGTTAGAGGCTAAGCAGTAATGGTGAGGTGGTGTCTTGTTAGCTCACACAAAGTCCCCAGTTTGATTTACAATCTCCCTTTCTTTCTCTCTCACTCCCCTCTGTGTGGGGGGGAATAAGTAGATGGGCACCATCAGGGTATCACATCCAAACAGCTCAGAGTTCTAGCAGGGTATCCGAATTAATATTACTTATATAGAGCTATAAATGTTGTTTAACAGACAAAGGAAAGACAACATTCCTGCCCCGGGTTTCCAGTCTAGTTAAAATGTAACTGAATGAGAGATGATCACAAACACTTGTGAGGAGGGAGGGTGGCAGCAGTAAGATCAGTGTATGATGGAGCAGCATAAAAACAAAAAGCTGGTGCTGTTTTGGGGTTGCAGAGGGAGCATGTCAGAGTTAAGAAGGGGAGAGTCTCCCTCCCCCTGGCTCTAGGGAAACCGTGCCTCCTGTACTGTGTTGGTTCAGGGCACCTCCTTTCCAGGCAGGTATTGACAAATTGGAAGGAGTTCAAAGGAGAGCAATGAAAGTGTGGGATTGATTTATGGAGAAAGTTTTGAAAAAATATGTGTAGCTTGCATAAAGGGCCAGCCTACATGCCAAACATAATCCGGTCAAGCAGCTCATTACAGCAGGGTCAGCCTTTGGCAGTGTGGTTAGGGCCCCTCACTGTGTTGTTAACTGGTATGTCTAATCAGGCTAAGGGGGCTGGCAGTGACTTGGTGGATTTTGTAGTGCACATGGGGCCCCAAGAGATGGCTAAGTAGGTTGTGAGCACCATGCGGGGAGAAGGGTGATTCAGGATGGGCTAAAGGGTAAAACTGGGAATGGGATGAAGATAATGAAAGGAACATTGTGCCTGGGTGGTGTTAGTGGCATCTTAATAAGTCCTGTCAGGTTGTGGAATGGTTTCGCAAGGGAAGTGGTAGAAGCCCCATTACTTCCTCAAAAACTGGATTGGACAAAACCCTGAGACTAGACAATGGAACAGCCCTGCCCAGTGTGTGGGATGGAAGTGGTGGGGGAAGGAACTAGGTGCGTCCTGACAGGGCTTTATCATCTCTTGTTCTGATTTGTTCTTGCTTTCATACTTGGCTTTAACAGTCAGTGTTGTTTTATGTCGAGCAGAGACCAGCGAATCAGTCAGGATGTGGAGAGGTTCTGCAGACAGCTAAGCTCCATGGCCAGTAAACTCATCATCTCTCCTTTTACGCTGGGCTACTACACCTATCAGTGCTTTCAGAGGTAGGATCTCTGCACCTTCCCATTGGAGTACTGCACCTCTCAGAGCTGCTTTCATATCATCCCTGGGAGTGCTATGGTCCTCAGAACTTAGTGGTTGGGAATTTGAAGCCTGGCACTAGTACGTGGTGTGGGATTCCTGGCACTGATCTGGTGGGGTGACTCTGACTATGCTGGAGCAGGAGGGGGGTAGAGTTCCTAGTCCTAGTGTACTGGGGTTCATGTGTAGGGTTCCCAGCAATAGTGGGGTGGGTGTTGCTCTGACTGCACTCCCAGTCTAGTGTGCGGCCTTTCCTGGGTTTGCTAACTAACCTCTCTCCATCTTCCCCTTTAGCACTGGCTGGCTGGGCCCAGTAAGTATCTTTGGGTATTTTGTCATTGGGACTGTTGTTAACAAGGTGCTGATGAGTCCCATTGTGTCGAAACTGGTGCATCAGGAGAAGCTGGAGGGGGATTTCAGGTGAGTGGTCGGAGTCTTGCTGTCACTGACCCTTCCTTTCTGGAATTGCTCTGTTTAATGCCAGCCTGGTCATCCCCCAGTCCAGTGCACTCAGTGTGTGACCCAGATGTGGCTAATCTCCTCCCTGCTCCTCTGACTAAGCAAATCAGCCTGCTCAGCTCCTTTGAGTGCACAGCCAGCCCACTGAACCCAGCCTCAGAGAGACCCATCTGGAATCAACCTGCTAAGCCCCAGCCATCCCTGCCACTAGAGTGTGACCTGGTGAGACAGCGCCCCTGGGTCTCTGTTGGTCCAGCTGTCAGTGTTTTCCACTGATCCCTCACTGCTGCTGCTAATTGCAGTGAGGTGCTGTGGTGTAGAGGGAGCACGGAGCTTCTGTTAAATTGGATCTTGATCCACGTTCACCAAGGATGGTGGCTGAGACTTGAGGCATTGCTCTTCCTCCCACCACACACATGCACTTACCTTCATGATGTGCCTGAAATCCCCACACACACCCTAGGTCTTCTAAATCTCTCCTTACACTTTGGGGCATAAACTGTGGAAAGGTATTGTATCAATGACCAGGTGCATTGTAAGGGTTTGACAGCTTCCTCTATAGCATCCATCACTGTCAGAGGTGTGGATGCCGGATTAGATGGGCTCATTTATCTGATCCAGTGTATCTCGGATACTGGGCTAGTAAACAAGATATGGAATACTGGACTGTCCCAGCGAGTGGGATGCCAATGGTCCAGTGCGATTGGTGCAGAAGGTAGGAGACCAAACTAGACCACTGATCTGACCTGCTCTGATGGTACCTATGTATAGGGCAGTGTAGTGCCCTTCTGAACCTTGCTCAAGGCCCCTGGCCCTATGTTCAGGCCCATTCCTGGGCTAAGAATCTGTCAGGTCACTCACCATGATGGCAGGAGCAGGAATGGATTTTTCTGTTGCAGGGATGTTCATTGTTTATCCTGTGGGGTGGTCGCATCTCACGTTTTGGTTTGCGTTGTGCAGGTTCAAGCACATGCAGATTCGTGTAAATGCAGAGCCAGCTGCTTTCTACAGGTAAATGATGGATTAACCTGTTTCTTCTCATCTCTTCTCGTGGATCCTCCCAGCTCCTAGAATAACTGCTCAGTTCACGCGTTCCAGAACAGTAAGGGAAGGGACCTATCCTGTTGCTTGCACTGCCTCGTCCTGTCCTTTTTGTTTAAAAGCTCTTGTCCCTGCCCCCTGTGCTTGGTACCAAGTCTCTAACTTGCTGCTCTGCTATGATCCCACTATGATCCAAGTACAGGGCCTGTGCTGGGTCCTACCTTTCCTTTAAGAAACAGTGCCTGTAGGAGAGTTTCCTAGACCTGTGATTGTGCCACAGTGCCTTCCTTTGGGTTCTGCTCAACACCTGCTGGCAGCGGTCAATAAATAACTCAGGTGCATTAAAATCCTAGGAGTTGGAGGGGAACAACCTTTTGCCCTCTCCCCCCCTCCTCAGGGTCCAGTTTCGGATTATCCTATGGCCTACGTTTATCCTATGGCACCATTTTCTGGTGCATCAGACTGGGGCCTCTTCTACTACTCTGGGAGACTGTTCAAGGGCCTCATCCTATCTTGTTAAGATCCTCTTCTGAGATCTGTTCTAAGGTTCCCTTTTCCTAATTTCATCCCACTACTCTCTCCTGTTTCCCCTTTGTTGTCAGCCCAGCTAAACAGACTTTAGTTCTTTCTCTCTCTATCCTTCTAGCTCAGTCCCTCTAATCACCTTGTTGATCTTCTGCGAACTGCATCCACTCTGTCAATGTCTGCTACTACTGAGGTGCCTAGAACTGAGTGTGCGCTCCCAGGTGGGACCAGTGCTGTATGGTGTCTGTAATGTCTCCCAGTGGTGTTCTTCTTGTGGACATCATCAGCATGCTCTTTACCCCCCTGAACCAGATCATTACTAAAGATGTTGCATCTGATTTGCTAGAACCCTGATGCCTGAGGGCCCCCAGCTTGATTAAGTCTGGAGTGGAGTGCCTGGCTGTGGGCAATGAAGGTCCATGTTCCCCTCACCACCTAGCCTTAGCACTATGGAATCTTATCACTGGGGGATACTGGGGGCTGCCCCGTTCTCCAGCCCTCCCTGCCTCCACTGTGTATGTGGCTCACTGGCCTGATCTGATTGAGCACCTGTAGCGGTTCTCCCTCCATCGGTCTGTGCCCATGTGGTGCTAACAATAATGGGAGCTGGGGACCAGTATCTTCACTGCTGTATCATCTAGGCGTGGTGAGAGCAGAGTTGGACAATTTGGTGGCAAAAGCACCTGCACTGGACCTACACTGGCAGCTGCTCTGGGGCTAGCCCCATGCGCTGCTCTGAGGGGGCTAGAGTTGGTAGAAATTCAGCGTGGACACAGCCTGCGTTTGAATACTAAACATTTTATCTTTTTCTGCTTTTTGCCACCTGAGGGTGGTGTAAACTTTGTGAATGAGTGGAAGTAGCTGTTGCAGACCTCAGCCCAGGTGGTTTGGTGTGTAAATGGAGCTCTCTGGTGCAAGGATCTAGGCTCCCAGGGTGCAGTCAGAGTGGTGCTGATCTAAGAGTCAGCAATGACTGCAACTATATCAGCAGCTACTAAAGCTGGGGTGGGAGAGAGCCCCCTTCCAGGCTTGAAATCCAGTCTTAGACCGATAGTTCCAGGGACATGAATTTGATGGGCACAGATTCACCTGGATTAGCTGTGTAAAGTACTTCACGGTTTGGCTTCTCAGGATGTTGAAGGCCTGAGCCAAAGTGACCCACAAGAGACCAGTGATCAGTCCATTTCTGCTCCAGTGTGATAACAGTTATGGAACAGTGGCCAGGCTAAGGCCTGGGCATCTTGGTGGTCAGGGGACAGGTAAACAGGCTAGACGTCACTTCCTCAGCTCGCCACACTGCTTCCCTTTCTGGCTGGAGGAACACTGCAGGGTGTTGTCCATCCATTCCAGAAGGCTCTTTGTTCAGGTGCATGAAATAGCCCCACAGGTGCCCTAGTCCAGTATTGGGCCTTGCTGTCATCACTTGCCTCCTTTTTGCCCTCCATGTCTAATAGAAATACCAAGGTGCTCTGGCAGATTCTTTCTCAGAGCCACCTGCCTCAGCCGAGGAACTCCTCAGAGGCACATTCACCAGGCAGCACCTGGGTATTTAGTGCCTGGCCACCACAATAACATTGCCCAGAAACTGTGGTGATGGGCATGCTCCAGATAGCTACAATAGTCCTGCAATGTTTACAGTGCACCCAGCATGTGGTGGCTTTTGCAGATCCATGGCATGCTACTGTCTTGTTTTGCAGAGCTGGGCAGGTAGAGCACATGAGAACTGACCGCCGGCTGCAGAGCCTCCTGCAGACACAGAGGGAGCTGATGGGTAAAGAGCTGTGGCTCTACAGTAAGTGGAGAATTTCCTTGATTTGCAGGGGCATGTGGCAGCTTCATCAGGGTAATCCTCAGACCTGGGGAGTGCGTCCCCAGAGACGTATAGGAGTGCTGGCTGCTCCTGGCTGCAGGAGGCCATACCTATTGGTGTACTGGCACCTCAGGTGTTTGCTGAGGCGGCATTGCCTTCCTAGAGGAGAGCCCAGGAGAGAATGATGTTGGGTGTCACACTGATGCTGTGGGGGGACACTGGCAAAGCCGGAGGACCAAATCAGGAAATGGGTTCTGCAGGAATCCAGACTCTGAGGGGAACAGGTGGCAGCAGCACTTGGGATTTCAGTCATCCACACTAAGAGCGTCAGGGAAACTGGGCCCTTAGAAGGAAGAAGGGTTGGTGGGGGTGAACGGGAGCTGCTCTGAGACCATGTCCCTCTTGCCCTGATGCTGCCCGGAAATCTTGACTATGATCCTGATTCCAGCCCCACCTGAGCCAGTCCCTTAGTGCTTAGAGTCAAGGGCAAGTGGGTGCCTTGCCTTCAGGGTACAATCTAGAGCTCTGCAAATCGTGGAGTGGCGTATGTGGGAATTCTGAACGCTTGAGCGTTTCTGCCTTTCCTGTGTTCCTTAGGAAGGTCAGTGATGTAGGCTTCCTGCCCCAGCCAGATCCCCGGATATTCCTTCCTGCGTCCTGGCTTGGCTGGCCACTTTGCTTCCCCATGTTTCTAAGAGGCAGCGGGTGCTCTGACATTTGGAAACAAGTAGGCTAGGTGGATTTTGCCCTGTCTAAGGTACTCTAGCTGTGTGGGTGGTGGTATCTGGATGGCTTTTTCTCCACTTTGGTGTCCTGGCTGGGGGAGCTTCATGCCAACAGGTTTCATCTCTGTGATGTGGGTCTTTTGCTGTCTTTTGTCTTGGCCCCTGAGGTGCAGTGTGAGGCGTGTAAATGGGGGGGACTAGTTCTGTGTTTGGCCCCAGAAATTGGGCTTGGGTTTGCCTGGGACAGAGGGTGCTCCCTGCTCATTAACTTCTGCCAATGTGCTTATATCCAGTTGGGATCAACACCTTTGACTATCTGGGCAGCATTCTGAGTTACGTGGTGATTGCCATTCCCATCTTTAGTGGTGTCTATGGCGACCTGGATCCAGCACAGCTGAGCGCTCTGGTCAGCAAGGTGAGTTCAGCACGTGTCCCCTCTACTGTGTTTCTTCCCCTTGCACCCTGCAGGACACTAGGCCAGGGGGTGTGACCTAGCACAGGCTGACCCAATCCTGAGGGTCTGGTGCTAAGTCCGAAGACAGCGATGTGCTGTGCAGGGCTGGGCTCCAGAGGAAGGGGTGGCTGGTATTGAGAGCAGAGCGCCGCAAGAGGCGGTGCTGAAGGTTGAGGGGGTGACTGCCCCTCGCTAGGGATGGCTGACTTCACTGAGTCACGTTCAGGACATTCTTTGCCAACATAGGGCTAGAAACGTAGGCCCTGTGCCTGCAAACTCTTAGGTATGTGATTGATTCGATGCACTCACGTGTGGAAAGCTAATCACACGCACAGGCATTTGCAGGATCAGGCCCTCCTGTTTTAAATGAAAGGTTACATACTGATGAGACCGCACAAGGCATCGGCGCAGGGCTGGGCCCATGCAGCACTGCCAAGCCCACTGCTTCTGCTGACTGAAGAGAGACTGCAGCAGCTGGCTGCTCATGGAACCAGCCTGTCCACAAACCAGATTCTTGGCTCTAAAAGCCCCTGTCTTCATGGAACTGCTCTGTCTAGAAGGCTGATCTCTCTCCTGCTTTTGTTGCCTCACTAGGCCCCTAGGGAGGGGCCTCCAAATCTGACTGGTTCCCAGCTAAACGAAAACAGCCCAAGACTAGTAATGCAGATCTAAAAACAGCCAGCTTAGCATTCCAGGCTGT
Organism: Lepidochelys kempii; assembly: GCF_965140285.1. Lineage (NCBI taxonomy): Eukaryota > Metazoa > Chordata > Testudines > Cheloniidae > Lepidochelys > Lepidochelys kempii. The sequence continues at coordinate 90,659,600 of NC_136385.1, read as the reverse complement.
GTAGCAGAGACATGCATCTGAGAGTAGCAGACCACTTCCAGTGCAGGGGGCGGGGGGAGTGGTCAGCGTGCCACCAGGGAGAGGACATCGACCCCAGTGCTGGCAGGAGTCACAGTGCAGCTTGGCAGGACTTGTGGACGTGCTAACTGAACAGCTGCAGCCTGTTTGTTTAGAATTCCTGGTGGTTCTTCTGGTTGTTCCTCTTTTGCTTAAAGCTGTTAGAGGCTTTAACCCTTGGAGTACTGAGAGGAGCTCCCTACTGGCTGGGATTCCTAAGGCGTTAGTGTGAGGTGCTCGTCCAGGGCTCTAGGGAGTGTTCAGGCCAGTGGGGATTCTTGTGGGGAATGAGTCCTGGTGCCCTCTCCTCCCCAAGTCCTACCACCAGGCCCCCTGGCCAGTTATTGTGTTTGTAGTGGGCTGATCGTGTTCCCTTCAGGGGTGGCCTTATGGGAGGCAGTTCACTCAATGGCTGTGGGGAGTGAGAAAGGGCAGCTCCTAGCAGACACCCAGAGGGGTCTCCCCAGGGTCAGTCTACAGGCTGGTGCAGGTGAGCCCTGTTATGTCTCTTGTCTGATGCCGCTTTTTCTGTGGTTCGTCCCTCTGTTGGGTCACCGCTCTCCTGGAGTCTGAGCAACTGCACATGTCCAACTGTGATGGCTGCCCCTAGCTGAGCATATGGCATCCATTGCTTCTAGCTTACTGGCTGTGAGGGCAGGTACAGCCGCCTGGGCGCTGCTGCTCCATCTCTGTGCTAACTCTTCTCCCGGTGTGTGCTTCTCCGGCAGAATGCCTTTGTCTCCATTTACCTGATCAGCTGCTTCAGCCAGCTCATCGATCTCTCTGCCATCTTGTCTGACGTGGCTGGCTACACACACAGGTGAGAGTAGCCCTCCCTTAAGCCTGTCTCCAGGAGAGGGAACCTTCTTGGTGCCCCAGTGCAAGGCTTCTGGGACTGAGCCCAGTCTGCGGCTCTGGCAGAAGTGGGGAAGCTTGTACCCTAGGCAGGGCTCCTTGGTAAGGGGTGATTGCTAATGTGGGGTCAGCTTGTACAAGGTGTCATTCTTAGTATGAAGATAGCACCCACAGACCCAAACCCAGATGGTGCTAGGCATGGTCCGTCCATACACCTATTGCGAGACTGCCCTTGCCCTAGAGAGCTCGCACTCAAAGGTCACTGCCATGGGCCCATTTGGAACTGAGGTTGGCAGGGAGCGCGTCTCTCCAGAGCCTGGGTGCTGATTGCCTAGGAGTGGAATCCCCTTGCCAGCAGAGGCCACTGAGGAGGCCAGATGCTAAATGGAAGGGTAGCTCTTCCTTTAAAATATGCCTTAGTCGCAGCCCACTAGTGTCCGTGTGCTTTCTAGTCCAGTGAGTAGCTTGCAATGGAAGCTGACTGCATGATGCCTGCTGCTTAGGAACTCTGGGTAATTCAAAAACAAAAGAGAACTCCTTTTAACCTCTCTCCAGTCCCCCAGGATGGACGTCCTGTCAGTGGTTCAGCCTGGCAGCTCTGCAGGGTAGGACTTGCTCTGTGTCCTGTACAGCACCGAGCACATTGCTCAGGCTAAACAAATATTAAATACAATCTGTTTAGAAGCCCAGTTGGGACAGGAGCTGGAATGTGGGGAGAGGGCTGCAAAGTCACGTCTGTCCCTCTTGCTACCCTCCCTGTCTTACAGGATTGGGGAGCTGCAGGAGACACTGCTGTCTCTCTCCAGGAAACACCGTGATTGTGAATCAGAAGCCAAAACCAACTGGGACTTTGACAAGTGAGTATCTGCGGCCAGCCTTAGCTTGGGATGGTAAATTACTGTCTGAAGGTGGGTTTTCAGGCTGTGGGGAAAACTCTCATGTTCATCAGGTATTTTGGATGTGCCTCTGGGATGGTAAAATAGGGTTTCTTCCAAACGCTGCAGCCTAGGGTCCTTCTCCCTTGAATTCCCCCGGGGGTGCTATTACGAGGAGCAGAGGTCTGCATCCTTTGTGTCTGAGGAATAGGCACAGATTAAACAACCACTAGGCATGTCCCCAGATCTCCCTGAGGCAGGGAGGTATGTTCATGTCACTGGAAAATCAAGGAATCTGCAGCCTTGGAAATCAACCAGCTCAATAAGAGGCAGGTGCTGGTAGCCAGGTGTTTGTGAAAAATACTTTTGAGGCCAGCAAGTTGAGCCTCCCTAATGCCAATGTATTCGTAATCATATGATCATACGATCTGTTACTGGCTGCCTCCACTCCCCTCCAACTGTCACATTCACCTGTCATATCTTGTTTCATATTAGTTTTATAAGCTGTTTGGGGCAGGGAGCATGTCTTCATGTGCGTGCACACGCAGCACCCAGTACGGCGGGGTTCTGATCCCAACCAGGATTTCAGGGCACGACCATAGTGAAAATAGTAAATAAGTCGAGAGAGAGAGAAGCTCTATCTAGTCTGCCCCGACCCAAGCAGCTAGTGGGATTGTTCCTGATAATGTGTTCTCCAGGGCTTTGGCCAATTTCAGGCTCCCTCCAGTTCCTCACTGTATCCGTCCACGTGGGGCTCTCTTTCAGCATTTTCCTTCTTGCTATTGTCCCAGATCATCACATCCTGTCAGACATGGACAGCCCCTGCATTTGGGGGTGTTTCTATGCTTTGGAATGTGTTCCTTCCATCTGTGGAATTGGAACCAGTGCTTGGAGGGGTGGGGATCTGACGGTATGTTCGGGGTGTGGGCCAACCTTTCCAAACCTAGAAGTCTAAAAGCAGGCCTGAATAAAAGTGGCCTGCCTTTAACGGATGAGGACTGCAAGCCCCAAAGTCTGAAAATCCTGGCCTTGGCCTCTAACCATCAGATGCCTCTGGCCGGCAAAGTTACTTCTTTCCGTTCCCGCCATTTCTACTGTACCTGTGCTCCCCGATTCCTTCCTGCTGGGTTCCTGGTCCTGAGCAGGTTGTCGAGGAGAGGGATGGGTTCGCCTCATGCATCGGGATTGTTGTAGCTGAGCTCAGAGTGCAGCTCCCATTGTGGGCAGTGAGGCGTGAAGCAGAATGAGTAGTTTGGTTCCTGCAGTCTGACAGTTTCTGACTTGCAGTCTGAGAAGATTGGGTCTGGGAGCCCCACTGAGTATAACTTATGTAATAGCAGCCGTGGCCCCCCACAGGATCTGGGCCCCCTTGTGCTGGGGGCTGGACAAACATCTACAAAAACAGTCTCTACCTCAGAGAGCGTACGCTCTAGATCAGGGGTTCTCAGACTTTTGTATTGGTGACCCCTTTCACACAGCAAGCCTCTGAGTGCGACCCCCTCTTATACATTAAAAACACTTTTTTATATATTTAACACCATTATAAATGCTGGAGGCAAAGCAGGGTTTGGGGTGGAGGCTGACTGCTCGCAACCCCCCATGTAATAACCTCATCGCCCTCTGAGAAGTCCCAACCCACTGTTTGAGAACCCCCTGCTCTAGATAGATGAGTGAGGGGAGAGGAAGACAGTGGGATCTAGGCCTCTTATTCATAGGAGGGTGCGTGTGTTTTAAAAAGTTATGAATGAATCATCCACTCTCTGTCCATCTCTTGACCTGTCTATCAATAAGTAGCTGATTCCTTACAGGTTGTTTTCTAGCTTGAATCACTGTTTAATTCTGGATTGAAGTGTTGCCCCCCCATGAAAGGGCCTCATAAGGTATGTCTACACTGCAATGAAAACCCTGTGGCAGCGAATCCCAGAGCCTGGGTCCTTGGCCTTGTGCTACAGGGCTAACAGTAGCAGCGTAGACTTTCCCACTTGTGCTTGAAAACCCACCCCCCGCGCCAGGTTTCAGAGCCTGAACTCCAGCACAAGCGGTAACGTCTACACTGCTATTGTTAGCCCTGTAGCACGAGCCCTGAATCAGCTGACCCAGGCTCTGAGACCTGCTGGCATGGTCTTTTTGTTTTTTTTTTTCCAGTGTAGACCATCCATGGGGGCTGTCTATTCCCAGTACAGCCTTCCAGAGCTGGCAACTGTTATGGCAACGTTTCCACAAGGGGGAACTGGAGATCACATTTCGGTGTTACCCTTTGCCACAGCTCCTGCTGCAGGCCGGTGGCTTGTGTGGTCTGTGCTGTGCTTTTGTGCTGGGTCACTGATTAGCCCACTATTTCACGGCATAGCTGGTATAAATGACACCTTGGTACCCCAGTAACTGGTGCTTTCTAACTCAGAAGGCTGGAATCTGTTGAGTTTTTGTCTGTTGGCACCAGTCGCCATGATATCTAGGCCCTAAATATGACATTAGGGGAGGCATGTCATTTGAAAGACATCTGCTCCTCACCACCACGAGGCTCAATCACTTACCCTTGGTTCTTTTCTTCTCCTTCTGCTTTGGTGGCTGGGCTCCAGTGGTCTTGGAGAGCAGAGTGTGCTGGGGGAGACAGCCTTCCTTCTGGAGCGAGTGTCTCTCTCGGTTCCATCCTCGGACAAGCTGCTCATCAAGGACCTCGACCTACGGATTTCCCAAGGGAACAATCTGCTGATCGTGGGGAACACTGGCACGGGGAAGACGTCACTCCTGAGGGTCCTTGGTGGCCTCTGGGAGAGCACACGGGGTAAGGACGGTGACTTCTCCAAAACCTCATCCCATGAAATGGGGGGCAGGAGCTGATGCTGCCCCAGAGAGGCTGGTGGGTGGAACTTGAGCCACGAGTGGCAAGTTAGGGCCTTGTGAGTGCTGTCACTGGTGCATTCAAGCTGTCCCCTCTCCCGTGTGCTGTGGTGTGAACTTCTCATCCGTGCACTCTGCTGAGCACCTGACCTCTGATCCATGGAAGCGTGATCATTACCTAGTGCTTGGATCTCACTAATGCAGGCCTGTGCACCGGGAAAGGGCTAGAAGGTAAGCTTGTGAATTGGTGTGACTCTCTCTCTCTCTCTCTCGGATCTATGCAGGGAACATCCACATGCTGAGCTGCTTTGGTCCCCATGGGGTGGTGTTCCTGCCACAGAGACCTTTCTTCACAGATGGAACCCTGCGAGAGCAGGTGAGTCTGTTTGGTGCAGGGGTCCCACAGGCTGGCTGCACAAAGTGACAGTCCCAGTCCCTAGTTGCACTCGGAGCAGATGGGACGGGACAAGCAACCCCAGTGCTATGAAATTGTGGGCTGCATAAAAGCTCATAGGAGAATGGACTGGTGACAGCTCATCTCCTCGCGTCTGAGTTCTGGGCCCAGCGTGTGGCTGTGATGAACTCCATGTCCAGCTTCCTCTGACATGGGTCTGTGTTTGGTTTGTTCAACCAGGTGATTTATCCTCTGAAGAAGATTTATCCAGTTTCAGGTGAGTGGAAATTAATTGAAGCAGCTATTAAGTGATCACTGGCTGCACCTGCCCCCCTACACAGCCCACTGGCACATGGTTTTTTCTAGCTCAGCATCTCCGTGCCTGTCCGTATGTTAGCAGCACTAACTCGTTCTGTTTCTGCTGCCCTTAGCGTTTCCTTGAAAGCCTTATCTGTGTCTGTAGTTCAGCTCCATGCTCTCCATACACTTCCGGGAGGAGGATTCGCTTTTGTGAAGCCACATTGGCTGCTGCTTGTCCCTTGTTCATTGCTACTTATGTACGGAATCTTCTCGGATTCCCTGCTGATTTCCATACGTGTGTGTGGAGAGGAAGTACTCAAATCACCCTTACTACACTTCTGAATTCTCCCAGATTCTGAATTAGTCAAACACTGAGTCTTCACCTTCTGACCAGTAAGAAGTAGGTCCATGAAGGGTATCTTAGGAGTGGAACTGCCCCGTGAGACCAGAATCAGTGGATTCAGGGTGCTGTGGATTTTCTCTCGGTGCTGTACTAGTTGCCCATGACACTCCTTTGTTCTTTGTAATGTTACCCAACATATTTCATCACCAGCCCCCTTCTGAACCAAATTATGTCTTGTTGTCATGGTAAATATATATTGAGTTAAATTTCTGAAAGCACTTTTCCCAGCAGATGTAGGTGTTTGTTTAAAAAACAAAAAAACATTAAATATACAAAACCGAAGCTTAAAAAAACCTGCCCATCCAAAGTTTACCGAGACCACAGGGCTACTTGTCCAGTGTAACCACTCTTTATTGCACAACTCATGACTGGCTGCTCCCACTCCTAGATTTATTGTGTTATCCTCCTGCTGGATGGTGGGTATTTATTGCTGTACCAAGGAGGGCTGGACAGTCATTTCTTGTAACTTTTAGTGTGTTTTATGACTGCTTCACAGAGTGTAGAGCCTGCCTACAGAGCCTATTCTAAATAAACCTACCCCTCACAAAGAACCTGAGAAAATAGCTGGACTTTGCATTATGTCCTGAAGGCAAATGAATCCTGGTTCTGTCAGACCCCTAGGAAGTGTGTTCCATAGTCAGGCCCTGCTGTGGGTGGTATCCTGTGGGAGGGAAAGAGAATCTTTCCCATGCTCCCCCGCCAAAGCACACCCCGTGACCAGTGTAGCCAGGAGTCAAGCCTAGTAGGACTCTATCAGTTATAACCAGACTGGAGTCTGACTGGAAGCCAGTGCAGACTGCAGAGCTCCAGTGTAATGTTGTCTGAGGGAAGTGATGCCCAATAAGCTGGCAACTACATTCTGCTTCCAGATGTAGAGTGCATTGGAGTCGCCTAATGTCAAGGTGGCAAAGGCTAACTTCACTTCAGAGAGGCACTTGGTAGGTACATGGCCCTTCTGTTTAGCTTCCAGATCAGCTCACGTGTCTATTTTAGATTTCAGCTGGCTGGCTTGTTTTAGCTCTGATATTGTCCCTGCATTTGTTGGAACTTCTTGTTCCTCTCCCAGAACTCCCCATTTGTTGGTGCCTGTGTTCTGACTCCTGGGATTCCCCGGTTTGCAATATGAGGGTTTAGAGCTTTTAGGCAGTCTTGCTTAAGGCATGTTTCTGTTGCAGTTGGGCACAGTCAGAACTACTGAACCCTTGGTCCCTGTGTTTCTCCTCCCTTGCTCTCCACTGACCCAGGCGCTAGATATAGCTCTGAAATGTGCTGCCTAGAAGTCTGCTTTGTTCATGGTGCTGCTCCTGGATGTTGGTGTTTAACCTCCCCTGCATGTGGTGGGCCTGTAGGAGCCACTTGAGGATTAGCCTTGGGCCGAACGGTGGAGTGTGAAATCTGCAGCTTTCAGTGGTTCAGACAGTCAAAAGTTAGACTTTAAATGACTTAGTTGAAAAATAAACAAGCAACCAGAAACTCTCATGGGAAGCAGTGGGAGATTTGGGCCCATTGGCCCATCCTTGGTGATCCCACAGAAGTGTTGTCCTGGATGTGATGATGATGCTCTTTGTGTTCTAGGGTCTGCAGATGATGAGAGGATCCTGCATTTCCTGGAGCTGGCTGGGCTGGTGAGTTGCTAAGGGAGCTGACAACAGCATAATGGGCCTGCTCTATCACTGAGGGCACTGCTCTCCTACCTCTCCCGGCAGGGCAGTACAGTGCTGAGTGTCATGTGCAGGGGTTATCTGTTACCTGGACAGGGTGTTATCTGTTACCTACCTCCCACTAGGCTCAGCAGAGGAGGAGTATTGCTGTGGAAGGTGCGACACCGGTGAGGAGGTGGGAACGTATCAAAGGCAGGAGTGACACCGGGGTGGGAGAAGGGATGTCATGGGAAGGTGAAATCAGGAGGCACGTTTGTGGGGGAGCTGACTTTGGGAGAAGGATGGAAAGGGGTTATTGAGGACAGCACTGGGGAGGAAAGGGGTGGTTCTATTCAGGACTGTATCTGCCGTGGGAGGCTGTTGGTCAGAGCCGGGGACGTGCTCAGATTTTCATTAGTCTCTTTTCCTGTGTCGTTTGCAGTCTGATTTGTTGGTGCGCACAGGGGGTCTGGACCAGCAGGTGGATTGGAACTGGTAAGGCTGGTGCAGTGTCTGAGGCTAGGTTTGTGTAGATTTCCTGGTTAGTGGAAGTGAGTGCGGGGCAGTCACACAGAGCTGACCTGAGTTATGAGGGGAATATCCTCTGCATCCAGCCGCACAGGGGTAAGGGAATGGTATTTTGGAGCAAAGATGTCATCTTAGCACTGAGTGTCTGTTCCGGCATCCCTGCCCCCAACATCTGAGTCTGATAGTCCCACATAGGCACATCTGCTCCCAAAGCAATCTGAGATCCCTGGGGCTGCAGAGCCACCCCTAAGCTCTGAATCTGACAGCTCTGGGTGCCAAGCTTGGAAAGGAATTGGCTCCATGTGAGCGGGGTGTGTGTGTGTGTGTGTGGCAGGGGGCGGCTGTGTACCTCTGCAGGAGACTGCTCTGTGAGGCAGACAGTGAAGGTGGATCACATGATTCTCTGGTGTTACCGATTGCCAGAGGGTTGGGTTCATCAGCAAGTTGGTGCTAATTGTGGCTTGTTCTGATTCTTGGCTCTGCTGCAGGTATGACATCCTGTCCCCAGGGGAGATGCAGAGACTCTCATTTGCAAGGCTCTTCTACCTCCAGCCCAGATATGCAGGTGAGTGACTGCAAGCTGGAGAAGAGTAGGTCTCTGTGCAGCTGGAGGGGTAAACCAGCTCTTTTTAGAAAACCTCCTTTCCTTTGCCAGGAACCATCTGGGTCTCTTTGACATCAGTCATGACTTCCTGTGTGTACCCTCCAGCTGCCAGATGACGTGTGCTTCTGTCCCAGTGAACATATTTATACAGTCCCATAGTTCAGGATGCCTGCTGGACAAAAAAGTGGCAAATATCTGCCCTAGGGAGCTTTTGTCTGTTAGACTAAACTGTGCAAAAGAGGCTGAACAAAGGTGAGGGATTCAGCAGGTAATCACTGAAAGTGGAAGGGCAAGGAAGAAGAGAAGAGTGGCTAGCCCTATAGGAAAAGGGGAAGAGTCAATGGAGACTACACCAAATATGAGCCCCAGGAGGATACAGGATGGGTTAAAGAGGATTACAAGGGAGAATAGGAATGGAAAGAACTTGCAGCCAGGGGGAACAGGGGATAGACTGGAGAATAGCACCGTCACTAGGAAAAGGCAGGTCTATGTGACTGGGGACTCTTTACTGAGAAGAATAGATAGGCCTGTAACCACAGCTGATCCAGAGAATAGGAGGGTGTGCTGTCTTCCAGGTGCTAAGATACGGGATGTAGACCTGAGGTTGAAAAGGATTCTAAAGGGAGCAGGAAAGAATCCCCTAATTATTATTCTTGTGGGAACAAATGATACGGCTAGATTCTCGCTGGAAAGTATTAAGGGAGACTATGCTAGGCTGGGGAAGATGCTTAAGGAAATTGAGGCTCAGGTGACCTTTAGTGGGATTCTGCCTGTTCCTAGAGAAGGGCAACAAAGGTGTGACAAGATTATGACTATCAACAGATGGCTCAGGCAGTGGTGCTATAAGGAGGACTTTGGGATGTATGGCCACTGGGAGGCATTCATGGACAGAGGACAGTTCTCTCAGGATGGACTTCATCTGAGTAGGGAAGGAAATAGACTTCTAGGATGGAGGCTGGCACAACTGATTAAGAGAGCTTTAAACTAGGAATTTGGGGGAGATGGTTGGGAGATGTCCAGGTAATCTCCACGCCGGATTTTAGCATTGAGAGGAAAGAAAACGAAGTAAAAAAGGGTACAGCCGTGGGTAGGAGGAAGGGCAGTGTGGATACCAGTCTAATAGGTTATACTGGCTGTAGAATGACTGTGCCTCATAGGGTACAGAATGTGAGCGAGGCCAAACAGCAAAAATGAAGATGTTTGTACACCAATGCGAGGAGCCTCGGTAACAAAATGGAGGAACTAGAGCTACTGGTGCAGGAAGTGAAACCAGATAGTATAGGGATAACAGAGACATGGTGGAATAGTCGTCATGACTGGACTACGGGTATTGAAGGGTCTGTGCTGTTTAGGAGAGACCGAAATAAAGGTAAAGGTGGTGGAGTAGCACTGTATATCAGTGATGAGGTAGAATGTAAAGAAATAAGAAGCAATGAAATGGATATGACTGAGTCCGTCTGGGCAAAAATTACATTGGGGAAGAAAACTACTAGAGCCTCCCCTGGGATAGTGCTTGGGGTGTGCTATAGACCACCGGGATCTAATTTGGATGTGGATAGAGTCCTCTTTTTAATGCTTTTAATGAAGTAAATACTAATAGGAACTGCATGATCATGGGAGACTTTAACTTCCCAGATATAGACTGGAGGATGAGTGCTAGTAATAATAATAGGGCTCAGATTTTCCTAGATGCGATAGCTGATGGATTCCTTCATCAAGTAGTTGCTGAACCGACTAGCGGGGATGCCATTTTAGATTTGGTTTTGGTGAGTAGTGAGGACCTCATAGAAGAAATGGTTGTAGGAGATAGTCTTGGCTCAAGTGATCATGAACTAATTCAGTTCAAACTGAATGGAAGGATTAACAAAAATAAATCTGTGACTAGGGTTTTTGATTTCAGAAGGGCTGACTTTCAAAAATTAAGGAAATTAGTTAGGGAAGTGGATTGGACTGAAGAATTTATAGATCTAAAGGTAGAGAGGCCTGGGATTATTTTAAATCAAAGCTGCAGAAGCTATCGGAAGCCTGCATCCCAAGAAAGGGGAAAAAATTCATAGGCAGGAGTTGTAGACCAAGCTGGATGAGCAAGCATCTCAGAGAGGTGACTAAGAAAAAGCAGAAAGCATACAGGGAGTGGAAGATGGGCGGGATCAGCAAGGAAAGCTACCTTATTGAGGTCAGAACATGTAGGGATAAAGTGAGACAGGCTAAAAGTCAAGTAGAGTTGGACCTTGCAAAGGGAATTAAAACCAATAGTAAAAGGTTCTATAGTCATATAAATAAGAAGAAAACAAAGAAAGAAGAGGTGGGACCGCTAAACACTGAGGATGGAGTGGAGGTCAAGGATAATCTAGGCATGGCCCAATATCTAAACAAATACTTTGCCTCAGTCTTTAATAAGACTAAAGAGGATCTTGGGGATAATGGTAGCATGACAAATGGGAATGAGGATATGGAGGTAGACATTACCATATTTGAGGTAGAAGCGAAACTCAAACAGCTTAATGGGACTAAATCGGGGGGCCCAGATAATCTTCATCCAAGAATATTAAAGGAATTGGCATATGAAATTGCAAGCCCATTAGCGAGAATTTTTAATGAATCTGTAAACTCAGGGGTTGTACCGTATGATTGGAGAATTGCTAACATAGTTCCTGTTTTTAAGAAAGGGAAAAAAAGTGATCTGGGTAATTATAGGCCTGTTAGTTTAACATCTGTAGTACACAAGGTCTTGGAAAAAATTTTGAAGGAGAAGGTAGTTAAGGACATTGAAGTCAATGGTAAATGGGACAAAATACAACATGGTTTTACAAAAGTAGATCGTGCCAAACCAACCTGATCTCCTTCTTTGAGAAAGTAACAGATTTTTTAGACAAAGGAAACGCAGTGGATCTAATTTACCTAGATTTTAGTAAGGCATTTGATACTGTGCCACATGCGGAATTATTAGTTAAATTAGATAAGATGGGGATCAATAGGAAAATTGAAAGGTGGATAAGGAATTGGTTAAAGGGGAGACTACAACGGGTCCTACTGAAAGGTGAACTGTCAGGCTGGAGGGAGGTTACCAGTGGAGTTCCTCAAGGATCGGTTTTGGGACCAATCTTATTTAATCTTTTTATTACTGACCTTGGCACGAAATGTGGGAGCGTGCTAATAAAGTCTGTGGATGATACAAAGCTGGGAGGTATTGCCAATTTAAAGGAGGACAGGGATATCCTACAGGAGGATCTGGATGACCTTGTAAACTGGAGTAATAGTAATAGGATGGGTTTCAGAGTAACAGCCGTGTTAGTCTGTATTTGCAAAAAGAAAAGGAGTACTTGTGGCACCTTAGAGACTAACCAATTTATTTGAGCATAAGCTTTCGTGAGCTAATAGGATGAAATTTAATAGTGAGAAGTGTAAGGTCATGCATTTAGGGATTAATAACAAGAATTTTAGTTATAAGATAGGGACGCATCAATTAGAAGTAACGGAGGAGGAAAAGGACCTTGGAGTATTGGTTGATCATAGGATGACTATGAGCTGCCAATGTGATATGGCCGTGAAAAAAGCCAATGCGGTCTTGGGATGCATCAGGAGAGGTATTTCCAGTAGGGATAAGGAGGTTTTAGTACCGTTATACAAGGCACTGGTGAGACCTCACCTGGAATACTGTGTGCAGTTCTGGTTTCCCATGTTTAAGAAGGATGAATTCAAACTGGAACAGGTACAGAGAAGGGCTACTAGGATGATCCGAAGAATGGAAAACTTGTCTTATGAAAGGAGACTCAAGGAGCTTGGCTTGTTTAGCCTAACCAAAAGAAGCTTGAGGGGAGATATGATTGCTCTCTGTAAATATATCAGAGGGATAAATACCGGAGAGGGAGAGGAATTATTTAAGCTCAGTACCAATGTGGACACAAGAACAAATGGATATAAACTGGCCACCAGGAAATTTAGACTAGAAATTAGATGAAGGTTTCTAACCATCAGAGGAGTGAAGTTTTGGAATAGCCTTCCAAGGGAAGCAGTGGGGGCAAAAGATCTATCTGGCTTTAAGATTAAACTCAATAAGTTTATGGAGGAGATGGTATGATGGGATAACATGCTTTTGGTAATTAAATATTCATGGTAAATAGGCCTAATGGCCTGTGATGGGATGTTAGATGGGGTGGGATCTGAGTTACCCAGGAAAGAATTTTCTGTAGTATCTGGCTGGTGAATCTTGCCCATATGCTCAGGGTTTAGCTGATCGCCATATTTGGGGTCGGGAACTAATTTTCCTCCAGGGCAGATTGGAAGAGGCCCTGGAGGTTTTTCGCCTTCCTCTGTAGTGTGGGGCACGGGTCACTTGCTGGAGGATTCTCTGCTCCTTGAAGTCTTTAAACTACAATTTGAGGACTTCAGTAGCACAGATATAGGTGAGAGGTTTTTTGCAGGAGTGGGTGGGTGAAATTCTGTGGCCTGTGTTGTGCAGGAGGTCAGACTAGATGATCATAATGGTCCCTTCTGACCTAAATATCTATGAATCTAAGGCCTTGAAGTTTGGCAGGGAGATGGCCTTAGTGTCAGGGATGTGCCTTTTGCCATCCTCCAGGAAAATCTGCCCAAATTTAGTCAAGTTATAAGCCTTTCAAAAAATTGCAACTTGCACCTGCTCATTAAAGACTTGCTAGAGCTTCAGAGCTAGCTTTGCAGAAGAGTCGATTTGCACTGGATATGCTGTAGCCCAGGGCTGAGTCGGACTTTCCCTGCAATTGCTGCTGTAGGCTGTGTGAGACCTGGGCACTAGAACTGAGAGCAGGGAGCCTGTCTCTCCTGTGCTCTGTGGGATGAGGAGCCCAGCGTGGGTAAGAGACAAGAATGGGACAGGTTGGAGGGGACAGGGCAGAAGGGGTCAAGTCTTAGTGGGGGAGTGGCAGTACCCTCTAGAGCGTGTTCCTTCCAGAACCTGCAGTAGAACCCAAGACTCCTGAGTCTCACCATTGCTCTGGTGTCAGCAAAGATCTGTGAAATCCACTGGTAAAGCATTTCCCATCCCCCTCTAGTGCTGGTTAAATGGGTAACCTTAATCCTGGCATTTCCTGACTTTTGAGTGCTTGACTTTGCAACTTTAATAATGTACTTTCAGTGCAGATTTGTATGTGTCTGTGTGTAGTATAGGAGGTAACTTGTGAGTGAATTTTGGGTTCATTGTTATATCGTGGACAAAGTACAGGTAGATCGAGTTACAGTATTGAGCTTTTTTGCCTCTCATCAGGTTCTCTGGCCCACAGTGAGATAGTTGTTGGGGAGAAGGTTGTGACTGGCCTCACCACTAGATCACTTTCCCCTCCAGGGGGAGGCTTGTGCATTAATTATTTACAGTAAGTGTTGGTAACGAGCGAGCCTAGCATTTTGGCAGGGAGAGTGTATCTGTGATCTATATTGCAACGGGAGGTCGGGTGTAGGGATTGAGTGGAATTAAGTGGGGGAGGGGGAAGAGCTTCCAAGTGCGAAAAGTGATCTTAGCTCATCCTTAGCTCAGTTTTTTTTATCCAACTTGTTTACCAGGGAATTTCTTACATGGGGGTGCGTATTCAGCAAGGTTCCCTGAAAGCTCCGTCAGGGACACTTGTAACCCCACTTAGTGCAACATTTCATAGAAAAACATCAGAAGTTACTTTTCAAAGGTTGAGCTTATGGAGGCTCCTCTTCCTCGGCTGGCGGCTGTCATAACCGGGGCCCTGATGTTCCCCACAGTGCCACACAACCCACCCTTTGGTGTGGAATTGTGCTCTGGAATCTCAACTTTTGTTTGTTTTCTAGCTCTAATGGTTGGGAAGATAAACTTGAAAACGTGACCTGCTCAGAATCCGCGCAGTGTTGTCTGCGTAGCAGCAGGCCGCCTGAAATAACTCTGAGCGGGAGTATTGTGCTTAGGAAGGAAAAATCAAATGCACAGCTACAAAATGGAGAATAACTGGCTCAGCAGCAGCAGAGGATCTGGGCCCATAGTGGATCATAAATTGAATATGAACCAACAATGTGATGCATTTGAGAAAAGGCAAATATCCATTCTGGGTGTATTAACAGGAGTATCATATCTAAGCCATGGGAGGTAATTTTTCTACTCAGCACTGGCACAGCCTCAGCTGGCGTATTGTGACCAGTTCTCAGCACAACAGTTGAAGAAAAATGTGGACAAATTGGAAGGAGTCCAGAAGAGAGCAACACAACGGATAAACAGTTTAGACAACCTGACTTTTATGAGGAAAGGTTAAAAAAAACTGGGCACGTTCAGTCTTGAGGAAAAAAGAGTGAAGGGGGGAAGCTGATAAATCTTCCAATATGTTAAGGTCTGTTGTTGAGAGGATAGTGATCAGTTTTCTCCATGTCTATTGAAGGTAGGACAAGAAGTAAAGGGCTTAATCTGGAGTAAAGGAGATTCATGTTGCTATCAGGAAAAACTAACTATAAGGCTCGTTAAGCACTGAAACAAGTTACCAAGGGACGTTGTGGAATCCCCATCACTGGAGGCTTTTAAAAAAGAGATTAGACAAAAACCTGTCCGGGTGATCTGGGTTGACTTGATCCTGCTTCAGCGCAAGGAGCTGGACTAATTGACGACTTGAGGTCCCTTCCAGCCCTTTATTTCTATGATCTATCCCATTCATCACATTGGGATGTTGATTCTGAAACCTAAAGATCCAAATGTACCTGGCAGCCTTGTTGAGCTGGATGTTTCTGCTAAAGTGAATCACCAATGGAAATGCTTACAGCACGATCCCCAGGCACCAACACCTGCAGCTTGTTTCCTCTCAACCCCTGCCCACCAGTACAGAAATCTTTGGCATATTGAAAACAAAAATTATGGAGTCTGTAAAATAAATTCAGTTTAATCTCTAACCAATACCCCAGGGACTCCAGGACTGTAGTATTAATAAACCTCTTCATTTTTAATTTAAGTGAAATGGCTGCAGAATTTCCAGTCTGCCCCACCAGCTTGTAGCTGAATTCAGAAACATTGCCACAGAATTGAGGTCCAGTTTGTGGAGTGAATGGGCCTGGGGTTCTAGCTTCCCCAATGTCGCCAGCCCTGGAGACTTTCTCATAGGGGAGACTTCCCCAGATTATAAGGTGTTTGAAGGTTCTTAGGGAAAGACAAACCCCGGTGATACTCACTGGCATCTGGCTGTGATGGAGGGGGTACGTGACGCGAGCTGCATTCTTTTGGCTGGAGTAGGAGTCCTTTTGGGAAGACCAGGTTTCCCCTTCAGCAGATAGTAGCTTTGGGAGCTGGGACCAGCGGTGAACAAAGGTCCCTACTCTGCTTCTCTGGTACCTTTTGTAGTTTGCCTAAGAGTCCCTCCATGGAGGTTTCAGCCTTGCCAGCTCCATGCAGCATGTGAGCAATGTTCTCAACAGCTGCTCAGTTCAGAATCCACACCTACAGGGAAGAGCAGGCTCGAGGGCAGGGATTGGTTGGGCTGGCTAGCTAGCCTGAGTGGTTGTAGTCCTTGGATGATGCCATGTTGATGGGGCTTTCTGCTTTGCTCTCAGTGTTGGATGAAGCCACCAGTGCTCTGACAGAGGAGGTGGAGAATGAGCTATACTGCACCTGCGCTCAGCTGGGGATGACACTAGTCAGTGTGGGACATCGCACCAGCCTGGAAAAGGTGAGACAGAGAGTGGCAGACCTATTTCCATCAGCAGTGTGGGGCCTGTTAGCTCCTGGACTGCATGTGGGACTGAACAGGGCAGGGAAGGGCAGGTGGATGAATGGGCGAGGCATATGTTGTCAGTGGGTGGATGGCATGGAGTTGGGCAGGGAGGGAGAGAGATGGTGGGGTGTATATGGGTCAGCTCCTGGGGAGGAAGTGGATCCCCCCCTTTGAAGCCAAGGCACTCAGTTGTGTGTTGCTGAATTGCAGTTTCACAGCTGGATTTTGAAACTCTCCGGAAGAGGAAGATGGGAACTAACAAGAACCCAGAGAGTGAGGAGGCTCCCAGCCAGTGAGGGATGCTGAACAACGTACTGAGGCTTGAGACTGGTTAATTACCCAGGAGCTGCAGAAACTACCTGCACCACAGGAGATACCTGATTAGTAGAACTGTAGGAACTGCAGAGCCACCAGGAGCCAATAAGTATTCAGGGAGGAAGGTGATGGTTTCTGGATTTTACTGAAGGAACCAGGGCTGAGTCTTTTCTTTCTGCCTGTTGTCCAAACTGCTGCTTGTTGGGTGCTGCTGAGAGTGGAGGCTTCTGTCCCTCCCAGAGAGGGGCTTCTCCCCAAACCTTTCCCCTGGCATCTGATTCCCTCTTCCTGCCTATCGTGCTAGGGGGAGCAGAAGGAGCCCCTCTTCTTGCTGCTTTTGAGAGGGGATAACTTTGGGTGGAGTGGGGGAACTTCTGGGTGCCAGGAGAAGGCATCATTTGGTGCTATGCAAAGGCAGGGCCAGTGCTGCCTGCATTTGACTGCAGTGTGATGCTGGCTCAGAAAGGACCATAGTCTCCACAGGGACCATTATCATCTGGGCCTGAGGCTGGAATCTGTTTGGATGGACAGGGCCCATGTCTCCTCATTCTGTTCAGGGTCGTGCTCAGCACATGGTGGATTAGTCCATGGAGTTTGTGTCGTCTCACCCTAGGGTGAACCTCACTAGAAGCATTTTGCATGAAAATCCCAGGCCTGTTCGCATGGGGTATGTGTGTCAGCATTCATCAAGAAGCCTGAGCTGGTGCCAGGCAGCAGCCGCCACCGCCTCCTGTCATCCTGCACTAGGGCTGGCCTTACACGAGGGCTACGTGGGCGACTGCCTAGGGCATTGAGGATGCAGCGTCCGAGTGCCACAAGCTGGTGGCCCTGGGCTACCAGAGCAGGGGTGAGTGGAAGCTGGGCTGGAGCCTCTGGCCAGCTGGGCGGGGGGTGGGCAGTGCTGCCCTGAGCTGCCAGCCTTTCTGGGAGGTGCAGGTCAGCCAGGCTCATGCCTGCAGAGCCAGTGCACCCACTCTCCTCCTGCTAGGTGTGCAGGGGTGTATGGCCAGGGGAGACCCTGGGGTCAAACTTCTCCCTGTGCAGCCTGGCAGGCACCTGATCCCTGCACCCCATGCTGCAGTTCTCAAACTCCAAAGAAAGGCCGACTCTGTCTGCACCGCCACCCCTCCCCTACACAGACACAGTGCTGTGGCAGTGGGTTTGGAGCAGCAGCCGGAAAAGTGTCAGCGATTAGTGTTCTACATGGACATGCTGGAGCTGGGAGCCATCCTGAAGAGAGGCCTCCAATCTGGGGTTAACTAACCTCCCCCCTCTGCCTCCTTTCTCGTTATCCAGATGCTGGGAGGGGTATGGTGGCTTCTCACTAGGGCCTTCTGCTTCTCAGGGAGGAAGCAGGACCCCCTTCCTCACCCCCTCACTCCTACTGCCCCCAGACATGGTCACCTCTCAGAGGAGCGGTCTGCTTTGGAGGTTTAGTCCAAGGTCTTCAGTGCCGGTGTAAAAAATAAAGGTCTGATCTCAGCTGAATTACTGGTGCCTGCTGATTGGCTTTTTCTAGCCTAGGTCCCAAATTTGATGGGGGTGGGAAGCGTGAAGAAAAGGGGAGCAGAGAGCACTCATGTTACTGGCCCTGCTCCTCCTGCAGGAGGCGCTTGTGCCCCTTGATGATCTCCTCTACAGCCTCGTGGTCATCTAAGGTGGTCAGGTCCCCAAGCTCATCTGCCTTGTTCTCTACAATCTTCTTCAGGACACGGCGCATAATCTTACCTGAACGGGTCTTGGGGAGCCGCTTTGTGACCTGTGGCAGAAAGGAGCAGAGTAAGCGCTGGAGCCCTAAGCTGTATCATCTGGGGCTGGGAGCAGTGGGGAAGGGGCTTCCGCCATGCTGTTGAGACAGGGTTGAGGGCATACAGGGTGTAGTATGGGCAGGAACAGGCCTACGGGCTGTTACCTGAACATATTCAGGGCTTGCGTATTTTGCAATCTTCTGTGAGACCAGCTCCTTGAGTTCATTGCTCAGCCTCTCCTGAGAGATATCAGTCCCCTTCTTCAGCACAATGAACACATACGCTCCTGGGAAAAGATGGAGTTACTCATCCATGCACTAAGCCATGGTTCAGGGAGATGTCCAGTGCAGGGCTAAGCACTCTGCAGCTGGCTGAGATGCAACCTGAAGTATGATAGGGGCTGAGATGGTGTGTCTGTGACCTAAGTGAATCTCTGAAATGGTATCACCAAAGCTGAGACTGTTCCTCTACAAGGCTACAGTTCCTCTACTCCAATGAAGTTGTGGGACCTCCCTCCTGAAGATGTCCTGGAGGGAGTCCTGTGTTGCCTGAAGCTGCAAGCCCCTGCAGTGTAATGCTACCAGAGACTTGCCCCCTTCCAGCTCAAAGCCATGTGGCTCTTGCGGGGACTCCCACCACATACTCTGTGTCCTACAAAGCTTACTGTGTGTGCCGCAGGGGTGAGTGTGGTCCCTGTGTCCCTATGCCCCAGTACAAGTCAGGTATGCAGTCACCCTGAGAATGACTCTTCCCCCCCACCACTAGCCCTAGCAGCTGTGAAGCCCATTACAGAGATTGCAGTAGCAGGAATCAGAGCCCCTCACCTTCTCCTTTGATCTCATGAGGGAAGGCGATCACGGCTGACTCTGCCACTGCTCTGTGCTGATTCTGGAACAAAACATGTCTGCATGTCACTTCAGCAGTCCTGGCAGGCTGTCCTGCCCCACACTGGCCTGGTATGTGGCAGAGAGATGGGGAGCTCCCAAGGTGGCCTCCATGCCCTCTTCCTACTTACCTGCCACAGTAGAGTGTAGGGAAGAGGCCTGACACCTCTGCTTCCCCTTCCAGCTCGGCTTACCTCTGTGAGTGGCAACTACCCACTCTGCTCCTCCCACCCCTGCTGCAGCAGGACCCAGTAACCTGTTCACAAGATCTCACTGGGTAGTCCCTGCTTACAAACCCAGGGACATGTCGGCTCCAAAGAGCACTGAGAGACTCCAATCACATAACAGTGGGGGCCTCCAAGGGTTAATAATCCCCTACATTTGCATGATGCTCTGAATTCACCTAGCTGTAGCCTGAGCTCCAAATAAACCTTTTTCTCTCCCTTGAGTGCAAGGATAGAGCTGGGGCCTGTGCTATTAGAACAGCTTAGTTGTGATATTGGAGCTAAATACTTTGCCATCTCGTCTGATGCTGGTGAGGAAAGTGGAACTTACCATAGTGCAGCCCTGTGCTGGGCTTTTTGACAGAAAGGTAAGAAGGCCTGAAGTGTTTGCAGGGAGAAGGGGTTGCCCCCTACCCAGTAAAGCAGCAGGTACATACTCGTAGCTAGCTTGATGGAACTTGTGATGGGAAGAGTCCTAATGTGACTTGAGAAACGATGGCTGCATGTTGTGATCACTATCCCAGCTGGATAGCTCTAGAGTTGGTTGGAAATCAGAGTGGGAGTGGTAGAGATGAGAGAACTGCTCCTTCCACCCTACCTGCTCCAGGTAGAACTTCTGCCCCATTCCCTACAAAGCCTCCTGCTGGAGCAGAAAACTCGGGCATGATACCAAGGTGCTATGTTCACTCAGTGTTTCATGGCTTCTTTACTTGGAGGCCCCTGTGCCCCTGCTCTGCTCCCTGAAGAGGCTCTCCCCACCTCAGCTCTTTGGACTTGCTTATAAGCTAGGGGTCAGATGTTTGCCACTTCTTTCTGCCCAAGCCTCTTACCACAATATCTTCCAGCTCTGCGGTGCCTAGCCTGTGCCCGCTGACATTGATGACATCGTCCAGACGTCCTGTCAGCTGGTAATATCCTTGGCTAGTACGATAGGCTCCATCTCCCGTGAAGAAAAATCCTGTGATGATCAGAACCGTGAGTCTCTCACAGCTAGCCCATGCTAGCTACACTCTCTTCCCATTACCCATTCCCATTACCTCCATGGCTTAGGTACACCCCTCCCCACATCAACACCATCCCCCTGTATACTATGCCCCCCCTAAACTCACAGCAAAGGGACTTCCCCACTCCCAGTCAACCTCATGGCTTCTCCCAGCTCTACAGCTCAGGGGCATTCTCCGTTACCACCCTTAATTCAGGGGTGCATGCTCCATTGCTGGACTAGCCCCATTCCCACAAGCCTGGGACACATGCCACAGTGCAGCCCTCCATGGTCTGGACACTCTTCTCTTCCCTTTCTCTCATTGCTACAGGAGCTGACATCATTTGTATTACAGAAGCAATTGGTGGTCCCCACTGAGATCAGGATCCCTTTGTGCTATATATACACACATGGTAAGGAGCTGTCCCTGTGCCAAAGAGCTTATGTTCCAAATAGATGAGACAGGCGAAGGGTGGAAGAAAGAAAGAGCCATCTCCATTTTACAGATGGGGAACTGAGGCACAGAGAGGCTACGTGACTTATCCAAAGTGTTGCAGTGAGTCTGTTGGAGCCAGGAATGTAACCCAGATCTCCCATGTGCCAGTCTAGTGCATTTGCCATAAAACACTTCTTCATGTGGCTCTAGAAGCACTCAGTCTCCAATCCATGATCAGCTGTGCTCCTTCCTCTGTCCTTCCCTGCAAATCCTACCTGGGTAAGGCATCAAGTAGGTTTCCAGAAATCTCTTGTGGTCATTGTAAATTGTCCGTGCCATTCCTGGCCAGGCCTGAGAGATGCAGAGGGCTCCAGAGACGCCGTTCTGTGTTAGGACATTTCCCTGGAAAATAATACCCTTGGTCATGACTGGGGCTGAGGGTAACCTTCATGCTTAGTCTTGGGTCTAGTTTTACCTGCCACATCCCCACCACAACCTTCTGACGGGGAGAGACATGGAGAGCAGTGGGGGAGGATCTAGTTCACACCACCCGCAGGGAGATGATGTGCATGTGTAGCCCACTCTGCTGCTTAACACCCGGTATTGGTCCATTGCTTCTGACAGAAGCCAGTTCTCACTCAGGCCCAGCTTGTTCTGTGCCCTTGTCCAGATCTTCTTCCCCTAGTGTGTTCCAGGCTCCCTGGGCACTGGCATATAGCTACAGCTATGATTGTAAGTCTAGCATGGCATCCGTTCAGTTACTGAGGAGCTGGAAACCACTGTTCCAGAAAATACCTTTGTAGCATTTCTGAGGCGAGCCTCCAAACTTCTCCCAGGACAGGGTGCTATAGAGAATGGTGCAGGAACACAGGCTGAGATGTCAAGGGGTTGCTACCAGCTCCCTTGCTGGAGTTGCTCGAAATAGGAGGATCTGTGGGGAGGGGGACATGACCTTGGGGGTGGGGGGGGGTGGAAGACAGGTGCAGCTTGCAAGTTCTCTACTTCCAGCTTCTGCCTCCTAGAGGGGACAGTATGGGAACGTTGGCTAAGAGAACCTCTGGACTGATGGTTGTAAGTTACCTTGTCATCCAGGAGGGCAGGGCTGATCCCAAAGAGTGGTCTCATGGCCATGCCTGGAAGAATCTCATCTCCAGGGCTGGATGGACGGGGAGAGATACAGATGCCTCCTGTTTCTGAGGTAAATGTAATGGTGACACCCATGAAATTAGGTCAAAGCGAAAGCCGTGGAATACTGCTAAGAAATCCACCTTCCCCCCTAAGTCTTGCATGGTTAATGCAGCTGCTTCCGTACCCATGCAGGGGTTACTGTAGGCAAGGCTCTCTGCTGTCTGGAGGTGGCTGGAAAAAATTGTTAATTAGAGATGGAAAGTCTTGCTCATCTAGTCCAGTGCTGGATTGGTCCCTACCGTCTCTTCTCCAGGTTAATTTTAAATCCTATCATTTATTTAACTGTCTGACCTGTGGTGGGGCCAAAAGGCTCCCTGTGCTGGGCACTTGGCTACAATGGGCCATGCACATCTATGGTGATGTCTAAATAATAATTGCCTCAAGCTGAACAATCCCAGATGGGTATTACACCTCCTAAGATGGGGAGATGACTGGGGAACTGCTTAAGTGCCTGTAATGGGAGGGGTCTTCTTTGCTTCTTACCAGTTTGCCACCATGTGTCAACTACTGGGCACCGTGCATCCCCAATCACGTTGAAGTACCACTCCCACGCTTCTGTGTTGATGGGTTCTCCCACTGCAAGGGGAAAGGGAGATGAATCGTGTTTAAGGGACAATTCAGAAAAATCTTTCTCCTTCCGATTTCCTTCGACATACTGGCTTTATCAAGATCATGGACCTGGGCCAACTAATAGGCCTTCTCCTTGGTGGTATATTCTCTCTCACTGCGAAGTACTGACCCAACACACATCTCTAATCCAGCCCACTACGGAACTGAGTCTGAGAGTGGTAGTCTGGTCAGCCCTGAACCATCACCTGGTACCAACCTGATCCAAGGGTCTTGAGGGAAGATCTGTCGTATCTCTTTACCCACTCGTCCCCATATCTCAGCAGCAAGCGAATTGCTGTGGGTGCTCCATAGAACTGATTAATTCGTAACCTCTCCACTGTTTCCCAGTAACGCCCTGGAATAGGAAACTGGGTCAGTTACCTCTAGAATTGGCTCATTCACCCTGATCCCAATACTTTCCTTGCTTCCATACCCCTGCTGTAGCCAGGCCAACCTAGCTCAGGATAAACACCAGGAGCAGCAGCAGTGGCTCTTTCCTTCCTTGAGAGCCCTTCCTGATAACCATCTCCACAGCGCTCTCTGCGGCAGGGAAGGGCACAGCTAGCATCCCCCTCAGGACCCTACCATGTGGAGGTGACTTCCCAAACATGTAATACACAAGAGACTACTCCAGAGAAGGAGGGATTTGCTCTTCTCCTTACTGCTCCACCCATGATTAAGATGGTTTCCTACCACCTCCCCTGGGGTGTGAGAGGAATTCAGTGTGTTCTTCAGCTCCACATAGGGACTCAACTCGTGCCATGGGGGCAGGAGTCTTTGGTATGTGGGCTGAGATGGGAATTAATTTCAGGCCTCTCTCTCTTCTGTATAGAGCATCCAGGGTCACTTCCCTGCTTGCCAGAGATTTCAGAGCAGGGTTACATTCATGCATTTCTAATAGCTTCTTACAGTTTTAGCAGAATGGCTGCCAAGCATTTTTGAAGAAGGATCCTTGGTCCCTCAGCCCCACAGCCTCTTTCGGCTGCCCTTCCCTGAGGCCAGGGCTCTTCTGAACTTCATTACTCACCAGGATTGGGGTACACTGGAGTGCTCTCAAAAAGGACTGTGGTACCTCCGTTGCACAGAGGGCCGTACACCACGTAACTGTGCCCCGTGATCCAGCCGATGTCGGCTACGCAGCCAAAGACATCCCCATCGTGGTAATCAAACACATACTGTGCAAAAAAAAGAAGAGAGCAAGAGCTATAGCCTGGAGACAGGGCCCCTCCTACCACAGAGGTTGCCAGAGCAGCTCTTGTGTGGGAGAGATCTATAACTAAAGTCTCCTGTCTCTGCCAGTCTTGTCTTTCCCTTCATAGATGCCAAGGCCAGAAGGAGCCATTGTGATCACCTCACCTGCCCTCCTGTGTAACACAGGCCATAAAACTTCTCCCAAATAATTCCTAGAGCAGGTCTTTTAGAAAAAACATTCCATCTTGACTTAAACATTGCCTTTGATGGAGAATTCACCACAGGCTTGGCAAATTGTTCCAATGCTTAATTACTGTTCAAAATTTACACCTTATTTCCAGTCTGAATTTGTCTAGCTTCAACTTCTAGTTGTTGGATCATGTTATACTTTTCTCTGCTAGACTGAAGAGTCTATTATAAAATATTTGTTCCCCGCGTGAGTACTTATAGACTGTCATCAACTCACACCTTAATCTTCTCTTCAATCTAAATAGATTGAACTCCTTGAGTCTATCACTATAAGGCATGTTTTCTAATTCTTTAATCATTCTCATGGCTCTTCTCTGAACCTTTTCCAATGTATCAACATCCTTCTTGAATTGTGGACCCCAGAACTGGACACGCTATTCCAGCAGCGGTTGCACCAGTGCCAAATACAGAGGTAAAATAATCTCTCTACTCCTACTTGAGATCCCCTTGTTTATCCCAGGATGCCGTTAGCTCTTTTGGCCATACTGTCACACTGGGAGATCCTGTTCACCTGATTATCCACCATGACTCCCAAATTGTTTTGAGTCACTGCTTCCCACCCTCTCTGCTACACCAATCTGTCACAGCTTGTCCCTGTTTAGCCTGTAAGCAGGGACTGGCCTATTCTGCATTTGCGCAGCACCCAGCACAATGGAGCCGTAGTCCTGGTTAGGGCCCTGCTGAAAAAGAAATAAATAACTAAAGCAGCTTCAGTCCTGTGCTGAGGAAAGGAGCCAGGGTCCTGATGCAAATTCAAACAAGCCAGTTCCCATTACTACTGGAGTCAACACTTGAGGACTGTCAGGAACTCCAGAAGACCCTTCTAAAGGTAGACTTGGCAACATGATTTCAGATGAAATTCACTGTTGGCAAGGGCAAGGGTATGTTTGTTGGAATGAATAATTTGGACCACTCCTTCACATTGCTGGATTCTAAATTGACTCACGGAAAAGAGCTGCTTTGTGCAAACAAGTTATTAGGCTGTATAATGAATTGAACTGACCATGTGATACTGCCATTAGACAAATCAACAGTAAGTTCATAGCTGAAGTTGTGTTCAGCATTGCTTGTCACGTCACACACAGGTACAGTAGAAATAGAAATGAGTGGAGGCCTAGAAGACTTCTCTAAGAGGCTAGACTATTTAGTTCAAAGAGGAGATGAGTCAGAGGGGATGTGACAGTGGTGTATCGATTTGCCAGTTAAAAAAAAAAAAAAATTCTTTCCACTTGCCAGCCCTCAAACTCCCCCGTGAGCAGAACTGGGCTCCTTCCACCTCACAACACTCTCTAATAAGGACAAATAGTTGCACTGCTGCTCTGCAAGCCAAACTCGATTCCAACCCCTCTCTTCTTGTGGCGTTGGCTCTGCAGGGCTAGCAGGCGGACACCCCTCTGTCCCTCTCCGCAAGTTAAGCCTGGCTCCGCACCAGCACAGGGAGCCGGAGTTCAGACCTTGCTATTTTCCACACCCTCCCATTTCATTGGATGTAGGGGGAGGGACAGAATGTCCTAAAGTAACTGGATAGCAGGGCTGGCCCTGAGCGTGAAACCTGTATTTTACTTGGGCCTGGCTCCTCTTACTCCATTTCCCATCTGTTTCCCACCAAGCAAGTTTCCTGGTGTAATGTCTCTTGGAAGCCCTTTGTTTCTTGGCGGTTGCTCTGGGATCCGCCATTTCCAACAATACTTTAAAAGCCTTTCGTCCCTTACTAACATGCTCTAGCTGCCATTAGGTTTGCTGTGGCAATGCTCCAGCAGCTCCCCGCAAAGTGGGCCCCGCTGACAGGAGGGTGACAGATGAGGATTCCAGGGGTGAGGAAGGCTCTGGTGTGTTTGTAATGGAAACTCGCTGTCCTCTGAGCTAGTCTCTGTTTAAAGTAACAGAGTATTCAAGCAGCAGCAGCTTGCTGAACCCACCCGGGGAAAACGAGCCGGAATTCATTCCAGCTCTGGTCATGTTTTCCAGAGCAGCTGGAGCTAAAGTGGCCTTGTGTTGGAATTGGACAGTGCTGCCTCATTCCCACATTCCTGTCTTGGGGCAACATCCGCTGCTTTGTTCTGTGTCCAATCACTGGCTCCCTGATTTCCACATGTCCCACCTCCAGGCACACAGGGCATTTCAGACTTAAGTCACCAGATCTGGCCTCACATGAATGCTAGATGCACCAAGGCTAGGACTGGAGCCCTCTGGTAAGAGGGCCTGGGTGGAGGTGTGAAGGTCCCTGGATCAGGTATAGGGGGAGCTTGCCCATGGCTAAGGAGCCCACACTGAGGTGTTTAGAAAGGGACTTGTCTCATGAGAAGCCAGAAGGGTGGCTCTTGTGTAAGACCGACAGGCCCTGGTGGTCAGGGGGCAGGATTGAACCTGGGACCTCTGGAGCTTAGTGCATGAGCATCTACTGCATGAGCTAAAAGCCACATGGCTGTTAGCTAAGGCTGTAGAGCAGACTCATTAATCTCTCTCTCTCTCTCTCTAAGTGGTCTTGGTGCCACTAGATGGGACAGAACACCACACCCAGGAGGTGTGTGGGTTACACTTGGAAGCTGTTTGCTTGGTGAACTGTCTCAAGCAATGGACTTTTCCCCACTTCCCTTGGAGGGCTGTTCTGCAGCCCAGTACTGTGCTGTCTCAGGAACACGAGTGTGGCTCAGCACGTGAGCTCCCAGCAGCTCGGTCTCCAGCTCTCTCTCATGTCTACACAGCAAAAAACCAACAACCCCACGGCAGTGAGTCTCTGCACCTAAGTCAACGGGTGCCCAGTGCTCACGCTACAGCACTAGAAATAGCCATGTAGGCATTCATGCTCAGGCTCTGAAGCCCGGGGGAAGAGGGTGAGTGTCAGAGCCTGAGCTCCAGCCTCAGCGGGAATGTCTACACAGCTAGTTTTAGTGGCGTGGCATGAGCCTGAGTCTGTATACCCAGGCTCTGAGACTCGCTGCTGTGGGGCTTTTCCCCCCAAGTGTAGATGTATCTTCAAAGGTCTTGCCTACAGGCAACCTAATGACTGGAATAAAATCTGGGACATTGCTGTCTGTTTTAGGGGCTTCCTCTTCCCAAAGCTACCTCTGCTCTATTGAAGTATGGACCCCTCTCTTTAGTGCTCTAGGGGCTCTCTTCAGGAGCAGAGCTTTCACTCTCATGTATGCTTAGGGGTAGTTGAAGCTCAGAACACAGGGGAGAGGGGGCTTGGAGATCTCTCTCTCTCTCTGTAAGTATATCCTGTATTCCCCATTGCCGGCCTGTAAGCAGGTTGCTGGCTAAATTGCAACAGAGCTTATGCAGAGAAGGAAAAGGCTGGAATATTTCTGTAAGATACCAGCCATTTCTCCCTCTCCATCCCCTGGAATAAACTGGCTGGGTGTCTGAGCAATGCTTTTCTCTGTGGGTAGAGCACCCTCCCTGAACCGATTGGCTCAGGGCGTGGCGAGGACAGAAGAAGGAAAAAACAAATGTTTAAACATAAATGACTGTAAATATAAAACCTGTGTCTTGCTGGCATTTGCTGCTCCTCCCCCCCTTTCTACCTCACTTGTCATCTTGGCAGCTCTTTGAGGCATAGACCGCCTCTTCCCAAGGGTTGGAGCAGTGCCCAGCAGAACAGGGCACCCAGGTCTACCTGGGGCCTCTGGGTGCTACTATAAGTAATGAATAATTGACCTGCTCTAGAACATGCACTGGTGCCCCCTGTTGTCTGGACTCAGTCCTGCTCCATTCCTAGTAACCGTCTTGCTCTCCAGCAGCTGGACCCCTAATAACATTAGCAGCTCCCAGATTGTGCTTTAGCTCAAATAGTAGAGACATGATCTTGTCATCATAGCTTGGTAGTTCTGCTGCCTGTACGCCTTGACCCGACATCCCTGGTGTCTGTGTCTAGGCCTCATTACCTTGTGTGTGATGGCAGCATAGAGCAAGTATCCTGCCTGGGAGTGGACCAGCCCCTTGGGTTTGCCAGTACTGCCTGATGTGTAGAGAAGGAACAGCAAGTCTTCACTCTCCATGGCAGCAGGCTCACAGCATACATCCTCTTTCATCATTTCCTATGACACAAAGCAGAGTGGTTCTCACTCAGCTCCAGGATCTCCTCACAGCCCCCAGATTTCCCTCCATTCTCCCCACACTTGCTCTGACCTTACATTTCATTAGTCATTTACTAAGCCCAGAAGAGCTGAATGGAAAGCATTGTATACGTCAGAGAAATGAACCCCACTGTGGCTTATTCCTCTGCTGCCTGGTGACGGGCTAACGCTGCTTGGCAGGGGGATAGCACTGCGGAGGCTGGGACAGCACTCTAGCAAACCAGATCCTAACCCCTCTCCCCACATTCAGGCTCTTGAATCCTGTTGCTTCTTCCTTCCTACATTTCTCAAGTCCATCCCTTCCTCTCCTTCCATATGGCTAATGTCTCGTCCAATTGGTCAATTCTCATCTTCGTTGCTGCAGCCTCTGCTGCTCTTGCTTCCCTGCCTGATCCTCTCCAGTACATACCAGAATGGGTGCTGCCACTGTGACCATGCCACCCACCTCTCTTCAGAGCCCTTCAGTGTCTTCCTTTCACCTTCCACATCTGGTTTAAGGTCCTTTTCCTCCCGCTCACAAGGCCCTACAGAACGCTGCCCCATCAACATCTTTGCTCTCATTTCCTCCTCTATTTCCTTAGCTTCCTAATCATGTCTTTGCATCTTCTTCTATGCTACCCTTCAGCTTTGAATTCCCTCCCACTCCCAAACGCTCACCCCTTCTTCATTCAGCTGGCTCCTTAAAATGCAGAACTACTCTGGAAAGTGACTATCAAAATGGCACCAATGGGAGCAGTGTTTATTGTTTTTCACTCTTGCCAGATCAAGTGTTCAAGTAAACGGAGGGGTTCTCTTCCACATGCTGGCACCACAAACTCCCCGTGGGTTCTGAGGGTCAAGCTGGCTCTTGCTGGCTCCGGCATCACCACCAGTAATAACGATTCTGCAGTTGGGGGCGCACTTAAAAATTGTGCTGAGGCCCTGTCCAGAATAGACTCCAGCTCCCTCTCCCAGGCCTCTGTAGCCAGCAGGAGTAAAAGGCTGTAATCACTGAGCCAGCAGCTCTAATGCTGAACCCTGCCACAGAGCAGATCTCCTGAGTAGGAAGAGGCCATTTGTTCCTGTCACTTTTCTCACCATAACAGAATTCTATGAGAAGCCTTCTCATGTTAATTAGGTTATTTGTTGAGCACAGACAGTGAGCTCCGCTCTGTACAAAACATGGTGGAGGCAGTTGTTCTGAACCCAGGAGCTAACAACAAAATACTTCTTCAGCAAGCATGAGTGCTGCTCCCCTGAGGTCTGACCATCGTTGGGTGCATTGTGCCTCACTAGGAGCGTAAACACCAAGAGAGACAGCCTGCGTCACTGTCTAGGCCAGGGGTAGGCAGCCTATGGCACGCATGTCAGAGGCAGCACGTGAGCTGATTTTCAGAGGCACTCACACACCCCGGGTCCTGGCCACCGGTCTGAGGGGCTCTGCATTTTACTTTAATTTTAAATGAAGCTTCTTAAACATTTTAAAAACCTTATTTACTTTACATACAACAATAGTTTAGTTATATATTATAGACTTACAGACAGAGACCTTCTAAAAACGTTAAAATGCATTACTGGCACGCGAAACCTTAAATTAGAGTGAATAAATGAAGACTCGGCACACGGCTTCTGAAAGGTTGCTGACCCCTGGTCTATGCCTTGTATAGCACTGACTGCTAGGACTGCCCTCAGTAAATGTGGCCCCACCCAGACTGGAATAGAAGGGTACTGCAGGCCAGGAATAAGGTGCATGGACAAAGCTGTGTGGAGAGCTCAGGGCTGGAATAGCAGGGCGTGCTACAGGCCAGGTCTGAGGTACATGGACAGATAGTTTTCAAGGTCTTGCCCACACTATTGCAGGCTCTGGTTAGTGCTGCCAGCCCCTGATGTTACACAGAGAATATTATGTCTCCAAGAGCTCCCCACATTAACTCATTCATTCATTCTGGAAAGCAGGGCAACTGTTGTTGGGAAGGTTCCTGGCCTGGGCATTAAGCTTCGGACCACGACGCTATTACCCCAGAACAATGTCCCCAGTGCAACTAAGTGCAAACAGGGTCCTTTGGGCTGGGCTGGAAACCCACCCCCACCACTTCTCCCGATTCCCTCGAGCAGATGTCCTACCCTAGGGGGAAGTTGGTGGTAGCTCCATATGGCATCTTACCTCCTCCAGTGGCACATCCAGTTCTGACATGGGAACCTTCTGCTCAGTCCTCATGGAAACCAGAACTCGCTTCACCAGTGGGCACGCATGCACGGCCTGGTCCACTGTCTGCTTCAGCTCAATAACCTTGCCCCCCCGCAGCCCCTGATTCACAGTGATCACTGTCTCTGACTGCGCTGAAGAGGGCAAAAGAGAAGAAAATGAACAGCAGCATGATCAGCCCTTCCCCTCAGCCCAGCTGCCCCTCTGCCCTCCATCATTATTACCAGGATATCTAGCGCCCCCTCCCCCCCGGCTCCAGATACACATCTAACCCTGCCCTGCCCCACATGCCTTTTCTCTCTCCTTCCCCCTCCCATCTCCAGTTTTCATGGCCTCTCTAAAATAAGAGCAGCAGTTTTAAACTCTTTCTTTCCCATTAATGTGTCCCATTAAGTCTCATACAACTTGATGAGAGGCAGCACTCCAGGCCCTTGCTCCCTCTGTTGAGGCAGAGAACTCAAGCCCCCACACCAAGAGACAATGGCCTGACAGACCCTGCTGCTCTAGGAGCTTATTTTTAAAATGCTGAATTTGATGAAGCTGGGCATAGCATCCACTGGGCTGGAAGAGGCTTCTAGTGAGACCTAGTGAATAGCCTTGCATCAGGGGAGGCCCTCTACCAGGATACAGTATTTAGTCCTCTCCTCCCTGCCGTGCATCATCATGGCAGGATTTCTTAATCATCCCTGATAGGGCAGGGGATGTTTCTCCTTAAAGAGGTCCAAGGAGCAGCATTCCAGCACCGTCCCTTGGCAGCATGTGCCACTGCTGAGCTCTGCTTAGGGTTAGAGAGCGTCTCTGAATATTGAACCTGAACTTCCCTGGCTGCATCTTAAGCCTCTTCCTTCCAGGCCTGCCCGTGGGAATGAGCGATCCCTGTGCAAACCGTTTCATCTCCCTCAGTCGACTTCCTGGCTGCAGCTTTTATTTTCCAAACCGTCTCTCAGGGCAGGGCTTGTCTGTAGCTACAGCTTGTGGGGAGTTGTGGTGATGTTCTTGGGTGGCCTGAGCATGTGGTCCAGGGCTCACTTGTTTCCTCCACTCCCTCAGGCCACTCTCTCCTCCATGGCTGGAGGAGTAAGAACGCCGGGGCCAGGAAGCTTTGGGCACAATCCCCACACCCACAGCCCCACTGGTCACTGAAGCTGACAGGGGTTTATATTGTTCTCCAAGGGGCCAGGCTGAAGGGACAATTTGTGCACAGAGCACCTATCAGTTGTGAAGAAGGCTCTTACCATCCCGGATCCTGTCAGCTAGAGCCTCGGAGCTGAATCCGGCAAATACCACTGTGTGTACGGCTCCTATCCGGGCACAGGCTAGCATGCTTGCCACAGCCAGAGGGCATGGGGGCATGTAGATGGTGACTCGGTCACCTTTTTTTACTCCCTGTCGTTTCAAGGTGTTTCCCAGACGGCAGGTCAACTCAAGCAGTTCTCTGTCCAAAGAAACCAGCTTGTAGTTAGAAGCTCTCCCATCCCAGAAGCCTCTCTGAACTGGGAACAGATGGGGCTAGCTTCCCTTCCCTTCCCTTCCCTTCTGGGAGCCCCGCAGAGCTGGAGATAAATGACTCTGGTCCCTTAATCAGATAAGTAACCATACCAGCCCTCTGTGCTCAATTCCTCTAGCTCAGGATTGGGGTAAGTACTGACCTGTATGTAACCCGAACTTCTTTCCCAGGCTCATCTTTCTCCCAGATCAGGGCCACTTTGTCTGGGGCTATATGGACATGTCGATCCAGACAATTCACTGAAAGAGAAGATTGACTGTCATTACTCTCTGAGCTATTTTCAATTCTAGTAAAGCCAGTGCTCGCCACTTCATTTTCTGAATACAATCAGGGTGGCTGCATTGTAAGTTTGACTGTTATTCAACCCCTTAAACCACATCATTGCTAGCACCAGCCATCAGGTCAGAAGCACCACCCCAATCCCACTCCCACACCTTCCTTCCTGCCACACCCATGACCATCCTCATCATCCTTACTTACAATCTGCACATTCCTAACCAGAAACTGCCCCCAAACACCCTGAGTAACCATAACAGCCCTCTGCACTCCTCCTTGGTGGCTCTCTGAGTGCCTCATGAATATTAACTCAGTCATTTCTCAGCAACCCTGTGTGGCAGGTAAGCAATCCACAGGGAACACTACACCTCCCACTGAAATGCAGCTGCCTCTTTAGTGGAATGAGGGAGCTATTAAACAGTGACAGCAGCACTCCAGAAGGCAGTTTAGGACAGGAAGTGAGGAGCGCTGCAGAGGGAATGTAGGGAAGTAGAATGCAATCACCTGAGATGAAATAGGGCCAGAACTCTGGGGGTATGTAGAGTTCCTTGGAATGTTGAATGACCACAAGCGGTCAAGACCTTGGTTTTAAATCTTATCCCAAAGTGGGCTCCTCTGAAAGCACTAGTGTTGCCAACACTTGTAGTTTTATTGGGAGTCTAATTACATATGTTGTTCGTTGTAGAGCTCCAGCTCCCAGAGTTGCGATTAGGTGAGACTTTCAGCTTTCATTTAAAAAAAGTTAATTTCTCTCCCTCATGGTTCCAGAGAAAAGCTTGAAAAAACTGACCCCTGAAGGCTCAAAAACCAGAAGGCAAATAAAAAAAGAACTAAAACTTATTTTTGAAATCTCATGATTTTGGGGGGCCTGACTCACGATTTTTGAGTGATTTGGGGTTGGCAGTGCTGCTATCTAGCGCTGTGAAGAGGCACTCGTTGATAATGGATAAGGGAAGAGCACTAACTTCTATTTGATGACCTCAGTAGTACATGGGTGCACCTTTGAGGACTCCCACAAAAGGGTACTGACCAGGCCCAATGACACAGCTTGCGAGAGCAGCTAGGCTCACAGCACATGGTGGTCCAGCTGTATTCATACATCCTAATGAGACACACTTGCTCCCCTACAACCAATCACATTCCTACACACCTACTACACACAGCCAATTGGAACGTTCCTGGCAGGCGTCCTCTGGCTGAACTTGTGCCTGGATCTGAGAAACCATCCCTCATTTGAACCCTTTTACCAGACCGTGCTGCTCAGCTCTACCTCCCTAGTTTTTCTTTAAGTGTTGGATTGAGTGACACCGTTGAGCACTCCTGGATTTGTGTGTGAGGAGAATAAGACTGGGAACAAACACGCCAGGGAAAGTGGGGGTCAGAGGCAGGTGCTGTCCTAGACTCACACCCTCGCTCTCTGACACACGTTCTTCCCTTGCCTTCCTCCCTCTTTGATGTTTGTTCCTCAGACTATTCCTCTCAGTTTAGGATTTCCACATGCAGGGGAAAGACAGATTGGTGCACTTCCAAGAAAGTGTCTAAAAATAGAAAGCTAATTCTTGCTGCCATAGAACTTCCCCAGTAGCAACTGGCTAACAGAAGGAGTTAAAGGTGTGTGCATTCCCAGGAACAGATTCATGAGACTGAAAAGGATCCATCCTGAAGATGCTGGGACCAGGTGGGTTCCCCAAGAGGCCAGCAAACTAGGGTGGGGAGGTCTGGCTTCCTGCTTACCTGCTACATTCAGTTGTCCTCCCAGGAACCAGGACACCCAGCCCTGCTGTAGATTACAGTCTTGTACAGAGTGAAAAGGATTAATCCACATGAGTCGGTTTCTCCCTAGAGCTCCCCAGAATTCATCTGCCTGCTCCACTGACACCTTGTACAGCCCTGGGTGGTCCCTTGATCCAGGGAACGCTGCAGCTTCTGGCATATATGCAGTCAGGGGCCCGCCACTCCAAGCTCTAGCTATTCCAGAAGAAAAGGGTCCTCTAGAGGATTGACAGAAGACTTTTAGGCAGCAAGCCCTAGGAAGCAGCCAGGCCATGATCCAGGGTTGCAAGAGAGCTCCCCAACTCTGCAACAAGCAGGAAATGGTCTTCAGAACTCTGCTTTTCTTCTTTAGGTACAAAACTCAGGCTAAGTGCTTTCAGTCTGCCCTGGAGCCGTGGCGTTGAGCGGGAAGGAGTGGAGTGTTAGCTGGGTCTCTCTCTGTCCATCAGATTATAAATCTGCACTCAGCAGACAGCTCAAGAGGTGCGCCGTCTCTTTCTGACACGCTTTCTCGCCTGTTCCAGATGGATACATGAAAAGGAAATTCAGTCCCTTCTAAGGGAGGAAAGGGGGTGGGCTCTAGGAATGTTTGACTGGAATAACCTTCATGCTAATCTGAATTCTGACGACTGCTCTTGCACTGAAGCCAGAACTGGCTGGTGATTGTATTCTCAGCAGCCGGAGCAATCCAGGCTGGCCTGTGTCACCTTACACTTTCCCTTTGTCCTATCATTAACCTGCCCTTGCTTAGAGGTTGAATGGAACAGTTTGCCTGCTAGATTGATCTGGCCCCACCCAAGCCTCCTGACTATCTGCTCCGCTTGAATTCTTTTCCCAATCTCACTTTGTGCCTCCCCCACTCACGCTGCCCCCTGTACCTGTAATTATTTCCCTTCCTTTATGTTCCAAATGACCTCACTCTCCTCAGTCAGAATCCTCCTAAAAATACTCTTCTGAAGTCTTTTAGCCACAGTCCACCACAGAACTATGGGTCTATTATGAGTCTATGAAAATGCTTTGCTGACTGAGATCACACCTTCAGCTGGTTACTCAAGTTGATCTGGGCTGTTTATATACACTCTCTGGGGCGGGGACCGTGCCTTCCTCTTTTTTGTCATTGCTATTTATGCCCTGCCACAGCATGCCCAGAGTTTTACTGGCAACTGTAAAAATGAGATCCTTGTCCCAAGGGGCTTCCCATCTAAAGTTGGACTGAAGAGACACAGCCAGATTCTGATCTGCACCTCCCTGGAGATGCAACACCAAAGGCGAGGGCCAGGCAAAAGTGGCTTCAAGCACAGCTCCTGGAGTAAGTTACAGCAGTCCCTAATTGCACAGCAGCATTGTATAGCTGCCCAGGGATGGTCCCACAGCACAGAATAACCAGAGTTCAAACTACCCTGTCCACTCCCCTTTCTAGCCACTAGCTGCACCCCAACACACCTCTTCTGAGAGCAGCGTAGGGCCCTGTGTTGCTCTTTTGCTAGGGGAATGCCCCCAGACCGGGGTTTCCAATCCCTTTGCACCAGCGGACAGCATCAATGGGCCATAGTGGGACCAAAATCTAGCCTACAGTGAAAGGATAATAGACATGAAGGGTGTGGAGAACAGCCCAATAAAGAAAAGAGGGGTCCCTACCCTCCAAGTCCCAGATTCCTATGCAGAATGAGAGAAAAAAGCTGGTTGCATCTGAGATAGTTTTGTTTGGGTTTTTGGCACTCTCACTGCAGGGGGTGACGTAGCTTCTAGGATTTGTAGAAAGACAAAGGTTTCAATGAGTAGCGCCTCGTCATTTGGTGCAAGACCACAGAAACTGTTTCAGGGATTGGGAGACGGGGATGGAGACTTGCCTGGAGGATGGGGAATAACAGGAAATGAGCCCAAGATGGTGCTAGAGCAGAAATGCCGCACAAGAAAATTTAAAAGGGAGTCTGTGTGTTCAAGTGGCAGCAGAGGGGCAGTGAGATGAGATATAGGGAGGCCAGGGAGAAGAAGGTGGGAGAAGTCAGATGAGAGAGAAGGCCAAGAGATAGAGCAGCTTTGAGTGTTCATGGTGGATCTCAGAGATGTTGCAAAGGAAGAACTACCAGGATGTGCTGACAGCCAAGCCCCTGGATGTGAGTGAAATTCTCTGGCCCATGATATGCAGGAGGGCAGACTAGATGGTTTAATTGTTTCTTCTGGCCTTAAATCTATGAAAGGGAAGAGAGGAGGCAGCTATGGCACTCAGGCGTGATTCTGGGTGTTGGGAGGACAGTGGAATCCCAGTGATTGCAAAGGAATGACCATGTGTACAGCACCAAATGTATTGGCAGCAGCCCCCAGTCCCCACAACAGTGAAGGGGCCTTCTCTGGAGCCCTAAGTCTCCACATAGTCTCTACTGGTACCATGAGGGGCTGAATCCCTGTCAACCGTCTCCTTCCAGGTGCATCCAGGCTCCTAGGAGGCAGAGAACCCAGCAGCAACAGCAGCATGAACACAACAGGGCTGCAGCTTCACT
Organism: Lepidochelys kempii; assembly: GCF_965140285.1. Lineage (NCBI taxonomy): Eukaryota > Metazoa > Chordata > Testudines > Cheloniidae > Lepidochelys > Lepidochelys kempii. The sequence continues at coordinate 90,623,268 of NC_136385.1, read as the reverse complement.
GTCCCAGAAGCCCCTCTGATATCAGCAATGCCAAATTTTTGTGCTAGGAAAATGGGTTTGGGAGGAAGAGCTGGGGAAGAGGCTAGGGGTCAGAGTCTGTAAGAACAGAGCTGCAGCTTTATGCAGGCTGCCTGAACTAGAGGAGTCTGAGGCACCAAGCAGGAATTACAAACACAAGAGTTAAAAACTGCCCAGAGACTGGGGAAATATATAAGCTGGAGTAAGAAGGCCGTCGGGGGGGGGGGGGGAGGGAGGGAGAATTTGTAATTAAATGGGCAGGTGGAGGAAAGCAGAGAGGCTGGGCTGAGCCATTGTATCTTATAGAGAGAGGCACAGAGTGGGTGGGCTGAGTGACTGTGTCTAAAGGGGCAGGTGTAGAGAGGCCTGGCTGAGTGACGCGTTTCTAAAGGGGCAGGTGTAGAGAGGCCTGGCTGAGTGACTGTGTCTAAAGGGACAGGGACAGAGACAGGAGGCAGAGAAGCTGGATGCAAGCTTAGCAAGGAACATGAGAATTCCCTGTCTGCTCCTTGCATTGGGGCAGGGTCCTGGTTTATTGTCTGTGATGCACCCAGCACACTTGAGGGGATTGGGTTTGAGGGAACATAATAATAATAATCTCTAAGGGCTTGTGCTGGGGCAATCCAGGGAGAAAGACTGGAAGTGGTTCCCAGAAGGAAGGCAAGGGGCAGCTGCAGCCTCAGTAATTCTTGAAAAAGAGTGACCTCCAGTGGCTTTTTCAGGTCACAACATGTGAGTATTTCCCACCGGACTGGTTCCAGGATTGGCAGAGTTAAAGCACATGGAACATAAACTAAGCCCCTGGGGCAAAAGGGATTGAGGGGGACAGGTCTGCCTTGCCCCCTAGTGCTTTCCTATGCTGATGATTTTTCCCTTCAAAATGGCCAAAAGTCTCAGGCATTCGGACACCTACACTAGTGCCAACCCCAAAAGTTCAAAAAACCATGTTTGACCCCCAAGAAACATGAGTTTTTAAAAAGATTATATTTTTTGTCTCTTTCAATTTTTGAATTATCCTTGCCCACCCCCTCTGTGTGTGAGTGTGCGCACACACATACATGGGATCATTAGTGTTGCCAGATGTCTCAAATTTACAAAGTGATTTTTGACACGCCTTCCCCCCGCCCCCAAGTGCATGAGCTCTCACTGGCTGCTTGAGGATGTGGGGCTTCTAGCTTCTCCCCAAATCCAAACAGTCTAAAGCTGTTTTCCCCTCAAAAGCCCTACATCTACCCATCCCACAGCCCAGCAAATAATTATGCATCTGTCCCCTACCTCCATATCAATTTGGTTCCACCAGCCCCCACATTAATTTTGTCCCCATATCTGCCTGTGCCTCAGCCCCCATATCTGCTCCCACTCAGCTCTGATAGGCTGTTATTTCTCAGGAGGTAGGGAAGTGGGGAAGGCAGCCAATCAGAGGGGAGTTTCTGATGGGTGGTCTGAAATTGGCGTGAAGGCCGGGGTGTCTCTGAGACTTGCTCCAGCAGGGGCCAAACTCATGTTACTCATGTTATGGGTGATGAAGTTGTGAAAATTGGCAGCACTGATGTTAGGTCTCCATGCACAGGACTAGTACACATCAAGGCAGGCAGGCTCACCATCTAGCCCCGTGGGAGTGGGATGTATCAGGCCAGGTCATCTCCCCCTGCAGGAATTGGGTGTCGGGCCAGACCAACTACTTCTATAGGCATATATGCTGGTGAGTAGGTCCATCTTTCCCTTGGCGATGTCAGCCCAGGGAGATTGGGGAGCACTGAGCTGGACTATCTCCATCCTACAGGCCTGGGTGGAGTAGGGCTAGACCATCTTCCCCTGTGGATCCAGGATATGTCAGACTTGGAGTAGGGGGCTTGCACCAGGTAAAGCCCCCATGTGGGCCTTCTGGGCTTTAGATCAGGCCATCTCTTCTAGCAGGATGGAGGTGGGGGGCATCAGGCTGCATTGTCTTCCACCAGTGGGACCAGTAGGTCAGGCTAGACCTTCTCCTCCCTGTGAGCGCCGCTGGCTGGACCATCTCCATACACAGGAATGTTATGTGCTGGGCTGGGCTCTGTTTTCCCACAGGACTGGGGGGGGTCATTGGACCAGGCCACCTCCACCTTACAGCATTGGGTGGTGTAGGGGACATCAGGCTGTGGGGGCTCTGTGTCACATAATGAGCCCCTCATATGACTATGGGTGTCAGTCCAGGATGAGCTCCCTCCATAGGACCAGGGATGTTGCGTTGGTCCTTCTCTTCCGTGAGGGACTGGGGGAGCACCTGTCGAAGCAAGGCCTGCACTCTCTCACATGCCACGCCCTGACTCATTGCAGGACAGAGAGGTGTCAAGCCAGGCTGGCTCCCCCCTGTGAGTTGTGCCATAGTTGGCTCAGCACCTACCTCCATGGGAATGAGGCGTATTGAGCTGTGCCATCCCCCCATTCCATCCCCCTAACCCATGGGACAAGGCATTGGGCCAGGACACATCCCTATGGTGGACTGGGGTCAGAGGATCAAGCCAAGCCTTCCATCTTCCTCAGGTAGACTCGGGGGCACTGGTCTGTGTATTATCTCCCTGTGACACTGGAGTGAATCTCTACATGCCATCGCATCTATGTATGCCTCCTGCCCATGGCAGGAATGAATTTATCTCTGAACATGAGAACTGCCAGCTTGTTGCATCAACCTGGCAAGGTACTAACAAGCTTCAACAGGACTTTATTTTCAAAGTGGAAACCTCTTTACCAAGCTGCTGCTGCACACTCTGTAGCTTTCTCCCAGCCTCTCAACTCCTTCCTGTTTCCTGTCCTTTCAGACTCCCAACAGCCAGTGCTCCCAATTCTAATAATTACAAGCAACATCTAAACACCACATTCCCTCCTCTCTTAAACTCTAATTAAAATAAACATTATTGTTCTAACCACAGGAACAAATATGAAACAAGACACTATACTGTTGGCAGAAATATTACACTGAAAACACTGTAGATACTACGTAACATACCAGGTGGTCATCTGGGTCTGACAGGCTCTCTCTCAAGCCCCAGTTCCAGTGCAATGTCTTGTTGTGTTGGTACTACGATGAAGTCATCCAATGCAAACTCTTCTTTTGCGTCACTACTATAGGTGAAACCCATTTCGAGAAGTCGATCTCTTCAATAATGTCCTTTTGAACAAGTTTTTTAAGTTCCTCTGAAACAGCTTCCCTGACTGAAAATGGTAAGCACCATAACTTCTGTCATACAGGCATCACATTATTCTGCATTTTAACTTCATGCAGAAACCCATAAGCACAGCTGAGTTTCTCCTCAACCTGGTGTTGGGTCCCAGCTAAAATTGGTGTGTGTACTGCAAGAGTGCTTTGCTGAGGAAGATCAATTAATCCATTAACTACACTGAGATTTAAAGCAGCCAATAAATCTCTGCCGAGGATAGGAGTGCCTTTGTAGACAATGTAGAACTCTGTATTTACAAGCAATCACCAAAAGTAACTATTGCTGGCAGGCAGCCACGTACGGGAATATGGTTTTTCAAATAGCACACCACGTGAAGCCTGGGTTCAGAAAGAGGCACATCTTTAAAGTAATGCAGATAGATGGAATCAGGTAGTATAGATACTGCTGAGCCAGTGTCCAACATTAGCTGAATAGAGTGTGGTTTGCCTGAGGGTATGGCAGAAACATTTACAGTGCACTTTATCTGTTCTGGAATATGCTCAGCACAGGAACATCTGGTATTGTAACTGCATGTACCTGTTGATTGAACTGGCTACTGCAACATACTTTAGCAAAATGTCCAATCTTTTTGCAATGATTGCACTGAGCTACTTTTGCAGGACATCCTGTGTAGCTTGCAAGGTGTTGTGAGGAACAGTGAAAACATGCTTTTACTGTATTTTGAATTTGCTGATTCAGTGGTTTTTCATTAGTTTTCCTCTTGCAATTGTGTATCTGCAGTGGTAGTGAATTTTTCTGCAAAGGAGTCACAGCCTGGACTGTGCCTCCTGTACCTATGCTCATTATTTTGGCTTCAGCTGTAGCGGACTCAATCTGAGTAGCAATGGTTACTGCTTTTTCCTAGTTTAAGTTGTGATTCCAGAAGTAAGCGTTCTCTTACATGAAGCATGGTTGTTTTCTCAATGAGCTGGTCTCCAATCATCTCATCTGCCATATTCCCAAAGTCACAAATTACAATCAGACTCCTCAGGGAAGCAATATACTGCATTTTAGGTTCCCCTGGTTTCTGCTCACGCTGGCGAAATCTGTAGCGATTAGCTACTACAGTCACTTTTGGCACAAAAAAATTCTTTAATGCAGTGAGTGTAGTCTCATATTTATCATCTGCAAGGAGAAAAGTGTAAAATATACGCTGCCCTTCTGCTCCAAGGCAGTGGATTAGCAGAGCATGCTTTCTTACTTCAGAAATCTCTGTAGCACTGATTGGAAGCAGATAAGTCTCAAACAGATGGATTCAGGTAGTAAAAGCAATTGGAGGCTCACCTGGGCTTTGCAGAAAGGGTGCGGGTGGGTTCAGAGGCAGAAGATCCATCCTCATCGCCAAAATGTTGCATCAACCAAGCAAGGTACTAGCAAGCTTCAACAAGACTTTATTTTCAAAGTGGAAACCTGTCAAGGTTCCTCCCCCACTCTGAATTCTAGGGTACAGATGTGGGGACCTGCATGAAAAACCTCCTAAGCTTATCTTTACCAGCTTAGGTCAAAACTTCCCCAAGGTACAAAATATTCCACCCTTTGTCCTTGGATTGGCAGCTACCACCACCAAACTAATACTGGTTACTGGGGAAGAGCTGTTTGGACATGTCTTTCCCCCCAAAATACTTCCCAAAACCTTGCACCCCACTTCCTGGACAAGGTTTGGTAAAAAGCCTCACCAATTTGCCTAGGTGACTACAGACCCAGACCCTTGGATCTTAAGAACAATGAACAATCCTCCCAACACTTGCACCCCCCCTTTCCTGGGAAATGTTGGATAAAAAGCCTCACCAATTTGCATAGGTGACCACAGACCCAAACCCTTGGATCTGAGAACAATGAAAAAGCATTCAGTTTTCTTACAAGAAGACTTTTAATAAAAATAGAAGTAAATAGAAATAAAAAAATGCCCCCTGTAAAATCAGGATGGTAGATATCTTACAGGGTAATTAGATTCAAAAACATAGAGAACCCCTCTAGGCAAAACCTTAAGTTACAAAAAAGACACACAGACAGAAATAGTCATTCTATTCAGCACAATTCTTTTCTCAGCCATTTAAAGAAATCATAATCTAACACATACCTAGCTAGATTATTTACTAAAAGTTCTAAGACTCCATTCCTGGTCTATCCCCAGCAGAAACCAGCATATAGACAGACACACAGACCCTTTGTTTCTCTCCCTCCTCCCAGCTTTTGAAAGTATCTTGTCTCCTCATTGGTCATTTTGGTCAGGTGCCAGCGAGGTTACCTTTAACTTCTTAACCCTTTACAGGTGAGAGGAGCTTTCCCCTGGCCAGGAGGGATTTCAAAGGGGTTTACCCTTCCCTTTATATTTATGACAAAACCTCTTTACCAAGCTGCTGCTGCACCCTCTGTAGCTTTCTCCCAGCCTCTCAACTCCTCCCCCCTCCTTCCTGTCCTTTCAGACTCCCAACAGCCAGTGCTCCCAATTCTAATAATTACAAGCAACATCTAAATACCACACAGCTTCTTTCTGTTTTCCTTTTCCTCAGGGCCTAAATAAGCAACTATTTTTAATGCAAAGGTTTTGTTTTTTTATAGAATCTAACCAATTTGCTTTGCAGGGGACAGAAATGAGGAGGGAGGAACATGCTGGGGATCCCCGTCCCCCTGCAGTGAGGGGCTGTGACAAGTCCAGGGTAGGGTTGCCACCCCTCTAGGATTTTTCTGGAGTCTCCAGGAATTACAGCTCAATCTTTAATTAAAGATTATGTCCTGTGATGAAACCTCCAGGAATATATCCAACCAAAATTGGCAACCCAAAGCCCAGGCCAGTCTTGGTGGCAGGCCAGACATGCTGAGGGAATCAATGGTGGAGCCATGAAGGTTAATGAGTCTCTGATTCTTCACTCTTCATTAGTGGCATCCCTTGTGGCTCTTGTTTCCCCGATCAGTGGGATCTGACTTGCCTGGAGCGCTGATCAGATACCAGTGAGGAAGAAAGTCTGTCTACAGGGAGGGGCTGCCTCCACAGAGAAAAGAAGCAGGGGTCAGGGAGGGGGGAGTGTCTTGCCTAGCATCAGAACCATTGGCAGAGTTACACGTTAGGGCTCTAACCCCACTGCATAAGTCCCTCAAAGGACTGACTGTCATTATTCAGATCCCTGTGTGTATACAACATACCAATGACCCTGTGACAAAAGCAAAACACCAGGATTGTTCTTTATGCAGCAGGATGAGGCCTTGTCTACAAGTGAGACTTACACTGTCTGCTCTTCAATCAGTTGTGCACAAATGGGTCAGTGTGTCCACACTAGACATGAGCAACTCAGATACAGTCCTACCTCATAGTCACACTGGCACTTTCTTAAACCTAGGCAACACCAAGCCCCATCCACCACTTGGAGGTATAAGGGTCCAGAGCAGGCAAACCTTCCTCTAGTTTTCTGCCTGAGTCCCCTCTCTACCCTGCTCCCTTGTGCTTCCACTACATCTGTCCCACTCTGCAGTGTCCCTCCCATCAGTAGAAATGTCCTCCCAACCAGCCCCACCATCAGGCAGTATTGCCAACCCTAAACGTTCAAAGAATCATGACTGATTCCCCCAAAATCACTAGATTGACCCAAAAATCATGAGTTGTTTTTTTCAAAAAAAAAATTATACTGTGGTTTTTGCTTCGTCTTTGATTTTTTTTTAACTCCTCCCTCTCCCTCTGGCCATCCCCAGTGTGTGTGTGTGGCAGGGGAACGACACAAATTTAGTGTTGCCAGCGCTCCCAAACAGATAAAGTGATTTGGCCCCTTGCTGCAAGAGCTATTGCGGGCTGCCAGATAGTGTAGAGCTTCCAGCTTCTCCCCCAAATGAACAATTCAGTGCCCCCCAATCCCCCATCTGCCTGTCCCCCTGACCAGCCATTAATTCTGCCCCTCTAGCCCCACATCAGTTCTACTCTCCACAGTCTCTGCATCTGCCTGTTGCCCCAGCCCTACCTCTGCTCCACCTGCAGCACCTGGAGTTCTTCATCCTCCTCTCCCAGGCAGCAGAGGGACAGCTGCAGGGGTCCCCTCTCCCCCCTCCTGGTGTGGGGGGCAGCTCTAGGGGTTCTTCACTCCCCTCTCCCCCTTCCCAGGCCTGGCATTGGCAGGAGGGAGGAGCAGAGTGTTGAAGGACCCATTGTTCACAAGAGGGGAGCTCTCTTCCCTCCCTTCTCATGAGAACGGGGTCTCCCTCCCCTACCCAAAGAATCCTTTGGTGCCTGAGGGGATTGAGAGCTCTGGTGAGATCTCTGGCTGCCTCCTGCAGCAGCCCTGATTGGTTGCCTTCCCCACTTCCTCACCTTATAGGGAAGAGCAGCCAATCAGAAGGGGCTTTTCCCCTGGAAGCGGGGGTGCTTTTCTCTCATCATCATCCGTCACTGGCTCCAGCAAGGCCCAGTTGGTTACTGGCGAGAAGAGTTGGTGATGCTGCCTCACGGCCTTGCCTTCAGAGACTGGGGATTAATTCTAAGGGGGTAGGTCTGGAGGGGCTCCTTGTGCCACCCCATTCCTTGCACAGAGAGGCCTGGAAAAGATGCCCACCTTCCCCCACTACAGCTGGGCTAGGTCAGACTTTACTGTGATAAACCACACTGCAGCCGGATCACCTTACCATCCACCTCCCTTACTGGGCAGGAGTCACTCGCCCCACAAGAGGGGCCCTAGGCTGATGAGTTACTCACGGCCCTTCTTTCCTGCTTTCAGAGATGCGACACCCATGAAGGAGACACAGGCAAGCAGGGAGGTGGATGGATGATAGCCACCATCATGGCTTATACCAGGGACCTCTAGAGCTAAAGCGGTAAAGAATCAGGCTCTGTAACTGGTGCCTGTATTAGGCTTACACCCTCTGTATGTTGGGGATGTAGGATATACCCTCACCAGTGAATTACAGCTATAAGTGCCTGGAGATTAGACACAGGAGGTTTGTCGGGGAGTGGGCTATGTGCATTGTGGGTGAGGTGTAATTTGATGATAATGGCATAATGCATCATGCAAGCTTTGCCAGAGTGACAGAGACAGAACCCAGCGCTTGCCATCAGAAACAGAGACAACACAGCAAGTACTTTGCTGATAAGGCCTCGGATGGAATACTGTGTCCAGTTCTGGGTGCCACATTTCAGGAAAGATATGGAGAGACTGGAGAAAGTCCAGAGAAGAGCAACAAAAACGATTAAAGGTCTAGAAAACATGATTTAAGACTAAGAGGAAAGATTTAAAAAATTGTGTTTGTTTAGTCTGGAGAAGAGCAGACTGAACGCGGCTGGGGGGGATGGATTACATATAACAGTTTTGAAGGTTGTTACAAGGAGGCGGGTGAAAAATTGTTCGCGTTAACCTCTGAGGATAGGACAAGAAGCAATGGGCTTAAATTGCAGCAAGGGTGGTTTAGGTTGGTCATTAAACAAACTTCCTGTCAGGGTCGTTAAGCACTGGAATAAATTGCCTAGGGAGGTTGTGGAATCTCTGTCTTTAAGAGCTTTTTAAGAGCAGGTTAGACAAACACCTGTCAGGGATGGTCTAGTTATTACTTAATCCTGCAGGGGACTAGAGTAGATGACCTACTGAGGTCCCTTCGAGTCCTACCCGTCTATGATTCTGTGACTGGGCTTCATGGCACATTTGGTTCCCCATGAATTCACTATCATTTTTGTCAGTTTCTGATGCAGATGCCTGGTGTCATCTCTGCATCACTTTCTTTTCATGCCAAGACAGGGCCAGGGCCAGTGCATTGGATACACAGGGTTACCCAGTTTTTCTTTATTGCCATTTAATGGAATGTCTTTAAGTATTTCTGATAGTTTGAAGAGCCTGTCTCTCACACCCTTGGAGTTTGGACACAGGACTAAAATGTCTTTATTTCAATCTCTTCTCTGCATAGCTGTTCCTCTCTTCATTTGTGTCTCCAGTTGCAGAGCGTCTCTCGCTTGCTTTTGGTCACGGATTCAGTATTTGGTAAGAGTCTGTGTAAGTTTGGCACATTTCACTGTGACTAGGTATCAGCTAGTGTGGGATTGTTTTTTTTAAAATCAGTTAGTTTCAATGACTTATATATTAGGTAATAAAGCTTTCAGTCCCTCTTCTCCCCATGGCTAGGGCTTTCCTACAGCCTGGTGAAATTTAGTGCACGTTTCAGGCTACTTTCAGTTACACTGAGGGACTGGCTTGGTGTCCAGACTTGGGGAGCTTTGCATTTAAAGACATCTTTGCATCACCTCTTCCTGAGGTGCAGTGTGTGTTCTCTAGCCCCAGTGGTGGCTTTATCTCTGAGTAGTACACTGGAACAGCTGGGTCAAGGGATTGCTCCAGTAGGATTCATAGGTCACTGAAGTATGTGCTGGAAAGAGTGGGCTGAAGTAAAAGTCCAAACTTGCAATTTCCATTTCAGTTCAGTAATACTTTGTTGGCACGACAAGCTCTGCGTGTGAGACAGACCCCAACCCCCACCCCACCCCCCGCGTTTGCCCTCTTGCGCCTTTCTCAGTTGAAGGCCTCTATTTGCATGCAGTTGTCTTTTACTCTACACCTAACTTGGTAAATTGATTTAATGGTGTCATATGTTCCCCCCTCCCCAACAACCCCAATAGCAATGGAAGTTTTTGTAGCAATGGAAGGTTCAGTCCTGGGTGCCAGATTGAGACCAAAGTGTCAAGAACCTCTTTTATAAAAGAGGCACATGTCTCCCCCATTGCGTATTTTTTACATTGGTGAATGAACAATGAAGGATAATTAAAATATGGCCAATGGTTTTCTCAGGGAGGAAGGACGCTGTCTTGACTCCATGGATAGATTGTCATGGGCAGTTACCATACCTTTTTATTGAGAATGTTGCAGAATACGGCTTCTGGTTCCATGTGCAGTTGTGACTCCCCATCTAAACCAGCCTGTAGCTATCTCTACAAGATACCTGGTATGTTTGCTACTTTGGCAATGCTCCTAAAGCTCGTCATATCAATACAGTACTATTAAATTGAATGGCATGTGTGCCAAGTGTGTTGTGTACACTTAAGTGAAGTGTGAACAAGTGTGACGTGCAGGTGAGTCATGGATGTGCACAAAGTGTAAGCATGGCATTGTGTTGGTGCGTAAAGTGTGTTCATGTCTGCAGGGTGTATGTGTGGTGCCTGGATGTGCAAAGCAGAACTGTGCCTGTGTCAGGGAGTGTAAAGTGTGTAAGTACAGGTATGTGCAATCTGTGTCTGTGAGGTGTGACCATGGGTGTGTGCAAGGTGTAAATGCTTGTGGGTGAGACACAGTGTATGTGGCTGAAGTGGGATGTGTATGCGGTGTGAGAAGTGAAATCCTGTGTGTGGGGCATGTGTGTACACGCGGGGTATTAGAAACAGCGCTAAGTAAATCTTGAAATATGAAGCCTTAGAACATACGCCACTAGCCCCCTTCCCAGGAGGCCCCCAAGCTTCCATACGTCCTACATGATGCCCAGGAAATATCTGCCTTGCATTTTGGCCTTTGAGTGTAAGATGGTGTGTGGCATTTGGGGAGAGAATTGTAAATGTGTCCCCTGAGCACCTCTCCTGCTGCAATATGATGCAGGGATGACCATGACCAATGCCATGTCACCCTTATTTGGTGCTGCTTGAAATGTGCTAGTCGCTTGTTGGGAGGCCCAGCTCCCTCTCTAAACATTACAGAACTGAGAATTCATTGGACCACATTTGGCACCACATTGGAAATGGTGGGTTGTGAACAGAAGTTGAACATTTTTAGGTTCCATTGGCTCTGGCACAAAGCAAATTCTTTGGGCTGCTCCATGTTTTTATTTTATTCCACTGGTTGTCTTAAGAGCAGATGGAAACAACTTTCACACAGATGTGGGGGTAACATATATCCCTCCTTTAGTTGTGTGCATGGGCGTGCCTCCCCCCCTCCCCACACACACACGCAAGTACACATGCACACTCTACACTTATGCCCAAACTGCTGGGCCATCTGCCTTCCGTCCAGACCCCCTTACTCCAAAAGATGATGATTCCTCCAAGCTTGTTGCTAGCTTTAGTTTAGTTTTATTCTTGTTTATATCTTTACAGAAAATGGCACATAACTCACAGGTTCTGAATTACTAGAAGTTGTTACAGTTCCATACCTCAAACACCTCAATACCGAATTTTTTTCTCACTGTATGTACAGTATTTACACACCATGGGCTATAGTCTAACACGTCAAACAAATTGGGGACAAAGACAAACAGAGGCTGCATGGAAGGGAAGGATCAACCTTTGACAGAATAAAAACAGTAGCTCTGGGGAAAAGCAGCTCACAGCTGAAAGCAGGACAGAAAGGACAGGTGTAAGTCATTGTCCTAGAGCCTTCATGGAGGGTGGCTCCTCAACAGGATAGAAGGGGAATGTTATCTTGGAGCTGTGATGTCTGGCTAGTGGGTTTTGTTGGTTGTTAGTGACAGGGTCTGTGTGTATTCATGTGGGGGGTCTGTGTGAGGCATATGTACACCTCAGAGCTTTAATGAGCATGCCTGCATATCCGTGGATGTGGCTGGAGCTCCCTTTGAAACTCAGAGACATTGCTGGTGGAGTGTAACTCAATAAATACCTAATTTGGCAAACATTGTTGTTTGATATAGAACCGTTTATTCAGTGAATATTTCTCCCCCAATATTTGACCCACTCCACACTGAGATTCAGCAGAACCTGCAGGCCTCTCACTCTCTTGGGATGCCCTGCTGTTCTGGGAGCCATAGCCAAGTCTCTGAGAATGAGCTTTGTGGAAACAGGCTGGACCCAGGGCATGCCTGCAGCGAGGACTCTGTTACTAATCCATATGAGTAAACCTCAGCAGTTTATGCTGGGGAGCGGAATGTGCTGACCAAACATTTCTAGGGAGCAGTTTGAGGCAGCCTAGATTACAGCTAAAATGATACAGTGCATGGAGGAGGATGCAGCGTTGGGGTGGAGCCTGGCCTCAGCAGCTGAGGAGGGTGGAGCCAAGTGCCAGGTATCTATGCGGGGAGGAGCCGGGTCTCATTTACCAGTAAGGGGTGAAGCTGGGAGCAACACTTGGGTACCCGTTAGATCCTGGATACCTGTTAAGCATGATGTCAGGTGTAGTAGGTGTTCAGGATGGCTGAGGGTAGGGACCTGGTACCTGAGTGGGTTATGAGTCTTCGGCACGCCTATAAGGGGAAGACAGGTGCAGGACTCGGGATACTCCCAAAGGGAAGGAATGGGTCTTGGGTACCTGAGGTTGTAGGGATCAGCTCCTGGAAGTTAAGCCTGTGCTTCCCCATCCCCTTGGCTTCTTACTGGAAAACTGAGACCAAAGTCAGCTGTCCAGCACACCACCCTCCCCGTCTCACAGTGCCCCTCGGACACTCCACGACTCAGTCAGGAAAGACACACATGGAATATACAAACCACCATTTAAATAGACTCACTGTTTTACGTAAACACTTCCATGGATTTGTCCCGCAGTGCTTTAGGCCAGAGAAAGAGTAAAATGGTCCCTGTGAGGGCAGTGGGGCAGCCCCACCCACACCAGGTTCTTGGGTGCCAATGGCCAGGTCCATAAACACACTGGGAAGAAGCACATTCTTTGGGAGATGGAGTTCATGCTGCTCTGGGCAGGTGGGAATGCAGCAGAGGATAGACTCGCTCTCAGGGTTGGGGTGGGGGAGACTGGACCAGGGAGAAAGAGTTGCTCTGACATGGGAATGGGTGGGACTGGGACAGAGACTCGCTCTGAGACTGGGTATGTTGGATCAGGACAGGAGAGACACAAAGCTGGTTCTCAGGCTGATACAGAGGGACCCAGAGGCTCAGTTAGCCCCAGTCTCCTCTCAGAAGAAGATGCTGATAATTCCTGATCCCTCAGAAAGAAGGGGGCAGTGTGGCAGGAATAGTCCTGAGGGCAGGGACAGTGGAGGGTCAGGAATGCTCCTGAGGGGAACAGTCTCTGGACACACCTGACAGTCAGAGCTTGGCCGGAGCCTGTGGCTTCCTGAAATGCACAGAGACCATGTGGGGCCTCACTCCCTGTGAAGGGGCTGTCGGAGGGGCCCTGTCAGTCTGAGAGGAGGCTGCTGCCCCCCAGAGGAGACAGTCTTTCGGGGCTGGTTTCCATCATCTCTTTCCCTCTAGATCTGCTTCTCTTCCTCTTGTGATGAGTTTGATTTCTCCATTTGTCTCTCATCCTCTGCCACTACCTCCTCCTCTTTCTCTGGCTTCCTGGCTGGGGTGGGGGGGTCCCCAGGTACGGTCCCCAGGACTTTGGTGCTATGCTCCTGAGCTTTGGCCCTGAGGGCAGCAATGCTGTTCTCTCTCAGTTCCTCCTGGGAAATGGTGGTTTTGGGATCCGGGGCCCTCTCTTCCTTGCTGCTCTTGTCGAGCTTGGGCAGGGCCTGGCGTTCCGCCTCCGGCTTCCTTCCCACCTCAGCTGCTGCCTCCAGAGACTTTTTGTGCATCCCTAAAAAGAATTGTTGGTATTCGGGTTTAGAAAAGCGCCTGGGCATGGGAAAGCCATCTTGAACTGAAAACAGCAAAGATAAAGAGAGGCCAGAATTAAGGAAAAGCAGAAACCCTTGCTTCAAACAGCAGTCACACAGAGGGCCCATTGCTTTGGGCCCTGCATGAGGGAGAACTCAGGCCAGTTTTCTTCTAGAGACAGGCCAGCACTGAGGGGGAGCCCAGGACAGACCAGAGGGGGGAGCTTGTGCCAACTCTGTGCTCCTAACAGGCCAAACATAAGGGAGGAACCAGGCCTGTAGCAACAGGCATGGAACTTGGCCAGAACTGAGATAGGCCACACCTAAGGGAGAGCAGGGCGGTGGGAGGGGACAGATCCCTGTGCTCCTCAAGGGCCAGTCCTGAGAAGTGGACAAATGTGCCAAAGTCTGATGCCACTTCAGGAGGCACAGGCTAAACATCATGGAGAGCCAGGGATTTCCTGCCCCAGAGGTTAGGGGTGTGGCTGCAGGACCGGGGCATGAGGGATCAAACAGAATGGGCTCCCTGGCACTAGCGAACAGTGAAGGTACCCAACTAGCAATGACAAGATAACAGGGCAGGGGGGCGCCTTTGTACAGCACCCTATTACTGGAGCCAGGTAGCAGGAGGGGAATCTGGCTATTCTCTCACCCACAGGGCTGATGAGAGGTGTCCCTCTGCCTATTCTCCTCCCTCTCGCACAGCCTACCCCTCCACTTCTCTCACTCCCAACTTCACACAGACAGAAGGACAGGGCAGCGCATTTCTAAGAGGCCAGAAATGAGCTTTTTGGCAGAATGAGCCTGAGAGATCAGAAAACAGGAAGCAAAGAGCAGGAATGTGAAAGGGAATCTGCTACTTCCACATCCACACAGCCCCCAACCCCCCAGCAGAAGGCAGGCAGGAATTAGACTGCCTTCAGCTACAGGGAACTGTGGGAGGATACCAGTCCCTCCCTTCCTCCCAAAAAGAGGACTCAGGAGGACACTTGGTTCATCACAGGAACAACAAAGTTGCCCCCCCCCACCAGCAAAGCATCACACAAGGGGCCCCTCAAGGGCTGCAGGAGTCAGACCCAGACAACTTCTTGCTGTGTAGCAGGGAACCGAATCTGCCATGGCTTTTGTGTACAGTGGATGTTGACGCCCATGCCACAGGAACCTGGGCCAAGGGGATGGTACCCCCACCTCATGCCACAGGAGTCTGGGCTCAGGGCTGATAGCCCCCACCCCAGGAGTCTGGACCCGAGGACTGATACCTTACCCCACCCCAGGCCAAGGGGCTGATATCCTTGCCCCTCAAGTCAGGACCCAGGGCTTGCAGGCCCACCCCAGGGCCCAGTGGTCAGGCCCTAATATAAAAGGCAATGTCCTTGTGCTCTCGGGTATGGGGAAAGTGTGAGTGTAACTTCCAGTGTTACTCTAAGTTTCCCTATTTCAACATGTCACTCCCTAGAAGTGTCATGTCACTCCATGTCAACATGTCACTCCATGTCATGCCTGTGCCCAGGTAGGGTGCTGGTCTCTTACCCAGGAGCCAAGGGGCGCAGGACTCCATGATGCCGTCCTTGGCGGATTTGAGGATAGACTCTGGTAGCGGGATGGAGTGACGTACCATTGCGCCATAAAGCCCATATTCTGCCATCACGCTGCTCCTGCCCCAGCACTTTTCCCGCTTCCGCCACTTGGCTCGCCGATTCTGGAACCAAACCTGCAATGAGCAGAGCAGTTTACTGAGGCTCGGTGAATTGTCGCTGCCCCCTTAGTTAGCTTGGGATTCTGTGTGTGCGCGTGCATGGACAAGTGCTTGTGGATATCTGTGTGAGGGCCTATGTCCCCCTCAGGCATCGCAAGCCAAAACAAGAGAGATTTATTAAAAATGTTGCGAGAGACTTTAGTCACCTTTATTCCTGACAAAAGCACAGGCCTGACCTTGCTGAATGGACAAGGCATAGTGCAGGCCAGAAATGGGCAAGCTTCCACCTGCTGCTCTGCTGATGCCCCTCAGGTCCCCTTGGTATGCCAATGATGGGACACTCTATACACAGCTCTGCCAATATCCCTCAATCTCTCGGAGAGGGTGAAGAGCGCCCTTCTATGGGACATGGAGATGTCTCAGGAGCAGCTACACCTCTCCCCTGAGGGCTGTGCAGGGGCTGCCATGTGTACCCCGGGGGGCAATACATGTTCTCTATTGGAGCAGCTGTGGCTTTCCTCCCCTCCTGCGCCCCTCCAGTAGTCTGTGTCTTTTCCCCACCCTCGCAGGAGCCAACCTTCAGTGCAAGTCCCATCTCTTGCTGCAGGATGTAATTAATTTCCCATTGCAGTGTCTCTCGCTAGTGGCTTTTGGCTCGGGTGCCTGGGATTTTCTCTTTCATTATTTACTGAGTGGCTGAGCTTCAGAGAGAGGCTGTGTGCAGCAGTGTCTGTGGGGATGGCTGGCCCAGAGTGGTGTGTGCTGAGGGTGTGTGTGGGGGGGGGGGGGGCGATCGCCACAGCTTGCCCTGAATTCCCCGTTTGAAAAGGCCCTCATCTTCTCAGAAAATTGGCAGAATAATCTCTGGGCTGTGACCCAGGGGACAGTGAGCAGAGACTCGGGTGGCATCAAGGGGGGTGGGGGGGCTCACAGAAATCTATTAGTGTTCTTGCTCCGATTTCCATTCCTCTTGTCTCGCTCTCCCCCCACCCTCCCCTCATTCCCTCCCTTCCCGCAGTGGAGCGGCATCAGCTTTAGATGAAAAATTGCTCGAGGTCTATTCAGAAGGCGGCAAAGGAAGCGTCAGCCCCAGGGGCAGCCCGGGCCTGATTGAAAAATAAGTTAATTTCAGTTTGAATCGATGGGCCTCAGGCACTGAAATATCACGGGAAATTAAAGCAGCTGGTCCCCTGGGAACCAGGCCATTGACCCGCGCTAATTAATGCCATGGAGTTACCATTCGCCTCTCTGCGAGGCAGCCCCTCCCTCCCTGAGGACACCCCAACCACCTCCTCATTTAACTAATTAGACTCACGGAAAATTGGGTGTTAATTTGTTTAGGAATTTTTTTTTCTTTCCAGGGAAGTACATGGCAGAGTGGAAATGAATGGCGGGGTCTCGCTGGCAGATGGATGCTCGGGGTCACTCCGCAATCTTCTCCAACTTGATTGCTTGATTAGGTCGTTAGCACATTAAAAAAAAAAATTGCTTGCCGTCTGGTGCTGGCCTGATGAGTGGGATGAGGCGGGAATCGCCTGGGTAATTTATCTTTTTATACTGCAAAGAATTTGATTTCAATCTGCAGATATATGGAGGCGCCTTTGACACCTGTTTAACATTACAGAGCTGACAACTTAACCCTCTGATGCCTCCACTGCCATGAGCCAGAGGGGAGCAGTGCTCACCGCTCCAGCTGGGGGCCCGAGGCTGGGAAGTGGGTTCTCCCAGGGCTGGGCTGGGGAGAGAAATTCTGGAATGAACTCCGGATGCGCCCCTCCAGCAGCGAGGGAGCACTTAGAGGGGGAGGGCTGGATCATAGGTGGGGGCTGTGGGGCTGCAGCTGACAGGTTTGTTTTGTCAGCGCGCTTGTCGATTTGAAATGAGTGAGTCTGGGCAGACCTTACAATGGCTGTGGGGAGCAACCCAGGTTATGGAGAAAGTGTGATGCCAGCCTCTCGCAGCAGGGAGCTCTGTGGGGGGAAAGAGGCGGGAGCACCCCCGTGGGGAAGCTCCCAACTACTCCACTTCCGGCCTTTCTCAGAAGTAGGCACTGTTGGGGATAGAGTAGGGCACCAGCAGTTACTTCTGTACCCTGGGGCGGGGAAGCAGGGGTGCCAGCTTCCAGGGGGTGCTGCACCACTGTGCTGCTCTGCCAGGGGATTTTTTGGTGGGGAAAGGGACTTGGCTTTTTTTCTGCTCAGGGACTCGCAGGGAGGGGGTGGCACCAAAAATGTTTTCTGCCCTGCCTGGTGGAACGGCTAGTGCTGCTCCTGCCAGTACCACCGGTTCTACCAAGAACTGGGTATGGTATGGGACAGTAGCACAGTTACTCCAGTCCTCTCTCTCCCAGCAGGGGGCAGCAGGAAATGGACCAAGGCACTAGCTGTAGGGGAGTTGCCAGTGGCTTTAGCCCCAGCCTCTCCAGGCAGGAATTGCTGAAGGGCAGTGGTTTTCAACCTGTGGTCTGCAGACTGTGACTAAGATTTCCAAAGGGGCCTGCACTTCCGTTCGAAATTTTTTAGGGCTCCACAAATGGAAAAAGGTTGAAAACCACTACTGTAGGGAATGGCAGGTGACCGTCTCAGCTACTCTCATCCCAGCCTCTCCCAGTAGCAGGCACTGCAGGGAATGGAGTCAGAGAGCTCACCACCACTGACTGCCTCACAAAAGAGTAATGTAAATAGCTTCCTTGCACATTTAAGACCCATATTCTTTGCATTTTCATTCTGCTGCTATTTTATTTCTGGACTGTTAATGGTTCTGAATCCATAGATCCCTTAGCAAGCACCCTCCAGGATTCACCTGTGCCCTCCTGCCTGGAGGGCTCTTTATCAGTCAGGAGGTAGAGAAATTCTTGCTCAGGAACTGCTTTGTTCATTTCTCCTGTGAGCTTCCCGACTCTGAGGCAGCAGTGCAAATGGTACCAGTCCTTTCTAACTGACCAGCTTTGAATATCACTGGTAACAACACCTTTGACCCATACAGCAGTTGCCATCAAAAGGCCTCCACCTCCACCCCCACACCAAGCAACCGAGCTTGCCAATTTTACCTTGGATAAATAGATACAGTTATCTCCCTATCTACAGAAGTCCCATGTTCTTCCCTTGATATCCTATTAGAAACACCTTGGGCGCTGCAAATTCTGTGGGAAGCTGACTGCAAATAATTAAACCCCTGTAAACAATTCCTAAGATGCTCAGCGCTGCAGTAGCTGAGCACCAAGATTATCTTGGCATTTGTCAACAATTATCACACAGCGACAGCCGAGCTGGCCATAGATTTCCCCCTGTGAGATAGATATGGGACGTGGGGGATTCACTGTGACTTTTAAAGTGCATCTACTGTACATAAAGGGCTGTCCATAAATTAATCCATTAGGGGGTGGGTGGGTTCTTAATTTTAAATATTTGTTTCAGTGTTACAAAGGGGTAGGTATTGAAAACCACCAAAAAATGTGTAACAATTTATGGATAGCCCCTAACTCTTCCCCCTTCCCCCCCGCTCTTCTCTCTTTCTTGTACATACACCCTTCTTTCCTTTCCCAACCCCTGGATTTTATCACTCTTCACTTTCTTTTTCTTTTTCCCCTCAGTACTTCATTTCCCTCCCCCACACTTCCTGCTGCTCCTCCCCTGGGACACACAGTCTTGTGAACTTCTCTCACTCACATGTGTGTCAGATGCACACCATTACTCACACACCTCTCCCATACCACACCTTTCCCCAGCTCTTTCATGTAACTGCATCTGTAATGTCCACTAGGTGGCTCTATGCATTGAAACTCAACATACTTACTATCTTTTTCACAGCAGAGGAGAGGAAGCAAATGTAAAAACAACAGCAACAGACTGCCAGGTGGCAAACAATTTTCTATGTCAGTGAGATCAAAATGTTTCATGAGAACTGTCAATTCGGTCAAAATTTTTGATGAAAAATTATCAAAGAGCTTAAGAGCAATAAGATCAAAGCACCTCATTTTGGCTTTGTTTTGACTATTATATATTATAATTTATAAATATAAAAGTCATGATATATCATAAATATAATATAATATAAATATAATATAAAAGTCAAAATGATAAATTTGAAACAAAGCAGTCTGATGAGGTTGTTCTGACACTTCCAGCATGGCACTTTTCTCAGATTCTTTTTTTTAATGGGAATCTTCAATTTTTTTGTTTTTAGTTGGGATGCAAAGAAATTTTGGAATGTCAGAGTATCGTGTAGAATGGAAATTCTGGGGTTTGATCAGCTTTGGTATTGACCCAAAGAGCCAGAGGTTTGATCAGCTCTAGTATTGACCCAAAGAGCCAGATTCTGCTCTCACTTACTCTCATAAATCAGGCAGAACACCAGTGAGACCAATGGAGTTTAAAACTAGGGTTAATGAGATCAGACTCAAGCTCGGCATCGCTGCCACAATTAATGCCTTAGACCTCAACACACAGAATCACAGAAATGTAGGGCTAGAAGGACCTTGAGAGGTCATCAAGTCCATCCCCCTACACTCAGGCAGGATCAAGTAAACCTAGCCCATCTCTGACAGGTGTTTGTCCAACCTGTTCTTAAAAACCTCCAGTGATAAGGATTCCACAGCCTCCCTCAGAAGCCTATTCCAGAACTTAACTATCCTTATTGTTAGAAAGACTTTCCTAACATCTAACCTAAATCTCCCTTGCTGCCGGTTAAGTCCATTGCTTCTTGTCCTATCTTCAGTGGAAAAGGAGAAAAACTGATCACTGTCCTCTTTATAACAACCCTTAGCATATTTGCAGACTGTTCTCAGTGCCCCTCTCAGACGTCTTTTCTCAAGACTCAACATGACCAGCTTTTTTAACCTTTCCTCTTTGGTCAGGTTTTCTAAACATGCTGTCATTTTTGTTGCTCTCCTCTGGACGCTCTTCAATTTGTCCACATCTTTCCTAAAGCATGGCACCCAGAATAGGACACAGCACCAGTGCTGAGAAGAGTAGGACAATTACCTCCCATGCCTTACATACAACATGCCTGTTAATGCACCCTAGAATGATATTATACTTTTTCACAGCTGCATCATATTGTTGATTCATATTCAATTTGTGATCCACTATAACCCCCCGTGATCCTTTTCTGAAGTACTACCACCTAGCCAGTTATTCCCCAATTTGTATTTGTTCATTTGATTTTTCCTTCCTAAGTATAGTACGCTTGTCTTTATTGAATTCCATCTCGTTGATTTCAGACCAATTCCATAATTTGTCAAGACCACTTTGAATTCTAATCCTGTCCTCCAAAGTGCTTGCAACCCCTCCCAGCTTGGTGTCATCCACATATTTTATAAGCACACTCTCCACTCTATTATCCAAGTCATTAATGTAAATATCGAATAGTACCACACCCAGGACAGACCCCTGTGGGACTCCAGTAGATAACCCCTCCTAGATACCCCCTTCCAATTTGATAGTGAACCATTGATAACTACTCTTTGAGTATGGTCTTTCAACCAGCGGTGTCCCTACATCAGTAATTTCATATAGACCACATTTCTATAGTTTGCTTATGAAAATGTCATGTGGAACTGTGTCAAAAAGCCTTACTAAATCAAGCTATATCACATCTACTGCCTCCCTCCAATCCACTAGGCCAGTAACCTTGTCAAAGAAATAAATTATATTGGTTTGGCATGATATGTTCTTAACAAATCCATGCTAGTTATTGCTTATAACCCTATTATCACTTAGGTGCTCTCAAATAGATTGTTTAATAATTTGTTCCAGTATCTTTCCAGGTATCAAAGTTAGGCTGACTGGTCTATTATTCTCTAGGTCCTCTTTGTTCCCCTTTTTAAAGATAGGTACTATGTCTGCCATTGTCCAGTCCTCTTGGACCTCACCTGTCCTCCAGGAGTTCTCAAAGATAATTGCTAATGGTTCTGAGATTGCTTCGGCTAGGTCCTTAGTTACCCCGGGATGAATTTCATCAGGCCCTGCCAATGTGAATACATCTAACTTATCTAAATAGTCTTTAACCTGTTATTTTCCTGTTTTGGCTTTCATTCCTTTCCCCTTGTTGTTAATGTTAATTGTGCTGAATTTTTGCTCATCATTTTGGTCACCTTTTTAGTAAAGACTGGAGCAAAATAAGCATTAAACACCTCAGCCTTCTTGATCTCATCAGTTATTAGCTCTTCTTCCCAGCTAAATAGAGGACCCTCATTTTCCTTCATCCTTCTCTTCCTCCTACATAAGAATGGCCATACTTGGTCAGATGGTCTATCTATCCCAGTATTCTACCTTCTGATGGTGGCCAGTGCCAGACGCTTCAGGGAGAATTAACAGAAGAGGGCAATTTATTGAGTGATCCATCCCCTGCTCTCCAGTCCCAGCTTCTGGCAGTTTGACGTTTAAAGACACCCAGAGTTTGGGGTTACATCCCTGACCATCATAGCCATTGATGGACCTATCCTCCATGAACTTATCTAATTCTTTTTTGAACCCTGTTATACTTTTGGCCTTCTCTACTTTTGGCAATGAGTCCCATAGGTTGACCATGCCTTGTGTGAAGACATATTTCCTTTGGTTTGTTTTTGTATTTCCTGTTGCTTATTAATTTCATTGGGTGACTGCAAGTTCTTCTGTTATGAGAAGGACTAAATAACACTTCCTTATTTAGTTTCTCCACACCAGTCATGATTTTATAGACTTCTATCATATCTTCTCTTAGTCATCTCTTTTCCAAGCTGAAAAGTCCCAGTCTTATTAATCTCTTCTCATATGGAAGCTGTTCCATGCCCCTAATCATTTTTGTTGCCCTATTCTAAAGCTTTTCCAATTCCAATTTTTTTTTTTTGAGATGGAGCGATCACATTTGCATACAGTAATCAAGATGTGGGCAATCCTCCATTTATACAGAGTCATTATGATATTTTCTGTTTTATTTTCTATCCCTTTCCTAATGGTTCCTAGCATTCTGTTTGCTTTTTTGACTGCCACTGCACATTGAACCGAAGTTTTCAGAGAAACTATCCACGATGACTCCAAAATATCTCTCTCTTGAGTGATAACAGCTAAGTTAGACCCCATCATTTTGTATGTATATTTGGGATTATGTTTTCCAGTGTGCATTACTTTGCATTTATCAAAATTGAATTTCATCTGCCAATTCTAATGTATTTAAAGAACCTCTTCTTACTGCCTTTTATTTCCTTTGCTAAGTATAACTTATTTTGTGCCTTAGCCTTTCTGATTTTGTCCCTACATGCTTGTGCTATTCTTTTGTGCTCATCCTTAGCAATTCATCCATATGCTACCCTTGTTGTAGGATTCCTTTTTGTTTTTCAGGTCATAAACAAGCTCCTTATGGCTCCATATTGGCCTTTTGCTATCCTTCCTATCTTTCATTTGCATCAGGATAGTCTGCAGTTGCACGTTTAATACTGTCTCCTTCAAAAACTGCCAGCTCTCCTGAACTCCATTATCCCTTAGATTTTCTTTCCATGGGACGTTACCTATCAATTCTCTAACACTGTGGAAGACACTATGGCTGTGAGCCTTAGCAGGTCACATCCAGTCCACCATTGTCAGACAGGGCAGACTTATTTCCTACAAAAAGAAAAGGAGTACTTGTGGCACCTTAGAGACTAACCAATTTATTTGAGCATAAGCTTTCGTGAGCTACAGCTTACTTCATCGGATGCATTCAGTGGAAAATACAGTGGGGAGATTTATATACATAGAGAACATGAAACAATGGGTGTAACCATACACACTGCAACAAGAGTGATCACTTAAGGTGAGCTATTACTAGCAGGAGAGCGGGGGGAGGGGGGGTGGGCACCTTTTGTAGTGATAATCAAGGTGGGCCATTTCCAGCAGTTGACAAGAACATCTGAGGAACAGTGGGGGGTGGAGGGGGGGAAATAAACATGGGGAAATAGTTTTACTTTGTGTAATGACCCATCCACTCCAGTCTCTAGTCAAGCCTAAGTTAATTGTATCCAGTTTGCAAATTAATTCCAATTCAGTCTCTCGTTGGAGTCTGTTTTTGAAGTTTTTCCGATGAAGTGAGCTATAGCTCACGAAAGCTTATGCTCAGATAAACTGGTTAGTCTCTAAGGTGCCACAAGTCCTCCTTTTCTTTTTGCGAATACAGACTAACATGGCTGCTACTCTGAAACCTGTCATTATTCCCTACAGTTTATTCTCAGGGCTTTCTCTAGATTTAAAAGGCCCAAGCCTTGGGAGATGATTCCACAGCCTAACAGATCTCATTCTTGGGAACCGTTTCATGACATCCAGCCTACGGTTTCCTTTGCTCAGTTTCTCAGTTGACTCAGGGCCAAGGGAAGCCCTTTCTTTATGACAGTGGGAACCCTGTCTATTTTCTCTGCTTTTCCTGATGCCTCACTTTTGGTAAATCTGTGGAATTGGCTGTTATGCAAGTACATCTCTTCAGCCACCACCACAATGTATAAATGTGGAGCCACTTATTGTAGGCAGGTGTCTTGCCTTCACTTTCCCTTTCCCTTTCCCTCGGTTCTTCTATGGCTCCTTGATCCAGAGTAGCCTTTGCTTTGGGATGGTGCTGACATTTTTGTTCTATAGCTCTTTCCATAATCTGCATCAGCAGTAATCTGTTGGCCACTGGGAGCAGTATCTAGGTTTAATCAAGACATTAGCTGCTGTATAGGTCTGCTCTTGGTGCCTCCCCTTGTGGCAGGCTTTGCATGTGTATACCCTACACTTCGCTTTCATCTAATAAAAGCTTGTCCTTAGCTTGGTTTTCCCATTATACTGACTGGGATAGGGCAAGGAGGTTATGTATTTGCACTCCCAAACTTCCCAAGTAATGGCTTTGTGAACCATGAGCCATTAGCAATGGCCACAACATTAGAAACACAAAGGTGACTAACCTGCTCACTGCAACACTCCACAGTCATAGGAGAGGCTGTGTCTCTGGGAGGTTCAAGCTCCCTGAAGTCAAAGTGATAGTTAACTGCTCTGAATACTTAAGCTATTTGTCTATACTAGCTTTGCTCCAAGGTCTGAGGGTACATCACGTGGCGTAAGTGGCTCCTTCACGTTATTATGCAAAATATTACACATTGCACTGGCTCTCACAGCACCTGCTGTCCGAGTTCCTGCCTGGCCAGAATAACATCTACGTCTTTGCCAAGACATCTTCTATGTGCCTTGGTGACCAGCATGAATTCTTGACAACACCCCCATTCTCAAAACTTTGGCTAGAACTATTCTGGGTCCTTTGTAGGAGACTCTATTTTGCTTCCTGCAACATGGCTTTCAGTGCTTGTAGTATTTCATCTCATCTTCCATCTTCAGCTAGGTACTGATCTGATGTACAGAGGCATACACCACAGGGAGAAGAAGAGTAGAGTCCTCTCTGAAAGACCTGATGGTTTTTACATTTTACAGATACTTTGCTGACGGGCACATTCAAAATGCACAGAGTTAATTTCTCAAGATTTTGTTTCTGTTTGCTGAAGGATGTCTTTGATTTTTTGCAAAGCTCTCAATTTGGTGGTCTGTCTTGGACCAATGCAAAGTATCTTGAGACAGTGCTACTCCCGAGATAAGTTTGCAATATATACTTCAGGTCCCTTTTTATTTCATATGAGCACATTATGTGTGCTCAGCCCTGTAGAGACAACAGAAAATATAGAGCCTGCCCCAAGAAGTCCATAATCAAAACTGCCCAAGACGATATAGTAAACAGGAGAGATTTTGTTATGTTGTTTTTACCTTTTAGGATGTGGATGAGAAAAGGGGAGGTTGTTCAGCATTTGAGAAGACAGAGGGAGTACCAAGTATTTGGAGAAGCAGGGGAGAAGATGCAAAGAGGAAAGTGGGAGGATACAATGGTTAGGGCAAGGAGATATTCTAGGATGGAGCACAGACAGCAAGTGGGAAGAGGAGGGAGAGACAAGAGCACAGATATAAATGGGTGGAGTCATGAAGTGGTTTGAAAGGAAAGATGAAAAGCTTGGGAAGCAAGAGGAAGCCACTGTAGGGGCTTGAATAAGGCAGCACATGATCAGCACATGCCTCTCGACCCCTATCTCTGTACTTCGAGAGGAGTCATGGGCAAATTGAAGGGAAAGATGTTACCCTGAGGTTTATGGTCTGAATCAGCACTGATCACAGCTCGCCATTCAGATCAAATCCCCTGGATGTGAGCGCTGCAGTCTGGCACTATTTTTTAATCGGTGCCTATAGCAGCTTCCTAGCTGAAAGAGACTTTGACCTTCAGGCTGTCTTTCCTGTGGCAGGGTTGAACCTAGTCCTGGCTCACTTCAATCACTCTGAAGTGTTACATCCTCATTGACATCTTAGTAGCCAAGTGCTGATTGCTGCATGACAATTGCTTTCACTTGCTCAGAGGCTTATTATGCTGTGACTGCCACTCCCAGGCAGTGTCCTTGTGTGACGGTTGATGGAGTGGCTTATACACATTGTACAGGTGGGCAAAAATTGACAGAAGTAATTCACAGACACCATCAAACTTCATACTGCCTGCACACTGGCTAGCTTAGGTGTAGCCAGAATTGCATACATCTTCTCTGGATCTGGACACACCCCCTCAGCAATGAGCAGATGGCAAATGCAGGAAACTCCTTTTTGCTCCTGGCTCTCTGTAGTATGTTGCTATGGTCAGTTACTGCTTCTTCCATTGTCTCACCACAGCCACATACCAGAGCACCTTCTGCAATAGTCACTGCTTCTTGCTGTTGCTGCTGACACTCCTCTGGAGCATCTGAAATACCAAACAGCACCTGGTGCCCTTGATATTGCCCCACTGGGAACCAAGGTACTAGAGAAACGTGGGTGTTGAAGCTGACCCACCACAAGCTTCTCAATACCCTTTTCCTAAGGAGGGGAAGGTAGAGACAGGGCAGTAGTTGGCAAGATCTTTGACACCTAATACAAATTTCTTGAGTAAGCTTTTGACACTTAAGGGCTAGTGGGAGCTGTCCCTCCCTCAGCCAGGCATAATTGATCTCCATTAGCCCCACATCCTGTCTTTCATTAACTGGATGGGGAAGGGGTCCATGTCATGTGAGACGGAATGGTCTTCTCATTGTCTAGTGCCTTCAGAACCTCCACCTGTGTGGCAGGCCCAAGTTGCATCAGGAGACTAACAGCCCCCCTTGCGCTCTGAACCCATTTCCACAGATCTGGTGGAAATGACACAAGTTCACTCTGTTCTGCAGGACAAAAGCTTTCCACAGCAGGACATGTTAGATTCTGAAGTCAGCTGAAGACAGCTCAGCCTCAGTGTTTATTGTTTAAATGTCTAAAGTCGTCTGCCCTGCTGTTGATGAACCAACACTGTCATGTAAGGCTGCCCTTTGCAGGTAAATAGCTGATACCTGGAGCTGTGAATCCCAGCCAGACGTTAGCTGGGTTAAGAGGCAACAACACAAGCATAAGTACAGCAAATTGGCTGGATCACTCTCTGCGCAGTACCGGTGAGACAAGAAGATGGTCACTGCATAGTGTGGTGTGTGTGTGCATGCACAGACTTCCTGAATGACCTTGGGCAAGTCACATGGGGTACGTCTGCACTTCCAACTGGAGGTTTAAATTCCAGCTCAAGGAGACATACCCGCACTAGCTCTGATTGAGTTAGTGTGCTAAAAATAAAGGTGTAGCCATGGCTGTGTGAGAAGCGGGAGGGGCTAACTGTCTTGAGTTTGTACCTGTCCAAGACACTACGTGCGTACTCAGGTGGCTAACTACTCCCACTACTCGCGCTTCTATTTTTATCACGCCAGCTAAAGCACAGCCTGTGTGGGTATGTCTCCTCAAGCTTGAATTTACACCTCCAGAGCGAAATGTAAACATACCTGCAGTCTCTCTATGCCTCAGTTCCCCATCTGTATAATGGGAATAATAGCACTTTCCTATCTCCCAGTGATGTTGTGAGGATAAATATATTAAAGATTGTAAGATGATTAGATTCTACAGTGATGGGAACCGTATAAGTATGATAGACAGACGTGTTCCCTCTGGTGGCTAGAGCCACAGAGCAGATAAGGGATCTGCTACTGCTGCCAACTAAGGGAGCTCATTTTTATGACAAGTAGCCTGTGTTTTTAGAGGTCGACTACCCTGCTCCCCAGGTGTGTGAGAGAGTTATCTAGTTGCTGTGCCTGGAGCACTAGGATTATTAAATTTGGAAACCTGCCATCATTATGTAATAAGCACATACTGAGAGGTCACATGGCATCCTCAACAAAGAGAGATGTGATCATCATCTGGATCACCGTAATTTGCTTTAGATAACAGGACAGCACGGGTTCTCTGAACCCGCTGCTGATCCCTTTCCTCCACCGGAGCACAGGACACAAGAAGTTGCAGGCATCAAACTGATACCACTTATCTCCAGTAGATATCACAATCTGTGAACCATAATATCACCTCTTGGAACATCACCCACCCACCCCCAACCTATACCTGTGATGCCTTATCACCAGATCTGGCTGTGCAGTGAAATCTTGGAAAATGTGATTGTTCAGAAACTATTTCATTTGGCAATGGGGTGACCATTGCCCCAGAACAGCAAAATCTCAGCTATGATACACTGTAAAATTGTTTCGCTGTAAGGGCTTGACAAAGTTATCCTTGTCTGTTTCCTTCTTCTATTATCCACAATTGATATGACTAATTCTTATTATTACTGTTGATGGTGATGTTATGAGTAAATTGTATCAGAAAGATTCTTTCATTTTGCAAAGGGAGATGAGACAGAACGTACACTAGTCATTTGCAATAATCATATTAGTTTGTTTACTCTAGGAACTCCTGAAGCAATGCCTGCTAAAGAGAGATTTCCTTCATCTTAGTCTTGTGGTTGGGAATCAGAATTAGAAAACAGAAATTTTAAAAATGTCTAGTTTCTAATGCTGTCCATGTGCTCAAACAAAACACAGGCTATTACAACATGTTTTTTGTGGGGAGTGGGGACAATATGTAAGCGTATCTCCCCTCCAATCCGTGCAAGATGGATAGACCATTTTTTGCTTTTTTAATTAAAGTTTCATACTACATATCCAGGCATTGACCTTCCCTGGATCTTCAGGCTTGAAGTTGATTAATTTACTTACTGTTTCTGTGATAGAGTGGCTTACAAACACCAAATCTTGCCCAGCACCTTTGATACCATATTTCAGTAAATTTTATTGAGCATGGAATGCTATTCCAACAAACAAGTGCATCCTGAAATGTCCACTAGATGGCCACAGGCAAATATGTACACACCTATAGACAGACAGACAGACCAACAAAATCTCTCTGTCTCTCAGCACATATTTTGCATAGTCACTAGGATGCACGTGTGCATCACTGTTTGAGAATCTGAGATTGAGGAAATGAATAGCTGGCATTAAAAAGTCCTCTAGCTCTTCCCACCACTGATTCATAGTTAATTTCCCCTTGTCCTGCAGATAAACCAACGTTCGGCCATTTTATCACAAATTTCTTCAGGTCTGATATTACCTGTGTCTCAAACATCCTGCTGCTTTCTCAGGCTACCAGACCTGATCCCTTCCACTACAGAATAACGACTCATAAAAAGGAGAAGTCTCTGACTGAGAAAATAGCAGGGAATAATAAACCCCACCTGATGGCCAGAAGAGCATGGCCAAGGAGCTAGTGAGTTTTGCTGGATGTTTTTTTTCCCTTGACCCTCTTTCTTGGGTGATTTTAGCTGCTCCCATAGTCTCATCTGTCATCTCTATGCTGATGATTCCCTGATCTACCTCAGTCCCTAACATCTCCCTGTCTAATCTGGCATCTCTGACTGGCATGTCTCTGAAATGTCCTGCAACCCCAGTGCTTTCAGTGATAATCCACTGAGATGAAAGTCACTGAAATGAAAACGCCATTGCAGCGATACTGATCCCTCTACCTTTGCATTAAATGTGTCCCACTACATCGTCTGGGTCTGATTTAAGCTGCAAACAAACCCCTTGGGGCAGAGACTCTCTCTTTGCACATCACCAAGCATACTGTTGATGCTCAATAAATCAATTAATTATAATAGTGCAAGTCTTGACTGGATCTTGATAACTCCCTAGCAAGCCTTGATTGCCAGCCAGGGGTGCAATTGTAGGCTTGGCTCGGATACTGCTCTCTGATAGGTACCGGGCCCTCCTCCCTACATGCCCAGGAGTGGAAGACCTGGCCTGGCTTGGAAACTTCCAGGCTTCTCAACGAGGCTGCAGCACGTTTATAAACCAGGAAGCTGTTTATTGCTGTTTATTCAAATGTAATGTCAAGATTATTGGCACTGTTTATGGTGACATCACTTTCTATGGAGGGTGTAAAAGGGCTATGAAGTTAAACGAGCACAGTAAAGGTGGCACACGGCCTGCATGGCTGATCATGGAAGTCTTGACTAGCATTGTCCCTGTTGCTTGCCTAAACCCAGCACAAGGGAACTCGACACTGACACAGGAGATGGATTCTCACCACACTGGAGGACAAGGGCCTTTTCTTCCAGGCTCAGCAATTTGTAACAATTACCTCTGCCTCTGGACTCACATCCACACCGCTCGAGGGGGAGGGTAAATCTATGTGCAACTTTAAAACATGCAATTGTCTGGCCTTCATTTGAGAAACTGTCACTTGCTGCTAGTGATCTTACCAACTACTGACCTGTCTGAAATCTCTCCCTCCAAGGTTACCTCCCTGACAAGGTTGCTGCAAGCTAACTACACTAGTTCCTCTCCTCCAGCAACACCTTGGACCCTTCCAGGCTGATTTCAGACTGGCATGTGGCATAGAAACAGTGCTAGTGACATTGATGGACAGTGGACAAGCTAATGTAATATTAAGGTTTATGGACATGCTAACATTGCTAGATCTGGTAGCAACTTTCATCACTTCCATCATGTGATGCTACTGATCCACCTATGGGAGTCTAGAAGGGGTAGCAGGTGTCACGTTCAGCTAGCTTCACTCTTTCCTCTTGAATAGATCCCTGCGGGTAATGATGGGCACTATTCCACCACACTGAGGGCTCTCACCTGTGTCACTCCACCAAGCTCATCCCTGTTCATCACCTATGGTAGGCTGCAAGGGAGATTGTGAGACACTGTGGGCTACAATACCATCAATATATTGATGCCACCCCACTCTTGCTGGCCTCATGAAGCACAGACATACTATCATACTAATACCCCGGTGTCTGAGGGAGCTAGGAATGGGGATAGAAAACAGCTGGCTCAAGATCAATCCTGGAAACCTGAGGTGCCTTAAGGTGGATTCCCCGCTGCTCGCAGGAGCCCAGACAGAAGATGGAGCCAGAACTTAGCCAAGAGACAGGGCCCTTACCCCTTGAATGTGGACCTGACCACAGCAATCCATACTTTGGTCACCTCCAGGCTGAACTAGTGCCTTTGCTTGTTTGACACATGCTTCGTGGGTAACCAACAAGAGTGCACCACACCAAAACTCCGCACTCTGCTGATTTCCTATCCAGTCCTGGTTTGGTATCTAGGCTTTGGAAATTTTCTTTAAAGCACCAAGTGGGTGTGGGTCTGGCTACCTGATACACCCAGTCTCACCTTGCAGGGTAGCCACGCTCAGTGGGGATGCTCAGGCAGGCGGAGCTCAGTTTCAAACTCATGGAGGGTAAAGTAGGAGAGCCCTGGGCTGTGGACTTCACCATGGTTGGAGATCAGGCTGAGCAAGAGTTTTGCCACTTTTAGGGCTTCACTGTTGTTACTGATTGTTTTTACAGCACCCCAATGCATGCTGGGAACTTTACAAAACAAGTGAGACCCAGGCCCTGCCCTGAAGGGCTTAGATAGGACACAAGTGAGACATAAACAAAAAAGGGATTAGAGAGGGAGTCCAGGGTTCACCTTGGCCAGAGAACACATGTTAAAATACAGCACTGGGTTTCAAATGTGCTAGGTACAACATTGTAGATAACACATTTCAGACATACACATGGATCCTAATCTAGACAAGCCCAAAGATCCATTTTACATTAACACAAAAGATGACACTTCACAGGGTTTTGCCCGGTCTTGTCCTGCATGTGTCAAGCTGACCTGAGGGGCCACTAGAAACAAGTGAAGTATGAAGGCTGAGCAGAAAGTGGCCTAATCTCCTGAAGGCCAGTGGAATAATCTAGTTGCATCAGAAGTGCCTGAAAAGCTAAGGCAAGCCCTGTTGGAGTCTATCCACAGTCAGATACCTTTCTGTTGCTTCCATATTGTGTGGGTTCTCTCCATGAACATATGGCCCATCTCTGCCGATCAACTTATCAGAAATCGTAAGTTAAGCAGTCAGGGCTGCTCAGCATTTAGATGGGAGGAGGCCTCCAAAGAAGAGACATAGGAAGTAGTATGGGTTATGCTGTAGCACTATTCTCCTCTTGGACTCTGTACCAACCCAAATGCCCCAGTGTGGTGCGCTTCAGGGAGTGGTACAACTCAGCAGGGAGTGCTCTCCCTTCTGAGTCAATGCTGACCCCCGTGCTTCAGCATGGTGCTAGGGAGAAATGTGCTATGATAGGTGCACACTTTTGGGGGAGATATAAAACCAGTGTGCTATCAGGCAACACCAAAGGCTCACTCATTAAATCTCACATGGCACTTTTTGTAACATAGGGACCTACAGCTTTGGGGCCAAACTCAGCCCGTGAATATCTGCACTGACTTCTAGGCCTTTTGTTTACAGCTGTCATGTTCCACTTCAGAGGAGGCCGTATTTTGGTGAGTAGTCCCTAAACACAATGCACACTTCAATCTCCCTGGTCACTCAATAACAGACCTAAAAGTGGCAATTCTTCACCAAAAAAACTTCAAAACCAGATTCCAGCGTGAAACTGCAGAAGTGGAATTAATTTGCCAACTGGACACCCTCAAATTAGGCCTCAATAAAGACTGGGAGTGGTTGGGTCATTAAAAAACCTAAACCTAATTTTCCCCCAACTGTTACTTTCACCTTCTTGTCAACTGTTTGAAATGGGCCACTCTCATTATCACTACAAAAGTTATTTTTCCTCCCTTGGTATCCTACTATTAATTGAATTGTCTCATTAGACTGACCTCACACTTGGTAAGGCAACTCCCATCTTTTCATGTATTTATACCTGCTCCTGTATTTTCCACTCCATGCAGCTGATGAAGTGGGTTCTAGCCCACGAAAGCTTATGCCCAAATAAATTTGTTAGTCCCTAAGGTGCCACAAGGACTCTTCGTTGTTGTTTTTTTGAAGAATGTAAGTGCTTTGGCATTCTTCAGGATGACAGACACTATGGCAACATGAGGGTGATGTCACAGAGAGAGAGTACATGCGTGCCCACATCTCAGCATGGTAGCCACCCGTTTACTGAGACTAGGCTATGAATAATCAATAGGAGATTATAATACACTGATGCTGCTAATCAGCTCCCCTTCTTCTGCTCTGTCCAAGATTCATCTCCGTTGGATGGAAACCTCCAGAGAGGGAAGCAGGGGGAGGGGAAGAGCGAGAGATCTCCAGAGGCTCATCTAAGTTTAAATATTACCCAGTGAAATATGCATTGGAGGAGTTGGGGAGGGGAAGAACGCACACAGCTCCATGCCAGGGGCTACACTACAAAGGGGTGAATATCACACAGTCTATGAAACCTCCAGTTAGCGCACCAGCAATTAGCAGGCGAGTTGATCCCGGGCTTAGGGTGCTAACCAGAGAGCCAGGTTCAATTCCCTGCTCTATCACAGCTTTCCTGTGCGACCCAGGGCAAGCCCCGTAGCCTGGCTGTGCCTCACACCCTCACCCATAAAATGAGGATGACAGCACTTCCCTCCCACAGAGGGGTGGTGGGAGGCTCAACCTGTTAACAGCTGTGAGGTGCTCAGGTGGTTATGGTAATGGGAGCCATCAGTGCCTACAATAGACAGACAGAATTTCCCAGAAGTGCCTCAGCCTGGGTCCAGTTCTCAGGGACTTTCCAACACTACAGAGGTTTCCATCCAGGATCCTTGAGACTCCTGAGCTACGCTTAATGTGTATATTAACAGAATGACTTGGGCTGTAAGCTTTTTCAGGCAGGCACTGTGGTTGTGGAGCCCCTACCACCAGGGCACCAAACTCATTCAGGGAGGAGGGCTGCGTTCCCACAGTAGGGAGGGGACTGGAGCAGAATTCTAGGACTCCACATCCATCTCTATCCACAGCAGAACACCTGCTGCTGTCAGTGGGAGATTTGACACAGATCAAGGGTAGAGTCTGGGTTCCTGTTCTTTATTAACTACTTTGGTGTCACACTCAGTAACACTTGGCAGAAAAATGCATCTCCCCTGTAGGCCACAGTTATTTCTGCCCTTTGTTTCTCTTCTTTCTCCCTCCTCCTTTGCTGGTTTCTCTCCTTCCTTCTGTTTTTTGTGTCTCCTCGGGTCTTCCCTGTGCATTTCTGTCCTTGTACAGATGCCCAACGCACTGGGCTCCTCTCTGACTACTGCCCCCAGTCCATCTGCTGAAAGGATTGGTAACACAATTCATGTCGATATTAACATGTCCTTTTGGTTGACACTTCAATGAAATGAATAGGAGTCTGAACAGCAAATGCCTCTCTGAGCCATTGTTTCAGGCTGGCTGCAGACTTAGGAAGACAGCAGTGCATCCATTTACTCTCCATTCACCCACAGAAGCTTTTCTTTGCAACCATGAGGGCTAGAAACTTACTTTTTTACCAAATGTAACCAACTGCCTGATCAGTGTGGTGCTTTGTCTCCCTCGAGTGGTGACTGGGCCACAGCTAGAGGTGGCTTTTACAGCCTTAGCTAGCAGAGCTTTGGTCTTGCAGCTCAGGAATTAGAGGGTCATAACATTCTGCACATGAATATATGTCACGCAAGGCACAACAATACAGTAGACGGGCCAGATCCAGCCTGCGGTCAATACATTTGACACTTCTTGCCTTACCCAACAGGGTCCTGCTACTGATGCAGGTCCCCAGGTGTTATGGCACTATAAATAATAATACCCAATTTAGGATTATTTATCCTGCTCCCTTTCTTCTTGATTGGTAGTCATCTCCTTTGGTCATTTAAATAGCAAGTGGTGCTAGCAAGTCCTTGTTTCATGCAATAAGAAATCATTTTACCACTATGCTCACGACAGCTCTTACCCCAGACCTCCATGTGTATGGGGCCGTGAAGAAACCCTCAGCAGTCCAATGCGCCAGGTCAGATGAAGCACAAAGGAAAGTACCACCAGAACATCGCCAGCCAACACAACAGGCAAGATGGCCGTCGTCAGAGCAGAAGAACAGGTGGAAGGATGTGACAACCAAAAAGAGTAATATGTGTAGAAACCCTCTCCCGGGCACTAGCACCTGCCCCAGCTGTGATGCAACAGCACAGAATGCATTGCTGGGCAGAAAGACAGCCAAGGAGAGGGCAGCTCAAGCTGGGGCAGAGGCTCGGAAACCACCTGAAGGGGGCAGTTGGAAAAAGATGTTAGAGAAGAAGGTGGGAAGGAGAAAGATCTAGCTGCTGAGCTCGCAGAGGAACCAGAGCTGGGGTAGGAGGTGAAGTAATAAAAGAAGAGGAGAATAAAAGTAGGGAACTGGGGAGTAAGTAGGAGGTTAGCAGAAGCAGGGGAAAAATAGACTTGGTGAGCAGCCGCTATTAGAGAAGGGAAATAGAGGGAAATAAAATCCAGACTTACCAGAGAGCGGGTATCAAGGGAATAAACCAAAAGGAAATAGAACTGGTGGGGAAAGGAATTGATCAAAGGGCTGTGTTAGATGCAAACAGACCCTGGAAGCAGTAAACGAAAAGCCCACCCACAAAGGACCTAGAATACATGAACAGAAAGTGTGACGGTTTGAAGCTCTGTTGAAGGTGGCTAATGCAAAAGTGAGGGCCCACTAGGTAAGGGAAACCCACTTGTGGTTCAACTTGGTGCAAAGAGGCACGGGCACACAAACATCAGACCTCAGGAGCACTTCAAGCTGAAGAGAAACAAGGAACTGGGCAGCTGGAGTGGAGCTGGACTTACAGCCGAGGAGAGGAAAAGCTGATTCTCCTCTGAAGGGACACAGTATGTTGTAATCTCTCCTGTTAATAACAATGCATTTGGTACGAACTGCCCAGTGTGCAGAAGCTCATTAAGGTTTCAGAGTAACAGCCGTGTTAGTCTGTATTCGCAAAAAGAAAAGGAGGACTTGTGGCACCTTAGAGACTAACCCATTTATTTGAGCATGAGCTTTCGTGAGCTACAGCTAGCTCCTTTTCTTTTTGCATAAAGGTTAAGGAGCTGGTAACCTACAGTTCATTACTATAAATAGTAGGTCTTTGGTAATGTTCTATATTATTTATACTCAGAGTACAATTTGGGGGTTTCCCTAATAAAGTTCTAAAAATTTACAATCACCCCGATTGGCTTGGTTTGCCTCTGTCTCTCCTCACAGCTATTATAGTCCAGCCTGACTGGGTCAGCACAATGCAGAGGACAAAGGGCTATGGAGCCTCCCAACATCATCCCTAATGACAGGAGCCTGCCCTTGAAGGAGAAGAAGAGATGGAGACCAGGCCAGATATGGACAGTTCTCTGACCAGTGCCTAAGAAGCCAGGAAGCCACCAAAGAGAAAAAGCAAGTACTCCTATTGAGCCTCACTGTCAGGGCACTTCACAGCTCTGCCTCAGCCCACATCTCAGCTCCTGTCTCCTCCTAACCCCCTCTTGCACCTCACACTCTGCCCACTCCTCTTTTAAAGCACTCCCAGCCTTCAGCTCCCTCCTCACCCTTACCCCTTTCCAGTTGCTTTGCAGCGCAAGTCTCCACCCCCATGTTTTCTACTTTGGCTAGAGCACAACATGGCTAATGGTATGATCCATATGACCGACTCCGTGGGTGCTCCAGGGCTGGAGTACCCACAGGGAAAAATTAATGGGTGCTCTGCACCCATTGGCAGCCAAGCTCCCCCCCAACCCCACCTCTGCCTCCACCTCCTCCCCTGAGCGTGCCGCGCCCCCACTTCTCCACCTACCTCCCAGCTCTTGCCACCTCAAAACAGCTGTTTTGCGGTGTGACAAGCTCCAGGAGGGAGAGGGGAGGAGAGGGAACGTGGCACACTCAGGGGAGGAGGTGGGGAAGAGGTGGGGATTTGGGGAAGGGGTTAGAATAGGGGCAGGGAGGGGGTGGAGTTGGGGTGGGGACTTTGGGGAAGGGTTTGGAATGAGGGCAGGGCAGGGGTGGAATCGGGGACGAGCCGGTGGCAGAGGGGGTTGAGCACCCACTGGCGCCAGCAGAAGTTGGCACCTATGGTATGATCCAGTACCCATGTTAGAGAACATCCTCTCCAGTGCAGTGCACTCTTACCCTTGCTGTCTCTTCTTTATCCTTCTTCTTCCCAAAACTCCATTGCCTGTTGTCTTCTCCTTTCTGGATCAGAAAGGAGTTTTCTGTATAACTTGGGGACCTTGTTGATGAGGCTTGCTTGGCTTTGTTTGTTACCCAGCGTACATGGATAATCAAAATTCCCCACGAGCTGAGCTGAGAACACCGAGAACTGCACCCCAGGAAATAGTCCTCCTCATCTTCTTCCTGTCCCGAGAGATCTTTCTGCTTTGTTTTTCATTCCCCCAAAATGTCTCCACCATTCTTCATTGTCCACTTGTAGCTCCCTAGCACTGCAAATGGCTCTGACATACCTTGTGACTCTTCCCTCTCTCTTCCAAGTAGGTTGTGCTGCTATGTACTTTCCAGTCAGTAGGATGATTCCCATGAGTGCCCATCATGCCCACAACATTGCTGAACTGTTGAGGAGGAGACAGGGCCAAGCACCCTGCCCTGGCCAACAGAGACTGATTCACCAGTCGCTGTCCCGCTGCATAGAATCATAGAATATCAGGGTTGGAAGGGACCCCTGAAGGTCATCTAGTCCAACCCCCTGCTCAAAGCAGGACCAATTCCCAGTTAAATCATCCCAGCCAGGGCTTTGTCAAGCCTGACCTTAAAAACCTCTAAGGAAGGAGATTCTACCACCTCCCTAGGTAACGCATTCCAATGTTTCACCACCCTCCTAGTGAAAAAGTTTTTCCTAATATCCAACCTAAACCTCCCCCACTGCAACTTGAGACCATTACTCCTCGTTCTGTCATCTGCTACCATTGAGAACAGTCTAGAGCCATCCTCTTTGGAATCCCCTTTCAGGTAGTTGAAAGCAGCTATCAAATCCCCCCTCATTCTTCTCTTCTGCAGGCTAAACAATCCCAGCTCCCTCAGCCTCTCCTCATAAGTCATGTGTTCTAGACCCCTAATCATTTTTGTTGCCCTTCGCTGGGCTCTCTCCAATTTATCCACATCCTTCTTGAAGTGTGGGGCCCAAAACTGGACACAGTACTCCAGATGAGGCCTCACCAATGTCAAATAGAGGGGAACGATCACGTCCCTCGATCTACTCGCTATGCCCCTACTTATACATCCCAAAATGCCATTGGCCTTCTTGGCAACAAGGGCACACTGCTGACTCATATCCAGCTTCTCGTCCACTGTCACCCCTAGGTCCTTTTCCGCAGAACTGCTGCCTAACCATTCGGTCCCTAGTCTGTAGCTGTGCATTGGGTTCTTCCGTCCTAAGTGCAGGACCCTGCACTTATCCTTATTGAACCTCAGATTTCTTTTGGCCCAATCCTCCAATTTGTCTAGGTCCTTCTGTATCCTATCCCTCCCCTCCAGCGTATCTACCACTCCTCCCAGTTTAGTATCATCTGCAAATTTGCTGAGAGTGCAATCCACACCATCCTCCAGATCATTTATGAAGATATTGAACAAAACCGGCCCCAGGACCGACCGTTGGGGCACTCCACTTGACACCGGCTGCCAACTAGACATGGAGCCATTGATCACTACCCGTTGAGCCCGACAATCTAGCCAGCTTTCTACCCACCTTATAGTGCATTCATCCAGCCCATACTTCCTTAACTTGCTGACAAGAATACTGTGGGAGACCATGTCAAAAGCTTTGCTAAAGTCTAGAAACAATACATCCACTGCTTTCCCTTCATCCACAGAACCAGTAATCTCATCATAAAAGGCGATTAGATTAGTCAGGCATGACCTTCCCTTGGTGAATCCATGCTGGCTGTTCCTGATCACTTTCCTCTCATGCAAGTGCTTCAGCATTGATTCTTTGAGGACCTGCTCCATGATTTTTCCAGGGACTGAGGTGAGGCTGACTGGCCTGTAGTTCCCAGGATCCTCCTTCTTCCCTTTTTTAAAGATTGGCACTACATTAGCCTTTTTCTAGTCATCCGGGACTTCCCCGGTTCGCCACGAGTTTTCAAAGATAATGGCCAATGGCTCTGCAATCACAGCCGCCAATTCCTTTAGCACTCTCGGATGCAACTCGTCCGGCCCCATGGACTTGTGCACGTCCAGCTTTTCTAAATAGTCCCTAACCACCTCTATCTCCACAGAGGGCTGGCCATCTCTTCCCCATTTTGTGATGCCCAGCGCAGCAGTCTGGGACCTGACCTTGTTAGTGAAAACAGAGGCAAAAAAAGCATTGAGTACATTAGCTTTTTCCACATCCTCTGTCACTAGGTTGCCTCCCTCATTCAGTAAGGGGCCCACACATTCCTTGGCTTTCTTCTTGTTGCCAACATACCTGAAGAAACCCTTCTTGTTATTCTTGACATCTCTGGCTAGCTGCAGCTCCAGGTGCGATTTGGCCCTCCTGATATCATTCCTACATGCCCGAGCAATATTTTTATACTCTTCCCTGGTCATAAGTCCAACCTTCCACTTCTTGTAAGCTTCTTTTTTATGTTTAAGATCCGCTAGGATTTCACCATTAAGCCAAGCTGGTCGCCTGCCATATTTACTATTCTTTCGACTCATTGGGATGGTTTGTCCCTGTAACCTCAACAGGGATTCCTTGAAATACAGCCAGCTCTCCTGGACTCCTTTCCCCTTCAAGTTAGTCCCCCAGGGGATCCTGGCCATCCGTTCCCTGAGGGAGTCAAAGTCTGCTTTCCTGAAGTCCAGGGTCCGTATCCTGCTGCTTACCTTTCTTCCCTGCATCAGGATCCTGAACTCAACCAACTCATGGTCACTGCCTCCCAGATTCCCATCCACTTTTGCTTCCCCCACTAATTCTACCCGGTTTGTGAGCAGCAGGTCAAGAAAAGCGCCCCCCCTAGTTGGCTCCTCTA
Organism: Lepidochelys kempii; assembly: GCF_965140285.1. Classification (NCBI taxonomy): domain Eukaryota; kingdom Metazoa; phylum Chordata; order Testudines; family Cheloniidae; genus Lepidochelys; species Lepidochelys kempii. Next base: position 90,583,744 of record NC_136385.1, on the reverse strand, counting down.
GCACTTGCGCCAGGAAATTGTCCCCTACGCTTTCCAAAAACTTCCTGGATTGTCTATGCACCGCTGTATTGCTCTCCCAGCAGATATCAGGCAAATTAAAGTCACCCATGAGAATCAGGGCATGCGATCTAGTAGCTTCCGTGAGCTGCTGGAATTCAGGGGCTGAGGCAGTTCACGGCTATGTTAGCTTAGGTGGCTAGTGTGCACTGGCCAATGTCGCTAGCATTCCGAGTTGTATACTCGGGGCTAGATTCTACCTTTTACAGGCAGACACACACTAGAGGGGTAGCGTCAACCTCGGTAAAAATGCAGCAGATGCTCCCATAGGCCCAGTTCCTGCCCCTGGCCACTGCCCCAGCTCATCCCGTTGCCTTGCAGGTAGCTAGAACCCAGAGGAACACTAATTTGAAGCAGAGCCTTGTGCACTACAAAAACATCATAGCCAGCTGCTGGTGGGGGCACAAGAATGAAGAGAAGGTGCCACGAGCCCTTTCTCTTCTCAGCCTTGCTCAGCCGCCAGCTACAGTCATCGGCCCTTAATCTGTCGTGCAATGAGCAGGTGTGGTTTCTATGTATATGCCTCTCCTAGACTCCAGCTGGCCTTCACAGCTCAATGTGCAGGACTACAGGATGCTACACACAGACAGTATCTTAAGGGTGAAGAACAATTGTCATTTGCATGGTGTTTGAGAAATAGTACATGGCTATGTAATTAAGAACTGGCCCCATTGCTGCAAATGAGAGGCAGCTCCCCTGAAAGCACTGGTGTTACCCCGGCGTAAGAGGAGAATCGGGCCCACCATGAGTGGCTATACACACAAGGCGGCAAACCCAGGCCTGCATGTACAAGCTTGACTTTGGCATTTCCAGACTGTGATCCATTCGTGTGTCTTGGCTGTGTAGACTGTAAGATCTTCCAGGCAGAGACTGGTTCTCGCCCTGTGTGTGTACAGCACTGGCATGGGGATACTGCAACAGGGGCTGCTTCATGTTGCTGTAATATAAATAAATCAACAGGAGCACTCCAGTAACAGAGAGTGGGGCCAATTCAGGAGCATTTTGACAACATTCTCAGCTGCTCCTGAAGTGGGAGGAGCCACACCCCCATCAGGCAGGACAAAAATACAAAGGGACCAACAGAGATTAGAAATACAGGCAGGAAACAGCAAAATTTGATTCAGCTTGACCTAAACAGAGCTAACCTAGCTGGCTAAAAGTAATCCCCCACTCAGGTACTCACTAGAGGGAGGAATCCGGGGTGCGAGAACAGTGCAGAAAGTCTGAAGGGCCAGGGTGGGCTAGGTGTAGTGCAGCAGGTACAGTTTAGACAGGAGCTTGCCCTGCGATACGGCCAGGAAAGAGGCTAATGCACTGCTGGGCAGCGTATGCCAAGACCTCACCCTAGGATCAAAGAGGGGAGCATTTGTCCTCTCCGCAGCTCAGATATGAGCCCTCCGGGAACGCTGCATTCAGGCCCTGAGTCAGCAAAGCATTTAAGCAGGTCCTTTGGTGAATCGAGGCCTCAGTTCTGGCTACATCCTTACCTCAGGAATAGTGACAGATTGGACCTGTCAGGATCAAGAAATAGACCCTGTATCATGGCACCGATAGCTAATGGAGACTTTTATTCTCTGGTAGAGGACAGGGCCAAGGTCTGTCAGGATGTGTATGCTCCAGTAGCAGCATGGCAATGGGGCTCAGTTCAGTAACATGGATAGGTCAGATCAGTTGTGTAGCACCATGGCTCAGGCTTGGCTGAAGAGCACGGTCTATCCCAGCAAAGGGCTGCCACCTGCCCTGGGTGCCCGACACTCCCCTCCCAAGTTGCATCCACCAGGGGCCCCAACAGCCAGAGAGCAGGCAGTCACTTCTGGGTCACAGGAAAGACACTTTCCCCCATGAGGTCATGCTCCTCATCACAAAACTTCACCTGGGAGTTTGTGTTTGATGCACCGCACACCGGCATGAAGAGGGAGCCAACAAAACCAGCTATGCTGCTCTTACCCTCCCCTGCTGGGGCTTTGAAGAAACATGCAAATCAAGGAGGTGGTATTTAATAAAGCTTCAAGTTTTATTAGCTAGCAGCCAGCAGCTTCAGCTATGCCTACGTTCAGACTGCACAGCATCACACCCCAGCTGGGGACCGACAGAGTCCCTCTCAGGCTGGCTGCATGGCAGGGGAGCAGAGACCACCTCATACCCAAAGTCAGATGGCAGGGTCTAAGCTAATGCTTCCAGCTTTGTTTGATCTGTTTGCAAGAGTTTGCAAGGCCCTTCCGGCATTAGCACTGCTCAGATTAGAGGGAGGAGAGGCCTGTCTGTTCGCACTGCCTCCAGCAGGCCTCAGAAGGTACCACTGCTGTAGAGCATAACTGCAGCAGTTTCTTCTTCACCTCAGTCTCCAGTTTCTCCCACGCAGTGGCTCATACAGGCTTCAGGTCAGGGAAGGACAAGAGTAATTTGCATCTGCACCAGGACTTCTCTCCTGGTTTTGGTGCACCCAATGGTTAGGATGCAGGACAAGAGTGACAATATGCTTTTTAGATCTATATATAGGCCCTAGAACCTGCTGCAACACCACCCAATCACAAGGGGAAGAGAGGGCATTCAAAAGGCAGGATGGATTAATTCTGGCAAAGAAGAATCAGACAGCTTTTAGAGATCTATCAGGAAAAAGAGAAGCGTTATAGAAAAATTCATCCCTTAAGATATGAGGAGGGGTGTGTGTGAAATTAACCATGATGCTCAAATGGCTGTGATAGTGAACTGCATTTTAAAAAGTTTGTACTCAACAAAATCAGGGAGGAATTTTTTTAAAAAAAATAAAGCAACTAAGGGGAAATCTGAACATATACCAGTCAGCTGGTCCCTTTGACATGCACCCTAGGGCATGATCAGAATTAACTATTGAAGATATTGAGCCATCCACAAATTTTTTTTCCCCAACTCAGGTCATGAAAAGTTGGGGAAGTATCAGAGGATTAGAGAGAAGTAAATTCCTCAGCCAGGGGCAGGAGTGAGCATGACAGTTACTAGCATAGAGATTTAGAGTAAAATTTTCAAGAGCACCTTGGTCCCATTTTCAAAGACATTGCTGAAATCAAGACTGAGGCGATTTGAAAATTTTACCCCTAACTTCTATCTCTAGGAAAATAATGGAACAAATATTGAATGTCCCGACTGTCACAGCTGTACTCAACCATGCAGAGACCTCCCTCACTCTCTTGCCTAGACCATGGTCTCCACTGTGGTGGGGAAAGCAAGAGCTAGGCACCCAATGTTCCCTGTTGCAGGAAAGTGGGTGGGAGTAAGCCACTCCCCAACAAGGGGCTCAGTAACTTATTCCTTCAGCACAAGGAGAGATGTGGGAGGAACAGTCACTCCTGACTCACAGTTCATTCCCTGCTCCTTGGGCAGCGTGAATGTGTTGCCTCCTACTTTGAGTTGGCCCTTAACATCTAGTAGGTAGAGCCACAAACAACAAGAAGCAACATGAGGTGTAAAAAACACACAAAAAATGAGTTCCAAACATTAATTTGTGGCTGAAGGAAGTCAGTGGATTGAATGCATCTGCAGTTTAATAAAGCCCTTGAGAACGGAGAGTTGCAAAATATTAATTCGTTTTAGCTGCCCATGCCCATGCTTTTGTTAGCACATGGAATGGCATTCGAGCAGGTCAACCTTCTCATTTAATTCCTTCCCAAGACTCACTTCCACAGCAATGCCTACAAGAAACTAACCAGCTATTAGTGGCTAGATGATAGCCAGGGATAGTTTACATAATAGAAGTGAAAAATAGAATGGCACTAAGAGGAAGTATTCCAGACACCCCATGTTTTTCTTGCCTACTATATCACCTTCGCCTCCCCACAATCCAGCTGGTTTTAACTCAGCTCTTTGGGGCAGGGTTCACATCTTCCTATGTGCTCATAAAGCAACTAGCACATTTCTGGCACTGCATTTTACTCAAGTGGTAAAGCAGAGAACTCCTCACATACCAATTAAAACACAAGTGCCGAGAAACACCAAGTGCCCCAAGAAATACCCAAAATAATATGGTTACTAATCCATATGTCTGCTTACTTTTATCTCACCTGTACACTTCTAAAAACAGAGAGGAAGTTAACAAACACTTATCTGAGATTTCACTGCCCAGATGTGCCCCATGAGTTATTGGAAGATGATATATCTGTTGAGGAGATAAACAGGCTATTTCTAAAGTACCTCATGGCAAAGGCCCCAGCCCTGATGAACACACTATTGATTTTAAACAATTCTTTAACAAAAATGCTGGTTCCCAATTAACTGATACCTGAAACTGCTCCATATGCCCTGGCAGTTTACCTCCAACTGTGTGTGCAGCCATGACCTGCATTCGTTTGTGCCTTAGATTGGCCTATTTTATCCTTCAATAAGAGCATAAAATCATCCAAGTTTTAGGAAGCAGGAAGAATTTCTCTCTGGTCTGGTCTTTACCAATCACATGGTACTTACACAGGCAAGAGATGATGTCATAATATTAATATTCCTTAAGGTAGCATATTTCTGAATAAATTCCATCCCTAGATTCCAGAAAGGCCATTGATTGCATTGAGTGGTCAGTCCTCATTTCTAGCCTTGAGTGATAAGATCTGGGCCAAAATTCCTTACTTTGGTAAGGTAATTGTACCAGACCTCAACAGCCATGATCTTTAACAATAGTTATGAGTCCAAAAACTTGGCCTTCAAGAAATTAAATGTGCTCTCACTGTCGTTTTCTTTTATTATGGCTCCCCTAGCTGAAAAGGATTCATTCCAGCAACTGTATTTCCAGGGGGGGAAAAAAATCAGGGATAACAATCACCTCCCAGGTTCTGTGTTTCACCTCCTAAGGGGTCCCCTGTTGCCCATTCTCATGGGCTCCAACTCAGTTAGACATTGGAACATTAGAATTAGGTACTGGAGTCTGTGTAGCCAAAGATTCTTTAGACCTTTTCAAGTTGAATTATCCTCCTTTAGTCCTGCACTTTAGAAAACTGTCTTGCATAACTAGAATATACTTAACCTCTATTTTCCTGAATAAACACTATTAGTATGAACTCCTGTCTCCATCCCCCTGCGATTAATTACCTTCTCCCAATTCTTCCAGGCCCAATCTCAGTTAAACGTCTTTTAACAACTGCAGGGTGATATTAAAATGTATTTTGACAGATAAAATCTTTATAATTCTGTATCCAAAAAAAAAAAGTCCATCGGTGGTTTGGAGTTTCACAACTTAACTGTTTAGCAGCACTGTTGGATCCATTATCAGAATGGTGCATATACTGCCTATGCCCTTCCAAACAGCACTGGATCCCTATGGAACCACAAATCCTAGATACCCCATTTGAATATCTCTCTTTTCCTACACAGTCTAATTTTTACCTGCTCACATATAATTACATTGTTTACTCACCATACAAAGGTTATACTGACTAGAGTTGCCAGAATTCTTAAATACTTTCCATTCCCTTCTCCCCTCTGTAATAATTGATCATTTCCCCTAGAAGATTATCCTACTCTCCATCCAAAAAAAAGACAGACATGGCCTTACTAGATGTACTCAATTTCTTTATATGACTGGTCAGATATATTCCTCTGATCAGTAAGCAACAGTGTAATTACACCTATATATCATTATTTCAATAATCCCATACTTGGACTTTTACAGGGCAATAGCACTTTGAATGCAAGAGGCTTACCAAGCTTGGAAAATATAACATTTTAGATAACCAGAATTTAAATGTATCTAAGAGACCAGGTTCTGCCCTCTTAAGTAGTATATAGGTAGAGTTGGATATTAGATTCCTGCAGACAGAGTGACTATATTTTGTGGAAGAGGCCAGATTCTTAATGCATCTCTTACGTTACCATTGCTGGGAGTAGAGTCTCCCAGCCTGGGTAGACAGACTTGCACGAGAGGGGCTCAAGCTAGTGTGCTAAAAATAGCAGTGTGGACATTCTGGCTCAGGCTGGAGCTTGGGCTTTGAAGCCCAGGAGATCAGGTGGGCTCGAGACCCTGAGCTAGAACATCCACACTGCTACATTCAGTGCACTAGCTGAAGCCCTGATAGTGCAAATCTACCTGCCTATGCTGGGAGTCTTGCTTCCAGCTGCAGTGTAGACACCCTGTATGTACTAAACATGTGCATACACAGTAGCAGCCTGCTTAGCCCCATACAGAGTGCCCTCAATTTATTTTGATAAAGGTCACTTCAATTCTGCGGTCGGCTCTTTCAAACATGTGTGATGGGATTACACATTAATCCCAATATTTTGTGAAATGGTCACAATGCAAGTTACTAGAAGATGAGAGAAAGAACCTGCTAGCAAAACTAGTTCCTCAGTTTCCTTTTGATAAAGGAGACTTTTGAATGCTGCCCAGTGAGGAAATCCTCATGTTCTTTCTATGAGGATCTGCTTCAGAAAAGCATGGGAGAATCCCTGCAATGAGGAAACTTGCTGTCCTAAAGAATTAATATCCATATTAGCTCATTGCCTGGGCACCTGGGAATATTTATACTGAGTCCACTATAATGTATCAAAACCAGGAACTTCAGTATTTGATACCTGTTAAGAACACATGGTGCTTTGCGACAGGTATTGCTTGTGTGAAAAGTTCTTACACACCACTCTATTTCAGTTTTTCCATTTACTTCTGTATGTATTTTAATATTGGTCTCTGCTTGTGACCTCCAAAAACTAAACCCATACATGAAAACAAAGGGTAGTAATGAATGGCAATATGCAAGATGGGTCCAGTGGGAATGTGCAGGGGTTGGCATTAGGAGTCAGTCTTATATAACTTCTTTATTAATGATCTAGACGAGGGAGTGAACAGCATGTTAATGAAATTCACAGATGGTACTAAATTGGGAGGAGCTGCAAATCCCACAAGGACAGAGAAATATAGAGGGCCCTGGAAAGATTAGAAACATGGGCAGGGAATAAGGAGAGATTCAGTTTAGGAAAAAATATAGCTAATATGTTAAGTGGAAAAATAATTTGAAACCAAAAATACTGAATGGAAGAGGGAAACCTGGGAAGCAGGAATGTCCAAAGGAGACTTCGGAGCGGTAGCGGACAGCCACCAGACAGACAGAGTTTGCAATGTGATGTGGAATCAAAACCAGGCCAACACTAGTTTGGAGAGAGATGTGCAGAAAGACTCGGGAAGATAGCGGTCCCTCACTATACAGCACTGGTGTAAACTCATTTGGTATATTCCAGTAGGCTCTTGATCCCCTGTTACTAGAAAGGCTGACAAATTGGAGGGAGTTCAGAGAAGAGCAACCAATTGATTAAGGGGTTGGAGAGACTGATTTATGAGGGATGATTTAAAAAAAGATATTATAGCTTGGATAAGCAATGATGAAAGGTTGGAGAGTTGAGGTTGGAGGGGAGAGGAGAACAGGTTAACAGTCTACCACTATTTAAAGGGTGTAAATCAAAGGCTGGTGAGAGAGAGAGAGAGATCATTCAGGCTGGTACAAAAGAGAGTAACTGGAAAGTTTAAAAAGGTGATATTGAGGTTAAATATCAAGGAGCACTTTCAAGCATTAGCATCATCCTCCCGATATGTGGGGAGGCTGACAACACAAAACAGCAGCCAGGGAAACACTAGAAAATATACAATAAGGAGCAATCCTGTACTGGCCGCTTGGAGACAGCTTGCTCTTTTCCTTCAGTATCTCTCAGAAGTCTCTTATGTGATTCTGTGATCTCTGTCCTGGCATGAGATGCTCATGTTCCCCACACAATAGTGCCATGAAAAGCTACTGTTTCCCATACCATCCCAGTTTCACTAACGATCACTTCCCCTGTGATACAGGTGCTGATGCTTATTACGCCCATCTATAGCTCCCACTTAGATGGGTCTAGCCCAGATCCAGTTGAGTAGGCAGATCACAACAATGACAAGTTGCGGCACAGAAGTTGCCAAACAGTTTCTCACTGGCTAGTGACAGAGTAAAATATAAATAGCAATTTGGTGAAAGAAAATTGTTAAGCGCTATTCAGCTACTACATGAGACAGACAAAAACATTGGCTCACATCACCACAAAAGTGACCCAGATGTTGACATTACACATGCAACCTTGACCTGCAGCACGTGAAGATATTGGTCAATCCCAGCCTGACATGATTTGTAAATGGTGTCTCTACATTTCAATAGTCTGGTTTTGTCCATGGCGAAGGTTCCTTCCCAGACAGACAAAGGGTAAAGGCCTATCTGTGGGAAATCAAAGAATAGACTTTCTAATCGGGCTCCAGATGATGAATGCAAGCAATGTTTACCTCCCCACAGGCCTTACACCCTGATTCACAGAGAGATGACATCCCAGAAAGCCAGAGGTATCTAACTGGCTGTCCATCTAATTCTTTCTTGATAGAAGCATCAAGACCTACCCATCACAGTGAAATCCCAACGTGGAATACAAGGAATAAGAGACCTTATTCTAGCCATTCCTATTTCAGGTAAGGAGCCAATTATTTATATCTCAGGCCTGCTGGAAATCAGTGCTTAGGATACCAGTGGTGAGGTCACCAGGAGTCATGCCAGCACAATAGAAGGATTGGGATCTGGTTTTATCAATATGGTATGTTTGATCAGCGTTTGGTGGGGGAAGATTTGTGTTGCAAAGAAAAAAAATGAAGCTGTTTGGGTTTGGGAAACTCTCCATTCCTCCCTCTCCTGTCACTCCTCGCTCCGCCACCTCCCAGTATATACCTCAGTAATTTACAGCATCAGCACTATATCCTTAAGAGTTCTCTAAGGTTCTTGTGAGCCCATGGAACAGGCAGTCCACCAGTGCTGAAGAAATAGCTGGATAATGATGTGTTGGTCCCCTGGGTGCAGGGAAGAGGCACTGAAAGAGGCACAGACTGAAAGAGCAGATCTGAGTGAGGGGGGCAATTGAAGGAATGAGTGGGGACAGTAAGAAAACGTGCAGTTTAGTGTGGCACAAAGTGGAACCCAGGCCAAGCCCTTCAGAGAAACCGAGCTGCATCAGCTAGAGAAGCACCTACCACAGGTATGCAGGGGAATAAGGCCAAGTTTCAACCCTGCAAGCCCAGAAGCTTCACTCTGTATCAGCACACGCAGTGAAGCCAAAGGGCTCCATACTTTGCTGCTCTGTTCCTGCGCTTTGTGCAGGAACCGGGAGCAGGGGGCAGAGGTGGCTTTAAGCTACCTTTGTGATCCCCACATTCCCAGGCTGTCAGGGTCCTACACTGCCTCGGACAGTTGCAGCAGTCATAAGGATTCTCTAGCTTCTGTTTTGGCCTCAACGCCCCCTATGGGCCATCTGCCAGCCCAGAATAGCCAGAGAACAGCATTCTCCAACCATGCCCCCTCCCTCCCCACCCTGACATGCCCTACGCCAAAGGCTGTGCTAGGCATAGACACACACAGAGCTGTTCTGGCAGTTCAGTGCCATCCAGGGAATCCCCATCTAACAGGGATATAATGCCGGAGGGAAATAAGAAGGCGGGGGTGCAATGGAAAATCAGCCCCAAAGGTTTTGCTGGGAAGCCACAAGTCTCTGTTTTGAGAGTTCGACAGAGAACATAAAAGGCACATGCCTTATTTAGAAACTCATCCATACCAGAGTTCATAATACCATCTTTTCCAGGGCTACACTAGGCAATCTGATGCACCCTCAGACAATGAGATCTAGCCCTCCTGTGGGCCTCCAGGAGAACAGAGACTGGCTGTTCCCCATGTCAATGCTTCAATTTGTAGTGGGTTAGGATCAGGGATTTCTCAGTTCAAGGACCTGGTCTCTATGGAGTTTCCTCTTTAACCACGTCCACACAGACCCTTGGGAGCTGCAAGGCATGGCTATCCAGGTCATTTTGACCATTTTGGACTCTTGCAGTACAGCAGCTCCTCATTTTGGGGTTATTTTTCTATTCTGCCTATTGTAAAATATATCCATTATCCTGGGCACCTTGTGGCAGGTGCTATGGAAGTTAATAGAACAAAAACACACACAAAACCAGTACAATACAGTATAGTACACACACACAAACACACTAACACCAGCACACAGTGCAACCACACCCACAAAACACTACACCCACAAAGACATACCACACACATACACCAAACAGATGTTTGCAAAGAAGCACAGAAAATATGACTGCCTAGAGGTTTTGGTTACAAGGGGTGGAGTTTTATTCAGTGTGATGTGACCATTTCTGTGCTGGAAGCTGCCGTGTCCTCTCCTTAGGGAGAGAGCAAACACTGCTTGGGAAGGGAGGGATGAGAGGGCTGCTCTAAGGGCCCAGAGAGGTATGATTACCTGTATCCTGTCTTCAGGCAGTTCCGTTTTCATGGCCAGCATCTCTCTGGCATAGACATCGGGATAGTGGGCCTCATTAAAGGCCTTTTCCAGCTCCTCCAGTTGGTAGGATGTGAAGATTGTCCTGAGGGGAGTAAAACTCATTGATCAGAATATAGAGAAAGCTGAACAGTCACAGAGACAGAGAAACAGGGAAAGGAAAATCTCAGAAACTGGATAACGTATGTAGATTGTGTTTTACTGTTTTTCTATGGACAGAAGGTCAAGCCCTTGGCTGAGAGAAAGCCCAGAAAGTGCCAGGACATGGTGTTCTTATACAGTCACAAGTCACCTTCCTTTTCAGCCACTTCCTCCTCTAGGCAGCCTCTCCTCCAGTTTCTCTCCCCCCACAGGATGACCATAATCTCTAGATTAGATCTCAGACATTATTTCCTTCCAAAAGACATTGAAGTGTCTCTTTTTCCCCTCAAAGAGGACCCCACTTCCTGATTTATGGGCACTATGGTCCCCTTTATGTTTGCCACACAGACACTCCAGAAGATTGCACTGAGGCACCCACAAGAAGTGACATTGTTCTCAGCATCTCACCTCTCCCAAGTCTCTCCTGGTTTACAAACAAACCATTCCCCCTCAGCAAGTCCCCAAAGTTTTGTCACAGCCCTCACTACTTTCACCAGCCAGTTCCTCACCCCATGCATGCAACCTCCAACCATGAACCCAGTGCCAATTCCCTTGCTCAACTTCTACACAGGAACCCAGAAAAAAAATCATCTCCCATTAGCGGATCCCTCCCTTCCTCTGATTTGCATTACCCCATTACCCATCGTTGGAAATCCTTCCTGACTGCCCTGAATGGTCAATTGTCCCAGCTTGCATCCGTATGCCCAGTTCTCAGCTTGGGATGGGTGGATTAAAAAGATAGCAGCAGCTGGGAGCTGAGAAAGATGAACGCACAACTCTAGGGGAATGCAAAGAGATTCTAGCAACGGGGAAGTAAGGTACCAAGACCTTCTTCACCTCCCTGGTATCAGAAATCCTCCCTGAACCTCAGGCTATCCAAACCCTTTGAAACTCCAATTTCTAAGCAGGGTCAGCCTACACAGCAGTCAGCATTCTAATGGGTGGGTTTTTTTTAAACCTGACTTGCATTTCAAGTAAACAATCAAACCATAGGACCGGAGATACAGTGCCCGAAAGTTTTTTTTTTTAATGTTTCACTAAAATTAGAGAATTTCAAAAGATCCTGCACCTTCCCAATAGCACAAACAGAAACACAGGCTCAAAATGACCTTTCAATGTTCGTAAACCTAAGGATTCCACCAGATCAACATTAACAACAAGAGGGGCTTGTGAATGCAAGGGACCCAGTCTGCAATCAGATCTTTATTTAAACTCACTCCTAAATCTGTTCTGTGTTCAGGAGGATTCTGCTCCTGCTCTTGTAGAATCATGGACACTAGGATGAAAAAAGACCTATTAGCTCATCCAGTTTCTCTCTTCTGGACCCAGTGCAGGATTATTTCTTATTGTACATTCTCTAGTTTTTAAATGCCTCACGTTTGGGGTGTCTACCATCATCAGGAGATGATGCCACAGCCCAGTGCAGCTCACTGGCTGAATATATATCCTGAAATTCATCCTATATTTTCCCTTTTTAAAAATCTGATTAGTCCAAGCCCTTTTTACCACAATACATAATCCCTCCTCCAGTTGTCACTTAGCCCAGATACAGCAGACAGATTTGGCAGTTTTAAGCTTTTCTTATTTAAAAAAAAAAACTAAACATGAAAAGTTTGTTACTATGCAAAATTGAAAATTATAAATAAATCCAAATCCTGTTTCCAGTATCCTGATCCATCTCTAGTCCTGATCCAATTGTGATCCTTACTCCAGTCCTAATTGAGATCTCACCCATTCTTGAGCCCAATCTAGTTCACAAAGGAAACGAGTCCATATTTACTCTGGGGGTAACCATAGAATTGTTTGACTTGAAAGTATGTCACATAGGTCACTAGTCAATCCCCCTGGATTGGGGTGGGACCTCTAGCAGGGAATCTAACCCATCCTGGGATATTTAGTCTCTTCCTGCACAGCATCCTGGCTAGGCTTTCACTAGGATATCTTTTAATCCACCCATCCTGAATTGTGGTAAGATTGATTTAATTATCCCTAAACCATCCCTGATAGATGGCCATCCCACCTCCTTTTGTCCTGACTATCGCTGGCCATGGCAATCCCAGAATCGAGCTAGGTACTTTTAGCCATCACTGTAGCGTCTAATGTTTATGTGGCTCAGTGATTTTTAGCTGCGTTTTACAGATGGGTAATAGAGGCACAGGGAGGCAAAATATCAGTCTTATGGCAGAGCTGGGAAACGAAATCTCAAAGCTGTGACACAAGTGCCTTACCAAACAAGTCATCTTCCCTCATCTACCTTAGCAGCTTGTTCTACCTCTTGTTAAAGATCTTCAATACTTTATTAATAATGAATAAGTGATTGATAGAAACTGCTATTTGCCTAATACATTATGCTAAAATTGCTCTACTGCATTGCAGAGTCCAGTTTTAATAACCCGACTACTCCCATTTCTAGTGGCCCTGGATAAATGGCTTGTCACTTTAGGAAATATTTTAAAACTATTGATGTCTCTGGGGCCCACACACCTAAAAATTGTAGGCATCTTTTGAGTTAAGTAGTAGCCTGGTTTCAAGGTTCCAAGATCCAGAGCCGTTGGGAATAAATCCCCCAGGGTAGCTTTTCAAAATAAAACAAACAAGCTTTTTATTATGACGAAGTTACAATAAAACTTTAACATACTATATTGTAGATTACTTATTCAGGATCAGATTAATATTCAAAGAACCTGGCTAAAGATTCTGGCTTGCTGGCTGGGGAGCCCTCCTCCTAATCCACTAGCAAAGATGACCAAATTTCTTAATACTTATCCTCTCTTTTTGGCACTTCTCTTGTTTATGTACTTGGTGTGAAAGCTTTCCTATTAGGACAATCCATATTTTACTATATCATAATTGTATAGGTGGAAGGGTCACTTATTTCCAATAACGTGCAGTACAAAGTCTCACTGCCAACAATAAAAAGAAAAATTTGTGTTCTGTTTAAGATGCAGACCCTTCACTAGAACATTAACTAAACAGGTCAGGGGATCTCTAGGAAGCCAGCATTTTGTCATAAGATAAATCTCTTTATTAATTTCCTCCCAAACCATCTAATTCTTGGGCACAACCACCACATGTGAAAATATGTCCCCAGTTCCCTGCAACCCTTGCAACAGAGTGCCTCTCTAGTAGCAAATATATGATGGATCTTAACTGAAGTCAAATGCCATCTGTGGGTAATTTTCTTGCGATTCATAATCAAACCCCAAATCCTGCTTCCTTTGATTGGGGAGCAAAAAGCAGACCGTTCCCTTCAGATAGATTCCTCCCTCCTGTGCCCTTTGTCAGACCTGAGCCCCTGTTCCTATGGGCTGAATTAGCTCTTATGTGAAGGTGCGTGGACCTATACAGAGGAGGGGGGGGGGAGAGGGGAGTGGAATAGAGGTGGAAGGTAGGGTTAGACCCAGTTTGGATCCTGGGCTGGCTACTAGGGATTGCCGATCTCATTAATTCATGTTTATTTATATTTTTAATCAAACGTCCTTTTATTTGAAACCCATCAATGGTACAGCAAATCCATGCAACCAGGCAGTCCTACCGCCGTTACCCTCATCCTTCCTCCCTAGCCCCTTCAATCGCCTGTTACACCGAATTCGTGCATTTTGTCTCAAGGCAGGCCCCGGCGCAGCAGCTGGATCCAAATGAGCGCGAGGTTCTGCATGCCCAGACCCTACTGCACCACCGGGGCCCGAGGCTGGAAAATCTTTGGGGCAGGGGCTGCGCCATCCCGTGCCTCTGTGCAGTGCCCCCGCACGACAGGGCCTGGGGGATAGAAATAATAAATAAGGCTCCGAGAGGCCTAAAGGTACTAGCCAAGGTTGGGGCAGGTTCTGCTGTTGGGGGCGGGCGGGCAGGCGAGCCCACAAGGTGCGGGGGGCTCCAGGGTAGCCCTGCGGGGTCTCGCTCGGTGGGGAGCTGAGCAGGCGGGGAGGGGGGCAGCGGGCTGCTCTCCTACCTGTGCCGTCTCTTCTTGCGTTTCTTGCTCTGGTTTAAGGAGGATTTGGACATTTTCCTGTCGCTGGAGGAAACATCCTCGGAGTCTGGGAAGAGAAACGCGGCACAGACTGAGGACGGGCTCGGGGACTCGCCTCTCCCAGCTCCGCAGAGGCCCCCAGCGCTGGCGCCCCCTCCCCGGGCCGGGCCGGAGGCTCCCTGCCCGGCGCGGGGTGCCAGGGGCTGGCACGGCCCTTGCTTTGCATCTCCCTGGGGTTTCGCTTTATTTTTCGTTGGTTCAGCGGGGATTTCGTTGCGATCCCGCCGCGGCAGCCCCCGGGTCGGCCGGACTCGGCAGAGCCCTCCTGGAGCCCCTGTCCCGGGGCGCGGCGGGGGAAGTCTCGGGGCTCGGCCCCCTTTTGCTCCGAGGGGCCGGTTCTTTGCGCGCCTGTGCCCCGATTGCACCCAGTTTCGTTGGTTTTTAATTCCTGGCGGCATTTAAAACAAAACCCCCGAGAGGGCGGGAAATCCCCGCGCTGTGCCCGCTCCCCCAGGACCCCGCCGCAGGGGTAACTCGGGCTCCGGGGGATAATCCGCCCTGCTCACCCGGGAGGCGCCGGCCGATTTCCGGCGTGGCTCGGGGCGCATCCCGGAGCCGCCCGGCGGCTCCTTCCCTGTATTCGCCGCCCCGGGTGGTTGTTCGTACCCCCGGGCCGGGGGTCGTTCCGGCAGCTCGGGATCTCCCTTCCCCGCCCAGGAGCCGCTGGTGCAGGGCGCCGGGACTCGCATTTCGATACAATCGGTTCTGCCATGGGGCGGGGACAGTCTCGGGCTCGCCCGAGGGGCGGCGGGATGGGATCGGCCCCCTCGGCCCGCTGGGCATTTGCTATGCGGACCGGGCGTTACAGGCGGGCGGCGCTGTGCGGCCCCGCCGGGCAGGGGTGTGTGTGTGTGGGTGGGTGGGGGGAATTATTATGATATTTACTAACTTTCCCCCGGGCAGCTGCGGGTGAAGCGCGCCCGGCCGGGGCCCGGGCTCCGGAGAAGGCGGCCGGGCGAATCCTGCCGTCTAGCAAACGGACGGCGAGGCACCCAATTCCCCGCAAACGAGTTAGAGGCTCCGGCGCCCCGGGGGTCGGCTCCCCTCCGGCTCCGGGAAGCCCCGGGGACGGCGCTCCCCATCCCCCGAGCCCCCCGCTGTGGCACCCGCCGGCCGGGGGTTTCCCATCGCGAACCCATCCTCCTGGCGCCCCAACGAATTTTCATAAAGCCGGGCTTCCCTGCCGCCCTGGCTCCAACTCCTCCGATGCGCGGGGAGAGAGGACCCGGCTATGCGGGGAGCCCCAGGGCGGCAGCCTGAGCCTACCTGAGCTGGCCGTCTGGCTGGTGTCCAGCTGTCCGGGGGCCCTGGCCAGGGGCTGCAGGTGGACGCTCTGGGGGTCGGACAGCACCTCCAGGAAGGTGGGCTGGGTGTAGAAGCTGGGGATGCTGCCTGCCCCCAGGAGCCCCATGCTCACGCCACCTACCCCAGCGGGGCTGAGCACTGAGCGGGCCGCCAGCAGGTGCCCGGCGGGCAGGGAGTCCAGGGCAGCCCGCGGGTGCGAGGGCGGCTCCTTGTTCAACCCCAGGATCTCCTGGATGCCGAAGCCGGTGCACCTGGGCGGGGTGGGCCCGGAGCTGGGCTTGGGCCCAGCGGCGGCCCCGGCCCCAGGCGCACTGGCCGCGCTGTCGGGTTTGGGTTTGCTGGGCAGGCTGTGGGCGAGCGCGTCCCCCGCTTTGCCCGTCATGCTGCGGCCGGCCGGTCCCTAGTGCCCGCTCCCGGGAATGCTCGGGAGCCCCCGGCTCAGGCCCCTTTTATCCGCCCAGCCTGGAGCCCAAGTGGGGTCAGAGCCGAGCAGCCAATCACAGGGGCCAGCCGCGATTAGGAATTCCAAAAAGCCGGCAGGCTCCAGCACAGGCAGCGGAGGGGCCAGGGGGAGGCGGCCTGGGACACGAGGTCCGGGGGGAGCCCGGGAGATGGGGGAACCCTGTGGAGGCAGCAAGGACCTGGGGGCCGCCTGGGATGGAGGGACCCTGGCAGGGCAGAGCGGGGAGATCGGGGCAGTGTCTGGGGGGAGCCCGGAGAGGGGCCCTGCCGATCAGCTGGGCCAGGTGTTATTACTGATGACAGCGCGGGTGCCCAGCGACCCCAGCCAGCTGCTGGCCCCCAGAACGTGGGGTCTGAACGGGGACTAGGTCTGACAGGTGGGTGCAGAAGGCAACAGCAGGAGGGGGAAGGCAAGGCAAGGCCAGGGCCAGCATGCTGTGGGCATTTGCCAAGTGCAGGCTTCGGAGCTGGTGTTTTAAATAAGCGAACGGAAAGCCCCCCAGCCACTGCTAGCGCCTTTGTTGGGGGGTGGGGGAACGATCAGAGGGCAGAAGCGGACCGAGGAGCAATGTGGGGGCAGACCCTCACACAACCCCCGGGGAGGGGGCATTGCTGAGCCCACAGTGAAATTGTGCTGTGGGGAGGCTGCCAGGCTAGAAGGTGGGTGGAGGGGAGAGAAGGGTTGTTGTGGTGGGTTGGGAGTGCTTTAAGAAGGCATCAGAGTGAGCGGAAGTTGAAATGCCTGAGCACATCTCTCTGAGCCTGCCAAGGCCCAAGCAGGAGGGTTGTGTGTGTCACACCCCCAAGGGGAGAGACACACAAAGTGGTAGTGATGGGGGAAGCTGAAGAGGCTGCGGGATTCCTCCCAGCATAATTAGCCTTCTTAGTTGCATGATTATTTCTGAGGTAAACAGTTTAAACAACAAGAGTGAGGTGCTATCCAACTTGTATGGAACAGAGGTAAGGTAGGGACTGAAATGAGTTAGGTCAAGGGACACACGGTACAGCTGAGAGCACAGGAGATACAGACTACTCATTGCTCAGATAGCACCTCCCCACCCAGACCCAAAGAGGCGGGTAAGAAGTGCAGACAGAGGATGACCCACCCAACTTCTAAGCCTGGGGCTCCACAGGGACAGAGCCTGGGCAGCAGGCAAAGCACCTCCTTGGTGCTTGGGCTTCAATTTCAGAGAAGATGGCTTAATTCTCAAGCCTACACTTCATCCCATGCCTTTTAGGTATAACCTGTTTGTCATCCTGACGATCCCCTCCTTCTTGAAGTTTGTGCCCATCAAATATTGTTATGACCCCTCAAGTGTCAACAGTTGCAGTAGCACCTATAGGATGTGGGGTGTTTTCCAGCCACAATAGAAAACTGCCTTGGCAGTTATTGAGTGGAATGGCTCAGAGGTGAAACTTGGTACCCTGTTCTGCTTCCCCTCCCACAGGAATCCTTCCAAGGGGACTTGATGGGATTCCAATTACACTGAACTAGAAGGGACAGGGTGGAGTAGCCTGCTAGGTTCCTTTGTACTCTTCCACACAGATTATGGGTCACAGTACAAATGTTTTAGTGAGTCCCAGTCAGCACACAGGCCATTCTGCTTTGCAATACAACATTCTAGAGAACAGAAGGAAGACACATTTCAAGATAAAATTTGATCACACCTGATTTTGAGTTAATTGCATCCCAGCTTGAAGGTGTAAGAAAACAAAACTATCCAGTACTTTTACTAAAGAGGAACAGCACTTGAGAGATGGGGAGAAGTGAAGGTAGTTTTGTGGGAAGCAGAAAGGAAGTCCAAACATCTCCAAGAGGGAGCTGTATTTGAAGATTGGGACATGAAGAGAATTGGGCACCTTACTGTCCACCTCTTTTACATGGCCCCAGTGGCATGAGATGGTAAAAACAGCAAATGGAGACAGAGTAAGAGCCAGCCAAAGGCATGGTGAGGAATGTGGCCAACACTGGCTATTCCAAGCCAGCAGAGCAGCCTATAGCTTGTTTAATACTGGCCTAAATTAAAGCAGCCCCTGGGGCTGCTCTTACTTGGGCCAGCCAGGGTGCCAGAATTCAGTAGACAGAGGTAGCCTAAAGCCATCTTTACACCCTCCCCCCCCAGAGGAACCACTCAATCTGGCCTTAAAGTTTGAAATTGCTATGACTTAAGAGCAGCAGGATTCCTTGTGCAGTGGGGAGCAACTGTTTCCATCCTTGAGGCAAAGGCTAGTCTATTTTGTTATACTTAGATAAGAAAAGTGAGGTCAATTGCCTGCCAGCAATAGCTCTTTATAATGCTTTCCCTCCTTCCCCTCAGAATGCCTCCTAGTGCTCAAAGTTCCATTATACTTCAGTGTTTAGGGCTAAGTCCTGCTGGACCAGCCATCAATGTACTGATGGGGAAAAGGGAGAATGGGAGACTGTACAGAAAGCCCCTGTCCCTACCCAACACTCCCACGGAGAAGGCAGTTATAATGTGACAGCCTGAGCTCTCAGGGTCAGCTCCTGAGGGCTTCCAAGTGGCACACTTCTGTTCCCCAGTCTTGGAGTTGGCTTGGTCCTTGGTATATCTTGGCTCCCCTCCCTGGTGGAGTTCTGAGGCAGAACCTTAATGTTACACCGGTAGTCATAGTCACCTAGGGATCAGTCTGCTGGCTAAGAATCACCAGAGAGTACAACACTCTGGCCACACCACCTTGCCATGTAGAGGGACCAGGAGCAGACAGCATAGAGCTGTCGAGTCCTCTACACCAACGGAACTCCCAGCAAGGCAGCTAATTGGTTGTAAAAAGCCAGGCCTCAGAGTGCACAGGGTGATGGGGTTTTCTGGCATTACCAGCAGGCCTTAGTGCCCTGAAGTGAATGTGTGTGGCCATGCCCAGTCCTTCCCCTCACTCCCCCCACCCTGCTTCACAAGAGCGCTGAGAGGATCATGTGCTACACCTGTTGTAGCTATGTAGTAACTGCTGGTAGAGAGTATGTGCCTCTTTCCCCCTGAGGCATTATCCTTTCTCCTCACCTACACAGGCTCAACACTACTATGTGGGCAGTGTCCCTTCTCTTCCTACCCTCAGTAGAGCCCAGCTTTTTGTTAAATATCTCTGAGGTCTCAGATATTTACTCCAAGGTTTTGCTACAGGATCACTCTTTTCTTCCTGAAGAGTAGTACCACATTTGCCCATCTCCCTTAGCTCCTCCTGCCATTCTTCATCTTATTAGTCACATCATTTGAGAATAGGAAAATGGCTATCAACTTTGGGCTGAAATGGGAAGAATAGCTTCTCTTGCACATGGAGGAATTCCAATGACTAGGCTTTAGTGTGGTCCTCAATGGAGGAACATCTTCAGTGATTGCATTCCATTTATAGGATACCTCCCCTCCTGCTCGCCTCCCCCAAGCACAAAGACTTCTGTATGTTTAAGAAAATAGAACTGAATGCAATTTCTCAACAAGCAAGAGCCCATTTAAGCCAAAAGTTAGGGGCTCCCTCCACAACCCAGACACAAGACCAGAAGATTACAATATGCCTCATCCCTCCCCACAAACACATGAGATAGAACAAATAGAGACGCTAAATCTTCCTGTGTCTCACCCAGGAGGCCACATCCCTACCCTGGCATATTTCCAGGGGACAACAGTCCAGAGTCATGGGCCCCAAAGGGTGTTCTACTCTGCCTTCTTGGGACTATGCCATAGGATTGCTAGCAGCTTCAACCCCAAACATCTGAACTAAGATAGGATATAAATCAACTCAACAGCCATTCAGCTAGACTAGTCCTATGTCATTCAAAGATTTATATTTTAACAGGCCTTGAAGCACCTCCAATGTCTGTGCTCAAGAGTGTCTTCAACTGTTTCCTGCACTGGCTGCAACCTACTGAGGCCCATCAGAGAAAGTCACTAGAAGATGCACATTTAAGCAACTCAGCCACAACCTTCCCCAACACAGGTTAGTTAGATCCAGAGTGTCAACCGCTGGTGTCTTAGCAGAGGTCAAGCCTTTGGCATGCTTCTGCTGGGCTCATGCTCTCCTCCAAAAAAAGGAGGCACTGACCATAGACAAATCCCATGAAAATGGAGTGGGATCTAAGCACCCTTAGGAGCCTGTCCTGGGGGAGAAACTCACCCTTAGCTAAGATGCATTTGAAACCATACTCCTAACATAAGAGATGCTGGTGCAGGTGGAGAACTTTGCACCTTCCTGAGTCAGCAGGTATAGCTGTACCCTAGGAGAGGACAAGGGGCATTTGCACCTTTAACCTTCCTTAAGGGTTCTACCAAGGGAGAATAGCTTCTATCTGCAGGTAGAGAATCTAGAGAAACCCTGCAGGCAATGGCTGTTAAGCAGTGCTGCCCAGATTCAGTGTGTTCAGACGTCTTTCTGTGACCCCTCAAGGCAACATTGCCAAGGTTTGGGGCATGCAATCTTCAGTCCCCCTTCTGGAACAACCCACAGCTGACTGTAATGCAACTAATTTCTCAGTGAAGATGGAAGTTGTTCACATCATTTAAACACTGAGCCTTCAGGGAAGAGAGTGTCCAAGTCTAGTTTATTAATAGCAATTTAGCCTTGGGCCAACGTGTAAAAAAACCAAAAAGTATTTCTACACAATTTAAAACTAAATCCAAAATTATAAAATGTTAGATTATAAATACAAATTAAAGAGACATCCACCATTATCCATATGTGATCCCAGTGCCACTTGCCTTTTCCTTATTTTAGCAGCTGACTGTGCCAACAGGGTAACCGCTCAGCTTACAGATCCATTGTCAGTAGGTCCTAACAAATATGCTATTTTCTGAAAGGTTGTAGAAAGAGGCATGCAGGACAAAGAGATGGAAAACCATTTTGACTTCAATACAAATTAAAATGTAATAATGGGGTAGGAGAACCATTGCATGTGCACCAGACTTCACCACTCTGAACGTCTCCACTGGAGAATTCTTTGCTAAGTCTATAACAAATCAGAGGTTTGCCTGTGCTCTAACCCTCTGCTAAGCCAGAGGCAACTGGGCTTTCTGAGCATGCAAGGCTCCTTCCCTGTCATTTCATTTCCCTGGATTAAACTGTTAGCCATGGGAAGACCCAGCAAGATTGTATCTTTAACTGGCAAGAATTCAGTGGCTGAGGACAGCCAGTTACCAGAGGTCTCCACTAAGCTTTCAAGATCCCATCCTGATGGATTAGCTTATTCTCAGGCTCTCCTGGAATTGTGTCAGATACAGAAGCCTCTAGAGACAAAAAAACACACACATGCGCACACCCTTTTTCTGGTTGCAACACTGGATTGTATTTGGGTTGCTTTGACCTCCAACTGCACCAGCCAGTCATGTGACCATGAACTCCAGATAGTTACCAGACACCTGTTCTAGGGCCAAGGGCAGAACAACAAGAGAGATGGAGACAGAGACAATTCATTGTGGCTCAGGTTAGAAAACAGAATCCCCCTTTCTGGAGGAGGCTTCACTGCAGGAGTCTAGCTTAATCCACATGGACAAAGGTCTCTAGCTCCATTATGTCTATCCAGTCCTTCAAACAGATAGAATAAAAAGAACAAACCATTAAGGGTCATTTATTTGTCCATCACTGGCTTCTAGCATTCACAATCCCCCTCAGGCTCTTTCTTTTGAGGTTACACTTTTCCTTAAGATGTTCAATCTAAATAGGCTCAGCTTCACTTAATTTGCTCCTAGCTGGGGGGGCTTCCCTGAGCTTCCTCTGAAATTTGACTAGAAATTAGACTAGAAGTTAATCCCCAAAATGTCAAGCCATGAGTTGGCTCAGCTGAGCCTCTTGCCAGGGATGCCAGTGGGAAGGGGTGAGTGAAGGTTTTGGTGCTGCCCCAAGAGGGCCTCAAGGACCGATAGTCCCCATTACATACCTTTCCAGACCCAAATCTCAGAAGAGATCCACTCACAGCATAGGTAAAGCCCACAGATGCAACAATGTCCAAAAACTCTCTGGCAAACAAGCAAAAGTAATTATTGACTTGGCATTTTTAGTATAATTTTGAAGATTCCAAATATAGCCCACACTGGTTGACAGTGGGTCTTTATCCCCCTCAAGTGCTTGGTCTCCTACAGTTGCTATATTAACAAGTTTACTCCTTTAGCCTAAGTAATAGGTGCCAACGCTGTGAATACTGAAGGTCTTGGGTTCAAAGCCCATTGCTGACACAAGTGGGGTCATTGTAAAAACACAAAGGAGCTCATCTAGCCCAACAACAAAGTCCCTGGGATATGGAGGTGGATGGTAAACACATGTATTGGTAGCTAAATTGGCCCATGAGAATAATATCTGGTAGTTTCAAGCTGCTTGAAAGTTGGGCCAGAGATTTTTCATTCTCACCCTCCTCCAATCTCAGGATATGAGGAATTGATGGGAACAGAATAAGTGTGGGGGGTGCCAATACAGAAATTGAGTGGGCATTGGCATTCTTGCAAATAGCCACTGGAGGTGCTTTGTTTTTTCCTTTTGATTGCCTTTCCCCAAATACTTCATCACATCCTCTCATCAAGTTGCATCTCATTGGCTTTGTAATTATTCGCCTATAATGCCATCTTTCCCCCTCTTCTTCCCTTTCTATTTCTCCTTAGATACTTTGGGAACTCCCCAGTCTCCTGGCCTTGCCTCCATAACTAGGAAGATAACTCTGGATCCCTTCTATCATACTCTTTGTACATCTCTAGTGGTGACACCTATATTGTGCAAAGATCACCCCTTCAGTGGAGTTCCACAAGGCTCAGTTCTTGATTGTCTTCACATTTCTATGTACCTCCATCAGCTTCTCTCTGGCTTTTATTGAGCCATAATTTCTGTGCTGAGGATACTTGGCTATCCATAGTTTGACACCTTCTGTGATTCACCCTTGTACCCTGTCTTGACCAAATGGACATTTGGCTTCTTCTCTACTTCCTGCAGCTGAATATCTCAAGGACACAAGTGTTTCTCTTAGGGAAAGAGATCTCCTCAGGCCTAGCTCCATCTCCTCAAGTTTCCTAGACTCAAATCTTCCATTTCAGAATGAGGAGGGGGTGGATGAGGCATTTCTACAACAAGCAACAGAAATATCCAAGATACAAAACCTGGTAGCAATGGGAGACTTCAACTATCCAGATATCTGTTGGAAAAGTAACATGACAAAACCACAAAGTGTCCAATAAATTCTTGGAGTGTCCTGGGGACAACTTATTTCAAAGGGGGAATGAGGGAGAGTAACCAGGGATGCAGCTATTTTATACTTGATTCTGACTAAGAGTGAGGAATTGGTTGCAAATCTGAAGGTGGAAAGCAAGTTGGGTGAAAGTGATCATGAAATGATGGCTTCATGAAAGAGTGAGAACAGCAGAAAAAGGACAGTGAAATTCAAAAAAGCCAACTTTAACAAACTCAGAGAAGAGTTAGGTAAGTTCCAATGGGAAGAAAATTAAGAGGAAAAGGAATTCAGGAGAACTGGTAGTTTCTCAAAGACACAATTACAGCACAACAAACTATCCTGATGCAAAGAAAAGGTAGGAATAATAGTAAGAGGACAATACAACTGCATCAGGAGCTCTTTAATGACCTGAAAATCAAAAAGGAATCCTACAAAAAGTAGAAACATGGACAAATTGCTAAGGATGAGTATAAAAGAATAGCTCAAGCATGTAGGGATAAAATCAGAAAGGCTAAGGCACAAAATGAGTTACACCTAGAAAGGCAAATAAAAGGCAATAAGATGTTTTATAAATACATTAGAAGCAAGGAGAAAGACAAAGGAAAGAGTAGGTCCACTACTTAGCAGGGAAGGTGAGCTATTAATGACCACCACCAAAAAGGCTGAGATGTTTCATGCATATTTTGTTTCACTCTTGCCATAAAAGGTTAATTGTGACCAGATGTTTAACACAATTAATAACAACCAAGTGGAAGGAACACAAAGCAGAATAGGGAAAGAACAGGTTAAAGAATTGTAACAAGGTTCACTCACCACTATGGCACCTCCTGATGGCTGTCTTGGGAATTAGCTCAGTTTGCCAGTGCACCCTCCTCTGGTGGTTCCTCACCACCATCATTCCTGCTCTTGGACCCACATCCTTCCAAGGACCACAGCATCCTCTTCAGTGACACAGCCCTCCAGCTGTGCCACAGACTATGCTCCCCACTTCCAGGGGACCTGCAATCCACTGTTCAGCCACTTCCCTTAGTGACTACTGCAGCAAATTGTCTGGCCATTTCCTCATGGCCCCAATATCCTCTTTGCCCTTGCCTCAGCCTGCAAACCCCAGCAGCCAGCCAGTGTCTCTCACTCCCCCAGTTTTGCTGGCATCACTGCTCTGTCCAGAGTGCTGATAGGTCTCTTAGCCTTCCAGAGACACAGTCCATCCGTCCTTCCTCCCCAAGTTCCCAGCCAAGAACTACCTTCCTCTGCCCTGTAGCTCCCTTTTTCTATGGGCCTGCATGGCCCTGATTGGCTGCTCCCTTTGACCCTTCTCTAATTGGCTGCCTCCCGCACAGCCTCCCTAGGGCTGCTTTTAACCCCTTTTCTGCCAGTGAGGGGCAGCCACCCATCACAAGAATATTTAGATAAATTAGCTTTATTCAATTATGCGGGACCTGATTAAATTCATCCTAGGGTACTTAAGGAACTAGCTGAAGCAATCTCTGAACTGTTAGCAATTATTTTTGAGAAATCACAGATGACCTGTGAGGTCCCAGAGGACTGGAGACAGGCACACATAGTACCAGTGTTTAAAAAGGGGATTAAAGAGGACCTGGGGAATTATAAACCAGTCAGTCTAACTTTGATACCTGGAAATATACTGGAACAAATTATTACGTAATCAGTTTGTAAGCACCTAGAGAATAATAGGGTGATAAGTAAAAGCCAACGTGGATTTGTCTAGAACAAATCATGCCAAACCAACCTAATTTCCTTCTTTGACAAGATTACTGGCCTAGTGGGATTGGGGGAAACAGTAGATGTGATTATAGCTTGATTTTTAGTAAGGCTTTTGACACAATCCCACAGGACATTCTCATAAATAAACTAGGGAAATGTGGTCTAAATGAAACTACTATAAAGTGGGTGCACAACAGGTTGAAAAACTGTACTCAATGAGTAGCTATCAATGGTTCACTGTCAAACTAGGAGGACTGTATCAAGTGGGGTTCCACATGGGGTCTGTCTTGGGTCTGGTTTTATTCAATGTTTTCATTAATGACTTGGATAATGAAGTAAAAAGTATGCTTATAAAATTTGCAGATGACACCAAACTGAGATGGTGCAAGCACTTTGGAGGACATGATTAGAATTCAAAAGGACCTTGACGAATTGGTCTGAAATCAACCAAATGAAATCTAATAAAGACAAGTGCAAATTACTACACTTAGGAATTAAAAAATCAAATGCACAACTACAAAATGAGGGATAACTGGCTAGGCAGTGTACTGCAGAAAAGGATTTGGTGATTATAGGGGATCACAAATTGCATATGAGCCAATAATGTGATGTAGTTATGAAAAAGGCAAATATTATTCTAGGCTGTATTAACAGGAGCATTGAATGTAAGACACAAGAGTAATTGTTCCCCTCGACTCAGCTCTGGGGGTCCTCAGCTAGAGTGCCATGTCCAGTTATGGTCACCACACTTTAAGAAAGATGTGGACAAGTTGGAGAGAGTCCAGAGGACAGCATCAAAAATGGTAAATAATTTAGTAAACCTGACCTATGAGGAAAGGTTAAAAAAACTGGTCATGTTTAGTCTTGAGAAAAGAAGACTGAAAAGGGACCTGATAACAGTCTTCAAATATGCTAAGGGTTGGTATAAAGGGGACAGTGATCAATTGTTCTCCATGTCCACTGAAGACAGAAGTAATAGTCAACTTAATCTGCAGCAAGGGAGATTTAGGTTAAATATTAGGGAACACTTTCTAACTATAAGGATAGTTAAGCACTGGAATAGGCTTCCAAGGGAGGTTATGGAATCCCTGTCTTTGGAGGATTGTAAGAACAAGTTAGACAAACGCCTGTCCGGAAGGGTCTGTGTTTATTTGGTCCTGCCTCAACATAGGGGGCTGGAATAGGTGACCTCTTGAAGTCTATCCCAGCCCTACATTCCTATGATTTGCCCCCTCGCTCTGTAACTTGAGCATTGTACCCAACTCTGAACTTGCCTTCTTCTCCCACAGGCTCTGTCAGCAAACCCACCTTATCCCATCCCACAGTACTGGCCATGTGCTCTACTGCCTTGACTCCCTCTCTGCCTTCACCTCCTCTCACTAAAGCAGCTTTCTTAACTGTGGATACCCAAAGTCCCAGATATCCAATGTGCACACAGAGCTGCTACCACTTCCTCACACTTGCAAAGAAGCATGACTAGATCACCCCCTCCCTCACGCAATTCCCACTCAATCTAATTTATTTCAGCATCTGGTTCAAAATTGCCCTGCTCTTTGTTTACAAAACCTCCTGTGGATTTGCTCCAGCCAGCCTCACAGACCCTATCTCCCTCTGCTCCCCTCCGCTTCCACTTGTTCATCTGCTCTGATGCCACCGGTCTCCTCTGACTTCATGCAATCTCAGCTCGCTTGGCATGAGAGCCTTGTCCTTTGCTGCTCCTTCCAAAGGAATGGCCTCCCTGTATCTTTCCAGTTCATCTACTATCCACCTCTTTTCAAATATCATGTGAAAAAAAAGATTTTCCACTTTGCCTAAAACTCTTCATCTCTCTCACGCTGCACTGTTATTTTAACTCTTCTCTCATTTAATTCTGTGATGTATTTGGGATCCTTCTTGTATGAAAGACACAAGACAAAATAAAACCTTTGGTGTGATCATTATATTCAGTGATGGGTTATCATTTCTTATGGATGTAGGATATAATGGGTTATGATGTCCAGAATAAATACTTACCTGCTGTATCAACAAATACAGTATACTGTTATCTGAGATCCAGTGGTTAGAAACTGAAGCTTGACAGAGTCAGGCTAGAAAAAAGGTGTGAATTTTTAAGTGTGATTGTAATTCGTCACTGGAACAACTTACTTAGGGATGGGGTGATTCTCCATCACCCAAAGTCTTTAAATCAAGACTGGATTTCTTTTTAAAAGATATGCTGTAGCTCACATACAAGATATGGGCTTCATGCAGAAATTATTGGGTAAGGCTGTGTGGCCCATGCTATACAGGTGGTCAGTCTAAATAGTCACTTCTGGTCTTAAAATCTTTGAATCTATGGCTCTCGTGTTGTCCTTTATATGTAATGTTTTTCAACAACGTACTTATGAGATTTCTTGCTAGTCTTAGGATAGCTGAGATGTTCCATTGGATAGATTTTTTCTTTAAATAGCATTTTATTGATTTTTGTAACTATTCAGTAGGATACTCAAAATACAAGGAGAGTGATAGAATATAACATTTTTACATGCCTTTCAGAATGTTTCCCATTAGTAGTTGTTAGTCCATTGTAGTACTTGCCCGCCTCACTGGTGGGGTTTTAAATATTATTTAATGTCAGTACATTTAGTGTTTAGTAAGGCGCTAGGGAGGTACTGAGTAGTACTCATTATTTTATCTATTGAAAATCATCCCATCAGTTTCCACTTACATCCATTAAACCAGAGTGTCAAATCCTGGGTCCACTGAAGTCAATGGGAGTTTCGTCACTGACGTCAGAGGAGCCAGAATTTCCTTTCCATCCCCACCATTCACCATAACGTGTGTGTCTTCTTTTCCTCATGTGCCTGGTAATTGTTACAGACACAGAAATAGCCATGGCTTTTCTTTTTCTTCATCATCTGGGGTAGAACATCTCCATATTCTTTGGGTGGAGCATCCTCAGCTGAGGCAGTGAGCAGCTGTTGGTAAAATACTTCCTCTGCCTGGGTCTCCTCTGTGGCAGGGACTGGGCAACAGCTGAAACAGATCTACGAGCAGGGCTCTTTAGGGCTTGGGGCCTGACACCTCCGGTGCTTCGGAGTAGGAACTAGACACCAGACGAAGCATCTTTTCTTCCCATGGCTGCTGAGTGGTAAGAGCTGGACACTGGGGGGTTTCTGGTTCCCATATACACATTTTCATATTAGCTGCTCTCTGTTGCTTGTAAAACAGATAAAAGCAATTTAACTGTTATGAGTTAAGGAGTTGCTCCCCCACTTCAGAGCAGTGCTCCGTCTACTCCAGTATCTTGTCTCCGGCAGAGGCCCACACCCCAGATGAGTCAGAGGAAGGTGCAAGATACTCTGTAACAGGATATGCTGCCAATGTGGGAAGTGCCTTTCCCTGCCTGTTTGTGCTCGGGAAATTTTCTAATTTGTTTTGAAACCAGTTAATTTAAATCCGATTTTAAAACTAATTAGAACCTTAACATAGATACAGTTTTAGTTGGTCTAGGGCTGCCCATTTTTATTAAACCACTTTCAAGTAGTCTGAAAACTAACTGAATGAAAACAAACCAGGACACTTTAAGCCACCTAAAGCCAGGTCTACACTACAAAAAAAAGTGTTTAAAAATCAGTTCAATTGAACCATTTTTAAAATCATTTAGAAAATTTCCCCACTGTAGACAGGCCCTTAGTGGGTGCCTTATATCGTAAAGCATGTGAGCATAAGTGTTTACAAGGATTTATGCTGTCTAATGTAACTGTTGATGATCTCATTATCCATATAAGTATCTGATCCTTTTTTGAATCCTGGTTAGCTTTTGGCATCAAAAGTGGTAACTTGTGGCAATGAGTTCCACTGGTTAATTATGCACTGTGTAAAAAAAATACTTCATTCGATGTTTTAAATTTGTTGTCTTTTAATTTAATTGGCTGGCCCCCTTTTCTTGCATTTTGAGACAGGTGAATAGGAGGACTCAAATTACCTCTCTACTCTGTTCTGTAACAGGGTAGTCTGTCTCATTTAAAGGCAGGAGGGGACTAGGGCCAACCAACCCTGTTCTAAGGCATGGCCTCTTTAAGAATAGGTAATTTACTGGAAGTATTACCAGATCCAGCTGGGCATGAGTTCAGCTGCCTGAGTCTTGTGACTACCTGCTGAGGATTTTTAAAAAGAGTGCTCTTACCTCTGTTAGGAGGATTTTACAGGAAGATTCTCCTTCCATGGAGTATGCATAATGCTGGGTTGTGGGGAAGCCTGACAGACTAGAGCCATGGTCCTAAGAAGGAGACCCTTCTATGGCAGGAAGGAGTTTGAAACCAGGGGTAGGAAGAGACCTAGAGGAAAGTCTCCCCAGAGAGACTCAGAGGCTAGAGTGGGACTGGCAGAGCTCCCCTGCTCAGAGGGAAGTGGGCAGCCAAGGTCTGAAGCCCTGAAACGAGGGTAAATGCAAGAAGCCCAAAGGAAGGAAGGAAGGGTTTGAGCCTGGAAGGAGGAACAGTATTTATTTCATGAGGATTGACTAAATTGCACTCCAAGGGAGAGAACATTATTCTAAAACTCCTGGATGCATATGAGTGGATTGGGGAAGCGAGAGCAGAGGCTGCAGTGCCAAGCCATGGTATGTTCTGGGACACCCTGCAACATCTCTATTATTTGTGTACCTCTGTCATGTTCCCCCTTATTCATTAAAAAACTAGACCAATATAAAATTAACATGGCAGATGTTAAATGGATAACATTTAATTTTAAATGTAAAACTGGCTACCTGATGGGTCTCAAAATGTAAATGGGGATTTATCATCAAGCAGGTGTGGCCAGGGGTCCCGTGGGGATGGATTCCTGGCTCATCACTATTTAATATTTTTATCAATGACCTGGAACAAAACATAAAATCAACATTGATAAGGTTTGCAGATGACACAAAAATTGGGGGAGTGGTAAATAATGAAGAGGACAGGTCACTACTACAGAGCGATCTGGATTGCTTGGTAAGCTGTGGGCAAGCAAACAACATGCATTTCAATACAGCTAAATGTAAACGAGTACATCCAAGAACAAAGAATGTTGGCCATACTTACAGGATGGGGACTATATCTTGGGAAGTCGTGACTCTGAAAAAAGTCTGGGGGTTGTGGTGGATAATCAGCTAAACATGAGCTCCAAGTGCAACTCTGTGGCCAAAAGCGCTAATGCAATCCTTGGATGCATAAACAGTGAAATATCGGCTAGAAGTAAAAAGGTTATTTTACCTCTGTATTTGTCACTGTTGCAACTGCAATACTGTGTCCAGTTCTGGTGTCCACAATTCCAGATAAATTCAAGATGCTGATAAATTGGAGAGGGTTCAGAGAAGAACCACAAGAATGATTAAAGGATTAGAAAACATGCCTTATAGTGATAGACTTTGAGAGCTCAATAGATTAAGCTTAACAAAAAGAAGGTTAAGAGGTGAGTTGATTACAGTCGATAAATACCTACATTTAGAACAAATATTTGATAATGAGTTACTCAGTGTAGCAGAGAAAGGTACAGCACCATTCAATGGCTGGAAGCTGAAGCTAGACACATTCAGACTGGAAATAAAGCATACATTTTTAACATCGAGAGTAACTAAGCATTGGAACAATTTACTAAAGGTTGTGGTGGATTCTCCATCACTGGAAATATTTAAATCAAGATTGGCTGTTTTTCTAAAAGATCTGCTCTAGGAATTTTGGGGGGGAAGTTCTATGGCCTGTATTATACAGGAGGTCAGACTAGAACCTCTTCTCTAAACAGTCCCAATCTCTCCTTATGGGGAAGTCTGTCCAAGCCTCAGTTTAATCCTTCCTGTTTCCCATCTCTGGGCTGTTGTAAGATATGATGACCACACCTGAACACAGTATTCTGCATGACAGTGTACCTTTGATTCATGCAATATTAGAACATTTTCAGTCTTTTCTATGCAATTCTTTATACATCCAAACTGTTTGCTTTTTTGACTCTCTTTCCACATTGAGCAGAGGCTTTCATTGAGCTGTCCACAAGGAATGGCTAAAGTTAATATAGAACCTAGCAATATGTACGAGTACTTTCAAAATATTCATCCCAATGTGCACTGCCTTGTATTTGACAACACGGAATTCAATCTACAATGGCACTGCCCATTCACCGAGCTTTGTCAGGCCCGGCAGGAGTTCCTCACAGTCTTTCCCTCACAAACCTAAACAATGTTAGCATCTATTGTAACATAAGGAGTTAAAAACAGATCACTGTGGTGCAATCTGCATTCAATAGGCTAGGGCACATGCTCCTTAGAAGCCTCAGTGGAAAGTAAGCATTTCTGGCTCCTGCTGCTATCTAGGCAATCAATGAGCAGCCATGAGTCCAAAAAGGACTCCAAGATTACTTAGCACATCACCATTCAGAAGACAGATGTTGAAGGTGAGACTCAAGGATCGAAATAGGGCAGGTGTGTGGCATTTTGAAGAACTGGACATTTTTTTCTGGAGGCCGCCATCTTTACTTCCAGAAGCTAAATGTTCAAAGAAAAAAATTAAGTGTCTTGCTCTTCTGGTTGCAAAGATAACTTTAAAAATGTAAACAGAGTGTAAAATGATGCAGTGATATCTGACTGCATCTACAGGCAGCCTGAAACAACAGCTCTAAGAGAGGCATGAATTGCCCCTATTCATGACAGGGGTTGTTAAGACTGAAGTCTACTGATGACAATTCAAATGTTAGGTTTCAGAGTAACAGCCGTGTTAGTCTGTATTCGCAAAAAGAAAAGGAGTACTTGTGGCACCTTAGAGACTAACCAATTTATTTGAGCATAAGCTTTCGTGAGCTACAGCTCACTTCATCGGATGCATACTGTGGAAACTGCAGAAGACATTATATACACAGAGACCATGAAACAATACTTCCTCCCATCCCACTCTCCTGCTGGTAATAGCTTATCTAAAGTGATCACTCTCCTTACAATGTGTATGAAAATCAAGGTGGGCCATTTCCAGCACAAATCCAGGTTTTCTCACCCTCCCACCCCAAAACACACACACACAAACTCACTCTCCTGCTGGTAATAGCTTATCCAAAGTGACCGCTCTCCCTACAATAACATCAGCCACACTATCAGAGGCTCGTTCACCGGCACATCCACCAATGTGATATATGCCATCATGTGCCAGCAATGCCCCTCTGCCATATACATTGGTCAAACTGGACAGTCTCTACGTAAAAGAATAATTTGTCACAAATCAGATGTCAAGAATTATAACATTCATAAACCAGTTGGAAAACACTTCAATCTCTCTGGTCACGCAATTACAGACATGAAGGTCGCTATCTTACAACAAAAAAACTTCCAATCCAGACTCCAACGAGAAACTGCTGAATTGGAATTCATTTGCAAATTGGATACTATTAATTCAGGCTTAAATAGAGACTGGGAGTGGCTAAGTCATTATGCAAGGTAGCCTATTTCCCCTAGTTTTTTCCTACCCCCCCCCCCCAGACGTTCTGGTTAAACTTGGATTTATGCTGGAAATGGACACCTTGATTATCATGCACATTGTAGGGAGAGTGGTCACTTTGGATGAGCTATTACCAGCAGGAGAGTGAGTTTGTGTGTGTATGGGGGTGGGGGGGTGAGAAAATCTGGATTTGTGCTGGAAATGGCCCACCTTGATTATCATACACATTGTAAAGAGAGTGGTCACTTTGGATGGGCTATTACCAGCAGGAGAGTGAGTTTGCGGGGGGGGGGGGGGGAGGGTGAGAAAACCTGGATTTTTGCTGGAAATGGCCCAACTTGATTATCATACACATTGTAAGGAGAGTGATCACTTTAGATAAGCTATTACCAGCAGGAGAGTGGGGTGGGAGGAGGTATTGTTTCATGGTCTCTGTGTATATAATGTCTTCTGCAGTTTCCACAGTATGCATCCGATGAAGTGAGCTGTAGCTCACGAAAGCTTATGCTCAAATAAATTGGTTAGTCTCTAAGGTGCCACAAGTCCTCCTGCTCTTTTTTTAATTCAAATGTTAATATTCTTAACTACTTCACTCTGGAGATGTGCATAACCTACTGTGAATGGCATCTTGGTTTAGTGTCTCAGATGGGCTAAAGTTGGTTTGTGGGTGGAGCTTTGAGCAGTACCACTACCGATTGGTTTGTCTCTCCATTTCACTCCCTGGTGAGATTACAGTAGTGCTAGCTTCCCACACTGCTGCTGCTTCTTTCTACCTACCAGCATTCTCTCCAGCTTTACAGGCTGATCTACAGCCAGCTGATGGCTTTCAAGGTCCTTAACTCCCTCAGACACTGGGGCTGTAAGGCAATGACATCTGCATTTATTGGGTTCAGTTCTTGGATCTGTACATTCTTCTTTGTGCTGGTGCCCTGGTACAAGGCAGGGCAGGGGTGTGTACAAGGAGCGACAAGCAGGGGCACTCTCCCCCCCAATAATAGGTGGGGGGCACAGAACTCCTCCGGCCCCAAGGCCGTGGTGGGAGCTGACAGCTCCTCTGGCCCCAGGGGCCAGGGGAGGAGAGCATGCTCCTCCAGCCCCAGAACAGCAGCGGGGGCACAGAACATGCCCCTTCAATAGCACTCAAATTCCTGAGCATGCCCCTGAAGCAGCCTTAACCCTCAGCTTAGCGAGATCTTTTGGTTGTCTAATGGCATGAAAGATTAGGTGAAATGGGACATGGCCAGTGTGACTGACCCTACACCTGAATGATCTCCAGCTGGTGAAGGGTGTCCCTATTGTCCCCACCCCAGTTCTGGTGCAGCTTCTTCACAGGGTCATTCCCTCTGTGCTACGTTCAAGCAGCCTGAGGTGTGCTCTAAATTACACTGGCTACAAATAGCCCCAACAGACTAAAATGTAGCTAACGATTTGCATGAAATAGAGATGTTCTGGCTACCCCTCCTTTCCTCCAGCCATGGCTCCTTTTCCCTGCTATGTTGACAGTGGGAGAGCGGGAGTGGATAACAGCCTCTACACCACCATGTTCTAGGGGGCTCCTCCCTGGGCTAAGACAATGTTGTTGTAGCACAAAGCAACCACACTGCACTGGAGAAGCTGTCTCATTACCCCAGCCTTTGGAGAGACCAATAATCTCCCAATGGAACTGGAATCCAACGGGGGTGTGGGCTGGGGAGGTGAAAGGGACTAGGAGGAGAGGCTGGAGCTGGTTTGGGAATACAAAGCTCAGCAGAACATACCTTTCTTCCCCTCATACCTGATGTTGCTTGAGGATGGACATTTTTGCTCAGAGCAGAGATCAAGCCAACCAATGAGAATTTTTTTCCTCTCACAACATTTAATTCCATTTTATGTGAAATAATAAAAGTCTGAGCTTCCTGTTCATGACGATTTGATATCAGAGTCGCTCCGCTCTGAGAACTGTCACTTCGGTATATGGGGAGAGAGGAAGAACTGAGGACTTGGTGGAGTGACTTGGACAGGCTCACCATGAGCAGAGAGAGGTTTGTTTATAAAACATGGGATTCTAGGCAACGTGGGATTGGAGGGGATAGGTTGAAGATAGTACGTTGCACTGGGGCTCCCGGTGTGCAGGGAGGAGGATTATGGGAGGGATGGGAAATCCAGCCAGTGTGTAGGGTTGCGGGGGAGGAGTTGAGCACGTGGGGTCAGGATTGTGTGTGGGACTGTGGAGTTCAGAGTGCAGCACGATAGATCAAGTGTGGGATGGGCTTTCTAGTATATGGAGGCACTGGATGGAGTGGCATTAGGAGGCACTGTGGATGGAGGCACTGGAGTGTAGCATTGGGAGTCCTGTGTTGTAGCTGGGGTATCCCATCTTCTCAGCCTGCGGGCTGAGCACCTCGTTTCATAAAGGTCAAGGAGCCACAATCAGGACTTGGGGGCAGATTCTCTGTCCTGTTCCACTCTCATTGTGCTGCTCAGGAGGCATAACGGGAGCAGAAACCTCTGACGTCCATGGCTGGGGATTCCTCCAGTGGAGCTAAAGCAGGCATAGCCATCTCGTATGCCTCCCTCCCTGCAGCCCTGTGTGCATGGGCCAGAGAGGGGTAGTGACTGAAACATGCTGAGCTCCGGCTACCTGCAGCTGGTGTATGGTGTGCAGGGGGCCACCAGCAGCTTGATGAAGCTACAGCAACTGTCAGGTTCTCCAACTTGGGCTGGCGTAGGGAATAAGAGCACTGTAACTAGCTGTTGGTTCTCAGATTCAGCTTCTCTTTCTCTGCTGGCTTGGGCTGCCCTGGGTGGCTGCGTGGGAAAAGGGACCATCCTTTGCTACATGCCTTCCAGGGCCCAGGCTCAGGCAGAGGTGACCAAGCTCCTAACCTGTTCTCCCTGAGGTTCCCCCAGCCTGGCAGGGAATCAAGCAATGGTGCATCCCGGGCAACTCTCTCCTCCCCTCCCCTGTGATGCAGCAGCTGGCAGATAGTGGTGCTGCTGAGCAGCTGCGGCAGGGAAGGGACAGCCTCTGCTCAGAGCACTGTTGCTCACGCCAGAGATTCCCTGGGGCTGCTGGGCAAGCACTGGGTGACAGTGGGAGGTGTGGAGTCCACTCCCCACAGTGACAGGGCTCCTCAAACACTTCTGTTTAAAAGGATCATGGCTCAGGGAACACATGTTCAATTCATAATCCAACATATATTTTCTTCTTAACACACACTCAAATGCCACAGGCTAGTCATCCCCAGTGTGGAATGTTAAGTGCCAGGCTGTGGACACTGTGTGGGGTTAGGAATCCTTAAGCTTGAGGTTGGGGATGGTGTGTAAGGCTGAGGGCTCCAAAGATCCAGGCAGAGAGGGCAATGATCATTTTGGGGTGTGGATTTCTGTTGCTTGTGAGGCACGAGTTTCTGGCTTGCAGCGTGAGGGAAGTTGTGGGGCACAGGTTAGACCAGCCTGGGGGAGATGGGGACAGAAGAAAGTCTTTCCTGCACCCTCCCATCACCACCTCTTAGACCTCTCTCTGGTCTAGAAGTGCTGCGTGCATTCCTGTGGGCCAAGGAGGAACAAGGCTGTCCAATGGGCTCCCACTTGGAACATTCATCCTCCTTTAGGAAGGATTTTAATTCGTGTAAATGAGTGTTTTTAATTTGTTATACTGGGCTTTATCTCTATTACCATCTCATTTGCTTTTAAACCCAGTTTTGCCCTCCCAACTGAATTCCATTTGCTGCATTAGGAGTAATTCTCTTCCCCAAGGGTTAGATATTTTCTCTCCACATAAAAGTCGCTTATTTTGGATAAAGAGACGATTAGATTTATCTTTAATATTTTAATGGCAGGCGGGATTATTGGGTAGGCAGCCCTGGTTTTGGTTGTTGTGGGGGGATTAGACTCTAATAAATTCTTCAGATTGCGATTTTTTTTTCCTGCTTTGCACAAAGTACTTGTATTTTTTTTTTAAATAGTGGCTTCCTTTTTTTGAGTCATGAATTCCATTTGCTGTTTCCTATTAGTATTAAATCAAGTTGATTAAATTCATAGTGACTATCTGCACATACATCTTTTTAATTTTAACATCCACAACATAAAATCTTTAATGGTGCAATTTGAAATACCGGCAACATACATTGCTATTCCTGTAAGAACAGATGGAAGTGAGGAGCTACAAGAAGAGTGAGGGATGAATGGACAGACAGACAGAGAGGAGAGGGAAGCAAATTAGCTGCTCCCATCATCCATTCTGCTAGAGCTTTGGGCATTCTGCAGTTTTAGGCTTTTAGAAAGCAGCTTCCTGCTCTTTTTGGAACATCACCTGCATCTCTGCAGAGACTAGACCCCCGCCCCTGCCCAGTGGGACCTTCCTCGCTACAGCTCCCCTGTCAAGCCTTCAGCTCCAAGTGACTACTGGGCAGCCCCTCCAAGCTGGTACCAACTGGTGCCAGGAGCGGAGGGCTGAAGGTAAAGCCCACTTGTAGGGGCCGGTTCCCCCTCTGAGCTCCGCACTCCTGCTCTGCCTGCCACCGGATCCGATTTTAGGCTAATCAGAAACTTAGTAATAGAATAAAATGTCAGCAAAGTAGAAATCAATAAGTGTTAATGCTCCGGGACTTTCACTGCTAGGCAGCCCCCCCTCCCCTCACGTCCCCCCTCCCAGCCAGCAGCCCCATCCTGTCCCTTTGATTTCGGTCCCTTCTCTAATCCCCACCTCATCAGCTCCCGGGAAGGGCTGATCTGCAGCAGAAAATCCCTCATTCGGGGCAAAATCAGCTTAATTTGCAGCAATTTGTAGCAGGTCTTTGCTGGGATTTGAGTCTCAAATTATCCCGCGGGTGGGGGCTGCAGCCGCGGCAATATGGGCCGAGATTTCCCTGCTCCTCTGTTTGCCCAGATTTGTCTGGGGAGTAATTACCGCCGCGTCGTCGCCCCGGGTTCCGCCCCCCCCCCCCAGCAGCCGGGCCTGGCGCGGCCTGAGCCGCCCGGATTAGCAGCATTAACCGCAAATGCAGAGCAACAATTAATCATTTGCTGGTAAATACAAACAGGCACCGCCCCAGGCTGCGGCCGGGCGTGTAACGGAGCAATGAGGAAAGGGAAGGAGGAGGAGAGCCGGGGACCTTGTGGCTTCAGGACAGAGATCAGAGCAGGGAACTTTCCTTCCTCTAATGCTGCTAATTACAGCCTGCAGCTCCTGTGGCTGCCAAGCAGGGAGTCCAGAGCCAGGGGACCCCTCCTCAGAACGGGGCGCCTCCCCAAACCCGGGCACCTGCAGCCTGAGGACTCCCCCCAGGGTGCCCACAGCATGTGCCCACGTCAAGCCAGGGCGTCTCTCTCCAGGAAGTATCCCCCATCGAGGGTGCCAGCCAGGGTTCCCCCAACAGAGGGCACTCCAAACGAAGGCAACCCTCCAACCAGGGATCCCCATATGGAGCCCACAGCAAGGGCCACTCCCCATACACAACTGATCATTGAACTAAAAATTAGTGGTTGCCTAGGGGCAAGCGATCACTATCTACCTGATCTAATTATATTGGTTATGTGCAAACAGAGTATAGTGTTGACCATTAATACACAGGCACACAGGAAGCTTTAAAAGCAATGATTTCCTACGGGTGAAAACAATCATCAACAAAATTGAAAGGAAAAAAATTAAAGTGACCAGTGACTGAGAATCATTTGAGGATATTTTACTAGATAACCCCAAATATATATATATTTTTAAAAATCACAAAAGAAGGCTTATTCAGTTAAAAATGTGCCCTGTTAAGGAGGGACATGAAAGTGGCAATAAAAATAAAATTTAAAAATCCTAATATATATAAAAAAGGAGAAATTGAAAGCAATGACTATAAATTAGCAGTTATGAAATGAAGACAATGGATAAGGGAAGCTAAAGGTATTAAAAATCTGTGGCCAGTAGGGTTAAGGATAAGGAGGAAATTTTAAAATATATCAGGAACAAAAGAAATTCTATCAATGGTATGGGTCATTACTATCTAGGCATTGCAAAATTGTCAATAGTGATGCAGAAAGGGCAGAAATTTTCAGTAAATATTGCAATTCTGTATTTGGTAAGAAGCTTGATGACATTTTCACATCTTATAGTGACAATGAAATACTTTCTATTCCATTATTATTTAAGGAGGATGTTAAACAGTAACTATTAAAATTAAACATTTTTAAATCTTCAGGACAGGATAACTTGCTCCCAAAATTTTTAAAGGAATTGGCTGAGGAGCTGTTTTAACCACTGATGTTGATTTTTTTAAAAAAATCCTGCAATACTGGAGAAGTTCCAAAGAACTGGGGAAAAGCTATTCTTGTGCTTGTACTTTAAAAGGTTAAATGGAATGACCTGAGAAACCATAGGTCAGTTCACCTGATATCAGTCCTGTACAAAATCATGGAAAGGAAGATATGGGAGTGAATCAGCAAAGAATTAAAAGATGGTACCATAATTAACATCTATCAATATGGTTTTATGGAAAATAGATCTTGTCAAGTGACTTAGCCAAGGCCATAACATTATTCTGTGGCAGAATTGGGACTAGATCAAGGAGCTTCTGGTTCACAGTTCTCTGCTCTAACCACAGGATTATCCTTCCTCTTCATGACTCTTAACAAATTTCACAATGACAAAGATAAAGCTAAGTATAACTCACAGCACTGACTACTGCATATTCTTAGACAAAAAGATCTTAAAGTTAAGGTTCAGACTGAAATTAACAGCTATTAGAAAAATGAATACCAAGAAGTTGCAGATGCCCTCTTGTTTCCCTATTTTTTACAGTTTATTGTAATGTACATAAAGGTTTGAATATACTTACAGTTCATACATTCACCAACATTGAGCTAAACATCGGTAAATTAACATTAGATAGACAATCTAATAACAGCTTTAACCCTAAATCTCCAATATAGATACCAAGAAACATAGTACTTCCATTTAGGTGTTAGTGATAGTTTAAAAAAAAAAGATCAAACCATTTGTTTCAACACATACAGCATTAAAATAGCTTCAGAAACTATAACTTGTCTTGCATCCATCGATGGGCCACATTGCACCACCTTACTCATAGTTAATAATAACCCAATGGAACCCCATGTGTATCACAACCTATCCCTATGTAAATAAGACCCTTCAAAGTCTATCTTCTAGCTGCAGAATACTCACATTTTAATTATCAAATTTTACAGACAGCAGTATTGCAAACCCCAAGCATTCAAAAAAATCGTGAGACAGGTCGCCCAAAATCATGATATGTGTTCAGAGGGAGAGATCTTTTTAATTACCTTTGGTTTCTAAGCCTTTAGGCTGCATTCAGGTCACATTTTCAAGCTTTTCTCTGCAACCATGAGGACAGAAATGTATTCTTTTAAAATGAGAGTTTAGAATCTCATATAATCACTTGACTCCAGGAGCTGGGTCTTAAAGAAAACAACAAATACTATGAAAATCATGAGTGTTGGCAACAATGTATAGATAATACGAAGAACATTGCTTTGTACATAATGACATGTAATGAACATATATATTCCGAAATTATATCTTCAACCAGATTATTCATGGTCCTTTTACAACTGACATCCCATTCCATAGTTATTAGACAAAACACTGAACAACTATTGCCCTGATTCTGCAAACATTTATGTGATATTACTCATGTGAATAAAGATGCATACGTGTTTACGGGATCAAAGTCTATAGTACACAATTCAAGGGGAAAAGAGAAAAGAAAATTTGTCCTGACTTAAGGTTGTTACTGGAACAACACTGTTAATTTTCACATTTACATTTTTGTTAAAAAATGTATGAATGGTAGCATAGTCAAAATTTTATGTACACAATAAATTAAGATAATTTCCATGCTTTTAAAATGGTTTGAGGTTTTTTCTTTTTTTAGCTAGTATTCTTGGCATTTATTTTTTTCTCAAATGTTTGTTGGTCACTGGAGCAGCTATGACTTTAACCAAAAGCTTTTTGTCTGGGAATGTCCTTGTTTATATTTCTTTAAAACCAACCAAAGTACATTAAGAGCATACATGAGGCTCCTATGGGACTCACAAGATCAACACTGACTCCTACAAACTCTGGACTGCACCAACAAAACTGTATGTTTTGAAGAATCCAAGTTCTCCACCCACTGAAAAATAACTCTCTTGTCTACACTGGAAGATCCAGTCCAGGTTGTGCTTCCAAGCTGCACAGGAGTAGGGATGAAACTTGGAAAATCATCAAAGCCTGTCCTTGGTAGGAATTGTGGAACCAGCACCACAGACTTCATTTGAGCTGGAGAAGTCAGTAATATCTGAAAAAGGAGAGAGGACTGGTCATCATTCAGCTAACAACCCTTTCTCTTTAAATATTCTGTGGATAACTCTTTTTATATGATTAAATGAAGTGTTATGTGTATAAAACTATATGTGCTGAATTATGTTAATAAGATGCTTATATACCATGGTAATGCGCACAGTACAAATGTCTAGATTAGATATATAAAATAGACTTATGTGGATACATAACTGTATGTAAAATACTTCCATGCGTAACCACATATGTATCCAAAACTTCATGAGCTGAACAGTGCCTGGTTCTGCACCCATCCCCACCCTCCCATTCATATACCATTAACCTTCCCATCCAAAAGTAAGTCCAAGGTCCTGGGTCTACACACTCTGTCAGCTGCAACAGGGCCTGCTGCTATTCCCATTGATGTCAACGGTGTACCTGAAGACCTTAGTGCATGTCAAGCTTGAAAGTGAAGCATGGACCATAACTGGTCTTAGAAGCACTGGATGGACTGGGTCAGCTGAGCTTCTAAGTCCTGTAACTGTCCTTGAGGAACTGAGAAGCTTCACATGGACTCTGTCAGCTGGGAGGGAATGTGGACTATGGATTTCATTTTTCTTGTCAGCCTAGAGTGAGGAGCAGGGAATGGGGACCAGTCAGTGCATGAAATTTTCTGTGATGCAATGGTTACAGGAGGTGAAAGCGTTCTGTGCACCAGCCAGGTGGCAGGAAGAGGTCTCAATGCCAGAGTGAGGACAAGGAGAGTTTGAAATGTCACATTCCATGATGTTGGGTAGAGTAAATAGGTACAGTTAATATATCATTTTCAACTTTTCTTTTTTAAACTATGCAAGTGTTTCTCTATAGCAGTATCCATACACCTCGTTACACCTGTGCAAACCTTTCCATTTGGAAGTAGGGACTGGGAAAAACATGATATTTTCTCAAGTGTGCAAAAGAGAACTTTTAATGAGTAGCTTCAAAATCAAAATACTTGAAGTGAATAGAAGGGGAAAAAAATCTACTCCACCCTAATACTAATTGCCCACATTTTCAGCCTGTGATCTTTTCCTCGTTATAAGTAACAGAAGAAGTAAAAGTCAGACTTAAGAGAATCCTGATTGCACAGCCTCGCACCACTGCAAATCACATCTGATAGAGGCTGATACCCAGTGCCTCAGCTGGCACAGATAGTCAGAGCTGTGAGAAAACTTGCTCTGTTAGAAGAGGGAAGATATAGTAGTGAGAGGGCTGAGTAGATGTTCAAATACCAGGGTGATTGGGTCAATATTAGATCTACAGTAGGTAAGTAGTCAGATGCTAGGCCCTTTCTTTCACAGCATCTCTAGAACACTGTGTCTGTCTGATTGGGAGAGGCAGAAACAGTAGAGGGAAGTAAACCAATGACAGTATTCTGAAAACAGTATGGGATGAGTCTCCATTTACACCAGTCCAACAGAACTGTAACTCCAGTGATTTCTATGGAGCTCTTCCAGATTCCCACTGGTGCAAGTGAGAGCACACCCAGGCCTTATATAATTTATATTGTCCTAAATTCAATACAGTGTAGACATTCTCTAAATTATTCCAAAG
Source organism: Lepidochelys kempii (assembly GCF_965140285.1). NCBI lineage: Eukaryota > Metazoa > Chordata > Testudines > Cheloniidae > Lepidochelys > Lepidochelys kempii. Next base: position 90,541,259 of record NC_136385.1, on the reverse strand, counting down.
GAATCAGACAGGGAAATACTAAAAGAGTTTGGCTTGAAAGCAAAGAAAGAGGGGTGAAATTCCAAAGTTATTTAACAGAAAATTGAAAGGGATGAAGAGACATTGTCAAAAGGACTTGAAAGAGAGACATCAGAGCAGCTGAAAGCTCTTGTTGGCTGGCTCCTGCCAGAATATCCACAGTTACATGGGTGTATACTTAGCCAAAGGGGCTTTAAATCTGTTGATGTAGGTCTGTATAATCAGGGAGAGAAAGTGGAGAGAAGATACAGGAAGGATACAGACAAAAAAAAAATAAAAAAGAAACAAAGAAAAAGAGAGAGGAAAGAAAAGGCAGACAGAAAAGGGAAAAGAAGAATGAGAGAACATGGAGGGGTGAAAGGGAGGGAGGGAGAAAGAGATGGGAGGGGAGAGAGAGAGGCTGTTTTCTATAATTACTGTGGATTGGCTCGGATTAAGGGCAACTAGCTATCTCTTGGTTTTTCCTTTTTATATAACTAATCTCCTTCTAATCAGTTATTATTAAATTATATTCCATTTTTAATTCATTCACAGATCATTGGTGGCACAATTCAGACATCTGGACAGATAATTGAATAGAGATAATTTATGTAAATGAGGAACAGTTGCGTACAGAGGTGGGGGAGGGGAGAGTCCAACTTCTGAGGCCAGTGACCTAATGAAGAACCTCCGAAAGCTGCCCCCGCTCCCAGTGAGCACTCAGGCACAAGAGTGAGAGGCTCTGAGGTTTGAGCATGGCGGTGACATACATACATGCTGGGAGGCTCCAGGCTAGTGGCTGCCTGGTCTAGATCTGACCTGTTGGCTCAGAAGACTAGGCAATAGTGACCATCATTTTACTTTAGCCTCTATGCTACTCTTTGAAGCAGGGACTGTCTCGCTGTGTCTGTGGAATGCTGACCACACCTCGGGTGCTCCCACCATCTAAATACTACTAACCATCACACACTTATCAAAAACCTGGATCTGCCCGCACCAGAGGAACTGCACTCACAACTGCACTCACCTTCTTGGGCAATGCAGAGGAGCTGATGAAGGCACAAAGGGATGGCAGCAGCAGCAGGCCCCAAACACAAACCCTGTGCAGACTGTCTCACTCTGCAGAACCGGGCCTGGAGCGCAGGCTCTGAACTCTCCAACCCCCCACCAGCTGGGCACCGTGATTTATGGGTTTGGAGGGCAGGGCCTTGTAATGGGCTGCGCATGGACAGGGAACCAGGAACTCCTGAGCTCTGCTCTGATAGACTCTGTCCCTAGAACATTGCTCAGAGCACCTAGCTGTGACACTGACTCAAAGTGCAAGCACTTCTTGTGCTTCAATTTCCCCATATGTAGCTTGAGAACAATATTACTAACCTACCTACATCACAAGGGGGTTGTGTTGTTAAGATTTGTAGATTCACTGAGTATTATTGGTTTAAAGGAGGCAAATAACCAATAAATTCCACTGGATAATGCTAAGACTGCTGCTTGAGGTTGCCTTGTGCATGGTGCAGAAAAGTCAGCCTAGCAATGCCTTCTTTTGGAAGAAAAGGCCAGACAGGAGGAGATGCTTTATGACAACTGGTGAGGGAGGCTGCTGCTGAGGCAAGTTCGTTATATTTACCCATCCCAGGCGGAGATGAAGTTTTACAGAAGGAACATGGACACCACCTCATATTCTGTGACTGAGGTCCTCTGAGCAATGTTTTAGGGACAGAGGCCTGGACAGAATATATCATAGTGGCGTCAGGCTTGGATATGTCACCCCCTCACCAAGCTTTCAGCCTGACAAACTTTGTGAGAGATTGAGCTTTTTCCCAGCATCCTGGCCAAATTTCAACTCAGGTAATAACTTTCTTCTTCTTTAAAACCAATTCAGATGGACACAGTCATCTTCTTCACTGCCTGCCCTAAACTATTGCCAAGAGCTGCTGTCCTTATTTAAACAGCTGCTACTTGTACTGTTGGGAGGGCGGGGGCAGCTGCATTTGAAGAGGAGGCAAACTGATGCCTAGTTACACCATTTGTAAAGAGCTTTGAGATCAAAGGTGACAGATAAACACAGGAGAGGACCAAGACAAATGGTGTAACAAAAAGGGTAAAGGAAAATTTGGGGGTATTTCAATTTATTGTCATCCATGGGGGAACAAAATGACCTGAGCAAAGGGACAGGAGATGGGAGCAGCATGACTTCAGTGACCTGGTGAGAGAACAGTAGATGGGCTTGAGGGAGGTGATTTTCTCTGAGATCCTTCCACTGCTGAACGTGAGTGAAGACAGAAGATTGATTGATGCTGGAGAAAGCCAGTGGATGTACTAATCGCCTAAAGCAGAGAGTTTAGGATTCACATGGCCCTCCAGTCTTCTGTAGTCTGAAGGGACTAGTTGGATTAGGTGGGTTCCACTTAAACAGATGGGGTACCAACCTCCTGGCTTCATAACAGGTACACTCTATTAGGTGCCTTTAAACTAGCTTGGACAGGAGAGGAGTGGGATTTTTCACTTCTCAAATCACCAAGCATGCACCTTCAACAGAAATTAAGAAAGAAGATGGAGTTATTTGACAACAGAAGCAGCATTGAAATAGACACACACAAATTCACACTATCTGCCAGAGGATGGGGGGGGAGGGAGGAGAGGGATGAATCCTGTTCTTCTGGGCTCCATGGCCTTGAGTTTTTTGTGCTGCACTTAGATATGACAGAGACAGCCATACAGAGACCTATAATAGATACATCTATTTTCCTAAAAAGGGGGCAAGAATGATATTGACAACTGCTAGCCCAAAAGTCTAACTTCTATCCATAAAACAATAATGGAAGAAAGCTTGATTGGTGGGTGAAGGGAACACAGTTGAGCAATTTGGTTTTAGAAAAGCATCTCACAAAATTTTACTGCCAAATTAATTCAGATTGGCTTGGAGAGGACATGGTCATGGAAAGTATAACTGGCAGAGGTACCTCCCTGTGCAATGAATGACACACAGTCCTTGCCTTTGTTCATTTGTATGTTTCATTGTGTTGGTTCTGTTTCTATTTTTAAAATATTATCAAAATATTGCTATTGAGAAAATTACTGTCATTTAAAAAAAATCAATAGAAATAATTGAAAATTAGCTGAAGGACTGTAAGTAATGGGTTATGAGTGTGAATGTATCAAGTTGTGGAAGGTGTCTAGTGGAATGCTCAATACATTTGTATTTGGACAGATCTTGTTTAATATCTTCATCAATGGTGTAGAAGGGAGATTAAGCAGCACTTTAACAATATTTACAGATGATACTAAGTTGAGAGGAGTTGTGAACATCAGTAAAGACAGAAATGGAACTCAGAGGCCTAGAGACATTAGAGACGAGCAAAAAACAGAGTGAGAGTCAACTTGGGAAACGGCATCTGGGGAAAAATAATCCAACAACAGATAAATCTATTGGAGGCAAGACAGCTAGAAAACCAAAATGGCTGAAAGTAATGTAGGAGTAATAATGAACAGCAAAATGGACATAAGTTTGCAATGTGATGTGGCTATCATGCAATTCTGAGCTACATACACAGAGATATGACCTCCTGAAGCAGCTAGTTAATTGTGTCTCTCTGCCTGGCTGTGGTATGACTGCACATGGAACCTTGTGTCCAGTTCTGGGTGCCTCACTGTCAACAAAATACTGAAAAATTGGAAGGAATTTAGAGAAGCACAACGAAAATGATCAGCTGGCTGGAGAGATGAATTTGTGAGCAAACAGTAAGTGCTAAATCTTCCTGGTTTGCTTAAGTGATAAATAAGCAGGGAGGAAATGGTAAGTCTTCAACTATCTGAAGGATAATGATTTAGGATGGTCTCGGAAGTCTAAATAGGATTAACTAAATGAAATAAAGAACAGTAGGATTTGGGGTAAATAGCAGGCAACAGTTCCTGATGATGAGCTATACCAGGCTGTGAAAGTTTCTCCAAGGAAAGTGGCATGAGAGGGACACCCTATTGTGTGGGATGTATAAAACTAGATTGGATGTTTTGAACCTAGGAGGTTTGACCTTCTCCTGTGTGGAGACCACCACTCCAAACAGACTGTCATCACAGAAACTATTCAGTTCTGATGTCTCCTTCCATCCTCGATTCTCAGTGAAGATCATCCACATTACTCTCACCTTCAGTTCTTTCTCAGCTATCTAATTCTTGATTCTATTGAAATCTTCCTTCACTTTGTAACTAGTTCCCCCCTAGGATAACAGTTACTGGGATGTCCTCTTGTACCCTTCTGCATATGCTTTGCTCTCCTGTCCAGACATCCAGGAGGCAGCTAACGACTCTTTTCTGTTTTCCAGGTCTCAGATAGTCCAAATCAACTTTTTCTCTTTTCCTGTATCCCATTCCAAGTTCCCTGGAGACTCCCAAATAGGAGGTTCCTGCACCTTTTTATTTTTAAGTTATATTTTGTAATATGAATCCCCTTTCAGCTACGATAGAGAAGCTTCATCAGAAAAGTCTTGCAGTGTGTTCTAGAAGTGCCCAGGCTTTGGATTAGTCTGACCTCCTCTGGAAATTCTTTCAATAGCCAAACCCTCTGGATGTTTATCTCTGGTTTATCTTCAGCTCTCACATGGTTTCATCCTGGGTGTTGTCAATTGCATTGTTCCAGAGGGGTATGGCTGTCTTGGTGGGCCACGGATGGAGCTGTGGTCACTAATATAGTTGGGCCTGACCCATTGATGCCTTTGAAGACCAGGACTAAAGCTTTCACTTAGCAAAGGAAGCCAAGTGGGAGTCAGCAGGGGGATGCTGGATGCAGCCTCTGAAAGGCCTCTACGTTTAACCCCAGATACAGCAAATTAGAGTAATCCAGTCTGGAGCTGAGAAATGCATGGATTGCTGAGGCCAGGTCATAGTCTGGGAGAAAGGGGTGAGGTCTCCTAGCAAGCTGGGAGCATCTGAAGCATTTCTCAGCACCGTCATGCCTGAACATCCAGGCTGATCAATGAATGAAACAAGATTACGAGGCATTGCACTACTTGACCAACAAAGTAATAGGCACTTTCAATAAGAAAGGAAATCAATATCCTGGCTAGTTTGTTGAAGCACCTACTCTTCCCAACAAGTATCGGTTTTGCCTGGGTTTAGTTTGAAATGGCTGCTTTTCAACCAACTCCTGATCTCTTGCAGGCACTGTGATAACTTTGTGATGGTGTGGGCTACCTGTGTCTAGAGAACACAATGCAGAAATTATGAACGAAACTGAAGTGGGTTCAGGGAGACTCACTCTTGACAAATTGTTGTCAGACAGGGTTCCATTTCCTAACGTAGACAGGCCTTTAGCTCAACCAGCCCAACTCCCACAGCCAATGCAGGGTTGTTCGCTAGTGTGTGCGTTTTGGTATTTTGTTCAGTCTACTTTGAAAAGTCCCAAGTGATGTGGCTCCTACCCTGTCCCTTGGGAGAAGGTTCCGCACATGGTACAGCTCACTGGCAGGGACATTTCCTGGTATTTAACCTGAATTTTCCCTTTCTTAGTTTCATCCTATTGCTCCTACTTACAGCCCTGAGTACCACACTAAGGGACTGGCTGTGCCTGGCTATTGGGTGGTGTGCAAGTGGTAGAGTTCTCTCCCTTTCACTGCCCACGCAGGGGCCAGCACAGTTGCTGTTCCTGCACTTTTCTGATTAGAGTGAGTGCTATCTGCTGGCGCCCTCTGGAGTCTCTCCAAAAGAGGCAAAGTGGAGGTGGGATTAAGGCTCTATCTCCTCCGTGGCTGGAAGGGCACACGTATGGACCTCTTTCTAAGAGGCAGTGCAGCAAAGCCTCCCCACTCCCACAAATAACTGTTGGATTGCTCTGCGAAGCAATGTGCCTACATGAGGTATTATACCTCTCAGAGTTCCTCGGTGGTTAAGATTGCTCCACACTGCCCCCAGTGCCCATGATTTTTCCAAAGCAATTGACAGTGGGTCAGTGAGTTCAATAGTTAATTCCCTTAGCACCCTAGAATATATGTCAGCTGAACCAGCCACTTTGAACATCTTCACATTGCCAAAGCATTCCCACACTTGCTCTTCAGCAACAGTTATTTGTATAGGTTCTTCCTTCCTTAATAATGACCCAAGCTTCTTTTCTCGACATGTTTCTTGCTGAAAACAGATTGTAAAAATCAGTTTGGTATTGCTGCCACTTTTAAACCCTCCTTAATGTAATTCCTTTCACTTATAAGTGGACCTGCTTTCTCCCTAGTCCTTCATTTTACTTTGGCAAATAGGAATCCCTCACCGTCCCTTGCAACACTATAGATTCTATGATCTGGATTTTCAAACTCTATCAAGACTAGTATTGGATCACAATTTAACTCCAATTTGCCCTAAATTCAAGTATTTGCCAAACAACTTTTGTTGAGTCTTTTTGAAGCTTCATAGGAACAGTCAGAGTATGGCACCTCCTGGAAAGCATTGTGGGGGCTTAATCCCTATGGCCAAGGTCTGCAGGAAAGAATATGGTGGCTACCTCACCTTAGCCAGATGAAACCACACTTTGGCACACATACCCCCCCTCCCCCACATACACACACACATTAGAGTACAAGCAGCTGCAAATCCCATACACTGTAAGCCTACCCAAGAGCATTGACAATAGGACAAAGGTCTAACTGGCCACAAGGCCTCGCACACCAGGATCCTTCCTCTGAATAGAAGTTTGAGCTGGCTGAAAGATTCTGTACTCCTGGGAGACACCAGGGGCACATGAAACAGGGGAAGCATTGGACAGAGAATGTATGAAAGGTCTTTTGAAAGAGAAAATAGTTAAGGACATGGAGGTGAATGGTAATTGAGATAAAAAATACATGGTTTTATAAAAGGTAGATCATGACAGACCAACCTGATCTCCTTCTTTGAGAAGATAACTAATTTTCTAGACAAAGGAAATGCAGGAGATCTATTCTACCTGGATTTCAGTAAGGCATTTGGTACAGTTCCACATGAGAAATTATTAGTTAAATTGGAGAAGATAAGGACTTATATGAGAATGGAAATGTGGACAAGGAACTGGTTAAAGGGGAGATCACAACGAGTCATGCTGAAAGTTGAACTGTCAGGCTGGAGGAAGGTTAGTGCGGGTCCTCAGGGATTGGTCTTGGGGCCAATCTCATTTAACATTTTAATTCATGATTTTGGCACAACAGGTGGACTTGCACTAACAAAATTTGTCGATGACACAAAGTTGAGAGGTATTGCCAATACGGAGGAGGACTGAAATATCATACAAGAAGATCTGGAGGGACTTTGAAAGCTGGAGTAAGAAAAATGGGATGAAATTTAACAGTGTAAAATCATATACTTAGGGACTAACAAGAATTTTTGCTATAAACTGGGGATGTATAAGTTAGAAGTGAAGGAGAAGGAGAAAGACCTGCATATATTGGTTGATCACAGGAAAACTATGACCCACCAGTGTGATGCAGCTGTGAAAAAGGCTTATGCAAGCCTAGGATGCATCAGGCGAGGTATTTCGAGTAGAGACGGGGAAGTGTTAGTACCATTGTACAAGGCACTGGTGAGATTTCATCTGGAATATTGCGGGCAATTCTGGTCTCCCATGTTTAAGAAAGATGAATTCACACTGGAACAGGGTGAAGAAAAGGGCTACCAGGGTGACCAGAAGAATGGAAAATCTACCCTATGAGCGGAGACTCAAGGAGTTTGGCTTGTTTAGCCTAACCAGACAAAGGCTGAGGGGAGATATGATTGCTCTCTATAAATATATCAGAGGGATAAATGCCAGGGAGGGAGAGGGCCAGTGCTGACTGCAGTGATCCCTTGCTCTCGAGTGAGGAGGGAGGCCACTCCGCTTCACTACTGCAGGCAACAATAGGTTCACTGGCCCCACTTGCCAGGGTAGAGCAACAAGCTCTATATAGCCTGCAGCCTTCTGGCTGGGGCAGACAGCAATCAACAGTGTGGGGCTCTGGCCATCTGGGTGGGGCAGAGCAACAAGCAGTCTTTAGCCCTAAGGCTCCTGGCTGGAGCAGACAGCAATCAACAGTTACTGGCCTTCTGACCTAGGGAAAGTGTGCAACCAACCCCAGATGTGGGGATGGCGGCAGGGGGGTAGGGGAACCTGGGCCCAACCTACTCCACTGGGCCCCAGCCCACGGCCCTGTTAGTGGCAGGTGGTCCCGCCACTGGGTCAGCGCGGAAATAAACACACGCTCACCAGCAGCACAGTTGGACCAAAGTCTGGTTCCCCTGAGCTACTTCCTACCCAACTCTGCCTGCGTTGCTCCGTTGGCACTGAGCTCCATCTTGCCACATCACAGTTGGGCAGCGTCCTTTCTGGCAACTCCTTGGAGCCCTCTGCCTCTTCGATCACTAGGGCACTGGTCTGCTCGACTGCTGGTCCAGAATCCCACAGACGGCTCTGCTCCCTAGAAGAGACCTCCATCTCTTTCCCTGTTCCAGTCCCAATTGAGCTATAGGGTCCTCCTTTTGAACTTCCTGTTCCACCCCAGTACTTCCAGTGCGGGGGGGTGGGGCGGGTTTGCTCCACCCTCCAGAGAGATGGTAGTGGTATCTCATTCTCTAGTCCAGCAGGAGGCCACTCTGCCTCACTACATTGACACAAGAACAAATGGATTTAAACTGGCCAACAATAAGTTTAGGCTTGAAATTAGACGAAGGTTTCTAAACATCAAAGGAGTGAAGTTTTGGAACAGCCTCCCAAGGGAAGTATTGGGGGCAAAAAACATAACTGCTTCAAGACTGAGCTTGGTACGTTTATGGAGTGGGTGTATGATGAGCACGTGACCCATCTGCGACTGCTAGTAGCAAAAATCCCCAATGGCTGGAGATGGAGAACTAGCTGGGGAGGACGCTGAGTTAGTGCAGAGAATTCTTTCCCAGGTGTCTGGCTGGTGGGTCTTGTCCACATGCTCAGGGTTCAACTGATCACCATATTTGGGACTGGGAAGGATTTTTCCCCAGGTCAGATTTGCAGAGACCCTGCGGGGGGAGTGGTGGGGGGGGAAGGGGGTCACCTTCCTCTGCAGCATGGTCACTTGCTGGTTTAAACTAGTGTAAATGGTGGCTTCGCTGTAACTTGAAGTCTTTAAATCAAGATTTGAGGACTTCAGTAACTCAGCTAGAGGTTAGGGGTCTATCGCAGGAGCGGGTGGGTGAGGTTCTGTGGCCTGCAATGTGCAGGAGGTCAGACAAGATGCTCATAATGGTCCCTTCTGGCCTTAAAATCTATGAGTCTTGAAAGGAGCTAGAAAGAGAGAGAATTGAATAAAGAAATGTTTAAAAAAAACAACAAGAAGCTTTAAGGTTTGCAACATTTTGTTTATGCTCTTGCCTTACGGGTCTAATTATTGCCATTTAAATGGTAACAGATTTCAAGTTCTTCCTTTATAAATTGCAGTCTCCATTACATGTCAATGGGATTGTGCTTATTAATAGCACTCTATTATAATAAAAAGTCCAGTTCAAAAACTCAAAGCTAGCCAAAAACTCAAATGGTAATAACAAAATGTTTTTTAAGTACATCAGAAGGAGGAAGCCTGCTAAACAACCAGTGGGACCCCTGGACAATCGAGTACAAAAGGAACACTTAAAGACGATAAAGTCACCACGGAGAAACTAAATGAATTATTTGCCTCAGTTTTCACGGCTGAGGATGTTAGGGAGATTCCCAAACCCGAGCTGTCTTTTGTAGGTGATAAGGAGGAGGTTTTGGAATTAATTGAGAAACTTAACAGTAACAAATCACCGGGACCAGATGGCATTCACCCAAGAGTTCTGAAGGAATTCAAATGTGAAATTGTAGAACTATTAACTATAGTTTGTAACCTGTCCTTTAAATCAGCTACTGTACCCAATGACTGGAAGATAGTTAATGTAACGCCAATATTTAAGAAGGGCTCTAGAGGTGATCCTGGCAATTACAGACCAGTAAGTCTAACGTCTGTACTGGGCAAATTAGTTGAAAGAGTAGTAAAGCATAAAATTGTCAGACACATAGAAAAACATAAATGGTTGCGCAAAAGTCAACATGGTTTCTGTTAAGGGAGATCATGTCTTACTAATCTATTAGAGTTCTTTGAGGGGGTCAACAAACATGTGGACAAGGGGATCCAGTGGACATAGTGTACTTAGATTTCCAGAAAGCCTTTGAGAAGGTCCCTCACCAAAGGCTCTTAAGTAAATTAAGTTGTCATGCGATAAGAGGGAAGATCCTTTCATGGATTGAGAACTGGTTAAAAGACAGGGAACAAAGGGTAGGAATAAATGGTAAATTTTCAGAATGGAGAGGGGTAACTAGTGATGTTCCCCAAGGGTCAGTGCTAGGACCAATCCTATTCAACTTATCCATAAATGATCTGGAGAAAGGGGTAAACAGTGAGGTGGCAAAGTTTGCAGATGATACTAAACTGCTCAAGATAGTTAAGACCAAAGGAGACTGTGAAGAACTTCAAAAAGATCTCACAAAACTAAGTGATTGGGCAACAAAATGGCAAATGAAATTTAATGTGGATAAATGTAAAGTAATGCACATTGGAAAAAATAACCCCAATTATACATACAATATGCTACAACTAATCAGGAGAAAGAGCTGGGCATCATCGTGGATAGTTCTCTAAAGAGGTCCACGCAATGTGCAGCGGCAGTCAAAAAAGCAAACAGGATGTTAGGAATCATTAAAAAAGGGATAGAGAATAAGATGGAGAATATCTTATTGCCCTTATATAAATCCACGGTACGCCCACATCTTGAATTCTGTGTACAGATATGGTCCCCTCATCTCAAAAAAGATATACCGGCATTAGAAAAGGTTCAGAAAAGGGCAACTAAAATGATTAGGGGTTTGGAACAGGTCCCATATGAGGAGAGATTAAAGAGGCTTGGAAAAGAGGAGACTAAGGGAGGATATGATAGAGGTATATAAAATCATGAGTGGTGTGGAGAAAGTGAATAAGGAAAAGTTATTTACTTGTTCCCATAATATAAGAACTAGGGGCCACCAAATGAAATTAATGGGTAGCAGGTTTAAAACAAATAAAAGGAAGTTCTTCTTCACTCAGGGTACAGTCAACCTGTGGAACTCCTTGCCTGAGGAGGTTGTGAAGGCTAGGACTATAACAGGGTTTAAAAGAGAACTGGACAAATTCATGGAGGTTAAGTCCATTAATGGCTATTAGCCAGGATGGGTAAGGAATGGTGTCTCTAGCTTCTGTTTGTCAGAGGGTGGAGATGAATGGCAGGAGAGAGATCACTAAATCATTACCTGTTAGGTTCACTCCCTATGGGGCACCTGGCATTGGCCACTGTCGGTGGACAGGATGCTGGGCTGGATGGACCTTTGGTCTGACCCAGTATGGCCATTCTTATGTTCTTATGTTCAATATGCAAGATAGGATAGTTGATTAGTATTCCACCTGCTTATATTTGGCCAAATACCATTTTCAGGTACTTGCTAGTCAAACACTAAAATTAGACATTTAGTTAGACATATAACTGTGACAAACACCCTGTCAGATAGCAGAAAGAGCCTACAAAGCGCTGTCATCTGTCTAGGCAAGCATTTATCTTGTGCTCATTTCCATCAGATCTGAGCTCACAGAAGTGGCACCTGTACCACACAGACATGAAGCCCGGCCGTTAGCTAATAGCTTTATTCCACAAAAGAAAAGAAGGACTTGTGGCACCGTAGAGACTAACAAATTTATTTGAGCATGAGCTACAGCTCACTTCATCGGGTGCATGGGGTGACTCAGTCAGGCCTAGCTCATTAGAGTACATGGAATGTCTGTCTTTTTGGAGTCTGCCAGCAGTTCTGCATTCAGAGGGTGGGATGGTTTCCTACCAGGAGTTATTCCTAATATTTCTCTCCCTCATCTTTCCTTCAGGTATCAATGTGTAGGCCACTGTATTATTAATTGTAATCGCACACAATTAATTGACAGATCCTTGCTCAGTAATCCATGCTTGACATGGGAGCTCTTTCCAACTATTGCTACATCTCCAACCTCCCAGGAAGATGATGGCAAATCAACTCCCTCAACAGCTTGATTCTTCAGGTTTTTTGGATGACAGTCAGTTTGGTTTAGACTTGCGTATTGTAAGGAAATGGTAAGGATAGTGCTCGCTGATGATCTCCTGGTCATGAAGGAAAAGCAGGTATCTAGACTTAGTCTTTTAGATCTATCAGTTGCATTCTGTAGCATTAATCACAAGATGGTGGTGATGCATCTGCAGACCATAGCATGGTGGATGGGGTTACTCTTGAATGTCTCTGCTTCTTTCTTTGAGATAATTCCCAAAGAATGGTATGGGGCAATTACTCGTTTGTCTCACGGGCATTCTCATGTGGGGTTCCACAAGGCTCCATCTCAGCACTCGTCTTGTTCAGCAAATACGTATATTTGAGGGACTAGTGAGGAAATATGGGTTGCAGTGTGTTCAGTATGTTGATGGCATCCTCTTTTCTCTATATTTCCATGTCTTATGACCCAGAGGGTGGGGATGCTTACCTAGTGTCTAATGGAGATTGGGATATGGAGGAGAGCTAGCTGGCTGGGCTAGAGAAGGTGGATGCTGCAAGACTCAGCTGTTCTCCCAGGATATTCTTGCACAAGGAGAGGGTTAATTGGGTAGGGGGTGGATTGCAGGCTGGGGGAAGAGCCAAGCTGGGAGATGATGTCTGGGCTGGGAAGATATGGGAGGTCTGGATTTTTCTTATGGGCCATGGTAATGCTCCTGTTTAAGCCCCTATTTAAATGTTACTCAAAATGGTGATGATAGTTGATTACTATAATTATACTTATATACTTTGGAAAAGCAAGTTGAGCCTCTGTTCTCTGACTGGACTAGTTACATTGCTGTATTCCTCCGTATTCCCCTTATTTGGCTTTGTAGTGTGAAAATAAGTTGGTTTTTAATTGTCTAACAAGACGGGAGCCGTTAATAAATATGAATGAATAGATAAGTGTGTAAGATGCCTATCACCAGGTATATGTAGAAACTTAACACAATTTAAATTGGGTCATTAACATCCATGCCTCAGGCTCCAAATGGGATTGCTTCAGGTGGTTAGAGCTGGGCAATAAGCAGGGATGTCACATGAACAGCTCCCTAATTCTGCATGTTCATACGTTATCCTCCATTAATGCCTGCACATCATGCACTCTCCCCCTTTGCTTTTCTGCGGCACTCTTGGCTGGCAGAAGACTTTGGCCCAGATGCTGTACCCCAAACAATCAGGAGACGGGTTAGTGTGGAGCCCTAGTGTGGGTGGACCTGTCCTTGCCTCTGACAGAGACCTGAGGGGTCTGGCTCTACTTCCATTCCAGCAGCACTTGTACAGCTTGTAAGGCCAATGAAGTCTCACTAAGTAGAATTGTATCCTCACACTGCTGACTGTTCTCTATCTTAAAAGTCCCCACTATCAATGCCCTCCACCCTCTAAGGCTTTGCTCCCTTATATTCTCCTTTGTAGTCCAACAACAGACCCTCCTCATTTCCCTTGGTGTCTGTCCACAGACAGGCCCCCTTCCCAGTCTCTTCATCACTGCCCCCCTAGCACACACGCACACAGACACCATTAGCAGCTCCCCTTTCCCCTCCTATCCCCTCCCCTTCCCTTCAATAATCTATCTACATATTAAAATGAGTTTGTCCCTGATTTACATGCGTAAGAAGGGATGTAATAATGAGGACGTAGATTAGAAGATTTAGCACAATCGTTTGTGTAGATTGTGTCCCACCAAAGGGCAGCTCTGACGAGCCGAGATTAAGGAGCAAACAGCTGCCGCTGGAATTCAGTCCATTTGTTTGTTTGCTGTTTTCTCTCTTGACTCCAGCAAACAGTCTCATTAACATGCAAGTGATTTGCTCCTTAAGCCTTTTCCTGTTTATTATTGGGGGAGTTGCTGACGAGGGCTTTGTAGAGTCCCTGGCCCAGATCTAAGAGATGGACATGCAAATCAAGATTAAATTGGGAAGTAATTAAAAACAAAGAGGGGGCATGACACCTTGGTACCCTCTTTCTTTTGCGGGGGGGGGGGGTGGGGGCCTTAAGGTTCAGACATCACAAGAGGGAATACAGGACACAAGAAGCTGTGTCCCAACAAGACTGACTGTCCCTTTAGGTTTCTCTCATCTACGCCTCTGGGTCTTTCCCTATATATATTGTTGTCCCTTCCTCCCCATACCCCACCCCCACAAATAAAATGTCTGGCTGTCTACTGAACTAATTTACATATTTGCTTCAATCGCCTTATGTGGCAACTTGTTCCATGTGGTCACTGCTATTTGACTGAGATGGTGTCTACCCATAGAATCACTCCTTGGGATCTGCACTCTCCCCCAGAGTCCAGTCTTTTCTGCTGTGGCCATACTCTGGGCGGGTGGTAAAAGGAGCTCCCTACCACTCATCTGGGCAGCACAGTATGAGATTTTTCATTTCACATATGCTGCCTATTTTGGATCATTGTCACCAGGCTTTATCCACATTAAAATGCATTTTCCATTCACTGGCTCCCATAGGTACTGGAGCTAGGGGTGCAGCAGCACCTTCTGGCTTGAAGTGGTTTCCGTCATATACAGGGTTTACAGTTTGGTTCAATGGCTCTCAGCACCCGCACGATACAAATTGTTCCAGCACCCCTGATGGCTCTGAGCACCAAGATGTAAACCTCTCCAAACTCCTGGGCACCGTTCCTCTTCTTGCTCTCCCTATTTGGTATCATCAGTAAACTTTGATATTTTGAGCCACATTGTTGACAGATGCAATAAACAGAAAAAAACCTTCTCGCGAAGGGGCTCAAATACTGCAGTGATGGGGGTATCTAGACAGATCGATCAGGTGAGCTACTGGGGACTCTTCCTTCAAGAGACCTTTTTCCAGCTTGGGAAATTACAATTCACCCACCCTAATTTCAGATCTTGCCTCTTACCTCCTATGTTATGGCCTCTTTAGCTTAGTCAATAATCTTTTACTGGGAACCTTTTCAAATGCTTTCAGAAAGCAATGTGTTTACCTTGTCTATTCTGTAAGGAATAGGGTGCACCATGTTAAATCCCTGCTCTAATTGGGTTGATTTCAATGGAGTTACACTGGGGACAAATTTGGCTAGGTGTCTTTAAAGAATACACAAAGTCAAATCAGTAAGGCTACCCAATGTTCCCTTACCAGGCCCTGGACAATTGCTGTTAATATCTTCTTCACCCCTGATGGTAACGTGGTAGCAAACTCAGTGGTTTCGTGTTGCTGTGATGTCTCATGATCCTTTAGGTTTGGATATTAACTCCAAGATCTATTGATAGCCACATGGAAACAGCTGTGTGAGTGATGTTCTTCCACTATTGGTGATATAGGAAAAAATAGATCCCCCACCTCACCATACACACCCCCATACCCCTCGTGCCTTGTTAGTTTATGAGATGGTGTGAATATCTGCTGCTTTCAGGGAATCTGAACAACATAGGAAGTTACCCTAGAGCCTTTCGTCGGATGGGACAGAGGCTCGGACAGAAACGCCAGTAAAACAAGACAACCCTCTTCTTTCATTTATCACAGCACCTGCTGCTCCCATTTCAAGGCTGGCAAAATGATGATAAATTCCAGACATTTCATTTGAAAAAAGAGTGACTGTTACTGAATGACGACATGTAAGTTACATGTCACGTTGTTTACCGAACTCAGGCACTGAAAAGCCAGTCAATGAGCTGTTAAGGGCATCATAAATCTTACGGTGTCCATGTCACAATGAAGTACAAATACGTATTTCATCATCACAAAGTCATTCTTGCTATACATGCTCTGCCTGTGCACTGAAGGGCAAATTCTCCTCTCAGTTACCTCAGTGTTAATTCAGAAGACCTGACTGTGACTGGCCTCATGCAAGGGTCACTCACTTGGAGGAGCGCACAAGATTGCTCCATCAATGCAGCTGTGTGGGTGCATATCCCCCAAAGAGGACAGGGAGGAGGTGGAGTCTCCCCTGAATACACATGCACGCTCTGCCCCAGCCCACAGTGTTGGCCAGGCTTCTAGGATGTTGTAACCTGTACAGTCCTCCCCCTCTCCCTACAACATCTGACTGCGAAGAGAGGGATGGTCTCTCTTGAGGAATGCTCCCTCATCTTGGCTCAACATAAAGGGGAGCAACTCCATACCACCCCCCATGTAGGCCAGTGGATAACTGCCCACAATTTGAGCCCCAATGAGTACATTGATCTCAATTAATTTACATAGTTATCATTGTAAAAGTATTTAGGCTAGAATGAGGCATGGATTGCAGCACCCCCGAACTCAGCATCCTGTATATGATCATGTTTTTCGCAGGAGTGGGTGGGTGAAATTCTGTGGCCTGCATTGTGCAGGAGGTCAGACTAGATGATCATAATGGTCCCTTCTGACCATAGTATCTATGAATCTATGTAATTACCGATCGCATCATAATGAACATGCACAATGGGGCGGAGTTCATGTTAAAAACTTCCCTGACCTTTCCTGACATTTGGGGGCTTTACGCTGCATGGAATCGCCCTAATGTAACCTTCATTATTTGCCTAGACAATGTAGTGAGATAGCTCAAAAATGACACAGAGTCTGCCTAAACTTTAGAGTATTGTACAGAAAGAGCCAGGGCACATGCAGATCTTCATGCTGACTGAGGCATGGCTCATGTTTCTCAGCATCACCCACAATCCCAGAGACATGAACATGCAGTGCAGACTCTTTGCCTTCAGGACGTTAGGAAATCATTATTAAAAATCATTCAACCTTGTTTTAAAATTTCTGCCCAGTCAATAAATAAATAAAATAGCTGACGTTATTTTTTTTAAACGATGCTATGAATGCAAGCTCATTGCCCCACTCTGTTCCCTTTGTGTCAATTTAGGTGGCACAAAGGGAGAGGAAACCATCGCCTCAGCAGATGCACAGGGCTGTTGGGCCAGGAATGACATGGCCAGCCTACACCGTGGTCTGACCATCTCCAAGCAGGGGGTGATTCTTTGCTAGCTGGCACAGGTTAGAACAGCCACCAGTGTCCTCTGATCTATGCTAGGCTTGGCACTGGAGCAGAACAGAGAATCTGCCTCCCCTCTGCTGAAGAATTTCACCCCCAAAAGTCAAAGAGTTATGCGTAACTAAAAAGGGAGTTTATAATAGAAATGCTTACTCAACCTTGATTTAAACCATTAGTGTTCCAGCTATAAGAATGAGCCAAGGACCTCAATCTGCAGCCAGACCATCTCAATAAATAAAAAGTAAAGTAAAGAAGAAATCTGCATGCCAGCTCCAGTGTGGGTCACTGCTGTCCAGGGAACTCAGTCACTCAGCAGCGCCTCCTTCTGGCTGATTCTTGGGGTAGCGGTGATGGACTCCAAAGGTAGCTGAGTCCAGTCCTCAAGCCAGAGGAAGAATCCCCAGGATGCAGAGCCTGAGGGTATGGAATTGTACATAGGAGAAAATGTGGGGGACCTGGGAGAGTTCCTGTTCCCCTCCCCACTGAAAGAAAACCCTGGTCAGTCTCATTGGCTCATTGGGTGGCTCGTGCATAAGTGGAGGTGGGGGTAGGGGGTTGGGTTATTGCTTTACAGGATGTTTCCTTAAACCTTACAGTGAAATCTACACTTGATTGTCTATATACAGAGACCTCAGTGAATGGCACCATAGGAAGTGGGGGGAAGGAGTGTGACCAACCTGCTCTTGTGACAGGTGGTACCCAGTGGGGCTGCGGGTGGGGGAATGTGTTGAGGGAAGTAGGGACATTTCTAGTTTACAATCAAATTTTTTTTATATATGTTTTAGTAAAAAAGACAGATGCGGGATTGTGCATTTTCCATCACAGAACCTCCTGCATTAAGGAAGGGCTTCTAATGTATATCCAAGTTTAGATGCTGTACTATGGGGATAGGTGCTATCGATAGCTCCTGTGGTCATCAACCCATTCAGTGTGGCAGGGAGGAAGGAAGACTGGAAAAACAGCCTGCTAGGTCTAGGAAAACATGCTCACTTGTTTTCTTCTTGGGTTGAGGTCTTTTAGGGCTAGCTGCAGCACTTGGATGACTTAATTTTTAAAGGGTGACTAAACTCCTACGTTTTGTTAGGGCCTTGGGAGTAAACCCCAGTCAGAGGCCGACTTCTAAAACTTGTGAAGTTTTTAATTTAATTTTAGAGCCTATTTTGTCATTTCCAGCCTGTCCCTCAGTTCCTATGTGAGGCGGGTGTGGCATGCTACTCTGGTGACATGCATAGCAGATAACAGCAGCAGTCAGGGAGCCACTGACAGACACTCTGTGTGGTAAATGTTATCCCCACCCCTTACCTCCAAACACACACACTGCCTCCCCCGATAAGGGCCAAGCTTGAGATGGGAGGGAGCATTTGGTGCAGGAGGGGGCTGCCTGAAAGCCACTGCTGCAGGGGCACCAGGTAGAACCAAGACGCACTGCAGCGAGAGCGCGGCAGGCAGGCAGAGTGGCCTCAGAGACCAGGCTGCTGCTTGTGCCACTGTGCAAGGAGTGGAGCGGTGGGGCCTTTAATCTTCTGAGTGGCTGGGACTGCTGCCAGGAGCCAGCTCCTTTCCCTGGAGGTGGCAGCAGAATATCCCCTCATCTGTTCCTCTCCTGCCACCCAAAGACACAAAACATGTGGGACGAAAATTGGGGCTCCCTCCAGGTTACTCCTGTCCGAGATCGTGGTGCATGGCAGTAAAACGTCCACAGGCACAGAAGGGCCAAGTTTAACATCAACCTTTTCCTTTGGGGACACAAAGTGCTTTTGGGAACTATACACATGCTGCTCGGAGCCAATGGGGACAACTTGTTTTTTATGGCTTGAAAAGTTGGTGCACGTCTATGCTGGGTTCAGATTTGGTTCTCCTTCCTTTCCATGGGGCATATACAACACCACCTTGCAATCCCCTTCTGAGGTAAGGGAGCTACTTTCCCTACTCAAGCCTCTCCTATCCAGGCAGTTTCTCTTTTCAGAACAGAGTGCTCTGGCTTGTCCCAGCACCACAAGCTTCTTCACTAAATATGATTATTGTTATTATTACTATTGCTATTATGTCATAAATTGACATCCTGTGTTCTAGTCTGTTATCTGGGGATTCTGCTCTAATCTTGATGATCGCTAATGCAGTGTAAATCCAGCGCGCTGGGTGATAATCTGGCTACATAAAAATTGATGTTTTAGACATAATCAAAACCTTTCATTTTAATGTTGTACAATATATTTGGTCTAAAGTGCATTGCACTTCAGCCATTCTTGTCTGGTTCTCAGAAATGCACCACAGTGTTTTTAAAAAGAAGCTGGTGCATGGCGTGTAAACTTTGGAATTTAATGCACACTGCGTAGAACCAACCCTCGGAAGGGAAAACAGAAACTTTTCAGCTGTGGTTTGGTACAGAACAGAACAATTATGCTGTGCAGACTGGTGACATCTGAAAGTCGGCAGGGAAGCTGGCCCCGTCCCAGTGCCTGCAGGGAGCTTTTCTCCACCCACACAACCAGAAATCTGTAGGACTTTTTGTTTATTTTAAATGAAAACTGGTGAGATGCGTTTCAGTTTATTATCAATGGTTCATATAGACTGAACCTGTGTTTTCAATATAAGTTTGTGTTGAACACATTATACATGATCAGGCAGGTCTGGCCTAAGAGGCAAAAAGTTTGCCATACATTCACTACTTAATTACCTGGACAGAGAGAAAGAGATGAAGACAGAAAGTAGCAGCTGGAGGGAGAAAGAAGAAATCATAAGGGATTGGCTCCCCCCCCCCAAATACCCCTACTGTCTTAGTTAAAAATAATACATATATATATATATATTGCTTTATTTGTATTCTTTTATTTGAACCCTCCTTTATATACTCACACACCACATCTCTACTAAGTTTCAGTTGGGTTGTTTCTGTAATATCTTCTACCATACTGGGAGTTTTTTCTTTTCTCTCCTTCATCTTGTTCCTCCTCTCCTTTTCCTGAGTCCATCCCCTTTGAGTTCCCTGTTCTCCCCATGTGTTACTGTGTCCTGGTTCTACATGTTTTCTGTGCACCTGCACTCAGCATTAAAGCACATGGAGAGCAAATGCATGTGTTTGGAGGGAAAATAAAGACAACCACTCACCACTCCTTTCACTGGGGAGGGGGCACATTAAACAAGGTCACGAGCTGGAATTGGCCTGTGGCCTACAATTAGCCAGCTCTGTGATAGGGCTTCTTCCCTTCTCTTGCCCCATGCAGGTCCCTCTCCCTAGTGCCCCACTCTGACAGAACTCTTACCTCCAACTTCATCCTGCTGACGGGCTGGGATCTGGGCTACTTCTGTGCCCCCAGCAGGTTTTACACTTGTGTCAGTCCACTACACTAGTGCGGCTGCCTGAAACGCCTGCTGGAGTGTAGGAGCTGCCCCCGCAGGATTAGGCACAGAAGATGTCTGTAGTAGTTCTGGTGCCCTGTAAGAATGAAAAAAGTAGTAAGAACATAGCAGGGGTCAGGAGATAAGGTGGCTGCAGGAGATGGAGTCCCTTTGATATTGCAACAGGACAGGTTCACAAGCACGGATGAATAAGAGAGGCTAAATCATTTCAGGGAAATGAAGGAAAGCAACCAAACTAAGGCAACGGTCCTGTGCCCTGACCCCAAGAGCAGCAATATTCACAAAAACGTGTATATTTCATCTCTGGAGTACATCCCTTTGTCTCTCCTGATGTCAGTGGGGATGTCTCTGCCCATCCAGCTATGACTGGAAACAGAGAATTGAGAAATCCATGCTCAAAACAATTTCATTATGGATGGGCTTCACTCTCCAGTGTATAAACAAACAGCATTCTCCTTTCTCAACAGTCTGTGCCCCCCACCACATTATAATATATCATACTCTTAAATTTTCCCCTATAATGAAAAACCACTTTCTGATTTTGTCTAAAATCTCTTCTTCTAAGTCCTCCAGGACTGTAAACATGAGAGAGGAGCAATAAGAACATAAGAACAGCTATAGTGGGTCAGAACAATGGTCCATCTAGCCCAGTATCCTGTCTTCTGACAGTGGCCACTGCTAGATGCTTCAAAAGGAACGAACAGAACAAGGCAATTTATTGGCTGATCCATCCCCTGTCATCCAGTCCCAGCTTCTAGCCATCAAAGTTCAGGGACACCAAGAGCGTGGGGTTGTGTCCCTGATCATTTTGGCTAATAGCCATTGATGAACTTGTCCTCCAGGAACTTATCTAGTTCTTTTTTTAACCCATTTATACTTTTGGCCTTCACATCCTGTGACTAAGAGTTCCACAGGTTTACTGTGTGTTGTGTGAAGAAGTACTTCCTTATGTTTGTTTTAAATCTGCTGACTAGTAATTTTGTTTGGTGACCCCTTGTTCTTGTGCGATGTGAAGGGGTAAATAACCCTTCCTTGTTCCTTTCTCCAGTCATGATTTTATAGATCTCTACCATGTCCCCACTCAGTCATCTCTTTTCCAAGCTGAACAGTCCCAGTCTTTTTAATCTCTCCTCATATGGAAGCTGTTCCATACCCCTAGTAATTTTTGTTACCCTTCTCTGTATTTTTTCCAATTCTAATGTATCTTTTTTGAGATAGAGAGACCTAAACTGCACACAGGATTTAAGGTATGTGTACACTATGGATTTATATAGTAGCAGTATGATATTTGCTGTCTTATTACCTATCCATTTCCTAATGCTTCCTAACATTCTGTTCACTTTTTTGACTGCTGGTGCACATTGAGCAGATGTTTTCAGAGAACTAAACACGATGACTCCAAGCTCTCTCTTTTGAGTGGTAACAGTTAAGTTAGACCACATCGTTTTGTATTATAGTTGGGATTATGTTTTCCAATGTGCATTACTTTGCATTTAACAACATTGAATTTCATCTGCCATTTGCCTGCCCAGTCACCCAGTTTTGTGAGACCCCTTTGTAATTCTTCGAGGTCTGCTCTGGACTTAGTGATCTTGAGTAATTTTGTATCACCTGCAAACTGTTCCACCTCACTCTTCACCGCTTTTTCAAGATCATTTATGATTATGTTGAACAGGACCAGTACAGATCTTTGGGGATACCTGCTATTTACCTATCTCCACTGTGAAAAGTGACCATTTATTTCTACCCCTTGTTTCCTGCCTTTTAACCAGTTACTGATCCATAAGAGGACCTTCCCTATTATTCCATGACTACTTACTTTGCTTAAGAGCCTTTGGAGAGGGACCTTGTCAAAGGCTTTCTGAAAGTCCAAGAACATGATATCCACTGGATCACCCCGGTCCACATGCTTGTTGACCACCTCAAAAAATTGTAATAGATTGGTGAGGCACAATTTTTCCTTACAAAGGCAGTGTTGACTCTTCCTCAACATATCATATTCTTCTATGTGTCTGATAATTCTGTTCTGTGCTATAGTTTCAACTAACTTGCCTGGTACTGAATTTAGGCTCACCAGCCTGTAATTGCCAGAATCGCCTCTTGAGCCTTTTTTAAAAATGGGCATCACATTAGCTATCTCCAGTTATCTGGTACAAAGGCTGAGTTGAGCAATAGGTTACATATCTCAGTTAGTGGTTCTGCAATTTCACGTTTGAGTTTCTTTAGAACTCTCGGATCAATACCATCTGGTTCTGGTGACTTATTACTGGTTAACTTAGTTCCAAAACCTCCTCTATTGACACCTCTATCTGGGACAGTTCCTCAGATTTGTCACCTGAGAAGAATGGGTCGGGTGTGGAAATCTCCCTCACATCCTCCGCAGTGAAGACCGATGCAAAGAATTCATTTACCTTCTCCACAACAGCTTATCTTCTTTGAGTGCTTCTTTAGCACCTCCATTGTCCAGTGGCTCCACTGATAGTTTTGCAGGCTTCCTGCTTCTGACGTACTTAAAAAAAAATTGCTGTTACTTTTTGTGTCTTTTGCTAGTTGTGCTTCAAATTCTTTTTTGGCCTGCCTAATTATATTTTTCCACTTGACTTGCCAGAATTTATGCTCCTTTCTAGTTTCCTCACTAGGGTTTAACTTTCAATTTTTAAAGGAAGTCTTTTTGTCTCTAACCGCCTCTTTTACTCCGTTGTTTAGCCATAGTGGCATTTTATGTTGGCCCTCTTACTGGGGTTTTTTTTAAATTTGGAGTAAACATATAGTTTGAACCTCTGTTATGGTGGGTTTTTTTTTAAGTTTCCATGCAGCTTGCAGGCATTTCACTGTGTGGGGTACGGCACACTGGCCCATGTGTGTAGCCAAATGGAGATTCCTCTGCAGAGACAGATTCTGGTTGTCATACCCCTGGAGGACCCCTCTCTCTGTATGCTTCTTGCGGACACCTCCTCTGTTCAAACTTGGCATAAACACAAGTCTTCAGGAAAGCCCAAAGAGAAATATGGAGCTGATGATGCACCATCTCCCGACAACTGTCTCATACCTTGTCCAGAGCACAGGGTAGAAGCTGTTATGAAAAAAGAGGACTGTGTGCCTTTAAGAAGTGCCTGGCTGTCCTGGTGTCTGTAGTGCAGCGAGGCAGGGAATGCACCGCTGATACTAACCAAGTTTGCCAGCCATGGTTTTCTCATGGCTCCCACACAATGGCCCGTTTTTTGCCCACCTGCCGATAATGCTTAATTAGGCGAGGAGTTGATTAATTTGTGGTAATTGACAGCTAATTACAGGCCTGAGGGCTCATTAACTTGACGTCTTGTCTCAGTGAATTGGCTGAAGGGGGTCAGGTGATGTGCAACCTCCCCCACCTCCCAGGCACCCTCTATGCCCAGCACAGAAAGACAGTTAGAATTTACCTGGATCGCAGGGAGGGGGGATAGGAGAACAACATGTGGAGAAACAGCAGCTTAATGCAGGGGTAGGGAAAGGAGGGCCGAGCTCCTGAGATAGTACTGACACACAGAGGGGCTAAACCAGCACTTGTTAGATACTACAGCAATAAGCAGCGTTTCAAAAGCCTACAAATACAATGCCCATGGCGTTTTGGTCACAGAAACAGAACAGAGCTGAGGTTCAGGCCAGATGGTCCCAGCTGGCAAAATGGGTGATCCCAAAGCTGAAGGAGAGGAATTTTTGGATTCAGTCAGGGATAGATTGGAAGTCAGAGGGAGAATGCTGAGTATACCATACTAGTGACAGAGGGAAACAGTGCCTTGGGGGACAGAAGCATTACTCACCTGTGTGGGGTGTGAGTTCCTGAGACCCCGGCTCCTGTGTACAAGGCTCCGAGAATGCTGATGGTCTATGGTACTATTAGATTATAAACACACTTTACAGGGTAGTTCATAACATGAGGGTAGATGGGCATGAGGAAGGACCTCTCAGTAGCATGTAAGCTGGTCAGGATTCCCTTCACAATGACCTGACTGGGCTCCAATGTCTAGAAGCTCTCACTTCCACTTTATACCACCCCCGTGACCATCTCCGAGACCTAAGAAATTAGCCAGTTCCTGGGCACCAATTGCCACAGAATTAGGTAGCTTCCTACGGGTTAAAAGGAAAGTACAAACAATTACAGAGCAACAGAAGAGCATAAGAACTGCCAAACAAGAAATGGCCATTAGTGCATCTTGTCCAATATCCCAAACCCATACTAAATTAGATCTATGGGCCATATAATCCAATATCCTTCTGGAACAGGCTTCAAAGACTGATATTTTAGCTTCAACTGTGGACAATGTTGGGTGCTACAAGAGAAGGCATAAAATTCCCACAAGGCAGGTAATTGTTCAGTACTATCTAGTGGTGGATTAGTCACTGGGCCAATGGGGCCCGGGCCCAGAGGCCCCAGCCAACTGGGGGGGGCTCCGGAAAAAATCCACTGCCAGGCGGTGGAAGCCCGGAACCCTAGCTGCCGGGCGGGTGGGACGGGGGAAGCCACCCCTCCCCCCACCCCATGGCCCCAGACCTTGTTCCTGGCAGAAGCTCCCGGGAAGGGGAAGCCACCCTGGGCAACACCCAACCCAGTCACCGGCAGGAATCCCCAGACAGGGGAAGCCCCAGTGCCCTACACCCATCCTTGGCAGAAGCTGCAGGGCAACAGGGGAAGCCCCCATGCCCAACCCTGCTCTCCTGCAGAAGCGCCTTGCAGGTGGGGCAGAAGTCCCCCAGCACCCCAACCCTGGTCCCCCGCAGAAGCATGAGTGGTGGCGGGGGAAACCCCAGGGCCTGGACCCCTGCTGTAGCCCTGGGACTGGAGGAGCTCTCACTCCCCACTGCAGCACCAGGGCCATTGCATGGGGACAGGGGTTCTCTGATCTTGGGGCCACTTGGGGGCAGAAAGGAGCAAAAGGAGTTGTGGGGCTGCAGTGAGGGGGGCAGAATGGGGGAGACCTTGGGTGAAACAGGAGTTGGCCCTAAGGAAGGGGGCAGAAAGGGCAGAAAGGGGTGGGGCTGTGGGCAAGGGTGCAGGCAGAAGGGGCGGCATGGGGGCAGGACCGCAGGCGGAAGGGGTGGGGAGGGGCCCCCCACTTACTCTGGCTCAGGACACCAGGAAACCTTAATCTGCCTCTGATATTGTCCTACTGAGGAACTAGAGGAAACGGTATGGAAAACATTTGCAAAAATGCTTATTTTAAAAGGATACCACCCTACTACATTTTTATTCCTTATATAGAGTCATTTATTTGTATCACAGAGTCTGTTGAGGCAATAATCCAGCAAAAACTCACAGACCTTTTATCTGATCAGTTGCTTCTTAATAGCTCCTTATTGGATAGAAATTACGGGACATTTTAAATGTGTTGCTTTTTAATTTTGTATGCCCTCTTGTTTTAATTTTTTGTACCGGAGCAAACTGGAACCTGATTGGCTTTCTGTACAACAGTCATTGTCTTACACCCTTCTTTCATTTGACTTTTCTCCTTTTCACCCTAGATACGCCGAGACTTTGTAGTGTCTCTTTCTGTAAGAAAGCCAAACCATCCCCATGCCTCTAATAAATGTTGCTACCCTTCTCAGGGCCTTCCTCAATTTCCATAGCTGAAAACTATATGTGAGAGAATATCCCAGTAATTTTTATTATGGTATTGGAATATTTTCCTTATCACTTAGCACCAAGGAGGGTAATTGTTTGGAATAGCCCAAAAGGATATAGCCTGTCATTTTCTCTCTAGATCTATTACTAAAACACTGGGTGATGAAAGCCTTGCTCATTTATCACCTTGACTACTACATGCCTTTCGGAGCAAGTGTGAGAAAAGGCTACATAAAAGGTTAAGTACTAGATGTAGCACTCCTCACTGAGCAATAGCAAGTGTAAGTCTCTTGTACCTCTCCTCTTTCTCTTTTAAATACTGTCATGGCTCCAATGACCAAAAGTATTGGAGCTTCACACACATTAATGAATGTATCTGCACAACCACCCTGTGAGGCAGGGAAGTACTACTCCATTTTACAGATGGGGCACTGAGGCACAGGATAGATTAAGTGACTTGCCCAAGGTCACATAGGAAATCTGTGGCAGAGCCAGTGTGGATGTAGATCTCCTGAGTCCCACTCCAGTGTCCTCTTAGGCCTCCCTCTTACTACATAGCAGGAATAAGTTGGAGGCCACACAGCAATGCTCATTATTGTAGGCTCAACCTGCAAGTCTGGGTAACAAGCCAGCTGCTTCAGTGAGTCATCAAAACCCATTTAACACGTTCACATTAGGATCAATACCAGCTAACAGGGTGGAGGATGTTCCGGGCAAAGATTGCCAGCCTGTTCCAGTCACCATAAGGCTTACCCACAGACATGCCTCCATCGTACACTGAGAAATTATAGAAGGGAGATTAGTTACAAAGAGACCCTCAAATTTGGGAGTCACCTGGAACCCCGAGTGCTTCATTTTTCATGTGAACCATCTGAAGGATGAGGGAAAAGGGGTTAATGAAAATCTACACGGGAAACAATACAGATCAGCATCCTTAACAGCCTAAATATCTGAGAGAGAGAGAGTGGTAACCAGGGAAGATGTTTAAAATGTGTGTCAGAATAGAAGGCTTTTCAAAGCCACTTTGCACTGGGTGCCTTGAACACTGGGACAAGCTTGAATGCTCTGCACAAATGGGTTGGTGATACACAGGGCATCCTACTAGCTGAGTGCTATATGGGCCCCATCACCATAGCATCTGAGTGCCTTGTTGGGTGGCGCTGAGCCTCCCCCAGGACGGAATGCCTCAAGAGGACTGGCCCTCCCCAAGTTCTTTAACAGAAAATATCTGCACCATTTCATATGATTAAAACCATCTGACTGAAACCCTTATCTCCAAAAACAGAACTCCCACTCAACCCAGTTAAGGGCTCTCTCTATATGAAGGGAAGATGAATAAATCTACAATTGCCTCATCTATCTCAATGGATTAGATCTAATATTGGAGGGCTTCACACAACCATGAATCCCATTCGATCTATTCTGTGTACCTGGCACCCCATACTGTCCTTGAGTAGGTGGCCAAACACCACTACCAGGATTGTCATGTCACAACTGAGCTATGACATACCACAGTACAGGGAGCACTCACTAGGAAAGGTGGCCCTTGTTAGGCATCAGTACTGTGGCAGCATAATTAGACATTTCCACTGACATGACTTCATCCTGGTCTGAGAAATTATTGGTAATTGACTAGAAATCTGAGGGAGATCAGGAATTTTATGAACTGTGTAGCCATCTCCAATTCCTTCCTGGGTCTCGGCCTTGATGAGGCTGCTGTCTAAATTGGAAAAGACATGTCAGCCTCTGCTTCTGAGATGTGCCACAAGAGTCACTAACACTTTAATGAAGACTCTTAGGGAAAAGAGAAGAGCCTGAATGATATTGTATTGTTTTACTAGCATGTTCTGTTGTAGCAGAAGTGTAGGTACCTCCTATATGAATAATGCAAAGGGGCGTATAAATAAATCTTGCTTAGACTTATAGATGTCATGAATTCCCCTGGTAGAATCCTTTCCCAGAGGATATTGTGAAGGCCAAGACTATAACAGGGTTAAAAAAATAATAAAAAACCAGATAAGTCCATGGAGGATAGGTCCGTCAATAGCTATTAGCCAGGATGGGCAGGGCTGGTGTTCCTATCCTCTGATTGCCAGAACCTGGGAATGGGCGACAGGGGATGGATCACTTCATGATTATCTGTTCTGTTCATTCTCTCTGGGGCACCTGGCATTGGATGCTGTTGGTAGACAGGATACTGGGCTAGAGGACCTTTGGTCTGACCCAGTAGGGCCATTCTTATGTTCTGAATCACGGCTGATATTGAAGCCAGGCTTTCCCCTCTTGAATTTGATTTGCTTCATATTTCAGCAATTTCAGATCTAACAGCCTTTGGATTCCCTGACTCTTGGGAATCACAAAGAAGATGGGGTACATCTGGCAAGCCTTTTGTCCTTGGAGAACAGCCCTGCCACATCCAGGAGACAATCTGGACTTTTCATAGATGGGTTCTTTCCAGAGGGCTCCTAGCTTTCAAGGGGCCATCATATACGTCTTCCTTGTGATTGCCTCAATAGTTCCAAGGGTGCAGATGGTGTTCATGCCTACTGATCTGCCTGATGTAGTCTGTTATTCCAGGCTGAAGTTGGGAGAATCAGTCAATCACATAAGGCTTGTTTTTCCAGGCAGTCATGGATTTTGCCTGGAAGAGAATTGCCCTCAGATGTTGGACTGCTGACATGGTTTTCTTCCTCCAGGTTACCTTCCCCATGACTTTCATCTTTGGGATAGTTTATTCCATTGGTATTGGCATAAGACACATCTCAGGCAATTGCAGGAGGAGTACAGATTGAGGAGACACTTTTTTTTAAGCTTTTTTAATTCCACTCTACATCCGCCTCACATTGGTCTCTGTTGAATTTGGCAGATCTGAGGAGTTGTTTAACCTGGCTGCCTCCCTGAATCATATGTATAGCCTTAGATTCCACCCTGTGACTATGTTTGCAGCTGTTGCTATAGCTAAATGACTGATGGATTCCATAGATGTGACCACAGAACAATTTGTGGCTAGTGGCACCTGAGTAAGAATGTTGCTGATTTTCAGTTCCACTTTCTACTGTCAACCATACTACTGTCATTCTGGAGAACCATGTAGAAGCTAAAGAGGCCTGTAGGGCTATTGAGCCAGCCTCCTAGTTCTGCATAACGGCTACTTCTCTCGAGGTCAGTGAGTTCCTTAGGGAATGATGGGATCTTTGGCATGGGCTGGGACTGCCCTGGTCAGTTTGGGAATCGTGAGGCAAGCTGTTTTATCATTTGGGGATTTGTAACCTTTGCAGCCCTGTCAGTTCAGGCCCTATCTCGTGTTGGGCTGCTCTTTGTATCTTTTATCCCGCCCTCAATGGCTGCATTTTTTAATACTTTGAAGAGTGCCTTGCTACAGGCTTCACCTCCTTCCCAGTGCATGCAAGCTGAGTGCTGCAATGACACAGTGAACCATAGTTTCAAATATGTAGCTCAGAAGGAAACACTCTTCTATCTATTCGACTCACCACTAAGGACAGCTCTTCTCCTGATCTGGGATGAAGTAGCAGGAAAAGGGGACCTGTCTGAGGGGGATGTTTGTTGCGATGTTTGGTTTCTTAGGCCTGAGCCTTTTGAAGTGCTTAGATTTCTTCTTTCTCTTGCCTCATCCTTGTTGTGAGGGGAAATAACAGGTGGAGGTTCCTAGTGCTTCTTGCATTTAGATACGGATTATCCTTGCATCTTTGGCTCCAGTATCAGGCTCTCTCTTGTATGTCTGGAGAGACAGTAATTAAGGACCCTGGCTTTATTGGAGGGATATGAAACAAAGCACCAAACAACGCTCTCAAACATTTCCAAGATAGCTTTTCTGCAAAAGTTGCTGCATGCACAGAATCCATGCTGGTCTGGTGCAGGATAAAGGTTTTATAGGTATGAATGTGGGATGCTTCACCACTCATGAGTAGTGTAGCCAACACAAACTCATGCCAACAAAACCTTTACACACTAGAATGTGTCTTCTATATCTCACTCAAATTGCCAAATATGTAAATTAGGATATTAAAATGTGATCTTAATTGGTTGCCCTAATTTGCAGATTAACTATCAGCAAGTTTTCAATGTGAATTTGGATACATCTAGCTGCCAAGGCAGTAGCCACCAAAAATAAGCTATTTCCACTGATTACAGATGCAGAGGTCAGCTTTTCAGACATACAGGGCATGTGTATTTCAGCACAAGTGTGGAGTCAGGAAGTTGATGTGGTTTTAAAATCAAGGTCATTACTACCAGTTGTGTGTATGTGTGTGTCAGAGGAAGAGGGCTGTCACCACCTCTACAGTGGCTGGAACCAAAGACCACTGAGGTCAGTGAAAAATCTTCCATTGACTTCAGTGGCTTTGGATCAGGACCCAAGTGAGGATCTCCAAGAGCTGCCATACATGTTCTCATCCAGCAGCATATAACATGCAGGCCAATTGCACAGCTATAAGACCCAAAGGAATCCCAGAAGCTGTTGTGATGGTGTGTTTTCATCACCAGCCTCCTTTAACTTTCTAATGTGGAGGCTCTTGGGCCATGCAGTTTTGCTCCTTTATCCAAAATGGCCACTTTCTGGTACTGGTGACTCCCCTTCTCTTTCCTTAAACAATATGTAATACATACACAGACATCTGGTTTCCCATATCCTAAAAAACAAACCAGCACCCTAAATCCAGTGAGAAATTAAATGTTTTATAACAGGACTTACTAGGTCTTTATAATAATTTCAGACGAGAAAAATATCCTAAGACAAAGATGGAAAATGTTGACTAAAAGGGTGCAAAAACTTTCAGGCCAACACTAAACGTATTGTTATGTCATAATGAGTTCTCTATGGCTTTCCCCAGGCACCTGAAAGGAAGTGGATGGAAGTGGCTTCTCAGGCTTAAACCAGTGTTTTAATTGGTGGAAAAGATGTTTTCCAATTGCTGCTTAGATGACTGACATCTCTCCCAAACACCTTGCAACAAAACCACCCTTATTTTAAGCTTGGGATGTGTGAGACCTCGTGGGTCAGATTTCTACAACTTGCAGCCAACCAGAATATGGTCCAAGGCCCCAGTCCTGCAAACATTGACACATGCTAACTTCGTGTGTGAGAGTAGTCCCATTCATTAGGAGAAGTGCTTATAGAGGTAAACAGACCTTATATAAAATTGTAAATGGGTTTCATCTTGATGAACTTTAAAGTAACTTTATTCTATCAAGATTTAGATTTCAGAAGATAAGCTGTCTGAACTATAGCTCAGTTCCAGAACAGGAAGGCAATTAAATTAATAGGAAGGTAATTGCCTTGTTGACACCTGATTGTCCAAAGGCCTTGGAGGAGGTGATGCAAGACAGAGCACGGAAAAGTCAAACCAGAAGGATCAAATCTAAGGCCAAGAAGCCTTGCCTTTTGGGTCATTAAGCCATCTGAAGAAAAACTGACATTCCAGAGTCAACAAGATTGATCACCTTGGAAAGAGGAAGTCATGACATCAACAAACAGGCTGTTCTAGCCTTTGACCAGCCTCTCTCTCCCAGCACCCAAAGAATGGCCCCTAGGGAGAAATGCTGTACCAGCAGAATGTCACTGCTTGGCTCCTTAACTGAAGTTCCAGCTTCCACTGTCAGAGTTGAGAAGCCTGCAAGAGCTGAAGACTTCACCCTCCCCTCCCCTCCAATCCTTAAGCATTCTATTTTTCGCGTTTCTAATGTTTATTTTTTTGTTTTGATTAGCCAGGAGACATCCCAGCCTTTATATTTTCTTTATTTTTAGGGTGTGGAAGTGAAAGCATTGCTGTGTGCATGAGTGCCCATAAAGCCCACCCAGAGAAGGTGCTAAAAAGAAAAGTTCCCCAGGTTTAAACAGCCCTAAAGATTGTCTCATAAAGGTATTCATTAAAATGTGTTCTGCATGTAAAAATCCGTAGAGACTTGAGATTGTCATTTGTAATTCTGGGTAAATAAAATTGTTAAACTTCTGCTTACTGGGACTATTCTGTTATGGTCTGTATTATAACAACTCTGTGGTGAGGGGAGGAAAGGGTTAGCTACCACATAAGAACTGGGACT
Source organism: Lepidochelys kempii (assembly GCF_965140285.1). Classification (NCBI taxonomy): domain Eukaryota; kingdom Metazoa; phylum Chordata; order Testudines; family Cheloniidae; genus Lepidochelys; species Lepidochelys kempii. Next base: position 90,509,234 of record NC_136385.1, on the reverse strand, counting down.
GTTTGAAGGGAGCTTTATAATTGGTTCTTAGGTTGAGGTTCAGACATTCAATAATAATTTGCAGGGGCGGCGAGTTATATGGGCCCATGTGCCTGTACTCCAGCAAAGTCAGGGCTTGGGGGCCAGGCTCCACCAATGTTTGGGGCCGGGTCTCTCTCCTGGCTGCGCCTGCCACCCCCATGCGCCTCCCTCGGAGCGTCCCTCCCTGCCTGCACCCTGGGCAGCAGGTGGCTGCCCCCTGCAGCTCTGCGCTGTGCTCCCTCGCTGGCCACTGCCGGCTACAAAAGGGAGTGGTGCCGACGGCAGGCTGCGGCGGGAGGAGGCGCACATGTGATGGCAGCCCTCCCACTGCAGCACCCACCACAGGGAGCCAAGGGGGCTTCCTGGACCTGAGAGGGGCCCAGCCCCAGGAGCATGTGCAGTTATGGTGTTGGGTGAGTGTGCTGCCAAGGGGGAGAAGGCTGGGGGGGAATGTGGAGTCCTCCTCTCTGGCCCCTGCCCCGGGGGAGCCTGCCTGCACCCCAAACTCCTTATCCCCAGCCCTGCCCCACCCCCGAGCCCTCATGCCCCTGTACCCTAACCCTCTACCTCAGCCCTGAGCCCCCTCCTGCACTGTGAACCCCTCCATCGCCAGCCCCAGCCCACAGCCCTCACCCCTGCACCCCAACCCTCTGCCCTAGCCCTGAGCCCCTCCTACACCCCAAACCCCTCACCCCCACCCCAGAGCCCTTACCCCCCACACCCCTACTCTCTGCCCTAGCCCTGAGCCCCCTCCCAAAACCCTCATCCCCACCCCAGAGCCCTCATTCCCCCCACACCCACTCACATTGTGCAATATAGGGAAACTGTTGAACGCTTACTGTTTCCAGTCCATTTTTACATTATTTTAAAAAAAATATATTGGCTTACAAGGCAGGTGGGGACCACCAAAAATTATACAAACCTGCTACCCCTGATCATTTGGTTTCAGTTTTAAAATACTTAATAATTCAAATTATAGATTTGATTGACCTTGGTCAAATTCTCTGTGTTGTCACCAAACAGACAGCCACTTTCTTAGACTCCTTAGAATTTATATAAGAACTGATCATTTTTGCTACTAATTTGATGATTTAACTCAAATCCAATATTAACACTAAGTGGATTTGTTGATTTGATTCTGATTTGATAGAGTGTTTTATTCTTCACTTTGTTTAATATTAATAATAGCCTAGTGCTGTGATACACGGGCCTCATTTTCAGAAGAGCTGGGCACCCAAATTGAAGTCAGTGGGAGCTAGAAATGCTGAGCACGTTCTGAAAAATCAGGCCCTATGTGAGTAGATAGGCCATGCAAGGTGCTCTAAAGGTCAACAAGTTTGGGGGCTGACAGGGGGAAGCAAGCTCCAGAGCTGTGGAACTTTCACTGGCCTTGATGACACAATGTTTTTATCCATCTAAAAATTTCCACTAGTGCTAATGCTATTTCAGCTTCACTGATGACAGCAACAGTATAGACAAGGTGCTGGCTGCTGGTAGTGTTTTCATCACCTTGGCATGCAGCCCTGCTCTGAGCAAATTAGATGAGACAGTGACTGGAGCACTGGAAGCTGCCTGGAGCCCTGTCTATTCTAGGGCTCCCACCACTGCTACCTGCAACGTATTGAAAGAATGGGGAGACTTTCCTACCCCCACCCCCAAAACCACACTGTAGGTAACCCTCACTGAGTATGAACTGATTTGGTGGGCTTTAAATATAGCAAGGCTAATCTCATCTTAATGAGGTCTGCCTGGGAAGCAAAATATAATAAAAGCAAATTAAATTTTGTGCTTAAAATTTGTGCAAATCTTTTCTTGTTTAGTCCCTTTTTCCATTTTTTATCCCTATTTTTTCCTTTTATGTCCACCTCACTCTACCCCTTTCTTTTTCTTTGAAAACCAGCATCTCTTGTCCTCTCATTCACTCCTGCACATTTTCCCCACCTTCTTGTCCATTCCTTGCTTTCTTCCAAATTGCATTGTTTCATCATCAGTTTCTTCAGTCCGCTTCCCTTATTCCCACCTGTGTCTCATTCTCTTGCCTTGGTCCTGTGCCACCCTAAGTCTCTTGATAATTAATAATACTAATACTTATACCTACACTGAGCTAATAAACATGAATTGTGGTAAGTAAATATTTAACTGGATCAAATTCAGCCCTTGCAAAAGCAGCTGGAACTCCTACTGCAGTGAATGGGAGAAACACTCACTTACACCAGGGCTGCATAGTACTTAACTCTTTGGGGTGTTGAGATTGTTAATGCAATAATATTTTCTGTGAGGGTTCACAGGCTCTGGCCCGCTATCATCATTGCACCAGTGGGGTCAAGAATTTAAACACACTATAGTTAAAACATTTCAAAATGTTAAGGAGACTAATTCCCCCTGCCTTGTGCCATCACTCGCGCCTGTGCAGAGTGAGTGTGAAGTGCTACCAAGTCAGAAAGGTAGTGCTGTACTTTATGCCCACTTTGTACAGGTGTAAATGACGGTACAAGGTACAAAGCAGGGAGTATTAGGCCAAAAGCTTCCCACACTTTGAGAGAAGTAGTTGAAATGACTGTTGTTAGAAGCACCTTAATAATAAATAATAATACCTAGTTCTTAATAGTTCTATACTTTGTGCAATGCGGATTTGGGAAACCTTCATTTTTAGTTTGCTGATTTTTGTGTTTAAACTCCCAGCCTTTAACAATGCATTAAGGTGAATTTTAAAAATGTAATTCTCTAAATAGTTCTTACAGGCATTTAAAAAAAAGATTAAAACGTCAGGTATTACATTGTGATTTATTTTTATTTAAATTTCATATACCCATCAGTCTCTAGATGCTTATATTTGTATAAAAAGCCACAGATATTCAAGCTGAGAATGAGTCAGCATGGTGGTAAGGGCTCTGAAATGGGACTCAGAGACCTGGGTTCTATTCCTGCTCTGTCACTGGCCAGCTGGGTAAACTTTGACAAGTCTCTTCACCTCCCTGTGACTCGGTTTTCCCTTCTCCCTTTTTCTGCCTTGTCTATTTAGATCACTGGAGGTTTTTAAGAACAGGTAAGGGCAAACATATGTCAGGAATGGTCTAGGTATACTTAATCCTGCCTCAGCACAGGGTGATGGAGTAGATGATTTCTTGAAGTCCCTTTCAGCCCCTCTATGATTCTGTGATTATAAGCTCTTGAGGACAGGGACTGTCTCTTACTATGTGCTAGCACAATGGAGCCTGTAATGCAAATACATCATAATAATAATAATAATGTAAAAGGGATCTCCTTCCAAAAGCTCTCCTGCCTTAAAACCAAACAGCCACCCCTTACCTAAGCTGCTCCACTAGTAACTAATAGATTAATATAAAAAAAATCTAAATGAGAAATGTATGAAACCATCATACCCTTTCGTACTAGGCACCCCACACAAGGTTTGCTGGTCTCTGTAGGGGTTCTCTTTGCCAGGGAGAATCTTTCTTTGCAAGAAAGGGTTTGAAAGCAAGATACAAGATATCTGATCACCCTTTTCTTTTCTGTATTTGGAAATATGAAGTTTTGCAACTTATTATTTATAGAGCACGGTGACATTTTATGACATGACAACAAGTACTCTCACACCTCATCATATGAGGAGTTTGAGAGAGACTGAGAAAAACAGTTATATGTAGTAACCATGTTTCTTTGGGAGGGTTGCCTACATGGCTCAACACTCTTGGGAGATGTGCACCCCTGGAAACTTCTAGCAAGTGTTGTGTGCTAGAGCTACTCACTCCATATCTGGTTTTTCTGGGCATGAAAGTGGGTCCCAACAGCGATCCCAACAGACTTTAGTTCCTGCCATTGATTTAGGAATCCTTAACCTAAGACTCTGAAGAAGCTGGGAAGCCAAGTGGGTAGTGCTGATCTGTACTGGCAATCATCTCAGAAAGTCAAAATAACCATTTTTTTCCTCCTTCAAGAATTGCCCATAAGGATCCTCTCTCTTGGGAAGTTAACAAGCAGTACTGACCATGCTGGATGTGGGCTTGAGCAGTGTTAGTTAAAAGTGACTTCATATTAGCTTGGCTATATGACTCATCTGATCTAGGGGGTCAAACATAGGAAGCAATGCTGTGTAAAGGGATGCAGACAGCCCTATATAGTGTTGCATGTTCATTAGGCAAGTTTCCCTGGTTGAAGGTTTCTTTCTTTCCAGTAGTGTCTTTTAGTCCTCAGCAGGCCACTTGATCTAGCATCCTGAACAACCAAGTCTGAGAGACTTCAATCTGGGTAGAGAATCTCACCATGGCTCTGAGACAAGATACTAGATGGAAGTTCTTGAGTGTCCCATCAAATTAGCCGCTTGGAGCTTGGTGCAGCAGATGAACTCCCAGTAAAGCATGGACAGACAGTTGGCAGCAATGTTTGGACTTCTGTCTGAAAGAAGAGTGGCTTTGGGTTGACTCCTGGTCCCCTGGAAGTTGGGAAGAGCTTTGGATCCCAAAGGAAGTGGATGTACTTCTAACTAAAGGCATGCAGAGACCCAGAGACCTGAGTGTTGCCCAAGAGACTTTTACCTTCTTCAAGGTATCCTATGTCCTTTCATTAACAAATTGGGACCCTCACCTGGGACCTGACCAGGGTCTATGGTCAGAGCCTCCCATGGCAAACTGGAGTTCATCAGCTAGGAGGATCATCACAGACCTGGCAGCTGTATCAGAAGCCTCAACCACAGCTTAGAAATTGGGCTCAGCCACCATCTGAAGCTCAGACATGATGCACTTCCCCTCCTTTCTCAGTTCATCTGAAAGCTGATCTCACAGGGTGTGACATTATCTGATTAAAATATGACCATATATGACCATATGGCAGAAGATATAAAAGGCCCTGGAAACACCTCCATTTTGCCTCTATCCTGCTCCAGCCTCTTTCCTGCCCAAACCTCTGGACTATACTAATGGGAGCATTCTAACCAATGGACTGAGGTCCTTCCAATGATTTGGAAGCAGTCAGAGACTTGACTTAAGCCAGCAGTTTATTCCATCACTGCTATAAGCCTGAACCAAGAACTTTGCAATTACTGTATGTATTTGATTTCTTTAACCAATTTTAACTCTCACCTTTCTTTCTTTTATGAATTTAGATTTTAGATACTAACAGATTGGCATGAGTGTGATTTTTGGGTAAGATCTGAGTTATATATTGATCTGGGTGTGCGGCTTGTCCTTTTGGATCAGAAGAGCCTATTATTTGATAAGACTGGTTGTAAAGAACCATTTACCTTTAAATCTAGTATTTTTAGTGGTAATACAAGAGCTGGAATGCCTGAGGAAACTGCCTTTATGACTTCTTGTTAGCCAGTGTGGTGAAACAGAAGTTTACTTTTGATGCTGGTTTGGTATATCCTATGGGGGATTAGCCACCAGTCTTGGGGTGTATCTGCCCTGTTTCTCAGCAGTTCATCCTGAATTTGGCACTCTCAGTTGTAGCCCACTAAGGCACGGTTACACAGGGACAGTAGCTCATCCCAGAGAGGAGGACATGCTTTTCCAGCACTGCCTGATGATTGGGAATTCTCATCCATAGAAGGACTGAGGAATAAGTTTTATGTGTCAACAACAACTGTCCGGCCTCTACCTCTAGGCACGAATCTAGAGGTTCCACTATGGCAAGGTGTTTTCATTGGCCATAGCTACACTAGACAGCTATAGTAGATAGCCTTAAGTTAGGTGGAGTAAAGGTATTCAAAATACTTCTGAGAAGATTGCCTTCTTCAAGATGGGATGTGGTCTGAGAGCTACAGATTCATCTGGGTAAGTCAAGAAAGGTATTTCCTGCTCAGGTGCCTCAAACCCTTCCTCCTCCAGTTCTGACACCTCAACGAGATGGTTAGATTTCTGCTCCTTAAAAGATAGATATCTGTGGAGAAGACATCCATCTATCCCTATCTGGAGATCAGTTCCTAGACTCTGGCTCCCAAGACTGATGTAAACAAGGGAAGGAAATCAAGGCTTCATAAGGATGAAGATGTAGACAAGATCTTTACAAGTCCAAATGACCCAGGGACAGGGCATGGACAGAGTAGATGCTGCTCCAGGAGAAGGACCCTTGCTGTGATCTGACCAAGTGGTGATAAGAAGGCCTAAGGCAGCATGCCAAGAATGCTGGCACAGGCTTCAAGCTGCCATTGGGGGTGAAGCAAGACTGAGACTGGGGCCCCTTAGAGCCAAGGCCTCACCTTTTCCAGGAGAGACTCCACCACAAGGCACAAAGAAAGGAAAAGAGCAGGCACTGTAATAGTTTAAAAAGCTGACAAACAAACCATACTCAAAAATAGAACTCAAATGGGCAGATGGGATAAAACTGACCAGAGATAAGTTGAGGACCCTGATCTGAGCTTGGAGTTTACCACCATTATAGAGGGTTTAAAGGAACTGAAAGGCAGTTGGGATGATTCCCCAGCACAAAGGAGGAAGGGATGGGAGAACAAGTGGCCCCAAAGTCTATTGTTTGCTAGACATTTCCAAGCTCCCACACAGGGAGATGTTTCTCTTGAGAGTGAAGAGCTATATGGCCAGCTCTTGAAGGAGAAGACAATGCTTTCCTCTGTACCCAGTAATGGCATGGCTTGGAGGTTATAGAGAGCTCTAAGTAGTATGTATGGGTATTAAGGAATTGCAATGAAGTATAAGTGTCCCTCCAAGCCCTCCACTCTTGTGACTGCATGCACTTCATGACTGCATCGTTAATAATCCATTTGTTCACTTTTCTCCCGTAACACTCTTTTTCTCATGCCGTCCCCTAAGCATGGAATACTTTTCCTGAGCATGACTGCAAGGTGACTGCCCTCTCCTCTTCAAGTCTCTCTTTAAGATCCAACTCTGCCACAAGCCTACAGGAAATAGCCAACTAAGACATCCCTTAATTTATTTCTTCCTTTACAAAAAAGATAAATCAAAGCTTTCACTACCCCATTATATCGCACACTAATCTTCTTGAATAATGGTTTTATCTTACCAATATTACCCCTGTTCTCCTTCACCCAACTCCTCCCTATATCACATCTGAAATTTTGTATGATCCTCAGGACAGGGTCATGTCTTTTTACTTATATTGGGAAGTGTCTAGTACACTTTTGGATGTTCCTAAAAATAATAAGTGGACATAGTGGAGAGGGAGAACTACAGTCTGAGCTTACTGAAGAGAACAGAAGATTTTTGGTAGGCTATGGAATACATACTGGCTCTTCCTCCAACCTAGTGGAGAACAAAAACATTCATTCAGATGGAATATAACCCTAGAGAAATGGCAGACTATAGACCACATGACTTTGCAGGCATGCTAGGGAGGTGTGACTGCTTGGTACAATGGAGCAATATTCCCACCATCCTCTGCAACAATAACAAATAGAGGGGGAAAATTACTTCCCTGAGCCGGATACATTCTAACCAGAAAGTGAAAGGCCCTGGAGCCTCCATCAGAACAAAAATGGTTGAAACAGGTTCAAAACACAGCTGAAACAGAGAAAGCAACTTTGAAAATTCTAGGACAGACAGACAAGCTATATCATCCCCTCATGCTGAGGACACTGATTTAATTTGGCAGTTGGATAGATCCCTAGTTTAAAAAACTAGCACATCCACATACAGGTTTGATTGTTTCAAAAGAATGGGTAGGTAGGGAATCAACATCAACCAGCAATTTCTTGTAGTGCTTACTCATGTTGCTTTATAAAGTTAAGAACTGCATTGATAAAAATTATACCAACAGTAAATTAAAATTCTCACCACCACTTTCCCTCTCAACACCCACAGTCCTTTTCTGTTGCTGATGCAATGCCCTCCTCATTCACCTGAGACACAACTGACTCCTCCATTCTCTTGGGCAGGTCTCAATGGCTACACAGGTCTTTCTGGTTGCACGTTTACCCACATAGCTGCAGTCTCTGTCTCTAGTACCATCTCCATCTCTATGCCAGTTAGACATATATCTACTCTATGGAATCCCACAAGCTCAGCGCATCAGCATTCTGTTTTCTATCTTCTACCTCTCCATTCTCTCTCAATTTTTAACTGTAACTAGTGCTTTTAAGCAAATGATACACGGTATCTGAACATACCTTTCAATGCTTCCTATGGCTCCTCCTGAGCCACCCTCTTTATCTGTCTTGACTGAGGGTATGTCTACACTACGGAATAAGGTTGAATTTATAGAAGTCGGTTTTTTAGAAATCGGTTTTATATATTCGAGTGTGTGTGTCCCCACAGAAAATGCTCTAAGTGCATTAAGTGCATTAACTCGGCGGAGTGCTTCCACAGTACCGAGGCTAGAGTCGACTTCCGGAGCGTTGCACTGTGGATAGCTATCCCACAGTTCCTGCAGTCTCCGCTGCCCATTGGAATTCTGGGTTGAGATCCCAATGCCTGATGGGGCTAAAACATTGTCGCGGGTGGTTCTGGGTACATATCGTCAGGCCCCCGTTCCCTCCCTCCCTCCGTGAAAGCAAGGGCAGACAATCGTTTCGCGCCTTTTTTCCTGAGTTACCTGTGCAGACGCCATACCACGGCAAGCATGGAGCCCGCTCAGGTAACCGTCACCCTATGTCTCCTGGGTGCTGGCAGATGCGGTACGGCTTTGCTACACAGTAGCAGCAACCCATTGCCTTCTGGCAGCAGACGGTGCAGTATGACTGGTAGTCATCCTCGTCGTGTCCGAGGTGCTCCTGGCCACGTCGGCTGGGAGCGCCTGGGCAGACATGGGCTCAGGGACTAAATTTGGAGTGACTTGACCAGGTCATTCTCTTTAGTCCTGCAGTCAGTCCTATTGAACTGTCTTATGGTGAGCAGGCAGGCGATACGGATTGCTAGCAGTCGTACTGTACCATCTTCTGCCAGGCAGGCAAGAGATGAGGATTGCTAGCAGTCGTATTTTCCATCTTCTGCCAGGCAGGCAAGAGATGAGGATGGCTAGCAGTCGTACTGTACCATCTTCTGCCGAGCAGCCATGAGATGTGGATGGCATGCAGTCCTTCTGCACCGTCTGCTGCCAGCCAAAGATGTAAAAGATAGATGGAGTGGATCAAAACAAGAAATAGACCAGATTTGTTTTGTACTCATTTGCTTCCCCCACTCCCCTGTCTAGGGGACTCATTCCTCTAGGTCACACTGCAGTCACTCACAGAGAAGGTGCAGCGAAGTAAATCTAGCCATGCATCAATCAGAGGCCAGGCTAATCTCCTTGTTCCAATAAGAACAATAACTTAGGAGCACCATTTCTTATTGGAACCCTCCGTGAAGTCCTGCCTGAAATACTCCTTGATGTAAAGACACCCCCTTTGTTGATTTTAGCTCCCTGAAGCCAACCCTGTAAGCCGTGTCGTCAGTCGCCCCTCCCTCCGTCAGAGCAACGGCAGACAATCGTTCCGCGCCTTTTTTCTGTGCGGACGCCATACCAAGGTAAGCATGGAGGCCGCTCAGCTCACTTTGGCAATTAGGAGCACATTAAACACCACACGCATTATCCAGCAGTATATGCAGCACCGGAACCTGGCAAAGCGATACCGGGCGAGGAGGCGACGTCAGCGCGGTCATGTGAGCGATCAGGACATGGACACAGATTTCTCTGAAAGCATGGGCCCTGCCAATGCATGCATCATGGTGCTAATGGGACAGGTTCATGCTGTGGAATGCTGATTCTGGGCTCAGGAAACAAGCACAGACTGGTGGGACCGCATAGTGTTGCAGGTCTGGGACGATTCCCAGTGGCTGCGAAACTTTCGCATGCGTAAGGGCACTTTCATGGAACTTTGTGACTTGCTTTCCCCTGCCCTGAGGCGCATGAATACCAAGATGAGAGCAGCCCTCACAGTTGAGAAGCGAGTGGCGATAGCCCTGTGGAAGCTTGCAACGCCAGACAGCTACCGGTCAGTTGGGAATCAATTTGGAGTGGGCAAATCTACTGCGGGGGCTGCTGTGATGCAAGTAGCCCACGCAATCAAAGATCTGCTGATATCAAGGGTAGTGACCCTGGGAAATGTGCAGGTCATAGTGGATGGCTTTGCTGCAATGGGATTCCCTAACTGTGGTGGGGCCATAGACGGAACCCATATCCCTATCTTGGCACCAGAGCACCAAGCCACCGAGCACATAAACCGCAAGGCTGCAAGCTCTGGTGGATCACAAGGGACGTTTCACCAACATCAACGTGGGATGGCCGGGAAAGGTTCATGACGCTCGCATCTTCAGGAACTCTGGTCTGTTTCAAAAGCTGCAGGAAGGGACTTTATTCCCAGACCAGAAAATAACTGTTGGGGATGTTGAAATGCCTATAGATATCCTTGGGGACCCAGCCTACCCCTTAATGCCATGGCTCATGAAGCCATACGCAGGCAGCCTGGACAGTAGTCAGGAGCTCTTCAACTACAGGCTGAGCAAGTGCAGAATGGTGGTAGAATGTGCATTTGGACGTTTAAAGACGCGCTGGCGCAGTTAACTGACTCGCTTAGACCGCAGCGAAACCAATATTCCCACTGTTATTACTGCTTGCTGTGTGCTCCACAATATCTGTGAGAGTAAGGGGGAGACATTTATGGCGGGGTGGGAGGTTGAGGCAAATCGCCTGGCTGCTGGTTACGCGCAGCCAGACACCAGGGCGGTTAGAAGAGCACAGGAGGGCGCGGTGTGCATCAGAGAAGCTTTGAAAACCAGTTTCATGACTGGCCAGGCTACGGTGTGAAAGTTCTGTTTGTTTCTCCTTGATGAAACCCCCCGCCCCTTGGTTCACTCTACTTCCCTGTAAGCTAACCACCCGCTCCTCCTCCCTTCAATCACCGCTTGCAGAGGCAATAAAGTCATTGTTGCTTCACATTCATGCATTCTTTATTCATTCATCACACAAATAGGGGGATGACTACCAAGGTAGCCCAGGAGGGGTGGTGGAGGAGGGAAGGAAAATGCCACACAGCACTTTAAGCACAGCACTTTAAAAGTTTACAACTTTAAAATTTATTGAATGACAGCCTTCTTTTTTTTGGGCAATCCTCTGTGGTGGAGTGGCTGGTTGGCCGGAGGCCCCCCCACCGCGTTCTTGGGCGTCTGGGTGTGGAGGCTATGGAACTTGGGGAGGAGGGCGGTTGGTTACAGAGGGGCTGCAGTGGCAGTCTGTGCTCCAGCTGCCTTTGCTGCAGCTCAACCATACACTGGAGCGTACTGGTTTGGTCCTCCAGCAGCCTCAGCATTGAATCCTGCCTCCTCTCATCATGCTGCTGCCACATTTGAGCTTCAGCCCGCCACTTACTCTCTTCAGCCCGCCACTTTTGTGCTTTCCTGCACTCTGACATTATTTGCCTCCACGCATTCGTCTGTGCTCTGTCAGTGTGGGAGGACAGCATGAGCTCGGAGAACATTTCATCGCGAGTGCGTTTTTTTTTCTTTCTAAGCTTCACTAGCCTCTGGGAAGGAGAAGATCCTGTGATCATTGAAACACATGCAGCTGGTGGAGGAAAAAAAAAGGGACAGCGGTATTTAAAAAGACACATTTTATAAAACAGTGGCTACACTCTTTCAGGGTAATCCTTGCTGTTAACATTACATACATAGCACATGTGCTTTCGTTACAAGGTCGCATTTTGCCTCCCCCCACCACGTGGCTACCCCCTCAACCTTCCCCCCTCCCTGTGGCTAACAGTGGGGAACATTTCTGTTTAGCCACAGGCAAACAGCCCAGCAGGAATGGGCTCCTCTGAGTGTCCCCTGAAGAAAAGCACTCTATTTCAACCAGGTGACCATGAATTATATCTCACTCTCCTGAGGATAACACAGAGAGATAAAGAACGGATGTTGTTTGAATGCCAGCAAACATACACTGCAATGCTTTGTTCTACAATGATTCCCGAGTACGTGTTACTGGCCTGGAGTGGTAAAGTGTCCTACCATGAAGGACACAATAAGGCTGCCCTCCCCAGAAACCTTTTGCAAAGGCTTTAGGAGTACATCTAGGAGAACCGCGAATGCCAGGGCAAAGTAATCCTTTCACATGCTTGCTTTTAAACCATGTATAGTATTTTAAAAGGTACACTCACCAGAGGTCCCTTCTCCGCCTGCTGGGTCCAGGAGGCAGCCTTGGGTGGGTTCGGGGGGTACTGGCTCCAGGTCCAGGGTGAGAAACAGTTCCTGGCTGTCGGGAAAACCGGTTTCTCCGCTTGCTTGCTGTGAGCTATCTACAACCTCATCATCATCATCTTCTTCTTCGTCCCCAAAACCTGCTTCCGTATTGCCTCCATCTCCATTGAAGGAGTCAAACAACACGGCTGGGGTAGTGGTGGCTGAACCCCCTAAAATGGCATGCAGCTCATCATAGAAGCGGCATATTTGGGGCTCTGACCTGGAGCGGCCGTTCGCCTCTCTGGTTTTCTGGTAGGCTTGCCTCAGCTCCTTCAGTTTCACGCGGCACTGCTTCGGGTCCCTGTTATGGCCTCTGTCCTTCATGCCCTGGGAGATTTTGACAAAGGTTTTGGCATTTCGAAAACTGGAACGGAGTTCTGATAGCACGGATTCCTCTCCCCAAACAGCGATCAGATCCCGTACCTCCTGTTCGGTCTATGCTGGAGCTCTTTTGCGATTCTGGGACTCCATCATGGTCACCTGTGCTGATGAGCTCTGCATGGTCACCTGCAGCTTGCCACGCTGGCCAAACAGGAAATTAGATTCAAAAGTTTGCGGTTCTTTTCCTGTCTACCTGGCCAGTGCATCTGAGTTGAGAGTGCTGTCCAGAGCGGTCACAATGGAGCACTCTGGGATAGCTCCCAGAGACCAATACCATCAAATTGTGTCCACAGTACCCCAAATTCGAGCCGGCAAGGTCGATTTAAGCGCTAATCCACTTGTCAGGGGTGGAGTAAGGAAATCGATTTTAAGAGCCCTTTAAGTCGAAATAAAGGGCTTCATTGTGTGGACGGGTGCAGGTTTACATCGATTTAACGCTGCTAAATTCGACCTAAAGTCCTAGTGTAGACCAGGGCTAAGTGAATTTATGGGTTATTATTGGTCTCAGCTTCCTTCACCTAGAAGTCTCACAGACAGAACTATTTCCCTTGGGCAAGAGGAGCCTCTTCAAATGTACTTTTGTCTCCCTCCTCGTCTCAGACCTCGAATAGGCTGATGCCCTCTCTGTCTGGGATTGTCCCAGTCACCTCCATGTTACCTGCTGTAAGTTTTCCCAGGTTTCACAGTCCTTGCTCCATGAGGATACTGACAGCTGTTCACCTGCTGGGGGTTAGGATTTCTTGATCCCAGCTTTACATCCTTGGTGTTTATTCCCCAGATTCTCTCCACCCACCTGTCCATTTCACACCTCTGTAGGGTGTGTTGGGTGTAAGCAGACATGCGTCATTTACTGTGGGGTCACTGGAGTGCAGCCAGCTAGCTCTGCAGCACTCTGCCAGTACAATCTCTAAGCTGACTGTTTTAACCGTTCTCCTGCCCCTCTGGCAGTAGGATAGGTTTGTCCTAAGTTAGACCCCTTTCCGTCACACACACACTGCTTTCTTTGCTCATCCAGAGAGGCGGTTGGGATTTTGGATGCACCAGGTGCAGCTACTGGGACTGCTGGTTGGAGAAGCATTTGCTTGAGCCCGTTAATTAGCACAGTAACAGTGACTGTGCTCCATTAGCCAGCCCATGTGGTAGGATCCCCTCCCCATCCACCAGCCTTTCCCCTAATGAGATCTGGAAGAGGGACACTCACAAAACACTGCCTCAGAATAATATTCTGCTTTGTCCACACCGGTAACGAGAGCTGACAGGATCACTACGTCCATTTCTCTTCTAATTAGCACACTTCCAGCTAGGCCTGAGCCAGCAGCCGGAGATAAGCGATCGGACAACCGTACCGAATCACAAACACAAAGAGGCCCATTCCCCATAATTAGGTGAGACAATCCCTCAGTCTTTTCTCGGCTGGAGCTTGCCGGTAAGACTCTCGCTGTTTTGGTAAGTCCCAGCAACACAAGTTACACGTCTCCCCAGGACACTAATAAGCCCCTAATTGTCTTCCGCTTCACACTGCTCTTACCCCAGGTCTGACTTGGGGGAATTCTCCTAACAAGCGACAGCCAGCACTCCTTGTGCCACAAATAGCAACAGGAGCTGCCTCTCAGGCAGTTACACTAGAAAAGGGAAGTGGATGAGCAGTCAGAAATCAGCCCAGCATCTGGGACCAGTCTACTGCAGAATAGGGACCGAAGGGAAGAGGCCAGAATGGCTGGCATCAACTAAGTGTTGCTGGTGAAAAAGACTGTCCCTAGCCCGCCTCCATCCTTCCCTCCTCCTCCTTCTCCACTGCTCAGCCATCAATCCACCTTCCGTCTTTCCCTATCCCAATCATCAGCTTGCCTTCTCCCTTCTTGCCCCTCTCTCCTGCTGTCTGCTCCCTCATATATTTGTGTAATAATCTCCTCAGAGCACAAGGATCTGAAAACAAGCAGTTGCTTTTAGCTCATTCCAAAGCAGAGACTGTTTTGCATGTTACCTTGGTTTTGGAGGTGAGGAGGGGGCAACAGTAAATTCTGACAATATGGGGCAGCTGCAGAGATTTCGGCTTAAATGACCACAAAGATTCCCCTTTGGGGGTTTCCCTCTGTCTGATCATACTGCACCTAAGAGGAAATGCAGGACAGTGGTTGAAACAGGGTCTGCCAATAGAGCCAAGCAGTTGCATTTCTCCAGTGAGACAGAGAACCATGGTCTGCCGTCAATACTCAAACGCAGAAGAAGCATGTAGAAAGGTAATTCCTAAATGAGACCCTTTCATTTCCAGTGAATTTACATAGGGTCTTATGGCCTGGTTTTTAAAGGTTAATGCTAGCCAGAAAACAAAAAATCTTTTTGTTATACATTTCAAAATTTGTTTTCTGTCCAATGCCGAACAAAAACGAGACTCTGTCACAAGGGGGAGAGGTGTGAGAGACATAGATTCAGGTCCCTGCTCCAAATCAAGCAGAACAGAGCCTCCCTCTCTCTCTCTGGTTTTGACCTGAGACACCTTCCTGACGAAACTGTCATCAAAACTGACATGGCTCCACAAAATATTTCAATTTTGCACAAAAATGGTATTTTTCAACAGAAACTGTCTTGTCAAAAATATTTCAATCAGCTCTATTAAAGTTGCCCAGCATCTGCAGCTTCCATGGACATCAGTGTGACCTGTAGGGTACTCAGCACTTCTGGAAAATCAAGTCAAGTCAGACCACTGGTTTAATCTACCCATTTTATGGTTCTCAGTAGGAGGAGAGAATTTGGGGAGTAGGGAGACAGGGGGACAAGCAGTGGTAAATTAACCAATGCTGGCTATCGGAAATGGGCAGGAGATGATTCGCTAGAATGGTAATTGCGATTAGTTTATATATAATTGTAAATAAATAAAAATTCGTAATGGCTAGTTAGAGGGGCAGCTGGAGATAGTTTATACAGAGAGGGGAAAACAAATAGAAACACCATGGACCTAACAAACCAAATATCCATCCTGACCCTGTTCACTTCACTGGTATCTTGTATCGCACTGCTCCTCACTTCGTTTAGACTGTGAGCTCTTTGGAGCAGGGACTCATTCATAGATTTTAATGCCAGAATGGACCATCCTGATCGTCTAGTCTGACCTCCTGCACATTGCAGGCCACAGAACCTCACCCACCCTCTCCTGTAATAGATCCATAACCTCTGGCTGAGTTACTGAAGTCCTCAAATCATGGTTTAAAGACTTCAAATGACAGAGAATCCACTATTACTCTAGGTCAAGCAAGCAAGTGACCCTTGCCCCATGCTGCAGGGGAAGGTGAAAAACTCCCAGGCTCTCTACCAATCTGATCTGCGGGGAAATTCCTTCCCTACCCAAAACATGGCTATCAGTTAGACCCTAAACATGTGGGCAAGACCCACCAACCAGACACCTGGGAAAGAATTCTCTGTAGTAACTCAAGAGTTCTCCCCATCTAGTGTCTCATCTCTAGCTGTTGGAGATATTTGCTAATAGCAGTCGTGGATGGGACATATGTTATTGTAGGCAATCTCTTCATACCACCCTCTCTATAAACTTATCAAGCTCAATCTTAAAACAAGTTGGGTTTTTTGCCCCCATTACTCCTCTTGAAAGGCTGCTCCAGAGCTTTACTTCTCTAATGGTTAGAAACCTTTGCCTCACATTTCAAGCCTAAACTTGTTGATGACCAGTTTCTATCGCTTTGTTCTTGTGCCAACATTGGCCTTTAACTTAACTTCTCTCCCTCCATGGTGTTTAACCCTCTGATGTAGTTATAGAGAGCAATCATATCCCCCCTTTAGCCTTTGTTAGGATAAACAAGTGAAGCTCCTTAAGTCTCCTCTAGTAAGGCAGGTTCTCCATTTCTCTTGTCATTCTAATATCCCTTTTCTGAACTTGTTCCAGTTTGAATGAATCTTTCTGAAACATAGGAGACCAAGGTTGCACACAGTATTCTAGATGAAGTCTCACCAGTGCCTTGTATAATGGCAATAGCACTTCCCTGTCTCTACTGGCAATACCTTGCCTGATGCAGCCTCAGATTGCATTAGCCTTTTTCATGGTCACATCACATTGGCAGCTCATAGTCATCCTGTGATCAACCAATATACCTAGGTCTTTCTCCTCCTCTGCCACTTCCAACTGATACATCCACAGCTTATAGCAAAAATTCTTGTTGTTAGTCCTTAAGTGCATGATGTTTCACTGTGTACTATTAAATTTCATCCCATTTCTACTACTCCAGCTTTCAAGGCCATCCAATCTTGTATGATATTCCGGTTCTCCTCTGAATTGGCAATACCTCCCAACTTTGTGTCATCTGCAAATTTTATTAGCGCACACGCACTTTTTCTGTCAAGGTCATGAATGAAAATGTTAAAGGATTGGTCTTGGGACGAACCTTATTTGAGGAACTCCACTAGCAACCTCCCTCCAGCCTGACAGTTCACCTTTCAGCATGACCTGTTGTAATTTCCCCTTTAACCACTTCCTTACCCACCGTTTGATCCTCATATTAATTCCCATCTTCTCCAATTTAATTAATAATTTCCCATGTGGAAATCTATCCGATGCTTTACTGAACTCCAGGTAGATTAGATCCACTGCATTTCCTTTGTCTAAAAAAATCAGTTATCTTCTCAAAGGGAGCTTAGTTTGGCACAACTGACCTTTTGTGAAACCATCTTGTATTTTATCCCAATTACTATTTACCTCCATAGCTTTAATTACTCTCTCTTTCAAAATTTGTTCTAAGACCTTGCATAAAATTGAGGTCAAACTAACAGGCCCGTAGGTTCCCAGATCTCTCCCCGCACCCTGCTTAAATATAGGTACTGTATTTGCAATCTTCCAGTCAAAGGGTATAATTGCATAGTTTAAGAATTCATTAAAATCCTTGCTATTGATATTACAATTTCACGTGCCAGTTCCTTTAATATTCTTGGATGGAGGTTATCAGGCCCCCCAGTTTGGTCCCATTAAGTTGTTTGAGTTTGGCTTTCACCTCAGATGTGGTAGTTTTTACTTCCATTTCCTTGTTCATATTAGCCACCCTGCCACTGCCCCCATACTCCTCATTTCCCTTAATAAAAACTGAAGCAAAGCATTCATTTAGGTATTGGGCCACACCTAGATTATCTTTAATCTCCACCCGATCCTCAGTGTTAAATGGCTCCACTTTTTTCTTTGTTTTCTTTCTCCTTATATGGCTAAAGAACCTTCTACTATTTTAATTTTCTTTGCTAGGTCCAATTCTGTTTGACTTTTGTCAGTTCTCACTTTTTCCCTACACTTTTTGACCTCCAAGAGGTAGCTTTCTTTGCTTCCATCCCTTCTTCCATTCCTGGTAGGCTTTCTGCTTTCTCTTACTAACCTGTTTGAGATGCTTGCTCATTCAGTTTGCTCTGCAATCCTTCCCTACAAATCTTTTCCTCTTGCCAGAAGCTGGGAATGGGCAACAGGGGATGGATCACTTCATGATTACTTGTTCTGTTCATTCCCTCTGAGGCACCTGGCATTAGCCACTGTCGGAAGACAGGATACTGGACTAGATGGACCTTTGGTCTGACGCAGTTTGCTGTTCTTATGTTCTTATATTCTTGAGGTGCAAGCTTCAGATACTTTAAGTCAAAGTTGAAGAAACTTATTACAAGTCTCCTCCACAATAAGGTCCTTGATTCAGTCCATTCCACTTCCCTAATTATTTCCCTTAATTTTTTTTAAGTTTCCCTTTTGAAATCAAGGACTCTAGTTGTAGACTATTTTTGTTCATCCGTCCATTTAATTTAAACTGAATTAACTCATCATCAAATCAAGGTTGTCCTCTACAACGAGTTCTTCTATGAAGTCCCCACTACTTACCAATACTAAATCTAAAATGGCATCACCTCTTGGTGGTTCGATGATTATTTGGTGAAGAAATCTGTTGGCTACCTGTAATGACCTTCACTGTCCGCTGGGGCCCCACCTTGTGGCCACATATGGGAATTAGCTCCTTCAGGTCTGATTCTCCTCTTCTAGTAATTGCTCACACCATGCCCTCCCTCCCCTCCCCCCATCTTTGCTCTGCAAGACTCACAGTACTCCCTCTTCATGACTCAGTCCTCTGGCCAGGTCACTGTACAGCCCTCCCCTTCCAGGGTATCAAAGTCCCACTGGATCTGCTGTTGGCATGTTGTTCCAGACAGCCTTTTAGTCCAAGATGAGGTCCTATGCCATTTTCCCAGTGGCTGGCAGGGGAACCCAGGCCCAACTACTATTCTGGGTTCCCGCCCAGAGACCCTATATCCAGGAACTACAGTCTGCTTGCTCCTAGACCCTGTCACTATTACCCTGGACTCCTCCCTACTTTCCTTCTCTATCTTCAGGCCCCTCACCACTGGGTTTACCAGCCCAAACTCCCTCCTTCCAGGGAGTAAGTGTAGACTACCTCCCCTTTTGACTCCTTGCCAAACTCTGTAGCTCCAAACAACCCTCTCTTCTCCCAGGGAGTGACTGCAGACTACTTCCCCTGCAGGCCCCTTCTGTTCTCCGCTTCATCCCTTTATACAGGCCCAACCTGCTCTTTTCTCAGCTTAACTTATCTTTCATGAGGCTTTATTGATTCCTGGTCTCCTCTAGGTGTAACATATAAGGTTAACTGACCTAATTTAACCTGCTCTGCGTTATGTTGGGTGGACACCCCATCGCTTATCTGGGCCCTACCTTGACAAGTAGTACTTGTCCTCCAATCTATATCTGGGAAATTAAAGTCTCCCATAATCACACAATTAGCAATAGTATTTATTTCATTAAAAATATTAAAGAGGTCTTTAATCATATCCAAATCAGACCCTATGGTCTGTAGCAGACCCCAAACACTATCCCAATGGGGCCTCTGATACCTTTCTTTCCCAAAGTGATTTTGACCAAACAGATTCTGCTTTATACATTCCATCACTTCTAATTTCTTTACAGTCTACCTTGTCATTAATATACAGTGCTACTCCACCATCTTTATCTTTATTTCTGTCTTTTCTGAACAGCACAGACCCTTCAGTACCTATACTCCAGTCATGACGACTATTCCACCATGTTTCAATTAGCCCTATATTTGGTTTCACTTCTTGCACTACTTGTTCTAGTGCTTCCATTTTGTTACCCAGGCTCCTGGCATTGACGTACAAACATCTGATTTGTTTCTGCTCGGCTTCACCCACATTCCTTACCCAATTAGGTAAAGTCATTTTACTGCCTGTATCATGTACCTGACTGTTAACGTCATCAGCACCAACATGGTCTTTCCTCTTGTCCATTCTACCCTCTGTTGTTCCTTTCTTCATTGCTGTATCATCTTTTACTTGATTTTCCTCCCACTCAATATCAGACTCAGGCATGGAGATTATAGGTGCATCTCCAAACCGTATCCCCCGAATTCCTAATTTAAAGCTCTTTTAATCAGTTGTGCTCCATTTCAGAAGTCTGTTTCCCTCCTTACTCAGGTGGAGTCCATCCCATGAGAACAATCCTCTGTCTGGGAATACCTCCCAGTGGTTGAACATCCCAAAGTCCGCCTTATAGCACCATTACCTGAGCCCTCTGTTGATCATCATAATCTTGTCTTGCCTTTGCTCTCCTCTTCTAGGGAGGGGGAGAATCCCAATGAAGATCACCTGACTCTCCATTTTTTAAAGAGTCTTCCCCAGCCTGTCATAGACTTCCTTGTGCATCCGAGTGAGAATCTAGCTATGTCATTTGTTTCCACATGAAGGACTATCAGTGGATTATTTCCTGCTCCTATTAGGATCCTCTTCAGCCTCACATCCCATATCTTAATTCTCAGCAGACAGCACATCCTTCTGTTCTCCAGTTCAGCAGTGGTGACAGGTCTGTCTGCTGTTTTTAGTAGGGAGTTCCCAGTCACACAGACCTGCCTCTTACTGATGTTGGTGTGATTATCTGGCCTTCCCCCTTCTATTCTTCCTGGCTACAAGTCTTCTTGTCTTCTGTTCTCACTTGCAATCTTCTGCGAGACATCTCTTATCCTCCTGGGGCTCTGAACTCCGGCTCTCTTCTTGTAGGGTTAGCCACTCCTCTCTTCTTCCGTCCTCTCCCATCCTCTGGTACAGCCTGCCCCTCTCT
Organism: Lepidochelys kempii; assembly: GCF_965140285.1. Classification (NCBI taxonomy): domain Eukaryota; kingdom Metazoa; phylum Chordata; order Testudines; family Cheloniidae; genus Lepidochelys; species Lepidochelys kempii. The sequence continues at coordinate 90,488,603 of NC_136385.1, read as the reverse complement.
CCTTCCTTTTCCAACTCAATAAACGTGTTCCTCAGCTCTATTTTGCCATCACTAGCCGGTCTTTTCCTCTGCCGCCTCCTTGTAGTCATGTTTTCCTCAGCCACTTTCTTCATCCAGCAGTCTACCCTCACAGCTTTCTGGTCCAGATTGCATCTGCAAGCCTTGAGGTTTCGCTTCAGTCTCCTCTTGCCTTCCCTCCATCCATACCCTTCGAAATTCTGCCAGTTTCTAGTTGCAACTCCAAACCTTTGATCTTCTCTTCCATCAGATGTATTAGGGCAGGGGAACAGCTCAGTGGTTTGAGCACTGGCCTGCTAAACCCAGGGTTGTGAGTTCAATCTTTGAGAGGGCCATTTAGGGATCTGGGGCAAAAATTGGGGATTTGTCCTGCTTTGAGCAAGGGGGTTGGACTAGATGACCTTCTGAGGTCCCTTCCAACCCTGATATTCTATGAGTTAGGTGGCACTTCACACAAACAAAGCACCTGTCAGATACCCTCTCCAGGATAATGTACATCCCACAGCTTGCCTATCCAGTCATCTTCATTGTCTCTTCCATTCCTCGAGTCACCACCACTGCTGCAGATGTCATAGCCTTCCCTCCTAAACTCCTGTCAAGAAGGAAAACACACATACACACACACATACAAAATCAGCACACATCCCCTCCCCAAATTCCCCTTACAAACTCACCTGTTTTTAGCTCTATTTGCTGCCTCCTATGCCACCTTCTAAGTGTTTGCATAGCACCTACCACACCTTGGGGTCCATTACAATATAAATCAATATTAATAGTAAGAATAACCCTGCCCTCAGAAGTAGCATATACACCTTATTCTGAAGCATCAGGTAAGACCCCAATAATGCACCTGGACAATTAGATAGTGCTATATGTGCATTAGGCGGTGGGAGTTTGAAGAATCCTAAGATTGCATTAACTCACATTAACACAACTGCATAATTACCACAGTGATCCTGATTCACTCTCCACAATCAAGTCAAGTACTTCCTCTTTGCAGATATCTTGTCAATAAATCGGGTCTGAGGTCATTCATATTGCCCACTTCCTTGATCAGTGATTAATAAGGTGTTTCAGACTCTCTCTTCTTTTCCCTCGCCAAGCTGTCTGTAATAGGGACAGGCAGAGACTATACGAGGGTTCACTGGTTAGTGATCTGTGTTCTAGGAGTCAACATGAAAATCAGAGGTCAGCAACACACACCTAACAAGGAAACACCAATTCTGTGTGAGACTCAGCTGCCTGGGATCAGCTGTTCTGCACAAAGGGCTGTGATGAACAAAGTCAAGTCTAGAAATCAGTAGTTTCGGTGGATAATGAAGCAAAGAGCTTTCCTGCTGAGAATTCCCGTGGCAAATACATATGTTAGCTTGGCCATATTGCACGTATGGCAAAGAATATAGAGTGTGGGGTTATACTATGAAAAGGGTTTTTAAAAAATATATTGAAAGCTGTGGTTGGGGTTCATATTGCGATGGGAATCTTAGGTTTTGAATTTTCTCATTTGTGTCCATTTTAGCATTAAACTTATTTATAAGTAAGGCTAAGATCTTGTCATGGTTATTTTTTAATAAAAGTCACGGACAGGTCAGGGGCAATAAACAAAAATTCACAGAAGTTGTGACCTGAGAATTTTGCTGCTGTGGCTCCAGGGTTTCCCCTGCCATCCTGGTGGCTGGGAGCTGTGGGGTTCCCCCTCTGCCCATGGCAGCTGGAAGCTGCAGATGATCATATTTCCCAAAGAGAAAATGGGACACCCCAGCCGCTTGACCGAGGCATCCTCTTTCCCCTCTCCCGCACGAGGCTGGCATCTGTCGCTGGAACCCTAAGGCGGGCCCCCTCAAGAGTCTGTCACTTGTCTCTGGAACCCTGCCAGGGCCCCGCTGGCTGCCAGCTGCAGTCCCACAGACCCTGGGGCTGAAGCAGAGAATGTCATGGAGGTCTCTGGAAGTCACAGATCCATGACTTTCATAACCTCCGTGACATAAACATAACCTTATTTATAAGAAATACAAAAGTTACTGAGGCATGTGCATGCCTGGGTTCCCACCCAGTGACCTACAGGTAAGAATAATCTTATATCTCTAGAGTGCCTTTCATCTCAAAGGATCCCGAAGCCCCAGACCGGGCCATTAGGGACCATGAAATCCTCAGCCATATGCCTTCCCTCACCTTGTTTTTTTTTGAGAAAATATCAAGGCTAATCTCAGCTTTCATTTTTAAAAAGGTAGGGTGAAATTCTGGCCCTTCTGAATTCAATGGAAGTTTTGCAATTAAAGTCAATGAGGCCAGGATTTTACCTCTAATCTTTAACCCTCTTCATTGCAGAGATAGCCTGGAAAATGTAAAAGAGGGGCTAGTATGGAAAGTTTGGTGTGTGACATTTCCCAAAAATCACAGATTATTCAAAGTCCTCCCTACAACCTCAAGCATTAGTGAGACTCCTCAGGTGAAAAAGGGCTTTGCAGGATGAGACCCAGCTTTTTGTATTTTACATTTCTTCAGAGTCTGTTTTTTTTTTTTTTTTTAAAGGATAAAATTCACAAAACGGCAGTTTTCGGCTGCCCACAAATATTCAAGACTAGGATTCCATAGTAGTACATTCGCTCTGTGTGTTATTGTGAAGGTTCATGGCTCCAGTTCCAAGGGAAAGAAGTAAAACTGATCGGTGGCTATTAAACCAGCTTTGTAGGGACATCAGAAGGACACACATTTCTAGAACAGCAAAGGAAAGCCCAAGCTCCTCATTAACTACTTATAAGGAGCAAACTATTTATAAGCATTTTCTCATTTCAACAATTTAGCCTACACACATGCTTAGGAAGAGGTCAGTAAGTGTTGTATAGATAGATGACAATGCTTCTCAAATATCCAGGAAGTGCTTGAGAAAGAGGTTTCTACTACAAACCTTTGGCCTTGATTTGTTTTGGGTCTATCTGCCAATGGGCAGTAGGACTTTGTAATAGGGTGGCAGACTCTAACCCTCTAGAGGAAAGCTGGACTCTTCTGCTGAATTACCCTAGGTATGAGAATTAACACCCTATTTCAGATTCAGGATACTTACTGTTCTATCATGCTGGCAAGTAAATCCAATTAGCTCAACCATGATATAAGGGGTATGGATGTGTATCTTTGGGTTCAGAGGAGATTGTGGAAGGAAACTCTAAGAACATCCAGGTTCAAGGAGCAAGTTTGGTCTGAGATTTATACTGTTACTGTTTCAGTTACTCCAGGAAGTGGGTAACTTTGGTCATGCCTACTCTGCAAAGGGCACAATGAACTCCACACTAGTTCTCTGCCAACAGGACAACAAGGAGTAACTGATCTCCACTGGCCAATAGTAGAGAAGAAGGTTACTCAAGTAGACAGTCATTCTTGGAATACATATCCTTCAGCATCCAGTCAGAACTCTCTAGGAAGCAATAGCCATTGGAGCTACATGACTGACCCCTTATGGCACTTAATATTTAATCCCAAGGATGTACATGAGAGTGATTCCAAGCCCCCATCACTTCCTTTTTACTTTTTCAGAATCCTTAGCAAAGGCTCAAAAGAAGAGGATAGAGGGAGTTAAATGTGAATCTACAAGAAGTAGAGTTACTGGTAAGTAACCTCTCTTTCTCCTTTGAGTATGATCAACATGGATCCCAATTCTTGAGAGATTAAATAGCAGTAACAATCCTCAAAAAGTATGTGGTTTGTGAAGCATTTTATTAAAGATTTTGGAAGAGTATTGAACTTGGAAGCCAACATAGGAGAGGAATGAAATCTTCAAGAATCAATAGCATGAAGAGTATTCTCCCAGAATCTCAACAGTGATTCCATTGGCTTCATAAGTACGAATTTCAAGTCCCTAGAAGGTGGTGGATCTAAAATGGATGGAAAGATATGGATAAATCCCTTCAAAAATCTAGACGATAGTAAGCAGAGATGGCAGCCAATCAGATCTTAACAGAACACAAGGATAACCCAGACTGTCTGAAATAGCCCCAAATAGCACCATTCTGAATACACCATAGATTGTAACGGAGCTAGAAAAATACAAGCAAGAATCTTCTCCGTTTCCTTGTATACGTTCTTGTTGTTGAATGCTCCCTTCTCTCCAAGAAACTGTCTTAACACTCTAGGGAATACTTAAATTCAGAGAGATTATTAACAGTCCAGTATTCATACTGCCAGAATCCCAAATGGACAGATTAATCATGAACCTGTGATAGCAGATATGGTATAGAGCTAGGAAACCTGAGAATAAAAACTGATTAATCCAAGTCAAAACTATCATTGCCTGAACCTTGTCCTGTCTAATTTTAGAAATGATACTCAAAATGAGAGGCGGTCGGGGAAAGACAGGAATGCCTGAATCCAATGTATTATACTAGTTATGTGTATTGTTGTAGCACCTAGGAGTCCCAGTCACGGATCAGGATTCCATTGTGCTAGGCACTTTTCAAATATTGCCCCAAGAGTTTACAGCTGAAGTAGAAGACTAAAGACAAAGTGTATACAGACAGAGACAGGAGACGCACAAGGGAACAGTAAGACAATGCTGGTCAGCATGACAGGCAGTGTTATCTGAATACCAGCTGCCTAACTTAAGTTTTTGTAGGCACCATTCCAAAGGAGAGTCTTAAGTAGGATAATGGGGTACCTTTGCAAATGTTTGAAGAGCTCCTCCCACGAGTGAAGGAATGCATTGTTCACTGAAGTGAGGGCCTCTTGCTTCTAGATCAAAATTGAAGACTTCCCCCCTCGATTTGTGGCAATTTGTGAACAGCCCCATCTCGAGAAGATTATGACTGTGGAGTTTTTGAGGGACCAACTGTGTTGGGCACTGTACCGTTTGCTGAGGATGTCCACTGAACTTCTTGCTGAAATGCTGTCCTTTCCAGACAGAAGAGAACCAATGAATGATCCAATATTGAGACATTTTGACCAAACTAATATATTTATTATACAGGCCTAACATATGACAGCTACCGAACTCCTTCTTGGAGCAGATACCTATATTAAAATTATACTCCCATTTTGAGAAGAGGTGGTTAAAACATTGATGCAGATTAGGAAATTTCTTAATCTAATTAATCAGGTATAAACATACAGTCCCTGACCCTCATGAATGAAGTAGTAATATAGGAAAATACTGGCAATGAGAGGTGGAATCTAGGAGCTATATACATGTATGTTGTGGGACTGTTCCAAAATTATACGCTTTGAAGTGGCACATGCTCTGGGTATAATTTAATTCCTCTCTCCCATTAACTCTGGCTCTTTCTATTCTTTTAGCTAATTCATAGGCGCCCATGGATTCTCAGGAACAAGTATTTCTTTCAGCTGCACAAATAGCACAGCACCTGATGCTTCCGTGTTGAAAGTTGAATGATTCTAGGGCTAGAGGACGAATAGAATGGGATGAATAAAACATTGGCATTTAAAAGGCACAGTACATTTGTGAAGACTTATTAGCTTTATTTCTGTGGATTTTAGACTAACATTTGAATGTACGGGGGAAGGTAAGGCACATGACAATGCTCTATCAAGTAATGACGACCCTGGGATAATGTAATGAAATGCAATCAAGTTTTGGTTTTTCCTTCGTTCCTAATTCTTCCTTTATTCTTCCTTTTCTTCACTGTTTTTTGTTTTTTTCATTATAAAATAAAAATCTCACACTCACACACACACACACAGTTGCAAACATTTGCTGCTGCTCTGTAACCGTCCCATAATTGGGAAGAACATCTCAGCAGAAAGAAATGGAGCTTGTGAAGGCTGCTAAAAATTCGTAGTTCTTTTTGGCTGTTGCCACTTATTTACCAATGAGGAGGTAACGCCTGCTGGTCACAAACTGATATACTGGGATGCAGAAAAGTGCCTTACTATTAAACTTTAATGGTGGAGAACCTGTTGCTAAGGAACATTTCCAAGGTGATTGGTCACAGCTTCCACATTTCACAGGGCCGTTTCAAGAAAACTTACACCATTCCGTAAGCTTTGCACTTGTTTATTATAAGAAAACAGAGCAACAACAGACAGATTACAATCTTCTGGCTAACACACAAAAATACATGAAAATACTACCAATTAAAAAAACCCATCACTGACTCATCTCTATACATGACAAATACACAACCAATAAATATCTTGAATATAAAGCATATATAACATGCTGCCCCATAGCTAGAGGATAAGCACTGCTGCACAAGGTGAGGGTAAAAGAAAGGATTTTTTACATGTTATGGTACCAACTACTTGAAGTTTGAGATATTTTACCAGCCAGATCATAAAATAGGCATGCAGATTCGTGGCAGATTTCCAGGGTCTCCCTCTATACTTCTCAGCTTCCCAAACACCTCATGCGTTGGAGTGGTAGACCTCCATAACATGCAACAAAGGACAAAAATTCAGAACAGTCACTTTTGGGCCACACATTCTATATATACAGAACACATCCAAACTAGACATACACATGTTAATATTTCCCAACAAACAAATAATTTAAATTAATACTTTCAAAGCTACATCTATGTCCATTCTGACCAGCAACTAAGGAAGTCCCTTCCCTGTCTCTGACTCTCCACTCTCAGCTTCTCTGCATATCCTACTATCCTATTGCCCTTCCTTTCAAGAGATGCAGCTGCTTTGTTAAGCCTCAATTTTCCAAAGACAAGCGTACAAGTACAGTCCCATTGAGTTCAATCAGACTGCTCACATGTCCAAAGTTAAGCACTTGAGTAAGTCTTTGCAGAACAAGGTCTTAATTGTGCATGCTTAGTGAAGAGGAGCTTTCCCAATTTAGCCTAGTTCTGGTTGACAAAATGGAGGCACCCACAGACTAAAGATGGAGAGGCTTTAAAAATTTTAGTAAAAATTCAGAAGTCTGCTCCGAGCAGAGATCTGCTCCTCACTAATGCACAACAGGGCCTAAAAACAGAGTCCACCCGAAGACAGAAGAATTGAATACTTCAAGGACAGTCCATTAAAATGATGTTGTACAAGTACAGCCCCGATTCAATTCACACCTCACAGCCAACTGCAGATTGGGGAATGACTGAATTTAAAGGGCACACATGCTAATATGTGTATGAAACTGTTTAAACAAAGAGAGAAAACTGCTCTTGGACCAACACTTTAATGCTATTTTTTAGCTCTGAGGAACGACCAGTTTGTTAACGCTGGAATACGTAATTTTAACGGGCAAAAGGAAACAGAGTCAAATAAGAGCTGTGTCAACCTTATAGAGAAAAATAAAATCTGAAAATCACAAGACTGATACACAGCAGCATGTTGAAAGAGGAAAGGCGCTAAAAGGTACTCCAGTACCAGATGGGCCTCAAGGCACTAAAAGGTACTCCAGTACCAGATGAATGAGACCCAATCTGTACAGGAGGATACTAGCTTACAGTACAATTCACCCCTTAAAGAGTGGGGTGCACATTCCACGTTTGCAGGTGAAGCAAGTTCTGGGGCTGCTGTTTTCTAATAATGTGGGAAAACATCAGAATTCTATTTTCAAGTATAAGCATGCAGATGCTGTTTATAAAGATTATCCCCACGGGGGTGTGAACAAGACAGTCGCTCCACCTTGAAGCTCTCTATAATTGAAAACATTATTGCCCTTCAACCCTGAATCTTTCTCCAGTACCTCAGCCGGACTTTCACGGAGCTGGATTTGCAAAGTGGACAGGTAGATCTGTTTGTGTCCTGGCAGAAGTTCCCACAGGGATATTTTCTTTCATGATACAGTGATAGCCACCTTTTCTCATTCACTCTCTATGGACCATCGGTCTAGGTTAAACAAGAGAACATACAAATGTTTAGCATTGAGATGGAGCTCCCTGTACACATAGCACCTGATGCAAGTATTTGTGGAATGAAGAGCAGAATAGTATAGACAGGATTGAAGGACTTCGCTTGATTGCAGGACATCCTTCTCTGAAGGGTGTGAGTAATGTGAATTTAGTACACAAAACAAGGTCCACCTGCCTTGTAATCAGGGTATGATTGTGCAGATCTAGAACTAACCAACCCTAGAACTGTCAGTCTTCATCCAGAACCCTACTTATAACCAGCACTGCAATTGTGCGTTCAGCATGGAAATTACACACATGGAATCACTGTTCCTAAGGCAAGAGAGACGCAGGGAAGAGCCAATGCATCACCCAGAGGTACTGGCCAGCATCACAAATACCCTGGTTTAACAGATGCCGGCACTGAAAGCAACTGAATGAGACCACTGGGGATGTACTGCTTTGAATGGTTAAAAAAAAGATTGCTGCATAACTTTGCCACAGCATGCTAGGGTTGAGTTTTCCTGGCAATTGGGTGCCGGAAAGGTTGGATGAAGTCTCAGTGCTGATGGAACTACTTGCAATCATTGTGAACAGTGTCTGGAATGCTGCTTGTCAGTAAGGAGAAGAGCTGTGGAAGCAGTAGAGAGGTTTGCTTCTGTAGTTCTAGAGCGAAGAGCTTTATCCTTCTCTTTAGGAAATCATAGTGTTCAGCTGGATCTGCAGTGAGGGGTGAGATGATCCAGAAAGGGATATTTTTTCCTGAGTTCCAGTAGCAGCAGCTACTTCTTGGGTTTCTCCAGGATGTTCAGGAACTTCCCTCGAGTCATTTCTCTAGCTGAAATCACAACAGAGAAAAAGATTAATGTAAAACAAACGGTTAGAGCAGGATCATTTATAATATTTAATTAGAGGACAGAAATTCATTTAGATCTGTGCTCTGGTGCTAACGCATAGCTAAGAATTTTTTTAAATGAAAAGATAAATCTGAACTACACCTTGAATTCCTGACAGCCTGGAAACGTAGGCCACACACTGGAAACTTCAAAGCTCAGCAATAATTCCCATGGCCTGTCTCATTATATACAATCTACACTTTCTATTCCTATTGTGGATAGCCTCATGGTCATGCAAGATCTCTCTCTATCTTTGCACTATCAATCTTTGAATGGTGTAATCCAGAGCTCCAACGCTCTGTCTCAGGGCAATTGTTCCTGGATGCTAAAATCCATCAGAGATCATGGAGCTCTGTCTCTCCATTTCAGGATTACTGGTCCCTAGATGCTTATGATCTTAAACAGAAATTAGACAGCATTTTCTCTCTCCCTTGGCAGTATTACTCCTTGGATGCTGCAATATAATGGGGTTTATATTCCCTCAATGCAGTTCATCTATGTATGGTGTAATAAAGTAGAGTTTATAGAGCTTTGGTCTTCTCTCTTTGCATTGTCAGTTCCTAGATATTAAATACAGCAAGGCAAGGTTTATATGTCTCTCCCTCACTCTTGGCATCATCAATCTCTGGTTGCTGTATTACAGCAGAGTTTATACAGCCACTTTCCTGCATGAAACATTTCTGACTTGTGAGCCCACAGGCTCTGGCAGAGTCACCCTAATACAATCTTTGTCCCACAATCACAATACAAAATATAGACAGCATGATTAGTGATCGAACCCTGGAGAGAGGGGTTTCCTCACCTTCTCAGCTCTTTTAAATAAGGCTTTAGTAAGCTTTGTGCTGGTGAAAGGTTCCTGACTAACAGCTCAGGGAACATGGAGTCCTTTATTCACAGAACAGGTACAGGAGCAGTGCAAGTTTCCTATGCCAAACCTGGACAGCGCCATCAAGGGAGGAGATGGGATTTTAGTTTTTATATGGTCCATTCATAGTTCTTGACTTTTCTACCGAGAGGAACAGCAAAAATGACAAATAATGCCTGAGGTGAGGATGGATTTTGTAACGTTACCACTTGTCCAGCAGGAACTGAACTAAAACCTGACTCATTTCACATAAGCTACTAAACACCCATTATCAGGCAAAGACATTTGGTCACTACTCACCTGGCTGATTAGAACTCATGAACTACCATTGAAAGACCTCAGATGCCATCCTCAATTCCCTAAACAACCGATCTCTACTTCCCTACCTGAAGAAGCTGTATCCAGTAGCTGGATGTTTCTGCCAAAACAGTCAACAGTGAAATAGCTAATGCTGGCAGTTAAATTGGCATGGTTAGGTTTCAGAGTCAACACCCCATTGACATGAATGGGACAAATCTCAGCTATCAGAGCTTTTGTTTCAGGCTGCCTGCAGACTCAGGCAGACATTACTGCATCGGTGACACTGGTTCATGTTTTCAATCATGATGGCTAGAAATTTCTTTTTTAAAATGTAAACATGGATTCTGGACCACAATTCCAAGAAAAAGGATGAACTCTATGGCAGGTTCCATGACTGAGGAATCGCAGAATACACAGGGTCCTCCCATTATACTGAAGAACAGTCCTTTGTCTGAAGAACTGGACCGGGATTCAGGAAATCTGGGATCTATTCCTAGCCCTTCCCTTGATTCATTTTGCGAGCCCAGGAAACCATTTACTCCTTTTGCTCCTCAATTTTCCCACCTGCAAAATGAGTGTAATAATAAAAATATCTGTCTGCCTCCCAGGACATGAATACCAATAAAGTGCTCTGAGGCTCCCGGATGGAAGGAGCTGGAGAAGGGCAGAGGGTAGTTTGGTTTTTTTGGTTCGGAACTATATTGTTATAAACAATCCAAGCATGTGATTAATAAAAATGTGAGTTTTCTAGAGGTTTCAGTTTGAAACATACTCCTCAATGCAAGCAGCTCCCTGACACTGCCATGCTTGACACTATCCAACAGTGCAGCGTTGTAAAATGCTATTGTGGAGAAAGCACAAAATCGAAGTACAGCATTCTCAGCTGATAGAGTGGCAAGATTTCCTAAAAATCGGACCCATATAGGAGATATACGCATGTATGACAATTCCGTTCCACCAAAGAGGGTTGCACCCTATAAATCAAGCAGTGAGCATAGACTCCTTCTGTACTCTGAGTGAAATTATTGTGGGTTGGGGGTTGCTCCAGAGCACGTGCCCTCCTGTTCACTTGTCATTGGAGATGTGAACATTTCTGATTAATTCACAGACCTCTCATTTTATTCTTCATTCCTTTATCCTTGCTATCCTACTCTGCTGTAGCTTAAGATTCTTACCGACCTGCTACAATAATCATCGCCCGCTCTCCCCCCCGCCCAACCTGGTGAAATTGTTTAGTGATGCCAACCGCGCTTTTAATTTGCAAGACATCAGACACAGAGGTAATTTATACCAACATCTGTTCATTTCTGACTTCTGAAACAAACTCGCACATGCTGCTACAAAATCCCATTAGGAGCAGGAGGCAGCCTTCTGCTATTCTGTATTTCTCTTCTCCGCACTCGGGCTGTGGCAGGGCTCTATTTTTAAAGGTATGACACAAAACTAAGAGAAAGGCCCCACATGTTTGTATACGTATAGAGATTGCCATGAAATACATCTCCATAATGCAAACAAATCCCAGCTAAACGGTAAGGGAAAATTTCCACAAATATTTACAATCTTGTTTTCCCTGCTCTGCCTGACTCTCTGATCTTCCCAAGAATCACAGGTCAGTGTATTGCTGGTAAACACAGGACAGATCCAGATTACAGGGTTCTGAGTTCAAATGTCTTGCCTATTCCTTCCTCGGTCCCTTTTTTTAATCTGCTTTGGAGTCTTTCCTGAACACGAGTGTTCCATAAAAAAGTCTCCAATATTAAAAGTGCTCCGTCCACCCAGCTCCTGTTAAACAAATTCTTTATGATGGGACTAGCATTTCCAGGTGGGCATCTTGGAGTTGTTTGGGTTGCTGTAGAAGCTGGAGAATGAAGAAACCACCCCTATGTTCTAAAAGTGATTGCAGTCAAAGAGAAAGACCGTAAAACCTATCTTAAGCGACTGCCCAATGGAACAGTAGAAGCCAGTTGCCTAGTAGACAGAGGTGGTGGATCTTTTAATTAAAAGGCTGGACAAAATATGTACTGGAAGCCTTTGGAATATTTTAAAATGGTTGCTTAAACAAGTCACTTGTCTAATGGAGGTGGGGTTTTAGCGCAGGTTTCATTGTACCAGCAAACAGACACCACAGAGTCTGTGCAGCATAAAATAGAAACATGAATCTCCATGTCAAGTCACAATTTACAACCCTTCCTATGCTGTGCATCTATCACTACAATAGAAAATCAACAATGGATACGATCGCAATAGCCTGGTTACAAATTAATCTCTTCAGTTAGATGGTGGGGGGGGTGGTGGTATTGAAGACCACAGAAAAACACCTTTTTAAGATGTTATCAGCCTGAGTTACAATAAAAGTTGAGTGCTTAAACAGACTCCATTTCCTCGGACTGCATAAAGCACTGGCATCAGACTGCTGTAAATAATGGGGACCCTTGACCCGGGAATTAAATTTTCTGCCTTGGAAGAGGTGGATCTCAGAGCATGTATTGGACAGGAGAGGTCAGGGTGGAAAAGGGAAGCTGTGATTTCCACTTGCTCGGAGGGTGGAGTTAGATTTAATATAATCTCTTCTTTAGAACTTCAATCCCTCAATCCTGCATTTAGCCTTGTTGCCTTGTGCTCCTGTTCTACTACAACTGTCCCCAAACTGCCTCCTGCAGTAAATTTTGTGGCTGCTGGCTGAAAAGATTCAGTGGTACAGATTGATTTCTTACAAGTGAGGAGATGAGGGATTACCAAAAGCAGCCCTGGCTAACAAGATTGGGTGCAGAATCTCCTGCTAGAGCAGCCCACTCTGCCAGCACTTTGCATCCTTTCACTATGACATATGGGTTTCATTACACAAAGATTTTCCTGATTTTAACTTTGAGGCGATTACATTGGAAACTCAGAGCCATCTTTACATCTGTAGCAATTTAAAGGTTAAGTAACTTTTTAATCAAATGACAAAAACTCATAATGTTTTGCCTCCAATCCAAAATGAAAACTGCTGCTCCGGATGTTCCTTCTAGTGACAATTTAATTAGGAAAGAACACTCTGCTGGAGATGGATCCATTCTCATTGGTCCCCAACATCTCATAAACAGCCTTCTCATGCATATGACAACACAATACAAACTGTGTCATAAGGTCTGGATAGCCAGGAAATAATGGAGGATTACTGCACTAAAACCAGTAATGAAAACAGTGACTTACACTTATATAAGCAACTGTCACCCAAAAGGATCCCAAAGTGATATACATATATATACACCCCCACACACATTCTATTATACCCATACACAAATATACACACACACAATTACACATAAACAAGGCATTTGGGGATATCTATGCAACAGAATAATGTGACAAATTGCATTTATCACGAACCTTTGGCCATTACACCTGCCCTCTGCTCACTAATCCATCTCTTCTGGGACTTATTCTAGCATTCCAAGTCTATGAGCAGCTTCAAACTGCAGACATTAAAAAATGCAATCAACCTGACAAAGAAACATTTCCTCCTTTCTTCCCCAAATTCATTTCTCAAAATTACACTGGACTAAAATATAGGACAGGCTCAGCCCTGGACCAGTAACAGTCCTAAATTCAAATATTTTGCTACTTTTCAGGGTTGGAAACTCATTTTCTCACCTTCCCAATGAGGAACACAGAAATTGGTTTTAGACCTGAAAGATCCTGAGATATCAGACTTTGAATATCCCCCCCCCCACACACACACACTTTTTTTTTGGTGGGGGAGGGTAAAGAAAGGCTATTTTAGAAAAATTTTAAAGGTTTTAAAAATGTATCTGTTGTAGTTTTCCTCTTCCTCTGAGTCCTGTACAGTTGGACTTCTGGTAATTAAAGAACCTGACCTTACAGATTTTAAAAAAGTCCAAATAAAGTTTTTTTTAAATATTTCTGAATTATTTCTATAATAGTTTTTCTTCAGATCACATCACACTATCATATATTCTAATTCTGCCACATATTTAAATATTTATTATCCCTCCTTCCTCATCCCATTGCTGGTTGGTTTCTCATACATGTTGCCCTGATCTAATTCATTTCATATCATCTTCCCCCACAGTATTCTGTTGATTGCTTTTAAAACATTCCCCATTTCCTAAGGTCTTTTTTTTTCCAGGTGCCCCTCTTGTAGCCAGTTTTCCAGTTAAATTATTGTGTTTTGATCAGATTACCAGCCAACACCAGGAAACTAATAAAAGACATGGTGCTTGACTGTAGAACTATTATATCACTACAGGGATGAAAAACCAAAGTACTTTCCCTTGACTATAAATACAAAGAATGGCCAGGGGAACTGTCCAAGGCTGGGAGAAGCCTACCTTGGAGAGAGACAGATTCGAGCAGTAGGAGGTGATTTTTATCTTATTTGCCAAGAACGTCTGTTGTAATAGGGATGACTTCTCTTTGACTGAGCAGACAGCATTAGGGCAGGAAGACACAAACACACGGGGGGCCCTGGAAGAGCTCACTCATGAGCAATGGGTAAGATTCTTACTTGTCTTAGCTTGTGAAAGTCAATGGCAAAGCTTAATCTTTTGGATGGGATCCATTATTAGTGCATCTGGGGGACACTACACGGGCAGTACTTAGGAGAACAGAGGCATTTGTACGATAATCAGCCCCAGGAGAGACAGACAGAAAACTCAGATGCAACCTATTTAGAAAAACACAAACTAAAATAGCAAAACTATGTGAAGATTTAAATTACTACACTAACCCTAAAAAGTCACAACAGAATGGCTTGTATCAGCCAAGGTCTATGGGACACTGTTAGCAGGGCAAGAGAGGTCAGTCAGCCTGCTTCAAAAACTCTGACAATGCAAGAGGAGAGTCCTGTACCCTCTGACCTCCCAGGTGGTCTTAGCTCCTCTCCTACCAAGCATACTTATAAGCAGAATGACCAGATTCCACCAGTCCCATCAACACCTGGTAGATGTTAGAAATTTGGCCTGCTCCATCTCATCCTTAACACTTCACAAAAAGAACCCTAACTGCTCTGCTGACCCAATCTCTCTCTGATATGGCTGCCAGATAAAAACCTCAGTGTCCTGATGTGTATGGACCCATGCAGCAGACCCAGACCAGAAAATAACTCGAGGAGTTATCTCTGAAGAACAGTGGTTAGCAGATGCCATCCCCATCTCCTTCACAGAGGACAAGACTACCTGAAATATGCTTTTGTTTAACTTGTGCTTAAGAAATCATCTCTGGACACTGAGTATCTACCCAATCATTAATTGTTTGAGGGAAGGTAACCGAGGATTGAGCAGCTGCCAGAAGGAGCATCTGGATGGAGCAATATTTTCTACTCCTATACCACCTTTTATTCTTGGATCTTAGAGCACTCTGCAAACAATTTATCAAGCTTCACAACATCCCTGGGATGCCAATGCCAGACCAGGTATAAACCTGCAGTGAGGGGCAGTGACGTCCCAGCCCAGGCCTACAGAGCCACTAAGATCTAGTTCCAGGTCAGAAACATGAGGACCGTATAGCTATTTTGTTTCAAGTGACCTAAACAGTAAGATGAAACTCCTACAGCACCTCCCACTTCAGGAGCTGGCAGCAGTCAGCATCCTATGAGGGTGAAGGCCTGATCCCCTTGACCCTCAGAGCAGGGAAAGAGTTACATCTCCTCTCCGTGAAGCCAATAAAAACCTCTCTTGATTATAATTTAGATAAGAGCCACTGGATTGAATAATAATGTCTGAAACTCCCCTGGCTGTTTCACCTTGAGACGTCCATCACTGGGTTAAACATGATGCTAATTGCATTTGGATTGATTAATTTCTCTCACTCCTGTCTATTCGAATAATGCTTAACAAAATAATCACAGCACCCAGAGCCAAATCTTCTTCGTCAAAGGAATGAAGCCATCAGAACCAGCAGAGATGAAAGAAATGAAGATGACCCGTAATTACTGCTACGGTGATATCATTACCATATTATAGAAAATGAGTGTATGGGGGGGCGAGGGGGAGAGCAGGGGCCTACGATTATTATTTATTTTTTAATGGAACCTTACGTCCCAGGAATACAGATCTGACACAGTGGAGCATACAGAAATACAGAACTGAAAAAATATAAATCCTGTGCATTAAATTGCAAAGTACAGTGAACACTGAGGCTCTAGATACATCATCAAGTGCCTTGTGCTGTGAGCTGGTGTTATTCACACCACTACTTTTTTCATTCCAGTAACACTTTGTATATGACTAGCACAGATTTAAGATGTCTGTCTCCCTACAGAAATCCTCAGACATCCACAGTAGCACTTACCCTTAATCCTGACACTAATGATGATATTGTTTTAATATCATTACAGGTGGTCTTGTTCCAAAGCCCGACATTCAGTTTTTAAACTGTAAAATCCAGCTCTGCATTCAAAGGAAAGCTTCTCTGCTAAAGACAGTTATTCTTAAATGGTAATTCCTCATTGAAACAGGATGTAAATTCAGTGGCCAGCCAAACTAGAAGATGACTTAAATTGTTCATTATTGTGGTTCCATACAGGTATCAAATGTATCTAGTCCGGAAGAATTTAAACTAGGATTTAAAAAAAAAAAAAATTCAACCAAAAGGAAGCCCTCCTGCTCTGTTTATTCTCCAAAATACACTCCCCAAGCCCCACTCATTTGAGAAACAAATAGCTTGGCAACTGTATAAGATCTTCAAACACCTGTGCTCTACAATTCTAATTGTGGTTTATACAGTTCACTTCTCTCGGTGCCGGTTATGTCTGCCCCTAGCCTCTGACTGAAGACACAAAATACATAACCAACAGCTTAAAACATTTATTCTGGAGTAAAGCCAAGGTCAAATACACACAAAAATGTCACATGCCAAAAAAAAAGAAAAAAAAAATCAAGACTTGAGTAAAGGATCTGAATCATGAAGCTAATTAAATACAGAAAAATGATGTTCAAATCGTTTTTAAAGACGAAGAAACAGAAACTCAATATATATGTCTGATATTAAACCCATTTCAGCATGAAAGGTGAGGATTTTTTTCCTCTAAGTGCTTGTAAGAAGTGCCAGACTGATCTCAGTGGGCCTAAGCTCCCTGAGTTATCTTCAGACTAGATACAGGATGAACAGGCTTTCTCCAACAGATGTGCCTCACCCCTGACCTCTAGGGCAGTGATGTGCTTCCAACATTTTAACAAGGAGATCTCTCAACATTTTTCCACCTCAGTCTGTGACAAAACATTCCCTGAGGAAAGTATTCTCTTCACTCCCACCCCTCCTGTGCAAAATATCCATCTGTTCCACAGGTCCCCCACAAAACCTATCAATCTTTCCACACACACCCCAAATCCACCAATGCATCCACCCTCAACCGCTGGGCCCAGTAACAATTGACCTACCATGCTTTCCCCGCCCCAGCACCTCATAGAAGCTCCTCTAGGTGGTGGCTTCCCTACCTAACAACCTTTGGTGACAGCAGTGAGAGCAAACAGATTGTACTGAGGCCTCTGGCTGTGGGATGGTTGAGTGGGTCCCCACTAGTAGTGAGCTGAGGGAGAGCGTAGTTGCATGGGAAAAGGGTCCTTTTTGGTTCTTGAGGTAAGCAAGCGTCCCCTGGAGGAAGCTGGTGTGTGCACATGGGAGACTGGGTAGAGGGGTTCTACCCTAGCTGACGTGTAATGTTGGAAACGGCCCCTAGCTTGCTTGGGGTAGTAGGTCTCTACAGGCTCATGGTGAGGAAGGGCTCTCTCAAAGTAACAGCTCTTTAAAGTCCAACCTGAGGCTAGCCAGGCCTTGGATAATTCTGAGCACAGAAGCCAGTGACAGCAAAGGGATTAGAGTTGTCAGGGTAGAGAGAATTACATAGTCACAGTACAGTAACTGAAAAATATTGTGTAGTGATTATGTAAATCTCTAGACTCCCACTGGCTAATAATGGCTGTCAGACAGCCAGAATAGAGGGATACAAACTGTATGGTTATGCAAGTCAGGACACCCACAATCAGAGTGCAGGGAAATGCATTAAAGGAAAAAACTCTTTATGGTTATGGGTCAGGAACTATACAACATCCTTGCCCTCTGAATGGCTGAGACAACTCCCTTTGAATAGGATATGTAATAGCTTGACATTTATATTTACTAACGAAAGATGAGTTGTGAGATGGGTTTGAATTGTTTAACTTAAATTCCGTTGACAAGGACAGTGAGAAGAGGGGCCTGGGTGAAGGAAGGGAATGCGCCAATATTCTAAACTTATTTGCCCAAAGTTGTATGTTCACCTACTTTCCAGAACTGTAACTTGAAATTTAACAGTTGTATAATATTTCTTACATTACAGGTGTAATGTCTGTAAAATGTTATGAAGTCCTCAGAAGGCAGACCGTATATACATGCAAAGTATTATTTTAAAATAAATATATATAAACATAATGACCTCTTAATCCATTAAAAAAAAATCCAGATGTTAGATTTTTCCTTAACATACAGTCTAATCCTCAAGAACCCTTGTTGGAACAACAATTTTCAGTGGAGGAGATAAACGTAAATCCCAGACGCCATAATGAATTAGCAAAGATTAAAGACCTGTTCAGGAAAAGAAGAGTGGATTCTTATCAGTGAACTGTACTATTTGCTTTAAACTGGAAATAAACAGAAGGTCCCTTTCCCAATCCGTAAAACACTGATACAGTACAAAAAATCCTAACTGGGCGACTGCAATTTGAACTGTGCCCTAATTAGTCTTTTCCAAGCAGTATTCTACATGTAAAAGTAACAGCACCTGATTCATACCCAGTATCCCAGGGCTAGGGCCAGGGACTTCCTCCTAGCAAGAGTCAGGAACTATGGAACTGTAGCAGGGCAGAAGCACAAGGACCTGAGCAGCAGCCCACCATCTCAGCTGGAGGAAGAGGAACAGCAGCTTTACAACTAGCTGGACATCACGGATGTTGGAAGACTCTTTCTTCTTTACTATGAACTATGGATTTCTTTCCTCTTTGCTGATTGGCTGTTAGCTCCACCTTCTTCCCACCCAACCTTCTCACGGTCTCTCAGTTGCCAGCCTCACTCTCCCTCTCCTCCAGGATCCTTTCTGCTCATGTACCATTAACCTCCCTGGACTGAGGAAACGTTACAATTCCAAAGGGGTTTGAGGAGGAAAGATAAACAATTTTGCCAAACTGCATCCAAGTTGGTGCTAGACATCAGGGAATAGACACATATATTTAAGGAATTCACATGGCTCCCATAATATCTGAACCATGTTGGAGATACAGTCAAGGATACAAATGAACAGAGAGGAAGAGGTAGATTAGGAGGAGTCAAAAATCAGGACTTGAATTATATGTATGTGTGTGAGGAGTTCTGTGCTCTACCAAGCTCTGCCCATGAGCCAACACCCACCTACCTGAGATGCCAAAATGAGACACCACTCACAGCACATTGTGTAGATATTCAAAATATAAACATGCAGGCTTTGCTAGGATCCTTAGGCGTGGTTCTCCCTAAATGGGTTCAGGTATACTCATGAGTAAGCCAAATTAAGGCACACCCATAACATATACATGCCTAGGGCCCTGGCTCCCAGACACATATGATGACATCAAAATCACCTCTTCCATAAAAGGAAAGCTTAAAAACATGATGTGTGTAACCGATGCAATGATGTCAGCCTGAGTATGCAGACAACCTCTGGCAGAGGGACAAACAGAAACAATTAGAGGCAGGGGAGAAAGCGTGTGGCCCACACCAATTACAAGAGCAGACCATATCCCCACTGCTCTGGATGGGTGGGATGAAATTGTACACATTTCTTTTGTGCTTTAAGAACACTCTTATTCAGGTAAACCAGAAGCTAAGCATAGAAATATCAGAGGCAACACAGAGACTATCTGTTGAAAAGTGAAATGACAGCTTGGCCTGCAATCCGGAAACATCCTTCACCCAGCCCTTTTCTGCTGGGATTTGTGTTGAATGACGTTTACTGCAGGTTAATAATTAGTTTTTAGCATAAGAGTCTAGTGTAGTTGTCCTCTCCCCAGGAGAGAAAAACAGGCTGAACGATTTTTAGATTATATGCTCTGATAAGACACAGGCTCCTGACTCCCTATGTGCTTGTGCCATACAAGCCACCTGCTCTATGGAGCTGCCACTGGGGACACCCTGGAAAAGGTTTAATAATAGTGTGCTCCCTGGAGACGTTACTCAAAAACCTGAGCTAAATTTACAGCCTATATCACAAAGTAAAATTTTGTGTACAAAATCCTATCAACAGAATCTAAGGCAATCCCTAGAAAAGGGTGATACTCTACGTTACACAAATGTGATTTCAAATTAAATGAGAATCTGCCATGCTTGCAATAGCAAGAACATGATGGAACATAGGAACTGATAGACCGGATCAGATCAGTGATCCAGCTAGTCTGGTATCCTGTCTCTGTCAGTAGCTAGTATCAGAAGCTTCAGAGAAAGATGAAAGAAGCTCCATAGTGAACAATTATGAAAAAACCTGCCCACACAGAAAGATGCTCTCAGCCCTCGGGAATAGTTGGTTTACACCCTACAGCATGAGGTTTTATATCCCTCCTAAAAATACTTTATTCTAATGTAACTATGGATGTTATTATCCAGCTCATCCAATGAAGTGAGCTGTAGCTCACGAAAGCTTATGCTCAAATAAATTGGTTAGTCGCTAAGGTGCCACAAGTCCTCCTTTTCTTTTTGCGAATACAGACTAACCCGGCTGCTACTCCGAAACCTGTTATAATGCTAAAGACTCTGCCAGAAGCGACCTTGAGCAACCTGAGTTATCCTATCTGTAAAATGGGGAGAATCATACTTGCTTTCCTTCTGTTGAACGGTTGTGAGGCCAATAAAAATGGTTGCTAAGTGCTCAGAATTAAGGTCAATCTGAGGAAGAGTGGGACTCAGATCACGGTCTCCTGTCTCCCAGCCTGGTGCCTACTTCAGGCCAGAGGGTATTTATGTAGAGTGGAGGAAGAGTCATCACTCTCCCTGTGCCCTGCAGGGAGCTACAGAGTGGTGGGGGTATTCGGAAACACTCCACCGTGGTTTGGGGGTATATGAAAAGCCAAGCAGTGCAGTGGGAACTGGAACAATGCCAGAGCATTCACCAATTGTGAAAACTCTGTTAGCCACAAAAAAATCAGCATTTGTGCAAACAACTGCCAAATCTAGACACATTTTTCAAGAGGAGTCTGATTTGAGGACACTCCTCATGCCAAATTTCAACTTCTTACTCCAAAAAAAACCAAACAGAAAACAAAATTGCAAAAACCCCACAAGCATAACATTAGGCAACGTTAATAGAGATGTTGCTATCAATCCAGCTATAAAAGTTTTTTAATAAGATTACCCCTTACACAGATCCTTGTGGCACCCCTTTCTAGACACCTTCTCTCTGACTCAGCTCATATCATCCCAGTTATTTCAAAATCTGATGTTGCCAAACTTATCAAAATGAGTCTTCCTTGAGGAAGAAAGTCCATGTCAATTTGAAGTTTAACTGACAGCTTTGTTTGATTATCAATGCATTATAAAGATCAGAACAATTTTGTAAAAAACATTTTTATACATAACTCTAAATAATGACAGCAGATTATATTATTTACTACTTGCTGGCAAGGGGCCCAACAGTGTTCTCAGAGCTGTACGAGACACAAAACATTAAAGAGAGTTCCTGCCCCAAAGACCTAATAATCCATAAAACAAACAACAGGAGGCCCAGAAGAGAGAACTAACTTAGGGTACGACTACAGTACAGATGCTATGTTGTGCTGCTGTAGCACTGGAACGTAGACATTTGTTACAGTGACAAGATGGGGTTTTCCGTCACTGTAGTTAATCCACCTCCCCGAGAGGCTGAAGGAAGAATTCTTCAGTCGACTAGTGGTATCTACACTGGGGCTTAGGTCAGCTAGAGAGTACGTCACTCAGAAAAATCCACACCCCTGAGCAATGCAGCTAGGTAAACCTAAGTTGTAGGTGTAGACCAGGCCTTAGATTCCTTTTTCCTCCTCTCTTTATCTATCATGCTGGCATTAGAAGGACACTTAATGCGGGTGTTTGTGGGATTTGCAGAAGCAGTGAGTCTTTAGAAAGGATATGAATGAGGAGAGCATAAGGGCCTGACATGCTATGATGGGGTCAAGATTAGCAATAATAGTGAAGTAAAAGGAGGCATGATAAAGAGACAAGATCTCTTTAGATTCTATTCTGTTCAGGTTTTAATACCATACCCATCACTGAGTCGTGAGCACCTTCCATGGAGACAGAGTTTTATGGGATTCAAAGGCAAGGATGAGACATTTACACTGAGTAAGATGAGCAAAGAGCCAGTTAAGGTATTCAAAAGAGGAAAGTTACATGGTCGTATTGATGGGTGCGGAATGTCACCTAAACTGTTGTGATTGACAGGAGGCGGCAACATGGGTATCAGAAAGGTTTCGGAAAAAGTGTAATAACCAGGATGGGAAACTGAAGATACGAACAGGTGTTTTAATTGCTGGGACAGAAAGAAAGGTTCCACTTTTCAATATGCTGGTAGGAAGAAACGGCAGCATTTGATCATAGCCTGGATGTATATGAACTAAAAAAATAAATCCCCACTGTGCTATCATCTACCATGTAATATTTCAGTCCCAAAAGTATATAATGGTCTCAAAACCAAAACCGAAATTAGGGCTTCAGATGGGAGCATCCAATTCAACCTTAGCCAAAATGTTGCTACCCTTTGGGTATTGCTGCTCCTGGGTGTTTTGGCCTTTATTCCTTTGAAGAGCAGGAAACCTAACTTCCTTCATCAGTCAGCTTTCCACCTGGGTTGTTTGCTTGTGTCAGGAGTTCTCTGAAAGGACCCATCTGAGAGCAGGGCATATTCAGACGTTGCTTGATACTCTGTCTGAACTAAGGGCTTGTCTACATGGTGCAGCAGTGCACAGTATGGAGGTGTGATTTCTAAGGCACACTAAATGGTCTGTGTAGACCATGCTGGCACACACTAAAAGGTCCCTAGTATGCTTTAACATATTGCTATTTGAAATAGTACTATGGTAAAGCACACTAGGGAACTCTAGTGCACACCATGAGGGTCTACATGGACCAATTAGTGCACAACACATTAGTGCTCTTCAGAAATCATACTCCATAGTGCACCGTGCGGACAAGCCCTAAGCTATCCACCACCACACCCAGTTCTTGAGAGTAGAAAAATACAAACAGCACCACAAACTTTTGGAGAATCTGACTGCTCTATTAGAGGGAAAGAATCTGAAGACTTATTTTGATGGATGCAACAACTTCTGTGGCTACGGAGGCAGTGTGTTCTAGTAGACTGGGCACCAATGACCTGCCATGTAACCTTACGTAAGTAACTTCCCTTCTCCATGCCTGAGTTTCCCCATTGAGCATATATACAGCAGAAGCTCTGTAAAGATGTTTGAGACTGACAGAAGAAAAGCACCATGAAATAGCTAATATTGGGTTCAGACTCGAAAGTGTTCCAGCACAAATGACTGGGATCTTTTCCCAGTCAGTCCAAGGTCTTAGGCAAAGAGTCTGAAGAGCCTTCTGGCACCCTCAGCTATTGCAGGAAGGCCAGTCAAAGGTACCTGAGTCCCCAAGGCATCCGCCATGAAGACCACTCAACAGAGATCATTTGTCAGGAGAAGGAGTCCCAAATCCTGATTTCTTGCCCCATCTGCCATGGCAGAGGTAGACTAATGGCTGGACAAAATCCAAATAAAAAAACAAGAAAAATACTTATGATCTTACTACTAAAGAAAAGCCTTAAACTAAATATTGTGCGCTAGCTACCTGGCACACCTACCGACACAATACCTGCAGTACCATAGAGTCTAGGCCTCTTCCTGTTGGACCAGGCCCAAACTACACTAAGCACTGTACGAACACAGAACAAAAAGACAGTCCCTAACCTAAAGAGCTTACAACAGATGGATGCAGACAGACTGACAAGGGAGTACAAGGTAACAATGAGACAATGCTGGTCAGCACGGTAGGAAGTAGTATCAGCACACCAGCGGCCTAACGACTGTCGAGTTTTTTGTAGGCATCAAACAAAGGAGAGTTTTGAAGGAGGATAACGAGGTACGTTTGGCGATGTTCACAGGGAGCGAGTCCCAACACAAGAGGCAGCATAGGAGAAAGCATAAAGGTGCCTATTTGAAAATTTAGCAGATGGGCGATGAAGGCTGGCATCATGCGTCAACTGGAGGCAGGAGTCAACCTCTTGATAGTGAAGAGAGATGACAGGGAGAGTGGGCAATAGGACGTGAAAGGCCTCAAAATGAAGACAAGTAGTTTATGTTTGTTGCAATAGGAGAAGAGGGAGCTAGTGGAGGGATACAGAATACTTTTACATTTAAATTTAACTTATTTCTTGCAGGCTACATGGCAGGAGTGAGGGTTTAGAAAGAAGTTTAAGGACACTTTCCATGGCTCACCTGAATCAGGCTGCTCAGGAACAATAAGATACTTCAGCTTTTATTTATGTTCAATGATTTCATTAGCTCATTTTTTATATTACCCCTGTATATTCAGCAATGTACTTCCAGGTAATTAGAGGAGACTTCATAGAGAGGACAGGAAAATGCAGCAGAACTGGGGATTCCCTGAATGGGGAAGTATAAGAATCCTTTCTTTTCATAGCTTTGTTGCCATGACTGGTTATCATTTGAATTAGATCACCGTCCTTATGCTTTAATTAGAGGAAGTGGCATTCATCCTAAACAACCTAACACCTCCCCTTCCACATATGACCCACATGCACTGGATCTGCAAATGCACCAGCTGCTACTGCCTGGAGAAAGTTGCAGTAATTTCTGGGAGTATAACAGCAAGTCTGAGCTGGTCACCACTGTGTGACCACTTGCAAGGAAGAAAGTTTAAATGATGCTCTCCTTCAGTGCCAAACTTAGTGAAAGCTCAGCATCTAGATCACTGCTTATTTGCCCACATGGCACATAAATACCAAGATGATCAGCAACTTAGAAATACCTTAGACAGGCAAATAGACAGACAATGTAATGTCAGGAAACAGAGGCTTGCTAACAGGGCTGTCCAAGTGCTAGGTATATCTAGGATTTATGGCATTTAAAGAAATGTAATGAAATCCACAAAGCAGAGATTTTGCCAGTCAGATACAGTAGCCAGTGTTAAATTCCTTGCTCATTAATCCATACAGGTGCCAGCTTTTATGTTCCACACTAGGTGGGGACTCTCTAAAATCCCTGTCTGCATTAAGAA
Source organism: Lepidochelys kempii (assembly GCF_965140285.1). Lineage (NCBI taxonomy): Eukaryota > Metazoa > Chordata > Testudines > Cheloniidae > Lepidochelys > Lepidochelys kempii. The sequence goes on along the minus strand of NC_136385.1, from coordinate 90,463,473 downwards.
GTGATCTGCAACCATGCACCAAAGAAACAGGAAAAACGTGGCCTGAAGGAGTTAAGGAACTGCTTAGCTGTAAGATGAAAGTAGTGGGGGTGCATTTTCAATGCCATCTGCTGGATAAAATGGACAATTTCAGTTATGGTTCGTGGGAGCTGCGCTTCTTATTACCTCCCAACAGCAACAGATCTCTTCTCCATATTGTGCTCTAATGTGGAGACCAAAGGTATGTGTTTAACTACTTACTAAGCACCTACTCCCCAGCACTACCACTATGGCCAGAAAAGCAAACAAGCAGAGTCAATTTAATCCTTGATGAGGAGTAAGGGGGAGGGTGTTGGCTCTTACTCAGCTACAATAAAATTCAGTGCGACTCTCCTGCATTATCTGCTAGCTTTGAATCCATGTTAGTAATCACAAACTTTACTTCTCTGATTAATAGCATATGGTGCATGTTCAATTAAATCTGACAGGAAGAGCACTGATGTCTTGGTGTGAAACCCAGAGCTGGCTATGGTCCATCCTGGAAACACTTTCACACCGGAGTCAGCATGTAGTTCTGTGTACACAGGTTTACTGGCAAGGCCATCAAAATGGGAAAATATATCCATCTTATCTAAAAAAATTCTTCTTTGAGTAGGAAGGTCCACAGATCATCACAATGATCTACTGCCTGCAGCACGCAGCTAGTGGGCAGAACCAGACACAAGAAGAGGGAAAGACCATCATCCTGAAGAGTCTACCAGTTATAGATGACTTCTATAGCTAAGAGTGATAATCACAGAGCAAGTCAGATAAGGTAATACCACAGGAGTCAGAGACAAACATTTTTTACAACAGAGCCAATGAAAAGGTAGTTTCTTGCTGGAAACAACAAAACAGCATTCTAACGTTTTCCGTGAGCTATAACTATATATCCCCAGGTGGGTCAGATCTGAAAGCCCCATTCACTGAAGCATGGCATTCTCATTTGTACACAAAAGACCATGTTGCTGCTTTATGCATTTCCTCACAAGTAAATGTACCTTTCCCTTCATGATGTTGTCATCACTCGAACAGTGAGCTCTACCAGACTGATGGAGTGACCTTCTCAGTATGCTTCTAAGATTGTCCATTGAATCCTCCTGGAAATGGAACCCTTAGAGACTGTCTTGCCTCTATATGATGGTTAGTATAGAACAAGTCAGGTCTAAGGATTTGCAGAAGAACTTTGTGTGCTGGATATATATGTTGAGGACTCTATAAACATCCAAAAAATATCATTTCCAATCTAAAGGACGTGTGGATTTTGGCAGAGGGAGGAGAAAGTGCTCTCATTGAAAGTGAGTTGATCGTAGGCATGAGACAGGATTTATCCTGAGGACCACTTAATTAGCACAAGAGGTGCAGCAACTGGATTGCACTGACTGGGGTCCCAGGACAGAAATCCTTCTTGATGACATGATCACTAGTAGTCATCAAATTGTTTTCTCTAAAAGAGAGATTCTTCTCTTCAATGCCCAAAGAGAGGTTCTGCGAGAGCATTCAGATCCAGCTTGAGATCCCATGCTTGAGCCCTATGTACATTTGACAGGCTTCTAAATGTTGCAACTATAAGCATCTTTTGATGTCTGGAAATCCTCTTCCTGTCTGCTGACTGAAGGATTCTGGATGCTGCAGGTACTTCAGAAGAAAGGATACTGGGCTGGATGGACCTTTGGTCTGACCCAATATGGCCATTCTTACGTACTTAAAATTTAAGAATACACGTTGACAAACCCATATTTACACCATCATGTGGGAACTCTAGGATAGTCAATGGATGCAAGAGACAGAGAAACTCCTTTCAACTTACATCAATGGGGGAAACCTTGGGCATACTCGGGAATATGCCATGCTGGCAGACTAGAGACCAGCAAAGGTTTGATCACACTGATAGAGTACCCCTTTTTCAAACATGTCTCAAAAGCCAAGCTGCTAATTTTGGTTTCCTTGGATCCAGCAGGTAGATCAGTCTGTGGGAGAAATGACTCTCTCAGAGGGAAGGGATATTGGTTGCTATACAGAAGATATTTGACAACCTTGGCTAATAAAGGGTGATTAGGATTATCTGTCCTCTTGATCTTCCAAAATAGCCTGGAAATTAGAAATTTTGGAGAAAAAAACATGCAAGAGGATATTGGGTCACATCTGGGAGAGAGCATCTATGTCTACTGTCTCCACATCTCACCTGCTGGAGAAGAACCTGAGCACATTTTGTTGAGTCTATAAAATAAAACCAGCGATGACATCCTTAGGGACTTGGTCAAATGAAGAGAGACCCCTGGATATACAGCCTGCTCTGCCTGGTCTACCAGTAAGATTAAGATTTTGTCACAGTTATTTTTAGTAAAACTCAGAGACAGATCACGGGCAATAAACAAAAATTCATGGAAACCTGTGGCCTGTCTCTGAGTTTTACTAAAAATAACAGGTGGGGCTGAGGGAGTAGGAATGATAGCTCTGGAACCTCCAGCGCCCCCGGTGGCTCCAGAGCCATGGGGCTCATGCCGCCCTGGGCAGAAGCTGAAGAAAATGTCAGAGTTCTCTGAAAGTCATGGAATCTGTGACCTGTGACAAAATCTTATCCTTATCAATCAGAAACTAGCTCAGCCAATCTGCGACAGAGTTAATTTTCTTCTTATGTGCCAGGTGCATAGAAATTAAATATTCCTTTCTGCCCAAGATATCAAAAGAGTGCTTCCTTCTGCAGGGAAGATGATTTGGACTGTCTCTGCTTGCTAACATAGGCCATGGTTCAGGTATTGCCAGTCATGCACAGAATCCCTCTGTAAGAGAGAAAAGGTAATACAGCTTGAAGGGTGCAGTGGATTGCTCCTAATACTAGCCAATTGTTGCTGAGTTTTCTTTAAGACCTGTCCTCTGAATAAGCTCCTATAGCCTGGTGTCAAACTCAGAAGTCATGACTAGCTGAGTAGGTCCCACTATTGGATGGTCACTGGTAAATCTGCAAGGTCTTGTCCACCAAAATGACTGGACAACTATCAGCAGAATTTCTACTGTTGAGGAGTGAGACCCAGTGGATAATGGGAGTAATAGGAGGAAGGTCTGGAGGGGTCTCATGATGCTTTGACCACTGAAGGATGTTGATGAGAGACCAACTGTAATGGGGTATACAAACCCCTACACTGGGCAACCAGGGGTTAAGGAACTGCTCTGGGCTCAGCCAGCCCCGCCTCGCCACAACTGTAGGAAATGCTCCAACTGGAGGAGGAATAAAAACAGCAGGGGAGCAGCTCATTTGGTGGCAGACCAGGGAAGAGTGCAGACCTGCTACCCATAGCTCCAGCAGAGAAGTGTTGAGGGAAAGGCAGAATCTCTCCCCACAACAACTGCCCAAAGCTCCCTCCCTGAGGGAAGGGTAAGCCTGCTACAGAGAGCCTGAGAGGGAAGCATTCCCCTCTTCCTTTCGTATGGACTGAGTTTTGTTAATTCCCCTTTATTTTGTTTGGACTGCCCCCCGCAAGGGAAAGCCTTAGGACTGACATGGCCTATGGACAAACTGCAGAAGGAGGCAGTTGCCACCAGAGAGAGGAGGAGAGCTACACGCAGCCGCCAGAAGGTGCCTTATGGTCAGTGGACATCCTTCATGCCCTCTAGACTAAGATGGCAACTTTGGGACAATCACAGGGGGTGATACGAAATGGCCCATGGAGGGCAGCCTTAAGCAGCCCCTTGCTGTCAGAGCACTGATAGCCCTCAAAGGGCCCTGGGTCAGAGCCTGGTGGAGCGGGAGGGCCTGAGCTCCTGTAACAACAACCCAACTACAAGTCATGGGCCTAAGCCCCAACCACTAGGTGATGCTACTCTACCAACCAATAACTAGGCAAGGACCATCACAGCATCTCACTGAAAATACCCATTAGGGCTTGCAACAATGAGGAGGGAAGGATGGTGGCTGACAGAGCTACTTCTTGAAGCCTGGATTGGCTTTCCTGGGAGAAAAATACTCTGTAATGGATTGTGTCACAGTTCTTAAAAGGAGACTATACTGCTTGCTTGCTGTAGTTGGCTCTCATCCCAATTTATCAACATATGACAACACTGGACATCTCCCTTGATACATTTCCAATTAGCACTAGTCTAGACAAGGAAAAGGTAAATGGGGACCTCTTCCTACCCAAGGTCTTCAAGAAGCTTGGTAAATACTCTTGAATCCAACACAAGACCAAAAGGCAGGTAGAACCCACAATGGGAAGAAACCACCACTAGTAGCTCTTCCTCTGACTGCACCTCTGGGGGCCCTGGCCAAAGGGGCATCCTAACCTTGGAGGCTTCTACCGAGGTCCTGGCCTTTACTTGCTGGGAATTCAGCCTGCACACACCAGCTAACAAAAGTCGGCGAATCACCCCTTGTGAGAGGTGTCTGTTGGTGGAATCTAATCAGAAAGCAGGTAGGAGTTTCAGGAGGAGCTGGTTCATCTAAGTAGTATCTGAGAGCATGAGGACTCCATTGACAGGATGCATATAAAGAAGTCTGGCATGGAGGGTGCAGCCAACGAGAGAAGAATATAGCAGCACCAGAGGAAGAAGCAAAATTGGCTGCTCTGCAGGGAGGATACTGGCTGCTGGCCACTCTGGGCAGCAGAAAGTGCTCTACCCCCCACGCAAATCCCCCGTCCATCAAGGTTAACAACCAATATGCTGTACTGGCAACAGGAAGGGAGGAACAGACCCCAATGGCTGAGGAACAGGACCCACCTGCTCCCAAGGCTGGGAGGGTCACAGCCACTGCACCCAAGAAAAGACAATGTAGGGTGGGGGTGGCCAGAGACTCCCTTCTGAGGGGGACATAGGCATCCATTTGCTGATCTGATGTCACATGAGGTACGCTGCCTGCCCGGAGTCCGCATCTGAGAAGTCATGGAAAAGTTGTCGAGGCTCATCCATTTCTCTCTGCTTATGCACTACTCTATGCTGCTCATCCACATGGGCACTAATGATACTGCCAGGTATAACCCTGAGCAGACCAGCAGTGACTACAGGGCTCTGGGAGCAAGGGTGAAGGAGTTGGGGGTGAAGGTAGTGTTCTCAACCATCCTCCTGGTTTTGAGTAAAGGCCCAGGCAGAGGGACACTTCCTGAAGATGAATGCATAGCTGCACAGATGATAGCAATGGGAGGGGTTTGGCTTCCTTGATCATTGGATGCTGTTCCAGGAAGGATGATGGTTGGGAAGAGAAGGGGTTCACCTGACCAAGAAGGGGAAGAGCATTTTTGGATACTGACTTACCAACGTAGTGCAGAGGGCTTTAACCTGGCTCAAAGGGGGCAAGTGACAAAAGCCCACAGGTAGGTATAAATAAAGATGACCTTAACAGAAGGCTAGGTGTCGGGAGGAAATGGAAAAGTACAATAAGTCATAGGAGCAAAACAAGAGAGAACAGTGGGCAAATCTTACATGTCTATATATAAATGTAAGGAGTATGGGGAATAAACAAGAAGAACTTGAAGTATTAGTACATAAGCTAAATTATGACTTAACTCGCTCCACTAAGTTTTGATGTGATGAATCTCATTGCTGGAATATTGGTATAGAGGAGTACAGCTTGTTCAGGAAGGACAGGCAGGATAAAAAGGAGGTGGTGTTGCATTAGACATCAAGAACGTATACAGCTTGTTCTGAGGTCCTGAAGGAGGTGAGAGGCAGACCAGTTGAAAGTCTCTGGATGAAGATAAAAGTGGGGTGGGGCAGGGTGGCGAAGGAAGGAGTAACCTTATGGCAGGGGTGATAACCTGCCAAATCCAGAGGAGGAGGTGGATGAGACATTTCTAGAACAAACAGAAATATCCAAAACACAAGACCTAGTAGCAAAGGGAGACTGTAACTACCCACACATCTCTGTTGGAAAAGTAATACAGCAAAACAAAAGATGTCCAGTAAGTTCTTGGAGTGTTCTGGGGATAACTTCTTGTTTTAGAAGGGGGAGGAAGTAACCAGGAAGGCAGCCATTTTAGACTTCATTCTGACTAACTGGAAGAAATTGGTTGTGAATTTGAAGGTGGAAGGTAATCTGAGTGAAAGTGATCGTGGCATGATAGATTTCATAATTCTAATGGAAGGAAGGAGTAAAAGTAGCAGAATAAGGACTTCAAAAAAAGCTGGTTTAACAAACTCAGAACTGGTACGTAAGGTCCCACAGGAAGAAAATCTAAGAAAAAGAGTTCAGAACAGCCGGCAGTTTCTCAAAGAGACAATATTAAAAGGCACAAGAACAAACTATTCTGATGCTTAGGAAAGACAGGAAGGATAGTAAGAGCAGGGCCATCCTCACCCATATGCAAAGCACGCAGCTGCGTAGGGCACCAGGAAATTGGGGGCACCAAATTTCCTGGTGCCCTGTGCAGCTGCGTGCTGCTCCAGCTCTTCCCCAGGCCCCCGCCCCGCCCCGCCCCCACTTCCCTGAAGAGTGCAGCCAGGCCCAACCCTTCACTTACTGGTAAGTAGAGCGACCTGGCCCCAGCCTGCTCCGCTTCCCTGGCTCCCAGCAGCACCGCCGACAAGTGCTGGGGGGCGGTTCCCCCCTTTCCCCAAGCCTGGGAGCCAGGGGAGCAGAGCAGCCTCAGGCCCCAGGCCTCCACAGGAGGGAGCGGGGGTCAGGTCCCAGGCCTCCGCGGGCGGGCTGTGTGGGGCCCCAGACCTCCGTGGAGTGGGACCTCCTGTGGGAAGTGGAGTGACCCGGCCCCAGCCTGATTTGCTCCCCTGGCTCCCAGGCTTGGAGGGAAGGGGAAACTGCCCCATCTCACTCGCCGGCGGCACAGCTGGGAGCCAGGGGAGCGGAGCAGGCTGAGGCCGGGTCACTCTACTTCCCGCAGGAAGTGGCCAGCCCCCTCCACATCCCGCGGAGGCCTGGAGTGGGGTCCCACACAGCCCCCCCACGGAGGCCTGGGGCCAGCCACGCCTGCTCCCGCCCGTGGAGGCCTGGGGCTGCATAGGGCACCAAAATAGCTAGGGACGGCCCTGAGTAAGAGGCCAATATGGCTGCATTAGGAGCTCTTTAATGACCTGTTCTGACACCACGCTGCGCCCTGGAAGCGGCCAGCAGCAGGTCTGGCTCCTAGGAGGGATGGCCACGGAATCAGCCAATGGGAGCTGAAGGGTGTGGGGCCTGGGGGTGAGAGCCAGACCTGCTGCTGACTGCTTCTGGGGTGCAGCGTGGTCCGCGGTGCCAGGACAGGCAGGGAGCCTCACTTAGCACCACTGCCGCGCCGCTGACCGGGAGCCACCCGAGGTAAGCCCATGCCCCAATCCCCTACCCCAGCCTTGAGCCCCCCACAAACCCAGAGCCCCTTCCTGCCCAAACCCCTCATCCCCAGCCCCACCCCAGCGCCCTGACCCCCTCTAGCAGCCCAACCCCCTGCCCCAGCCCAGAGGCCACTCTGACACCCTGAACCCCTCATTCCTGGTCCCAACCCCACAGCCCTCATCCCCGCACCCCAACTCTCTGCCCCAGCCCTGAGCCCCCTCTTACACTCCAAAACCCTCATCCCCAGCTCCGTTGGGTCGTGGGCATCAACAATTTTCTTCAACTGGGTCACCAGAAAAAAAAAGTTTAAAAACCACTGAAGTAGAGTATTGTGTCCAAATCTAGGAGCCATACTTTAGAACAGATGTGGACAAATTGAAGATAGTCCAGAGGAGAGCAACAAAAATGATAAAATGTTTAAAAAAAACAGACCTATGAGGAAACATTAATAAAACTGGGTATGTTTAGTCCTGAGAAAAGAAAACTTGGTGAGGGACCAGATAACAGTTTTCAAATAAGTTAAGGGGTGTTACAAAGAGGACGGTGATCACATGGTCTCCATGTCCACTGACATAAAACAAGTAGTAATGGCCTTAATCTGCTGCAGGAGAGATTTAGGTTAGATGTTAGGAAAAACTTTCTAACCAGAAGCATAGTTAAGCACTGGAATAGGCTTCCAAGGGAGGTAGTGGAATACCTGTTATTGGAGGTTTTTAAGAATAGGTTAGAGAAACAGCTGTCAGGGATGTTCTAGGTACATTTGGTCCTAACTCAGTGCAGGGGGCTTAATTAGATGACCTCTTGAGGTCCCCGCCAGCCCTACAGTTCTCTGATTCTGTGAATGAGTAGAGGAAATTATGAGATCCATACTAGAATTGGAGAAATTTGAAGTGGCCAAATGGGAACACACAAATGAGCCTCCTTAGGTTGACAGAAGTCAGGAAATACCCTGTCAAGATGGAAGCCTAAGCTGTCTTCAAGATTTCCATCTGTTACAGCTGGAATTTCTGGAGACTAGAAAGACACACAAAAGTTTGCTTCATCCTGGCCTTCCTTCCATGAGGCAGAGTTTGATTCAGATTTCTGCACCATTTTGAGGTTGTTTTTTTTCCTTGCTTTTCTTGTTCTTTCCCTTCTCAGAAGTGTAGCAGGAGTGCAATTGAGGAGGAAGAGGCAGAGAAAACTTTCTTTTCTGGCAATTTCTTTAAAGAAATAACCTCAGTGACATTCCTTTTGGGTAAGAGTTATAGTTGGGAGTCTAAGAGGGAGATACTGCCCACTTCCTGGGGTAACTGCTGCTCTGTAAGCATCCTAATCTATCTGCTCAGGGGGGTAGTGTCCTCAGCAAGACAAACTCTAGCCCATGAAGAGAAGTCCAATAGGGATATAACCAGCTGGGTGCTATCTAAGGGCAATGCTTAAGCTTGAGCCAGCTCAGAGGGAATAATTTGCCACCTCAAAAAGTCTTGCTGAATGAAGAAATCACTGTTGACCCCATCTGGGGAATCCCCAGGCCAGGAGACAACTGAGTAAATCACTGGGATCCAGGACTGGGGTGTCCAATTGTCAGTTCGGAAGGGAAGGAAGCAGATGGAAAGGGAATTGAATCTCACTTGCTTCATGTCTCCAGTGCCCCTCAGCTGCTCTCTGACCCCTAGGGGCCAAGGGATTGGATACAGTGACTTCTAGACTCTTTGCTGCATCCATGGTCTTTGAAGCAGGTCCAAGCACTCATGGGTTTTTTTCCAACTGCCCTGTCGGTGGTCAACTTCTGTTCTGCCCTCAGGAGGAAGAGGAAGAAACTGGGTACTCGCCAACCGATGGAGCTGGTACCAAAGTTTACGCATACTGGGTTGCTGGAGTTAGAGATGGGGTTGCAGGCACAGAAGTGGGGCTGAGAAGGTGCTGGACGACTGAATATGCAAAGCACCCTGCCTAATCACTGAATTACAGGGGACTAGCACAAGGAACAAGTCTTTGCCTTCTCTTCACAGCCTGCACTCCATGGAAAGGCTTCCAGAAAGGTAAGGAGTACTTGTGGCACCTTAGAGACTGACCAATTTATTAGAGCATAAGCTTTCGTGAGCTACAGCTCACTTCATCAGATGCATATCGTGGAAACTGCAGCAGACTTTATATATACACAGAGAATATGAAACAATACCTCCTCCCACCTCACTGTCCTGCTGGTAATAGCTTATCTAAAGTGATCATCAGGTGGGCCATTTCCAGCACAAATCCAGGTTTTCTTGTGCCCACATATCTATTCAGGGGACACCATCACAGGGCCTAATAACATCAGCCACACTATCAGAGGCTCGTTCACCTGCACATCCACCAATGTGATATATGCCATCATGTGCCAGCAATGCCCCTCTGCCATGTACATTGGTCAAACTGGACAGTCTCTACGTAAAAGAATAAATGGACACAAATCAGATGTCAAGAATTATAACATTCATAAACCAGTCGGAGAACACTTCAATCTCTCTGGTCACGCAATCACAGACATGAAGGTCGCTATCTTAAAACAAAAAAACTTCAAATCCAGACTCCAGCGAGAAACTGCTGAATTGGAATTCATTTGCAAATTGGATACTATTAATTTAGGCTTAAATAGAGACTGGGAGTGGCTAAGTCATTATGCAAGGTAGCCTGTTTCCTCTTGTTTTTTCCTACCCCTCCCCCCCCAGATGTTCTGGTTTAACTTGGATTTAAACTTGAAGAGTGGTCAGTTTGGATGAGCTATTACCAGCAGGAGAGTGAGTTTGTGTGTGTATGGGGGTGGGGGGGATGTGAGAAAACCTGGATTTGTGCAGGAAATAGCCCAACTTGATTGTCATGCACATTGTGTAAAGAGTTGTCACTTTGGATGGGCTATCACCAGCAGGAGAGTGAATTTGTGTGGGGGGGTGGAGGGTGAGAAAACCTGGATTTGTGCTGGAAATGGCCCACCTGATGATCACTTTAGATAAGCTATTACCAGCAGGACAGTGAGGTGGGAGGAGGTATTGTTTCATATTCTCTGTGTATATATAAAGTCTGCTGCAGTTTCCACGATATGCATCTGATGAAGTGAGCTGTAGCTCACGAAAGCTTATGCTCTAATAAATTGGTTAGTCTCTAAGGTGCCACAAGTACTCCTTTTCTTTTTGCGAATACAGACTAACACGGCTGTTACTCTGAAACCTTCCAGAAAGGTGTAAGCACAGCTGCAGACACAGGAAGAGAAATAGAACAAATTAAAAATTCTTCTGGGATAAGACATCCAGAGGAGCAAGAACTTTCCCACTGGGAATAATCGTTAGGCCTCAGTTCTCTGAAGCCGTGCAGGTCAAAAGATGATCGGATTTGAAAAGGGTCATTTGAAATAGAAAAATTTTTGTTGTTTTGTCTGGCTCTGATGCAGGAGCATCTCATTCACCTAAAAAGGCAAAACTAGACTGACAAGCTTTTTATAGGATAGTCTCTTCCTTCCAGTTGTGGTTCTGCCCTTTAGATGCATGGAAGCTGAAGACCTATTATGAACATCTGAGGACCTTGCTGCAATGGAGAATGTGACACACTCACATGTGAATAAGGCCTGGTGCATAATTCTGAGTCTATCTTGTAGAGTATGTATATACAGGAAGGAGGGCACTTAACCCACTTAAGGTCCAATTCAGCTTTATTTCATATACGCATTGCATCACAAAAAAAACCATTAACATTTTATGATACAAGTCCTAATGTTAAATTTCCCCCCTTCCCCATACTAAAAATTCACTTGGCCTATACCAAAAGGAAACAAGAAACCAAAAGCCCTATGTTTAAGAAATAAGGTCCATGTAAAACAGCATCTACATTTATTTCAGTCTCTAATCCCTTCTCTTGTCTTCTCCACAGTCTCCAACTACCCTTCAAGTACCTATGATTGGACATCCTGGAACTGAAGGGAGTAGTTCTCTTTTCAAATACTAGAGTACTGCTCTCCCTCATAAAGAAAAGGAGAACTTGTGGCACCTTAGAGACTAACAAATTTATTTGAGCATAAGCTTTCGTGAGCTATGGCTTACTTCATCGGATGCATTCACTGAAAATAAATTGGTTAGTCTCTAAGGTGCCACAAGTACTCCTTTTCTTTTTGCGGATACAGACTAACAAGGCTGCTACTCTGAAAGCTCTCCCTCATGAAATTCTAATTACAAGCAAACCACAGAATCCTAGAAAACACTAGGACAGAATGTGAAAAAAGCTACAGTCTTCTCTGCTTCAGAGAAACAAAACAGGCTGGTATTGAAAACAAGAGGAAGTGATCTAGCCAAACAAAAGCAGCTCTGAAAGGTAAGCAAACCCCACAAGCCATGCGCTCATTATTAAAGTGTCGATAGCATACTTGTTAAAAATGTATATTTTAATTTTCTGTATTGCTAAAGGTCCCAATTTGCCCAGGGATCTAGCTAAGCTGCCATTTTCTACCACGACAGAGTCTAATCTTTATTTAATGGATTTAGCATCTATCTTCACTAGAGTGGTCTCTAAGGGAAAGGGGAGGGGAGTATGAAGGGGCATAGAAGAGATGATCAGAGCCCCCCTCTCCTTCATCCATCCGGCGCTCATGTTTGTGTTCAAAATTCAATTACCTCCTTATTGATACTTCACAGAGATATTTAAGCTGCAAACATGAAGCCCTGATTTCCCAGGGGGCCATACCCCTCTCTATTTCACTGCTCTGCTTCCCCTAGGGTGAATTCCTGAGGCGTCCATATTAATAGGTAATCAGTCACAATTCATTTATTAAACAGCTAGCAAGGTTTATCAGCCTGCCCTGATTAGCCGGAAGAAGCCACTGAATTCCTAATTTATTTATGGAAATGTAAGTGTCTTTTTGAATTCCATTCAGGAGAGACAGGGGTGCTGTGGGCTTGGCATGCTGAATTCTAACAGGAAAGCAGCAGGCAGACTAGCTACCAGGAAGCATGCTGCTTCATCCTGGGAAATGCACTGCAGTGACCCTTAGTATGGTCAATGGATCTAGGGACACAGAACCTGCTGCACCAGAATTCATTAGATTGTTTGTCACAAAGCAGGCATTATTAACCATTACAACTATTAAAACTGTAATCCCAAGTACACTGAATGTGGATTGGTTGAAAAGTGGTTCTTAAACTGAGTAAGGTTAAGAACCTCAGTGAAATCATATCAGAGTAAGGGAAAACAAAAATACTTTAAAAGAAATTTTAAAATAAGAGGTTTAGAATAACATTGAAGGGACCATCAGGTCCCATTCAGCCCAAAATATTGATTTTGTAAAATTCAGCTTTTGAAAAAATTAAGACCAAACAGAATTGTTTTCATTATTTAACTGTTGCCACTGGAATTTGAAAGCAAACACCCCACTGTACTTTACAACTCTATGCTACTTCAGAATAATCAGAAAGTGAAACTGACTAAAAACAACAACAAATACCTCTACTCTTCTACTTCAAAGTGGGCAAATGCAAACATAGGCCCTGATCCTGCAAAGACCTATACATGTGCTTACATTTATGCACATGAGTAGTCCCAACTGAGTCAGTGGTACTATTCACATGTGTAAAGTGAAGCTGGCACATAGATCTCTGAAGAATCAGGGCCACAAACAGTGAAAACTAAATAAAAAATTTTAAACCTCTTTCCATTTTCAAGTGACATCTTAAAAGACACATTTGATTTTTTTTTTTTAAACACTGACTACTTGTAATATCTGAGATCACTATGATTAAGAGAACAGGAGTAATTGTGGCACGTTAGAGACTAACAAATTTATTTGAGCATAAGCTTTCGTGGGCTTCAGCCCACTTCATCGGATGCATAGAATGGAACATATAGTAAGAAGATATATATACACATACATACAGAGAAGATGAAAAGGTGGAATAAAAGGCTAATTAATTAAGCTGAGCTAATTAATTAAGATGAGCTGTAGTGATCACGACAAAAGTTTTTTTCTCCTGCTGATAATAGCTCATCTTAGTTAATTAACCTCTTATTCCACCTTTTCATGTTCTCTGTATATATGTATGTATATACACACACACACATATATATATATATTTATTTTCTTACTATATGTTCCATTCTTTCCATCCGATGAAGTGGGCTGTAGCCCACGAAAGCTTATGCTCAAATAAATTTGTTAGTCTCTAAGGTGCCACAAGTACTCCTGTTCTTTTTGTGGATACAGACTAACTTGGCTGCTACTCCGAAACCTATGATTAAGAGAGATTAGGGGAAAATATTCTTCTCTGTTCCCCCACTCCCCATTTGTGTGTAGTCAGTTTTACCATCTCCCTTGTTTTTGTGAGTTTTTAACAAAGCAACTGGAAAGAGAAAAACGTTTTCTAGAAAAAAGGAAAATGGGGCTGCTCAACCACAAAAACTGTCAAGATGTCCAGAGGCAAGTGTAGTGCCCAAGAGTTTTTATTTCATTTTTAAAATTACTGTCTAGATTTTAAATTGATAGGGTCACTAATAAACTAAGATGTTATTTGGAAACAGATAAGAGTTTGCTTAAATAACTTGAGAGTGTCCTTCTAATAGCCAGTTCTGAGTCACTGTTATTAGACAAATCACTGTTTTTGTCCTGCAGCTTTAATGCTCTGATCTAATCTTTAACTGACCAAGAAAGTAACCATAACTAATGTACTCACTGCTTAAATAATGGAGACTGAGGATGCTACACTAAGGTCTTGTCTATACACAGACGTTACACTGGTTTATCTAAAAATCAGATAAAAAACTGATCTAGTTAAACTAGTGCAAACCCCTCTGTGGACACTTATCAGTTTAAAACTGGTTAAGTTTACAGATGCACGACAAACTATAAACCAGATTTAAATCTCAAAGAGTTTCCATGAGAGAGTTTGTGCTATTTACGAAAATAGTTTAAAAGCAGTTAAACTTTAGTTAAAAACAGTGCAACTCTGTTTAGACCAGACCCACAGTGCAGACTATAGGAAAACAAAAGCAGCTGTCAAAAGTACGGACTTCGACATACCGGATCAGCTACCTGGTCCATCTAGCAAGGATCAATAACTGATGTCTCAGAGTAAGAAAAAAAAAAGTCACACAAAGTGCACCTGACTAAATGCACAATGCTGTACACGGGATAAATTTCTTCCTGACCCTTGTCGCAACTGGCTCATACCCTGGAGCTTTAGATTTGATTTTCCCCATCATTACAAAAGTACACCGTGAAAGGGTGTGTATGAGTAAACTAATGATGCATGTGTCAGATGTGTTGGCAGGAACCAAGTGCTGTCAACTGTCTCAGAAATGAACCAGCAGCTTAATTCTTAGTAGTGTGCATTCATTAATTTACATTTCAATTAAACTAAAACTTTTAAAAATTTGTGGGGGGCGGGGGGGGGTTGGGGAACTATACAAAGTATCTTTCCACTGTGAAAGCAGTTCCTAGAAAAAGGATAAGAAAAAAATAAGAAAAACAGATCTAAATACAATTTCTCCGTTGTGTGTTTCAGTAAGGAGATCCCATCTAGGCACCACTGGAAATTGGTGCACAGCCGTGATATGATAGAACAAGCCCAAAAAAAACTAATTAGATTGTGACTTCGGACAAACAGTGCCCTCAACCCATCACAGCTTTCAGACCTACAAATGTCATCAACTGGTATAAAGTTATCCGACCCTTTCCTAAATCTTGCCATGGTACATCGCAATGACTTCCTTTAGCAGTGAATTCACAATATTGATTTCAGGCTACAATATTTACATACCCTTTACAAGACAAGAAACCAGCCCTGAGCAAGTTACAGGACTTGATTCAGCAAAGCACTTAAACATGTGACTTCAGTGGCACTTGAACACATGTTTAAAGTGCTTTGCTGAATCAAGGCTTAATTTAGTATAGTTTTCTTATTGTCGACACACAAACTCCTGCTTATACAGAGAATATCTAAGCAGGGCCACATGCATTTCACAACTCTGTAGAATCTGCACCGGCATCTGCAACAGAATCCACCCCTTGCTGCTGAATTGTGCTCAAGAATCTAAGCTTTTCCTTTTAAGAAAAGCTGTCTTCTAGTCCTTATGGTTGTGATGATACCCTGGGAGACATGAACAGAGTGTAGCCAATGCTGTGTTGTCTTCTCGAGCCTCCAGTCAGTCAGAAACAATTGCTCTCAGAGTTGTGGATTGCTCCATTTATATCAATAAATTATTTATTCTTTAAATTGTTTCATTTAGGTTTTAGTGTCAACATGGTCAACTATAACATTGCTCATCCATAAAGCTGAAGTGCTCAACCCACAATCCCAAACTGCCTCCTTTGCCTGTCCATCTGTCAAAAGCCCCAAGTGTCGCCACCTAGCTGCCAAAATCTTCAGCTTCCTCCCTGACAGCTTCTATGAGAGAATTATACATTGATCTTATATGACAGTGTACTGAAAACACAGACATAAGAGAATGGAATTTAGTAACACAACAAAAAACATTCCACTACTGTCTTTATTGCTTTATTCATTTTTGTACTGAAGTAATTTAAAATTGCCATTTTAATTTACATGAATCTGCTACAGAATTTCTAGTCTCTCCCACTGTAGTATCACATAATCAACAGACCTTGATGCAGAATACAGAGTAAACTTTCTGTACAATCCACAAGGCCAGGTTTATAAGTACAGGGCACAATCTACTATAGGTATCATTCTTCCCTTTCTGAAATGCACAGTTTTACACAACTTAATGGGGAATGTCTATTACTCTGCTGTATACTTTGTGTGTTGCTGTACACTAATGTACTGTATGGTTTCAATAAGTGATAGAATAATTATTTCATGTCTCTCTTGTAGTATACACATTCAGCACTCCTTAACTATACTTTTTCTAGTGCCTTTTACTCAAAGAGTTTCGTACAGTACGTACACAGGAATCATTTCCCCTGCTACTTAAATAGTTACCTCTGTGGGAGAATGTGGAAGCTATTTAAACATACAGCAGCACTACACAACATGGTAGCGATAAGATCCCTTTTAGCTTTTGTTTTAATTGATGTTGCTGGGGAAAATTAGACTGTAATTACCTATGCTGGTATTTTGCCCATGACAACTGAGGTTAACATCCTACCCTTACAAAAAATGTATGGGATTAATGACCACAAGTCATCATGACCTTTGTCATACATCTCATCCAAAACACAACATTTCCAACATTATAGAGCCCCCTAGAGCCATGATGGGGTAATAGTTCAGTACTGAGAGAAAAGCACTATCTACTGAATCACCAATATTTCTTCCTGCAACACCTGAGTTTTCCTTAGAGGATTCCCATCCAATTACTGACCAAGTTTGATCCTGCTTAGATGAGGAGATCTGAGATCAAAATCTAAGGTGATATAGAGGCAAGCACATTTTAATAACTCACAGTTCAATGTGGGGTTTATTAAACTCAGTGTTTGTCAAATCACTTATAGAGCCATAGAGGTTTAATAATCTGCTATTGGGCACATTCACTAACTTTGCCCACAGACACACAGAAGGGTTGAGACGATATACTGTATTTGTTGCAGGTCACGAATGATCTGACAAGTCAAGCTTTCACTGACAGATTGTAATGGCACCAAAATAATTACTACCATTGTGTAGCTTAAAATAAATGTTTGATGAAGTGCTAGATGTGCAGTAATCACCCATGTACAAAGTGCTACATGTGTAGTTGTTCCTGTAAATGCAAAACAATGACTGCATAGAACAATGAATTTGCCTACGATAATTATTTGTTTGAATGTGTTTTTTTGGGCTTTTTGTTTCCGAAAGCTGTGTGGTCTGTCAGTAAAATACAAAGCAGAGAATTTGTTTAATCAATATTGGATCTCTTAAAATCACCACGACCCTCTAGACTGAGATGTAACAATCCATTCACACTTTCTCAAGATTAATCTGTAAACCAAAATCTCTGTTTACCCAACGGAAGGATTATGTCAGGTGTCGAGCAGGTATTTTTTCCTTCTTTCATGTTACTATTGAGTAGGTATAGGATCCCAAAGATGTAGGATGAATAAGAGGAAATTCACTGAACGAAAACAAAATTCAAATAACTAAGCAGTCAGTTTTACACCCATGAAAAGGAGTAAATGCAACTGTATCCTCTTCACATCATGGTTGAAAATTTCTGCAAAAAAACAGTATGTCAACTCACCCACTGTTCTGGGACACTGGGGGAAAAAAAAAAAGCAAACGCAATGATGGAACAGGTAGACAACATGTCAGCTGTAAGTCTGTCTTTCCATGTGTTAGAGCCATATGTTAAAACACTGCAAGTTATTTGAGACTAGTTTCCTGCATGCTAATTTGTCACCCTTGTTATTAAGGCCTGAGGTTGCTGGATGTCCAGGGAGTGTCAATCTCTTGGAGATTAAATAATTCATGAAGAGACAGCCTTCAAAACATCATTTTATACGGAAACAAAGTAAGGTTTTATTACCAAAATAGATGTATAACAGACAGTGTTTCACTGAAGGAAGGGGGACACCTTACAATGAATATGATGAGAAAATGCAGCGCATGCAATCTTCTGGCTATGGTGCTAAGCACTCCTTTCAGCAGTCAGGCCATGACTCAGTGAACCCCGGAAAACCCTTCCCCTTTAGTGGGACACAATTCCCAGAGTACCCTCTCATAAAGTCCTAATGTCTATTTCCTATGGATCATTTTGGCTTTCAATTTAAGACTACATTTCCCAGAATGCCTTTTAAAAGCTCTTCCATCAGGCACAAGCTTGCTCGTAAAAAAATCAAGCGTCTTCAGGGTGTGATTTTCCCCTGGAGAGGTGGAGGCCAAAGGAATTCCCATACTCAACACAGAAGAATATTCAATAGGATTTAAAACCATAAAGAAAGAGCCTGTCGTTGATTCAGGGTATCAGTATGGGACTATTCCAACTCTCCTTGAAGTCAACAGGAATATTTCCATTGACTTCAAGGTGGGCTATAAGAACCATGAAAAAGAGATTATAAGGATGAGTCACGCCTGAACACTGGAAATTAATTTCATTCTTTTCCCCTCCCTGAACATGGCTCCAGGCTGATTTCCCTTTCCACCTTGGTCAGCCCTGGTGAAAGGCCCAAATTCTTCAAGAAAAAAAGTGAACAGCAAAAGAGAACAAAAGCCAGAGGAAAGAGAGAAAGTATTAATGGTTCGATTTACATGAAGAGGAAGAGGGTCTGTTGGAATCAGCCATTTCCAGCTGAAGCTCTTTTCCGGTTCTACTCATGTCAGGCTTCTCTTTGTTAAACGTTCCAGGACAGAGAAACCAAAACATAAAAGCTGTGATGAGGCAGAGTAATACCTCTGCATTACAGAGAAAACATGGCAATGAATATTACCTCACAGCAAACTTATAAAACCTAGAACATAATTCCTGCGGCAAATCTACCCCACCCAACCACACGCTTCACCTATGTCTAAATGCTCATCTTGATTTGTGATACTCTCTGAAAGAGCTGATTGGATGTATCCTTAGTATACGCAATTCTCACTTCATCTCTTGCAAGCAGCTCTACTCGAAAATCTGCCCAGTTCACTCTTTAAAATTAGGAACCCCACTATCCTGCTCTGTCCATCTACATACAAAATAGACAAAGGAACACTGGAATTGCCTAAGCACTTGAAAGGTCTCAAGGAGTTCAAATTCTACAAGGCACCCCAGTAGTAATACTCACATCTCATTCTCATGGTATGCCAGGGCTTGAAAAAGTTCCAACAACTATTAGCTGGAGAGCTAAATCTGCTAGCCAGAAGCAGATATGACTGATGAAAGTAAGGTCACTAGTGAGGTTCAGGAGCCAATGCTCTGCTGAACAATCCAGTTCTCATCCCTCCTCCTTTAAATCAGCTAGGATTTTTACCAGGACCCCTAAGATATGGCTTGATTAGTGGATGTCTGACAATTTTGAAGCTCCAGTCCCCCCTAACAAGCAAAATAGAGAAGGTACTTTGTGTTTTATCCCCATTCCAATGCCTTCCGGCTGCTGCAAAGGGGTGGGGTAGGAGGGACTCCCTTTCACTATCCCTCTCCCAGCCTCCTTTTTTGGTCCTTCTCTTCTGTGAATAATGCTAGTATCTCTCTACAGCTGCTCGTAGCTTTCTCAAGTAGCTGCAAGATTAAATGGATTCTCTGCAGTATCACTTCTACCCACAGGGCTCTGAACAGCAGTGCTGAAACTCACTAGATATTCATCATTTCACGCTGCAGAGGCTCAGCAAACCTAGGAACTGAGTAGCAAAGGCACTGGAGCTGTCTATCTGTAGTCTCAGGAATTTAACATTACAGCAGTTACACTCAGTTCACACGTGGCCGGTTCTTCACAACAATGACTAGACTTCTTTTTAATGATAGCTTCAATTCTGCAGACACTAATGGTGCTTCAAACTGTAACAAGAAATAGAACGAGCAAAAATGGAATAAGGCAGTGGCAATCAGTGAATGAACCTGGTACAAAAATGTGTTTCAAGATAACCATGGGCCCTTGCATAAAGCTGACAAAGTGTATGAACTTTGACTCTGCATCAAGCGATCGTGCACTGGACGAAATAATCTGAACTACTCACACACACTGCTGGCTTCTCATGTAACTGTAACCACACAGGGCATGTTGGGAGTGGAGGGGAAGGAGGGGTCATTGTGAGCACCTCAATGAAAACCTCTCTTCAACACGCAGCGGAGGACAAAAAACCCAAACAAACAAAAGTGTGAGCATATATAAAGATTGGGACAGAAGGTACTGAAAACACTATACCACTAGAGCAGGGGTAGGCAACCTATGGCATGTGTGCCGAAGGCGGCACACAAGCTGATTTTCAGTGACACACACACCCCGGGTCCTGGCCACTGGTCTGGGGGGCTCTGCATTTTTTTTTCTTACTTTAATTTTAAATGAAGCTTCTTAAACATTTTAAAAACCTTATTTACTTTACATACAACAATAGTTTAGTTATATATTATAGACTTACAGAAAGAAACCTTCTAAAAATGTTAAAATGCATTACTGGCACGTGAAACCTTAAATTAGAGTGAATAAATGAAGACTTGGCACACGGCTTCTGAAAGGTTGCCGACCCCTGCACTACAGAGTACAGCCTCCTCCAGAATTTCGTGTTCAGATCTAGTCAGCCCATCTCAAAAAGAGTGTAAAAGAAACAGAAGGAGGTTTAGCAATAGGTAACAAAAAGGATTGGAGGCCTAGAGAGACTTTCATACCAAAGAGAGACTAAGGCCAGGTCTACACTACAAACTTACATCAGTATAACTATGAAAAATCCACACCCGAGTGATGTAGTTATACCGACCTAACCCCCAGCGTAGACTGTGCTATGTCGACAGGAGAGCTTCTCCCAATGACATAAAATCTACCTCTGCAAGAGGTGGTAGCTAACTACACTGAGGAGAAGCTCTCCCATCGGCATAGTAGCATCTTCACTAACGTCTGCAGTGGTGCAGCAGCACTGGTGTCACCGTACCACTGCAACTTCTTAAGTGTAGAACTGCCCCAAGACGACTAGGGAGTCTTTAGTTTAGAGAGGAGATGAAGAAAGGTATGTAAAATAACGAATGGTGCAGATAAGTCCGACTGGATGCTCCCTACCCTCTCTCATAATACAAGACCATGGGGACAGTCAGTGAACTGAAACTTAAACTCGATAAAAGGAAATAAAACACTTGTGTTAACTATATAAAACATGATATCTGCAGAACTCACAGCCACATGATACTGAGACAAAGCGCTTAGTTGGATTCAAAGAAGGCCTATACACAGATAACAACAACAACATCCACACTACCTCAGATAGAATGAAAAAACACAAGGTTATATAAACCGTGATGCTTACTGGCATAAGACAAACAATAACAGACAGGGTTGGAAATAAACTTCCCCTAGGGGCAAGTTATTCCACAATTGTGCACCATGGGCTTCTTTGAATTACTAAGACATTTGGTACTATCCACTGTCAGAGGCAAGAAACTGGACTAGATAAAACACTGGTCCAAGTCCACGGGAAGTTATCGTTTCCCAACACCAGTCTAGCTGAGACACAAAAGCTGTTCATTTAACACTACATACAGGTTTAAACAGCCAACAAAATGCAACGGCACCACTGACCAGCTGACTCTGCACTACAGGGCTCAGGGATCCCCTGATGTTTAGGAATCCAGTTGAAATATTTCAGTAATGTCAAGTACAATCCACAGGCACAGGGGATTATGTAAACACAAGGCCGGGGCAGGAAAGGAAACATACATAGAGCCCTGCCAGTATACAAAATTTATATCCGCATCTGATCCACAAACACAGTCCACAGATGCAGGGCTCTAAACATACATACAGGTAAAAACTGATAAACTTAGATAGACAGACAGAGCACATATAGATAGGAAGCAAGGATGCATACAAGCGCTAGACAGGGGCAGAAATACACGGCACAGGCCCCACCACAACCGTATCAGAGCAGAATGCCAAAAGTCTCACAGGGACCTGTTACTCGTTTGCAAAAATCTTTATTTCCATGTGGGGAAAACACAGAAACTGTAGTTATGGAAGTCAAGCAATTAAAAAACATTTCTAAGGCATTCATGGGACTGCACCAGCCACAAGTGCCTGACAGCTATAAGCACTATGCCAGTCCCTGGGGAGCCATCACACTTCAATTACTATCACTAACATTAGTCATTATCAGGCTGGCTTCTGTCCCCAGGGAAGACAGCTTGTGATGACAATACCCAGCCTCTCCTTGTAAAACAATTCATTAGGCAAAATGGAACAGCTGGGGCAGGCACGTGGTGGTTCACGGGACTTCTGGCCCCGATTTCCCTTTCGGGGAGGGGGCAGCCACCACCCTCATGACAGCTGTAGAGCCCTCGGGGGACACTTCAGGTTTAATCAGCGCTTGTTACTCTCAAGAGAGGCACTTGCATTGCAAACTTAAACTAATGGCATTCGAGCTTTCAGCAGGTTACACCAGTCATCAGATAAGAGGCTTTAGGGCATTTTTATCTTGTTCTAACGCTCAGGAGTTAATGAGCCAGTTAGAGATACTGTCACAGAGACTTTCTCCAGCCACATTATGGAAACAGGGCCTTCAGGGCTGTGCTTACTGTGGATGCAAGGTGAGGCAACATGTGTGTTATTGCTCCTGCAAGACCTCATGCTCAGAACAAGTGGAACCACCACCAGTACACAGAGGCAGGTTCTGCTAGAGGCAAACCACTAAGTCTTTCCATACAGCATTGGGCGTGCATCACAAGATCCACTGTAGAAAAAGTGGCAAGATAAGGCTCCGGTACCTGCCCCCAAGGTCGGCTCAGTCCCCACACCAGGGGAGCACAGCACTGCTGACTCAAAGAAAGCAGAGAGGGAGGCTGGACTGAAGCCAGGATTGTCAGAGCATACAGAGCAATACCACCATCTCCGAGTTAAATAAGTGGTCAAACGTGCCACTGAACAGCTATTTAAATCTCTGTAAAATGGGAAAATGAATATTTGTTTCCTACCAAAGCCCATTCCACCCCATGAGCATAAATTTACTCTCTTAGGCCATGTGGTCTGAAGAAGCCTTATCTCCAATCCTTGGTAAAAGCATTTAATGGCTTCTTCAATTTCTCACAAATCGACAATCAGACCCATTCCATCACTAAATCCCCATTCCACTGTGTCTTCTAGTTGCAGAGGTACCCCAGACCAGACTTAAAATTACTCCTTCACGGCGACAGGCATCAGGAGCAGAGAGGAGACACCAATGACCAGTACACAGGATAGAATATTTACTGATGATATCTAGTTCTTGTACAGTGCTTTTCATTGATCTCAAAGCACTATACAAAGGAGGTCAATATCATTATCCTCATTTTACAGATGGGGAATAGAGTCACAGGGAGTGGAAGTGACTTGCCCATAGTTATTCAGCAAACCAGCAGCAAAGCCAGGAATTGAACCTCATGTCTCCTGAGTCCCAGTCTAATGCCCTATCCAGTAGACACACTGCCCTCCTGCAAGCAGGTCCAGCTAGCCATATTGTGAGGGAAGGTTTCAGAGTAGCAGCCGTGTTAGTCTGTATCTGCAAAAAAAAAAAAAAAAAAAAAGGGGGGGGGGGAGTACTTGTGGCACCTTAGAGACTAACAAATTTATCTGAGCATAAGCTTTCGTGAGCTACAGCTCACTTCATCAGATGCATGCATCTCTAAGGGGCCACAAGTACTCCTTTTCTTATTGTGAGAGAAGAAACTCTCCTCCCTCCTGGCAAGAACCAAGACCTGAAGGAAAATGTAATTTAGGGAAATCACTATACAGGTAATCCTGCTGTGATCAACACAGGTAAAGTCTTGGTTAAATGCCAGAGGCAGGGGAGAGAAGCTGAAGGAAACTAGGGACACTGGGAGCATGGACCAGACACAAGGGCCCAAGAGACCCTGTCAGAGCAGTCTTCCAATTTTTGACAGTCATTCAGTAACAAAGGCACCAGTTAACAGCTGGCTGAGCTTTTTCCCACACCCCCTTCCTTTTTCTGACGCTAATATGTGAGTGGAGTAGGCCGAGTGACAGGAGGGCCCTTTGAGGATACAACGTCAGAACATGGTACCTGAGATCATGTTCTCCTTCCCATGACATATATATGGTAAGTTGCTAGGACCATCTTGTGGGACACAGCCCACGCCCACACTTGCAGGGCCTCCTGCCACAGAGACATATCTGAGAACCTCAGCTTGTCTACAAAGACCATGGTGGCTTGATTTTCCATTTGAACCAAGACCAGCTTTCGGGACCAACGTCTTTAAGAACCTTATTGTATTCAGGATCATCCTCATCTTCAGAGCATTTATTCCTGACTGCTGTTCACAAGAACTGAAGCTGCAAACGGATTAACCCTTCTCCAGCTTAATCCCAGTGCTATAGCTCAGAAGGCGGAGCCACAATACAATCGGTGACATCAGTCTTTCCTCTAGACCAGTGGTCCCCAAACCAGGGCCTGCATCAGGGGCATGGCTCAGGGTGGGGGTGCAGAGATAAGAATAAGGGGGCCAAGGCTGGGGCTGAAGCTGGGGGCAGGTCTGGGGCCAGGAGCAGGGCCAGGAACAGAGCTGTGGCCAACACTGGGGGTAGGGCTGGGTGCAGAGCCATAGCCAGACCACAATCAGAGGCTGAGGGTGGGCCCAGGAGCCAGGGCTGGGCTGGAGCAGCGCTCAGAGCAGAGTGCAACTGGGTCGTGCTCCCTCCTTGCCCTATCAGGGCTGGCCTGGGCCCTGCCCCGAAAGTTCCTCTATGCCCCCTAGGAGGGTGTGCCCCAGAGTTTGGAGACCTCTGATCTAGACACTCCCACCTCCACCACCAAGCTCCAGCAGGGATTGTAGGACATGCTCTTTTTCTCAACTGACTTTAAGGCTGGGGCAATTGTAATGCAAGGTTTCTGCCATACTTTTACTGCCACCTAGTCCAAAATAGAGTGCTTGGGCAAGACAAGACAGTTGTTATTGGTTAAGGCACCTTTTAACTGTGGTCTTTATAGATTCCTGAACTGGTCTGAAAAATCAGCTGTCTTGGACAGCAGCTACAAAAACTGGGGAAATGTAGGATGTTTGCACAAAGATCATGAGTAGAGTATGCCCCTTATAACTAAGCTTTCAGTTAGTAAAGTTACTAACTAAGCATCATTCAGTGATAAAAATTATGCAAGGTACTTTTAAAACCACTGCTATCTCTGCCACCTATTAGGCAACTGTGCATGCCATCATCTGATTTGTGCACACAATTGGCACACTCAGGTACTGGAATCAGGTGGGCAAAGGTGTCTGATTTATTTGAAAAGCTGCCTTCTGTAGTGTCAGCATTAGGCTTCAGAATCAACAATCATTTAAAATGAACAGAAGAATTTAACATCTCTCCAGTCTGAGCTGTTGTTTCAGACTATCTAAGACAGTCCTACATCAGTGCACATTTAGAGGTTATTTACATAACCATAAGTCCCTATTTTTAAAAAATGAAAGCTTGCTTTCTGCAGAATCTGAATGTTTTGTGGCAATACAATAAATAAATCAAGTGGCCGGGATCTGGCCTGCTGGCTGCATTTACTACCGCATTTTTGAAGTTACTTTGAACTCTAAGAATACACCAATGTCAGAAAGAGAGAGAGTTTTCATTTTGTTGAGAGAAAAAAGAAATCTTAACGTACCATGGCCAGAAAACTATCCCCAAACTACAAAAACTAACAAAAGGAGGTTCTGTGTATACAAGTGGCCACAACAGGCATCAAATAGAAAATAGCAGGGAAGAGAAATGACAGAAGTTTGAATGTTTGACACATTTACAAGTGTTTTAAAGATTGTTTCCTTTTTCCAAACATCAAGAGCGTGCACATCTCCTCCCACAGTCAGCAAAGAGCCATCAATGGCTGGTTTAGGATGCAGTATTAATACTCTCCATTGAGACTCACAACAGCATTTCCCCCAAAAGAGTGGGGTAGGGGAGGGGTTGGCCAGAGTTTTCTTGATGCTTTGAGAAACATTTATTCCACTCTTCATGAGGCAGAGGAAGAAAACCCCCAAAACATCCATGCAACATTATGTACAGTAGTTTTGGAGGATACAGTGGTTACCCGGATACTGTATTTCCTTTGTGGTAAGAATGAACAATTTATGCATATGTACAGTATCATATTTGATAACATTAGCAAACTGTATCAATCCTCTCCCCCATTTTTGCATTCAGGAACAGTGTGTGTTTTCTCTGTTTTCAGCACTTCCTGGGTAATTCAACCACTTGCTCAAAAAAACAAAAAAACAAACCCCCCCAAAAATCCACCAAACCAAAAAAAAATAGCAACCACGGTCCAGGCTCAATTTCCATCCCCACCATTGCAACCTAATCTCCTGGCAAGTTAATGCAAATCAAAGCGAACACTTCTCTGCCACTGGTAGCAAAGTGTGTTTCTTTCCCAAGAGAGGCCTGTAAAACAGGACAGTCACTGACAGCAGTACAATTACTGACACAGATACAGACTTTATGGACATGTTTATCTCTGCTGTAAATCCACACTCTCTCTCCACTCCGATTCATGAGTCATAAAGAAATTGCAGATAATGAAAAAGTTGGAGAAATTTACAGCATGTCGGAAACCTCAGACAGCCAGAAGAAATTAAAGAGCTGACTGAGGATAAATCACACAGGTACAATTAAAACTTCCCATACCGTCTTCACTTCCAAACTGGCACACAATCCAATGGAGATGATGAAAAGTTGAGGTCATGACTCCTCTGGCTGTAATAATTTTTTAACTAACTACATGTCAAAATTAGCCAATTCACAGATCATGTGTGAATGCCAATTTCAAGCTGGCACTCTGTCGTCTCACTCTTCCAGTGGGAACTATCCAAGAAGCAATCCTGTCTGTAAACCATCTTAACTGTGACGAGCAGTAAATGAAAAGGTGATTTCCTTGTCCAAGAGCCCCTCTCACCGTACCACTGTGCATTAAAATAAGACAGCAGATCTATAGTATTGTGGGAGGGGAATGGAGAGAGAGAGAGATTGAGAATCGGAATGAAGGCCAAGGTTTCTTGTTTCAAACAGATACGATGGTTCTCAGTCATTATGGTGATGGCAGCCATATAAGCAAACGATAGATGACCTATGGTTCCTTTCACCTCTTTTCAACCATCCAAAGGTGATGTTTAGAATGATTGCACACACCAAAGTGAAAGCAAGCTTTATTAACCCAACACTCTCCCCAGGCGACCAACTGAACACATTAAAGTTCGTATCTGTAAGAGAAAATGTGACAAGAGCAGAATCCCTTTAATTGACAGGATAATAATTCCTGGATTACTGCATGTGATTTCAGATCAGCCATTTTTTAAACCACAGGTGAGCCATTCAAGATCGGATTCACTTTTAGGCAGAAAAAGTTTATCCTCTTATCTTTGCTAATTAAATCCCTGTCAAACTAACTGCATATTACAGAAATCAAATGTCTAAAGAGGGTAATTCTGTTGTCTAATAATACCACACCAGCTTCAATCATTATTGCATGCAATACAATCTTTTCTGCACAAAAAGTACTGTAAATTCAGTGTTAAATAATAAACAGAGTAAGGGAGAAAGAGGTTTCAGGCAAGGCTGAAATGAGATGAAGAGTGACGCCGCGAGGCAGACAGATGTAGGGAGGCAGAAAACAGGAGTTGCAAAGGAGAAGACTCTTGTTGAGAGTAATGATACTACGTAGAAACTCAGAGATGACACTTTCTTCACCCTAGCCTCCCACTGCACTGCCGTAGATCAACCCATTATGCAACAGTGACGATGAATAAACAGCATGTTCCAGCAGTAATCTTTCTATTCTGTAGATACTAAGTTCCTCCATGAACCCTCTCCCCCGACAAAGTTTATGGCATAGTTAGTACAGTCTAAATAGGAGGGTGAAGATATATGCATAATCACATTGGCCCAGAGATGTTGAGGCCACCAAGGTCTCCTTTGGGCAGGCAGAGGGGGTGAGAGTGACGGCACGAGTTAATGCCTCCAGCATATTGCCCTTCTCAACTCTACTCACTACAGATTCACAATTACCTCTAATTCTACCCAAAACACATGGTCTTAAAAGAGGAATGGGAAGGGAGGGGGAAAAGGGAAGGGTGGGTCAAGGAGAGGGACATCTCAGTTTCCATCAGAGGCCAGACCAAATCTTTTCAAATTTCTTTGAGGTCCCTCTTCTTGGGGACGTTACCTGCTCTTTAGCTGCCGGGTTAGCCAACTTGCTGTGCTAAGCTTCCATCCCCAGAGGCCACCTGCTCTCCCATCTAAGCAATACAAATCATTTGGCTACAAGCCCTGCTCTAGAGAACCAAGCTCTCCATGCACTGAAGTGTTCCCAAGATGATAGGATACATCCCAAAAACAGTACTGGAAAGTAATTTTTAAGAGGTATCCATTCATATGAATCCTCTTGTCTACTCTTAACCAAAAGGACAGTACCCTGAGACAGCCCCAAAACATGTGAGCCAGTGTGGCTCTGGGAGACTCGGACCTCCAGAAGCTGTCTGTTTTGGCAAAGGCCTGTGCGTTATAACTTATGCAGGGGCTGGGGTGAACGAAATATAATCTTCTGCTGAATTAGCCTTCATTGTAGATCAATTGTAGAGTTGGGGTTTTTTTTCGCAGGGCACTTCCCCACAAACTAGGGCTCAAGGACGTACACAAATCTTTGTTTCAGGCCTGGTGGAGGCAATCTAAATTAGGGAGCGTCTTTTGGGCCAGGAAGTCGTAACAGGCTGTAGCTGGTCGGGTGAAACTATGGAACTCTCTCCACTAGAATATGGATTCTCTGGGGCTCCCAGTACAATAGGCCAAATACGTCATTCAATAAATGCTTAAACTGCAGGTAGCGCCATGCAGCTGAACCAGGTAGGTTGTATTGTTGTTGAAGTGCTTGGAATGGCAGAGACTAATCCTTTGAGATCAACTGAGACACCCAAATTTCCCCTTATCCATCCCTTCTCTCCCCATTAAGAGTTTATTGTCACTTTTCAACAAGGGGTTGCTCCAAAGTACAGCATAAATATGTGAGAAGAGATGGAATTTAAATTTTCTAGCTAAACTTGCCCAGGTTTGCCTGGTAGCTAATATTGTAGGGGATATTTTATGATCGAAACAGTGATAGGCTGAACCCAGTACTCCTGCCAACAGGGGTGGATGTACCAACTCTCATTCCAGCAGCGGTTGGGGAGGGGTCTGCTCTGTTGTGTTCTGGAACCACAGGGCTAAGTACTTTGTATTTTTAAATTTTTGCTGTTCTTGGCACGGTGCAAGTTACAGCACAGTACTTTATGGGCTTCAGGCAGGCAAAGGCAGATGCAAGACTACACAACTAATTTTCTAAGCAAATGGATGAATTACTATGAATCTTCCAATTCACTGTTCTCTCCTTATTTTATCTGGGTCTGCACATGGATGGGAGACAACACAGACACCATGGCCAGTGGATCTCCATGAATACCCAAAGTAAACAGAAAGACCTCCATGGAAGTCTGCGCACGGCATAGACTATGGTGACTCAAAGTGACACTCTGAATCTGTAGACCCTAATGCAGTGCTAGAGGGCACTCTGCAGCACACAGTGATAGGAATGACTCTAGTGGGGGACACTCTTCCTTCTGGTTGAGTATTTATCCCAATGTCCCAACACAGTGTTAGGACTGCTATGGAGGGGCCACCTTTCAGTAAAGACAAAATCAATAGTTGCTGGCTCAATCTTTAACGCTTGACACATTAAGAATGGGCGTCCTTCTCTTCAATAAACTAGCACTGAGGTATTGACAGCAAATGTACTAATGCTGGGCTCTTACCACTCTCCCTGCTCCCCAACACGTGATCCTGCCCCATAACACTAGCTTCTTCCCCTCTACAAGAATAAATCCTCTCCTGTAGCTCCCAGTACAGCAATTAAGTAGTCCCATTTCCACAAGGAAGTAGCTTTTTTCAGGAGACAGGATGCTTTTCAGGACAGACTCCAAGACTACAGCTTTGTCCAGATAAATGTACTACCCTCCTTGGCAGCTTCCTGCAGAGAGGAAAAGGAGTGGGGGCTGGCAGCAAGTAGTTTTCACTAAAAGGGACAACTAGAGGAATAGACTCTTTGGAGGGAATACGAGATTCAGTGCAGGCAGGTAAGAGTCCCCTCTGTCCATCCCCTACCCTATCATCCCTGAAACTGACAGCACCCCCAAGTGAAACCCTGGAAGTCACAGCATCCCCATTTTACACACACCTGGAAATGTGTCCAACCCCTAAAGATTTGAGAACCTAAGACCCTTGTTGCAAGTGTTAACGGTGATGTCCCAGCATCACTGCAAGTTAGGTAACATTCTGCTTCCCCAAATGTCCTTGTACTTTAAAGATATAGGACTCTTCACTTTGTCCTTCCCTGTTGTGTAGTAATGGACTAGGGGTATTAGATAGTAGTGGCATTTCCTAAGACCACTTGTGTCCAGTTTGATCAATGATCCAACTAGGCCAGTTATCACGTCTCCAACAAGAGGCTTCAGAGAAACATGTAAGATACATTAACAAAGTTATAAGGAAGAATTTTGCTCCTAATTCAAGGCAGCAGTTGCTTGTGCAGTTTTTTAAAGACCCTAGGAACACCTACAGAATTTCCCCATTAACCATACCAACAATCTTTTGAGTCTTGGCAAGTCTTGTCTTCAATAATAGCATATGGTAGTGAGTTCCACAAGTTAATTAGGCGTGTAGAAAGTCAAGAATGGCTACACTTCAGCAGTAGGAGAAGGTATTGTTTGGATTCCTAATATGGGGAGAAATCAGCAACTTGGAACCCAAGTACATTCTTAGTGCAACTTGTTTTATTTACACACACACGTATCAGTCATGGAAGAGAGATGGTCAAATGGGATCCAGGCAAACCCCTCCTTTCATGAATCTCCACTCAAAACCCAGTGCCTGGCTCCCAGGGAACAAACCTGCATTGAAAACTGTACTCTAGTTACATTAACAAATAGAAACTCACATGCTGCTTGTCACAGTTTTCCCAAACAATCTGAATCAGAAACCACCACCAGAGCATTCCTTCTGAGACTGAAACTTTGCTGGCAAATTAAGAAAAAACTTTTTAAGACTTTGTGCAACAGCATTAACTGGTGATTCCTGCCACACCATTTAGTAATGTTTATTACCGGCCTTGCCAGGTAATTCATAGAAGCACTGGGTTGGACCTCAAAGATCATTTGAAAAAAAATAGGAAGGAAGGTAAATACTACATGAAGCTTCTCAACTTACTACCACAGAATATTTTGGATCTGTAAAGGTCTTTAGCAGTATTGTTGACTGTACTATAAAACATAAGCCCTAGGATGGAAGAATGAAAGTGTACATGAGGGAAGAAGACCCTTCAATCCTAGACCACCACTAGATAAAGTACAAGTTATGTTGGGTTTGTTTGTTTTTTTAAAGATCAGTCCCATCCTTGGATTTTATAAGCCAGTTGAGCAAAAAGATGTAACTCACCTCTTCCAAACTGTTCAGAGCACAGTACTAATTTCTTTTAATTATTTGTATTACATTAGCACTTAGAACAGAGGTGGGCAACCTTCAGCCTCTGAGCTCCATCCAGCCCTCCAGCCCTATCCAACCCTTCAGATCATTTTATTTAGCTTGCCCTTAGATGGGACTCTCAGTTCCAGAAAAAAATAAAGAATGATCCGGCTGGCTGAGGGGTGTAGTCTCTGAGTAAAGCTGCTGCTGCCTCATACAGTTCCACTTCACTCCATTTCCCCATCAACACAAGCTGTGGCTCCTCCCCCACAGCACCCAATTCCAGTTACTGCCTCCACATCGGCTGATTTTTTGGGAGCTGAGAGCCAATTAGGTTCTAGCCAAGCAGTGAGCAGGGGCAAGACATACCTCAACCAATGGGCAGGAAGTTACCAGAGCTGGGTGGCATGGGAAAGAGCTGGAGCCTGTGTCAAGGGGGAATGGGAGTCGGAGCCCAATGGCCAGGTCACACTGCCACTCATCAGCCTACCCACCTCATTCAAGGAAGGGATTTCACCCTATGCAACCCAGTTTTGATTACTGCCTTCCCATTGGCTCCCAGCTCCCACAGCCAAACTGATTGGCCCCTGGCCATGGGCAGTTCAGGGTGCATCTCTGCTAATAGACGGGCAGTAACTACTCCCAACTGGCATGACAGAAGGGCAGCCAAGCCAAACCTCAGTGGCATTGCAACCTGGCTCATGGGTTCTTGCTCCTACTCCTGAGCTCTGCCACAGGGGAGCAGAGCAGAGGCAAAGACTGAATGGCAAAGAAAACACATTAAGATGTTTTTATTGTTGATGTTTTCATTTTATTAATTCCCTAGTCTTCTGCATACTAAAAAAAGGTTTGTGAAGGATTATGTTTAAACTGTTTCCCTCCACCCCCATTTAAAGGCTGCGCTGTAAGGGGCTTTTATAAACACTTTGTTTTTTAAACAGTTAATTGTATGTGAACATGCTGTATTATAATAAAAAAAATCTGACTAATGCAATTGTAAACTATGCTTACACGGTGTGGCACTCTGTCCCCCTCTTGTGGTGATTAGGCCCAATAGGGATTGAGGACTCGGTTGCAGCCTTGGCTAAGATATATGGGTCTTTGAACGGAGGTAGTGGAAGCTGATAAATTAAGCTCCAGATCGTCCAGGTTTGATCCACACTACCTACAACCCACATAGGGGCATTGGCCTAACCATATGTAGCTCCTAAAAAACATACAGCCCACTAAAGGTTTTCAGTGGCCCATCTCTGAGCTAGAGGCAGAAAAGGCTCCATGGTACTCAGAGTCATTCAGACACACAGAACACTTTCTCTCCAGATAAACAGCTTTTGCAAGTATTTCAAATTCATGGGGTGGCTGTATTTAACAAACTTTAATCACCACCATTTGTTCAATCCAGTTTAAGGATTTAATGGAAAATAATTCAAGGAGAGTATTGTGCCCTTTGTTAAAAGCTTCACTTTAAGTTAACACACGCACGGCACACCATAGTTTGAGCCCTGGCTTTATACCTAGAACTCTGGTGATTTAAAAACAAAAAACAAAAAAAAAAACAAAAAAAAAAAACACCCACAATGCAGAAAATTCACATTTCAGTCATGTTGGAAACTGTTAGTCTAGAAACTTTGATGTTATCCATACTGTGCGCAGTTTGCAAGCTTCAAACCACCATTCACGGTGAAACAATTTTCAATTATGCCTCAAATCATTTTTCAATAAATTGCAAGTCTGTAGCACAAATAATACCTAACATCAATGCTGGTAAAGGAGAAGGCCCTGGTCGTACATCCAGAAGACGTACCCGTGAAGTGAATTGTGCTGCCACCCCTTGCTCCCAAAAATTGTCCAATGAAGTTAAACTACAGCTGTGATCACATGGGGATACAGTTGATCCCAATAGGAGATTCTAGTTGAATGTTTGTGGTTCTTAATCTGGAAGTTCTTACATATGTAAAAAATCATGATTTTTTGAAGACAGGAACATTTCTCTCACCTTCCCCAGTTCTTTCAGCCAATGGAATTTGCCCAAGTGTTTAAAAAAAAAAAAATCACGCATGGGAAGAGAGTACTTATGAGTATGAATATGATGTAACTGGAATATACTTTATGCAAAAGGTCTCTTGTAAGGTATCATAGCAAAGGTTATAACCTACTGAATATATTCCTCCTATTTGTATGCATGTATCATTCTTGTATCTGAAGCTAGAAATATGAAGTATAACTCTGCATAATTACAATAGGACCTCAAAGTGTGGGCCATTAATGGTGGTTTAGAATCTTGATGGCTCCCACTGACTAGGACAATTGGCTGTAAATGGCTCTGTTTACTTACAAACCTTTCTGTGTACAAGTGGGCCAGCCAAGGAAGTATGGAGGCTGGCCCACAAAGGGGTCTCACAGGACATGTGATCATGTCACCGGATACTGGAATCCATCTTAAATCTGGTACTTTTCCATTTAGAAGGAGGGGTGGGGACCCAAAGGAAAAAGATTCCCACCTTGTGCCAAAGCTATAAAAGGTGGTGGAACAGAACAAAGGGGGCTGCCAGTCATGAGAAAGTCCCTGCTTTACACCTAAGACGTTTGCTGGAACTAACAAGTACTGTACCGGGGGAAAGGATTGGGCCCACACTAGGAAGGAGTCTAGTCTGTGAAAGAAGCTTATTGGAACATCTATGAGGGTGAGATTTTACCTGTAAACAGTTTCTTAATGTATTAGGCTTAGACTTGCGTGTTTTTGCTTTATTTTGCTTGGTGATTTACTTTGTTCTGTCAATTACTACATAAAACCACTTAAATCCTACTTTTTATACTTAATAAAATCACTTTTGTTTATTAATGAACCCAGACTAAGTAATTAATACCTGGGGGAGCAATCAGCTGTGCATCTCTCTCTATCAGTGTTATAGAGGGCAGACAATTTATGAGTTTACTCTGTATAAGCTTTATACAGAGTAAAACAGATTTATTTGGGGTTTGGATCCCATTGGGAACTCTGTGTCTTGGTGCTGGAGATAGGTGACCTGGTGAGCAGTTTTTGGTTAAAGTCTGCAGCTTTGGGGGGCATGGACCAGACCTGGTTCTGTGTTGCAGCAGGCTAGTGTGTCTGGCTCAACAAGGCAGGGTTCTGGAGTCCAAAGCTGGCAGGGAAAACAGGCTCTGTGGTAAACTCAGCACATCAGGTGACAGTCCCAAGGGGGTCTCTGTGACTGAACCCGTCACAATCATAACATTTTGTTCAGAGTTACAAACATTTCAGTTACGAACAACCTCCATTCCCGAGGTTTTTGTAACTCTGAGGTTCTACTGTATCTCGTCTATGACTGGTTGCCCCTGCAGGTGTAAAGTATAAGGGCGGACAAGCAGTCTCCCTTCTCGTTATTTTGCAGCAGAGGCAGCTGTGGAAGAGTGTGCAGGCACACAACATGGTAATACATTTACCACAGGAATAAGCTTTAATGCAACATCAGGATGGAAGCTGAAATCCACAAAGGCTGAGAAATTTTAAACTTGAGATTCCTGCAACATTAACTCACATGTGCCTATAACAGACAAGTACTCCTCTTACCAGAGAAGGGT
Organism: Lepidochelys kempii; assembly: GCF_965140285.1. NCBI lineage: Eukaryota > Metazoa > Chordata > Testudines > Cheloniidae > Lepidochelys > Lepidochelys kempii. The sequence goes on along the minus strand of NC_136385.1, from coordinate 90,428,542 downwards.
TTCTTAATGCACTGCTGCTGCTTTTCAATAAGTTTGCAACTCCTAAAAATATATACACTTTTCTAGGTATAGAGAACTGCAGATCTGGACAGAGCAAGTTAAATGCTTGAAATGAGGAAATTCACAATGAAGCCATTAGTGAACGTGTATAGTACTTACATTCATCCAGCCCTAGCTGATAAGCCAGGTTCTGCAGGCCTCGAACCTTCTCCATTAGGTTTGCTGTGGTAAGGCTCCCCAGCTCTAAAAAAACAGAATAAATGTGATTTTTAACATTGTCTGTTGCCCTCTAGTGGCAACTAAGCCATATTAGCTATTTAGCAAAGAGCATTCAGGTCATATTGTTGATATGCTGTCTCCAAGGGGAAGAGAAAGCACATGTTCAGTAGTCCTCCTCACATCTGGGTAACAGTGAAATAGTGCAGGCCCATAGATTCCTTATTTGGAATTCCCAGCATGGGTGGCTAAATCTGAATGGATTACTAAACTATAGACAGAGGGAAGAGATTTACTCCTGTAACCAACCCTTCTTCTAGTGCACACTTCTTCCCTACCGTTTACTTTAAAGTGCACTTTGTATACTCTAAATTTGACTATCCCATGCACTGAGGCAACACTTCCGCTGAGGTGGTGTTTCTATAACCTGATGTGTCTCACTGTCAAAATTCTCATATTTCTTGGATTTTTCCCCTCATTTTATCCCACTACTCCTTGTTACACTACACTTTAAGTTCTCCAAGGAGGATGTAAACACCAGGAAAATATTTGTAGACATTCTGCTCTCTTCTCATCTTAGACACACACCTCAACTGTACCACCACTTATTAATTATGAATACTTTCACTCTTTGGTCAAATTAACTTCACTGAATCCCTGACTATTCTGTTGCTCTTCTCTGAGCTCCCTACAGCGTTAATACCTCTCTGGCATACGGAGCTGAACACAGTAACTCAGATGTGACTGAACCAGAGCCATACAGGGAAGAATTATTCACCTTTTTGCTTTGCTATTGTTTTGCCATCATGTCGTTTATTTTGGGAGTAAACAAGTTTGAAGCTCAAGAAGGAAAACGACACAAATTAACAAAAACGTTTAACTCAACAACCCACGTTTTCAGTAGGAATCAAAGGCCTGTAGATTTTGTACTTTTGGAGACAGTAGTAAAATCATAGCTGTTCCATAGCACAGCCAGCATTGTACTTAAAGGCGAGATTAGATCTGTTACATATTGATACAATTATTTTCTGCAAATCATCTACTTTTAGATAAAATTAATTGAGCTCTCACAAGTCAGTCTGTTAGTTTACGGATTAAAAATTACCCCTCTGACATCTCCAATTCCTTCAGAAAAACAAAACAAAAACGAAACATTAGGTCAGAGGTTTGAAAAAATAAAACAAATTAGTGACTGACTTGTACATTGTAAACTTTAAGATACAGGCTGTATTTTAAATTTATTAGTGTGAAAACTTTCAATTAACTTATTCATAACCATTATTTGCTTTGTGATATCCATCATATAACAGTCATCAAATGATTGTTCCAGAATTTAGGATTTAATTTAAGAGAGATTTCTAGTACTATGGTTGTGAAGACAACATTGAAAACATGACTCAAGGCTAATATATTTGGTGGGTGCGTCTTCACTAGGAAAAAGGTATGGATAGTTCTCTGAAAACATCCACTCAATGTACAGTAGCAGTCAAAAAAGCTAACAATATTAGGAACCATTAGGAGAGGGATAGATAATAAGACAGAAAATATAATGCCTCTATATAAATCCACAGTACCCCCACACTTTGAATTCGACCTGCAGTTCTGGTTGCCCCATCTCAAAAAAGATACATTAGAATTGGAAAAGATAGAGAGAAGGACAACAAAAAATGATTACGAATATGGAACAGCTTCTGAGCTGTAGCTCACGAAAGCTCATGCTCAAATAAATTGGTTAGTCTCTAAGGTGCCACAAGTACTCCTTTTCTTTTTATTAAAAAGACTGGGACTTTTCAGCTTAGAAGAGAGATGACTAAAGTGAGATATGATAGAGGTCTATAAAATCATGAATGGTGTGGAGAAAGTAAATAAGGAAGTGCTATTTCCTTGTTCACATAACAAGAACCAGAAGTCACCACGTGAAATTAATAGGCAGCAGGTTTAAAACAAACAAAAAGAGGTACTTCTTCACACAATGCACAGTCAACATGTAGAACTCTTTGCCAGGGGATATACTGAAGGCCCAAACTATAATTGGGTTCAAAAAAGAATTATGTAAGTTCATGTAGAATACGTCCATCAGTGGTTATTAGCCAAGATGGTCAGGGATGCAATGCCATAGTCTGGGTGTCCCTAGCCTCTGACTGCCAGAAGCTGGGAGTGGAGGACAGGGGATGGATCACTTGAAAATTGCGTGTTCTGTTTATTCTCTCTGAAGCACCTGGCAGAGGCAACTGCCAGAAGACAGGATACTGGACTAGATGGACTATTGGTCTGACCCAGCATGGCCATTCTGATATGCTGAAGGCACATTAACAACTCCTTTTTTCCCTAGTGAAGATACACCCTCCTGCCGATTGTCTGAAACAGTAGTTCTGACAGGTGTGAACAGTCATTGAGGGCATTTAACTTTGAAATTTAAGTTGATCATTTGAATGGTCACATCAATTAAATTGCTGTTGATCATTTTAGCAGAATCAGAATGCAGCATTCTCTCTGCAGAGGCTGGCAGATGGTGACTAGGAAGATACCTAGCTCATTCTGCACTCAGCTACTCTTGCCCTCAAATGTAAAAGAAACCCCAAAGAGCTAAGAAAGTTCTGCCAGCCTTGTACTAAAGAGCCAACACGCAGGGGCAAGAATCCTACATAGTAGGTACCTTTACAAAACTCACATTTTGAGTAGAAGTGGCAACACCTACAAGGACAAATTGTGTTAGAAATATCCAAGGAACTAAGATCAAACAGTTTGTGACTGCTCTTTAGCCTAATTCTGTTAGAAGCTGTGAAAGAGAACCCAAGTTGAGCACAGCTGAATTGAGCCATTTTCAAAAACAGCTCCTTTTGCACTGTAGTTTGTGTCGGAGTACGGTCAAATGTTTCTTCAGCCTGAAGAAGAGATCTCCAAGGTCTAAAATTGGAAACAGTGCAGTAGAGCTGTGTTCAAAGAGCTATTTCTACAGTAGATGCGCTCACAGGGAGCTCTACTGAACACTTCAGAAGCCGATGATGTTTTCTAGATCTGTCCATCCACAAATAGCTCCCAAATAAAGAAACTCAGCCACTGTGTCTGAGAAAAATTCATTTGAGCTGAAGCCCTTCAACAGCCCCACTTTCATTAGCCTGTTAGCATTAGTAGGATTTCTAGCCGGGAGGGGGGTGGGTGGGGAGAAACACAGTTGAACTTCTCCAGAAATCAAGATTTCTTGTCACTCTGTGAATAACCGGCACAGAAAGAGATATTGGTTTGTGCTTTTTATTTTTTTTTTTTAAAGTGGGGTAAGAATGTATTTTGTCCTGTGGGTGTTTTACATTAAAAATTAATCTCATCATCACAATAGTTCATAGCCTTCCAGTTACACAATCACAGATAACAAGAAAATAAAACCTGACAAGAGAAACAAATTATTCTCACTTTAATTAAAACATCTGGGAAGAAAACTCTGAAGGATTTAACAATTAAGAGCTGAGAGGGCTATCAACATAGATTTAGGTCAAAGACAACCAGAAAAGAAAAATAAAGGTGACATTCCTTGATATTGCTAAGAAAAAACAGAAATTTCTAACACCCCTTTTAAACTGCATAAGCAGCACAATAGGCACTACCTTAGGTTCTTTCCCTTTGAGGTCTCAAGTTTCCACCTACCTAGACTTTACATTGCTTGCTATCTGATACCTCATACTTACCCTTTAACATATCAATATCATCATTTTCTAGTTCAGCCATCCATTTGGGAGGGGAATTGGTGATAGGCTGTCAGAAGACAAAGAAAATGCATGCTCAATCAAGTATTTTTGTGCATTGCTGTAAGATGTGTACAGCTACCATCTCCAGCATCTGAAGCAATAATGACACCCAGACAATAATATTAAGTGGACTAAGGCTTAAACTCCAGCCACTCTGTAAAGAGCTATCCTCGTCAGATGCTGTGTTTCTGTATCTGAGTCCTGTTTTTCCAGTATTTTTTTCCACTGCTGCTGAAGCAATGTCCCCTTGTCTCCCAAAGGGCAATACAGACTGTAATACTTCTGATAATCACCAAGTGTAGGTCTAAAGCCTTCACTTCCAAGTTTCATATACAGTATGAGGCAGAAGATACATTTATTGTAAATTCTAAAACTCCCAAAGAGGAAAAAAGTTACCCAAGCAAGAAAATACAGATTGTGACAAGTAACATGTGCACACAGGAGAGGGTTATCTAGGACAGTGGTTTTCAACCTTTTTTTCTGCCGACCCAGTTGAAGAAAATTGTTGATGCCCACGATCCAACAGAGCTGGGGATGAGGGGTTTGGGGTGCAGGAAGGGGCTCCGGGTTGGGGGGGAGGGGCGCTTAGGGCTGGGGCACGGGCTTACCTCGGGCAGCTCCCAGTCAGCGACACAGCAGGGGTGCGAAGGCAGGCTTGCTGCCTGTCCTGGCACCGTGGACCACACTGTGCCCAGGAAGCTGCCAGCAGCAGATCCAGCTCCTAGGCGGAGGCGCACAAGCAGCTCCGTGCAGCTCTCACCTGCAGGCACAGTCCCCCGCATTGGCCAGGAATTGGCCAATGGGAGTTCAGAGACAGTGCTTGGGGCAGGGGCAGCATGCGGAGCCCTGTGCACTCTCCCCTCCCCCGCCACCTAGGAGCCGAACCTGCTGCTGGCCACTTATAGGTTGTAGCGCAGTGTCAGAACTGGTAGGGAGTAGCCTGCCTTAGCTGGGCAGCACTGCCAAAGGGACTTTTAACAGCCGGGTCAGCAGTGCTGACCAGAGTCGCCGGAACCCTGTGCTTTACATTCCATGACCCAGTACAGGGCTGTGACCCACAGTTTGAAAACCACTGATCTTGGAGAGGTCTTAATAGAAACACAGTGACATTAGCAAACTAGATTTAAGAAACCTCATGAACAAAGTCTGTATAGGGTACTGCATGAGGAAAACAGGAATTTCCAAAAGATAGCAAGGTTGGGGAAAGTGTGTGTGTCGGGGGAGGGTGGAAATGTAAACAGGTCTCAATTAGAGGAGATCACTTACACTTTTGAAGGAAGCAGCAAATTCAGCAACACCTGGTACTGGATAGGAGAAAGAAAGATAATTATTCATGACCCAAATGTCATTGCTTTCCTGTTTCCAAAGAAGCCACAACTAATCATCTAAGAATACATCTACCCTGCAGCTGTGAAGCATAATTACCACCTTGGGTAGGCATAAACACTTGCACTAGCATGCTAAAAATTAGTGTGGCCACAGAGGTCACAGGCAACTTGCCTGAATACAATCCTGTCTGAGGTCCTAAGCAGATGGTGTGACAGCTAGCCTGAGTTGCCATGGCCATGCTGATATATGTTTGTACACTACATGGAACAGAGATACTGTACATGTGCCAACCAAACTAGGAATTACACTTCCCAGCTGCAGTGTAGTTAGGTAAAATCCCCAGGCACAGCCTGCCCTAAGAAATGCCATCTCACTACATTAAATGTGAAATGTTAGTCACTTTAATTCATGCAAAAAACTGCAGCAAGTACAACAGTAGTTACAAAAATTCAGAATACTCCTCCGGAGAAAATAAGATTTTTCCCTGCTGATTTGCCATGGGAGTGTCAAGAGCAAGCAGATGGAGTTTATTGACCAGTAGTTTACACAGAGATCCTGAAAGTGTTCCTATCAGCCCTCACTAGGTAGATATCAGCCACCTCACCAGGGAATGCAGATCATTGTAGTTTAAATTCATTGGTGAAGAGAACAAAACCTGAGAAGTATCCCCATTAGAAAGCTACCAGGAGGACATCCTGGATCTACTGGGGCTCAAGCTGGATACCATCTCCATTAAACCGGCATTACGTTTACATGGCCAGATGAAGCCTAGTGAGTGCCACTCCCTGCACAACCAGACCATAACTCCGTGACGCGCACAGGCCGCCTCCCAGGTGGCGGACTGCAGTACGCTGACAGTCCAGGGGCCTTTCCTCTTCTCACTGGGACACTAGAGGCTTTCTCCTGCTCCCACATGAGGGATCCACCCACATCACCAAGCCCTGGGGGAGAATCAGGCACGTCTTACGCTGCTCCGGCCACAAGTCTGGGGATGCTCGATCCAGCTTCTCAAAGCTCAGCAGGGAGGCTTCCAGGTCGGTCCCTGGAAGGAGACAGTCAGTCAGACACGGCGCACACCGCTCCCGCCTCGTAGCCGGGAAAGTCACACGTAGCCTCGGCGACGCCCCGGCCCTACTGCCCCCGGGCCATGGCGTGAGGGTGCCCTGGCAAGGCTCGACCGTGGCGCCCCGCGCAGGACGCTACGGGCACCTAGCCGGAAACTGCCCCGAGGGCAGGGCTGCCAGTTCCCGTGTCAGGCTCCATTGCCCGGGGCTGCCCCGCGGCGAGATGGGGGCGCCCGGCAGGGCAGGTCCCCGGGACACCCACGGTTCCGAACCGCCAGCGAGGAGAGGCTGCAGCGAGAGATAAAGCTCAAGATGCGGCTCAGGAACCGGGCGGGCTGAGCCGGTGCCCGGGAGACGCCGCGGTGAGCTCTGCGCGTAGGGCTGGCGGGATGCGTTCGGCGGAGCCGGCTCCGGCCCCGATGCTTCAAGTTCTTACCTTCCGTGGGAGCCGCCATCTTGCCCAAGTCACGTGACGGGCAACTGCCGCTCGCGGGAACCCCTACACGTGACTCCCTCTAAAGCCGCCCAGACACGCGTCGCCAGCTTCCCTCTCCCTAGGAGGCGTGTCTTGACCCGAATTTCCACCCAGGGCATTTCGGTTCTCGTAACCAATCCTCGCCCCGGGACGGTGGGCCGTTCCTGTGGGGGCGGGGCCAAACGAGTCGGATCCCTATTGGCCCGGACGAGCGGTACCGTGCCGTGTGCAGGCGAGGGCGTTGTCTAAGCGGCCAATGGCAGTGCGGGGGCGGGCCTTGCTCTGTGGGGCGCTAGCGGTCTCCCGAGTGTTCAGGGTCTCCCAGGGGGTAGGATGGCGGCGCTGGCAGGTCGCGGGGCCCGGGCTGGGCAGCGGCTCCTATGCAGGGTGAGGCCGGGCAGCCCCTTTCCCGTGCCTAGGTGGGGAGGTCCTGTCGTGGCTCCGACGGGCGGGCCCGGGGCTGAGTTCTACGGCTGGGGGCTGGTCTCCGGCCTCGCCTGTGCCGGACAGTCCCCTGGGCTAGGGGGCCGTGTGGCCGCCGCACGCGTGTTCCCGACGGGCTCTCGGGGTCAGCCTGGCTGCCGGCGCAGCTCGACTGAGTGAGAATCCCGGGGTCGCCGCTCCTGCGGGAGGACGAGCAAGCCTCGCACCCGCCCCGCGCGGCAGGGGAGCCTGGGCTGGGATAAAAATACCAGGAGCACTTGTTAGAGCCTAAGCTGTAGCCCCCGAAAGCCTTGGCTCTAGTAAATGTGACAGTCTCTAAGGTGCCACAAGTGCTCCTGGTTTTTTGTGTTGTTTTTTTTTTTGTTTTTGCGGATACAGACTGACACGGCTGCTACTCTGCACTGGGTCGGCCTCACGGCTTTTGTGCCGCTGTGGACAGGGACTGACGGAAGCGGCTCTGATTGTTCCGCGTCCCGCTGCCCCCAGGCGAGCGGCGGGACGGTACCTAGGAAGCTGCGCCGTTGAAACGGTTTAGAACTGCACGAGTATGAATGAGGGCGATTGTGCAGCACTTTCAAATTCGTCGACCTAGCAGGGCTAACTTGAACCACTGAGCAGTTTGTGCTTAATCAGGTTCCTTGCCATTGATTCCATTAGCACTTGTTCAGTGCTCTAGCCTACATACAGAGAATGATGGAGACCCCTTCCATGGCATATTAACTTACAACTGTTGGTGACTGTCCCCTGCATTGCTTTGCTCCATTAGGATACAGTTGACTAATGGACCTTGGGGCTCAGATACTAGAATCCCTCCACTGCCACAAGCCAGGCAGGGACTGGATGAGTCTAACCTCTGCAGAGACCCCAGGATTTGCCTCCTGTGTGTTTTAACAGCATTGGTCTCTGTGTCTCTGCCTTTCTTTCATGTAGATCCCTGCAAAAGTGAATCCCACCTGGTATTCTTCATCCTTCTTCTCTTCAGTGGTGAGTTCATTTTTCTTCTTGATGACAAGCTTTACCAAAGGGAAAGAATTGGGGGCTCAAGGGATCCTGGATGCAGGGAAGGGTAGGAGGAGATGCAGATGGCAACTATTTTGTTAACCCTCCACACGTTTGCATGGCAAGAGCTGCACCCCGGTACTTTCACTTGCATAATCCAGGGTGCTTATCTAATCTAGTGTTATGAAACAAAGGCAAGTTTTTGTGGTTGCATTGCCACGAGGGTGGATTTACACTGGAAGAAAATTTATTTGCTGAATTGACTTTAGATAGATCAGCCTAGCTCGAAGGGCATGAAATAGTTTCAAGTCAGAACTCTAGATAAGGCTGGCTAACGCTCTGAGAAGTCTATAATGGCTACTGCGGCAGGTGGATTGTTGGGCTCTTTTCCTCATGCAATGAAACCCTTTCTTCACATCTCTCCTTAAAGGTCACTTCCAGGGCTTAAATTCTCATAGACTTTCCGAGAGCCCCCTCCTTTCCCCCCCTCCCCCCAGCATTTGGGGCTCTGGGCTTCAGTTGTGGGGCAGGGAGAGGTCTCCGGGGCTTCAGCCCCACAGGGTGGGGGTGCCAAGGCTCCCACAGGTTTGAAAATATTTACCAGAGCTCTGTTCTGGGCAGCTCCAGCTGAATTTAAGTTCTGGTCACTTCTATCACTTCTCCTCTATTTGACTTCTAGCTGTTTTCCCCTAACACATTTATGCTTTGGGGTTCTTAGTGAAGGGAGGGAGGAGAGTCCTGAGGAGCCTTTCTAGTCAGAGAGAGAGAGAGAGAGCTGCCTTCTTATTAAACTAACTTAGATATTTATTACACACAGGAAAACTACATTAAAAGAACATTATTAAGATTGTAAAATCAAGCAATCAAAAGTTAGCAAATGCCAGGAGTGACATATCCAGGGTAAAATCCAGACTAATGAGTAGTTGTCTCCCTGCCCTCTGACCTTGGGTGCTTTTTCAATGCTGTTGCCACCACTCCTGGTCTGCTCTCATACAGCCTCCAGCACATAAGTCACTCCAAGCAGGGTCATCCCTACCCATACGCAAAGTACGCAGCTGCATAGGGCACCAGGAAATTTGGGGCACCAAATTTCCTGGTGCCCTGCGCAGCTGTGTGCTGCCATTGCCCCTACTCCACCCCAGCCCTGCTTCTTCCCACCCCTCCCGGGGTCGTGTAGTAATTTTTGTTGTCAGAAGGGGGTTGCGGTGTATGGAAGTTTGAAAACCCCTGAACTAGTGTAAATTCAAGGCAAAGTCTCGCCGCATGATTCAGCAGTTGGCTGAACTTTCAGTCAGGATCCCTCTCCCAGTCCAGTGTTGTTTCCTTTGTTCTTTAGGTGTCGTGAATGCCATAAACAGAAAGAAAGGGAGGAATGATTGTCTGTCCCTCCTTTTAATAGCTTCCCTCACCCCCGCCAAGAAGCATTTCCTGCTGAGATCTAGGAGACAGAAAGTCTACATGGATGGGAACCCCGTGCTGTTTCTTTGCTAAAATGTAGATTTTTCACCTATGTCCCTTTTCCTGCTAGTGAATAACCACTTAATGGGTAATGGCCCATTTCACCTTGTTTACCCTGGCTGAGGCATCAGCTTGCCCTTTGTCTCTGAGGAACTAGTTTGGCCACTCCTCAGACTTGGAACGTGTTTTAGTGACACCAGACAGTGAAATCTTATAACTTTACATACAGTATTGCTGCACATTTTACCAGGAAAATAATGATCATCAAACTATGAGTTTTCAAATGATATCTCACAAGGCATGCTTGTACAAAGATTATTATAATAGTATGCAAGGGATGAAAAATAAGATACAGACCATCACACCAGGATTAAGATGGCTCATGCAACCTTAATTCGTCCCACTTGTGCATATTGATTCTGATGGTCTTTAATTACATGAGCATATATATTTTTTCCACAGGTCCCCGCCTCATTCAGTGCATAAAAGAATGATGCTCACTTAATGAGCTGCTATTCAATATTTTGTTTTCTTGTCATTATTCATTGTTGCTCCAGGTTTATTTACTGCACATTATTCAAACCCTGCTCTGAAGATAGAATTATTACTTTCCTCAAAATGGGCTTTTCTGTGGTGCTCTCACCAGAGTATCTCAATGTTGCACAAACATTAATGAGTCTATCTTCACAACACCCCTGTGAAGTGAGGTGGTGGTAGTATTATCATCCCCATTTTATAGATGAAGAAACTAAGGTAAAGAGAGACTAAAAGCTGATTTTGTCAGAGTAGTTAGCATTATATAGAACATTATATGTTCAAAGCATAACTCCCCTTGACGTCATTTTCAGCTCAGTGCTTGGCACTTCTGCAGATCAGATGCTAAGGTCTTAAGTCAGGCACCCAGAATATGAGGAACGTACAACTAGTGACTACATGTAAGAAGTTTGGTTTAAATGACTCACAGAAGAACTCTGGCAGAGACAGGGATGGGCAGCATTCAGCCGTCTTAACCATGAGACAGTCCTACTCTTCCTGCAGTCCCCTGCCTCATTCAGTATAAATTTTCCAACTTCTGCAACAAATAAGGCAGGGGCCCTACAGACAAGAGTCCCCTTTAATACCCAAACCTGATTCATCACCAGAATAGGTCCATCCTGTCCACTGAACAAGGTAAGGGTCCTGTGGGGTAAAAAAATGATGGTGATGTACCTGAAGGCTGTACCATAATGAAGACACACAAAGGGCTGAATTAAAGTTGCACAGGCAGCCTTAATTCTGGCATTTCCCAACTTTTGATTTCTTGACTTGGTAACTTAAATAATCTTCTTTTAATGTAGTTTTTTGTGTTTAATTTCCTAGCTCTTAAAAAAGCAAATTAGGGAAAAAAAAAAAACAACAGAAATTCCATCATGTGGCATCATATTGACACCCTCATGGGTCATTAGCTGGGTTGGAACCTTTAGATCCACTACACAGACCTCAGTCACTTCACTTAATGGAGTAACTGATGGCAATAGTAAGTTGTCATCCTCTAGTGGCCCAGCACTAGAGGGGGATGAGAGACACACTTTGCTAATGAGTTTCACAGATATTTGCTGACCACTGAGGAACGGTGAGACTCAAAAGGCTTGGGTTCCATTGCAGGCTCTTTTATCTTTATACAGGGCAAACATTAGTAATCAAAAATAATAATATAAAATGAGCACTGTGCACTTTGTATTCTATGTTGTAATTGAAATCAGTATATTTGAAAATGTAGAATAACATCCAAAAATACGTTAAATGAATTTAAATTTGTATTTTATTATTGTTTAACAGTGCAATTAAAATTACGATTAATTGCGACTATTTTTTTAATCTGGTTAGTTTGTTTTGCATTAATTGCATGTATTAACTCTGATTAATTGACAGCCCTAGTTATTGCAGAGAAAATCCAGATATACCCCTGCACTGGAGGGAACACGCTTTGTGGGGATGTCACATGTGCAGCCTGGTCACTCATAAGAGCAGTGAGGGGATGGAGCATGTTCAATGAGGAGGGAATCTTTGGAGATTCTAGCTGTTACAACTGAAGTCCCTACTGAGCATGTGCAAATTGGGATTTTTTTCCCCCCAAAATGGGGTGGATTTGCATGGGGACAGCAAAAGACATGTATAAAATCATAACTGCTGTGGAGAAAGTAAATAAGAAAGTGTTATTTACTTCTCATAACACAAGAACTAGGAGTCACCAAATGAAATTAATAGGCAGCAGGTTTATAACAAACAAAAGGAAGTATTTTTTCACACAACGCACAGTCAGCCTGTGGAACTCCTTGCCAGAGGATGTTGTGAAGGCTAAGTCTATAACAGGGTTCAAAAAAGAGCTTGATAAGTTCATGGAGGATAGGTCTATCAATGGCTATTGTCCAGGATGGACAGGGATGGTGTCCCTAGCCTCTGTTTTGCCAGAAGCTGGGAATGGGCGACAGGGGATGGATCGCTTGGTGATTATTTTTCCTGTTTGTTCCCTCTGGGGCACCTGGCATTGGCCACTGTTGGAAGACAGGATACTGGGCTAGGTGGACCTTTGGTCTGACCCAGTGTGGCCATTCTTATGTCCGTAACACAAAGGCGATCTCCCTGCCAAATTTCAAGTCTTTGCTCCAAAGTTTTCAGGTGCTAGAGTTTTTTAAAGAAAAATTCACCAGTATTTGAAATTTTCCCAAAAAATTCACCCTTGAGAAAGACGCCTAGTATAGAAGATTCCAGCTTAAACTGTTGAAGTCTGCCAAAGTTATAAGCAACTGAACACAGGGTCTTTTAAATGGGAAATGTCAGGCAACATTAAAAATAGGTGGTGCTAGTAGCCCCTTCTGTAAGGTGTCTCGGCACAAAAGGGAGGCAGAAACACTACCCACTAACTTGTGCTTTGTCTTCTGCAGCCAGCCACCAAACTCTTCATTGATGGGAAGTTTGTTGAATCCAAAACTACCGAATGGATCAATATCCATAACCCAGTAAGTGAAATGACCTCTGCTGCTGTGTGGGCCCTCACTGTGGTCAGGAAGGGGTTGCTCCTCACTGAAGTCACTTGGGGAGATGCAGGGAGTGTGACTTCCTTGCAACTGCCTTCTTAGGGGTCAACTGCCTTCTCAAGGTTAATGCCAGACCCAGTAGAAATGATGAATGCTGCCTTCTCTCCCCTATATAGATCTCCGAGAGGAGACTTAGGCCTCTGTTTCCGCTCTTTGAACACTGGAGGAGCTCTGTGACTAGTACATCAAGTTAGTAAATGGTTTCTGTCATAGAATCATAGAAGTGTAGGACTGGACTTATGTGATTTGATGTAAGCCTGAATGTAAACTCCTGGCAGAGACTGGTGTAGACCCCACCTCCCCTCCAAGGGGGAGGAGAGAATCCTGGCTGGAATCTGAGGTTCTTTTCCCCTCTTTTGATGGAGCTGCCATCTTTAAGCTGTGAAATTCCAGTGAATTTGGCATAAAGTACCACGTTGGATGCAACTGCTTATGAGTCTGGTCTCAGAACTCATAGATTTTGTTAAATTAATTTCTGTCTGTCTGTCTCTGGGGAACAGATGCAATTGAGATTGCATGGAGGGGGATCCTGCCTGACTCTTGCAGCAGGTGTCTAGACAGTGGGTTCTTGGACTTTTCTGTGTGGAGCCCCATTTTGACATTTATAGTTATTATTTTTACATATTGTTCTTGATAGTGATCAGAACAATGAGACTTATTCAGCAAAGTTGGCTCAGCCAGCTAAACTCATTATATCTAGTGAGGAGATTCACCCTTTGCAAGGCTACTCGCTTTCTTGTTTTATTTCTCTTCTTGCTCTGAACAGTTACTTATCTTTATTTTGCAGATGTCTCTCTGAATGATGTAACTGATGATCTCAGCTATGTCAAGGCAGATTTTAAAAAAATCTAAATTAAAAGAATGTTAAGGTTGCTAAAACAAGCTCTCAAAAGATAGTAAATGCTAGAAATATGGTTTTCCATATTAATTATGATATAGTACTTAACTTCATAATCACTTACTGATTTTTCCAAAGGACCTGTGCCTCCTTTAGGGCACAAGAGGAACAGCAGACGAGGCATAGAAAAAGACTGTTATATAGAAAGAGACTGCTGTCCATAGGATCCCGTCTTATGCACAGCAGATGTGTGGTGAAGAGGCTGAGAGATACAGGAAGCAAAAAGAATTTTGTAGTTAAAGCACTGACTGATACTGAACCCAGAGAAAATGGGTTTCATCCCTGACTCTGCTACAGTCACTGTTAGGCAAGTCCCTTAAACCAAAAGGTTCAGAGGTGGTCACTAACTGTTAGTTTTCTGGGTGCCCAACTTGAGACACCTACAGCTTGTTTTTCAGAGGTGCTGAGCACTCAACTCTAGTTGAAGCTGTGCCCTCCGAGTGTGTGAGGGGAGGAGTTTTTCCCTGACATCAGGGGAATCATGTAAGTATGGTTTCATTTTAGAAGGATATCAGATCAGGGATGTGAAAGGGGCATTGAATGGCTGAGGAAGATGGCATGAAGAGGATGAGTTTTGATGTAATTGGTTGTTCCATCAGGCCACAAACGAGGTGGTTGGTCGTGTCCCAAAGGCCACACAGAGCGAGATGGAGGCAGCTGTGACTTCATGCAAAAAAGCTTTTCGGAACTGGTCAGAGACATCTGTTCTGAGCCGCCAGCAAATCTTGCTGCGTTACCAGCAGCTCATCAAGGACAACCTGGTGAGACCCTTATTGCTGTCCTCAATGGTTGTCGCTGAGTGCATGCCAGTAGCCCAGGTTGGGCAGGCTTGAGTACTGTTTCCTGGGCTCATGGCGGGGCCGTGCTGCTTGGGTTTGTGAGCTGAATGGGGGTGGTATTCCTCGTGCCACAGGAGGGATGGTGTGGTGCTTTTTAGACCCTTGGGGGCAAACGGGGCAGTGTAGCCTGTGGATAGAGGTAAGGGCAGATGATTGTTTGCATTTTATCTTACACCAAGTGCTGTTCCAAGTTGTCTTGAGGTTTAATGGAGTCCGTGAAAGCAAAAGGGAGAAATAGCTGCAAGAGTTGTTCTCTCTAGGGCTTTGCAGTCTCCTGTTCTACGTCCCCAGATTGCTTGGCTGTGATGCCATAGGATTCAGACCGGCCCTACAATTCCAGTTGTCCTAATTAAAACATTCCCTTTCTGTAGGTTGTTGGCTTCACACGTACAGTGACTCATACTAAGAAGTAGCAAATTGGGTAGTGTTGGTCCGTTCGTTGTGGTATTTGGCTATCTGTGGAACAGCCTATTCTGCCACCACCTCCCACTTGTGCTGGTTGGCCCTTTTTTTCCACACTTTTTTTTTTTTAATTTCCAGAAAGAAGTTGCCAAACTCATCACTTTGGAGCAAGGAAAGACCTTGGCTGATGCTGAGGGAGACGTATTCCGAGGCCTCCGTAAGCTGCTGGCTCCTCCCACTATAAGGGGGTTTCAGAAGCTATGGGCAGGATAAAAGTCCAATGAGCAACAGGAGCTCTAGAACACAAGAAAGTAGCCCCCTTCAGAGCCTTCACATGAGGGTAGAGGGATGGCCTTGTCTATACCTTAGAAGCTGCAGATGGAAAAGGTCCATTTTCCTTGCCCCATTTTAAAGTTGCAGCCCACTTTCTCTCCCTGCATGTTATACTGACTCCAAATGGCTTTTGATGGGTGGGTCTGTTCCGTGTGCAGAAATGGCTGAGATAAAGTCTCTGCTGGGATTGGTACCCCTGTGCTTCTTGCACTGGGAGTGTTTTGTTAACCTCACTCAGGGCTCCTGTCATGTGAACATTGAATGCACTGAGGAAAGAATCCATTTACTGTGCTTGGCGATGCAGGGAGTGTTCATGGTGCATGGGAGCTGCAGGTTTGGGGAAAGATGCAGGAAGAGAGAATTGCATTGTGGCATTGTAGAGAAGGCAGTTTTGAGGCTGAGTGGTAGGAGCTCACTCTTCGGCATATCACCCTTTCTGCTGCAGAGGTGGTTGAGCACGCCTGTAGCGTGACATCTCTCATGCTGGGAGAGACCCTGCCCTCCATCACTAAGGACATGGACACTTACACCTTTCGCCTGCCTCTGGGAGTGTGTGCAGGGATTGCACCATTCAATTTCCCAGCCATGATTCCTCTCTGGATGTTCCCCATGGCCATGGTTTGTGGAAACACCTTCTTGATGAAGCCATCAGAGCGTGTGCCAGGAGCACTTATGTTCCTTGCTAAGCTATTACAAGACACTGGTGCCCCTGATGGGACTCTGAACATCATCCATGGGCAACATGAAGGTAAACTCAGACTAGTCTGCTGATATGGCTACAGAGTGTGAGGGTGTGTTGGGGCACGTGTGCTTTGAGGGGAGGCATAGAGATGTTGGGGTTTCCACTGTTATGGACCAGCATGGTGTTTGGGGAAGGTGGGACAAGGGGGATCCAGGGAAGTGCAAGGCTGGTGCAGGACGATAGAGAAACCTTTAAAGAGAGAGGGTGGACAACATTTAAATCTGGATGTACATTTCGATTCCTAGGATGGTCTTTTCAAAGTGTCCAAGTGACTTAGGAACACAAGTACCATTGACTTAGTGTATTTGTATTCCTAAGTCACATCTGAAAATACCACCCTCGGCACCTAAATATGGATTTAGGAGCCTAACTTTAAGCACCCAGTTTGACAGATTTTGGCTGGTTAAAAAGTAAGAAGGGTTCTGGCAGTTGTTGCGAATTACACCTGGTGGGACACGCACACCAGTGCTGCGAATTACACCTGGTGGGACACGCACAGTTCGAATCTAGGCTGAGGCACAGAAACAAAGTCCACAACTGCAGAGTTCCCAAAAGACACAAAGTTTATTACGCTCGAGCGTGGTGCCCCCCTGCTAGCCAGGAGGGGACCCTGAATACAGATTATACAAAGGTTATATACTTTTTAGCAAAGCATGTTGCCCTCATGCATCGGAAACCTTAGCCAATAAACAAACCCTTGTCTTATCTACCACCTATCCCTGCTTGGTGCATTCCTCGTGCTATACCAGTGTGTTAATTACACAGCATGGTCCTAAAGCCATGCATCAGTAACTTTTATTATCAGGATGGGAGGCCTCACATCAAGGCCAAGAGACAGGGAGTTAGAGACTAACAAAAACCAGATACTGGGAATCAAGGCAGGCTGGAGACAAGGAGGAGGATTTTCACAGGGATTCAGTATCTAAGGATCACTCCTCCTGGTGTATGATGTGCTGGCATTTAAACAATGGTGGGCCCCAAACCAAAATGGAGTCACATGTGCTAACTTTTCCTTAACACAGTTCTGGAGCTGGAAGAACATCAAGATATAAAGGATAAGGAGTTCTGTGAACTCCAGTGTGAGGAAGGGACTGGAGTGGGAGAAGGTGGCTGGGATTCAAGTGCCAGAAGGGCAGAGGCCAAGGTGGGTGGAGGAGCTGGGATGTGAGTGCTGTGGGAACAGAGTGATGAGGATTGGGGAGCCAGGTAGGCGAACAGGGATAGGGGTTCAAGTACTGGAGAGTGAGCAGAGGGAGAGGGAATGGGCAGCAGTGGAATCCCTGGAATGGTGGTACACAGAGGGGCAGGAATGTGGGTGCTTGGGCTGTGGGTAGTAGAGGGATGGACATTGTGGGGATAGGGGTAGAAGGCCGGAAGGGACCATTTGATCAAAACGGTCCCTTCCGGCCTTGAACACTCTGGATAGGAGTGTTAGAGTCCCAGCATATAATGAGCTATTTCCTTTTTGAAGCTGTGAATTTTATTTGTGACCATCCGGATATCAAGGCAATCAGCTTCGTGGGCTCCAATCAGGCTGGAGAGTACATCTATGAAAGAGGATCCCGGAACGGCAAGAGAGTCCAATCCAACATGGTAATGCACCTCAATGTAGCAGAGATTTCAGCCTACAGGCTGCTATTCCCTTGTATACATACTTAAGACCTTTTCCATTCAGCGTCTGGGACTGACTTGAATTTAGGCAGTTGGATGTGCTGAGAGAGATTAAGCTTCCCTTTCTACCAGGATGATAGCAGCTCAGTATCAGCTATAATATGAAGTTGTCACTGCGGAGCTGGAAGAAGGTGGGCCAGGTGTATTTAGCAGTTTGAGATTGTATACATGTCTTGTATTTTAGGGAGCCAAGAACCATGGTGTGGTGATGCCTGATGCCAATAAGGAGAACACCTTGAATCAGCTTGTTGGAGCTGCTTTTGGAGCAGCTGGCCAACGCTGCATGGCCCTGTCTACAGCCGTATTAGTGGGAGAGGCAAAGAAATGGCTTCCAGAACTGGTGGAGAGAGCCAAGAACCTGCGAGTTAATGCAGGTACAGATCTGTTTGGTAGCTTCAGATTAAGCACCTGGCTTGTGTGTGTTTTTGTATCTGGTACATTGCAGTGCGTGACTGTGAGGTCTTGGCTACATGGGTTTGGTGCATGGAGGTGGGGCGTGGAAGACTGCCTGCTTGGAGGCTCTGTGGGTGTGTGACAGAGGTCTGGATTCAGCACCACATGGTTGGGGTGCTGGGGGGATCTGTTGTGAAGGAGGGCTTGACTGTGTTACTAGAACTCTAGTTTTACTTTCACAACATCAGGCAGTTTATAACTGTGGGTTTGGGGTTTTGTGTAAAAGGACTCAGCCCTGCCTTTAACGTAGCAACCCCGCTTATTACATTAACAGACTTTTATTCTAGGAACGTTCCCCTTTCTTTCAATTTGCATTTAGTAAAGCCCTTCAGGTGGAAACATCTCTCTTTCTGGGGGGACAAGTCAATCTGCTGTTGGATTTTGTAGTTGATGTAAACAACAAAGAAACAAACAAAGGTAGTTGGTGTAAAGATCTTTGCCATTCACATACATCTTTATTGAAAAATAATTGAAAATCTTGATACATAGATTACTTTGCATTTCTTGGATGTTCATTTTCCAGCTCCATTTATAGGCCTTGTACAATGTATTTCTAACTATGTGTGAATTAGGTTTTTCCATCATATTTTATTTTTAACTTTATCACACTATAGAGCTCTCTATTGAGTTATATTATGCCTGTAAAATACCTTAACATAAGTACTCCCCCTCTTTCCTGCCAGCATAGATGCCTTCCCTCCACCCCATCTCCTATTTTTGAAGAGATACTTTTAAGAGGACCATCCTATTAATGAGACATCATTAACAGAAGCATTACAGTTATATTGAAATGAGTCTCTTGCTATTTAGGACTAGCTAACTAAAACTAAGACTTGCATCTTCTCCATTCTAGTTCTTAAATATGTTTGTGGCCCTCCGGCATACACTGAGTCTCCATTTGAGCAGCCAGTTAAAGGCGCATGTGCATTAAAAATTGATTTTTAAAAAAACCCATCAAATTATCTCAAATACATGGAGTACAGGGGAGTTTAAAAAGTCAAAAGACAGACTAAAAACAAAAAGGCTTCATGATATGTTTTAAATCTCATGGTTTCTGAGGCCAATTTCAGGATCCAACTCATGGTTTTTAATCTCTTGAGATTGGCAGTACTGCAGACTAACCAAACTCAGTTCCTCTTTGACTCCATTTTATGCTTGTTTTTAGCAGCTGTCATATGTAGCATATACAGGACAAGATGACCTTTTGTTACCTTTTCCCTTCTATGGTTCAAGAAGGCTTTTGCAAAATTTTCAAGAGCTTCAAAATTACAGAACTCAGCACAGCAACTGTCAGCTGTGTGTGTTTTGGGCGTGGGGACTTCTCTCTCTCTGTTTTGGAAGCCTGGGGCTTTTCTGTTGGTTTGGGGCTCCCCTATGGGTTTGGAGTTCAGGGCCTCTTGGCTCTGTGTGTTTGAGTTTTGTGTTCCTCGGCTACTTAATTTTAGAATTCTTGTATCTTTGCTGGGAAGGTAGTTGTTGGTTGTTCTCTTTGAAGATGAAACCATCACAATTCAAACCTTCCCCTGCTTCTGTACTTCAAAGGAGACCAACCAGGAGCAGATCTGGGGCCCTTGATCACCCCCCAGGCTAAGGAGCGAGTCTGCCACCTGATTGAGTGTGGAGTGAAGGAAGGAGCTGCCCTCCTTCTGGATGGACGAGACATCAAAGTGAAGGGTTATGAGAGAGGCAACTTTGTTGGACCAACCATCCTTGCTAAAGTCCAGGTGAGCTAGTCAATGAGCTGGTCACTGGATGCAGAGGAATAAAGTATATCATAGGTTCAGTGGAAAGGGTGGCACTTGTGGTCTTCCCAACACAGCTGGCAATGACCCAGTGGGCTTATCAGCCTTGATAGGCTAGATGGCAGACTGCTGGTTCAGTGTGTGCATTTAAGCACTTATGGATGTTGCATGTGTTAATTGGGCAGGGTAGAATGGTTAAGGTTCCAACCTCAGTATATCCTGAAATCTGGATGGGAGAGTGATAAGTGGTCTGTGACTGGACTGAGAGATGTATGCAGATGAAGCTGGGAAACTGGGAGGTAGGAAGGTAGAAGAGTGTGAATGGGGTGATGCAGACAATTAATTGCCAAACCTCCAGCTCCTACATAAGAAATTGGTGGTTTGGAATGACAGTGGGAGAGTTGTAGACAATGTGAGAGTGCAAGGGAGAGGGATGGCGGGTAGGGTGCAATGGGGTTGACTAGCAGGCAAGATGTGTGTCAAGTTGTAGTGATCTGGTCACCCAGGCTGGGAGGATGGAAAGCCAGGAGTTACAGAAACAGAAGCAAACCAGTCCTAATTGAATCTAGACCCCTTGATCAGCCCTCAATCCAAAGAGTAGATTTGTCACTTGACTGAGAGCAGGCAATGGATGTGATAGTTGGGTGTGACAGATGGCAGGGCATGGCATTGGGGTTGGTAGCCACTAGGACATGAGGGACAGTGGGGCATGCAAATTCAACAAGGACAAATGCAAAATACTTCACTTAGGAAGGAACAATCAGTTGCACACGTGCAAAATGGAAAATGACTGCCCTAGGAAGGAGTACTGCAGAAAGGGATTAGGGCGGGTCATAGTGGATCACAAGTTAAATGTGTGAACAGTTTTAAAAAAATTTGACCATAATTCTGGGATGTATTAGCAGGAATGTTGTAAGTAAGACATGAAAAGTAATTCTTCCACGCTACTCTGCGCTGATTAGGTCTCAACTGGAGTATTGTGTTCAGTTCTAGTTGCCACATTTCAGGAAAGATGTGGATAAATTGGAGAAAGTCTAGAGAAGAGCAACAAAAATTATTAAAGGTCTAGAAAACACGACCTATGAGGGAAAATTGAAAAAAATTGGTTTTGTTTAGTTTGGAGAAGTGAAGCCTGAGAGAGTGGACATAAGTTTTCAAGTACATAAAAGGTTGTTTCAAGGGGGAGGGATGGCCTAGGTAATACTTAGTCCTGCCATGAGTGCAGGGGACTGAACTAAATGACCTCTTGAGGTCCCTTCCAGTCCTACAATTCTGTGATTCTATGCAGGATGATGTCCAGTGAATTGAAGGATGGTGAGTGATGATGGGAATGCTCTGAGGGTTTGATTTGTGTGGGGGGTGGTCTCTGCTTTGGGGGTGTCTGTGGCATTTCCCTAACCTAAGTTTTGTTTTCTGCTGTTTCTGCCTTGGCAGCCAAGCATGACCTGCTATAAGGAGGAAATCTTTGGGCCAGTTCTCGTGGTTCTGGAAGCAGACACTCTTGATGAAGCAATTGAGATAGTGAACAGGAATCCCTATGGAAATGGAACTGCAATCTTCACCACCAATGGTGCCACCGCTAGGAAATACTCCCACTTGGTGGACGTGGGGCAGGTTTGTATCCATAGGATAATGTATAGAGTAGAATTATTCCCATCAGTGCTTGCCATGTAAATGAGACACCCATCTAGCCCTGGCTTCTGATTTCTGTCTTAAGGTGTAACATACTATTATCTCATATTTAAGGAAACTGGATCTAGTATCTTTCCAGGGAAGAGAAATATGAGGCTGTTCTGTTGTTGCTACAGTCTGGTACTTGTTTCTTCTATTAATGTGGTGTCTTTACTCTGATTTAGGTGGGTGTAAATGTTCCAATACCAGTGCCTCTGCCCATGTTCTCCTTCACTGGCTCTCGTGCTTCTTTCAGAGGAGACACCAATTTCTATGGCAAACAGGTAACTCATCAAACTAGGAAACATATTGTGTTTTTGCTGCTCTGTGAACCTAGTGCAGGAAGCCTGGTGGAGGTGAGGGAAGAGACCACCAGGTTGCATTAACAAGGTGGAGACTTGTGAATGGAGGGAGAATTGAGCAACGTGCTTTATTGCTGGGGCAGAGACCTCAGGATGGTGGGAAGGGCCGAGAAGCTATTGGCAGCTCCCGTGGTGGAAATCTTTGTACTCTGAGGGTATAGTGGGAAGCCTGCAGGAGTCCCAAGGCCAAATGTACAACCCTTGTTTCTCTCACTTCCTTCAGGGGGTGCAGTTCTATACACAGCTGAGGACCATCATCTCTCAGTGGAAAGAGGAAGATGCCACAGTTACCAAGCCTGCTGTAGTTATGCCAACCATGGGAAACTAACTAGCTTTTACAGGGGTACCATCCATGGTGCCCTTCACCTTCTGTGCTGCAGACGTCTTCCAGCTGTGTCCTGACTGCTTCTATTCCCTATTTCCCTGGGAATAGAAAGCTCAGTTCTCCTTAAGACCTCTATTTCCAAACAAATCAGGGAGGCTCCTCATGTAACGCACAATCTAAGTTTTCTGATGCTCTCAGCAATTTTCAGCTAATTGAGCTCAGTTTCTCCCCAGAGGAAAAACTCTCCTTTAGTGACAGGTCAGATGACAAGCCTGGGCACAAGTTCTCTTTTTCCCCCCTCCCCCCCCAACGAACCCTTCAAACTGAACTTGCACAGGCTCCATTTTCCACTATATCTGTCTTTAGTCCCACTGACTCGGTGCTGCAGCTTTCTCCACTTCCCTCTCTGGTCCAAGATTCTGATTCCACCTCACTCTGAGGAACTCTCCCTGTTGCAGAGAAGTGGCTTTTCCATTACGGGCAGGTAGTAAGTTTGAGTGTGTCTCTGAAGTTCTGGAGAGTTTAACCCCATACCCACTGAACAGTTTTGACAGGTCTGACACTTGGGAACTGGCTGCTTTAAGAGTCTTACAGGGAGGTCTACTGGGATGCTTGACTGAGGATCAAGGAGATTCCTGTGTGTAGAGTGAATCCTACCCTACCTTGCTCTGGTTGGAAACTTTGATCCCCATCATGTATGTATCCTGACAACTCCTGTTAGTTCTCAGCTCTGACTGTTAACTGAAACCACTTGCAGGGTGATGCTTATTATGATAGCAACTGTGTGCCTACGTTCCCTGTGACCATGGAAGCAGAAGCACATGTGTTATGTCCACTCCTGGCTGGTGGTGTTCAAGCCCTCTGAGACAGGATGGAATTGGCAGGAAGAAGGCATTACCTTCCTCAGAAGGCAACCAATCTCAGTCTTTTGGTTTCTCTTCCTGATTGTCATATGTCTATGCTGCTATTGCCCACTGCTTGATTCACTGTCACACCTGCACGTGTGTGTGTGCATCTTTTAGTGACTGCAGGCCCTAATGCTAGTGACAGGTAAGGAGGTTCTGTTAGCCTATGTAATAAAGGTCTTTGCAACTGGAGGTCTGGGGTTCTATCCTCTGGGTGGGTGGGGAGGATTGGGTTTGAGTTGGTGACTCATGGAGTAGTTAAGGAAAGGTCCTGGGATGGGGTAAGATTAAGGGGACTTTATGTTGGCTTCACTTGGAATCTGCTATAAGTGGCAGGGACTTACAGAAAGTTGCTTCGTGCACCTGAGGAAAATCATGCTATTAAACTGATTCTAATCATGAATCATTGGTCTAATTGAACAAACTGAATGTGAACACTATGTATCCTGCCTTCTGGTAAAGATGCCTTTTGTAACTGACAGCTGCCAGACTTCAATACAACTGCTGTGGTGCCATTAATATTTGTGTATTTTCTCTCAGGTTCCGTTATATCCTAGAGGGAAATGCTCATATTTCTGCAATTTGATTATGAATAAAAATTGCTAATGCATTTCTTCAATTAATGACCTTTTGGGGGGTTTTGTTTTGTTTTGTTTTTTAATAAGACCTTGTCTGGATATAATGTTGATTTGCCTCTTGGGGTCAACTGCGCCATTGATCCTGTTACTAAATCTGCTTGGATCCAAGTCACCACCTCCTTCTACACAGAGCTCACTGCTGCGAGGAAGACCGTTGCTGGTTCCACGTACATATCACTTCATTCCAAATGCTCTTTATCCTCATACAGAACATTTCCTCCAGAGCAGAAAGAGATCTTCATCAGAATGCAGTGACACACCTTTTGTGCCATCCAGCCTCTAGCCCAGATTCCAGTGGGCAGCTGGGGAAACCCTACCCACCTACATAAGTTGAGCTAGGGGAAGAATAAAAGATTTTTTTATTTTAGAAGACAAAACCTTAAACATGTATATAAAATTAATTTACAGTCCCCTTTCAGGCTGGTTTCAAATGAAAGCCAAACCAACACCACAATAAAATGGGGATATTAAAGATTTCACAGCTGTCACATCATTCCACTTACACAAGAGTCCCAGAAGAAAAGGTGCAGATGAGATGGTAACCATCATTAGCTTACATCTTGTTCAGTCAGAGTCTACAGCCACCTTACTCTGCTGTCTGTGACATTACCATCTCAATATCTGGAAGGATTGCTTCATGAGGAGAGGGCTCTGATACTGGGACCTGCTGCGTGATGAAGGTCAGGCTAGGAGCAATGTTTTCAGTGCTGCAGAGGTAAAGCATTGCAGATGAATCAGCAATAACATGCTGCTGTTCACCCATACATGGTGAGGAGGGAAGGGGTTAAACAGTAACCTCTAATAAGATGTAAGCCTTTTCCTTCAATTCTCCATTTTCTTCCCTTATCAATCAGGCTCCTCTCTTCTCCCACCCCATTCAGGCTCTTACCAAATCCTGTCAGCTCCTTCCTTTACAAACTCAAAATCCATCCTTTCCCATGCCAAGAACATCTTTGTTAACATCCAGGTTACCTCTTACGTTGAATACAGTAGAACCTCAAAGATATGATATGAACACCAGAGTTACAAACTGACCTGTCAGCCAGCTGCCATGTAGAACTGGAATTAAGCAATCAGGCAGCAGCAGAAACAAACCAAAAAAAAACCCCCCAAAACCCAGCAAATACTGTACTTTTCCTGTATTGCATCTTAAAGGTAAGCACCTCGGGCATACCTGTCCCCACCACTTACTTGCCACAAGGGGGGCAGCCACTTACAGGTAGGAGGTGAAGATGCTGAGGTTCACAGGCACAGCTATGAGCCCCTGAGTAGGCAGAACAGGAGCAGCTCCCTGCTTTCCTGTGAGCCAAGGGTGCTGTCCTTTCCTACTCCCTCTAAGCTTGCAAGCTCAGTCCAAGCCCAGAAAGCAGCAAACCAAGCTGTTGCTGGAACCTGGCCTGGAGTGCAAGCTGCTGGAGCCCGAGCTCCTGCCTGCTTGCTGCGCTTTAGAGGAGCAGCTCAGTTTTAAAGGGCCACAGCCAGCACTGCGTGCCTATTGATGCAGAAGTGCCCCAGGGTGCCACACTCATCACCCTTGCAGCCAGGGGGCTAGAACCAGCTCTCTGTCCCCACTCGCCAGGCAGCCACTTACAGGTAGGAGGTGAAGACTGCGATTTGCAGGCACTGCTGTGCGCCCCCACTCCAAGCAGTCCACCCTGCGGAACCATCCCATAACATCTTGTTCAGAGTTATGAACATTTCAGAGTTACGAACAACCTCCATTTGTGAGGTGTCTGCAACGCTTGAGATTCTACTGTAGGGCAACTGCATATCTCACTTTTTCCAACCTGCTGCTCTACACCAAATGCCATCTCTAAAATCCTCACTTGCATTCAAGGGAATCTGTTTAAATGTTTTTAAAGGTAGACATTTTTTAAATTAAAAAGGAAATAGGTGAAGGTTTTAAACAAAATCACAGAGGAAAAATAGAAGTTAAAAAAAAAAACAAAATTAATTTTGTCAGATCAAATTGAGCCTAGCATTGACTCATGTATTTGCCTTACCTTATTGCTATTGCCCTGACTCTGTCTTTTCTTAACCTCCATTTTAAACTCGAGCTACTCATTGTTTTTCTATCTGTTTGTACAGTGCCAGGCACAAAGGGCCTCATTTCTGAATGAGGCATCTAGGTTCTATTGCAATATAAACAATAAATGCACTGATCTCTTTTTGCTATTTTTTTTTTACCTTCCACATCCTGTGTAAGATTCTCCTCCAATCCTCCACCTGTACTCCTGCTTTCATCCCTATTCTTTTTATTATTTGAATTACAGTTGTGCTTAAAGGCCCCCCTGCTTGGGGCCCCAATGTGCTGGGGGTTTCACAAAAGTAGTAAAGAGATAGTCTCTGCCCCAGAGGAGTGTACAATCATGGTTAAATGACAACATTCAGCAGGTTGATGAAACAACTGGCTGGGGAAGGAGAAGTGTTGCTGCCTATACTCCTGCCAAGTCACCTTCTTAACTGGCTCATTTGCTGATTCCTACTTTCTTCTTTGTGCCCTCTCCCATGCCAGTCCTCACACTTGGGACTCATGCCCCTCTTTATGCCAAAGAGCCACGCGGTCTCCTTGCAAAGTGCTAGGGGTCTTGCCCTAAAGGAGATAAGTCAGTGCTCCTATTTGTGAATTTTATCTGGTTATCTTGTGTAGGCCAATATTAGAGTGTAAGTTCCAGGGGACAGTGTGTGCTACCTCCACAACATGTGGCACACTTGCAGCAGTTAGTGACAATGCACCATACACCCACACTCCTCAGAGCTTACGCCATATGATGTTATATACCCCATGCCTTGGAGAATAACAATTCAGCTAGGTGTGTGGTTGTATCAGAGTCTGCACCTATGAACAACCAGGCTCCAGGCGTAAATAGGACTGATTCCTATCTCTGCTATCCAGGCAGTGATAGCTGAACTGAGGAAGAGAGAGGAAGATAGAATATTAGAGAGATAGGGTGTCTATATTTAAATAAGACACCTGCCATGAGGTGCTTTCACCAAGATAGCAGGCACAGTGGGACTAAAGTGTCATTCAAACCAGGCAGAAGATTGAAACCCATCCCATCACGCACAGACTAGGCATCTGTAACCTCCAGCCTTGCTAGCTGCTATTCATTATATATGTAGGAACAAGTTCACACACTTTGAAAAAGCATTAACTGGTACCGATCACAGAAATCCATCTGTTTAGCAGCACAGGTCACTGAACACTTAATCTTGGGATTCCACTCTCTTCAATAGCTCTCTCCTGAATGGAGAATCTAGCTCAAGGCCTTTCTACTGATATTCAAAGCTCTCGGTGCTAACTGAGTAATTGCCTCTCCCTGTGCAAACATGACCTCTTACAACAACTATGTTGTCCAAGAATAATGAAGCTGTTGACTAGGGGAAGCTTCTGAGTGCAGGAGACATAATGGAGCTGCTGGACCTAGATGCTGGAACTCACAAACAGAAGAGATAGGAATGACTATAGACTACACATTCAGAACTAAAAGCAAAATTAATCTTTTCAATTTAAATTTCCCTCAAACATGTCTTCACGTGCACACACACCAGCATAAACAAGCAAACAAGAACCTTCATACTAAGCAAAGTATTTCTCTTTCATGCTGGGACAGATGGAAGGGAAAGATGACTATATTTCTGTTTTTAAATATGTCGGAGGTGCTTGGGTGTTGTGTTAATGGAGGCTGCAGAAGTACCTAGGCAGAGTGCTATAAAAATGTACTATCTTACCTAGCTTTGTTTCTTTCTTCAGAAGTAGGAGTAACAGCAGCTGGAGCTGAAGGGATCAAAACATGTTTGCGTTTCCTGTGAGAAGGAAACAAAGGCAGGAGAAATATGGATTAAGTGTAACGTGTACTAAGAGGCTTCTCTCTATGCCATACCTATCTCTCTTCCTCACTACCTCAGCGAAGATGAATAGCAGCAGGAAGTGCTAGTCTGGTGCTAGGTGTGCTTTAATTTAATCTAGACAATGGAACTTGTGTTTTGCTGCTGAAGTCCTCCTGCTACAGTAAGGAGTGATTGAGAGAGACACAGAAATGCAGAGTTCAGGGGTTACAGCAAGTTTCTGCTCTGCCGCTCAGTTCTAACTACAGGCATACAGGGGATGGCTGTTCAACTCTTTATTTGTAGAGCCTAGATTATCCCCCCGCCTATTTAGCCACTCTGGACATTAATTCAATTTCTAACTTAAGTGACCATGACTCAGTGATTAGCTCATCAAGTCCATTCCCCTTCTGATTCACAGGGAACAAACAGATTCCCCTAGCAGATGATATATCTAATATTAAGCTTATCTTAGTCGAAAACAACAGAAAATGAAGTTTAAATGTCAGATTTTGGTCTTCCAATTCCAGTTTGTGGGCAAAGCATGAAAAGTGAGTAGAACATAGTGTTTTCCCTACATGAAATATGTTAATTGGACATGACCCTACAAAACTCTGCTATATGTAAGATTATTAAAAGTGAACACATTTCTAATATAGCATCCAACTGTATTCCTACTAATGCTGTTTGTTGGGGCTTTTTTTGTCATGAGTTTCCCTTTCAGTTTGGACAATGAAATGGGATTGATCAGTGTCACTTTTTAGTTACCATGCACAAACAAGAATATTTTTATATATTTTATATAGTTATATGTTTTTAATCTCTACTGTAAAAACAAAACAAAATTGTCAAAACTTCCATGAATGTAACACTAAGGCTGAGAATTTCAACAAACACACTCAAAGTGTAAGAGTTACTATTCCCACCTCAACCTTTACACTCCCTCATTGCACATATAGCATTTTAGATTAGTATTTGAGATCTCCTGTATATTTTTTAATACATGCAAGCATAGTTTACGTTGCTTAACCTTTCAGTTTCCAGTTTGTGAATCAAGTTTTCAAAGAGGCTTCTAAAACTATGTTCACAAATTCTGCATGCACATAGCAACATGAGCTATATTGTGAGTACAATTTTAATGGCCAGTCTGTGAAAATTTCAACACAGTTTTAACTTTTTTATGATTGGTCAAATTGCTTTGTCTGTGGCAAAGATAAAGACAGATTTCATTCTGTGTATGGGACACTTCTGTCATTAACTGGACAAATTATCTCTTTATGTTCACTTGCTAAAGATAAGCAGGAATCAGTTAAGAACTGTGAATAAAATTAATCCCATTTCATTGGTCTAGAACAGAGATCGGCAACTTTTGGCATGCAGCCCATCAGGGAAATCCGCTGGCAGGCCAGGATGGTTTGTTTACTTGCAGCATCCACAGGTTCGGCTGATTGCAGCTCCCACTGGCCACAGTTCACTGTTCCACGCCAATGGGAGCTGCAGGAAGTGGCGTAGGCCAAGGGATGTGCTGGCCGCCGCTTCCCACAGCCCCCATTGGCCTGAAACGGCAAACCGCAGCCAGTGGGATCTGCGATCGGCCGAACCTGCGGATGCTGCAGGTAAATATATCGTCCCGGCCTGCCAGCGGATTTCCCTGATGGGCCTCATGCCAAAGGTTACTGATCCCCGGTCTAGATTCTAGCACCACTTTCTGTCCCCTTCACTACTACAGCTAACTTTTCTTCCTCTTCAGAGGTATCCAGAACTACACATGAAGACCTAGTAGCTCAACCTAGAATCAGACTAAAATTAGCTAAAATTCCGTTCTCCAAATTGAGCTGGAATATCTTTCCCTCAGCCTGCACAATTACTGCTCAGAACAGGTTCAGCATTAGCTCCAGAATGGGGGAATCCAAGCAATCACCCTGGATTCCACAACAGGAAGACCTCTGTGTCCATTTACTACCATAGAAACAGAGCATTACCGTCGCTCCAGGCCATTCATTCTTGCAAAGAGTAACCTCAGAACACATTCCTTCTGCTCCCATGTCAACTGGCCAATATCAACCTTCCCTTGCTGGATATTTGTCCTGCAAAACATCAGAGAGCAGATCAATGTATTAGAAGAATAAGACCAAACAAAACTCTTACCATCCAGCATAAAATCTCCCTTTTTCTGAACAGAGAAAACACAGAAAGGATTTTCAATCATAGCTCTGAATTTCCTACGTTTCACTCAGCTGGTCAATGATATGTAAGCAAAAAAGAACCCTGCATTGGCAGGAGATGGACTATACACCTTGATCAATCTTCCCCACCTCTTTAAATTCCACAGGTTTTAATCAAGAATAAAATACAGAGCTTTTATCTCTAAGAAAGGCCACATGTAGTCTGCACAAAATTGTACCTAAATTCTATGGCAAATTACGTAGATTCTGCTGCAGTCTGATGGACATTCTGGAAATTTTGTGGCATCTTCAGATAAATTTCAAAATCAGAGGCTTTTATTGAATTAAATTTAAAAAGGTATAAAACAATCAGTACAGTAGCTCCTGTGTTATTGATTTTGACATTTATTTTATACAGTTGCCCCTTTTTCAGTTTTCATTGTGCCACAGATTTTTGTATTGACAATGAAGAACTGCATTTGAGAAGATATCAAGGGAGGTGTGCAACTGAGGCTTTTGGTTCACAGGGAGGCAAGGGAGACAGAGGTTGCAAGAAAAGCACATTAAAATGATCAGCAATTAAATAAATAACAGTGTTGGCATTTAATTGTCATTTTTAGGATTCAGTGTTAACGTTGTCCCTTCTATTGTTTTCTGCCAGGTCTGCAGCAGCAGTCAGTCCTGAAGTTCCCTACTCTGAACAGTTGGGTCTGCAGCCTCCCCTCCAATGCTGAACTTCTTTCCTCCCCTCCCATCACAGCAGCCTCCACAGAGATTACTAATCTGGGTATTGTTACTACACAGGGATTTTTAAGATTTAGGTTTCATTTCTATGAGCCAGGGAGATGGACACTAAATATCTGCTGTTTAATTACATGTACCATTTCTCTGCCTCCTGCAGGTCCTTGTACACACTATTTGTGCTGTGAGCGTTGCTGTTAAACGTTCTGATTTTGGGGTACTCTTCCTTCCCTGCAAATGCCTCCATCATTTTCTTCTGATAGGCAGCTTGGGCCACCTGCTTGTAGCACTTCCTGCTGGACACAATCTCACGCTTCACCTGTTCCAGAGCTTCTAGAAAGAAACTTTCCACCTCACTCCTCTCATCCAGGATGTTCTTGGCCAGTTTCTTCACTCGATTCATCTCCCGGTCCTTCATCTCCAGCAGCTGCTGCAGCTTGTTGATCTCTACCATGCCTGCCTGGTTTTGAACTAAAGCCTGATGCCGTGTCTTCTGAATTTCTGTTTCAAATTCTTGGGTCATGTGACCTAGTGCCACCTCCAGTCTCTCTACCTTGTGCTGAAGTGCTTTTATCTGTGCTTTTTGCAGAGTGACTTGCCGGACCTTTTCCTGAACCAAATTCTCATTGGTTTCCTAAAGGACAAGAGAAAATTATTTAGACTCTTATCTTGGTCACCCTGAACCTCAGAACTCTTTCAACAATAACAGCACATGGGTTACATCAGACTGATAGATACTCCGGCACTTCCATGCTGGAAAGCAAGTAGTAATCTGGGTCAGGGCTCTGCCTGCAAGAGAAGCAAGTTGAAGAGTGTCTGATCTGCACACTCCCCATTGTACACTGAACTCTTCTTAGAGGGGCACCATAGGAAACGTTTTCTATTTTCTCCTTCACAATTAAAAGGACAGAATAAGAGCCTCATGTCTCTTAAGATAGCTCCAAAATCCAGCAGATTGAGGATGGGTCTGACTGGAAAGGCGCTAGTCCCAAAGAACTTGCATCTGTATCCAGAATTTGGATTTCAAGGGCCCCTTCCTAGGGAAGAATGAAATAGAATAGAAATCAGAGCAGGAACCTTTTCCTGCAGAAGAAAAGCTTTGTCCTCTTCTAGCTGCTTCTTGATTTTTTTTAGCTCCTGTGCCTCCTTCAGGTGATAAGCAAGAGCCTCCTGAAGACGAACATTCTCCTTAAACACTGCTCTCCCAGTGCTGTCTAACTGCCTGGAGAAGGCGAAACAAAACACAAGAGGTGACATCACAGCCTTTTGGGTCTTCCTATATTAAAATCAGTACTCTAATTTCAGAGAAAGAATTTGTTTATAGGGCTGCAACTGAGACAGCTTTGCTTCCAGCACCAGAGGTGGTCCAGAAGAGGGGGGATCATGGAAGCGTCACAGAGACAGTATCTGGACTGGAGCCGAAATGAGTTTTATGGTAGAGATGACCGGATGGTGATGGGGCCTGCATTTAAATTGTGAAAGTAATATAGATGCAGCCAAAGGCCCTTATACATTTTCCCACAAAGAGTCCCTGCTGTATACAGTAGTGTTGGCTGCCTGGCAGTTATCTGTAAGACCAAGAGTTACAGTGGCTTTCTGACTCCTCATTGTAACTGGGGAATAGATAACGCAAATGGCTTACACAATGGCCTCATGGTGGGCTCTCTCTGCCAGCATTACTATCTTCTTCTCAGCCTCTCTTTCTAGTAGTTGCTGAAGGGGAGAAAAAGCTGCTTAAATACAGACTGAGACTATGTGGTACTAAAGACAAAATCAGACACAAAGCATTTTTCTAAAATCACATACATGGGATTAAACTGGCCACTGATACAACCCTGTATCCTAGAGGAAGAGAGGGAGTGAGCAGTGACATGGAGCCCTTGGGGACACTGAAACCACCTCCCTGTGGGAGTGGGGACTAAGTAGTGATATGGCCCCTCAGGGATCCTGATGCCCTTGTGACTTTTCCTGGAAAGCTGTACCCAATTGCCACATCATCTTATTGTATTTTTTTACAAGCACTGATGATTGTAAAATGTTCATCAAATAACAGCCAAAGCAACTCAAACCTTGGTCAATAGGGAAAGTCACATTGTTCTAATATGGGATTCCTAAATCCTTTGTAAGGCACTGTACCTTTTCTTCAATGAACCTGTTCTCCAGCCTTCCAAGAGTCTCCTGATGTTCCCTGTTTGAGATTCTCATATTCTCTTTTATCTATGATTTAAAAATATCCTTTTAACAATGGTGCTGTATTTCAGCCTTGTAGATAAACATGTAGATGAAACTCTCTGGAGAGGCATCTCCCAGTTTTTGTCTTGTACTTCTCAGGACCTTATCAGCTCCTTGCATAATCTCTGCCTCTTCTCTACTTCTCTTTAGTCACGTTACACTTTCCTTCTCTTTCATAGTTTACCAGCTGTCCTATTTTTAAATCATTGTCAAGCTTCATTAGCATACTTTCCACTAGTTTGTTAATAAATATATAGAACACGGTACAGGCCCTTGTAAAACTCTCCCCAGTCTCACACAGCTAGTTACATTCTTTCTACTCATTCAGTCATCTGTGCTATCCAAAATCCTGTGCCCCAATTTCTTCGAGAAAATTCTGCAGAAAGGTGTATTTCATACCTTACTTCTAAAAATTTATTTATTATTTGTATTGTGGCACCAAAGAGGTTCCAATCATGGATCAGGGCTCCATTGTGCAAGGCCCTATATAGACACATAGCAAATGATAGTCTCTGCCCTAAATAATTTACAATCTAAGTGACTTACTTGTGTCAAGAGATAAGACAATCACTGCATTCCACCTGCCTATTGAACTGGGTATTGAGAAATCATGTTATATCATTTATAAACCCTATGGTACGTATAGCCCAAATACTAGATCTTCTGTACATATTCTTAAAGGAGGTGTAAGCCCCTTCTGGTATATAAATTGACTGGATCCCAAGCCCTGCAATCCTGGCCTCGTGCAGAAGGGTATGAGTCAAATGTTTGCAATCCAAACTCACTTCTGTAAACTGCTTTGAGATCTATGGATAAAAATCACTACAAGTACTAGATGCTTTATTATAGGGCTTGGATTTGGCCTTATATTTTTCTCAAGACATTTGCAGATTGACCATTTGTTGCATTTGTCCTCAGTATTGAGCCTAGAATAGACCTTTTAGAAGCAATCTGTCCATTTTTTGTGCTGGGGCAGCAGCAATTGAAGAAGCCACCATCTGGCTGAAGTTGGAAATTATTCCTGTACTAACCAGCCAAGTTCAAAAAACATGCAGATTCTTTTTAGGTCAAATAGTGCTGACTTTATATGGTCCCCCGCAAACTATATTCTAGTTCAGGAACATATAAGTCTGACCAATATAGTGCTTTCTACACTCACAGTAAGCCCTGGTTGCAGTAAACAGTCTAATAAATCAGCCAGGTGCATCTGATATTCTTTCCATATGAGTCACTCACCCTGCCATAAAGGTAGCAGTATCACTTCTCCTATAAATCATTACAGACAAAGTCCTGTGGAGCATGTAGTTAGTACAAGTACAGGTTACCATGTCAAATTATCAGTTTTAAATTAGATTGTGTTAGTATTGCTTTCAGGCCACTAAAACATCCAAAATTAACACTTATGACAAACTTACATCTTCCAGTTCCTTCTCCATATGTGCTTTCTTCTTGCGAAATTCTTTTACTGTTTTCAGTTCCAACTGAATTAAGCCAATTTCTCTTGCTTTTTTGCTGAATTTCTCCTCCAGATCTTTCAACTGCGCAGAATAATGTTCTGCCTGCAAATCAGAAATTCTAATCAAGAAGGGAACAAGTCACAACCATTCAACAATATCACTGCAGGAAATGTACAGCCAAGAAAAATTAAGAACCTTGATGTGCAGAATTTTAAAAAGTCACTAAATTAATGAGACTTATCACTAGAAGGAAAAGCAACAAGTTGGGCAGAATCAAACTACCAGCAAAAGAGGAGGCCTAGAAAGAAATGTTATGTTTAGAACTATCTTTTAATAATATGTCAATACCCAGGCTGTTCTGTTCCTTGTTATTTTTAGGGATGGATGGGCAAGAGGTCCTTGAAGAGCCTACCTCATGCAATTTATTGCTTAAGGGTGGGGAATAGCAGACTTCTGTAGTCTGCAAATTGGACATGTTTCTGTTGTATCTCTGCCCACACCTTATCTATAGGTATTATTGTTGGTATCTGAGATAGCAAACCACACTCACAGCTAGAAAGGCCTTGTATAGTCCCCACCCCACTTTTCTTTTGCAGGTTTTTTTCTCATGCCAGGGGTTTACCTCAAAACCTTTACTGCATATCAACTCTTTCTAATTTGCTCATCTTACTAGAACCAAAACGACTGCTCAGTCTGCTGTGAAGGCCTCGTTCTGAGGGAAAAGAGAAAAGTTCACTTACCACTTTCTCATTCTCTTCTTGGGCCTGCTGCTTCAAATCTGCCAGCTGTTGCTTCAGTTTTGCAATCTGCACAAGATGAAAATAGAGAAACCATCATTGGGGGAAAACTCTCCCCCATTTGTTTACCCCGCCTCAAGCTTCTTTATGGGATCACATCAAGAAAGCTACAGAAACACATAAAATGCCTCTCATTTATAAGATTTAAG
This sequence comes from Lepidochelys kempii, assembly GCF_965140285.1. Lineage (NCBI taxonomy): Eukaryota > Metazoa > Chordata > Testudines > Cheloniidae > Lepidochelys > Lepidochelys kempii. Next base: position 90,393,387 of record NC_136385.1, on the reverse strand, counting down.
TGGGGACTACGGGGAGGCAGTGTAGGGCTGTGTACACTGATTCTGTGTTGGCAGAATTCCTCATAGGCCACTGCAGTCCCCATTATGCCACTACAGCAGCATATGGCGCCACAATGGGACTCCAGAATCAGTCCCCCGCTTCTTGTACTGTAGGTTTGGAGTTGAGGCTCTTAGACCTGCCCACTCTCTCTTACTGAAGGAACAGTTATAAGTGTCAACAGGGGATCATTGTGGCTGATATTGGAGAAACTCAGAACAATGTTACACAGATGTAAAAACACTCCTGTGCATCTAGCTTTGACTTCACATATTTAAAAAATGGTCTGCAGGTGTCAGAAGGGGCTGATTATTGCTGGTCCTGCCAAAGATGGTCTAATGCAGAGAAGATAACTCATTAACACTGTACAACTGCTTTAATATTTGGGCAACTCTGGATCCAGTTACACTTTCACTAGGAAACTTGTCCATATTTCCAAACTAGAAAATTGCAGCTTGCTCCAGTGAAAATGATCCATTGAAAACTGCAAAGATGCACATCATCCACACCAAACACCCAGTTTTGGATGTGCTCAGCTCACCCTGTCTGATTACAGCATCCGCCAAAAGCATAGTGGGACTGGCAGATTGTTGCACCTTTCCCACAATGACTGTCAGAGCTGCCTGGAGCATGTGCAGAATATCTATGGTATATAGAAGATGATACTACCTGTGAGCTATTTTTGATTTGTTCCATCAGCTGCTTCAAAAGGTTCTGTGCTGCATTAGGAGCTGCATGTGCACCATGAGCAGCAGGTCCTATGGTCACCTCACATTTGCTGATGACATTGTGGAGAGTCTGCATCTCCCTCTGAACCTGCTGTCAAGACATCCATGGGCCTGAAGGCTGCTACACACTGCCACCTTTGGTGTGGATGCTCAAAGGGGTGCAGGGAGTGGTGGACAGGTTTCTTGGTTCTCTGCACATACCTGCTCTTCTTTCTCCACATCCTGTTTCTTGAGAAAGCTGATCACCTCAACTGTGTCCTTCTCCAGACGGTGCTGCTGCCATGCCAGCTCCTCATTGTTCCTGGCCAGCACACGTGCAGCCTTCCGATACTCGGCCCGGGAGATCTCAGTCACCTGTAGCCGAGCTTCCCATAGCGCTGCATTGGCCTTGGCCCGCTCAGCCTCAGACTCCTTATCTACCTTCGACTCAGCCTTGGCCCCCTTCTTCGCCCTGTGAGGAAAAGCTGAGGCACGTGGGTACGAGGCCCCTGGAACTCCCATCCTGCTGGGACCCCATGGCCAAGGACTCTCCCTGCACTCTCCTCCCTCTGCCCTCCCCATCCCCACTGCCTGGTTACCTGCCTCATTATCTCCCTATTCCCCCACCCCTCCCCTCTCTCTCCCCTCCCCTCCCCCTCTCTGCTCTCTCACTTCCGCCGTTACCCTGGTTACCTGCCCCCTCATCTCTCCACTTCCCTCGCTAGCCAGTTACCTCCCGCGCTTCGCGCCTTTCCCCTTTCGCATCGTGGCCCCGGCGGGGACTTGCGGCCGGCGGTTCGCAGCACGGATCCGTCTCTTTAGAATCTTTGTGACAAGCGCTCGCGGCGACCTGTTGCTATGGAGACTAGAAGGCGGGGACTAGTGACGAGATAAGTATGCGACCGTGATGCTGACGTGACACGCGGCACCGGCGAGATGTGGGGTCCCGAGCGCACCGGCGAGGCGGTGAGTGCAGACCTCGGGAGCGCGCGGGGGGCTTGACACCGCCCCCGTCCCATGGACTGGAGCCCCCTGTGCAGCCCTGCGCGGACCCCGAGCCAGCCTGGCTCCCACACAGAGATCCCGGCTCCCTCCGTGACCCAGCCCGGCTCCCCCCTCACCCTTCCACTGTACCCACACCCGGCGCCATCCGGAGATCCTCTGCTCCCCCTATACCCATTGCCTCCGTCCCTCAGATCTCCTCCTGCTCCCTCCCCCCCTCCCTCCCCTCCCCATCTCCATCCTTGACCTCCACCGCTCACTTTGTTTCTCCCCATACCCACTCCTCTCATACCCCCTGTCTACCCGCTGGAGACCCATCTGCTTCCTTCATTTAAAACTTCTGCTCCCCATATTCATCCTTCATCCCTGCCCTACTATGGAAACCTCGTGCTCCCCATACACTTACTCTTGCTCCCAACACATAGATCCCCTCATTCCCACAGATTCTTGCCCTGCCCACAAAGATCTGCTGCTCCCCCCCATCACCATAAATTCCTTGTTCTTGCCTACACCGACCTCTATATCCCCCCCCCAAAAAAAACAAACAACCCTGTCTTCATACCTTCATCCACCTCAGCCCTCCACACAGCTACCAGTCCCTCTGCTGCTCCTTGCCCTTCCCCACCAATCCCCATACTCTCTATGCCCATATTTGCCTCTGGCATCAGCAAGGTTGTTGGTTTTTTTTTAAAAAAAAAAGGTAGGTTTTTTTTCTTCCAATTTCGTTATTGCTCTGAAATATTTACAGGAACACAACACATGTTTGAAAGCTTTTTGACACTGGAAATGTTTTGCTCTAACTTCAATCTGTGAATGAAAGCTAACTATTCAAAAAAGTTAAGAGAAATGATGAGACTGTAAATATTCTTCTTAGGTCTATTAGGAAACAACGAGTTATAGAACAGCCTAGGGAAAGAGGAATGGGTGGAATGCCCACTCCACTTCTAAAATGATCTTAGCATCCATAACCTTTTCATATCTTACAGTGTCCAGCTCCCGACCCTCACAGAGACCTGGATCCCTTTGACACTGCTTCTGCCGCACCTTAATGATGCCTCTCCTTTTCTTACACTGATTTCTCAGGATCAGAATATGTTGGGCTTCTTTCTGATTGCTATTTCCAATCCCTATATCTTCCCTCTTCTCACTCTTTCTCTTCCTTTGAATGACACCGTATCTGACTCTCCTCTCCTTCTTCATGTTGCTGTCATCTACTCTCTACCCCTCTGTCCCATTGCAAGGTCTGCCCTGCCAACCCCCAGCCCTGGCTTACCCCCTAAGTCTGTTTCCTCTGTTCCAGCTCTCACGCTGCAGAGCATCTCTGGTAGAAATCCCATGACCAGACTGACTTCTTCCATTAGAATCCTTCTGTCTTATTTCAGTTCTACCATCTTCCCAGTTAACAACTCTACTTCTCTAGCTTAACTGAATTTTACTCCTTCAATCCTGAGCTGCCTTTTAGCCCTTTGACTCTCTCCGCAAACCCTCCACTTCTCTCTGCACAGGATCTTGCTGATTTATTCCAGGAAAAAATCAACAAAGTATGATGTGACCTTCCCCCATCCTTTTGCTTGCCTTCCCTTACTTCCCTCCTCCTCCAAACACTTTCTTCCTTCTCCCTGGTCACAGATGCAGAGGTTAACATGCTTTAGTGTCTTCCATCTTCTAAAAACAAAAACAAAAATCTACGCATGATCACACTTGCCTGTTCAACCACCGCTCAATCTCCCTTTTATCTCTGAGCTCATGTGATGCCCTGTTTACAGTTGCTGCTGGAGTTCCTCTTCTCTAGTTCTATCCTAGATCCTTTCCAGTCTGGCTTCCTCTGTCACTCAACTGAAACTGTTCTCACCAAAATCTCTAATAATCTCTTCTTATTAAAATCTCAGAACCAGTACTCCATCCTCATTGACTTGTCAGCCACCTTTGATACAGTTGACCATGCTGCTCTTCTTGAAACCTTGTCCTCTCTTGGCTTCTGGGACTCTGTCCTCTCCTGGTTCTCCTGCCTCTCTAATCAATCCTTCAGAGCATCCTCCTCATCCACCCTTCACCTTTCTGTGACAGTTCCCCGGGGCTGCCTTGGTCCCTTCTCTTCTCCCTCTGCACCCTATCTCTGGGTAATCTCATCTGCAAACACAGATTCAACTACCATCTCTATGCAGGAGGCTCACAGATCTGCCTCTCTAGTCCAGATTTGTATCCCTCTGTTCAAACTAAAATATTAGCCTGTCTCTCTGATCTCCTCTCGTGGATGTCTGTTAGCTCAAGCTCAACGTGGCAAAAATAATGTATCTTATTATTTGTGGTAATAAAGTTTATTATTACTTTTCCACGATTTTCTGCTGTTAGCCAGCAGCTCAGAGCAGTGGCTCCCGCTGTCGGCCGCCCAGGGCTGAGAGCCGGGACCTGAGGCTGACAGCTGGGGCTCCCACTGTCAAAATTGCGGTAGAAGCCTAATATTGCAGCATCCGCAATTTCTGCAATATCGCAAGTTAGGTGCCTTATGCACCATCCTTTTCTCTGGCCTTGACAAATGCATTCTTACTCCATTCATATCCATTCAGAATGTTGCTGCTAAGATGGTTCTTCTAGCACATCACTTTGACCATGCTACCCCTCTCCGTTCCCTCCTTCTCTATCACATTAAGCAAAAGTTACTTGTCTTAATTTCAAGGCCTTTCATGGCCTATCCCTACCCTACCTGTCATATCTTGTTCTGTATCAAAAGGTCAACTCCCATGATGCCAGTCTCCATCACCCACCTGTTAAATATTCAAACAAGCACCTACATATTTTCTTCCACGTTGCCCCATGCTTGGGAGAAACTCCTCGTAAACCTCTGCAAATACATTTAATTGTTCTCCTTCAAATCCGTCCTTAAAACCTCCTTTGCCATCATGCCTATAAAACACTTGACATCTATCTTTTTGTGCTGTGTTTGTACAGTGCCTAGCACAGTGGGGTCCTGATCTAAGGTTAGGGCTCCTAGACACTATGGTAATACAAATAATAAAGACAGAAAAAACTGCTATTGGGTATTAAAACTAGGAGTAAGTGGAGCTCTAAACTGTCTGAGGAGGGCTTAGTTTGCCAGAATCTAGAACTTTCTAGATTAAGTAGAGCAAAAGTAGAGCATCTGATAATATTTCTATATAGAGCTGGCTAGCTCATCTGTTTTTTCAGTCTTTAGATTACAGTGTTGAATTCACTAGATGTTTGTCATTCTAACTGTAGTAAACATGGAAACTTCTGGTCAATATTGCAGACAGATGACAAGTGTCTGTTCATTACCAAATATCAGTATATGAATTTATCTTGCTCAACATGCCTAAAGTTGAAGTGGTAGAAAGCAAGTTATTGATTTTAGTGAAATGATTAAATTCTTTATAAGGTAAAAAGTAAATGTTATTAAAAAGTTGTAAATAGCAATATACAAAGAATTCTTGCTCATGAGAAAATCGGTTTCTTCAAGACTAAATACATCATTGAATGAAACTTTGTCTGTAGAAGTCAGCAGGAGAGTAGAATATTGAGGCTGCTGAGCCTGCAAGTGAGATACTTTTTGTGCCATCATCACTGAAATGTAGCTAAAATTTATTAATAGTATTGTAGCAGCAATTTGTCCCTGTTCTACGCATTCCAGCAGCATTTTAATATCAACTTCTTTGAGAAGCAGTCGGTTTTTCTTTGACAACCTAAAAATGGCAAACATCAATTGGTGATTGTGCCATAAAAACAACTGAAAATCAAAGTTTCAAGCCTTCTTGTATATTACCATCACCTTTTAATGTAGCACAAAATGAAAAATTTAAAGAGCATAGCATAATATGAACAATTTAAAGAAGGGATTGAAGCACTTCTTATTTAATATTCTGGAACAGACAGGTCTGCTATTAGATGTTACAAGTGCAGGGGGAGAGGAAATTTAAAGGAAGGGCTAAAAAAAATAAACAGATATTATGCAAGGTGATTGATCAAATATGAAAACGATCTAATAAAAGTAACAAACAACCATACAGGGAAAAATGTTTCTTCTTAATGCTATTGATTCTACATCTGAAACGAAAACTACAGAATACTGTATTCAAGTTGCTGAAGATGCCAGCCAGTAGAATACTGAGAAAAATAAGTTAGTGACATTTTTGTCATTTGTTCTGACAGTAAAAATGAAGTGAAAGGATCAGTTCTTAACTCCCCGCCCCACCACCGGACCCAGCTCACTTCCGCTCTGCTCTGCCTCCTCCCCTGACCGCACCGCCCTGCTCTACTTCTCCGCCCCCCCCTCAGCTTCCCATGAATCAGTTCCCCTGCGCTCCTCCCCTGGGTTACCTGCTGTGGTGCAGGCGGCCCTCCTTGCACCCCCCCACCCCAGCTCACCTCTGCCTCCCTGGGCCTGAGTGCGAAGCCGCCGCCTGCTTCTCAGCCTGCCCTGGCTTCCCACGCGAACAGCTGATTCGCGGGAAGCCTGGGGTGGGGGGGCAGAGAAGCAGAGCGGGGTGGCACATTCAGGGGAGGGAGTGGAGGTGAGCTGGGGCAGGGAGCTGCCGGTGCGTGCTCTGCACCCACCAAATTTTCCCCTTGGGTGCTTCAGCCGTGGAGCACCCATGGAGTTAGCGCCACTTTTGGCCGGTTAAATTTAGAAGCCCTTTTAGAACCAGTTGTCCCTTGCAGAACAACTGGTTCTAAAAGGGCTTCTAAGTTGAACAACTGGTTCTAGTGAATCGGTGCAAACCGGCTCCAGCTCACCACTGCTGGGATCCCACATGCTCTTCTGCATGGGATACATGGAGATATGAATGAGATTTTCTTGCCCTGGGACACTGTGATGGGGTGTATAAGTCCCACATTGCGGAATCAAGAGTTAAAGAGCAGTTCTGGGCCCAGAGGGCTCCACCCAGCCTCACCTGCTGGGCAGGCTCACAATGGAGGCAAAGATCAAAAGGGAGCATCCCAGCTCAGTCTAGGCAGAAGGAGGCAGTCCTAAGCTGTTGGCCCCTGCAGAGAAGCCTCAGGAGCTCCACATTGCTGGAAGCAACCCCCCTTGCTGAGTCACCAGAGGCCCCCGTGGAGACCAGGAATGACAGGCCATGATTGAAGGAGAAGAGCCTCTGCATCGCTGAGAGGCAGAACACCCCTTGAGAGTCCACAAGCACACCTTGTGGTGGCTTTTGAGGGGCAGAGGCTGTGGTAGGAGGTGACCTATGGAGCAGGCTTGCTGGTGTCCTTCCCCAGGCTGTGTATCCAACCTGCCAATCACAGCGCCCTGGGTTTTAACCCACTCGAGCAGGGAGGGCCCAAGTTCCCCTATGGCCCCACAGACAATACCATCTCTCCCCTCACCCCCAACAGACACTGCTGAGGTTTCCATATGGCAGAGCTGAAATAAGGTTCTGCTTCACAAGTTCTGTTGCCCTGGGACTTCCTGTTCCATCTTGACTCTGGGACAACCTTGTTCCTCCCTCCACTGTATGAGGATTATATACTTAAATGCTGAAGATCCAGAACAGCTGAATTCATTTTGCCTCAGTGCTTTCACCTTGGTTGTACTTTAAATTTTCTCTCATTTTAATATATAAATCTGCCCTGTGTTGATTTTACTGCAGGGGTTTGTGGCTGGTTGTGAGTGTTTCCAGCTTAAATAATGACAGCTCAGTTTTGGCAGAGCTAATGCTGTTGAAATGAACTTTGTCAATTTGTTAAATGTTTTACTAATTTATTGATCTCAGTTGAACATTTAGTTGTCTGGAACCTGCCCCTTGTACTTCTCTGGCTCAACTAAAGACCTATGCATGCATGCTTGTCAGCACTAGATCAATGATAAACCCAAAGTCATAAAGAACAACGAGCGTGAAATTTCATGTGCCTCCCAGGTCAACTAGCTTGCGTGATAAATAGTCCAGTCATGTTAGCTGAAAGTGAAGAAGAGGTGAGTACAGGCTCAGTCTTCGCTGTCACAGCTTCCCAGTTATTGTAAGCTGCCTGTCAGGAATCTTTGGAGTGGAGGAGCAGCTGCCTAAGTCTTGCCTCAGGTGTGTGGCTAACATACTTTGCATTTTATACTACAAATAATTATTACTGCCATCTGATAAGGGGTAGGCAGGTAGCAAGATGAGATTAATTCTGCTGATCTGCTTATTATACCTACTAAATTGAACATTCAGACTGTGCAAAACATGCTAGTATTCCTGTTTATCCTGTCGTCTTTCTCGCCCCTCTCAGTTGTTCATTTCTCCCCACTTGTTGCACCTTGTCTTAAACAAAGATTGTAAACTCTTTGGAGCTGAGACTGTCTTTTACTCTGTCTATACAATGCACAGTGCAATGGGGCCCAACCAAGTTGCAATACAAATAATAATTAATCCCAAGATTAGGGCTTTTGTCAACATAGAGGAGACCATTTGCTTAGACCATAAGCTGAACTAAACATCTGGAGAGCCCCGACCACAAGCCAAAATTCTAATGAAGCAATGGGACAAAGTTAGGTATGCCTTGTGTTGAGGAAATAGCCATCCCTTGGGCAAGTCATTAGCATAGAAGCAGACACACACCCTGAAATGTCTGCAAGATTATCAAATGGCCCTATGTCCATGTTCCTATGGAATATTTGAATAAACTATTCATAGAATGAGCTGCGGGAGAGGTTACACCAATAAAAGTCCATGCAGGTTAAAAGTTATTTGACTTTTAAAAAAACTGGAAAATACATTCCTGTTTCTTAGTACCTAATCTCTCCATCGGTTTCTCCAGGAGAGGAGATTTACAGCTCTGCCCCAGACTTCTCTCTCTGCTCCTTCAACCTCCCCTTAGCCCTTTCCCATCTGCTACCACCCTTCTCCATTCCTACTTTCTGTCTTGCTTTCCCCATCTCTTCCACCACCTCTCTCCTCTTACTCTCTCCTTATCCTTTTTAAGGCTGTCCAGCTCCCTTCCACTGAAGTGCCACTGGGCTGGGAGCACTCCACACCTCTTAGCAGAGAGGCTCAAAGTGGCTCTGGCCTAGCAGCACTTCGGTGAGGAGCGAGGGAAGGAGAGTTGACAGATTTAATTTGGGGGATGGGGGAAGAGAGCATGGGGAGGCATGGAAAGCTGGGAAGATAAGGAGAGAGCAGATGAGTGAGGAGATGTTCAAGGAAGAGGTTTAGAAAGGAGCAGGTGGAAGGGAAAGCCTCATCTACCGAAAAAACTGACAACAGCCAAATAGTGTTAATGAGGGAAATTAGTGGATTATTTTCATACTAAAAAGAAAAGGAGTACTTGTGGCACCTTAGAGACTAACCAATTTATTTGAGCATGAGCTTTCGTGAGCTACAGCTCACTTCATCGGATGCATACCGTGGAAACTGCAGCAGACTTTATATACACACAGAGATCATAAAACAATACCTCCTCCCACCCCACTGTCCTGCTGGTAATAGCTTATCTAAAGTGATCATCAAGTTGGGCCATTTCCAGCACAAATTCAGGTTTTCTCACCCTCCACCCCGCACACACAAACTCACTCTCCTGCTGGTAATAGCCCATCCAAAGTGACAACTCTCTACACAATGTGCATGATAATCAAGGTGGGCCATTTCCTGCACAAATCCAGGTTCTCTCACCCCCTCACCCCCCTCACTCACTAGAGTGAGTTTGTGTGTGTATGGGGATGGGGGGGGGGTGAGAAAACCTGGATTTGTGCTGGAAATGGCCCACCTTGATTATCCTGCACATTGTAGGGAGAGTGGTCACTTTGGATGAGCTATTACCAGCAGGAGAGTGAGTTTGTGTGTGTATGGGGACGAGGAGCAGGCAAGATTCTCAAGCAGAGTAGATGGATATGCACACAAGTGAGGTGTGGGGTGGACAGACAGGTCCAGGAGGAGGGTGTGAGGGAGGATCTTGAGGTGGCTGAGTTGTGTTGGTGTGTTTTATGTGCTAGGCAGGGGTTCTCACAACAATTTTTTGGTGGTCTCGGAGTGCAGCCACCAACTCTTGCTGGTGGCCACACTGACAATTTTTCCTAAAATATTACTTAACTTTAGGAAAAACAAATAAATATGCACATATATATGTCCAAATCATTATAATTTATTTATGTAGGGTTTTTTTCAGACTTGGTAATAAAAATAATGTACAGTGGTCTCTATTCTTTACTGGACCTAAACAGAATAGAAAACCAGATAAGGTGCTTTGCATGTTCTTGTCTTTTTGTTGTTGTTTGCTTTGCTTTTTTGGTTGCTTTTTAAAAAAAACTTGCTAGGTAGTCAGTCTGCTGCTGTGAAAAGTGATATTTGTATGTTTGTTAATATCACTTTTCACAGCATCCTGGGAGAAATTAAGCCCTGGTTGGGGAGGTGGGCAGGGGGACCACAGGACCCAGGGACGATGGCATGGATGGTGAGCCTGGAACCAGAGCCTGCTACCATGTGAATGAAGCCTGAAGCCCCATGGCCGAAGCTTCCTCCCTCCTCGCCACCCCCCCCTCCCCGGGAAAGTGGGGAATTCACCAACTGCCTGTACCTCCAGCATTTGTGTCTCCGAAGGGGGGCAGGACCCAACCCCCACTAGTGGTCCTGCAAGAGGGACCACTGCTCCCCACCCCCATCACAGCCCAGGAGGCTGTGGCTGCAAGAAAAGCGCCTGGCGTCCGCATGTGGTCACAGTGGCCATATTTGAGAAACACTGTGCTAGAGTACTTTTGTTATATGTGTTCGCAGTGCGGCCCTGACAGGGTTCTCTTGGTGTTGCTCAATACAAATAATAAAGACAACTATATTCTCCTCTGTTTGCTTTAACTAAGCACTTGATTAGTGACTGTGCAGTTTCTGTACCTGTGTCTCCTTTGTTAACATCTCCTGTCAAGACAAGTGTGCAGGGAGGCTTTAATCACAGAGTGGAGGGGTAATGGGAGGGGAAAGCAGCTGAATCTTGATACCTAATACTAAGTCATGCACTTGGGAGACGGTGAATAATGTTGGCATATTATAGGCCATGTGAACAGTTTTCATTCTGTGAAGGAGAGGGAGATACCTGGTCAAAGCGTAAAAATAGTTTGTCCTAGTTTGGCTGGTTTTAAGCCGAGAACTCTGTACCAAGAGGGAAGGATAAACAACCAACTTATAGGCAAAAAGCCATCAGAGAAATTTGAACACTTAGGGGGGCTGAGAAACTGGGGCCAGGTGCGCGTCACCATTTAGTCTCCCCTCCTGCAGCACAGATCCCTCTTGGTGACCACTGTGCCACTGGCAGTCCATGCCGTATACCCTCCCCATACACTGATCTCTCCAAGCAGCTGCCATCAGCCTGAGATGAAATTCTCTTTGTTTGTGGTACTGAATGACATTTGTGTTCTGTGCCAGGCCAGCATCCCATATGTGGATGTCAGGACGGAGAGATCCAGCCCTGAGCGCCACTTATATAAGGTGTGAATTCAGCTGAGGCTTGAGCTGTCAGGAAAGTCCCAGGACTGTAAATCTGATCCGGAAGTCCAGGTGAGAGAGAAGATTCTGTGTACAAAGTCAAGATTAGGTACCCTGGGACTCGGTTTTTCAATGCTCCATGCTGATGTCTGCAGCAATAGAAAGGAAAAATTAGTTAGGTGCAGTTGCAGCACTTAGAGGGAGAGCCCCTGTATCTAGGGTGAGGATAGCCGGGGGCACCTGTTCTTTGGGTAGGGGCAGTCAGGATAGACACCTTTCTCTTTTAAGGGTGGGTAGCTTCTGTGCTGAGCAGATTCCTTTAAACAGAGGTATGAAGGAGAAAGCTGTTGATAACCTCTCTTCCTGTTTCACTCTCCAGGAGGTCCTGCAACTCTGTGAACGCTGATCCATATTCCAGCTGCCCCAAGGTTTTCTTGCAGGATGGCAGCTACCTGTCTCGCCATCTTTCTAATGCTGGCCCTTTCCTCTATCTACTGCATTGTTTCCCATCCAAGCCCAGAGATGTGGTTTCAGGGTCTCTTTCCACCTCGTGTGTGCCTTGTAAATGCCACTACCAACACCTTTTATGGCATCATGTTTGACGCAGGAAGCACCGGGACCCGAATTCACATTTACACCTTTGTGCAAAAAAACCCAGGTAAGGCTGAATGGCAGAATTCCAACAAATAAGACCATTTCTCAGAGATCCAACCTGCAGGATTCCACACCCTGATCATATTGTCTTAGGCCCTGGCTGCCTTAGAGATGCTTTTCTCCTCATGCATCACCCCAGAGTTTGGGACAGCTGGGGCAGTTCTGCTATCAGCCCCTAGATCCAAACTCTGAGTGGTGGTTGTTCTCAGTGTGTGGTGGGGCTTCACAGTGCAACTCTCTTCCCCGTTAATCTAACAAAGGCTGTTGACCTTCTGGGCATAGAAAAAAAATTCTCGGTTTCCGAACGCTTTAATCTGGGCAGTTGTGTAAGGGGAATAAGTCTCACTGAGGCTTGGATGGCGTTTTCATGCATTGTCCTTAGGAAACTTGATATGTTTCCTTGTATTGTAGCTTGATCTGTTTTTAACAGGTGGTTAATGAATTTGGTGCACAATGGGCACATTTTGTTAAATCTTTCCCTGGCAAAGGAGGATCAGTGTTTGTATTGGAAAGTGATGGTTGTTATCTGCAGGGAGATATAGGGGATGGTCATCATGGATGATCTCATGTGAAATAATCTGGTCCTAACTTTGAAGCTACAGAGCAGCAGAGCTGGTGGTATAGGCTTTCTCATGTGCTGCTTTGTTTCATTTGTGCAGAGCAGCCTCCAGAGCTGGAAGGGGAGATCTTTGAGTCAGTGAAGCCAGGTCTTTCTGCTTATGTTGATCAGCCTGAAAAGGTAAGAGTCTTCCGGAATCTCCCATGTTCCCTGTAAATAGGTCTTCTCATCTTAATGCCACCTGTAATTTACTTAATATGATTGACTGTATCTAATGGTTAGCACAGGGAACTGGGAGTCCAGATTTAAGTGACCTATTCACACATCTGTCACTGAATGTCTCTTTGACCAAAGTCACTTCACCGCTGTGCCTTAGTTTTCACCCCTCTCAAATGGCAATAATTACATTTGCCTACTTCACATGGAAAATGTGAGGTTTGTTTAACTATTTCTAAAGTTCTTTCAGATCCTCTGATTTAGAGCAAAGAATAACTACTATTATTAGGGGTGGAACTTTTATGCTTTAGTAGCAGAGTTCCTATTCCATAGTAATTTAAAACATGATTTTTGTACTACCAGTATCCATATTCACTCTTTTTTTTCTCTGTAACTACTCTAAACATGATAGTTAAGTAAATGCTCCATTTTCATTTACTAGTAACTGTCTCAATTTTTCCTTTTGGGTGAAACTTCTCAGTGCAAAGGTGAATTTTTTTCCTTGGGAATTTTGAGGGGAAGCAAATCCTGCTTGAGTTATATAATGGACAAAGAAAGAAAGAAAAAAACTCTTTCCAACTGTAAAAGAGTTGCTTTTTTTGTGCATGGAAAATTCAGACAAATGATCTATAAATGTAAACCTTTGTATGCAGCGAGACTTCAGTGAGAAATAGTTTTCTAATAAGTTTTGGTGGGGGAGAATCAATACTGAAGCTCTAAGCGATACAAATTTCATTTTCAGAAATGGACAGTACAATGTTCTATTACACTTTAGCTAAGTAATTGCTTCAGGTACTGTGACAATTGGGGAATCTGTATGTACCACTTATGAATTTTGTTTGTTTGATATTGGGGGCTCTTTATTTGTGTCAGACTGCAAGCTCTGTTTTGGATGTGGGATTCTTTACCTTCTCTGTTCTCGTGTTACTGACATGACAAACTGAAATCCAAGGTGTAGTGATGCATGACTAGCAATAAATTGGGACAATCCTCGATTGAAATACAAAAACCCTAGACAGTGGACTGGCTTCCAACCAGAAGAACTGGTTTGTCAGGGGAGAGATGACCTGATAATAAAGTCAGCTGAGGAGGCAGATCCACAAGTCATCTGATAGAGGGATTGGAATGTTATAAAAGGGCAAGAGCGGATCTCTTTTGGGTCTTGTGCCATTTTCATCAGTTCAAGCTGAGAGAAGCTGCTGCAGTAGCCTGATGAGGCGGGGGAAACCATGGCTACTTGAACACAGATGTTTCCCCAAGGACTACTAGGGAAATGATGAGCTAGAGGGAGAGGCTTTGCATTCAGAGATGTTTGTTGTTAGCATATATATGCTGTACTCTCTGTATGTTTCTCATGCTTTAAGTAAAGAGCAATGTTCTGTTCAAGTCCTGTGCAAAGTCTGGATTTGTTAGATGCAACATCTACCATGTGACATCTGGAAAATGTAAACCATAAGGCTCACACCTTTTGGATGGAGTTCTGGGACAGAATGTGTTTTAAAGGTACTGGGTTATCTTTGGAGTCAGCACTGATCCTGAGGAGCTTACGGCAAGTGGGCTGCGGGGCTCCTTTCCATGAAGGGGTAACAGACAGAGTTGATGCCCAGGAAATGTGCCAGAGAGGCCGAGGGAAGAAACAGTATTGCAGTCTACTGAGACCCAGGAAAGCACATCGCGGAGGGTGGGAGGGGGGGTTCAGTATATCCCCTCACAGCATTCTGATGAGCCCAACTAGATTTGTGACATGGGGGAGAAATGTGATAATTTGGGGGATCTGGCTGTGCCTTCTCTGTTAAGTACAGAGCAATGGTATTAGAATTCTGTACACAGTGTCTGTGTGCATTATGTGTTACACCTGTCATGTGGCCCCTGGAAGAGAGAAACCAGAAGGCTCACACCTTTGGTTGGAAACCTGAGAGACGGTGTATTTAAGCTACAGGGACATCGGAGTCAGCGGAGTCAGCGTTGATTCAAGAGGCGAGGCAGTTTGACTGCATAGTTGAGCTTCTCAGCCCAACCCGAATCCAACAGGATCCAACTATAAGTGTCAGGGTCGGGTTAGGTCTGAAAACGGCCAGGCTCAGGTTTTGTGATCTCTGATCACTTCCTCCTGCCCTTGGGATTGGTGGCAGCTGCTTGCTCTGCTCCTGCCAGTTGCTGCCACATTGCTGCATTCTGTGTGCGCCATGGAGTAAGTGTGCTAAAGAGTCACAGTGCTCTTATTCCACGGCGCACATAGCGCGGCAGGGCGGGCAGCTGGCATGAGTGGGGCATGCAGTCACTACCATGCTCACCCCACAGGCAGGAGGCAGCTGGAGATGGATCATGAGTACAGGGCATGGGGAGCGGGAAGCCTTCATCAAGTCAACCCCCAAAGGCAAGGCAGCTGTGGTGCTGACGTAGGTTTAGGGCAAAATGTCATGATTGGGTTGAGTCTGAAAACAACTTGACACTCTCAGACTTGGTTCTGGTCAGCTGTGGTGTAGTTGGGTTTGGGTCAGGCTTTAAAAACACCTGAGCAGATCTCTACCACAGGGGTCTCCGCTCTCAGGACAGGGTGCTAGATGGAGGAGTTTGCACCCCAAGAGTCTGCCTAAGTGTCTGAGTGCTGTTTAGACTCCAGAGGCTTAAAACACCTGGGGTCCAATGACTGGATTCCCCCCACAGCAGTCTGGTGAGCCACCAGCCAGGGAGCCTGACCAGGTCTGTGACAAGAACAAATAGTTGCTCATCTCCTTAGTGCCTCAGTTAGAGGTCTGCTCAGGCCTAATTTTAAAGCCTGAGAGGTGCGGCAACCCTTCGGCATACTCACTCCGTAGCACAGAGTGCAGCAAGGTGGTGGTGGTGGCTGGCAGGAGGAGGAGATCATAGATGACCTGACCTAAGCCTGAGAGTCAGATCCCATTGGGTTCAGGCCCTACTTCTGCAGCCCTTAAGAAAGCCAGCCATGCAGAAGCAGTTCCTAATACACAGGCAGCAGCCCTATTGACCCTTTTCTCTGCTCCCATTTTAGTCATCCAGCTTATCTGTAAAAATACAGGTGGCCTGAGCCACTGGTAACACTTCATCTCCACCTTGAAGAGCAGTGTAGTCTTCTGGTGAATGGAGAGCAGGGAGTGTAGAAGAAAGAAGGAAAGAATTCATAGATTAGAGAACAGACCCAGAAACAGCAGGGGAGGGAAAGAGTGAAAGTGGACAAGAAAAGCAAAGGCAAGGTGAACACTAGGTGTGGGGAGGTGGTCAAAGTTGAGCTCCACTAAAAAGGTTTGTGAACCACCACCCTAGATTAATGAAACATTAAAGTTTCAAAATTAAAATGAAGTTAAGAAACGTATGTGTTAAAGTTTCCCGTAACAATGAGACAGCAGTTTCCCAGGTGGTCTTGAGGCTAAACCACAGGACTTGGCAGTCAAGAGATCAGAGTTCTATTCCACAGATTCATTGTGTGGCCTTGGTAAAATAATTTCCTCTGTCTGTACCTAAGTTTCCTTATCTCTGAAATAAGTAGAATGTTTACCTATCTCTCAGGATTGTTGTGGGGGTTAATTCATTGTTTGTAAAGGTGGGTGCTAAAGATGGACAAATTATTTTGAAGACTGGAAAAAAACCTAAGCTAGTACCAATTTTCTGGTACCTCCCGCTTTTCCAAGTGTTTTCAAGGACAGTTGTCAAGTGTCACCAATAAGAGGAAAGTAATTTTGATCTCTGTATCCTGCCTACTGGACCCATGTTCCATTGTACCCTGCCAAGAACCCACTCCTTAATGTTAAGCTGACAGAATTACAGGTACGTGATTTACCTGTGTACTTACTTTGTTGTTTTGAAAATCACTTCATCCCAGAGATCAATACACATGGATCAATTGTCAGCCCTCTCAAATGAATGTGTGGGCACCTGTGTCCTTCCATTCAGCTTGGAGGAGGAGGAGACTGAGACAAGGAGAAGCTGTAAACTTGTGAACTCCACACCCAGTTCCAAACATACTATATGCTCACTGTAAAGAATAAAAAAAAAATCACCACCTTCTGATGTTTTTATTATCATAAAGGATTATTAACCAATAACCCTTGGCGTGGCTGCTCCTAGGGCTCCTTTCCCTAATCCGTCTTCCCTCCAGAGGGCTACTTCCACCTTTCTTTAGATTCAGGTGATCTTTAATGAATCACAACTGCCTCAGTGAGATGGCAGCAATTAACCTATCAACAGGGTAGGGCAGTAGGAAAATCAGAGTCAGTCCTAGAGTAGGCCACCAGAGTTTCCATGCATCAGTGGCCTTAAACCGAGGAGCCAGTGCAATGGGTGCAGTGGTGACAGCAAATTTATCAGTTTATGCTGCTAAATTCAATGTTACAGGAATGCATCTTCAAGAGAGACCATGTGAGTAAGAAACTTTAAATCCAAAAAGAGTGAATGGCTTTTTGGATTTATCATAGAATTATAAAAATGTAGGGCTGGAAGGGACCTCAAGAGGTCACCTAGTCCAGCCCCCTGTGCCGAGGCAGGACCAAGTAAACCTAGACCCTCCCTGACAGATGTTCAACCTGTTCTTAAAAACTGTTTTTGGACAACTGTGTGTGTATTTATTCAGTGTGCTGTCCCAGCTCTGCAGAGCAAGCAGACCTTAATTGAACTGCTCAATAAATTTACAGACTCAGTTTTTAGCAAAGGCACCTGGCCAGGTTTATTTTTGATGAAGCACAGTAATAGCACCTGGCAGACTTTACAAGGATACTAAAACATGTATGTTTGTGACCATGGATGCAGCTCAGTCAATGACGGGACTTTTCACTGCTCCCTAGGCTGGCCAAAAATACTCCCTCTAAGATCCATCTTTATACCCCAATACAAACAAGTTAGTACTGCCCCTTTGACGTAGTTAGTTACTGCCCCATGACATTGCTAGTTATCACCCATCATCTTGTACGTGTTGGTTCAATTAAAACATTTTTATTATGTACTGTTATCTTGACCTTTTCTTTTAGGAGGGGTTGGTGTGTTCCTGTTATCCTTGGGGAATGTTTTTGTATTATCCTTGATATCGGATGTTCTGGTACCACTTGATATTGGGATGTGTTTGCATGAACACTCTGTGACTAGTTTCAGAGTAGCAGCCGTGTTAGTCTGTATTCGCAAAAAGAAAAGGAGTACTTGTGGCATCTTAGAGACTAACAAATTTATTTGAGCATAAGCTTTCGTGAGCTACAGCTCTCTTCATCGGATGCATTCAGTGACTAGCACTTCTTAAGAATGTGTTTTTCTGCAATATCAGCCCTGTTCTTGCCAAATTCTGTAAGCAGGTCCTGCCTCATACCAGGCCTCTGATACAAGGACTTATGTCTCAGGCTCAATTCCTACTACAACAGGGATTCCACAACCTCCCTTGGAAGCCTGTTCCAGTGCTTAACTATCCTTTTAGTTAGAAAATGTTTCCTAATAGCTAACCTAAATCTCCCTTGCTGCTGGTTAAACAGATTACTTCTTGTGCTACCTTCAGTGGACATGGAGAATAATTGATCACTATCCTCTTTATAGCAGCCCCTAACATATTGAAGATTGTTATCAGGTCCCCCCTCAGTCATCTTTTCTCAAGACTAAACATATCCAGGTTTTTTTAATCTTTCCCTATAGGTCAGGTTCGCTAAATCTTTTATCATTTTTGTAGATTTCCTCTGGACTCTCCAATTTGTCCACATCTTTCTTAAAGTATGCCACCCAGAACTGGACACAGAACTCCAGCTGAGGCCTCACCAGTGCCAAGTAGAGTGGGAAAATTACCTCCTGTGTCTGACATATAATATTCCTGCTAATGCACCCCAGAACGATATTAGCTTTTTGTTTTTCTGCAACTGGATCACAATGTTGACTCATACTCAATTTGTGATCCACTATAACGCCCAGATCCTCTTCAGCAGTACTACTGCCTGGCCATTTATTCCCCATTTTGTAGTTGTACACTTGATTTCTCCTTCTTAAGTGTAGTACCGTGCACTTACCTTTATTGAATTTCATCATGTTACGTGGGTCTGAAATCTCTTATTTGTCAAGGTCATTTTGAATTCCTATCCTGTCCTGGAAAGTGCTTGCAACCCATCCTAGCTTGGTGTCATCCACAGATTTTATAAGCATATTGTCCACTCCATTATCCAAGTCATTAATGAAAATATTGAATGGTACCAGACTAAAGACAGACTCCTGCTGGACCCCACTAGATACATTCCCGCAGTTTGTTAGTGAACCATTGATAACTACTGTTTGAATTTCGTCTTTCAACCAGTTGAGCTCCCTCCTTGTAATATTTCATCTAGACCTTGTTTCCCTAGTTTGTTTATGAGAATGTCACATGGGACTGTGTCAAAAGCCTTACTAAAATCCAAGATATATCACATCTGCAGCTTCCCTCCTATCTTCTAGGCCGGTAACCCTGCCAAAGAAGGAAATTAGCATGATTTGTTGTTGACAATTACTTATAACCCCATTATGCTTCAGGTGCTTCAAATTGATTGTTTAGTAATTTGTTCCAGTATCTTTCCAGCTATCAAAGTTAGGCTGACTTCTATAATTCTTTGGATCTTCTTCCCCCCCCTTTTAAAGATAGGTACTATGTTTGCCCTTCTCCAGTCCTCTGGGACTTTACCCATCCTCCATGAGTTCTCAAAGATAATCACTAGTGGTTCCAAGATTCATTCCGCTAGTTCCTTAAGTACCCGAGGTGAATTTGATCAGGCTCTGCTGATTTGAATGTATCTAATTTATCTAAATATTCTTTAATCCGTACTTTCCCTATTTTGGCTTCTGTTCCTTCCATCTTCTTGTTAATATTAATTGTGTTAAGTATCTGGTCAAAATGTATCTTTTTCTTTTTCCCTTTTTTTTTCAGTCAAGGTTGAAGCAAAATGGGCATTAAATGTGTCAGCCTTCTTGATGTCATCAGTAAGGCTGCAAATCTTTCACAGAGATCAAGGACCTCCATGACTTCTGCAACAGCTGGTGTGGCTGACCCTATGTCCGCCTGAGCAGCTGGAGCGGCACCAGGGCCAGCTGCACCAGCAGCTCCAGGCAGCTGGTCTGGGAGCAGCAGCGGCGCCCCAGGCTGTGCCCACAGCATGGAGCAGCGGTGGCGGGGGGACCCCAGGCCGCTACCAGCCCCTGGATCAGCAGCATCCCCCGGAATCCCCTCCCCCAGGGCTACAGGGCACAGTGACACAATCTCTCACTGGTCTGGATTGCCACCTAGAACATGACAATGTCACTGTATTGAAATCTACAGAGACTCTCTTTGCTCCCTCCCCCTTGCCTCTTCAGTCAGTAATGGTACCAGAGAAACTAGCTGTTTTATACAGCAAGACTTCCAGGTTTGTCAGATATCAGACCCCTCTCCCCCCCAGTATAAAGCCTAGAATTTCATGAGCAAAGAAACTGCATTTTCTGTCATTTAAAAAAAAAAAAAAAAAAAAGCTCTGTACACATGTCTCTTCTTCCCACGCTTAAGGATGCATGTGCCCTCCTGATCTCGCTCTTTCCTAAGTGCCTATCACTGTGGTACCTATGTGCCCTGCTGGCCCTTTATGTGGTACCTATGTGCCCTGCTGGCCCTCTGTTGCGGGATACGTACTTTGCCTAGTGTTCTAGGGTGAAGGAGGGGGCTCTAAAGTGATTATTGTTTTTCTGATTGCCTGTCGAAGGGAATAGTGTGAAAGAAACAGCTTCTGTTTATTTTTAGGGTGCAGAAACTGTGAAAGGATTGTTGAAAATGGCCAAAGAAGCTGTGCCACGTAGTCGTTGGAAGGAGACCCCAGTGGTCCTGAAAGCTACAGCTGGACTGAGGCTGCTGCCAGAGCCCAAAGCCCAGGCTCTGCTCTCAGAGGTAACGTGAGAGATCTCTGTGCAAATAGTATGGTCCTCCTTACGGTACCTTTTGTAGCTCACTTCTCCATGCTCTCTACCATTACTTAGTCCCAACTGCGAAAAACAGCTGTAATTACATAATTACACTGTAATTCCAGTGTATGAGAACTCTGACCTTAAAACCCTCCTGCTGTGGCCCTATACCCCCCTGTCTTGATAGAGGCATAAAAGGTGGATGGAGAGGGGCCTAGTACACATCCTTCTTTCCTTCCTAGTGCCCTGAGGAGGAGGAGGAGAAAGCTTTGCCTAACACCACACATTCATGCTTTACTTCCTACTGGTCTGGGGAGAAAGGGGAAGCTTTGTCCAGCACCCCCAGTGGAGAGCAAGGCCCCAGGCCCAGAGAATCTAACCATCTCTCCTTTCCTCAGGTGAGAGAGGTCTTTGAGGAGTCACCCTTTCTGGTTCCAAATAACAGTGTTAGCATCATGGATGGATCTTCTGAAGGTGGGTCTTGGGAAGTTGGGTTCCAGAGTTATGTAGATGACACTATATGATCCAGAATGTAGAGAATCCTACCAGAGGAAACGTTTCTGTATGGCATTGGACGAACAGAAATCGAGTTGGTCCCTGCACCAAAGAGTTTAAAATCTGAAGAAGTGGTTTTTTACCCACAAAAGCTCATGCCCAAATAAATCTATTAGTCTTTAAGGTGCCACCAGACTCCTTGTTTTTGTGGATACAGACTAACGTGGCTATCCCCTGATACTTGACACCATGTGTTATTAAATATCTTCATGAATGATCTAGAAGATGGGGTAAAGACTCGTTAGTGAAATTTGCAGATGACACTAATTTTGGAAGCACTGCAAACCACTAATGAGGATATAGAAACAGCACTAATTAACCTGAGCGATATTAGAAAGCTTGGCGAATAATATAATTAAATTCATCTTGAAGAAATGCAGCTAATAGAGTAGCATAGAAACAGTCCGAAACACAGAGTTGCAGCAAAACCCAGAGAACCAGGAATGGCTGAAACAGACTATAGACTAGAGTGGGTAGCAAATTATACATGAGTCTGCAACATGATATAGCTGCAATAAAGGCCATTATAAAACTGGAGTAGGTATACAGAAGTCTCACATCACAGAATAGGGAGGTGAAAAATCTCTCTTTAAGTAGCGCTGATGAGACCCATCTGAAAGGTTACATTCAGTACTGAGCTCTTCATTACTACTTGAGCTGTGTGAATAACTGATTTTTTGGTTTGCTGGCAATTCCAAAAAGTTTTAAAAAATTGTTTGGGATCAACCTGAAAATGAACATTTTCAAAATGTAAGTGTATCAAAAAGTCGGGGGGGGGGGGAAATGATTTGAAATATTTAATTTCCATTTTGAGCCTTTTCAAATAAAATTGAAGGAAATTTCAAAACCAAAAAATTAAAATTGGACAATCAAAAGGTTTTGTTTAAAAAATGTTGAAACATTTTGATTTTTTTTTCAGATTTTTTTAAAAAGGTTTTTATTTTGACCAAAACAATGCAGCAAATTCAACATGAATTTGAGAACTCTTTCGGTCAACCCAAATCTGCATTCCCCCCTGCCCCCCCAAAAAAAAGTTGAAAAATTTTGCCCAGTACTAATTACCCCTAATATAGTAATAATTTGGGGAGTTCTGAAAATAGCAGAAAAAATAAAGGACCTATTTATGAGGAAAGATTGAAAGAGTCAATGCTGGTGTAAGAGACAATGAGCATGATCAGTCTGTAAGTATTTGAAGGAAGGACATAAATTATTAGTGCTATTCATAGTGTATTATTAGGGGTAATGGGATGTAGCCCTTGAGAGTGTGCTGTAGGGAACAGTATTGCATGCGCAGGGAGGAGGACTAGTGGGGCCTAGTAGAGCCTGCTATGGCCTTCATAGGTTTTTATTTTCTAAGTTCCCTCCTCAGACAGCATCTGTTTCAGCTGGAATCCCACAGCTGATGTACGCCCAATGCCAAAACGAAGCTCAGTGGCTAGACCAGGAGAGGAGGAGTTATTCATATTTTACTGGGTCTCACTAAGCAGATCCATGTTTTTTCAGATCTAATTGTAAATACAACAAAATTAAAATACAAAGAATGTGTATGCAGTTTTAAGGTTAGGAATTTAAATGCTCAAAAATCAGCTAACACCGAAGGTAAATTTACGTGTTATTTTATCTCAGTGACCGTTTGTGTATCGTTGTGATACAGAGCCCAATTCTTGTCTCCGCTCTAGATGCGCAGATGCCAAAAAGCCCTCTCCCCACTCCTCCTTTTGATCTTACATGACATGTCATTTTGTTATAGGTGTAAGTTAGATTGCGAGATGTTTGGGGCAGGGAACTTGTCTTATTTGTTTGTCTGAAAAGCACATATAATGTAATACAAACTCACAGATTGTATGAGGGTGCGTGAGGGGGCAGGAGGTAGAAGCAATTTCAGTTCCTCTTTTTTTCCTTGCAGGAGTTTTAGCCTGGATCACTGTGAACTTTCTGACAGGTAATTAACTGCTTGACTCACTGTTAGGCTTGAACTGGAAGGAATTTGGAGTTGGCTACCCTGTCTGTGCCTGCCCCCCTTGCCTGGCTTACTTTCCCTTTCCTCTCCACCATGGCAGCAGAGAGGGGGAAGAAAACAGGAGAAACTAGAAGAAAGAGCCTCTGTCCTGGCTGAGGGAAAATGGTAACGGCCGGATCAGTTCTCAGAATTTGTTAGAGCTGGAAGTATTTACTCTTCCCCTTCTGTACCGCGCCAAGAATCGGCTACAGATTGGGGGATTTATGCTCTCCTAGAGTCCGCTAGAGATGCGGGAGAGGATTTTATCCACATACAATTTTTGGATGTGTAGGGATTTCCCCCCCTTCTTCTCCATGGAACTGAAGCTGAAATCAGGAGGGAAGATCTCTCATCTCTGCCCTCAGTCCCTGCCGTGTGTCTGCCAGCCCTGTGGTAATGAGTTGCGGGAAGGGGGTCATCCTTTCAGTCCCCTTGTTTCTGCCTGACACCACCCCAGCATGTTCCAACATTATGTGAAGCTAATCTTCATCTGGCTATGGATCCTTCGGACCAAATCAGCCCCGGTACGGGTCTGTGATGCATTGATAACAGGATGGCTTAAGGATTTATGGGCAGTCTCTGAGTTAAGAGCAGCTATTCTGATCATGATATTGTCTGCAGGGCAGCTGTACAGCCAGAACCAGCAGACAGTTGGGACACTGGACCTGGGAGGAGCCTCAACCCAAATCACATTCCTGCCACGGTCTGAGGTGAGGAGTAGACACAAGCATGTGTGCTAGAGTTGCCATAACCATGGGTAATGGTGCCCAGGCACCCACGTGCTCTGAGGACTCACTTTTTCAGCACAGGCATCTGCATGCCATCTGCGAAGGTCAGTCTGCTTTTGTTCCCTTTAATATTGACAATGAAATTCAAATGACTGGTGCTTGTAAACAAAATATCCTGTTTAAGGAGAAAAGAAAAATGGATATAAACCAAAGAAAAGCAGCTTGTGTTGTCTAGGCCCAGGCTGGGAAGGCCTTGCTATCACGGGTTAGACTTTGTGTGTTACAAAAGGAAAAGGTTCCCAGGGATGTTTCTTGCATGTTAGAAGAAATTCTGAGTGGTGTTAAGAGAAAAGGAGGACTTGTGGCACCTTAGAGACTAACCAATTTATTTGAGCATAAGCTTTCGTGAGCTACAGCTCACTTCATCGGAGTGGTGTTAGTGTATCTTTCCTAATAGTCTGCCCTTTTGCTCAAGCAGTGAAGAGAAAGCACTGGGACAGGAACAGGTTGTGGGAGGCGGGATCACACGTGGGGAGAATGTGCAGAAAAGTCTGTGCTCACTCTCCTTCAAAGCCTGCAATGGAACCCAAAATCCCTGAGCTTCACCATTTCTGTACTGTCAGCAAATACCTGTGAAACTCACTGGCAAAGTATGTGTCTCATCCTCCTCTAGGGACAGAGGACAACAACTTACTCTTACCATTATTTACACTACTAGCTGAAATGGCAGAGGTCTGTGTGGTGAATCTGCAGGTTCCAAGCCTGCTGATGACTCATGGGGATGTCAGTATGATGGTACATGATGCAATTTATGGCTTTATTTTCCCCTGTTGGCTTTTTTAAGAGCAAAGAAATTACACATATAAAAACAACACTGAAAGAAGATTATTAAGGTTGCAAAGTCAAGTGCTAAAAAAATGCCAGAATTTAGACCCCTTGTGCATCTTTAATTTTATGATCACACATTATTTTTTCAACAGAACCCATTCCTCATTCTGTTTTTAAGTGCTTGACTTTGCAACCTTGATAATGTTCTTTTAATTTAGATTTTTTGTGTAATATAATTAATGACTCTTACAAATAATAATGCATCCTCACAAGGGGCAGAAGTAAGGCTGTATGGGCTATACTAATTTTGAGGGCTGGATAGGTGAAGCATTATGGGTGCTACCCCAATACCAAAATTATGAGTTATTTGTCATGGAGGATGGATAGCTCCATGTAGCCACATTGGATGAGTACAGTAAATTATCTCGCTGCCTATGTGAAAATTAGCAATAATATTATCACTAGGTTTGGGTATTTTTTTTATTTTTTGGGTTTTTGATTGAGTAATAGGGACTGAAAGATATACTGTTACTTAATTTTTAGGAAACCTTGGAGCAAACCCCTGTGGATTTTGTCACCTCATTTGAAATGTTCAATAGCACTTACAAGCTCTACACACACAGGTGAGGCGCAAGAAGCTGCCACTTCCACTGGAAAATCAGTCCTTTCACAGCCTGAGATCTGCCTAGGATGTACCATGTTGTCCCATAGTGAGTTGTTGAGCCCTGATCTTCTGACTAGGTTATCTGCTTGAAAACCATTTTGGAAAGTGTAATTCAGCTATCAAGACACAACCTGGTCAAAGGACTGGAAATGGGATACAGGACCTCTCGCATCCCAAGCCACCAATTCCAGAAAGGCTTGGCTTATTAGTCACGGAGAAGCTCATTGTATAAAAGTAATGTCCTTTGATCAGTTTTATCCTCTTGCTCTGTTATGAGGGTAAATAGAGGCACCTCACCCACCATCTTTAGGTTCTACATTTTGTGTATCAGTATGTAAGGGTCCATGGTGGTCTCTCCCCATCAGTCTCGGCGAGGGGGCCAGGCCCCCTCGCTACCACTTGGCTGCCCAACAAAGCTTAAGGGGGAACTAGCGCTTTCAGGGCTCTGAACCCAGTAGTCTGTGAGCTTCTGGGCAGGGCCAAGCAGTAAGCAGTCTATAAGGCTCTGGCCCTTAAGCAGGGCAGAGCAACAAGCCGTTTTAAACAGGGTCTGACCCAAGGTGTAGGGCAGAGCAATAGGCAGTTTTTCGCCTGGCCTCCTGGCTCAGGCAGATAAACACAAGCCTCTTGGCCTAAGGTGGGTAAGCGGCCACCCCAGGGGTGGGGCAGCCACAAGGGGTGGGAGACGGGGCCCACCTTTCTCTACCAGGTCCCAGCCCTGGGCCCTGACAGCGGTGGAGGGGTGTGCCACTGAGTCAGCGGGGATCCCACTTAAACACGCTGACCAGTATTCTGGCCATACAACCGGACTATTGTCTGGTGTCCCTGGGCTACTTCCTATGACCCCATTGCAGTCTCACGGGGTCCTCTGTCTTACCGGGGTTACACAGCCAGCGGCAGTCCAAGTAGCTCCTCTGTCCTCCCATCAGTTGGCCGACCTAGCAGTCCTTCTGGGTCCTTGGCGTTTCAGGGGTCGTCCTCAAGCGTAGGGCTCAGCAGTGGGCAGGATGCATCTATCTCCTTTGCCAGCTCCCCTCCAACTGAGCTGCAGGGCCCACCTTTTAAGCATCATGTCCCGCTCTTCTGCTTCTGGCTGGGAAGGCGGGGCTGGTCCGGCTCTGCCCACCCGGAGGTATATAGTGCTTCCTTCCCCCCAGCCCCTTACAGTCATGGCTGGGGTCCATGCCCCCTCGCTACACAGTATCATGTCCCTCTCTTGTTCCGCTCCTCTCAAAATTAAACAGCTCAGTCTTCTCGATCTCTCCTTTGCATAAAAGTGTGCCCAGGCCTCTAGCACTTTTGTCACCAACTTCTGAAATTGCTATTTCCTTTCTGAGATAGGGTGAATCGAACTAAGCCCAGGTCAGGGCATACCACTGAATGATATAACAACATTAAATTATTTTAAGAATTATTTTCTAACCTATACTTAGTGTATCCAAGCAGTTTATTTGCTTTTTTTGCCCACTGCTGCTATTGAGCAGGGGTGTTTATTAAGCGGTCAACAGTGACGCCCATTCAGTTTTCCCGTGTAATTTACAGTTAGTTTAAAACTCAGCCAAGTGTGACGAGTTAGTGATTTCAGTCCAGTCCTAGTGCACAAGAGGCCATTATCACAATTAGAAACTTTGTTAGTCGTCTTAGCTGATGTAATGAGTTCTGTGGTATTCTGTGGTGTCAAGTGTCCCAAGAATTGATCCTGGAGTCTGTCTTTTTCTCTCTGGCCTGTATGACAAAATGCCTGTGGTCATTTTTCCTATTGTTTTACATTCCTTGTATCTTTACCCAAAGTATTTCTCCACTGCCCTCTTGGTTATCACATTATATTTTGTGGGCATCATAGATTAAAGTTGCCCAATTTCTGTTAGATCATCGTCTCCATCACTGTGTATGACTTAGGTCGTCTTGCTTATTTCCCATTTTCATTGCATTTGTTTGTAGAGATGTACACGCGTTAATGCTCCTTTTTACTTCGTTCTTCTGGTTCAGCAAGTCCCCTTCTTCTCTCTGATGCTTTTTATTTTAAATCTCAGAAATTCACACCAGATTTTTTGAGTTGCCCAAAAACTTCCTATTCTTCTTCTACCCACTTCCTGCCTAGTTTTAGATTTGCACACCATATGTGTGCTTTGTAACACCTTGTTTTTGCATTAGTCCGTTGGCACTTGGAATTCTTCTCCTGGCAGAGGGAGACCATCTAAGATGTAGAGGGGAATGTGGGATAGGAGGCACAGAAAGAGAATCTAGTTTGTGCATGCCATAGATCAAGGGCTGGCTGTGTGTGAGGCATGTCAGATGAGCCAGGGAAAACTGCAATGTTTTGTTTTGGGTTTTTTGCAGCTATTTGGGCTTTGGACTGAAAGCTGCCAGACTAGCAACGCTTGGAGCCCTGGAAATGCAAGGTATAGTCAGTTGAAATAACCATGTTAGATACTTAAAGAGGTGGGTGAAGTTAATTTTGTGCCAGCTGCCCCTTTCCCATGCTTTCCATCCTGTATCTTACCCTTTTCTCCATTTCCCAGGCAGTGATCTGCCCAGAAACGGAGAATAATATTTATTTCCCACTAACAGGTGAGAGGCCCAGCTGTGCTGCAGCTTGCAGGACCAAGGAGGGAGCGTATTCCAGAGTTCAGACTATTCCTCAATTCAGAATCAGTTTGTGCAGCATTTAACTTTTTAACCAAATCTTAATTTCCCCATGGACAAACTGTCAGGCATCTTGGGCTTTTCTCTCCTTCCTCTGGAGTAGTGATTGGGGGGAGGGGGAGCATTAGGAGGTTTCAGCCCTTTCTGACTTTCCTCTGGCTTCCTTGCAGCAGTGGATGGACAGATGTTCCGAAGTTCTTGTTTACCGAAGCGACTGGAGGCAGAGTGGCACTTTGGGGGAGTGAGATATCAATATGGTGGCAACAGAGAAGGTATATTAAGGAGGTTTTGTTTCTGGCAGAAGGTGATTTGAGTACCTTCCTTTTGTGGGATAAGCCTCAGACCCTAGGAAGAGGGTGTTTTTGGTCAACACACTTTCTGTGACCCTGTTGTTTGTGAGAATGTCAGTCAGTGCTTAGGGATATGGTCACAGAGCCAGTCACAAGTCCCTTGACATGGAAATCCCTTGATATAGCGCAGGAAAAATCTGAAGTGATCAGGCTCAGGGCAGCTGGCCCTATAGAAGTTGCCATTTCTCACTGCAAAATGCTGTAGATCTCTGGTAGGCAGTTTTGGATCTACTGGTCCCACTGAGGTAAAATTAGTGATTAATTCTGAGAGCTCATGGGATGGGTGAGGTCTCAGAAGACTGAAGAAGGGCAAACATTGTACCTATCCTTGAAAAGGGTAAAAAAAGGACCTGGGAAATTATAGACCTATCACCCTAACATCAATACCTGGAAAGATACAAAAAAAAAAATTTAAATAATCAATTTATAAGCACCTAGAGGATAATAAGGGGATAAGTAATAGCCAACATGGATTTGTCAAGAAGCAATTGTGCTAAATCGATCTAATATTCTTCTTTGACAGGGTAACTGGCCCAATGCATAAGGGGGACACAGTAGATGTGATTTATTTTAGTAAAGCTTTTTACACCATCACACCTGAGATGATCATAAGCAAACTAGGGAAATGTGGTCTAGATGAAAGTACTATAAAGTGGGTGCATGACTGCTTGAAAATCTGTACTCAGAATCATTATTGATGGATCATCGAACTGGGAGGACGTATCTAATGGGGTCCCGCATGGTTCTGTTCTGGGTTGGATACTATTCAGTATTTTCATTAATGACTTGGATAATAGAGTGGAGAGTGTGCTTATAAAATTTGAGGATGACACCAAACTGGGAGGAGTTGCAAGCACTTTGGAGGACAGGATTGGAATTCAAAAGGACCTTGATGAATTGGAGAATTGGTCTGAAATCAACAAGATGAAATTCAATAAAGACAAGTGCAAAGTACAAATGTAGGAAGGAAAAATCAAATGCACAATTACAAAATGGGGAATAACTGGTTAGGCAGTGGTCCTGCAGAAAAAGGATCTGGGGATTATAGTGGATCACAATGAGAGCTCTGCCTGCACTGTGGGAGCCCTGTGTGTGCACTGTGCAGCCTAGTCTCTGAAGGATTCATACACAGTTCTGCAAAAACACATGTGAGGTAAATAGTACCAGGTGACACAGTTGGGCCTGGGTCCTGGCTGAGTCCAAGTATGATGCTGGAGTAGAGAACGTGCATAAGAATGGCCATACTGGGTCAGACCAATGGTCCATATAGCCCAGTATCCTATCTTCCAATAGTGGCCAGTGCCAAGTGCTTCTGAGAGAACGAATAGAACAGGTAATCATCAAGTGATCCATCCATCCCGTCATCCACTCTCAGCTTCTGGCAAACAGAGCTAAGATCACTCAGAGCATGGTGTTGCATCCCTTCCCATCCTGGCTAATAGCCATTGATGGGCCTATCCTCCATGAACTTATTTAGTTCTTTTTTTAAACCCTGTTATAGTTTTGGCCTTCACAACATCCCCTGGCAAAGAGTTCCACAGGTTGACCGAGCATTGTGTGAAGAAATACTTCCTTTGGTTTGTTTTAAACTTGCTGCCTATTAATTTCATTGGGTGACTCTTAGGTCCTGTGTTATGTGAAGGAATAAATAACATTTTCCTATTCATTGTCTCCACAGAAGTCAAGATTTTGTAGACCTCTATCATATCCCCCTCTTAGTCATCTCTTTTCTAAGATGAACAGTCCCAGTCTTTTTAATCTCTCCTCATATGGAAGCTGTTCCATGCCCCTAATAATTTTTGCTTCCCTTCTCTGTACCTTTTCCAATTCCAGTATATCTTTTTTGAGATGGGGCAACCAGATCTGCATGCAGTATTCAAGATGTGGGCGATCATGGATTTATCATAATGCCTCTACATATTTTCTGTCTTGTTATCTAACCCTTTCCTAATGCCACTACACACTGAGCGGATGTGGTTTTTTTTGGGGGGGGGAGGGGTAGCTCAGTGGTTTGAGCATTGGCCTGCTAGGGTTGTGAGTTCAATCCTTTAGGGGGCCATTTAGGGATCTGGGGCCAAAAAAATTGGGGATTGGTCCTGCTTTGAGCAGGGGGTTGGACTAGATGACCTCTTGAGGTCCGTTTCAGCCCTGATATTCTATGATAAGTATCCACAATGACTCCACACTCTCTCTCTTGAGTGGTAACATTTAACTTAGACCCCATCATTTTGTATGTATAGTTGGGGATTATGTTTTCCAGTGCATTACTTTGCATTTATCAACATTGAATTTCATCTGCCATATTGTTGTCCAGTCGCCCAGTTTTGTGAGACCCCTTTGTAACTCTTCGCAGTCTGCTTTGGACTTAACTATCTTGAGTAATTTTGAATTGTCTGCAAATTTTGCCACCTCACTGTTTATCCCTTTTCCCAAATCTTTTATGAATATATTGAATAGTATTGGTCGCTGTACAGACCCCTGGGGGACACCACTATTTCTCTCTCTCTTCTGAAAACTGATGATTTTTTCCTACTGTTTCCTATCTTTTAACCATTTCCTGATCCATGAGAGGACCTTCCCTCTTATCCCATGACAGCTTACTTTACTTAAGAGCCTTTGGTGAGGGACCTTGTCAAAGGCTTTCTGAAATTCTAAGTATAATGTACTAAAAGTTGCTGAGATATTATGGAAGAGAACTTTCTCTTGGGTTTATATGTCCAAACTTCTCTCTCTCTCTCTCTCTCTCTCCCCTTCCCTCTCACCCTTTCTTATTTCTCCTTTGGACTCTGCTTTCTCTTTTGCTTTCCCATCAAATTGTCACTGGTTCCTCTACCTCCTGATCTGACTCTGTGGGTTCATTTTTGTGTGTTTGCCCTGGCAGGGGAAACAGGATTTGAGCCTTGCTATTCAGAAGTGGTGAAGGTCGTACAAGGGAAATTGCACAAGCCAGATGAGATTCGCAGAAGCTCCTTCTATGCCTTCTCCTATTATTACGATCGAGCTGTTGACACTGACCTGATAGGTAAATCAGCTTGTGATAGAGAGCTCTTGTGTGATGATGTGCATGTTCATTATCTAGGAGAGGGAAACTGAGGCATTGAGGTTACCTGGCATGAGGAGTGGGAAGAAGAGGCTGTGGGAAGATGGGCCACCTGTGTGGCTTTGATGGAGGATAGGAAGAAGCACACCCAGGGAACAAATATGGAGTTGAGTCCCCCCCAACACAGTTTGTCTTGGAGGACCTTTCCCAAACCTGAAGAGCAGCTCTGTGTGGCTCAAAGGTTCTCTCAGTCTCCAATAGAAGCTGGTCCAATAAAAGATATTGGTTCACCCACCTTGTCTCTCTAATATCCTGAGACTGACACGTCTACAACTATGCTGCATGCAGACTCTGTAGATAACGACTTTCACTTTCTTGTGTTCTACCCTCTGCAGCTCTGTGTCTTCTGTGCTGCAGCACTGCAGAACCTACCCTTTGCCTCAGTTATGCTCCAGAATTTAAGCTTTTGTTTGAGATTTTTTTTTTAAGACCTCTGATGGTGCTTTCTCATCTCTTACTTTTCAGATTATGAAAAAGGAGGAGCTCTAGAAGTGAGAGATTTTGAAAGGAAAGCTAAAGAAGGTAAATATTGTGAAACGTGAGAGGTATGGGAAAAGGAGACCATGGCAATATGTGCAATAATTATACACAGTACAGGACATGGGATTGATTTAAAAAATAAATACAAATCAGCTATGCCCAATTGCTCCCTCCATCCGTCCCTCGCTGCCCTGTCATGTATCCATTATCAGTTTACTCATTTCTTGTAATGCAGTAGAAGTAAGTCTTGAAGAGGAATTTGAAGACGGAAAGTATACTGGCCTTACAGTTCAGGGTGTGTGTTGCATTCATAAGGATCATTGTGGCAGGAAGTGGATCTACTGTATTAAAATCAAGAGGGACTTCTGGACTTCATGTCTGAGCTTAGCAGAATGATGACCCTTGTTAGTCCCACATCCCATCGCTTTTGAACTCGTTATTTCTCGAACAACCTGGACTCTCTTTGAATTCTGTTAAAGTTCACCTGGAAGCCACTTCTGCTTTTCACCCTCCTATGCGTGGATCCTCCAGTTTTCACATCCTATTATGAAAAAATATTTGAAGGGCCTGATTCATGTGTTTCCATCTGTTCATGAATCACCATCTTGAGACTTGAACTTGGTGTTTACAAAGCTAATGGCAGTGCAGTTTGAGTTGTCATGTTGTTCATTGCTCTATCCATCATTGAATATGGTGTTCCTGATAGCGACATTAGCCCAAAAAGCGAGATCCAAGACCTGCTGGCTGATCACCCCCATGTATGTTGTTCCATAAGAGTAAGGTGTTTCTGTGCCCACACACAGAATTTTTAACTAAAATGGGCTCTGATTGCCACTTTAATCCATCTATTAATTATCCATAATCCTCCCCAAATCACATTTGTGCTTCTCTTGCTCACCTCTGTAGTGGGCTGCGACTACATCTCAATTCTCCATAGTGGTGGACCACATAGTCAATTCTTGCTTGAGAGGAGGAAGAACTGTTACTTACCCAGAACAGCATCTCTGTGAGATGATGGCCTGTATGGGATTCACACTTCCCAGTTGTCTTAGTCTTTGCCATAGAATCTTGATTTAGTAGAAGGAATTAAGTGGTAGTAGGGGCCACATATGGCCCCTTTTATATCCTGGGGCTTGTACGTGGTGTTGAGACTATAGCTGCTGGTTAGAAGGTTCCAAACTTGCATGCAGACCCAGAGCATATACATCTATACAGGAACTCCCAGCTTGAAGAACTACAACTGTGTGGTAAGTAGTCTTTCTGTCCACCGTGTGACCTTTTTAACCTGAAAATATCCAAGTCCACAATATGGAGGGAGGGATGGCAAGTCTTCAGTTGTGAATATGTCGTTTCTGAGTGGTACAGGTGGAAAACCTTCACAACTTGTATCAAAAACAACCTTAGGATTTATTATGGATTTGTTTTTTTAAAAAAGGAAAGTCATGGGCTGTGACCTTGTGACCAAGTTTCAGTCCGAAGAGAATTTTTATGAATTTTATGGTGATTTATAAACACACCAAGGTGCTTTTAAGGTGGAAATGAGACGTGTATAAAGAGGCCAGTGTGTAAGGAAGTGAAAGAGATGTGGTGAACTTACTGCATGTAAGATTGTAGGGTAAGTATATTTAATGGAACATATATTGGCCAGCAGTACATAAGCAATATAATTGTTGGCCTAGTTTGTTGTGATCAATAAGACCTTTGAATAACCCTTTTGGGAAGGGGTTTCTTTCTGGCTTACTAAATATCCTGTTGTTCAGTTTTTGGAATACCCCTGAATGTCCCTGATTTGGGTACAAAAGTCAAAGAAGATGTCATTGTGACCTGCCAAACGCAATCCGAGTAAACAAGGAAAATCTCTGTCAAATAGTAAGATTAATAGGTTTGTTACTGTTAATATGTAGATAAACATGTTCTATAGTATAGTGTGTAATGTGGAATTTCATATTTGGTCAAATATTTATTATATAGCAAATCACAAGAGGGAGGGTTGATAAAAGTAGGGAGTCCCCTTGGGTATAAAGAGTGTATTAAGACTTTGTGTACATGCAGCCAACGTATTGGCCTGTTACATCCTAGCTGATCACTGGGGTGTGGCATTCTGTACCTAGGCTGAAAAAAGGCTGTTCCTTAGATTTGGACTTGGAGTTAGCAGTGGTTATCTGCTTGGCTAGGTTCGTATATAACCTGTGTGCCTGGCTGGTGGTCTGTAATATCCTTACAGCTAAGAGAAGCGACTGCGCCCATTACAATTGCAGTGTAACTGTCTCCCAGCTATTGGACCTGTGAGGAATTAGCCAAAAGGAAAGGGTGGAAGGGTCAATCTCGAGGCCTCCATTTGGGCTAGCACTTAGTAACAACCTAAAATCACAAGGGAAAAATTCACTTAAGAAATGAGGTGTTAAGAGAGATGGTGGAATCTAAGTCATTGGGGGGGATTCCAGGTGAGAGGACTAGACAAGAATGATCTGGGTTGGTGTGTCCTTTGATGAAAGAGTAGGTAACCTAAGAGCTCACTTCTAGCTTTAATGTTCATCAAAAGCTGACTCAGCTTTCACTAGAGCTGTGTGAATGCTCTTGCTGAGTTAAGAGGTGTTCATAACGGTGTCCAAAGAAAACAAGAGAAGTACCTTGAACATAAAATACTAATGTGCTAATCCCTGGCACAGCTGGGCAGACTCAGATTCCCTGTACATGGAAGCGAAGGGTTTGTGCTCAGCACCTGTACCATGGGCTCTGATTAGATGTGCTGTTTAGTCAAGTGTTCTACTAATGAATACCCTTCTGAGCCCTCTTTCTCTCTCTCTTCCCCCCCCAGTGTGTGATAACTTGGACAGGTACACCTCCGCCAGCCCTTTCCTGTGTATGGATCTCAGTTACATCACTGCATTACTAAAAGAAGGCTTTGGATTTGGGGATAACACACTCTTACAGGTGAGAGAAGCATTGCAAGGACCTAGCACGAGCTTTCCTGTATCTTGAGAGAAGATGATGCATTAACACTCTGGCTCATGGAATCTCACCTCTTCCCTCTACATACACAGTGGAGGGATGAGACAGGCTGCATTTCATAGAATCACTGCTTTGGCAAGGGACTGAATATAGCCACTGGCCTGTTGGTTATGGTGACCTAGAATTAAGTAACAAACTTCCAGACATTTGTCATTTCCTGGTGATCTTCTCAACTCAAATTTTACCCAAAATTTAGATTTTGTTTAATAATACAAGAAGTTCTCAAAACCTAACAGAACTAATTTCCTGATTTTAAAAAAATGTATTCAGTATAAATAGTTATGAACAAAAGCTTTCCTCTGCAGTATGTGCAACCCCAACATGGAAGCTCTGAGGACTCGACAGTATCAGTGGTGAAAATAAAATTAGACTTGAGAAATTCTCCTACTTTAACTTAACTTGGGTGCTGCTAGTCACATAGGGAAGGGAATGTATTTGATGTGCATATAAGCCAAAGGCTCTTGGCTTTTACTCTGCTCTGGACCCTTAAGTTCCTGTGGCTGTGCCTGCTTTGTACATGTCCTTTGTCATTTGCACTGAGGCACTTGCTGGCAGCTGCTCTTCCCTTGTAAGTAGCACAATACACCTTGCAGTTTCCCAGCACTCTACAAACTCCCAGAACAAATGCCCATTGGCAGAGCCCCTCCCGACCTTCCTTCCACTACCTAAACTGGACACGCAGGCCCAGCTGACTTTCTTCTTTTTGAACAGCTGCTTCCCTCTCTCCTTCTGGCCACGTGCATTCAAGCTCTTCCCAATTTCCTACCTTCCAGTTCTCAGCCACACGCTGGATGCTATTATCTGACATTTGTATATAGGGCTGTAGGTGTGGGTGGCACTGTGCAAAGAATAATTGCTGCCCCCCAAAACTTTCCAGTACAGATGATATGACAGGTCTTGCTGGAGAGAGAGAGATGACAATGAGTTAAGAAAAAAATTTAACTCTAATAAGGGAATGAGGCTGCTTGTTTCATAGTGGACGTTTTTATTAGATTGGTATAGGAGGGAGGGTTCAGGTGGAAGAAATGTAAGAAAGTGGCTGCAGAGGGATGTGAAAGAGGAGGAGGAGAGGATGCATGAGGAACAGGATCAAGGAGGCTGTTCCAAGAAGAGGGAGTAGCATGGGAGAAGGCACAGAGGTATTTGTGGGGAAACGATTCAGAGGGTGCGAAGTGAAGTAGATGTGCACACTGAGTGGATGTGGAAAGAGCAACAGGAGATGAGAGGGAAGCAGAGTCTTCACTGAAACAAGATTGGATTTGATATGGAAGGAAATTAAAGCCTCAGGTGAGATAATGTTGGACATGGACAGCAGAAGAGGAAGAGAAATTTGGCAGCAGCAGGTTTATATTCTCACCAGCTGCTAACTCCCACCCCACCATCTTCCCTCCCCCATGAAGCACTTGATTCCTCCATCCATCCAGGACATCTGATCCCAGCCCTCCTCATGTTGTGCAGTTTCCATGTGTAGAACCTCTTGAACCTAAGCACTATGAAGGTTAATCCAGCTCCTTCAGAAAGGTCAGCTCAGGGGCATTATTATTCTTACCAATCATGAAACAGGAATTAAGAAAACAAGAACTCCTGTGTTTATCCCATTTTTTCCTCTGTGGCCCAAGTTCTGTCTGGCTGTGGAAGGAGGTTCTGTGGGCTTTATTCTTCTTCACAGTGCCAATCTCTACTTAGCTCTTCCTCCTCAAGTAACTGGCCAGATCCCAGGTGGAGAACACTTAGCAATTTATTGCTAGGGGAGGATTTTAGGCAGGTCTGTGGGGAGGCAGTCTGGGGTTGGGGAAGATTTCCTACAGTGGAGAGCAGGCTGAGACTGTTCACTTTGCTTCCTCGTATATTCACCCTTTCCCCCCACATCACTTGTTTCTTAAATTCTTGTCTTCAGTATGATTGTGAGGCCAGGGACCAGTGGAGGCTAGCAAGAAGGCGGCAGGACAGTGAGGAGTAGTATTGGAAAGTGCAGAGGGAGACAAAGTTAAAGAACTGAAAATATACTGGTCCAGATTGTACAGTGGGCTACAGATGAGTAAAACACCTAAAGGAAAGCAGGAATCTATGCTGACCAAGCAGTCCTCCATCCCCATGCCAAGTTGTTGCAACTGGACTCAAAGGAGAGAGACCGTTAGTATTTGTTCTTTTAAAGTCCATCTGATTCCATAACAGATGTTCCTGGACACTAGCAGTTCAGGTTGCTGCTTCCAGGCAATATCCATTGTGTTTTCCTTTGCAGAGTAGCGAGTGAAGCTCTTTGAGGTTGTTGCCATTCTGTGCATCTACCCATCAGCTTGCTCTTGGTCTATGGTGGCAGCTGTATAGGTCTGGGAGAAATGCTGCAAATGACTGATTTCTTTTGTTTCTTCATAGTTAACAAAGAAAGTGAACAACATAGAGACAAGCTGGGCCTTGGGTGCCACCTTTCACCTGCTGCAGTCTCTGGGGCTCTCCTACTGAGCCAGCACCCCCTACAGAACATTGGCCTTTCCAGAAGGAAGAGAGGGCAAGTTCAAATTTCCAACTGCATAGCTCAGCAAGAGTCAGTCCTACAGCAAAACATGGGTTGAAGCTATGGAATCAATTCCCCAAGGACTAAGCAGTTCCCAACTGCAACGAGAGCAGCCATAGTATGGTTTCTAAATAACTTCATTGCCGTAATTGATACAAAATCTTCCTGAAAGCCAAAGAGCCTAAATTCCAACTAGGCAGCCTTGAAGCAGATTGTGCTTATAAGCAGCCCAGACACAGCTTCAGTGAATGGATTCATAGATGCCCCATTGTACCAGCAGTTTAGAGTGCTTGTCATGCCCTGGCAAACCACAGACCTTTGGCTGATGATGCTTGATCATTTTTACATGTAGAACTGAAGTTTAGCCCAGAGAATTTTTAAAAAATATAAATATTCAAACATAACACATGCATTCAATGCAGAGTGAAATCCCCAATGTGTTAGCCCTTAAACTGCTTAATACTGAGGGCTTTTAACCTTTCAGGATTGGCTAGTTCCAAGGCCAGTGCTTCTTGGGCAGGTATGAAGCAGAAAGCAAGAGGTGGCTAGGTTGGCTGTCTTGGTCTAGAAGCCTGTGCCTCTCCCTCCCTGTTCTCCCCTCTGACCAGTCTTGAGTAAGATAGAACTGGCATGGAACCAAAAATCAGCTCTCTGTTCAGAGGATGCTGGTTAAGGAGCTATGGTGAGACAAGAAGAGATGGTTTTTCACTTACTTGAGGTGAAAGGGAGAGGAAAATGGGAGTAGAGGTAACTTGGTTCCTGTTCAAATTAGAATCAGACAGATCATTTCCCTCCTTTGGGTTTGTGTTTTAACCCACTGAACTTTAAGTCAATAAGAGCAGGAAATATAATAATTTGGCAGGGTTGGGCTGATTACATAAGCCTAAGCTACTTGGGGGGGAGAAGGGGGAGAGAATGTGGCTGGCCCTTACAACCATACTCTTAGTACAAGACTCATGGCAAGTCCCTGCACTGGAGTAGAGAAATGTGTTTATTTTATACAGTTGGTCTGTAGAAACCGAGCACTCAAGGAAGGGGTTGTAGCTTCTCAGTATTTCCTCCCATCCCCTCCCCCAACCCAGGCACTCTGGCATGACAATACTCAGTTGTTTAATAGTGTTTCAAAAGTGGCAATTGTAATCTCTCCTACCCCAAATGCCTATGTGGAAACAAAAGAGAGGTTTACATTTGGAAGCAAAAAGGGCTCTCACAAGATGGCCCATCACCCATCCCTGCAGAGGCTCAGTGCCAGCTTGCTTCTTCAGCACAGCCTAGCAGTGGCAGTCTTTTCCCTCTCATGCTAAACTGCCTGCCCCGTCTCTTCCACCTGAGGTGAGGCAAAGCTCCCATAATGACCTGAGAAATTCCCCTGCAACCTCCCAGTAAAACAGGCCAGTCCCTCTAGTGTAAAATACCTCAGAACTGGCCTGTGGTATACAGGGAATGTAAGAAACCTTTACCACATCCTCATGCGGAAATGACTGTTCTGTATTATTTGCCAGAGGTAATAGCAGTACAGTCCATGCACACATTACTAGGAGAGTGCATGCATCTACTACTACCTATAAATCTTGCTTTCAGCAAACTTTTTTTTTGTGTTGGAATTTTCACTGACTACAAGATTGGATGAAGTGATCAATAGCCTGGCTACATGACATCCAAGAACTAGCGGTTTTAGTCACCCACTAATCTGAGCCCTTGCTGTGCCACATAGCCTGCTGCTGGTTTTAGACCTGACCTTAGGAGCAGGAATGAGGCCAGCTGCATCTAGAGCTGGAAGGCAACGGGAGAGAGTGAGACAAGGGCAACAGAAGACCTACCATCATCTCCATATGTTCAAGCCCTTGGGAGAACTTAGGGAAAGGACTGATTGTGTTTGGGGAGTGGGGTAGACTAGAGAATAGCACAGAGTACAGTTCAGAGTAAGTTTTCTTTCTGTGTTCTTAGTATCAAGCTCAGGCACTACAGACTCCGTTGGGAGAATTTGCTTTCTCTGTACCAAAGTTGCATTAAGTCTGGAATGCTCAGGGCCTTGATCTTTCAGTTGTACAATTTGTTAACTGAAGCATTACTGCTGCTGCTAATCAAGGGCCCAATTGTGCAGTCCTTGCACAAAACGCTGCAGGATAGAATCCTAAATTTTCATCTGAATTATCCCAGAGGTGAGTTGGACTTCACCTGCTTCAAGTCCCCATACCTACCCTAGTGCAATGAGACTTACTAATGAGCACAAAGTAGCCTTGTAAGAGAAGGGTCCTGATCTGCATCATTGCTGGAGAGGAGAATGTGCCTGGATAAAGGACATTGACTCTAACAGAAGTGACTGTAGAGCTTAGGGCTATGTCTATACTAAGAGCTAGGGGTGTGATTCCCCTGCTCGTGTAGACATGCTCGTTGAGCTAGCAAGGTGTATCAGTAGCAGTGTAGCTGTGGTAGCGGCAGGGGAGTCATGGCTGAGACAGACCTAGTAAAGACCTGCCTAAAACCCGTGAGTATGTTCTTGGCATGGCTCAGCTGGGCCTCCGTTGTTGCTATCTATGTTGTCGCTGCCACATTGCTATTTATACTCCCACTAGCTCAATGACAGCTAGTGTGAGTATGCATTTGTGAGCAGGAGAGACACACCCCTCACTCGCAGTGCAGGCATCGCCTGAGAGTTTGCTTTCAGTCACAAACTCACATTTAAGTCCCCTTTGTAATGTTAATTCCTGATATTAGTTAAATGTACATGATAGCACTGCTATAAAATATAAATCCAGTGCTCATGTTACTTAATGCTGTAATCCAATTAATTGTCTAATGCAGGAGCCTGGTGTTTGGATCATTAAGACAAGGCCACTCAAATGCCTATTTTAGTAATTAAAAAGCTATTTTTAACAAAATGTTCTTGGATTCAAACCCTGGTGATGAAGTTTTCCTCCTTTCCTTTACACTGTTACTCCTCAGTACCAAAGAAACAGGATGGCACGCACACCCCTTGGCCCTCCCAAAAGGGGGTTGCCTGCGGAAGAGGAAGCAAGCTTGGGCTTACAGAGTCAGTCTTACCCTGAATTGGCTTCCTTACTGCAAACCACACTCACCTCTGGCACCAGATCTTGCTCCAGCAGCTGGAGGCTGACAACCCAGAGGGAGAGGATCACATCAGCACTACAGTGCAGCAAGGTATAGGGAAAACAGTACATTTACTGCCTCTTCAGCCTTAGGCTAAAAGGGCCACTGCTATATGAAAGCACACAGCAAAGATGATTCAGTAGCTGAAACTACTGGTGCCACAGGACAGGACTTGGTCCTTGGAGAGCAGAACAAACAACTTCAGCAAAGATGAGCATATGTTGTAAGAAAAAAAATTTCATTCCTATTTGTGTTATTCTTCAAAGACACTATTTAAATACATGTTTCCAAACCAGACATGATACAGTCCTCAGAGGGTTAAAGATCTCAGGTTCCCAGCAGTCACCAGTGAACTGCAGCTCTAGCTAGATGGAGAAATTACTTACTGGCAAAGGACATAATCTGCTCCTAGAGAGGGAAAGGGAAAAAAAAACATGTCACTCGTGAACCAGTCAGAGACAAATATTTAGAAACAAAGCAGAGAACGCTGCTACATCCTCCTTCACTCTACCCCATGGATATCATCTCTCGTTTAAGGAAAGGAAGTAAAAAAAAATATCACTCAAGCCAAATACATCTTTGGTTTGCCTCATTCACATGCCATTTGAACACAGCATGTCATTCCTGCTGAATCTGCTAGTGACTCGGCTCATTGTATCACCACAAGTTAATTTGTAGCGTCCTAACAGTGCCTCTTACTTTGACTGGAGACAAGGCATTTGTTGTTTGTAATCCCCATGTCCTCAGCAGCACAAAGGGAGCGACACTTGTGGAGTAGAGTCTCTTTAACAAGTCGATGGCAGCCATTAAAGAGAGGTTATGCCTCTGACGGTCTGTCTCAAACTGTAAGAGGTGCTTTATGGAGCCTGGAAAAGGAAGGGGAGAATTAAATTGCAATCCTAACTGCTCATGCCACTGACATAATGACCTCCACAGGGACCCAAAACACACCCCAATGATCTCTGCACCCTCTAGATTCATCTTAAAAAGGTGCTGTTCTGTCAGCAAATAGCAAGATCCAAGAGTTTCTTCTTGTTCCCTTCAGCAGCCCTTATTCCCACATCTCCTTACACCAGTGGCCAGCAGAATGGAACATTCTGTAAACTAGGCAACACAGGATGGGTTTTGAGAAGGGAAATGCACCCAGGAGCATCACTCTGTCTGGTCCACAGATTAAGTTTGAACACCCCAGCTTCTCCCAGTTTATGAATATGCGGATTCATGTTATGAGACACCAGTGTGCCCAGAGGTGGACAGGAAACAAACTGGGTCAATCCTTGCCCTGAAGAGCTCACTATCTAAAATAAAGTTCAGATATGCTGGGAGACTTGGAGAAGGGGATATTCAAATTATTGCCATAGATTATGTATCCTTACCCAGATCCTTCCCATTGAAGGCTGCTGTGCTGAGGTGATGTGTCAAGCATGCAATATCTCCAAAGCCCATATTTACACCTTGTCCTGCTAGTGGATGGACTCTGTGTGCTGCATCCCTAAGGGCAGAGCAGAGAGCATCTCAGATCCTAACTGGAGGAGAGCAGAGACAGTCCATGTTTTCCTTACCCACTAAGTACCTTCCCCCTCAGTGTAGAGCAGAGATTCTCAACCTTCTTTCTGAGGCCCCCCCCAACATGCTATAAAAATTTCATGGCCCACCTGTGCTACAACTGCTGTTTTTCAGTGGATTAAAAGCCAGGGCTGGCATCAGGGGGTAGCAAGCAGGACGATTGCCCAGGGCCCCACACCCCAAGGGGCCCTGGAAAGCTAAGTTGTTCAGGCTTCAGCACCGGGCAGTGGGGCTCGGGATTGAGCTTTCTGCCCTGGGCCCAGTGAGTCTAGTGCTGGCCCTGCTCTCTGGTTTTTTTTGACGAACCCCCTGAGACCTGCTCGCAGCTCCCTGGGGGCCCAGGACCTCTGGTTGAGAACTGCTGGTATAGCACACACTTCATCTCCTCTGTCTAATAAGCCCCTCCTTATAGCCCTCTATATATACACACCTCATCTAACAAGTATCTGACACCTAATACCGCTCCACATACTCTGCCTGCCTTTTTCCTTGAAGAACCTCCCCACTCCATGGCTCGAGATGTAATCCACTTTCTCCACCTGTTAACTGGGAGAGGAACATGTCTGGCACCACAACTATCACCCTCCCTGAATAATTCACACCCTGCTGTGCCAGAGATGCTTCGCTTCATTCCCCAAACGCACCTTTTATGGAACCAGAAATGGCCTGCTTTCCCATAAAAAAAACAAACCATGACACCTGCAGCCCCAATGAGCAATTTACCCAATAAGCGCCATCCGGTGCCGGACATATTCTGTGGCATGCCCCATTCCAAGAGGAAACACAGCTCGGCTCTTTGGCTCCACTTTGGCAATGCTTGGGGGCAGCTGGCGGGCTGCAGTGCCTGATGGCATCAGGAGAGAAATAGCAGATCGGAACACGGATCCAGCAGTATCAATAAAGTCCGAGTGGTGTAGGTTGCTCCACTGAATAACAATAAAGACGGATTTATATGGTGCCCCAAATCCCAAGGCTTCTGGGTGTCCCAACAAAATTACAAAACACTTTGTTTTGTGTAGTGTCCACAGCATACTAGGCACTGAACAACCACAAGGGATGACATGATTCCCTACCCCAAAGGGCACATTCTGCCTTTACTAACACCAAAAAGCAATATGGCCTAATAAATACCAGACTGATGCATAAATGAACAAAAGCCTCCAAATACACAGTTCTAACCATTCAGCAAACAAGATCATCCTCATTACAGCCTAGACGACCATCTTAGACCAAGAAGAGCCTGCCCCTCCTATCATTTTGAAAAGTAATTCAATCTCCACTGCTAATCTAACTTCAGACACCAAGGGTGACCCTCTCTCTGAGAGGTGTTTTAATAGAGCTCCCATGTGAAGATGTCCCATCTCAGGTTTTTGTTTTTTTTTTAAATGTTTTAGTGAGACTTTGATTGACTTAAAGTGTTAAGAATGTCAGCCTGTAACTGCACTAATGAAAAGGTGAATAGAAATCTAGTAAAAGTAAAATCGTAATAGGCTTTCAAGGCTTGTGCATTTAGATCAGACACTTTATCTACTAGTTATACAGCCTGGTTAGTATCCATACAAGTTCACAAGTATTGATTATAGCAGGCAAAAGAGAGCCTATACTTTTCTATTTGAGCAAGATATGTACTAATAATCAACAAATAAAAAAAGATTCAAAGCCAAAAGCTACCTTAATGCAAATTAACCAGATCTGAATGACAGAAGAGTCACAAGTCAGAGCATACAATGAATGCACACAAGACTAAAATGAAGAATTCTTTATTAAAGAGCAAGTTAGACTTTGTGGAAAATAAACTGAAGTAGTAAGCTTGTGGGCGTCCCAGGAATTCCTGCCCTGACTAAGAGTTGTCGGAGCCTTGGGACTGCATGAGTTAGGATAGTCAAAGGGAGTGCCATCTCAAAGCACAACTGCATTGTAAAAATGCACTCACAGGTTTTGCATACAAATTGTTATTTTTATATAAATATATGTGGAAAAATGGTGGGGAAGGAAGTGCGTCTAGAATTACAGGGTGAGATTCTGTAGGAGACTGAAGAGGAGCTGCTGTCCACGACAAAAGGAACATATATATATATCTTTCTCTTCAGAGCTTCCAATTCAAGAACTAACCAGGCTCAACCTGTTCAGCTTTTAAAATGAGGACCAGATCAGGCCTACCCATGTAATGTTTTTCAGCACACACTAGCATGCTTTTCTTCCAAGTCAACTTACTGCAACTTCCATAATACATTAATTATGTTAGGTCCATACATGTCAGAACAACAGTGGTCAATTCCAGATTCATCACAGGAAGATGTAAGTCTTCCATAATGCACTTACCTGCAGTGGTATCCCATCAGAGGGACATTTCTTCCCACCCTAAAATCCTGGTAATTACACCGAAGGAGGAGGATTGACAGTCCTTATTTTATTCTAGCTACGGTCACTGCAGAAGCTATTCTTATTTAGACAGGCATCTAATGTTTTTTGAACCTTATTAATATGTTCCATTAATAAATATTACCCTTTACTCATTTTAAAGTTGCCATCTTAATTTCACTGAGTACTTTTTGTATAATAGGATGGAATAAACAGGGACCAAAATGGCCACCTTTCTTTAATTTACAGAAATCTATTTTATCACAGCAAGAAAATCAGCTCTGCATCCTCATGAAATGATGATACTCACAAAGGCAGAGTTGATGGTGTCCACAAAGCTTTCCTCATCCATACTAAGAAGCTGTGATGCATGTTCATGAGATGTGGACCAAACCAAAGAGCTGGCAGTGTCAGAGAGCTGATC
The DNA here is from genome assembly GCF_965140285.1 of Lepidochelys kempii. NCBI lineage: Eukaryota > Metazoa > Chordata > Testudines > Cheloniidae > Lepidochelys > Lepidochelys kempii. Next base: position 90,348,594 of record NC_136385.1, on the reverse strand, counting down.
CAAAAGAACCATAAGAGTCAGTATCAAGAGACAGAAAAATAATCTGTGCAAGGCTCCCCAACATTCCAATCCAGGGAAGGGCCCAGGCCCCACCCACATGCTAATTCGGACCAGGGCCTTCACTCCACCAATCCCAGAAACAATATGTGCAAGGGGCTCCAAACCCATAAAAGCTAACAGGCAGGAAATAGGAAAAATAAATAAGAATTAGAGGGGGGGAAAACTACAGACAGAGAGATCAAGAGTCATAGAAAGAAGGAAAAGTCTAGAGGCAAGACAGAGGCAATGTAACTAGGCACGGAAAGGTAAAGGAAAGGTGATTAGAAATAAACGGACCAAAAAGTTAAAGATGGGTGAGTCAAAAGTCAGTGTCTCTTACCGGGAGAAGAGCAATTGGCCCTGAAGGGAGGAATCTCTGCCATGCGACATTGTTGTCTGTGGCCTATAACATGAAGAAACATGAGGACTGATGAGAACTGCTGATCTTGCATCACCTACTGAACCTGCGCAGACACTGCAGCTCAGGAACTTGCAGGATCTCACCTCAGACAAGAGCAGAGTAGCAACCACAGCTGACTGATCATATTGATAGTGGATGTTCTGAATTCCAGCCGCTTTCCGGACCATGGAGTTCTGACCATCTGCACCAATCTGTAAGGGGATGAGAAACAAGGAAACCTCATCAACGGCTTTAGAAAAAAAATCAGCATTCCAGCCCTTGTTATCTGCAGTGAGTAGCTAACTCAACAAAGTAGCAAAGGCCTCCCATTTGCACTTGGATATGTGGTTTCTTTTAAATAAATGAGAATACTGCAACAAAGAGGCAGCCTCTTCAGCCCTACTCTAATTTAGCACAGTCCTCTTCAGCTAGCCACAAAGAAGGCTACTGACATTACCCCTTAGTATCTCTGACACAGTCAGCAGCTCCCCTCACTCAAACCCTCCCCACTGATGGAGCAGCACCACACACAAAATCAGAATCCAGTGGAAAGAACTTGGCAAGAGACGGTGTCTGATACACAGAAAACGGAAGTTTAGTTACCAGCAGTTTGGTCTCTACGCTGCGTCCATCAGCTAAGTCAATTTTGACCCAAGGGCTTTTGTCAGAGAGATGACAGGAAAGGGGCCAGGTATACCCAACTGCTCTGCTCCTGTAGAGAACCTCCACCTGATCTGATGGAACACAACATAGCAGGGTCACAGCATGATACAGACATGAGAAAAGGAAAGTTACAAAAAGAGAGCAAAAGGCAAGACACAGCTAGGCAACACAATGACTCTCAGAGCTGACCCCACTGACACCTACCCTTAGGGCACAATGAAGCAATCTAGGCACTTGTATTGCCCCCATCACTGCAGAGTCTGATCACCTCCCAAATAGATGAGTTGAAAGTTAAAGACGCTTCACAACAAAACATAAGATACCACAGTGAGTGCATGCGTGAAGTCTAGAAAAGGACACAAGATAGAAGGCTTAGATAAAGTTCCACCAAGAACAAGTACCTCTTCCTAACCCAGAGGGACTGACTTCTCCATAAACCTCCGAGTTATCTGCTGAATGGATTTCCTCCCTCTCTCTTCCCCTGTTCCAGAGCTCCCTGCTGAATGCAACTCACTGAGAGCTCCCACACTGTGAATAAAAAATGAAAGCAATTATCGCCTACCTGACACTGCATCTAACTGTTTGGTTAGAGCAGACATAATGACATTGTTCTCCACTACATAACCCATGTCTTCTAAGTTGTTTTTATCAAAGATTATCATGGCTTCTGAACAGGCATCCCATACCTATTAGGGGAAAGAGAGAGACAGAAAATATTATCACACAGCATAGACTCAGCATGCATTGTGCAGCTCCATCAGGAACTGCCCACAACTCTCCTTTAACAGGGAAAGGTGATAGGCAATCTCTAGAGCTTCCACCAGGAATCATCCCTCCAGCTGCTAATATCAGGAGTTTGAGGGAGGACACAGAAAGGTGAGAAAGTCTCCTAGGATAGTAGTACTTGTGGCACCTTAGAGACTAACCAATTTATTTGAGCATGAGCTTTCGTGAGCTACAGCTCACTTCATCAGATGTTTACCGTGGAAACTGCAGCAGACTTTATATACACACAGAAATCATGAAACAATACCTCCTCCCACCCCACTGTCCTGCTGGTAATAGCTTATCTAAAGTGATCAACAGGTGGGCCATTTCCAGCACAAATCCAGGTTTTCTCACCCTCCACCCCCCCACACAAATTCACTCTCCTGCTGGTGCTAGCCCATCCAAAGTGACAACTCTTTACATAATCAAGTCGGGCTATTTCCTGCATAGATCAAGGTTTTCTCACATCCCCCCCACCCCCATACACACACAAACTCACTCTCCTGCTGGTAATAGCTCATCTAAACTGACCATTCTCCAGGTTTAAATCCAAGTTAAACCAGAACATCTGGGGGGGGGGGGGTAGGAAAAAACAAGAGGAAACAGGCTACCTTGCATAATGACTTAGCCACTCCCAATCTCTATTTAAGCCTAAATTAATAGTATCCAATTTGCAAATGAATTCCAATTCAGCAGTTTCTCGCTGGAGTCTGGATTTGAAGTTTTTTTGTTTTAAGATAGCGACCTTCATGTCTGTGATTGCGTGACCAGAGAGATTGAAGTCTGCCCCTCCACCCCCACGAACATGATACAGTTCTGTGGTGACCTAGAATCCTATTTTCGACGTCTCCGTCTCAAGGAATATTTCCAAAATACCTCTGAACAACATACTAATCCACAGAGGTCTCCCTGCCAACACTACAGAAAGAGGGATTCTAGATGGACTCCTCCTGAAGGTCGAAACAGCAGACTGGACTTCTACATAGAGTGCTTCCGCCGACGTGCACGGGCTGAAATTGTGGAAAAGCAGCATCACTTGCCCCATAACCTCAGCCATGCGGAACGCAATGCCATCCACAGCCTCAGAAACAACTCTGACATCATAATCAAAAAGGCTGACAAAGGAGGTGCTGTTGTCATCATGAATAGGTCGGAATATGAACAAGAGGCTGCTCGGCAGCTCTCCAACACGAGTTTCTACAAGCCATTACCCTATGATCCCACTGAGAGTTACCAAAAGCAACTACAGCATTTGCTCAAGAAACTTCCTGAAAAAGCACAAGATCAAATCCGCACAGACACACCCCTGGAACCCCGACCTGGGATATTCTATCTACTACCCAAGATCCATAAACCTGGAAATCCTGGGCGCCCCATCATCTCAGGCATTGGCACCCTGACAGCAGGATTGTCTGGCTATGTAGACTCCCTCCTCAGGCCCTACGCTACCAGCACTCCCAGCTACCTTCGAGACACCACTGACTTCCTGAGGAAACTTCAATCCATCGGTGATCTTCCTGATAACACCATCCTGGCTACTATGGATGTAGAAGCCCTCTACACCAACATTCCACACAAAGATGGACTACAAGCCGTCAAGAACACTATCCCCGATAATGTCACGGCTAACCTGGTGGCTGAACTTTGTGACTTTGTCCTTACCCATAACTATTTCACATTTGGGGACAATGTATACCTTCAGATCAGCGGCACTGCTATGGGTACCCGCATGGCCCCACAGTATGCCAACATTTTTATGGCTGATTTAGAACAACGCTTCCTCAGCTCTCGTCCCCTAAAGCCCCTACTCTACTTGCGCTATATTGATGACATCTTCATCATCTGGACCCATGGAAAAGAAGCCCTTGAGGAATTCCACCATGATTTCAACAATTTCCATCCCACCACCAACCTCAGCCTGGTCCAGTCCACACAAGAGATCCACTTCCTGGACACTACAGTGCTAATAAACAATGGCCACATAAACACCACCCTATACCGTAAACCTACTGACCGCTATTCCTACCTGCATGCCTCCAGCTTTCACCCTGACCACACCACACGATCCATCGTCTACAGCCAAGCTCTGCGATACAACCGCATTTGCTCCAACCCCTCAGACAGAGACAAACACCTACAAGATCTCTGTCAAGCTTTCTTACAACTACAATACCCACCTGCAGAAGTAAAGAAACAGATTGATAGAGCCAGAAGAGTTCCCAGAAGTTACCTGCTACAGGACAGGCCTAACAAAGAAAATAACAGAACGCCACTAGCCGTCACCTTCAGCCCCCAACTAAAACCCCTCCAACGCATTATTAAGGATCTACAACCTATCCTAAAGGATGACCCAACACTCTCACAAGTCTTGGGAGACAGGCCAGTCCTTGCCTACAGACAGCCCCGCAACCTGAAGCAAATACTCACCAACAACCACATACCACACAACAGAACCACTAACCCAGGAACTTATCCTTGCAACAAAGCCCGTTGCCAATTGTGCCCACATATCTATTCAGGGGACACCATCACAGGGCCTAATAACATCAGCCACACTATCAGAGGCTCGTTCACCTGCACATCCACCAATGTGATCTATGCCATCATGTGCCAGCAATGCCCCTCTGCCATGTACATTGGTCAAACTGGACAGTCTCTACGTAAAAGAATAAATGGACACAAATCAGATGTCAAGAATTATAACATTCATAAACCAGTCGGAGAACACTTCAATCTCTCTGGTCACGCAATCACAGACATGAAGGTCGCTATCTTAAAACAAAAAAACTTCAAATCCAGACTCCAGCGAGAAACTGCTGAATTGGAATTCATTTGCAAATTGGATACTATTAATTTAGGCTTAAATAGAGACTGGGAGTGGCTAAGTCATTATGCAAGGTAGCCTGTTTCCTCTTGTTTTTTCCTACCCCCCCCCCCAGATGTTCTGGTTTAACTTGGATTTAAACCTGGAGAATGGTCAGTTTAGATGAGCTATTACCAGCAGGAGAGTGAGTTTGTGTGTGTATGGGGGTGGGGGGGATGTGAGAAAACCTTGATCTATGCAGGAAATAGCCCGACTTGATTATGTAAAGAGTTGTCACTTTGGATGGGCTAGCACCAGCAGGAGAGTGAATTTGTGTGGGGGGGTGGAGGGTGAGAAAACCTGGATTTGTGCTGGAAATGGCCCACCTGTTGATCACTTTAGATAAGCTATTACCAGCAGGACAGTGGGGTGGGAGGAGGTATTGTTTCATGATTTCTGTGTGTATATAAAGTCTGCTGCAGTTTCCACGGTAAACATCTGATGAAGTGAGCTGTAGCTCACGAAAGCTCATGCTCAAATAAATTGGTTAGTCTCTAAGGTGCCACAAGTACTCCTTTTCTTTTTGCGAATACAGACTAACACGGCTGTTCCTCTGAATCCTAGGATAGTGATTCTCAAACTTTTATACTGGGGACCCCTTTCACATAGCAAGCTTCCAAGTGCAACCCCCCCTTATAAATTAAAAACACTTTTTTAACACCATAATAAATGCTGTAGGAAAAGCAGGGTTTGGGGTGGAGGCTGGCAGCTCACGACCCCCCATGTAATAACCTTGGGACCCCCTGAGGGGTCCCAACCCCCAGTTTGAGAACCCCTGTCCTAGGAAGACTCCCACTCCCTATTCAAGCCCAAATTAATGGTGTTAAGTTTGCAATTGAATTGTAGCTCTGCAGTTTCTCTTTGAAGTCTGTGTTTGAAGTTTTTGTTGAAGGATGTCTAATGTTAAATCTGTTACTGAATGTCCAGGGAGACTGAAGTGTTCTCCTACTGGCTTTTGTATGTTACCATTCCTGATGTCTGATATCAGGCATTAATTTGGGCTTGAATAGGGACTGGGAGCAACTGGCTCATTACAAAGCAATTTTCCCTCTCTTGGTATTGACACCTCCTCCTCAATTATTGGGAGTGGACCACATCCACCCTGACTGAAGTGGCCTTGTCAGCACTGGTTCTCCACTTGTAAGGTAACTCCCTTCTCTTCATGTGCCACTATATTTATGCCTGTATCTGTAATTTTCACTCCATGCATCTGAAGAAATGGTTGGTTTTTTTTACCCACAAAAGCTTATGCCCAAATAAATCTGTTAGTCTTTAAGATGCCACCAGACTCCTTGTTGTTTTTGTGAATACAGACTAACATGGCTACCCCTCTGATTCTAGGAAGACTGACACACCAAGAATACAACAAGCTTAGTCAGTGTATCCTGTTCCTCTCCAAAGAGGAAACAAATCTTGGGCCATTAGAGGTAAATATTTCTGAGAATTCTAGTTACATTAGCAGAAACAGACAGACTGCATTCATAGCAGTGAGTCAGGCACCTGCATCCGCTGGAAGGGTTTGAATCGCAGGCTGCAAACATGATCCCAGGCACCAAAACCTAAAAGAGAGAGAAGGACCCACAACATGAAGAGAAACCAGTCACAATGAGACCAAACTGAGACTCAGATTCACTTTCCTCTCTCCCTCCCCTCGATCCCTACTGAGTAACACTCTTCCAGCCTATCCATAGGCTCTGCTTTCTCCACCTGCATACAGAGCTGGGTCTGTCTAGGTTCTTATAAGGCTCTCACACCACACTTGATACTGATGCAAGACAGGAGGAAAGAGCCACCTGTCTGGGGTCAGTGAAGACCTGACTTCAGGAATTCAATGTAGCAAACAGTCAACTCTCACTACATATACTTAGGCTCTGAGTTGGGGGTACAGGAGGGAGGGAAAGGCTCAAGGACAGTTGATTAAAACACTTTTTTCATCATTAGGATGAAGGGTTCAGATCTGCCTGTAGCCACACATCAGATTCTCTCAGCAGCCTGTGAGTTCCCCTTCTCTATCCCTGAAGACTATACCATCCTTCCTGTTAATGAGGCTTGCAACTTCAGCGTCACATTAGACAAGGGGTGGGCAAATTATGGCCCGTGAGCTGGATCCGTCCTGCCAGCTGTTTTAAGCCAGCCTTCGAGCTCCCACTGGGGAGTGGAGTCTGGGGCTTGCCCCGCTCTGGCACTCCAGCCACAGCGCAGGGTTGGGGGCCACTTCACATAGCTCCCGGAAGCAGCAACATGGCCCCCTTCCGGCTCCTGTGTGTAGAGGCAGCCAGGGGGCTCCACTCTGCACACTGCTCCCACCCCAAGCACCACCACTGCAGCTCCCATTGGCTGGGAACCGCAGCAAATAGGAGCTGCAGGGGCAGTACCTGCGGACGGAGCAACGCACAGAGCCGCGCCTCTGTGAGGAGCCTGAGAAGGGACATGCCGCTGCTTCCAGGAGCCGCTTGAGGTAAGTGCCACCCAAAGCCAGTACCCCTGAGCCTCTCCCCACGCCCCAACCCTCTGCCCCAGCCCTGATCCCCTTCCCGCACTCCGAACCCCTCGATCCCAGCGCGGAGCACCCTCATGCACCCCAAACTCCTCATCCCCATCCCCCCAGCCAGAGCCCTCACCACACCTCCGCACTGCACTACCCCGCCCCAGAGCCTCCTCCCACACCCTGAATGCCTCATTTCTGGCCCTACCCCGGAGCCCGCACACCCAACCAGAGCCCACACCCTCTCCCGCACCCCAACCCCAATTTTGTGAGCATTCATGGCCCGCTATACAATTTCTATTCCCAGATTTTGGCCCGAGGGCCACAAAGTTTGCCCACCCCTGCATTAGACTCTTCCTCCTGCCACCCACCCAAGCCAGCACCAAGTCCTGTCAGTTTTTCCTTCACAACTACTTTAAAATATCATTTTCTTTTCCTAAAATCCTTGTCCAGGCCTTGGTCATCTCTCACTTTGGTATCTGCAACTCCTGATGTAATCTAGTTTTCCCACGCAACCCTGATCATATGAACACCTGCTTGCTTTTCTCTTGCCTTCCACACATGGTTTCAAAACTCTGCATGACTCTCCCATTGTTTACATCTCAGCCCCCATTTCCTCCAGTTGCCCATGCTTCTCCAAAGCCTCTCTCCTAATCTACCCCTCTGTACCATTTTCAAACTCTTTCTGCCGCTTCCTCCATGCTTTCCTCCCCCCACCCCACCCCACGCATCAGCCAGCCTCCCCTCAGCCAAATACTTCCACAGAACATGGTGATTCTGTGAAATGGCCACCATCAAAAGGAAGCAGAAAAAAATAACCTTTCACACCACTCAAACTGGATTTCCCAAACTCTGGTCATCTAGGGTAGTGCTCATCTGCATGTTGTACTTCAGATCTTAAGCTCCTTGGTGCAGTCACCCTTTTTATGTCATAGTGCTGAGCATGTTAACAGTGTTCAGCAAATGATTGATAATATAAGCATTACATGAGAGCTGGAGAAGGTCATTTTGTCCATACTCTCGGTGCCACTTCACACCTGCCCAAACTGAGTTATCCCACCTTCATCAGCCCGTATGTTGAACCTAACTCGTTTCAATGCACGACTTGTGTTTAATGTATAAATGATCTGGAGAGGAAAGGGGATGGTTCATCTATACAGAGGAGGAAATAAAATTCAGAAGCCATTCTAGAGAATAGAATCAGAGGGCTGAGAAGTTCTACATTCAATGCAGAGAATGATGATGTAACAAGGACAGTGGAACATCAAGGAGAATCCCCCAAGTGAGAGTGGACACAAACCATTCAGGGTAAAGATTCAGGAGTGGCTGGGGAAGAGAACTTTCACTTCATTCAAAAATTCCCTGTTCAAATAGGACATGAGAGAGAGTACTGCTACAGAAAGTGAAATTACAGATACTATGAAATTAAGCACAGGAGCATTGACATCGTAACTGTCTCTATAAACAAATAGAAAGTGAACTAGAAATTAAATGATTATGAGCTGATGGGATGATTCTCTGAATCAGAGATGGGAGGAAGATCAATGGTACGGATACCACTGCATCTCACAAGTTCCCAAAAGTTGTAATATGCAATCTGATAACTAAGGAGGCAATGGTGAAATATTTTGTGTAAAGATATGAATAGGGTTGGGCACTTGACCAGTCCAAAAATAACTGACAATATTTGACTGGTCAATTGATCAAAGTCAAAAATGGTCAAATATTTTAAAAAAACCACTAATTTATTAAAACAGTAACAAAAAGTTTCCAATAGGCTTAGCCTTAGATACATTATACCTAATTACAACAATCAAGTTACTTAACTGAGTTATTTTAACTCAGAAAAATGTGAAACATAATGAAACTAAGTTCTAAAAAATGAAAGACTAGGACCATGATGTAGTCAAGAAGGTAGGCCACCACCTTCATCAGGACACTCTTGCTGGAATATTTGACCCTGGTCAAATAATAGGAGGTTAACAGACAATATTTAACCAGTCAACTGACCATCTTGCCAAGCCTAGATAAGAGAAATGACAAATAACGGAAGATTTGCAGAAATTATCTGCTACAGACCCCATAACTGAAGGACAGCAAGAGTCAGAAATTCCTCAACCAACTATTGTGAAGTCAAAAAGTGAACGGTGCTGTACTCAGAAGGAGGGATTTTTGTTTCAATTGGATACCATATTCTTCTCAGTTCTAAACCTAATCCATTGTGTACTGTTGCTCTGCAAATGCTGAATAGGTCCATCCTTCTACTTCAAAGATGGCTGTTTCAGGGATGGGTGAAGTGATTTCTGTTTGTTAAATGTTTTGGGATTAGAGCTAGTTGAATTCTTCTCTGTCAACGCGTGTGTGGTGGGGGGGAGGGGTTAAGAAAAATGGCTTTCTGGAAAATTGTCCAACAGTTCAAAATTTTTGATCAAAACAAACTGAAAAACATTGCCTCATTTTAATACTATACATTTTTGGGTTTTGTTATTTTTAGTCCCTCCTTTTCCTAGTGGAAGAAAGGGAGGAACCAAAGTTTTTTGCTTGGTTGATTGGGTTTTTTTTTTTAATTGGAAAAAAAAAGTCCATAAAAAACTGCAAAAAGAAGTTTTTGTTTCATTCAAAAATGTTCACAGAAAATACTTACAATTTTTTGACCAGACTTATTTGGGATCCTTTGTGATGAAAGGCACCATTGTGGGGGGAGGGATAGCTCAGTGGATTGAGCACTGGCCTGCTAAACCCAAGGTTGTGAGTTCAATCCTTGAGGGGGCCATTTAGGGATCAGGGCAAAAATTGGGGATTGGTCCTGCTTTGAGCAGGGGGTTGGACTAGACGACCTCTGAGGTCCCTTCCAACCCTGATATTCTATGATTCTATGAAAATGTCAGAGGTAGTAGAAAAGAGGGCAAGAGTGAGAACAGAATTACCAGAGTTGGAATTTGGACAGGACCCAGAGATATCCCTGCTCTTGGCCCAGATGCCATAGGATAAATGGTGAGAATCTCAGTTGTCTCTCATAATTGTAACTCCAGCAGCACTGAGCCCCTGCTTCAGGCTGGAGAATTAGTTCAGTAGCAACTCAGAGCAAATTACCAACACCACTTTCTGGAGTACCTAGGTTGCTCTTGGAGTTCACACATCCACGTCCTAACCACACCTAACCCTACTTAGTTTACAAATAAGTATGGCTTCAAGCTAGCAGGGTTAGGGTGCATGAACCAGCCTAAAATCTTCCCACCTACCTAAATATTCATGCTGTGAAAAGCAAGAAGAAAGGGAATAAAAGGTTTGGAGGAGCCAACTCCATGCTGTGTACCAGAAAGCAGATACAAGACTATTTCAGAACCACACTGTGAAATTAGTTTTTTGTGGCTGCAAACCTCAGACCAGTTACCCAGGGGTGGAGAAGCCTTCACACCTCAAAATCCACCACCACCACCCTCAACACTAACTGTCCCTCTTGTTGGCTTCTCAGCAGAGAAGTCAAAGACTGAATGGGCCGAAGAGACTGAACTATGCTGCAGAACCAATTCCTCCAAGGCAGGGGTGCAGTACATAGACTAAGGAACAGTGAAAGAAGCTTTCTTCACACAAACCAAGCTGTATCTGTTCTGTGGAAAGAATACTCTAGGGCTGTCACTTGAAGATCTTTCACTAGCACTGAAATCTCACAGAAATCTATACAAAATGAACAAGAATTCCAGAACAAGAAGTCATGCCCCTAACCTAGAAAAGCCTGATTTAGACACCTCAATTCAGAATGCACAGCAGTAAGAAATGGAGAGTAGGAATCAGCCAAGTCAGTTTAAGAACAACAGTCCCAATCTGAAGAATTCTCAAGGGCCTCACAAAAATAAAGCCAGTTCCAGTTTCAGATTAAAGTGTTACACAGAAAGAACAAGAAGAACTGTACTCACTGCTCAGAAGGGTGGCTGAACCAGGGGAGATGGAACTGACCCTGTTACTGTAACTCTCAGGCAAATGGTCAGACACTTTCCTAGGGCCAGCTTCCAGTAATAGGATTTTCTTCTCACGGAAGTGGACATCATGTCCTGAAATAGGCAAACATTTATTAAGATACTTTTAATAAAAATTCATTTCTTTATTTATATATCAAGAACTCCCATGCATTTTGCAATGAGATACACAAATAAAATTCCCTACAGGGAAAAGCATACACAACACATTTCTAACTAGGTAAGTTTCAGAGTAACAGCCGTGTTAGTCTGTATTCGCAAAAAGAAAAGGAGGACTTGTGGCACCTTAGAGACTAACCAATTTATTAGAGCATAAGCTTTCGTGAGCTACAGCTCACTTCTTCAGATGCATATCGTGGAAACTGCAGCAGGCTTTATATATACACAGAGAATATGAAACAATATCTATTCCCACCCCACTGTCCTGCTGGTAATAGCTTATCTAAAGTGATTTCCAGCACAAATCCAGGTTTTCTCACCCTCCACCCCCCCACACAAATTCACTCTCCTGCTGGTGATAGCCCATCCAAAGTGATAACTCTTTACACAATGTGCATGACAATTAAGCTGGGCTATTTCCTGCATAAATCCAGGTTCTCACATCCCCCCCACCCCCACACACACACAAACTCACTCTCCTGCTGGTAATAGCTCATCCAAACTGACCACTCTTCAAGTTAAAATCCAAGTTAAACCAGAACATCTGGGGGGAGGGGGGGGTAGGAAAAAACAAGAGGAAACAGGCTACCTTGCATAATGACTTAGCCACTCCAAGTCTCTATTTAAGCCTAAATTAATAGTATCCAATTTGCAAATGAATTCCAATTCAGCAGTTTCTCGCTGGAGTCTGGATTTGAAGTTTTTTTGTTTTAAGATAGCGACCTTCATGTCTGTGATCGCGTGACCAGAGAGATTGAAGTGTTCTCCGACTGGTTTATGAATGTTATAATTCTTGACATCTGATTTGTGTCCATTTATTCTTTTACGTAGAGACTGTCCAGTTTGACCAATGTACATGGCAGAGGGGCATTGCTGGCACATGATGGCATAGATCACATTGGTGGATGTGCAGGTGAACGAGCCTCTGATAGTGTGGCTGATGTTATTAGGCCCTGTGATGGTGTCCCCTGAATAGATATGTGGGCACAGTTGGCAACGGGCTTTGTTGCAAGGATAAGTTCCTGGGTTAGTGGTTCTGTTGTGTGGTATGTGGTTGTTGGTGAGTATTTGCTTCAGGTTGCGGGGCTGTCTGTAGGCAAGGACTGGCCTGTCTCCCAAGATTTGTGAGAGTGTTGGGTCATCCTTTAGGATAGGTTGTAGATCCTTAATAATGCGTTGGAGGGGTTTTAGTTGGGGGCTGAAGGTGACGGCTAGTGGCGTTCTGTTATTTTCTTTGTTAGGCCTGTCCTGTAGTAGGTAACTTCTGGGAACTCTTCTGGCTCTATCAATCTGTTTCTTTACTTCTGCAGGTGGGTATTGTAGTTGTAAGAAAGCTTGACAGAGATCTTGTAGGTGTTTGTCTCTGTCTGAGGGGTTGGAGCAAATGCGGTTGTATCGCAGAGCTTGGCTGTAGACGATGGATCGTGTGGTGTGGTCAGGGTGAAAGCTGGAGGCATGCAGGTAGGAATAGCGGTCAGTAGGTTTCCGGTATAGGGTGGTGTTTATGTGACCATTGTTTATTAGCACTGTAGTGTCCAGGAAGTGGATCTCTTGTGTGGACTGGACCAGGCTGAGGTTGGTGGTGGGATGGAAATTGTTGAAATCATGGTGGAATTCCTCAAGGGCTTCTTTTCCATGGGTCCAGATGATGAAGATGTCATCAATATAGCGCAAGTAGAGTAGGGGCTTTAGGGGACGAGAGCTGAGGAAGCGTTGTTCTAAATCAGCCATAAAAATGTTGGCATACTGTGGGGCCATGCGGGTACCCATAGCAGTGCCGCTGATCTGAAGGTATACATTGTCCCCAAATGTGAAGTAGTTATGGGTAAGGACAAAGTCACAAAGTTCAGCCACCAGGTTAGCCGTGACATTATCGGGGATAGTGTTCTTGACGGCTTGTAGTCCATCAGAAACAGATTGATAGAGCCAGAAGAGTTCCCAGAAGTTACCTACTACAGGACAGGCCTAACAAAGAAAATAACAGAACGCCACTAGCCGTCACCTTCAGCCCCCAACTAAAACCCCTCCAACGCATTATTAAGGATCTACAACCTATCCTAAAGGATGACCCAACACTCTCACAAATCTTGGGAGACAGGCCAGTCCTTGCCTACAGACAGCCCCGCAACCTGAAGCAAATACTCACCAACAACCACATACCACACAACAGAACCACTAACCCAGGAACTTATCCTTGCAACAAAGCCCGTTGCCAACTGTGCCCACATATCTATTCAGGGGACACCATCACAGGGCCTAATAACATCAGCCACACTATCAGAGGCTCGTTCACCTGCACATCCACCAATGTGATCTATGCCATCATGTGCCAGCAATGCCCCTCTGCCATGTACATTGGTCAAACTGGACAGTCTCTACGTAAAAGAATAAATGGACACAAATCAGATGTCAAGAATTATAACATTCATAAACCAGTCGGAGAACACTTCAATCTCTCTGGTCACGCGATCACAGACATGAAGGTCGCTATCTTAAAACAAAAAAACTTCAAATCCAGACTCCAGCGAGAAACTGCTGAATTGGAATTCATTTGCAAATTGGATACTATTAATTTAGGCTTAAATAGAGACTTGGAGTGGCTAAGTCATTACGCAAGGTAGCCTGTTTCCTCTTGTTTTTTCCTACCCCCCCCTCCCCCCAGATGTTCTGGTTTAACTTGGATTTTAACTTGAAGAGTGGTCAGTTTGGATGAGCTATTACCAGCAGGAGAGTGAGTTTGTGTGTGTGTGGGGGTGGGGGGGATGTGAGAACCTGGATTTATGCAGGAAATAGCCCAGCTTAATTGTCATGCACATTGTGTAAAGAGTTATCACTTTGGATGGGCTATCACCAGCAGGAGAGTGAATTTGTGTGGGGGGGTGGAGGGTGAGAAAACCTGGATTTGTGCTGGAAATCACTTTAGATAAGCTATTACCAGCAGGACAGTGGGGTGGGAATAGATATTGTTTCATATTCTCTGTGTATATATAAAGCCTGCTGCAGTTTCCACGATATGCATCTGAAGAAGTGAGCTGTAGCTCACGAAAGCTTATGCTCTAATAAATTGGTTAGTCTCTAAGGTGCCACAAGTCCTCCTTTTCTTTTTGCTAACTAGGTAAGTACCGATTTAATACTATGGAGGCACTGTTCACAACTCCATAGTTAAGGTTTAAGATTCGTTTTGCAATTAAAGCAAGGATTCAACCTGTTTTGTATGAAAAACTACAGCATATCCTCCCCAGACTTACAGCACTTACTTTGTTGAGCACAGAACAAATTTTCTGAAAGTTTACAAGTAAATCTGTTAGTTTCTGATTTAAAATTAATTAAGAACCAAATTCTTTAAGAAATTTAGCATCCGTGAGCATCTTTTCTTTGTCCCAAAAGATCTTAATGATGGAATAACCCACGCACTTCAAACTTTTCACATAGTTAAAATTATTTGAAATCTTTTGCACAGGCTATACTTGAAAAAATAAGGTGGCAATTAAGCTAAGATATTAATTATTACTGTATTTAATTGTTATGGTTATATAGGCTACAATTAGGCTCAGGAAATCCATAAATGGGGTCACTGACATTAAAAATAAACTTGTCCAATCACTACTCTTCCTCTACAGCGAATTTGCATGCAACAGTTCTAGTGCCTGTAATGACTCAGTAGTATGAAGGAGAGTGGACACTTATCAAGAATAGTTCTTACTGGTAGGTTACTTTGCCCAACTGTTACTGCTTTTTAAAAGTTCCATGGCTGCATATGAGCTTTGGGGATCAGCACTTGAAAGCCTCCCTGCAGCACAGCTGCCACAGCTCCACTGCACCCTGAAGTACCACTCGGAAGAGGCAGGGATGTAAAGGGTGCCTTTAAGAGATATTTTGGACATAGGGACTAGGCTCTCCCTGCCCCCCCTTCACATAGGGCCAGTCTCACATAGCCCTTTGAACCTATAAGTAGATTTCAAATTAAGGGCCAGATTTACCAGTATACTTCAACTTGCCCTACTTCCAAATATTAACAATAGCACAATTATCTCTTCCCACCCCCCAACAAAAAAAAGGAAGATAAACAGGACCAGTGGAAACAGCCAGCTACCAGCTGGAAAGTACCCACTTATTTAAGAGCAAAAATTAAGGGAATGAATTGGCTTAAAATATTGGACTTTTTTTAAATTAATGAAAAAGAATTAAGTAAAAACGTGTAGGCTACTACTGTATAGTTTCAAACAGAGATTCTCCTTTTCTTACCCACAATAAATTGCCACTTCTCAATGAAAGCTTTTTCCATAGGAAGTGTAATGACTGCCCTAACTAAATTAGGGGCAACTCCATTTTAGGCCTGGTCTACACACAGTATAGAGTTATGGGTGTGATTCCCCCCGCCCCCATCAGTAAATCAGCACAATCCTTATAATAGATACACTTATACTCCTCATATAGGTTACTTCCCTTCTCCCTTTACACAAGTTACACCCCAATAAGCATCTGTATCCAGAGATAGCCATACACCCGCTTTGAGAGGTGGAGCGGAGCGTTGTACCGTTTCAACGCTACCAGCGGAGTGTGGACGAGTCTCAACCCGGGCACCACAAACCACTGCCGAGCCCCAGGTCTTGATGGAGTCTAGCCAGGGTCCTCCCTCTGCCCCAAGCACCTCCCCTCGGGCGGAGGAGGGGGAACCATTGCTGGACTCGGAGGCTTTTCCGATCACATTCACGGCCTCTCAGAACCGGGGCCCGACAGGGCCACTCATCGGGACACGCTCTAACCCCACAGCAAAGAGGATGGACCGACCCGCCCGAAGCCCAGGTGAGCACGACAAGGCCTTACCCAGCGCCGCGGCCATAGCGCTCCCGACCATCCCCCCGCCCGACACCACCACATCATACACCGGCCCGGTGCCTGCGGCCCGCACCGGGACCCTCCACGCCAAGACCGCGGCCCGCCCGGCCCGGAGCCCTCCTCTAAGCGGCGACAAGAGACCACATCCACCCGCGGACACCCACACCGCCATCACTGCGGAAGTGACGGATCCAGCACCATAATACCCGCCCAAAACGGAAGTGACAAAACAAGCGCCATGACAACGCGTGTGCCAACAGCCGAGGTGCATGCCCAGCCACTCCTTCCTGGGAATGTCCTCCCAATCGATGAGCAGTGGGAAAGGCGATCATTGGCTATTGAAGCAGCGACGACAGAGAGGGCGGGTTTAGAGGCCTGGCCACACCGCTAATTGGAGTAGCCAACAGGTATCCACTGACCAATGAGCTGGTAGAGCCCGCCGGGGGGCGGGGCTAGGTACAGCCCGTGAGGACCAGAGATGACAGTAAAAAGAAAAGGAGTCCTTGTGGCACCTTAGAGACTAACCAATTTATTTGACCATAAGCTTTCGTGACAGAGCCAACTGGGAGCCCAAAGCAAGGAGCCAAAATGGGGTCACCTGGGGGTGGAGCCGGGGCGCGGACCCGAACCCGAGAGGTGAGAAAAGGGAGGGAGCTGAGCACCAGGGGGCTGTTACCATGGGAACAACCGGCGTGTTCTTTGCCCTCTCCGAGTAACGGCTTCAGGGCGCGTGCGGGATTGACGGGCTGTGTGACGCAGTCACCTCAGTGCCATGGTCCCGTTACCCTGGCAACGGAGCACCTCCCCTGCCCTGGCCCCTGAGGGGCTCTTACCCCGATTGCGCGGGGGACTGAGGTCAAGGGAGGCCACGTGACGTGCCCGGAGTCGCCCAGGAAAGCCACGGCGAAGCGGGGACTTGAAGAAGCCAGGTCGTCCCGTGCCTGCACCACCGGTCAGTGCTTTGTCCCCTCCTGGCCCCCATCCCTCTTTACTAGCCAGATACCTTGGACATCAGCAGCTCGCTGAAATGAATCGCTCAGGGTCAGGAGGGATAGTTGGGCTCCGATTTTGGAAGGCTACAGTGGGACCCTTTGTCAGCCTTATGGAGAGGATGTAGCCTCTGCCCCCTAAGGTTACAGCCAGCTTCCATTATAAAACCTATTTTAACCTCCCTACAAATATAGCATGGAAAATGTACATGGCCTGACAACTGCCAGATTTACCCCAGAGGTCGAAGAGGGGTGTTTGTGTTACAGGTCATTGAAAAATTACCCTGACGTTTGTTTCTTTGTCACCCACTATCTCGGAAATGCTTGTTCATAACTCTCCACGTTTCCCAAATAGTTAAATCTCCTTAAAACTCCCAACCTGGCACTATTTGGGGAAAAACAGATTGTAATTAAGCAAAGTTGTTAATGAATTTTGTTGTAGATAGTTTGGGATTGATTCCTGCTGCCATTGACTCCAGTGAGAGTTAGAGGCTCAATCCTGCTCCCTTCTCTATAAAGGAGAGGTTTTTTCTATTAATGGCAGTTGGAACAGGATTGGGTACCATAGGCCTGATTCACAGCTATGTCCAAAAAGTGCTGGACACAACTGAAGGTGGGGAGGAGAACATACAGGACTGAGTTGCATAGATTATAGTGTGTAAACTGAAACAGCCCCACCAGCAAGACCTTTGTATGACAGGGAGAGCTAGAGAGGCACTGGGTATTCTGTTTTTTGTGGAGTTTAGGTCAGCTCTTTTATGTTGTATTTTCTGCCTTCCTGCACCAATGGGAATGCAGCTGGCTAAGCTGGAGTTGGCATCAGAACAAGCAGTAGGCTGTGTGTGGGAGATGCCTCTCAGAGCTCAAGACATTAGTGTCAGACAGTTATTAATGGCTTTACTGAACATCCAGTGTGATCTCTTTAGGTGTTTCCACCTCAAGATTCTTCAGATTCTGAGCCAGAAACAGAGAGAGTTGGTGGTATCACTCAGCCCAGGACAGATGAGCAGCTGGATTTTCTCCAGGCAGGCAAGGAGATGGCAGCTGCCTCAGGCTCAGCTAAGGGGTATTATGACACATTGCAGGCACTCAAGATGAAAAACAGACAGTATCTGTTAGAACTGGGCTTGCTCTACCAGGTAAAATTGGAGAGCGACCAGAAACCCTTCAAGGAGGAACTGGAAGACTTCTCCCAAGACAAAGGGCGATTGACTCTGCAGGGCAAGCCCTATGAGGCTTCAAGGTAGGACACATTGGAAAGCTGTTATTTTCCTTCTGCTCATTATCTTCCTGGAAATGCCTCCAATTGAATACCGATATTGGCCGAGTAAGTGAGGCCTAACCCTCCACTCAGTGGCATTTCTGTTTGTCTGTCTGTAACATGATAACTTTGGAATACTGTGTTGGGTCAATGCCAAAATTTCAGGGAACGTTCTAGGCATCAAGGAGTGAGGGGCCCAGCTGTGTGTGCAGCTTGGCCTACATAAGCAACAAAGTATACAGATCTCTAGTATATTGCATTTATATAGCACTTTTGATCAGAGGTTCTCAAAGGACTTTACAAATGTACATAAGTGTCACTTCTATCCAGCCAGAAGGTAGCTCTCTATTGCACATCCCTTTGAGACTTCTTATCACTTTATTTGTTACTGCCTCTTTAATAATCATGTCTTTGTCCTACCCACAGATCTAGTATCATAAGCCAGTCCAGTTCTTTAACTGACCTAAACTTGGACAGTCCTTGGGATCAGCAAAATCCTCTCTCACTTCCTCAGTCCCACCTGAGGCCAAAGACTGCTGCATCTACCTGGGTCTCTACTATCACCATCCCCAAGCCCTTCAAGATGACTTTGCGTGAGGCTCATAAAAAGCCCCAGGTGATGAAATCACGTGCATCCCTTGAGATGGAGAAACAAAGGAACAAAAGACAAAGTCAGGAGGAGGCAGAGTGCCAGAAACAATTCCGGGCACAGCCGGTGCCTGCCCATGTCTACTTGCCACTCTACCAGGAAATAATGGAGCAGAATGAGATTCGCAGGGAGGTGGCAACACAGAAGAGAAAAGAGTTGCTCCTTTCCACTCAGCGACCCTTCAGCTTCCTGGAGAAGGAGGACAAGAAAAAGGAGGCCATCAGACAGAAGGTCTTGGCAGCACTGGCTCCTGTTGAGAACTCCAAACCAAAAGGCAGCAAGACAGTCCCTAAATCCATCTATAACCCAGTTCTTGGGGATAAACTCAAAGGTAAAGTGCTTAGTGGTCTTCCTGTAGGAGGGATTCCATGTCTGCCTCACTTTGCCAGTCATGTCTCTCGCTGTCTGGCTGCCATGACAATGCATGCTGGGAAATAACATGTTCTGCTTCTTGTCCTGTCAGGCTCTTCCTGATAGGGACATCTCTCCAGGAGAAGATTGCTCAGAGCCATAAGAAAGAAGTAGTTGTCCCAGGTGTAGGATTGAAAGAGGGCTGCTTGTTAGCCTGTCCGTCCACCATGTACAAACATTTATTTTATCAGAGTAAAGCAGGGAGGCAGGACTCTCACACCTTGAAGCAGGCAGTGAGAACTTCCCAGCATCTGCAGCATGTGAATCGGAAAGGCATTTTCTCCACCGTGTAGTATTGCATAGTTACATGAATTATATGAAGAGGTAATGCAGTTTTGTTGTAGCAGTGTTGGTCCCAGGATATTAGAGAAACAAGGTGGGCAAGGTAATGTCTTTTATTGGACCAACTTCTGTTGGTGCGACAAGTTTTTGAGTTACACAGAGTTCTTTTTCAGTTCTGGGAAAGGTACTCAGTGTCATAGCTAAATACAAGGTTGAACTGCATAAGTAAACTATCTGTTCAACCTTGTATTTAGCTGTGACAGTCAGAATACCTTTCCCAGACCAAAGAGCTCTGTGTAGCTCAAATGTTTGTCTCTCTCACCAACAAAACTTGGTCCAATACAAGATATTACCTCACTCACCTTGTCTTTGTAATGAGGGAGTAATGGTTAAAGTAGATCAAAATAGGAGGGGGAGTCACCAATTCTAGTGATGTTGTCACGTAGTGACATGACATTGCATCAACCTGTGTGATGGAACGTGGCCCAGAGAAGAGCATGGGAATGTTGATCTTTGAAAAAGATCCATGTCTCCAAGAAAGCTCATAGCTGTCCAATCATGAGCGTGTACAAATACACATGAATACACAGCATGGGAAAGGCTGTAGGAGCACATCCCTTGTGCTCCCAACCACCCCGTCCTCTCATACATCCCACCATGGAATGCCAGAACAGGAGAGGAACCTGATGGGGTAATTCACTTTTTCCCCTGGATGGGAGGGGGGAACCAGCAGTGGGACAGATCTTCCAAGAAGGCAGATGGGAGATTATAATTTGGCCAATCATTTCTCTCCTATCAGGTGCCACTGCTGCTCCACATATATTGATAATAAGGCTTGGAGTCCTATATAAGGTGCTCAGCCAAGCCACTGCTTCTCCTTCTTCCCCACTCCTGATTCTTCTACCAGATGAATCTTTATTTCACCAGCCAATGAAGAAGCAAGAGCAGGAACCATAGAAGTTCTGACACGACACCTCTAGCTTGTTCGTCTTATATCAGGGGACAAGCTCTGTGATGGCACTGGCTCAGCTCCTTTAACTGGCTTGGCTGATGTCAATGCACAGGACTTTGTTAGGTTAGTGACATGCCCCTTTAGCTTACTTTGCTGATATCAAGTTAGAAGTCTCTATGAAGTCACCAACTTAAAACCTCTAGATTTCTGGTCTGTTGTTAAAGGGAATGATGTTGTATGGTCACTCAGTGCCTCTTTTTGTCCGGACTGATGTCAAGGTATCTTTGAACTCATGGGCTGAGCAGCTTTAGCATGCTGTTCTGATGCCAAGGTACAAATGCCCCTGAGCTCATTGGCTCACCCCCTCTAGCTTGCTGAGTTGATGTGAAAGTACAGGCCTTCATGAGGGTTACTAGCTCAGGGAAATTTACACCTTCTTCTGAAACATCTAGTATTGGCCACTGGTGGATTAGATAGATTTACAATATTTTCCAGTACAACAGGGGTCGGACTGTTGATTCTGAGCTACATGGACTATGATGGTCTGTGACAGAGTTGGCAGTGGAAGATTAAAGGACATGATCAATCTTAAAAGTTCAAGATGGGGAACATCTATTAAGTTATGAAAGTCTATACAAGATTGTTCCCCAGTCTTGGTTCCAGGGCTCTATATAGTCCACTTTTAAATGTCCCAAGCACTGAGGCTTCCACCAGTTCCTTCAAGCAAGAATTCCTTGCTAAGTACAGCTCTGTCAGGAAACTTTTCCTCATATTCAGCCTACTTGAAGACCCCTAAATAAATTTTCCTTCCTTCAGATATTTATAGACTTGTTACACTGTGGTTGTTGTTTAGGCAAATGGCACATACTTAGCTCTTGAGAAATCAATCCCCTAATCATTTTTATTGCTCTTCTCAGTCCCTCAACCTTGTCAATATTTTTCTGGTACTATGGTGCCAAGCACTCAAACCACTGTTGCAGGCAGACCTCACCAGAGCCATGTACAGTCTCTCATCACCTCCATGCTCTGTGACATGATGTGTTTCTATATATTACCCAAATTTGAACTGGCCATTTTAAAGCCATATCGCATTTCTTTGCAAATGTCTAATTTGCTAATTGCTGTAATCCATATCCCTTTACATTGAGTGTGTTTGTTATAATTTTTTCAGCAGCTATACTATCTTGTAATGTACTATTCTAAATAGACTGTTAGACTGAATGGATAGGGAAAACATATAAGACACTTGGTTGGTTAGACAGCTGGTGTGATCTGAGAGTGTTGCCTGATTGGGTGGATCATTGTTTTGCTATTTTATGCTGTACCGTTATGGTCGATATCCCAGCAGCCCGTGTGGTACCCTGTACCATTGTAATTAGGTAACTGACCAATTGGATGTGCACAAGTGCAGGTTTCATGTGTTATATAAGAATCAGTGGAAAAAATTGAACATTTTCAATAGAATGTCATGTTTAAGTCATTATAACCTTGTAAACTGTATAAACCTTGTATATTTCTGCACAAGCCCTATAAAAACCTTATTGTTCCATCAGCACTATCCACCATCCTGTCTAAAAGTGGAAAAATTATTTTGTGTACATAGTGTCCACGAAAATGGCACCCGTGAAAGAAGTCAAAGTTGCATATTATCCCTACAACATACACTCCCCACCTCCCATAGAAAATTAGGCCCAGAAATGACATGAAATGAGGACTTCAGGGATGCAGAACTCTGCTCCCCACTGTATGCATTTTTACCCGGAATCTTTTCTAATATGGACTAAGGTCACTGGATCCTGTATAGAAAAAAAAAATCACCTAGTAAAAGTATACTCAAGTTACAATGTCTGGATCATGTGATCAGCCACAGGGACATTAGTCAATAGAAGAAAACAACAGATCATCACAGAGCCCCCTTACCATCACATTCCTGCAGGACAGAAGGGTGCAGCTACCTTCACCAGCACCCTTATGGTGGTGGTGGAGAAACAACCTGTCCAGTAACTGCACCCCGGAGGGATGGTGTGCTTAGTAATTTATGCCACAGCAAGGGAGAAAAATCAGTCCATGGTGCTTGTGAGGGGTTGGGAAAAAGTCATAAAGGACCAATCTTGCATTTTGGGTAGAAAAATGCACTAAGCAAACAAATACTGAACACTCTACTTGTGTTAGCCTCTCCCATTATGATGAAATATTTGTAGGAGCAAGGTCTCACTGTGCTCCCAACCTCTCCCTTTTCTGTGTTGGCAGTTCCCAACGCCCTCTGCCAGTCTTTATTCTCATTGATTTGGTTTTGTTTCCCAGAAGCTGAACTCTACAGGAAAATCCGCATTCAGATGAGAGCCAAGGATTTGTTGGAAAACTCCTTGGCTCCTATTGATCCTAGCAACAGACAAAGAGAGCCACAGGCCCGAATCGCCACCAAAACCAAACAAGAAAAACTCAGCTTCCTGCAAGACAACTTCAGCTTTAAACCAAGAATTAACCCAGCGGTGCCTGATTTTGAAAGACTTTACTGGGTGTTTCAGAGAGAAGCAATAAGGATACGAGAAGTCAAAGAGCCAACTCGTAATCAACCATTTAAACTGAGAACCTCCAATCTCCACTGCAGGCAGAGACAGGCTAATGAGCAGAAAATGAAGGTGAGGGGATGATGTGTTTCTGTAGCATTACACCCTTCACACCGCGCCAGGTGTCCGATTGCTGGGATCTCTGTCTTCTGATTTGTAATCATATATATTTTTACTGAAGCTGACCTACCTGACAGGGAGACCTGTCTGCTCTTGTCTAACATGGCCCCTTCCTAGATCCCTGGTCAGCCAGAGACAGGGCATTGAAGAGTGAAGCAAAGGCAGCCAAGGCTCAGCCACTTCTGCCTAATCCTAGACAGGTTCCCCACTGAGATCAATCTGTCTTCTGCCTGCTAGAGGAGAGCTGAGGGGAACAGACTCCGTTCAAGACCAAAGTCCAAGACCTTCCCCAAAACAAGACAGAGTACAGTGAGCTGCTTCTGCCAGACAGAGGGAGAAAACTGGGTTCATGGTGTAATATGAGCAGTTGGGCACCAAAACACTGATCCAGTGGGCTGCCTCCAGGAGTATCTGGGACATGGTAACCCAACAGTGTATTCCAGAATGATGAGAATAACAACCTTTCCATTGTTCCGTTCTTTATACTGTGCTAGGAAGAAGTCATACAATGTGGTTTTTTTAAAATATTATAATTTGCCTTATGTATTTTCAACAACCTTATTTCCTTATCTATATTGAACAATTTGTGCCATTTATTAGAAACTCATCTCTTTGTAAACATTATGCATTCTTACATTATTTTTTTTTAATATTTTATAAGTAATCAAGAAGAAAGGGAAAATTCATGCAGAATATCTGCACAAGCTTGTGGACAATGACATGCATTAGGCTGTGGAATAGTCTTCCAAGGAAAGTGGTGAAAGATTGTCTTTAAAATTAGACTGACAAAACCCTGGAAAGGGATAATGCTGCACTGGGAAGAGATGGACAAGATTATCTTTTTGATCTCTCTCTTCAGTGCCTTGTTAAGGACTCCCACCAACCTCATTGGTAGGCGTGAATTGGAGGTCAGTCCTCACAGACTGCTGCAGACATGTTTGAGTCTCTTCAGTAGCCACCTAAAGAACAACAAAGGAGTTTCCGCACATTTCACAATTATACTAAACTAGATTTCATTTCTATCTGGATTTTCAGCAGCCTTCCAAGGCTCCAGTGCAAAGAAGTTGTTCTCTGACTGGTCTCTCCTCTCTCTCTTGCAACACCCTACCAGTGCACATTACAGATGCAACAAGAAAGAGGGAATCAGCGATGAGGTGAGTAGGAAAAAAAGTACTTCGTTACAGAACCATGCCCCACTAATAATACAGTAGAGAAGATGACATTTGAAATAGTTTAGCTCTTCCCCATCACACCTGCCACTCCCACCAATGCCTACATTGGTTTTTCTGGAAGCAGCTTCTCCCCAATTGAATGACAAGAGGTGCTGACTTCAGTAAGATATGTTTTTTTCCTTCTGCATGTCTGTCTCTCTCTCGTTTCTTAAATAGTCCCATCACTTTAGTATCCAAGTGCCTATTGTTCTCCCTCTCTCATCTTCTTCCTCCATATATTTCCCCTTTGCTAATCCCTTTCCCTTGCTTGTTCCCTCTCTTACCATGCTCCCCCCAAGTATTTTTGGCATTACATGGCAGTAACATATTAATTATCTTTTTAGACAGGTTGTCACACTTCAGCATTAGCAAAGTGAGATTCCCAGCCAACATTCCTGCACTTTGAAATGAACCTGTTGCCCCGTTACCCACTTTTCTCTGTGTAGATACTCCCAGGAAGACAAAAAGAGCAGGGAAAATGAAGGAATTCATTGGATGGAGATACACAGAAAAAAATGTCAAGCTATGCATAAATCTATGAGTAGTCGAGCAAAAGCAATGGATCCTCATAAAAGCCTGAAGGAGACGCACAAGGAGAAGATGAAACAAAACTGGTCAGTATCCCAGGCCACATTGATAGATAGCTCTTTGCAGCAGTAGCTTGTTTTTAACAACAAAAGATAATTGCTTTGGAAGGGGATTGAACCTGGGCACCTATGACCCAAAATCTACCTTCCTCGGGCAGCCAGGCCCATTTCACTGTCATTTTTATTTTATTTTTTTTTTGCATTTCAACACAGCTCTTTCCAAACAGATAGAAAAAGCCACAAGTATCACATTTTCTGTGAATGCCTCCACCACTGCAACCTCAATATTTGTGTTTGTATTAACTGTTTCACTTTTCATCTTTAAGTGGAACCTTACCTAATACTGTGTACCCTGCAGCAGCATAAGTGCATTTTATCTGATGCACACAGTATGTGAAACAGAAGCAAAGTAATTAAGAGCATGTCCTGGGGATATTTGAGATGAGGATTTCCAACTTTTGATCAGAAACCAAGAAGTCAGTCTTAGGGCACCACAATTAGTCAGGGAACTTTTCCATTTCAGGCAGAATGACCGCAAAAGAACAAAGGAGTACAAAAAAGAACTGGAAGAAATGCAGATACGAGTCAAGAACCGACCATATCTCTTCGAACAGGTCACAAAGGTAACCACTCAAAGCTCCAGTACCAGTATGGAGCACAAGAAATTTTGTCAGCTAGTTTTTGAGATGAGTAAGGAAGCTGGGTGGAATTCAGTCAGGAATAAGAAGGTGCAAAGCTATGTAGTCTCTGGACTAAATTCAGAAAGGGACAGACCTAGAACAGCTTCCCATTTAATGTTTGGCAAACTCCCTGCCTCCCTCAGGAAAAATACCACTCCACTGTGCTCAGCTGTTCTGTGAAGCTTTGCAGCTACTTACTAATTTATAATGCAGTAACACCCCAAGGCCGTAATCAGGATTAGGGCTTCATTCTACCAGGCACAATATGAACTCCTTGTCCCTGCCCTGAATAACATAGTTTACAATGTAAAAATCTACAACTAACCATTTGAAGACCATACTCAGTTTGGTGTTTATTCTGTACTTTTGTTTGGAAAGTGGTAGACAGGTCCTAGAAAGAAACAATGTAGTCCCTCCAATCAACTGCAAGCTTGTTGGGCAGGGACTATTTATTCAGTACCTCTCATCACTGTACAGTATCCTCTACATATCATACTATATTAAAAATAAACAGCTTAAAAAACAAACTTTTACAGTGGCTGCAAACACTGTACCATGTAAAAAACTCCCTTCTGGGTTTCCTCTTTCAAATTCTACACATCAGCTCTGAGCTGTGGAATAGTCTGATTAGATGTAGGGACAAGCCAGCTGCACATTAAACTAAGCCTCTTAAAAGAGCTGTCTTCCCAGCTCATGATAAAACTGTTCAGCTGAGCACTTGATCTGTGTGGGAAGAGAAAGACATAGGCATCTCTATACAGTAATCCCACTGAGGTCAATCTCCTGTTAGGCTAGAAAGAATTAGCCAAGGTTGGTGTGGCATTCACTCACCTAAAGAGGAGGCCATCCACACTGATAGTATGGTTTAGCCTTTAGAAGAGCTGTCTAATTTCTGGATGGATGACATCTTGGAATGGGCAAATTTGCAGAGTTTAGTTGGAGTCAATGAAAGATGTTGGATTAGTGAGGGGGAGATGACTTCTGGCTGCTTACAAGTGGATTGGGTGGGACTCCAAAGTGGATCTAATTCCCACACCAGTCCCACCTTACTCCCCTGTGCCTCAAATTACCTGCTTCCCGATCTCTCCCTCAAACTGGAAACCAGCACAGAGAAAGAAGGGTGTAGCTAAATCAGGATTGGGGTACAGCTGTTGGCCTACTAGGACGAGGATGCTGTTCGCAGGGGGTGTGAGAGGGGCAAGGAACAGGAGTGTGGAAGGAGGTGGCTCACAGTTGTGACTCTGAACAGAGCTTTCTCTATTATCACAGCCCCTGTGTAGCTGCTAGGAACCGAAACCTTCTAGATAGAATTATTTTAGGGTGTCCATTATGGGGAAGGACCCAGTTCAGGTTGGTTCATTTTTCTGTTTCAATTCCATAGCATGATGCCCGGCAAGAGGCAGAGAGACACTACCGGGACACCCTTTGTCAGGTTGGGCTGAATGAGGAATTTGTAAGGAACAAAGGGAGAGATGCTACTGACCTACCAAAGGAGGAAGAGACTGAAACTCACAGGTAATCAAAGCAGTAAGGATATAGAACCAACTCTCCTGTCTTTGGCTAGACAGAAACATTCTTCCTCCTTGTTCCCAAAGAATTCTAATCTGTGCCATCACAGGTGAAGAGTATAATTCAATTATGCTGTATCAAGTAATAAGGCTCCCCTATTGCTCTTTGTGCTTATGACCCATATGACCAGACTTCTGCTTCTCATGCATAAAGTATAAAGTAGCTCAGATCATTTCCAATAGTTAACAAAAGGTTCTGACTGTTTCTACAGAGCGCAGGAGTCTCAGAGGGACACAGACATTGGCACGATACAGGAAGAAGAATCTTAGGAAGAGCAGAGAACAAAGAAAATGACAACATAAGAACCCTGCACAAGACTCAGTGGACCTACTTTCAATTATTTCCTTTAGTCCAAGATGCTTGAAAGCAGCAGTTCTAAACTTTTGACCCCATTTTCAGACTTATTGCTTCCTGTGACCTGACAGCATGGAGGATGCCATTTTGTAGAGCAAGCATGATCTCACACACACTGTCCATGCAAGGTCACGCTGTGTGGAGCAAAGTGGTATCCTCCACACACTCAGGAGCACCGTAAACACATCCACTGATGACATGACTGCAGTCCCATCTGCCGATGGCACAATCCCACTTGGGGTCACAATCCATAGTTTGGGAACCAGTGTTCTAGAGTTTCAACAGTAGAACCTCAGAGTTATGAACACCTCGAAAATGGAGGTTATTTATAACTCTGAAATATTTGTAACTGAACAAAACATGGTTGTTCTTTCAGAAGTTTACAACTGAACATTGACTTAATACAGCTTTGAAACTTTACTATGCAGAAGAAAAATGCTGCTTTCCCTTTTTTTTAGTAGTTTGCTTTTAACACAGCACTGTACTGTATTTGCTTTTTTTTTTTTTTTTTCTTTCCCCTCCCATCTCTGATGCTGCCTAATTGTGTATTTCTGGTTCCAAATAAGGTTTGCAGTTGGTCAGTTTCTAACTCAGATTCTATTGTCTTTTCAAGTGCCTGACTTAAGAGAAAGTTGCTGTGGTTTGGATGACATAGGAAGACTATACACAGGAGCAAGAAGGATGGACTCTTGCCTAGAACACTTCTTGCCCCTCTCCCTGGTCTCCTCCTAAATCCCTCAAAAGTGTTCCTCAGCGGACTCATTTCCCTGTCCCTTATTCTGGTTTTCAGGTTTAGAACCAACAGTGAGACTGCGTAAAGCAGGGAGAGAGGAGGGTGATGGGTTGGGGCACTATTGCTGAAAAAAGAGAGGTAGACCTGAAGGCATGTACACTTGTGTTCACTTCCTTTGTACTCAAAAGACTTTGAATGGAAAGGGAAAATTTAGTAGATTTTAAAATTTTGCTCTGAAGCTGTCCCTTGTTTTTGATGTTGATTTCTGTTGATGTTTCATGTTGCATATGTATGTTGAAGTGGATTTTAAGTAAGATATTTGTACAGAATAATAGGTTTATGGATTTGAATTCCCCTGGGGAGAAGATTTGAAAAGAAGCTCTTCTCTAGCATCTTGCCTCTGCACCAGCTGAGCAGCAGCTCTGCTCCTCTCCTATTGTTATGGAGACACGGTCTTGCCATAAAAGTTGCAACCACTTTCCATTATAAAGCTCTATTTTAGCCCCTTGTAACTTTGGCTCAGATCATGGGTTTGGCATGATTTACTGTGAAGGGTGTCAGTACAAGGTTTGAGGAAATTCGTCACATTTTGAGCTCCATGTAATTAAAAAACTATCCAAATCTGAAGTTTGGGCTCCTGTCCAATGTTGTTCTCTCCTAGCTCAAAATCAGTTTTTTAAAACCCCTTAAAGCTCCCTGAAGTCATGTCCTGCCTATATGCTGTAATTAAGCAAAGTTCCTAGAAATATAGGGCTGGAAGGGAACTTGAGAGCTCTTCTAATCCAACTCCTTGTGCTGAGACAGGACCAAGTATACCTAGACCATCCCTGACAGATGTTTTCTAACCTGTTCTTAAAAACCTCCAATGGCAGGGATTCCACCACCTACGTTGGGGGCCTATTCCAGCACTTAACTATCCTTATAATTAGAAAGTTTTTCCCAATATTTAACAAATTTCCCTTGCTGATTACTTCTTGTCCTACTTTCCCAGAACATGGAGAACAATTGATCACCATCCTCTTCATCACAGCCCTTAAGATTTTAAACACTGTCAGGTCCCCCCATATTTTAAAACTAGTATCAAATAGTCTTTTCTCAAAACTAAATACATCCAATTTTTTATCCTTTCCTTGTAAGTCAGATTTTCTAAACCTTTTATCATTGTTGTTGATTCTTCTTATTCTTCTTAGGACTTCTTCTCATTCTTCTTAGGACTTTCCAATCTGTCCACATCTTTCTTAAAGTGTGCCACCCAGAACTGTCAAATAGAGCAGGACAGTTACTTCCCCCTTCTTACATACGACATTGCAGTTAATGCAACCCAAACTGATATCTTTTTTTGTAACTGCATCATATTGTTAGCTCATATTTACTTTGTGATCCACCTCTACTCTCCCCTGCCCCGATCCTTCTCAGCAGTATTACCACCTGGCAGTTATTTCCTCTTTTGTAGGAAGAAAAAATTAAATGCACCCCTAAGTGTAGTACTCTTCACTTGTCTTTATCGAATATTCTGTTGATTTCAGACCAATTCTCCAATTTGTCACAGTTGTTTTGAATTTTAACTGTCCTCCAAAGCGTTTACACCCCCCCAACTTGTGTCATTTGCAAATTTTTATAAACATACTCTCCACTTCGTGATGCAAGTTATTAATGAAAACATTGAATTTTACCAGCCCCAGAATGGACTCCCTACAGAATTCCCCTCAGGTGTGTCCCCAGAGTTTCACAGTCAACCACTGATTACTACTCTGAGTACAGTCTTTCAACCAGTTTTGCACCCACCTTACAATAATTCATTTTTTTTCCAATTTCAATTTCACAAAGCCAACATTTCCCTAGTTTGCTTTTTTGTTGTGGATGGTTTTGGGACCAGTTCTACTACTGATATCAGTGGCTGTTAGGGGACCAAGCCTGTCCCCATTAACATTACTGGGAGCTTTTTCTACATGGATTTCAGTGGGACCAGGCACTATATATGAGTATGTCCACTGCACTGCCTGGCTGCATCTTAAATGATATAAAGGGTATTTCTATACCTGACAGCAAATAGAGATCTTCCTTCAGATAACAGCGGGGGTGAGATAGTCTGTGTTTTTAGGGGTAAGTCTCATTGACAATTAGAATATTTTCTGAAAATTGTGCATTATGTCAAAGTGCTTTGAGATTAAAAGATGGCTCCTTTTAATTTTTTTGCAAGATGTCTGTTTCTTTGTACCACCCTATCCTTACTCTCTGTTCTCTCTGCATACCCTTCAACTTGGAAAAAAAGAAGGTAGGCGTAGGAGTTGGCACTTTCCTTTCCACCAGCTGAGCCAGTGCCCCAACTTGAGTTGGCACACCAGTGCTGCAGGGTAGCAGTCCTTCTCATTGGCTGAGCCTCAATAGAATCTTAGCTTTCATTTAAAACAAAAATTAAGTTTTCTAGCCTTTCTGGTTGAAGCACCTTCTAAATGTGGAACCAATGCAAGTGCTGAGTCTGCAGACAGAGAATGGAACAGTATCTCTGAGAATCACATATTGTCCCTTCACTATAGCAAAGGTCCCTACCTACAAAAGAGCCACTGTTGTTCCATTAGGCAGGGGTACGCTGTGCAGAGAGGTTTCAGGGTGTGAGCAGTCTGGTGGCCAGGGCACTACATAGGCCAAATCCTGTCCCATAGAAGGGTCACAGAGGCCTCTCCTGTTACTACAGCCCAGAAGAAAGTGGTGGTGGTGAAGGGACTGTATTGTCGCTGTGCGCCATGCCACTACGTTGGATGGGATGGGGAGAACAGAATTCCTTCCCCACCCCAAATCATTTTCTGTGTAAAGCCCATTTATACTCAGGCTTATAGGTGTGTACCTGTGGGGTGGCAGGAAGTAGCATATTGTCCTAAAGATGTAAACTTCGACTTTTATCTCAATGGGGTGCTAACTCAGAAGTCTAATAACAATCATTTAAATGTCCACACAGCTAACAGTTTCACCACAAACCATTATAACAGAAAGATCCAGAGTTAGTTGGATTGATGGAACATGATTAGAGCACCATTACCTTTGTACTCACCCCAGCTACCATCTAGCACGGCTGGCATGTTTTCAACAGTGACCCTTGCACATACTGTCTGTGCCACACTTTGGGAGAAAGATATACAAATTATTACATTTACAGAATTTAAATAAAAACACTTTCTGCCAAACCAAATCAGAAGCCAAAGAGCGAAACAGGCTGTTTATTTACAATACAGTAAAACACTTAATCTTCTACCTCTGATTTTTAAATAAAAAAAACTAAACATACTAATAAGCATTTTAGAAATGAAGAAATATGGGGCAAAGCAAGAAGCAGAGCTGGCTCTGAGGTAATCCTCTAACTTGTGTCTGGCCTCAGACTCTGGGGCAAGGTGGAACTCTAGGGAACATATTTTTATAAAGCAAGGAAGAGTGGTGGAGAAGCTCCTGCCCCTCAAGGAAGAGCCTCAGATTCTAGTTAGGGTCAGCCTGGAAATAAACCTTCAAAACTCAGAAGGAAGAATGGGACTGCAATGCTCTGATTTAGAATCCACAACACCCTAAATATTCTCCTCTAAGAAAAGCCCCTATTAGTTGCTTAAGCAATACTAATAATGCCTTGTAAGTGCTGGAGCTTGTGAACAAACTTCAGCTTCAGGTGAAAGTGGTTTGATGTTGCAGTGGTGGAAGTGCTGCATCCCTCCCGATGGCAGGTTTAGAAAGTCCCACCTGTCAGTCCAACATGATTAGTGGCTCCTGAATTTAGCTTCAGGAATCTGCTTCAGCAACCAGGAACTCTCATGTTCTACATCTCATATCCCATTCTGGGCTGCAGTTTAGTTTTTGTTGCAGCAAGTCATGAAAAGTAAACTGCCTGCACAGCATGTACTTTGGATTCAGGTCCTGCATCTCTCCTTTAAGAGATCTGCACACAGAAGTCTGTTCTTTAACTTTACATCCTGTGTCTTCTCTTACTATATCATTGGTTTCTTCTTCCTTTTGTAACTGTAAAGTCAACACACACATAGTTCAGATTAACATTTATCTGCATACAGAGCATCATCAGTATTCTGCACATAGAACTAGTTTACATTCTTCCAAATCACCCACAACTGTCCTGCTACCCACAAACACCCAACCTGTTCTAAAAAGCTTGCCACAACATGCAGCCAAAGCAAGCATCCCTGCTCCCAGGACCAGGTCACCAGCACCTGCCTCCCGGTTTTCAGAAAACTCATTTTCCTAGGCAGCCATCTGAAAACTTATGTTGAACCCCACTCTGAATTAAAATTTTAAAGTGTCTGGAAGGAAGAGAGGGAGAAGAAAGAATGGCAGGAGGATCGGACTTAATCTATAAACCTATTAAGTAAAATTGCAACTGAAAAGAAGCCCAGATTGGAGTAAAAATAGTGGCACAAAGTGAACTTGCTGAATGAAATTATTGATAAAAGAGTCTGACAGTCAGTTTTCAGACTTGTTACAGCGACCTCCCACCAAAAAAAAAAAATTCTTAAAAGGGATGGAAGTGTCTATGTGAAAAATCTAAAGCTTGTTTTGATTGGACAAGATTGCTACTCCTTTTAGGCAGTTCTGGGGAACACTTAATAACATAGGATCATTTGACTGAATCAAAGATATTCCACCCAGACGACATCATTATTCCCATGGCTATGTCCTGAGCAACAGCTAAGCTTCCAGCTATCTCTGTCTGGCATGTACATTTCCTCCCATCTATTTTATATCTTTCTCTTTTTGCCTTCTATATAGTAATAGTTCAGTTTAACCAACCAGAATAGATTTAATGTTGCAGTATTTTGGTGAGATCTGGTTGGGAAGCTAAATGCGATTCCTGAGCAGCCTGTCTTAGTAAAATTTTGCCAAGGCCCTGGGATTTCCAGTTGGGTCCTGTACTGTGCTTGTGATCTTCCAGCAAATGAACTGCAAGTCAGACACACACCCTCTTTTGCTATTTTTATTCTCTTGCCTTTGTGTATGTTTTTGCTTGTCCTAAAGACAAACAGGATTGGACTTTTAAACAATTTAAGAACTGAGAACGACCAACTAAATTTG
The DNA here is from genome assembly GCF_965140285.1 of Lepidochelys kempii. NCBI lineage: Eukaryota > Metazoa > Chordata > Testudines > Cheloniidae > Lepidochelys > Lepidochelys kempii. The sequence goes on along the minus strand of NC_136385.1, from coordinate 90,314,969 downwards.
ATTCAGTTCAAATAAGAACAGTTGATGCCATTTAAAGAGACTTCAAACACAGATCCTCCCTTTAGTTTAAACTACTCCTTACAAAGGGGGACGTGGGAAGGGGAGAGAAGGGAGAAAATGGTATTGCTAAAATAAACAGCTAAGTTTTAAATATTATATAGCGTACTATGAATTTACCCACATCTTGGCATTGTAACCATGAACTCAAGTTATGCTGTGACAGTAAAAACAACAAAATATGCGACTTAAAAACCATCTCTGATCATCCTAACAAAACGTGCTGTGTTCTCAGGCCAGGAAGTTGTCTTTCTTTTGGTCTACAAATATCTTAGAAACAACAATGTGAAAATACAGACTCTTCATTTTTATTCTGAAGTTTAGCAGCAACATTAGATATTTTTTTTTAAACTTTAAAGAAGGAATAAAGGCCTGCTCAACTGACCTGTACATTTACTGTAGTAAAGCAGACACCCCATAGGAGTGTCTCCCTGTTGACATGGTGACCAGGTGATGAGATTGTGGCAAAACGACATCAGGTGCTGATTGGAGGGCTCCTGGTGTCGCTTCAGCAAGAACCTCTGAGAATCACAACACATTGACAGACAGTGGCACCACACGTTTAGATTGCAATTTGCAAACAGACCTATTTAATTGGAAATTAATTTAAGTGCATCAAATCACCCTGAGCTCTTCATGTGACACACCAAACAAACTTGATTGTGGCCTTCAACAAAATGACTAAGTTAGGAGGATGAAGAGAACATAGCAGGTATAATTTAATTACATTAAGTAGTACATTTATTTAGGCTATTAAGAGTCAGCCCTAATAGTGAGATGTATTAGCATAGTCTCTCAAGGTAAAGGATGAAAGGCCTGTTGCTTGAAACATTTAAAACATCTTAGGTTTTAGGAGAACGAGCTGCAGGAACAGTATTGCAATGCCTTCCCAGGACATGGGCTAAAGAATTAATCTCTTTTCCATCTCCAGCTTTATAATTCATTCTCCATCTACTCATCCCACTACGTGCACAGTAAAAGCAACACTCAATCATCCCTCTGCATCATAGTGAGACTGGAGGAATGACCCTACTTCAGTCACCACATATAAGGGGGCGGAAAAAAGAGCAGCTGGTCTCACCCTCCTCTACTCCAATAATAGACTCAGTATCTGGCAGGTGCAGAGACTCCACGCCAAGACGAGGCTGAGAGTTCATGGAGATCAGATTCTTACTATGCACAGCTGCTTCTTCCAGCAAACTGCTGCCCACCAGCGACTCTGTTACAAAAACAACGTGCTGTGAACTATCTAGACTCTGCCTTTGCAGCTCACCACCCACAGAGGAAGGGACCTCTCTGTCTCATACAGACCCAGCGAAAATGTCTATTTTCCAAAGATACCCACTTCCATGAATTCCCACTCTTGGGTCTGTGCTTCCAGCACACCACTAGGTGGGAACTCCCAGAGTTTTAAAATGTTAAGCCCTTAGAACACCTGCAATACAAACAGGCAGAGGTGGATATATTAGGTGAATTACTTATATAGGAAGAATAGGTTCTGCACCCTAAAACAGAGGAGAGGTATGTATGAAGAGCATAAGCTTCCCTTCAAAAGGGACCAGATTCAAGATTTTTCAAAGCAAGGGCCCACCTGCCCCTTGGCTGTCACCCAGAGATGCCCTCCTATCTTTTCCCCTCAGCCTCTCTCACCTACTCCTTTCCCTTCACCTTTCCCAAGAAGTGTTTCCTCCGATCCAGACAAGAATTCCCTTCTCCATCCTTCCCTAAACTCCTTAGGGAAGGACAACCTGCCTGCCCCCACTGGCCTGTCCTCTCCTATTCCTGTAAGAACACACACTCTCACCACCACCTCCTCCTCCTCCCCCCCATATACCCGCTTGTTCACTCATGTGTCGGAGTACCCCCCTCACATGCCCATCCCAGGGAGGATGCCTTTCTCTCCTGCACATTCCTTACCCGGTTGCTCTCGCTCTCTGCTTCCAGCAGCTCCAATTCTGGAGTGGTGCTTTCTCATATGCACATTCCGGCTACCACTCTGGGAAAATGTCTTCCCACAGATATGGCACTGATGGGGCTTCACTCCTGGAGGGGGGGGAGAAAAAAAAAAATAACGAACAGACCAAGTTGATACTTCTGAATTTGGGAGTAAAGACCCAATCAATAAATGGGAATATGGAGTCAAAAGGATAACATCATTGGCACTGAAATTTAGGTTAAAATCAATTCCTGTTTTCTAGAGAGAAGTAATTCTATCAGAAGGGAAGCACTTCAGAGATCAATGTTGCAAAGTGCTGAAAGAATCAAGTCTTGAGGAGGACTATGAGGTTCTCAGCCCTGTTTTGTGAGGATGTGTAAGTTATTTGCAGTGTCTGGCTATGTGCTCAGGAGAGATGTGGAAACATTTGATCTCTAGTTTGTACCTAGAATGTACTCTAACCAAAAGAGGGGTACTGGATGAGGGCAGAGTCTTGTGCAGTCTGAAAGATGTTGCTGTCTCTGGCCCACGCCATGAGGACAAGGCAGTGTCTGGTGTCCAGCCTCTAGTTAGTACGTAGGTTCGCTGTTTAAAGGCCAGCGTTTAGAGTTTTCACCGGACAATGGTGTTCATGGCCCACAAATGGAAGGCCAGTGGAGATGCTGTTCAAGGAAAAGGGGTGGAGTTAAACTTAATCCCAAAGAAACTATAAAAAAAAAACAGCCCCTACCTGCCGCACCCTACAGCCTCATTGAGGACACCAGAACAAACCACATTTGGAGTTTGCTGACCACGTTTGATGTTCAAAAGAGAATGGAGACATTTTTACAACAGTGAAAATACCTCTACTATTTCAAACTCCTGTCTCCCTCTTTGTCCAATTACCATGAGATTAAAAACCAACACACACACTCCCCCAAACCTGCTCTTGCCAACCACCACATGAGAGAGAGCTCAGATGGAGTGATTCTGATGATTATGGGGAGCAAAGGTTAAAATCTATCTTATAGTAGAAAGCTAGTTAAAACTTTAACTATGTTGTAGCTATCTGGCTCAATGACAAATATGTTATATAAATCAGTGAAATATTTGTACCTTTGAATTTAGAAATGGAATAAGCTAGAAAGGAGATGCAGGAGATAAATCAATCTAGTTTGTGTACTTGTGGCCTAACTGGCATCACAGAGACTTGGTGGGATAAATATCATGACTGGAAAACTGATATAGAGAAGAATAAGTTGTTCAGGAAGGGCAGGCTGGGAAAAAGGGGAGGAAGTGTTGCACTGTACATGAAGAATGAATACACTTGTTCTCAGGTTCAGAAGGAGGTGAGAGGCAGACCAGTTGAAATCTCTTGGTAAAGATAAAATGGGGAAGAAGGAAAAAAAAAAACTGGTACAGAACACCAAACTGGGAAGGAGAGATGAATGAGGCAATTCTAGAATAACAGAAATACCTGTAATATAAACATAAGACCTGTAATAATGGGGGATTTTAACCTTAACAGATATCTGTTGGAAAAGTAATACAGCAAAACACAAAATGTCCAATAAATTCTTGGAATATGTTGGGAACAACTTTTTGTTTCAAAATGGGGAGGAAGTAACAAGGGGGACAGTCATTTTAGACTTTGATTCTGTCTAACAGGAAGGAATTAGTTGCAAATCTGAAGGCAATTTGGGGGAAAGTAATCACAAAATGATAGATGTAATGATTCTAAGGAAAGAAACGAATGAGAGCAGCTGAATATGGACAATGAACTTCAAAAAGGAGGCTTTAACAAATTCAGAGAACTGGTAGATAAGTTCCATAGGAAGAAAATTTAAGAGAAAAACAAGTTCAGGAGAGCTGGCAGTTTATCAAAGAGAGTATCTATATTCAAGGCACAACAGCAGACTATCCTGGTGTGAAGAATTAGAATATGGAAACATGGCTGCATCAGAAGCTCTTTAATGGCCTGAAAATCAAAAAGGAAAAAATTGCTAAAGATGAGTGTCATGCTGCCTGGAATGGCTCACAACTGTGAGTGCCACTCTCCGATCAGACTGTCAGAAAACAGGGAAGACACCTCAAAATGGTGGTATGTTCTATAATTAGATTTCACTAAGCCAGTAACAAACGTGAACTCCTGGATCACTACATTAGCCTTACCATGGAGTCACGGATAGCCCCCTTAGGCGCTCCAGCCGATATTACCATCCAGACAACTGGACTTTGTGATACTGGTCATTATGCCAAATATCACATCACCTTAGGTTACTCCTGTGATGTTATATGATTAAAATATGACCATGTAGATCATTGTTCCTACCACTGTTATATAATTGCAACAAATCTTGTACAAAGTATGTCATGTAAGATGTCTTTGGAAAAGTTTTGATTTGCTGAATACGATTACACTATTTGTATACATGTATAATTTTTATAGCTAAAGTTATGAATATTGACTATGTACCTGTACTTCAAATGTGTCTGCCCCATGGTAGTTTGCATCCATGGCCAGCACACTGTGAATGGAGTATTCAAGTTGATGGCTCATCAACAAACACAATGAACCATGAAAGAAACCTATCCACACCTGACATGGGTAAAGACATCTGCTATGACTCAGCAAAGCATGCATGGACATGTGACTTGCCCATGTGACTCCAAACTCCATCTTGTTACTTGTATTTTTCCCACAATCTGTGCGGAGGACTTTGTTTGAAAAAAATGGGTTTCCCTCCACATGGCAGAAGCTATAAAAAGCACTGGAAGCATCTCCATTTTGCCTCTTTCCTGCTCAAACCTCTGAATTATGAACTTATACTATGGGAGCATTCTAACAAAAGGACTAAGGACCTTTCAATGTTTTGGAAGTAACCAAAGACTTAACAAGCCAGCAGTTTATTCCATCATTGCTACAAGTTTGATCCAAGAACCTTGCGCTTTTTCTATGTATTTGATTCCTTTAACCAATTTTAACTCTCACCTTTCTTTCTTTTTATAAATAAATCTTTAGATACTAAAAACTAGCAACAGCATGATCATTAGGTAAGACCTGGGTATGTGGCAGTATATATTGACCTGGGTATGTGGCAGGTCCTTTGGAATCAGAAAAACCCTTTGGTTGATGAAACTGGTTTTAAATAACCACTCATCATTAAGTCTAGTGTTTTTGGTGGTGATACAAGGACTGGAATACCTAAGGAGACTGCTTTTCTGACTTCTTGTTAGCCAGTGTGGTGCAACAGAAGTTTACTTCTGTTGCTGGTCTGGTATATCTTATGGGAGAATAACCACCAGTTTTTGGGGGGGTGTCTGCCCTATTTCTCAGCAGTTTGTCCTGAATTTGGTATTTTCAGTTATGACCCACTGAGGCACAGTGACAACTCCCAACCAAAAGGGTCAGTCACTTACCCTAGGTCAATGGATACTCTCAATCTCCAACCAAAGACAATGCTGGCAGCCAATTTCTCTAGTAAACTAACTAAAGATTTATTAGCTAAGAAAAAGAAACGTTATTGAAAGGTTGAAAGCAGGTAAAATACATTAACAGGTCAATAAGTCTGTAAGTCCAAAATGACAGCAGAGATGTAGTAATCCGCTAGTTTTCTAGAAGTCTCTCAGGGTTACCCAAAACAATTTTGGGGATCTCTGTCTTGCATCTGGAATGCTTCCCTGAGAGTGTCCAAATAGTTCATAGATATATTCCCTGGATCCATTCTTATAGCTCCTTTCCATGGAAAGCAATCTGGGAAGTGCTTTCATTCACAGTATGGGCTTCTCCTTGGTTGACTAAATGCATACTGAGTCTGCAAATTTCCATTGTTGAACATAATGACCCAGGCTTTAAAGTTAACAGCCCTCTTCATTTACATTTCCAAGGCTCCAATTGTGTTTGATTGGTAAAAGTAATTACCAGGATATAAACTATGTAAATTGTAATGTAATAGCACACATCAGTCCTTCCTTAGTTTTCATGAAGTTTACACATCAAGTAAATTCTCATCCTAATACTAACTCACCTTTTGATCTAGGGTTAATTAAGTACAGGAATATACATAACGTAATGCGATAGCAATCAACAGAATATAGACAGGTTAAAACAATATCTATTAACACATAAGTGAGTTAATCTATGTACACTAGACTACTTAACATTTCTTTGATATTCACACAGAAGTGAATTGGCCTACGGCTCTGATCTGCTGGGCTGTCAGCATCACAATAAGTATCGGAATAGCACAAGCATGCAGGAACAAAATCAGAAAGGCTAAAGCACAGGGTTGCACCTAGCCTAGCAAGGGACATAAAAGACAATAAAAAGAGGTTGTATAAATACATTAGGAACAAGAGAGAGAAAGATGAAGGAAAGTGTAGGTCCACTACTTAGTGGGGAAGGAGAGCAAATAACGGAGGAGACCAAGAAGGCAGAGGTGTTTAATGTCTATTTTGCTTCAGTCTTATCAAAAAAGGTTAACTGTGACCAGATGCTTAACACAATTAATATTAACAAGATGGAAAACACACAAAGTAAAAGAATAAGGTAAGAACAGGTTACAGAATATTTATATAAAAGTCAGATGTATTCAAGTCAGCAGGGCTAGATGAAATTCACCCTAGGGTACTTAAGGAACTAGCTGAAGCAATCTCAGAACCATTAGTGATTATCTTCCAGAATTCATGGAGGACAGATGAGGTGCCAGAGGACTGGAGAAGGGCAAACATAGTACTTTCTTTAAAAAGGGGGAACAAAGAGAACCCAGAGAATTATAGACCAGTCAGTCTAACTTCAATACCTGGAAAGATCCTGGAACAAATTATTAAACAGTCAGTTTGCAAATACCTAGAGAATAATAGAGTGATAAGTAGCAGTCAATGTGGGTTTGTTAGGAACAAATCATGCCAAACCAATCTAATTTCCTTCTTTGACAGGGTTACTGGCCCAGCAGATGGAGAGGAAGCAGAAGTAGTCAATCTTTTACTCCTGGGGGCATTCTGCACCAAAAAAAATAAAAATTCTCCACACAATATTTTAAAGTTCTGCAAAATTTGTCAAAATAACACTACATGATCACACCAGTTTCAATTATTTTGGTAATTTATTTCAAAGTACCTGTCAGCAAGTATGTCTGTAACAATACAGGCAAACACAAAAATTCCCCCAGGAGTAGAGAGTTAAAGAAACCCCTATGACAACTAAGTTCTTGTTTCTCTGCCTCCTTCCTAGCCCAGAGCCCAGCTGGGGGGGCCAGATATCCCTAAACCCCTTCCCGAGCCCATCCACAGCTCTCCACCCCCCAGCCAATACACCGGAACCCCCACGCCCCCAGCCGCACGGCCCACCTGGCCCAGATACAAGCACACTCTCCCCGCCCCGAGCCCAGCCATGCCCCCCCAGCCCAGACACCTGCCCCCCTCCCCAGAGCCCAGGGATCCAGAGGGAGAAACAGCTTGTTGCTCAGTCCCAGGCTTGTGTGGAGTTTCCCCATGTGCCAGCCTCTCCTTCTTTCAGGGCATGCTGGGAACTGCAGCTGCCAGGAACCCTCTAACTTCCTCCCCTTCCCCCAGCAGGATCTTCTATGTGCAAGCTGGGCTCTGCCAGGTCCAACAGCCCCTAGTGGCAGCCAGCAACGTTGCAGCCCATTTCTGTAGGAGAAAGGAAATTCTGCACGCACATTAATTTCTGCAAAAGTCTGCATTTCATAGGGGCACAGAAATTCCCCTGGAGTAATCTCGATTTTAGTAAGTCTTTTGATGCAGTCCCACATAACACCCTCATAAGCATACTAGGGAAATGTGGTCCAGATTAAATTAGTATAAGGTAGGTGCAAACTAGTTGAAACACTGTACTCAAAGAGGAATTATCAATGGTTCACTGTCTTACTGGGGGGACGTATTTAGTGGGGGCCTGATGAGGTCTGTCCTGGGTCTGGTACTATTCAATATTTTCATTAATGACTTGGATAATGGAGTGCAGAGTATGCTTATAATATCTGCAGATGACACCAACCTGGGAGTGGCTGCAAGCATTTTGGAGGAGGGGGTTAAAATTCAAAACACTGACAAATTGGAGAACTGGACAGAGGCACTGGCCACTGTCAGAAGACAGGATACTGGATTAGACTGATCACTGGTCTGACCCAATATGGCCATTTTTATGTTCTTATGTCTGAAATCAACAAGATAACACTTCATAAAGAAAATACCAGGAAGGAAAAAAATCAAATGCACAATTACAAAATGGGGAATAATTGGCTAGGTGATAGTACTGGTGAAAAGGATCTGGGGGTTATAGTGGATCACAAATTGCATATGAGCCAACAATGTGATGCAGCTGCAAAAGAGGCTAATACTCTGGAGTATATTAACAGGAATGTGAGATATAGGAGGCTATTGTCCTACCGATAAGGCCTCAGCTGGAGTACTTTGTTCAGTTTTAGACACCACACTCTAAGAAAGATATGGACAAATGGGAGAGAGTCCAGAGGAGAGCAACAAAAACAACAAAAGGCTTAGAAAACCTTACGTATGAGAGGTTAAAAAAAAAAATGGATAGGTTTAATCTAGAGAAAAGAAAACGGAGGACCTGATAATCTTCAAATACGTGCAAGACCGTTATAAAGAAGACTGCGATCAACTGTTCTCCATGTCCACTTAAAGGGCAAGAAGTACCGTATATACTCGTTCATATACCAAATTTTTTTAGTAAAAAAGGGAAGCACCAGAGAAGGGTGTCATCTTATGAATGGGTATAGAGAGGGGAGAGGTGGGACACAGCCCCTCCCCGCAACAGAGGGAGCAAGGAGAGGCAGCACAGCCAGCAGAGCCAGAAGGGAAGAGGCAGGGCCAGAGTCTCTCCGCTTCTGACCTCGCTGCGCTCCCCCCAACCTCCGAAGCAGCTGCAGCTCTGGCCCCGGCCCACCGGCGCAGGCTGCAGCTGTGACGCCCCGCCCGGCCCTCGCCAGATAAGGTGGGAAGGGATGGGGAGTGTGTGGGGGTACCAGGCTAGGGTCATGTGGGGGGTGGTCACAGGGGTTACTCCCCTGACCCCCAGCTTCTCCCCCCAAAAAATTTCCCCACCAGTTGATGTCCCGGCCCCTAAGGGTAAGCAGCTGGCACGCCGGGACACTGTTTACTTTGGTTTACCTCCGTGCCTGCGGAGGCTCGAGGTAAATAAACCATCTCGGCCCGCCAGCAGCTCATCCTGATGGCCCGGGAGCCAAAGTTTGCCAACCCCTGAATTATAGGGTCAGCTTATGAATGGGTCATAAAAATTTTCCCTTTTTACTTATCCATCGTGGGGGAGTCTGCTTATAAACGAACCGGCTTATGATCGAGTATATACGGTAATCAGCTTAATCTGCTGCAAGGGAGATTTAAATTAGATATTAGAAATACTTTCTAATCATAAGGGTAGTTAAGCACTGGAACAGGTTTCTAAGGGAGGTCGTGGAATCCTGTCATTGGAGGTTTTTAAGAACGAATTAGACAAACACCTATCAGGGATGGTCTAAGTATACTTGGTCCTGCCTTAGTACACAGGAGTGAACTATATGACCTCTCAAGGTCCTTTCCAGACCTACGGTTCTATGATCCTATAATGACAGAGACTGGCAGAGGGTGGAGATCACAAGATCCAGGACAGGGCAGATACCAGGTACAGGACACGTTGTCCATGAAGGAAGTACTAAAAAAAACCCACAACACCACAAAGAACAGTTCCACAGAAAATAGGGGATTTTCTACTGAAAACTAGACCAAAATACTGCAACACAGACATTTAGCATATAGGCCTCATCTATCCTACCTGAGTGGACAACCAGGTGTTTCCGAAGGCTGGAGTATTCAGCAAATGAACGACCACATCCTTGTGCCTCACACAGGAAGGGCTTTTCTCCTGTATTGCATGAAACACAAGTTCTTAGGCATTAACACCTGTACAACATTTTATCTTCCAACCTCTTGTAACATCCCTCATCCACATTCATTCCTCCCCCTTGGCCTTACATTACAGCTACCAAAGTTCACCAAGAAGGCAGACTCCTTATGAATTTGTTTAATGCAACTTCTTCATTGGCTGTCAAGAGTCTATGCTGAAACTCCTCCTCCTCCAGTCTGAATGTGACTCTTCCATAGCATTTCCAGCCCATGACTCACAAAAAGAAGCCAATCAGGGCTCAGCTTGTCCATCTGTTTCTTAAAACATCTTTCCAGTATTAGGTGCCCACAAAGTAACACAATATTCCAGGTGTGGTTCCATAAGAACTATGTAGAAACTGACTACAACCCTGGCTGCTCTGAGATGTCATGCTCATCTCTATGCAGCTCAAAAATCACATGGGCTTGATTTGTTGCCATACCATATTTCAAATCCATATCTGAATTTTCTGATTACTATCATCCCTTAGATCTCTTTCAGTCAATACTGCTTCTTAGTTTTCTGCCTCCCACAGAATATCTGTGTTTGGGCTTATTATTCCCCAGATGTATTTGTTTTCATATTCCTAGGCGGAATCTCATTGCTATTTCCTTCTCATATGTCTAATCTTTATAGATCCCTTTGTATTTCTCCAACCTCATCGGCGTTCTCATCTTCCAATTTAGAATCATCTATGAATTTCATTAACCTGTTCTTAACCCTCTTCAAGGTCACTAACGAGGATGTTAAATAAAATTAGGACAAACAGATGCCTGCAGCATCCATTAGAGAACTGCTCACAACTCAGTACACTGCTGCCTATTATTACCCCTTAATCACAGCCCTACAGACAAATTTTATGCTATGCATCAGTCACTGCCAAGGCAATTTGAAATACTTCACACAAGACTAATGAGACATTGTGTCAGATGATATAGAAAAATCCATGTATATTATATCTATCACATACCCTTCATCCAGTAATTTTGTAAATCAGTGAAAAGAGTGCTCATATATTTAATGTGACTTCTTCTTTCTAACTCCTCTCCCATGCAATTTATTGCTTGGCTTAATAGTTATTGGGGTATTTGATATATCTGAAAGGGATTCAGGTAACATGCTCTGACCTGTACTGTGGTAGTGAGAGCGTGCATAAGATTCTCATCAGCCATTTATGTAACTTCCACAATCTTGCTCAAGATATAAATATTAGGAAGAAAAATTAGTACTGATGACACCCAATCAGTGGCTCAGCATATAGTTCTATCTATAGAAATAGATGGTGGGTTTGTTTGAACACAACCACAACTTGGAACTGTCTTCATGTTTGGTACATGAGGACAGTTCCCCCAACTTCCTTAAGTCTCATTTAATTTACACCAAAGCAAATATTTGCCACTTATTGCTAGCCACGATTTGGGAACAACTGGTCCGAGACATTTTTTTAGTTTAGATATGCTACTTTCTGCTGGGTTCTGAAGTCACAGTATACACAACATCAGGGCCAACAAACCTTAGCCCTCCCTGCAGAGAAAGATTAACAAAGTAGAAAACTGAGCCCAAAGACAAACCCAAACACACTATCACTACACATGCAAAACTTCACTATTCTAGTATATCACTTTCCATTACATCCCAGCTCCCATCCTTCAATTGTATGTTCTCTAGTTAGACAGTAAACTCTTCAAAGCAAGGATCTTGTCTTCATAGACATCCACAAAGCACATAGCACATTGGTGCAATATAAAACAAAACATGAGAATGGAGCATGTATGTTCTGTGCTGCAGAAGTGTTTGTGGAACTTCACTCAAAATCTGAGCTTTCATTTTAATAAAGTTGTTTTCAGCCTTTGCAATTGTAAAAGTAATTTTAAAACATTAACTGAGTAAGAACTGATGCAGTGTTCTCTTCCTGAGTCTCCAGTCTCAAACAATATTCTCAGACACACAGACTGCCCCGTACATTTCAATCGACTGTTAACACTGAAACCTAAAGATTTCAGTTTAAATGTCAATGTTGGGAACTATTAAACTATTGAACGTTTTAGCAGACACATCCAGATAATGTGCTTATCTCAATTACACACTGACTCCCCATACTTTTCTAGGAATATAAAGCCCCAAATACCCACTACTTAGCTGCCAAGATCTTCAGCTAGTCCCCCAATTTCTATGATGCAGATCTGGACTGTCAATGTAAAAATCTGCAGCATATTAAGAACTGAAAATGTGTGGAAACTTAAAAATAAATTTAATGTATACTACAACAAACAGGGGCTACAGTACAATTGAATTATTCATTTTTATATTTATTAGAAACCTTCATTTTTTATTTTAAATGTAATTGTCATAGAATTCAGGTCCAGCTGGATGCCGAGGGCCAAGCATACAGCAGTACACCTTGATTAGCATAGCATTTGTGGAGCACTTTACATTATCAGAATGCGGTACTAAGCATTATCATTGCTTCTTCCTAATAGACCTTTCAGCTATGATTTTTGATCCTTTCCTCTCTAAACATTGCCTCTGTAGACATTTCTCAACATATTTAACTTTTATTTTACAAGTAGCACAGGTAATGAGGGAGCGAAATTCAAGTTAATCTAGATTCTATCAACAAGTTCATGTTTAGGTCTCATTTAAATTTATACCAAAGCAAATATATGCCACCACTTGAATCAGTCACTAGTCCAGTTAGGACTGTATATCTAAATTCAACAGCAGCAAGGACATGGGGCTAGGTCAGGACTCACTCTGGACAAGTATCTCAACCTACTTTGCCTCTTTACTCATAAGAATTTAAAATGACTTCTCCAAAAACCCTTAAAATGCCAATTTTCACTTATCATCCACCTGAGAACCACAGTCTTCTGAGAATTTAAAAAGGTCCTGGGACTGATTTAGGAGGGAAAACAGAAATTTATATAGTTTGGCTAAGTGACAACTAAAAGAGGAACATGATAAAAGTATACAGCATCTGAAGGGTGTAAGCTCCAAGAAGAGAGGAATTATGTAAGGTACTGCACGAGTAAACAGGTGGTTAATCACATTGATAAGTGATCGTAAGTTGGAAGATGAGGATACCAGCGAAGGTACATATGGACACTGGTCTCCCTGGACCATTTCTTGGGGAGTGTTTCCTTAATGAAGAAGATCTGGGATTTAAACGCACCAGTATGAATCCGCAGGTGGTTCTTCAGATTCCCAGCTGTTGTGAACTGCTTCCCACAGCCCACCTCAGTGCAGACAAATGGTTTCTCACCATTGTGAGTTCGCATGTGTACCTTCAGCCTTTGCAGGACATAGAAGCTTTTCCCACAACCTTCTGCTGGGCAGGTGAAAGAACGATCATTCCTGAGAGGCAACAAAAGAACTGCAGCAATGGGTTACGAAACAATTTTCTCAGGAATATTCAACTCTGCTGCAACATCTGTTTTTTAAATAAGGTTTCTACCTTTCACTCACTTTTCAACTGAAATGAATGGAGGCACAAGGAAATTAAGTGACCTAACCAGGTAAGTGGCTTAAATCTGTATTTAACTAGATTACTCATTAAGGAGCTTCTACCACATGGTCAGAAGTTGTAAAATCTGTTGGAAAAAGAAAACAGAAAATAAGTCCAAGCCTCTTTGGCTTATATCACAAGTTTTTTGCAACCTCAACTTTGTTTGGGACAGATGACCTTGTGCAAGGCAACATAATGCACAGATGTGATAACATTCCCTCATATGCCAGAGTTCGACGTAGCGACACCCTTACTATAGCTGGGATTGGGATAGGAGTGCTACATGTACACGAGATGGGGAAGCTGAGTTAACATTGTCCGTCACACAGGATATTTTAGATAGCTCCACTTTAAAATATCATTAACGACCAGCAGGAAGAGCCTAAATCCGGCTTACTTTTTTCAATGTATGTGGCATAGAGATGACTCTAACACATACAGTCACACTGTTCTAGTTTCTGAGGGGAGAGCCAAATTTAGAGATCAGCTCAACAGTTACCATTCCTTTCAATTTCTCTATTTTGTTAAGTTAGTATGAACTCTTTTGAGTCTTTTCTTTTTTGGGACAGGTGTGAATATAAGAGACAGTGCCAAGGTGAGGAGACTCAAAATTCAAGAACCCTGTTTTCCTGACTTTGGATTTAAATACCATACCGCAGCCCAGTCTCATTTTCTTTGTGCGCTCCCTTCCACCAAAAAAACCCAAGTGAGTCAATATTTTTCTAGAAACACTTGGGCCAGTTCCAGCCTATTCAGCAACACTTTTTCCTTTTAATTTTCAAGTTTACATTAATAATGTTTTCTATGAACTAGGAGCTTTTCTGTAAAGAGGTCAGCTTTCCCTAAGCCACAGTGGATTTCATGGAGGATAAAGGTAATTTTCAAAATAAACATTTTTCTGTACTGGATACCCTTCCAGCCAGGCTGAGTGTGCGCAAGAGGGGCGTTGACCATAAACCCTTGTTAGGGAGACCATTCAGCAGCTAAATCTGGGTTTTACTCAATTTTGAGTTTCCCTTTGCCCTTCAGCTTCGAAGAAAGATTTTACACAATGGGAATTAATAAATGATGTTTTGTATAAAGATTGGGAATTTCTGTAAGGTCTTGCTTGGTCACCATAGCAGAGATCTCTGCTCTACTTACCTGTGAGTTTTTAAATGATATTTGAAGTGGGCTGGCCACACAAATGTCCGATCACAGCCCTCAACTGTGCACTTCAGCTTCTTCTCTACGCGGGACAGGTGAGGGATGGGGCTGGAATCTTTCGGCTGCCCATCTCCTGAGCAAAGATGAACACTTTCACCTAGAACAGAACAGAAAGAACTGTCAAAGTCCACAGCGGAGATGGATTACTGTATGAAAGAGACAGGATAACCCTGAGTATAATCCAGGCCTATAAACCAGATGTGTTCCTGGTTATCATGTATTTACCTAGTCCTAAAAACTAGATATTTCTACCCAGTCCATTGCAGGGACCACATACATGTCTACCTATCTTCCCAAGCCTATAAACTATTCCCAGCAAGGTACCATATCATATCAGCTGCCTCCAGATCAGATTAATGATAGGGAGTGTGTAATGCTGAGAGATCAGAGGCCACAAATATCAACTAAATAGTAATATTAGGTTACTTCAACTATCCAAATATTAAATAGTCAAATGTCACCTCTGGATTCAGTCAGGATAAGCAATTTCTCAACACCTTAAATGACGACTTCTTGGAACAGCTAATTCTAGAGCACAGAAGAGGACTTAATTATTTCAAGATATAATTGTAGTTAAGCCATTAAGTGACCACAATATAATTAATAGATCAAACAGGCATCCCTCAGAAAACTGAATACCAAACCTAGTTAAGCCACTAGAAAGGCACATAAAATAAAGCAGGCAATATGAAAAATGGACATTATGAGGATTAAAAGGTAATTTGAAGACCACAAACTGTATACAAGAAGAAACAACAAAAGATTCTTTAAGCAGATCAGAAGCAGGAAGCCTGCAAGAGAATTGGTGGATCTACAGGATTACCAGGGAACGAAGGAAGCAATTAAGGAGGTAAGGACATTGCAAAGAAATTAAATGATTGTCTTGCATCAGTCTTCACCCACAGAAAATTTTGGGGAGATACCTTTGGAGTAGGTATTACAGTTGAAGAACTGCTTTGAACTCAAACTATTGAACATATTTTCTTAGAAAATTAAATCTGTATGTTTTCAGTCCTAAGAGATACTGAAACCTTGCTTTAACAGAAAGCCTTAATACAGCCTTAACTATAGAGGTGCTAACAATGCCACTATAACGATTTTATCTATTTAGAAACCATCCTGCAATCAGATAGGATACACAACTAAAGCTACAGCTAGTTGCCTTTAACAGAAGGTTAAATCTTTAAGATAGTAACAAGACATCACCTACCATTATTGCTTGCTTTGGCATTCTTTGCGAGCTGTGCTCGAGTGGCAGCAATCAAACTGTCATGGGCCAATTCCTGCACTCGTAGAAACCATGGGGTACTACTGTCGGTGCTGTCATGGGAGAGAAAGTCATTCCCAGAATCCTCTGCTTCATCCTGAACAAACACCAGGTGCTCTGCTGGACAGCCCAGGCCTGGAAGAGATGGCAGCTCCATGAGACAGAAAGATAGTCAATGAGAGGGGACTCTCTTGCTTCTCAGAATCTAATATCCATGGTACAGACATAATATTTGCATTAAGTCTCCACTGACCTCTGTATTGTGGAAAGCTGCTGATGGTTACATGCTCCTGAATAATATCCACCAATACCCAGAAAATTTCATATTTCCCCTTCATAAGCAGCTGGGACAAAGATGCATTTGTATCTCCCGCATTCTACTGTCTGAAACAGATCCAGCCAGATGACAACAAGAAGGGGAATTACCTGCTCTTGTTAGGTTGAGAAGAATAAAGGAAGTGCTGTCACTGGGCTGGAGGTCTTGCAATAAACCGGAAGGCTCTGGACTTGACAGGAGCTCAGGTGGTTTCTGTACTGTTTGTGCCCTTGTCTCCTCGCCGTCAGGGCCTACATTTACCTGAAGGCTTCTCAAGACAGCAGATGAAGGAACATCTTTGGAGGAGTTAGTGTGACTTGGAGAATCATCTAGTGAAGAGAATGAGATCACAGATCTCTAAGTAGCAAAGCTCCACCATTAATGAAGAAGTCCTAATAACTCTTCTGAACCTATCCCTCCTCCACCACCAGGATCCCTTCTCAGCAAGAAGTAGGGAGAACATGCTGCAGTGGCACAGTGGAGACAGCTTTATAAATAGCACTCCCACACAAACCTGTACCATAGATTTTACCTGGCAACATCAGTCTGTTGCATTCTGAGGTCTCAGTCACAGGAAGGAGGGAGAGACAGGTGATGCCTTTAGGTTCTGATTCCACCAGCCCCCGCCCCAGTGGAATAGATGTGTTCTGAACAAATTGAACCAGCAGCTGAAAAAGAGAGGATCTTGAAAATAGGATTCAGCAGTGAGCAAATCTGTTTATAGCACAAGGTTCCAATGAGATAACAAAAGACATTGACTTAGGCTTCCTCTACCTTGTAATACACACAGAACCCAACCCAACATTCTTGGAAGTCCATGGAAGTCTTCCCACTTACTTCAGTGGGAACTGGATTGAGTCCATAATTGAAAAATTTAGCATTTATACATGACATCCCCAATTATTTCATGAGATTGATAATCTTGATTTTGCTTTAGAAATTCAATAAGAGAGCCTAGCTCACTATAGGTAGTAGTGATGTCTATTATTAAAGCTGCATATTACTTGCCATTACAACCCTCATTTTCTGTCCCTTATCACTGTCAAGCTCTAACCTTTCAATCCAAAATTTTCCATGTTTAATCTCTGGCTCAAGTTGATTTAACAACAATTATTTTTAAATCAAAAATGGATTAGCCCTTTTCAAGAATGTAAGGAGTAAAACAGTAGGGAGCTCTGTCAATATAATAAATATTTTTGGGATAACCCTAGCATATCAAGGGTTTAGAGCAGGAACCAAAAATTTGACAAGAAACTAATCCTGAAGTCAGAGAAGTGTCCCTCTGAAAGTCTGCCCAGATTTGGTCAAGTTCTGAGCTATAGAATTTGTACATTGTTTACTCATTCTCTCTTCATCACAAAATCTCTAAGTTCAAACTCTTGCCACACTACACTGGGCATGTTCCTGGGCCCCTCTAAACCTCTGTCATTCCAAAGTGAAAGCAAAGTTTTACTTCCAGGACACTGACAGAAAAAAGTTGATCCTCTCACCATTGTCAAATTCCACCCGCAAATCAAAACACCCTTTGACCTACAGAAGAAATAGTGGGCTAGGAGCCAAGAGACCATTAATTCCAGGCCAACCTTTTCCAATGACTCAATAATTCTGAGCACTACTCAACCCTTATTATCAAGCAAGGCATCAAAACCTCACACCTAAGAAAACATGAGGATAAATTCCTGGGGAACAGAGAGGCTGCACAAGGTCATTTCTGGCAGATCTACAAAGAGAACTCAGATCTTATCGACTTAAGACATTCTGCCTCAGAAAAAATATGCCAAATCTATGTGCTTGGGGTCTGTAAAATGGAGCTACTCCTGCTTGCATTCACAAAATACTTTGAAACCCACATATGGATGAGAATCATTAAAAATATCTCAGGAGTCTTATCCTTCAGTTCTGTGCTCTGTCCATTAGACCACAGAGCCAGGACTAGAATCCAGGAATCCAGACACCCAGCATTCTACCGCTGTCTAATAAATAAATATATGATGGAATTTCTATGTCCTTTTAAATTAAAAAGATAAAATTCCAAAAGAAATCTTAAGAGAACTTTACCCTTATTGTGATATAGCCTTTAATTATATGTTCACATACAGCTCAGTGACTAAAGCTGGCTATCTGTAGGAATCCCTCATTACACACCTTCCAACTTTGCAACTAATGAATGAGACAGAGGGCTGCAGACAGAGAAATAATGGTTGCATGATAAGGGGACTGGTCGGGGACCAATAGAGCTGGGTTCCATCACTGCCTCTAACTCAGACTTACTATGAGATGGGGAGTATGTCACTATATAGACTAATTAACAGAGGTAATTGTGACAGATATAGCAACCCCATGTAATATCTTTGGGCACCATACTGCTGAAAGCTTATAAATAGTTTATATATGATGGTGTTCTGCTCCATGAGGATGGGTTACCATAGCTCCTACAGGACCTAAAAATAGTGGGGGACGATTAAGGCGAGTAACTGAGACTAAACAACTCAAGAGAAGTTCCACCCCCAAGGCAATTTGCATATACTGGTTCAGCATGGGTTTTCCAGACATTATGAAGCAAAGAAAGGGTTTTTGATATAAAAGAATGAGCTTGAACTGACTTGTGGAATTCTTTTGGATCCGGCAAATGGACACGACCTTCTGTCCAATGGGGCCCCAACCCATGCGGAAAGGTTGGAATGACTTTGGCCTATTTAAGCCCCAAGAGACTGATATGGTTAGTGTGTTTAAATCTGCTTATTGTTTTTATTACATTTTCTTTTAAATGCTTTTACCTTAAGGATAAAATTGCTTGCTTAGAAAGAGATAAAATTGCTTGCTTAGAAAGAGATAAAATTGCTTGCTTAGAAAGAGATAAAATTGCTTGCTTAGAAAGAGATAAAATTGCTTGCTTAGAAAGAGCTGTGTGGTAACTTGTAACTGCTGGCAATACATATATTCATAGCCCTCAGAGAGAAAGCAAAGCAAGGTTCTTGCCTTTAGGCAGACTGGCTTATTGGGGATATTACAGTGTAAGGCAGGGAGCTGTGTAGCCTTAAAACCCTTGGTTAGAAGGAAATGGGACATGGGTCCCTATCCAGAGACAGGTGATGGATGAAGACCAGTCTAGCTGCTCCTGGAGTGGGGGCAGGGGAAAATACCGGTGCAGTTACAATAGTGAGTACTGTCACAGTTTCAGGGTGCATGCCTCATTTTCTGTGTACCCAAAATTACACACTCTGAGCTTTATTTTCAGAAGTGCTGAGCACTCACAAATCCAAATGAAGTCAATGGGAGCTGCCAGTCTTTTAAACCTCTGCAAAATTAGGTCCTAGGCATCTTAAATTGAGAATTATATTACACCCAAAATTAGTGGACCCCTGAAGTTTCAGGCCCTAATTTATCTATATCTTTACCAGCTCCCCCACCTCCCTAACTCTCTAAGATATTGTGAAGATAATTTAAATTGGTGTGGCACTCAGAGGGCCATATGCAAGATGAACTGGGCCAGAATCCAAAACCCAATTTAAAAGATCATCAATTCTTATTAGTTATAATACAAGTAACATCCAGAGGCCTCAATCAAAATTGGGGACCATTTTGCCAAGTGCTCTATAAACACATATTAACAGATATTCCCTCTCCTGAGATCTTACTTTTTAGTTTAAGACAAGATTCAACAACAGGGTGTGGTTAACAGACTTGCACATCTTGATAGCTTAGTCATTCAAAGTTACTGGGGTGGTTTTTTAAGATATAAATATGAAATATTAAATTATATCCATAGCCCCTATTGCATGCCATGAAATATATATTAATATAATGAAATGTGGCCTGGCTTATTACGAGAGATACTTTAAAAAAAGATTTCCTCCTACAAGGTGGCTTTGGCTGAAACCATCCATCCACATGTAGTAACGTTAGGCTATTAGATGTGGCCAAAAGCAACAGCAGAAAGTCTCTTCTAACAGAGGGAGTCTTTTAGTTTTCCCCAGCATAATGACACCAAACCAGTATGCAAAACCAATAGGATAAAAGCAGCAGGCACAGGTAAGAGTATCAAATCTCCCTTATCACAAACATTCTCAAAGAGATGATCTTAAACACTACAATGGCTTTTTTTAAATCCTTCCTCCCAAACATTATCAAATTGACCCCCTCCCAACTCCACCACAAACAATCCAAGGACAGTCAAACATTTTCATAAAGTTGTCACATCTTAACAGAGAAATAGTATCAGGGACACCTCCCTTCCCATTCACAATCACTTGATATCCCTGGGACAATTAAAGAGATTGATCACATGGAAAAGTCACATTAAGAAGGTATGTAATGCCTTTTTAGTTTCTTTTAATGCAATTTTGAAGCTGGAATGAAAGGGGAGCCACAAGCACCATGTGACCAGCCAGCAGTCTGAACAAAGATTTGGAAACTTCTGGAATAACCCGAATTCCCAGAATCTAGTAGCGTCCCTCTGGCAGGAGGGAAAGAAGTTGTTACAAGGATTAACAACAACAACAAAAACCGGGAAAATATATTTTCTCAGCCACCGTTATTTTATTCAAAAATGGCTGATGAGACTTTGCTCAAATAAAAAAACAATCCAAAAAGTCAATACTTTACAATATTATAAACCACTGAAAATGTCTGATTATAAGAGAAAATATTCTGCAATCTTAAATATAGGGAGTGCTATCATTATCTGCTATGTTTAGGTATTTTTGAGGAATTACGGTCTACATGGCAAACTGCCTCTTCTGCTGAACTTAAGAGTTGGACCATGAAACAGAAACCAAGTCAGGAACTGAACCCAGTTCTGAGCTGCTTACCTCTGGTTTGGATTCTAACTCATCCGATAACATTGATTCAAGTTTCCGATTCCTGCAGCTGTTCTGGGCAAGGCACAAGTTTAGAATTCAGAGTGAACAGTCCCCTCTGATTATTCTCATAGTCTCCTAGCCTTTAAGCAGTGCAGTCTTCCTGCAAGAAGCTGTGCTAGGCAGATATTCAATTTAACCTAAAACAAATAAAAGAATGGAAGTGTAAACAGCTGAGACCTATCACTCATGAATCAAAGTAAAAAAAATATATGAGTATTGTTAAGAAGTACAAAATCCCTGTCAATATGGATGGTCTCTCCAGTTTCTTGAGGTTCTGTTTTACACTCATCTTGGTGTTTATAGTACTATCACAACGGTATCAGAATGCTAACAAAACAGTCTAAAAACAAATTCAATTTTAAAAAACTAGTCTCTATGCCTCCCTTCTATTATCTAATTTAAGACTACACAGAGTAAAAAAAGCAGTACTTTCTGTTGCTTATATACAGAGAAGCATTGCCAAGCCATTCTTCAGGGGCTGTTGCAAACATCTGGGCTTATTCAGATTGTCGGTGGAATGAAATTCCATAGCCAAGGATCCATAATCAAGAAAGCTCTGCTAACCTGTTCCCAAAAAGTCATCTGTTTTCTGAATGTCAAAAAGTCCCTGATGTTCACAGATCTCTTTTGATTTAATTTCACCTCAGGTCTCATACACACTGCACCTATAAATTAACCATGCTATTTTTTCTACAAATTAGGAAGGAAGCTAGATATATTTTTGTTCCCATTTCTGGAAAGTCCTCAGATACGAGTGATAGGAATCAGCAAGAAATTATTATATCCAGTTCTCCTGCTCCATCAATATCACAGCTTCTTGCAAGTCCTAAAAAATGTAATAATCTGAAAAAACACAAGTTCTCATTCCAGGTCAGATCAGCACAAAAACTATTATAGAGCCCTCTTGTAGGACTCCCCATGGGTTGTCTGTCCAGATATAGGATGCTCTAGGCAGAAGCCATGTCTTGTACTAACTGTACAGTGACAAGCCCACTGACTGAACTTAATAAGTAAATAATCATAAAATAAAAACAGGGATTAAAGCTTCAAGGGGACTCCTGGTACTTTGTTCATGTTCTAAGATCCCCTTTGCCTTTCAAACTGCAGACTTGGCTGGGTCATTCATCGGTCAGCGGCCATCACACCCAGTGAAATAAGCTACTACCTAAGGGATGCAGGGACCAACCAAGTTGCACTGGTTACGTTACAGGAGCGAAGAAGCCCGGGTCCCTAGTGCGGCTCTGCAGCCCTTCCAAAGCGGTCTGAGATTTCAATATGACCCTTCCTGGCATCAGTGTTACACACGCCAGCACCACAGCCAGCCTCACACGGTGTCTGCGGGCGCTGCCCAGAGCAGCTGGCGGGCGAAATAAGCCAAGGCCGTGAAGACAGACAAGTGGGCCGCGACGGGCCGGGAGAGCCCGAGGCCAGGCCGGGGACCGGGCCGGACGGAACCGAGGGAGGCCCCAAGACCCACAGGCACAGTTGTGTGGGCGGGAAGGGGGGGTGTGGCACACACGCGCTCCCACCCCGCCCCCCTCGGGGCAGGCTCCCCCTCAGCGCGGTTGCCTGCCGGGTGTGTTCCCTTCTGAGCCCCGCTCCCCAGCTTCAGCCCCTCCGGGGAGGGCTCCAGCCCCCGAGAAAGGGGAGAGCCAGAACCGCCCCGCTCGAGCCCCCAGGTTCGGGGGAGCAGCAGAGCCCCGGGGACGGGACTGATCCGCGCGCACCCCAATTCGGAACCCCCACCCCCTTCTGACTCCCCCCACAATTCTTACCGGCATCTCAGAACCGCACGGATGTGACGTAAGCCCAAGCCGGAAATGCCAAGGCGTTCAGCAGCTCTATGGTCTGGGCGATTTTCCAGGCTGGCAAAGGCCTCAACTCCATGACGCGGGCGGCTCGAGCGGTTACAGGCACCGCCCGGGCCGGGACACCACATCCGGTTCCGGTTTCCAGCCGGGCAGGGGAAAAGGAGCCTCATCTGCGGATGAGGCCCTAGAGCGCCGTAGCTCTGGCGCTGCGTCAGCCTCTCTACTCCTACAGGGGGAATCGCATCGCCCCCGGAACCCGCACCAAGCATGCCAGTGTCTCTGGGGCTCTTAACCCTGCTCCCGCCGCTGCAGGCTCCCTGCCCCTCTGCTCTAGGGTGGACAATTTTCTGATTGCAGAAATCGGAACACCCAGGCCCTGCTCCCGCTCATTCCATTCCCCCCTCCCTCTGTGGCTCATTCATTTTCACCAGGCGGGGAGGGGGGAGCAGGGGATCGGGGTGCAAAAGGGGGTGAGGACTTGCTGGGGGTGCAGGCAGGGGCTCTGGGCTGGAGTATGGGAGGGGGTGTGGGCTCTGGGAGGAAGTTTGGGGGCGGGCTCTGGGAGAGGGCTCAGGGCTGGGGCAGGGGGTTTGGGCTCCAGGCAGCACTTACCTCAGGCAGCTCCTGGAAGTGGCTGGCATTGGAGCTAGAGGGGTGTGGGGGGGCTCTTCTCACTGCCATAGGTCCCGCCCCCACAGCTCCCATTGGCCGGGAAGCTGCAGAGCCGGCACTCAGTTTGGGGGCAGCATGTGGCGCCCCTGTGGCCACCTCTGCGCCTAGGACTCAGATATGCTGGCCACTTCTGGGAGCCACGCAAAGCCAGGGCAGGCAGGGAGTCTGCCTTAGCCCCGCTGCACCACCGTCCAGACTTTTAACGGCCCTGCCGGAGACCCTTTTCAACTGGGCATTCTGGTTGAAAACCGGACACCTGGCAACCCTACCTGGGGCCAGCCCGGGTTCTGCGGCCACCTTCTTAGCCTGGTTCAGGCAGCCCAGCCCAGATCCCTCCCGCTCCGCATGGCCTGGTAAATGGGCTGCCTGGACCCAGCCTGCTCTGCAGGAGCTCTGCTGCCAATCCTGGCCCAGCGCTCTTTCACCAGCCTGTCAGGCAGTGTCCCAACCAGCTCCAGTGTACAACAATCATGAGTCCCAGCCCCCCAAATCATGAACTGTTAACAAATAATACAACAGGGGTTCTTTTATTTAAATTTTTTGTAGAGCTCCCATCTTCCAGTTTTTCTCTGTAACCAGGAGGGCCAGACGCTATGGGCTTGGGTGGTTTGTTTTGTTTAAATTAAAGCTTAGATTCTCATAATCACGTGACTCCAGAAGCAGAGGCTTTAAGAAAGTCACCCAATATCACAAGACTCATGATAAACTCATGTGCTAGAAACACTGAAGGACCCAAAACCTAGTCTCTTCTCTTCTGCCACCCCACACCCAGTCTGTCTTCTATGCTTGCAATCTTCTCCCTGTTACTCAACTTGCTCCCCTTCAGGCCATCCAAAACAGTGCTGGTGCCTTTTTCATAAGTTTATACTGCTCCAAGCAGTCTGGTCAGTACCAGTGACTGCTGTCTGTCACCAGTATTATCTCATTGTTTCTTTGTACTCCCCATTCTGTTTGTATCCATGTGCTATGTCTTATACTTAGATTGCAAGATCCTTGGGGCAGAGGCTGTCTTTTTCTGTGTTTGTACAGTGCGTAGCACAAAGGCCTGGTTTATGACTCAGGCTCCTAGGCACTAAGGTAATACAAATAATGAATAGTAATACCACTAGCACCAGTGCCTGATGGGAGAACTGTCCAAGCTGGAAGTCTCCTGTATGCCTCCTTTCTACTAAAGGAAGATCTGTCCCTGTTGAGGACTCCCCTCTATTTGACAAAGAAAGCCTGCTGCTTCCCACTATCCCTCCTTTCCAGTAGGATACATTTTTGTGTTTAGCAGGTACTGATTCCTTTCCTACCCTACTTGATATGCACCACAGCCCTTAATACATTAATCCTCACCACATCGCTGGGAGGTAGGGAAGTATGATTATCTCTGTTTTATAGATGAGAAACTGCCCAAGGTGTCACAGGAAGACTGCAAAAGGGTAGAGAATTGAAACTTCGTCTCCTGAAGCCCAGGCTGGTACACTAACCACTGGACCATTTTTCCTCTCATCATACAGTACATCATCTTTTACGTTGGAATGTCATTTCACCATATATTAATACACATGAAACCACAAATTGTTGTGCTCCCATTCCTATTTTGATCGGCCTTAACCAATAGTGCTGAGCCAGTACTCGCAGTGAGCAATCTCAGAGATCTGTGGTTTCACAGCAGCTCACCAAGTTAGGGTTATTGAGCCAGTGAACTCACAAATGCACATCTTCATACAGCCCTACAAAGCTAGAGTGGATAAGCAGATAACCTTGCAAAGGCTCGTAACTTAGCTTTTGCCCAGCTACTGAATATGAAACCTCATTGAAATTTGCATATTGCCATTAGGCCAGTAATACAGAGTTTATGAAACAATGACCCTTGCAGCCTTGACACTAGCTCAGTATGCTAAAGCTGCAGAACGAACAGTCTCAAAGATTGGCCATCACATGCAGTCCTCAGCTAAAACCTCTCCAACGCATCATCAGTGATCTACAACCCATTCTGGAAAATGATCCCTCACTTTCACAGGCCTTGGGAGGCAGGCCAGTCCTCGCCCAGAGACAACCCGCCAACCTGAAGCATATTCTCACCAGCAACTACACGCCACACCATAGTAACTCTAACTCAGGAACCAATCCATGCAACAAACTTCGATGCCAACTCTGCCCACATATCTACACCAGCGACACCATCACAGGACCTAACCAGATCAGCCACACCATCACCAGTTCATTCACCTGCACGTCCACCAATGTAATATACGCCATCATGTGCCAGCAATGCCCCTCTGCTATGTACATCGGCCAAACTGGACAGTCCCTATGTAAAAGGATAAATGGACACAAATCAGATATTAGGAATGGTAATATACAAAAACCTGTAGGAGAACACTTCAACCTCCCTGGACACACAATAGCAGACTTAAAGGTAGCCATCCTGCAGCAAAAAAACTTCAGGACCAGACTTCAAAGAGAAACTGCTGAGCTTCAGTTCTTTTGCAAATTTGACACCATCAGCTCAGGATTAAACAAAGACTGTGAATGGCTAGCCAACTACAAAAGCAGTTTCTCCTCCCTTGATGTTCACACCTCAACTGCTAGAAGAGGGCCTCATCCTCCCTGATTGAACTAACCTCGTTATCCCTAGCCTGATTCTTGCTTGCATATTTATACCTGCCTCTGGAAATTTTGACTACATGCATCCAACAAAGTGGGTATTCACCCACGAAAGCTTATGCTCCAATACGTCTGTTAGTCTATAAGGTGCTACAGGACTCTTTGCCGCTTTTACAGATCCAGACTAACATGGCTACCCCTCTGATACTTAATCTCAAAGAGGCTGAGCCTTATCAGCAAGCTTCACATACTGAGTTAGTGATCTTGCAGAGACCTGTGCCTTGACATCAGACCAACATGCTAGAAGTGTGAATTCACTGGCTCAGCAAAAACAATCTATCTTGACACCAGACCAGTGAGTTATAGGAAATGAATCAGTAACCTCACAAAGGCATGTCCACTAACATCAAGCAAGTGAGCTGAATATACTGAGCTAGAGCCTCACAGAGCTTTTCACCTGTCATCATTCCACCAATCTGTAGTTGCTAAATCAGTAACCCTCTTAGAAGCCTCTGCCCCAAAATCAGCCCAGTCAATCAGTGGAGGTGAGGCAGTGACCCTCCTGGTTGATGTCAAGAACTGAGAGCTCTCAGAACGCTGTGCTTTAACATCAGACCAGCAAGTTACAGATGCTGAATCAGTAACTTTAGAGGGTCCTCTGCCTTGATATACTAGACAGCTAGAGGGATTGGGACAGTTATCTTACCAAGGAATGTGCCTCAACAGACATGGAGGAAGCTAGAGATGCTGACCCAGTGATATCACAGATATCCTAGCCTTGATATCAGCCCATCAAGCAGTAGCTTTTGAGCCAGTGACCTTACTTCCCAGAGACCTGCCCCTTTACATCAGACCAGCAAGCTGGAGGTGTTCAGTTAAATAGCCTGAGTCTTAACATCATCTTAGTAAACTAGAGTTGCTAAGTGGCTACACCACAGCCTATCCTTTGACATTATGCCAACACAGTAGTAACCAGCATCCCACTCAGTAACCTCATACACACCTTTGCCTTCACATCAGCCCAGCAGGCTAAAGGAGCTAAGCCAACAAGTTCATAAAGCTTTCTGCTTTGATACTATTACATCAAGATACTATTATACCAAGATTGACATTTTGGTCAATTAATTAGTAATCTTACAAAGACCTGTGGCTTGATATCAACTTAGCAACCTAGAGTTGTTGAGCAGATATTAAAGTAAGCGGGAGTGCATGGGAGCAGTTTCCCTTCTGGTAAAAGCAGAGAGAGAATCCACTCTTATCCTGCTCCAGAGTTGTCCACCCTCCTCCCACTTCACTGGCTAGGGAACTGAGGACTCATCTGGTAGGAGAATCTGAATTGTGAGCAGCAGGAAGAGCTGGTGCCTGGCTGAGCAGTTTATGGGGCTCCAAGTCTTTCCTGTGAATACATGGAATACCTCCAATACCCAATGAGACATTAATTATTCATATTGGAAGTTCCATATCGGACATCTTTCTTCTACAGGAAGATCTGTCCCTCTGGTGGTTCCCCCTACAATCCAGATAAAATAAGAGACTCAGCCACATCTCCTCCACAACCTACATTTCAGGATAAACAGCCGAGTACTGAGAGTTCCCTCTCCCCTCCTGGCAGGCCACTGATGATTGTGTGGATTAAGAAGATGGTTAGGAGATACATTCTGAGTTCTGTTTCTGGGATCAGTGAGCTAGTAGTACTTGATACACGCAAAACTGAGTGTGATTGGTTAATATAAATATGTAAATCATACAAAAAGCTATGTTAAAATAATGGTAAGTCTGCAAAGTCTAGCACCTAAAAGTTAGAAAATGTCAGAGGTAAGGTTCCTCATGCAGAAGACAGATTCCATTCCCCTTTATGAGTTCTATTGTAGTTCCCGTCCCTCCGAGTGTGATGACAGGTTCTTTACCCACTCACCTCCCTGCACCCTATGACTTTGTAATCCCCTTTCTCCCTCTTCTAGACTTGATGGCATTCCACCCAAGCTGGAACAAGTGAGCACTGACCCCACATCAGTTCTTAAAAGTGTGTGCATCAGGCAGGCTACCAACAGAATGGAAAAATGGCATCATAGTGTCCCTGTACAAAGGTAAAGGATCTTGCACTGAGTGTTGCAATTACAGGCTGATCTCATTGCTATCAGTCTCTGGAAAGATCTTTGCTAACATTCTGCTTGGTAGGATGCAGCCTCTTCTTAAAAGGCAACATTATCCACAGCAATCAGGTTTCACTGCTGGGCACTTGACAGTGGATGCTGTCTTTACCCTGCAGCTTCTGGCTAAGCTGCACTGAGCCAGACTTCTTTTGGCCCACTTCTTGTGACATATAGCAACATCAAAGTAGCTTTTTATTTGGCTGACAGGTCAGCACTTTGGCTCACACTGAAAAGAGTTGGCATCCCAGATGTTCAGATAAATCTGGTGCACAATTTTCACAACGCCCCGGCACTGTTCTGTCAAGCTTTTCACTGGACATTCGGACTTGCCACACCAAACGTCAGAATCAAGTTTGATCAAAGTGTTCACTGACCAAGACTATGACGATGGTGTTGCCCTGCTTGTGGTGAAGCAAGAGAATTTCAGCCCTGTCTTTCAAGGTTTCCAAGATGCTTCCCACACACTATGGGGTTGAACATCTCATGCAGAAGACTAAGGTCCACAACTTTGGAGCTGGACCATTAGAACCCCTGGTGCATGTGCAGTCAAGCACCTAACTAGGTTGCAAGCAGAGTACAAATGGTTGCAGTAAATGGGATGTCCTCCGATGAATTGGTCTTGACATTTCCTGCACAAAGTCCATGTTTTGCTTATGGGAGCAAAAATGTCTGCACTGAGACAAACTTTAGGTTCAAACAAACCTGTGTTCCACCTGTATTGCTACATGGGTCAGAAACCTGGACCCTCTTACAAGTTGACTTGGAGCAGTTAGATGCATTCTATATGCTCTGTCAGCACCAAATATTGGGTATAAAGTAGTTACATTTTGTGCAAAATGCCATAACCTCACAGATATCTGGCCTTCCTTCAATCACTTACTATATTCAAAAGCAGCGTTGCATGCTCTTCCACCATGTCTCCTGGATGAACACCATGCTCTCCTTCAATGTGCAAAGGGGTTCACACCTTAACCCTACCCGCCATTGCCTGTGGGGGCCGCCCCAGAGATTCATGGATTTGCAGGACTGAGTGAGCCAGACCTGGGAATGTCACCATCCGATGCCTGCTGTGATGCCATCAGCCCTGGTTGTTCTCGCTGGCACGCAGACCCATAGTGGACTGTGCAAATCTGATGATCTCTCTCCCTCAAGACCTGATTCTGGAGGGAGTTAGCCTGCCCCACACCCCACAGGAAGGCTTGGTGGTATCTTCCATCCTCCCTCACAGCTCAGTCCAGAGGTAAGTTCCATTTCCCTCTATGAGTGAGGTGGGAGGTTCTTTCCTCCCCCCTCCTAGGTCAGTGGTAGCATCCGCAATCCGCAGAGCTGGGTCTAGACGAAGTGCCATCCCCCTCTACGAGTTAATTGGCAGGATCCATTCCTCCCCCGCGGCCGGGTGCGGTGGTTTGCCCCGGCAGTAGCCGAGTCTCGGCCGGCCCCCGCCCCCTCCGCCTAGTCATTGATGTTGTTGTTTTTGTCGCAGGAGGCGGAGGCGAGGCCGCGGCCTGGGGCTGCAGCAGTGGGGCTCGGGCCGGCGCCAGGCATGGCGGTGTGCGGGGAGGCGGTGGGCGCCGGCTCGCTGCCCAGCGAGCTGGTGGTTCACATCTTCTCGTTCCTGGCGGGCCCGGACCGGCTGCGGGCCTCGGCCGCCTGCTCGCACTGGCGGGAGTGCCTCTTCTACCCGGCCCTGTGGCCCCGGCTGCGCCTCAGCCTCCGCGTCGCCCCCGCCGAGCGGCCGCGCCTCGACTTCCTCATGCGCAAGTGCGGCTGGTTCGTGCGGGAGCTGCGCGTCCAGTTCGCCGCCGACAACTACCCCGGCGGCGGCGGCGGCGGCGGCGCCGGCGGGGTCTGCGAGGGGGCGGCGGCCGCGGCCGAGGGGGAGACGCCGCTCTGCCCCCGCTGGCTGGACCTGCTGAGGACCTACCTGGAGTTGGTGCTGTGCGTGCTGAGCAGCGTCCGCAATAACAGGTACCGCGGGGCTCTCCGGCCCGGCCCGCTCCCGGGCGCAAGCCATCCGGGGTGGGGAGAGACCTCTTAGGCCCAGCTCCTTCCAGCCCCCTTAGACCCAGCCCCCTTCCCTGGGGGGGTCCCCCTGCGGCCCGGCCCCTTCTCCTAGCCCGCCCTCCTGACCCCCTCCCCTGTGCGAGATCCCTTCCTGCCCGGTCCTTTTCCCCAGCCCGGCCCCTCCCCTGGGGGGATAGCCTCCGGCCCTGCGCCTTTCTTGGGGGTGGGGGGGACCCCTCCGGGTGGGCCCCTTTCTCCAGCCCATCCGCCCGGCCTCCTTCCTGGGATATGTTAGTAAAAACATCTTGCTCTAAACAGAAGGAAAGGTTGGGGGTAAGAGTTTGTTTAGTAAAACTGCTTACGGAAAGTGTATTCAAGCAAATCCTGGAAGCCAATTAGATTTACCTGTGCATATTTTAAAATAAAGGGCATAATGGAGGCCACAATGAGGAATAGGTCATGGACTGTGTGTGCTGATGCTTCATGAAGATAAATTGTGAAGCATCTGCAAACTGATAGCTAATTCACACATCACGTTCCATATTCATAGGAACTGTGCTTTGATGAGATGTAAGAATTAAGCGTGTAAGAAATTGTCTCAAATAAAGCTTTATTTGGTATCTGTGAAATGTAATTTCTATCACTTCTTATAGTGCAAACTTTGGAGTATTTCATAAATAGTAAGTAAAACATATAGTAATAATTTATTAAATTAGTGTCTTTCTAGTTCTTTATCAAATAGCACTAGGGTTACAATATATAAAGTAACTTAAACATATTTTGCATTGTATCATGTCAGCTGTGGAATATAAATATAACACAAGATATAGAAGTAGATTAACTGACAATTTACACTGCCCTGTGATAGATACAAGGATAATTAGAGCTGTACAAAGAAATCAAAATCAAATGTAGGGAGGATCAGAGCTGTAAGCTTGAGTTCTGGTGCGTATCTAGACTCCATTCTTTCAAAATACTTTAAATGTGTCTTCATACTTTATTCATGCATGAACAGACCCAACAGATACATTGTGGTGAAAACACTAATGTACACGTTAACACTTTTTTAAATTTACACTGTTCCTCCCACCACCGAGCTGTGATGTAACCTTGGTATTGAAAAATATATTAACTATAATAATAGCTCGGGTTCCTGACACTCAGTAATTTCTGAAACAGTTTAGTCTCTATTAGAAGGAATCTTGTATTTAGTCAGAGAGAAACTATTAAAGACGAGTGACCTTTGACCTTGGGAGATGATGATAAAGAGGAGGATGGTTCAGTGGTTAAGGTGCTAGCTTGGAATTTGGGAGGCCTTGGTTCAATTCTGTGCTTTGCCACAGTTGTCCTGAACGATGTTGGACTCTTAGGGTATGTCTATACTACCTGCCGGATGGGTGGACAGCGATCAGTCCAGCAGGGGTTGATTATCGCATCTAGTCTAGATGTGATAAATCGACCCCTGTGTGCTCCACCGCCACGAGAGGCTCAGGTGGAGTCGACGGGGGAGCGGTAGCAGTTGACTCACCACAGTGAAGAGACTGTGGTGAGTAGGTCTAAGTACGTTGACTTCAGCTATGTTATTCATGTAGCTGAAATTGTGTAACTTAGATTGATTCCCTCCCTCAGTGTAGACCAGGCCTGAGTCTACTTGTGCCTCAGTTCTCTCTGTAAAATGGTGGTGATAGTACTTCCTTACTTTGCTATGATAATGGTAGCCATATAAACAACTAAGGCAGAAAAGCAAGGGCCCATTAAGATGCTTCAGGGTTCCCCATCAATATTAGGCAAGGATATAGCTGGAAAGGGTTCCCGGGATCAAGAAGAAATTAAAAACTTTAC
Organism: Lepidochelys kempii; assembly: GCF_965140285.1. Lineage (NCBI taxonomy): Eukaryota > Metazoa > Chordata > Testudines > Cheloniidae > Lepidochelys > Lepidochelys kempii. The sequence continues at coordinate 90,282,840 of NC_136385.1, read as the reverse complement.
CTCCCCACCATTACATAATTAACATTTACAGCTTTTTTTTTTTAACTTGGGTATCTTAAGCTGATTTACTGTTTTGTGGAAGACTATCCGAAAAGTGAATACAATGATGTACAAAATTGGAACATATTAGGGCCATCATGCTTCTATGGCTTTGGGGAGAAATCTTTTTTGTTTGGGTTTTTTCGTGCTTTTTTTCTCCTGAGTTGTAGCTAGAGAATAATGAATATAATCGCTCCTTGGTTTTAGATGAGTACATACTTTTCACCTGCCAAATATCTCTTTCCGTTCCTCCACTTTACTGCAGTTAGCTCAGAGACACTTCCTATGTTATAACACTCAGCCATCTCACTGACAAAGCTTACTTTCTGAAAACCTCAGTTCTGCTCCAGCTCTGAACTGAGGACCCTAACCTTTATATTTTAGTACATGTTTTACTCTATTCTTCCACTTGTCAACAGTTTAGGGCTGTCTGTCTCAATCATCTGTGTCTGCTGCTATAACTCTTTGTTGTCAAGCTTTGTTACAATTCGTTAGTTCTTTCTTGTTGGCTGACTTGAAAATACATCTGCCAGTAAGTGAAAACTTCTGTATCAATGTTGATCTATCAGACTGTGTGAGGTGTGAGAGTTCAGCAGACTCTGTCTGAACTTGATGTTTTTTGTAAGGTCGGTATTTATAATTAGGGCTCTACCAAATTCACAGTCCATTTTGGTCAATTTCACTGTCATAGGATTTTAAAAATAATAAATTTAATGATTTCAGCTATTTAAATCTGAAATTTCACAGTGTTGTAATTGTAGGGGTCCTCACCCAAAGAGGACTTTGGGGGGCGGGGGGTGTTGCAAGGTTATTGTAGGGAGGGTGGTGGTACTGCTACCCTTCTGCACTGCTGCTGGCCGCAGCGCTGCCTTCAGAGCTGAGCAGCTCAAGAGCAGCAGCTGCTGGCCAGGGGCACAGGTCTGAAGCAGAGCCACTGCCAGCAGCAGTGCAGAAGTGAGGATGGCATGTTATGGTATTACCACCCTTACTTCTGTGCTACCACTGGTGGGGCACTGCCTTCATAGCTGGGTGCCCGGCCAACAGCCACTGCTCTCTGGTCACCCAGTTCTGAGGGCAGAACCAAAGTAAGTGTGGCAATACCGTGAACCCTCCCCCCCCCAAAAAATAACCGTGTGACACCCCCCCCCCCCCCGCAACTCTCTTTTGTGTCAGGACCCCCAATTTGAGAAACGCTGCTCTTACCTGCATAGTATAGGGTAAAATCTGTATAGTATAGGGTAAAAGCACACAAAAGACCAGATTTCACAGTCCATGACGCGTTTTTCATGGCTGTGAATTTGGTAGGGTCCTATTTATAATCCATAGTGCAGGAGTTCTTTTAAAAAGGCCAGACAGTCTTTATTTCTGCATCACTAAAAATTAGTCAACAAAATGTTAGTATTATAAACAGTGTGTGAGACTAACTTGGCAACAGTGTAAATGTGAGTGGATTTCTAGTGTGCTGTGGCCCAGTGAAAAGTTCTCTCACACACTGTAAATGATACATAGTATCATTCCTGAAATTCACTACCTCTCTGCTGCTATCTCCTATTCCCCAACAAGTGCGTTTATATTAGGAGGGAGCTTTTGCTATTCTTAATCTGCCCTACTACTTTGCCAAGGTACTTTTTACATACATCCTTTTCAAATTGGTGGATGCTTTAGACATTTCTTCAGTAAAATGTTTGCTTCTCTGTGCTACATGTTGATATAGCTAAAATCCCCCCCCCCCTTTTATTTAGCTCCTTTTAATTAAAATGAACTGTGGTGGAGAAATGCCTTGGCACTTCAAGGTCCCTTGACAAAAGAATCATTGTCTTGTTGCTAAGGCGGAATCAGGTGTCCTGTTGTGGAGAATCTCTTGTGAATCCTTTTTACATTTAACTCCAGCAGTTTAGTTCAGCTTCTGAAGTGTGCAGTGTCATGCACTATGCAAAATACAGTATACACAGACAGATCACAACATATAAAAACATGCAGTAGAAGTGGTATAGTGAATGACTAACTTAAGATTCAGGTCATAACTATGTCACAGCATTGGCAAGTTTTCTTTTGGTAACATTCATTCAACTAGAACAGATTCCATCTGAAATTTCCTGTCACAAATAAGAGCTGGTGCAGTAAAGCTTATTGTAATTCATGGTGTATGGACTTGCAAATTTTACTGTTAGCCAAATTGCACATTTTAAGCTACATGGGTCTTAAATGAATGTAAATAATTAGAGATAGAAAAACATTGTACTTATTCTGGTAGAGCCAGTTATACTACAGGTTCACTAATGCATAGATACTTCCCACCATAAATACCCCAAGCATAATACATACTCCTCCTTTATTGCATCTCCATGACCATGTTTGAATTTCATGCTAAAATGCTTGAGTTCTCAAATTGTGTGCACATGTGGGTTTGTCTATTCCTGAACTGCATAGTTCTTGAGAGCTATTTAGAACATAAATCAGAAATAATATGGTATGTAAAAGATCATCTGGACGGCTTCATAGAGTTGTCTTAAGTGATTTGGACGCTAAAAATTCAAATTGAGAACCCCAAATACCTAAGAGTAACTGTATTTGCTGAAGACCGCTAATCTCAAACAAGTTCTTGTTCTAAGTTGCTAAGGAAATGAATTCTGCTTCTCGTACTTTACTATAGAAAATCACTAGCTTTTACCCATGATCATGCCAAACCAGTCTAACGTCATTCTTTGACAGGGTTACTGGCCTAGTGGATGGGGGGAAGCTGTAGATATGATGTATCTTGATTTTTTTAGTAAGTCTTTTGACACAACACCATGTGACATTCTCATAAGCAAGGTAGGGAAATGTGATCCAAATGTAATTACTATAAGATGGGTGAGGACTGGCTGAAAAACTGTACTCAGAATGCTTATCAATGGCTCACTGTCCTGTTGGAGGCATGTATCTAGTAGACTCTCTCAGAGGTCTGTCCTGTGTCCAGCACAAGTCAATATATTAATGATTTGGATAATGGAAGAGAGAGTATGTTTATAAAATTTGAAGATAACACCAAGCTGAGAGGAGTTGCTAGCACTTTGGAGGACAGGATTAGAATTCAAAATAACCCTGACTAATTGGAGAATTTGTCTGAAATCAGCAAGATGAATTTGTTAAAGACAAGTGCAAAGTATTGCAGTTAGAAAGGAGAGAAATCAAGTGCACAGCTACAAAATGGGGAATAACTGTCTATTTGATAGTACTGCTGAAAAGCATCTGCGGATTATAGTGTCTCACAAATTGAGTGTGAGTCAACAGTGTGATGCAGTTGCAAAAAAGGCTAATATAATTCTAGAGTGTATTGATAAGAGTGTTGTATATAAAACATGGGCGATAGAGTGGAACAGTTATTTGACACTGGTAAGGCCTCAGCTTGAGTACTGTGTCCAGTTTTTGGTGCCATACTTTAAGAAAGATGTGGACAAGCAGGAGAGAGTCAAGAGGAGAGAGAGCAACAAAAAGTTTAGAAAACTTGATGCATGAGGAAAGGTTTAAAAAAAATGGAGTGTGTTTAGTCTTGAGAAAAGAAAACTGATAAAGGCCGTCAAGTATGTTAAGGGGTGTAATAAAGAGGATGTTGATCAGTTCTCTGTCTACTGAAGGTAGGGCAAGAGGTAATCAGCTTTATTTGCGGCATGGAGATTTATATTTGAAAGTTTTTCCTTAGTATGGAAGGACTGGAATAGGCTTCCAAAGGAGGCTACGGTATTCCTGTCATTGGAGATTTTTAAGATCAAGTTGGACAGACACCAGTCAAGGGTGGTCTATGTATGCTTGGTCCTGCCCATTTGGTCTGTCATCCAAGTACTAGCCAGACCCGGCACTCTTTAGCTTCTGAGATCAGACGAGATTGGGTTTATTCAGCCCAGTATGCCTTCAGGCAATAGCCACATTTCTCTGTTGGTGGGGTAGCTGAACCCAAGTCAACTGTTTGGAAAGCAGCTCTACTCATTGCTATACCACAAATATATCTAATAAGTTGCAGAGATTCTAGTTTCTGTGTGAGTCATATCAAACGCACCAAAGGGAATGAGTGAAGATTGAGAATCAGATGGTTCTTTCATGCCTCTTGGGATGTCCTTCTGGCAATGAAACCAGAGAATCTGCAGCTCTGATTTCTTACCATCGTGGGGTAAGTGTTTTTGTAAAATACAGCGCTAACTACCTCAACTTTGGTAAGTAAACTGTCATGCCTTATTGTGGTCTTATAAATCAAACTTACTCTTTGCATTACTGTACTGTTCAATATAACTTTCAAAAAACTTTAAGTGCAAAAAAATCTTTCTGATGACTATATGGTTCTTTGAGGATGTATACCAAAGAACCTGAGGCACAACAAATGTTAGTCTGTAAAACTAAAAATAGGGAAGAATTTTGATGCTCTGTTGGGTACTGGATGATGATGTACACTTTTTCCACTAGCTAAATTATCCATTCACTGTACAAAACAAAGCTGAAGATGTAAACTAATCTGATGTTAAAGCAGATGATTATGTGAAAATTTGGAAAAAATTCTACGTAGAACTTAGCTAATTCTCACAGACTGGAAGGATTTAATGAATTGCTATTACTAACAGTTGCTAACGAATTACATAAAATATACTGACAGTCTTGCTGCTGGAAATCACTTACATTCCAGAGGGCCATTTTATAAATCTTGTGTTTGATATTACAGGCATACAGATCCAGAGTTATTGCAAATTTGTTATGAATGACAGTCTGTTAATACAAAACTTGTACTGTATTTAGAAAAAAAAGTTTCTTCATTCTTTATTACTGAGTACATGGGCATTAAGAAGGATCTTGGTGTTTGATAACTGTTCTTCTCCTGCTGCTTATTTTTGACCAGAAGTCAAAATCCTGTTTTGTAACAATATCTATCACAACAAATTGTGAGGGTCACAAGGATTGACTTCTGTTGGGGGAATGAGCAACAGGAACAGATAATCTCTTAAAACAAAAGATACTAAGTAAGTAGTAGGTATGGGGAAACTTCCCATGAGTCATCAGAATATCTATGCTTTTATTAAGATGGTTGTTTTTCAGGAAGATTCTTGGAGTGGGGTGAAGGAAGAAATATTTGTTTTTTTACTCTGCTATGTTGAAATCCACAAATGTAGTCTTACCCTGTCAGAGCCGTTCTGGGAAAAAGTAGGAAGGGGTTGATTTCTGTCTGTTTGTTTCTCTCCTCAGTGACCTGCCTGATCTGTATCAGTGTGCAGAGCAAGAATCTAGATTTTTAGTAAAACTCCAATATGTCAGCAAAATCTGTTTTAAAGAATTTCAGGAATTAAATTAAATGAGGCTCCTGGATTATTAAACAGGCCAAATATTCAGCATATTGAGGAAGTCAGAATAGCCGCATCTTTACTGAGACTCTTCAGCAACTCTCCCACCACTGATCTGGTACAGGCAGCTTCATTTAGCACGCAATGGTGGAATTGCTACCATAGACCATGAATGAGCAACTTTACCATTCTCTAATCCTGCTGTGCGTAAACAAGGCCTATGTGAAATTTGGTTGAAAAATGTGTAATAGGGCACAGCAAGCAAATCTAGTCTAGTGCAATTACTAAATTAGTAGAGGATGCATTGGCATGTTAGGACAAAGTTAAAAGTAGCTGGAGAAATATCAGATCATTTAAAAGTAGAATCTCATGGTTGAGAAATCATAAATGGTAAATTCTTTGGGACAAGGACTGCCTCTGTATGTGTTTGTAGTACATAGAACTGCACCACTCTGATCCTAACTGGGCCCTCTGGTTGCTGCTTTAATAAAATGATTCAGTAGTAATTGTTCTTTTCCTTTCTCAATCAATCATAATAGTAAAACTGAAGCAGGAATCAGAAAAAACAAGTGGTACAGCATAGGATCACTATTGTTGTTTTCATTATTTTCATTAATGATCTATAGGGGATATGAATTCAGCCATGATCAAACTTACAGGTGGTGATAATCATGTGACTAGCAAATGCAAAAGAGAACAGAACTAAGTTGCACTATAGCTGTCATTATTTACTTAAATAGTAAACTCTTTGAGGCAGAGACTTTATAGTTGTGTGTACACTGTCTAGCACAAAGTGTTACAGCAATTTACTACTGCTAATGTAATCTTGAAACAAAACAGCTATAAGTAGTGAGATGATGCTGACTGTTAAACAGGCCCTGTGTGCCATGTAGTTTTGTGGCTGCATAATTAATCACTTGTACAGCACTGTTTTCCAGATTGAAGCTTTTAAAAAGGTAGTTTCTAGCCCTTGTGTGTTGTAATGTAATGTCTTCCTGAATCTGCAGATGCTCTGAAAGATGTGAACTGCCTCATTCATCTCAATGACTTGTTCTGAAATCTAAAGATGACAGTTTCATTTTCAGCATTACATATGATGCTGCCAGTCATTTTAGCAGAAACATCCAGCCATCCTACTTCCCTCATCATACTAAACTGACTCTCCGCTTCCTAGGGGCAAAAAGCCCCAACTTTCCCCCCTTCTCTGCTGCTAAAATCTTGAGCTTTCCCCTCACCCAACAATTTTATTTGAGGTAGTTAGGCATCTTCAACATAAAAATCTGAGGCATACTGAAAATGTGAATAGTTAGCATAAAATTATATTTAAATAGAATATCAAATAACTTGGGTTACTCTACTGATCATACTCATTTTTATATTTTAATTAAAACTTCCAAAGCTGTATGTACAGGAACGTTGTTGAAGTATTTAGGTGTAGCTTGCTGTGAAGTATTTGAGGACTTGCTAGTAAGTCCCTCATTCACTAGGAGAGGAAATAGACAGCAGATACAACTAGGAGACAGCTGTTAGAAAAATCAGAGTAGGAAGTGATGACAGATCGCAAACTAAACAAGAGATTTCTAGTAGTGCTAGTTCACAGCGATTATAAAGGGTGATAGATTGGACCTAAAAATTAGGGAAGTGAGACATCCTCTCTACATATCCTTGGTTCCACTGCAAGTGAAATATCTTATGAAGATTTAGTCATCTTCTAGTAAAGGGCAGTGAAGAGTCCAGGGAAGGTTCCCTGGCACTGCAGCATGGGCTTGAGTGTTGCTAATATTCACATAGTAAACTTGGGAACAGATTTTTGGATGTAGCACCTTTAAAGTTTTAAGTCCTGGAGACGTGGTGACTTTTTTTTTTTAAGCATGCATAAGGGAGTTCATGCAAAAGCTGCTCCTCATCACATTTCTTGTGGTGCCAGTAGCAGTATTAAATGATTGAAAAAGAATCTAAGAATGTGCTTTGGTCTAGGCTTGTTCATGGCCATATTATTTACAACTTTCTGCAGTCAGCCCTTTCTTCCTCGCGGCACACACTGGAGCAATGCAACTATTCTAATTTTTTATACATATATCAGAATATATGTGGGAGATGATTCACCAGCACAGTACAAAAGCCTCATGGTTCTTCATGTATACACTGGCACTGATCGTGCTGCCTCTAGGAATTGTTGTGATGAAGTAGCAACGTTACCTATAAAACAGCAGGAATAGGAGTTAAGTTTGTACATTCTTGTCTGTAAACTATAGATTAAATTATAGTGACAAAAATAAACAGCTGGTTTGAACTCTTGCAATCCTCCAGATTTTCACTAGGATTCATGGAATGTTACACTACCAAAAATAACATGTTTTAGAGTCCTAGGAATAAATTATACCTATAGAATATGTAAATATTTAAAGGAATCCTGTTAATTTTTGAAAAATGACATACTTGTTAAAAGTATGTCAGGTGACACACCTGCATTGGAGCCTCCTGTACCTTCTTTTGTGGTTTTACCATCATGTTTTTTAATGTCTTTCCCTCACTGGTTGTTGCAGGGCAGGGGGCACATAAGTGGGAGAAATTGTCTGTATAGGGGAAAGTGATACTGACCAATGTGCTCACCCATGTATATCATGAATGAATCTATATATTTATGTATATTTTTATTAGGGCTGTTTATATATATTTAAATATCACAATTAATTGCAAGATTAAAAAAAAGTCGTGATTATTTGCAGTTTTAATCACACTTTTAAATAGAATACCAATTTGAATTTATTATAAATATTTTTGGATGTTTTTCTATATTTTGAAATGCATTGATTTCAGTTACACAGAATACGAAGTGTACAGTGCTTTATATTTTTATTACAAATATTTACACTGTAAAAAGATAAAACAGTATTTTTCAGTTCACCTCAGACAAGTACTATACTGCAGTCTCTTTATTGTGAAAGTGCAACTTACAAATGTAGAATTATATTTTACATAACTGCTCTCAGAAACAAAACAATGTAAAACTTTAGAGCCTACAAGTCCACTTAGTCTTACTTCTTGTTCAGCCAATCGCTAAGACAAACAAGTTTATATTACAGATAATTCTGCCTGCTTCTTATTTACAGTGTCATCTGAAAGTGAGAACAGGTGGGTTCTGCTTGATAATGATCCAAAGTAGTTTGGACTGAAGGACCTTCATTTTCATCATCTGAGTCAGATGCCACCAAGAGAAGCTTGATTTTCTTTTTGGTGTTTCGGATTCTATAGTTTCCACGTCGGCGTGTTGCTCTTTTAAGACTTTTGACATCATGTTCTACACCTCATCGCTATCAGATTTTGGAAGGCGCTTCAGATTCTTCAGCCTTGGGTTTAGTTCTGTAGCTATTTTGAGAAATCTCATATTGGTACCTTCTTTGCATTTTGTCAAATCTTCAGTGAAAGTGTTCTTAAATCTAACAATATATGTTGGGTCGTCATCTGAAACTGCTATAACATTAAATATATGGCAGAATGCAGGCAAAACCGTGGAGCAGGAGGCATACAATTCTCCCCCAAGGAGTTCAATCACAAATTTAATTAATGCATTTTTTTTAAAGAGAGTCATCAGCATGGAAGCGTTTCCTCTGGTATGGTGGTCAAAGCATGAAGAGGCATATGAATGTTTAACATAGCTTGCACGTAAATATCTTGCAGTACAGGCTACAACAGTGCAGATATTTTAATCAAAAATGTTATAAAGTGAGCATTGTACACTTCGTATTCTGTGTTGTAATTAAAGTCAATATATTTGAAAATGAAAAAAAAAAATCCAAAAATATTTACAGTAAAACCTCAGTGTTATGAAGATACCTCATTTGGAACTGGAAGTATGCAATCAGGCAGCAGCAGAGACCTCCCCCGCCCTTGCCCCTCTCCCCCAAAAAAGCAAATACAGTACAGAACTGTGTCAATCATAAACTGTCAAACTTTTTTAAACTTTCCCTTTTTTTAGTAAAGTAAGGAAACTGTTTCTGTGCTTCTTTCATTTAAATTAAGATAGTTAAAAACAGCATTTTTCTTCTGCCTAGTAAAGTTTCAAAGCTGTATTAAGTCAATGTTCAGTTGTGAACTTTTGAAAGAACAAACACGTGTTGTTTAAAGTTACAAACATTTCAGCGTTATGAATAGTGACTTCCTGCACCCTCCATGACTTCTGCAGTGGACTTCTGCAGTGTGGCTGACCCCAGAGCTGCCCAAGCAGTTGACCCTGGAGTGAGCTGCTCAGGAGGCCCTGGGGACAGCCACACCAGCTACTTAGGTGACCCCTCAGCCAGCTGCTGCTGGAGTGGCGCCGGCACCAGCCGCATTGGCCACTGCTCTGAAGCCCGGGGCTCCCTTTCCACCCCCACGCCCCCCCCATCTCCAGTAAGATTGAATCAGTGGTGTTTATGGTACAGGTCATGGTCTGTGACTTTTTGTTTCTTGCCTATGGTCTGTCCGTGACTTTTACTAAAAATACCTATGATTAAATCATAGCCTTAGTTATGAACAACCTCCATTCCTGAGGTATTCATAACTCCTGAGGTTCTACCATATAATATATTTTCATTGATATTCTATTGTTTAACCGCAAGATTAAAACTGTGTAATCGTGACTTTTTTAAAATTAAATTAATTTGTTTTGTGTTAATTGAGTTTACGATTTATTGATAGCCCTAAATATAGTTAGACATCATAATCTTGGATGTCTCTTTCAAAAAGCATATTGTGAATGATGGGCCACTGGATGAAGCATGTTACAAAAACTAAGTGAGCTGTGGCTCACGAGAGCTTATGCTCAAATAAATTTGTTAGTCTCTAAAGTGCCACAAGTACGCCTATCTCTGGCCTGGTCTAAGCCTAAAACTCACGTGGACCTAGTTACGTTGTGTCTGGGTGGGTGGTGGTGGGGAATTCATATCCAAGAGATGTAGTTAAGCTCCAGAATTCTTCCTTTGACCTAGCTATTGCCTCAGAGGGGTGGATTAACTACGGTGACAGAAGACCCCCTTCCATTGCTGTAGCAAATCTCTATACTACAATGCTGCAGCATTGCGTCTGTGCTGCTATAGATTAGACATAGCCTGAGAGTTCTAGGTGTTCAGCATTAAGTGCAGCTTTCATATAATGAAAAGCAGGTATGTATACAGTGTCATGGATGGAATTTTAAATAAATTTGTAAGGATGAAAGTGGATAACATGCACTTAGATGGCACAAGGCGTATTCCTGGTAACATTCTGCTAGACAACGAGATATGTATTCATACTATTATAGTAGGGTGACTCAAAACTGATCAGACTTCTTGCTTCTTCTCTTGATTTTGGCGTTTTAAGCTGCTCCCCCTGAAAAGCTCCATCTAAGCTTTAGTTTATTTGGAAGTTGTGTGTTGTCCCAAACTTTTAGACAGTGCAACTCTTTCCAGCCTGGACGATAACCTCCTGTGCATAAGTGTGCCCTTGCTACCTGTGTTCAAGAATTGTCCTTAACATTTCCCCACTGTTGCCTTACCTTCATGTGCAAACTAACAAAACCTATTTTTGTAGGAACCTCCAGAAGTTAAGTCTTTTTGGGGATATAAGCATTCTGCAACAACATGGAAGTATATCGAATACATACCTCAGCAAGGTGGACCCAGATGGCAAAAAGATTAAGCAGTAAGTTCTTCTGTACACACTAGCAAAAATATCATGCTGGCTCAAAGAACTGATAATGAGAATGCAAGATACTAGGTTGAAAAAGCTCCAGCTTGGTAGTGAGATTTCATCTGGTTTCCATTTTTGTGTTATCTGATGGTCATTGGGTGACCTATATGAGAAGAGCTGATCTTGGTCAAGCTCCTCGCGTCTACGTCACACAAACCATCTTCAGTTGTCAGACTTGTGGTGGTCTCTGCAGACAGTGCATGAAGACACAATACTTTCACTCTTGCAAGGGATGGCTCTCTTTCGCTCTTGCAAGGGATGAACAGAATGAGGTGGTATTGGGGCCAGGGAGAGAGGAGCAGGGTTTCATTGGAACTGTATGTACTATTGCTGTTCTGAGACTGAGTGGAGAACTACACTAGGAATTGAAGTCACCTGACGAATTAAACAAATATATACAAGAAAAACGAATATTAGGAAACAAGTGACTTTGAATAAAGTCATAAGTGAACTCCAAGTAAAGATTTATCATAAGACTCCATGCCTGTTTAAGATGAGAACTACTTATTTCCAGAATAATTCCTAAGGGCATGTCCATATAGGAAAGCTATATTGGTATAATCTAAGGTATAAATTTAAACTGTTAATTATATCAGTATAACCTTCACCCCGCCTCCACCCCCCCCCCACCCAAATATGGACACTCTTATTGCAGAATCAGAGTGGGGGTGGTTTTTTTATAGCTTATATCTAGGCTTGGCAGAACTCATTTTTTATTTTTTATAATTTTTTTATGATGATGCCAGATAACATCATCAGTGTTTACTTTTAATCTTTTTTATCTTAATCTATGCGGGTTCAGACAATAATTGTTTAATGACCATAGACATTGAGATTCAAAAAGTTAAAACTTTATAACCGTTAAAATACAAATTTCAACGTAACATGTCAAAATCTACAAAGTAAATATGCTTAAATCAACCTCTGTTCTCAAGTAGCATTTTTTCTTTCTATGGCTATCTGTACATTTTTATGATTGATGGAAATATATTTTTATTGGCTTGTGTGTATACTAAAATCAATGTCTATCCTCAAAAATCTAATCCTCCCAAGTCTACTTATGCCCTTTTGGAAGTGTGTAAGATAAACTGAAAAAGCCATTCTTATTCTGGAACTAGTGTCCACGCAGTGGGTTATGCTGGTATAACTGTAAAACTTGCCAATGTAGACAAGCCCTGAGTGTCATAATTTTAATCTACATTGCCGGGGTGGGGGGGAATCTGCTTATCCCAATATTCTAGGAGAGGAATGGGTACTCTTTCCTCTTCCATGTGCCTGTAGCTGAAGTAGCTCTGGAACTATCATAGATATCAAAAGATGGATTAGTATGTATATGTATATCGAACTCTGTAATGCTTAGATCCTGACTTAAATTTACAACATGGTGGAAATTCAGACCTTCATTTCCTACTGTGTCTTTGTCACCCTGTTGTACTTATGTAACGCAGAAATTGAGATCAATGGGAGATATTATGCAACATTCATACTGTATTGCGGTAGCAAGGCACAATTTATAGATATCCGAGTAAAAACTTTTACTCTGGTTGTTGTGGTAGTTGTTTTTTAATAATATGCTTAGTGCTCTTCCTACTATGATGATTTGTTGCATGCCACATGGTGCATGTGCGTAGGTTTTTTTATGCTCTATATTTGCAGTTTACTGTTTTAAATGTAACTTGATACTACTTTTCTCTTTACAAATTCATTTTATTTAACCTTTGCTCTGGGAAAGTTCAGTACATCATGTAAATGCAGTACATTGTGCAGTTAGAGAAAATATGTTCCACCATTGAATTAAATGTAACTATTTAAAACTCTTATGCCTGAGGTGTTACTTCGTCATCTAACAGTTGTTAATTAATCTTAATTTTTCTAAAAATACCAATTGAGCCATTTTAAATAAGTGCATTTAGTGCTTATGAATGGTGCTGGATTGAGACTGCATTATCCAATGAACAGAAATAGTATGGACAGCAGTAGTGCACTTGCTTTCTGTGTAGTCCTACCAGTATGCCTCAGTCCTGACTCAGGACCACTTTTGAGGGGGTGAAAATACTAATTCAGTCTCTGTGTCTATTCAGTCTTTGACTTCTCTTCTGACACTGTCAACAAGGATGCCACTTAGTGCTAATTGTGGGTGGCTTGTCAATGGACTGGTAGCCACAGAAAACTGGACTGAGACCACCAACTCACTATCTTGTGTAGATTATTGAACAACTTTCAAAAACATTTGGTTACTATTGTTCTGAGACTATGTATTAAGATAGAACTAGGGCTTATTCATCAGAAAAGTGTAGACAATTGAAATTAAAACATACAGTCTGAAAATAAGATGAGGAAATTATTAGAAATTGGTACTTATGTAGTTAAACTTGTAGAACATGGCTTGAACGGTTAAATTAGTGTGTTCTCCAAGAGTAGAGGTACCATATTCAGTTAAAGGATTTACTGGAAGTGCATTGTTAAAATGAATGGCAGTGTAGTTGGATGATAACTTCATTGTGCTTCCTATTGGGCCTCATTTTTATTAGCCCAATATATAGTTATTACATAACATAAAGTACCCTCAGTTGAGTTGTTTAAATATTTGACATAGTTTGGGTTAAAATGGGGTGGGTGGGACTAGAAGGATTGGCTCAGCATTAGATAGCTAGAAAAATTTTAGATGAAGTGGCTATATAGTTTTTTGGTGGACATATGGATGGCTAGTTCTGCGGCCAGAGTCTAAGCTTAAAATTCAGGGATTTGTGTACTATTATCACTGAAAACTGCTGTAGACTTGAGTTCTAAATGTTCACCATCCCTGCTTTGATTGGATGAGCTTACTTCTAGTACAGAACAGTATTAGAAGCTGCAATTGTGGTTAATCCAATACAGTTTACAGTAATCTAAAGCAAAATAGTCAAATAGTATTTTAAACTGTGTTTTAAGCTTAAACATACATCATCATTAGAGAAGCACAGCTTAAGTTATTAGGCATCAAATTGAGAGAACTGTAGAAGAAAACATTTCGGCATATGCAGTCATACCATGTTGAACATGCACGCATTTCAGATTTACTGTTCATAAATATTGCAGAAGGAAAACTTATAAAATGAATTTAAAATATCAGATGTGTATTAAGACTGACTATATACAGTATTGCAAGATATGATGAGCTTACATTCTAGCACATTTTAGTGCATTATTAAAGATATACATGCACGCAGGCAATTTTTTTCATTTTTAATTTTCTTCTGAGATTAGATGCCCTTTACATAATGTTCTTTGCTGCCTGTGTGTGTGTCTGTGTGTATATATGTATGTATACCCAGTGTATACTATGTAGCAATTTAGCTCGGAACCACTTGATTTTTGGCATGTTTTTTTAATTTTGTGTTACAGATCTTTGCATTGCATTCCTTGATGCCTTTAAACAGGAACATATTTGACCTGACCCAGCTCCCGTGTTGCAAACACTATATTTTTCCTTAAGTGACAAGTGCTATAGATTGCATGCATGTACACCTTCATGTGCATGTATACATACTAGAACAGGTACTGTGACTGTGTGCTCAGAAGAGCATTTATCAGTGGTGAGGAAGAGAGAAATTCAGCTGGGTTTTAGCAGATGTGGGGAAACATGATCAAAGAATTTCTTTAGAACCAATCCAGAGCATTTAGCTACAGTGCTGAAGCTGTGTGATTCACAATTGTACATTCAAATCAAATTCCTTCCTCTCAGGTATGGTATGTGAAATGAATATATAACTTAAAGATCTGTTCATAAAATGTTACAGGGATGGGACAGGTGGTCAGGATAGATACAGGATACTCCTCCTGTGTGGTGAGTGTGGGTCACCCCCCCCCCCCCAAAAAAAAAAAAAAAAGGCACACAAATATTGTCAGGCCCAAATCATGTTCATCCCAACTTAAACTCTTATAATTGCTGGTAACTGTAGGAATGATCCAATATGCACACATGAAAATATTTTAAGAACCCCACTATTGTTTGCACTTGAGAGAGGTGTAATGAGTGTGGTCAGCTCACCAGTTTCAAATATTTCAAAACCAAATTTCTCCAAATCTGGCAAAAAGCATTGACGGGCTTTTAGGGCTATATTTTGTACATACTAAGCTTGCTGTTGGGCAAGGACTGCATTAGAGGTATCAGAGCATGAAGCATCAGAGGCTTTTTAAAGTTGTATTTACTCACATTTGTATAACCCCAAAATGGCTGAATGGATTCCCTTAAACTTTTGTTTTAAAAGAGTTTGGCGCTGAGAAATATGGGATACTTCTCTTCAAAGGACAACATTTTCCCCAAGAGGAATCATTACATATATTCCCTTCCTAAGATAAATCACAATTACAGCATCATTTGAGTTTGGTAGAAGTTAAAGAGCCTGATTTTGTAGGTGCCATACATACAGAACTTTCACTGACTATTCGAGGAGTTCTTCACGTAGCACAGCTACAGAATCGCACCCTAACTGAAAGAGTAGAGTCTTTCTTGAATAAATGTAGAATGCTATGCAGTTGTATTACCACATTAAGTCATATTTTAATGGGGTCATTGTTGCTTATGTTTTTCTTGCAGAATACAACAGCTATTTGAAGAAATATTGGGCAATAGCAGGCAACTGAAGTGGCTGTCTTGTGGGTTTATGCTGCAAATAGTTACTCCCACATCATTGTCATCTTTATCAAACCCCATTGCCAACACCATGGAACACCTGAGTTTGCTGGACAACCACATCCCTGGTAATACCACTCTTATCACTGCAGTTGAATTGGAGCGCTTTGTGAATCTGCGCTCCCTCGCCTTGGATTTCTGTGATTTTACAGCTGAAATGGCAAGAGTCCTGGCTGATAGCAACCATGTGCCTTTGCATCGACTCTCTCTTCTGGTCCACAAAATTTCCATAATGCACAAGTCCTTGGAAAACATGCCAGAAGATGAGAATTGGAAGGCACTGACACGCAACAGCACTAATCTTCGGGTCTATATTATGGCTTTTGATATCAAGAGTGATGACATGCTAAGAATTCTTAAGCCCAGTATCCCACTAGAGAGGATTCACTTTGACAGCTACATCACTTGTGTTTCAGGGGCTGTTGTTGACCTCATATCCAGGCAGTATGACAAGTTTCTCACTCATTTTATATTAATGAATGATGTGATAGATATGTCTGGTTTCCCAGATCTTAGTGACAACCGTAATGAAGATCCACTGGTTTTGTTAGCGTGGAGGTGCACAAGGCTCTCTCTCCTAGCTGTTCATGGTAGGTAATTCTATTCTCAAACATAGTAAGTGACTTTGACTTTTTTTATGCTTTAGTCTTTTTTCTAAAAATCACAATCATACACTTTGTATTAATAACATCAGTTACTGACCTAAAAAATCTTGCAGGAGATGTTAATAATAGAAGCTGTTTATACAGATGCTGAAAAAAACACATTCTCATACCATCAAACTTGAAAATGTAAAGTCATTCCACATACTATAGTTATAGTTATTCCTCATAACAAATCACATAACTAGTAAGTTACTGATTGTTAACAAATTTTCCTATGCAACTCTGTTCTCACTTGAAGTTTACTAGGTTACTTGTGTAAATGAGGATGAGCAAGAATTTTTCTTGTAAGGTTCCAAAAAAAGGGGGGGGGGCGGAGGGTAGTATATAATATTCCATGCTCTGGAAAGCTTATTTTGAGTGTGTGGAGGATCTTTATTATATTAAACTATGTATTATCCAAAGAGTAGCTATGCTTATGGATATGAGAATTGGAAATGTTTGCTGCTTAACATTAGTTCATTTTGCAGTGAGGGTTAGGTGATCTTCCTGGCTGTAAATATGTATGGCCCACAATGAAGCGAGGGTGAGAGGAGATGTGTTACCAATCTAGTGAGAATCTAGCAGCAGCTAACAAGATGAAGTGTTGGCTGACAAAGTTTGGAATATATTCTCTATTTGATCTACTTGCAGGAGGGAGAGTAGCATAAACTGCATTTCTCTTCCCCTGAAATAGTTTTAGGTGAGTGCCTGGCCAAATGCCACCATACACTAGTCATAAATTGTCCGTACTAGCTATTTTATTACTGTAAACTTCTAATCCATTCTGAACTTAGGCTCAAAGAGAGAGGAACTTACTCTTGTGTATTATCTGACTTCAACTAGTGACCTACAGCAGACAAAAGTAGGTAATATTCGTTTAAAAAATATAGGGAAACAAAATACTAATGACAGCTTTCAGAGTAGCAGCCGTGTTAGTCTGTATTCGCAAAAAGAAAAGGAGTACTTGTGGCACCTTAGAGACTAACCAATTTATTTGAGCATGAGCTTTCGTGAGCTACAGCTCACTTCATCGGATGTAACTAATGTAACACTGGTAGTGTGGCTCTTCATATCTTACGTGGACCAGCCACAGGAGGCTTGAGTCTGCTGGTGTTGATAAGGGATTGAGGCCTCAATCCTGTGATCTGCTCTATAGGAGTGCACCCCTACTCCTCCTTCAGACAGCTTGCAGGATGGGGGTGTTTAGCTCAAGTGGCAGAGGGTCATGTTTTTAGCACCAAAGGGCATGGGTTCAAACGCCGTTGTTTACCCCAAAGTGGGGGAGTCAGATACTTGCAAGAAAGAGTTTTCAGCTGACAAACTTTAATTATTTTCCACTGGAAATCAGATAGGGAAAATTAAATTCTTTGCTTTTCTTTATAATCACTATAAGTTTCCTAGAGTCAAATGTGAATTCTAACTCTACATAACCAACACATCTGAGGCTGTCTACTCTACAGCTTTATGTCAGCATAGTTTAGGTCGCTGAGGGGTGTGAATAAATCACCCCCAGGAGCGACTTAAGTTGCACCGACATAAGTGCCGGTGGGAGAGCTTCTCCTGCCAGTTTAGCTACTGCTGCTTGCAAGGGCTTGAGTAGTTAAGCCAATGGGAGAGCTCTTTTCCATCGGTTTAGAGTGGCGACATTAGAGAGCTCACAGCGGTGCAGCTGCGCCGCTGTAAACTCTCTACTATAGCTGTGCTGTAAGTGGCTGAATGTGATTTTAGGTGCCTCGCTTTAACCACCTAACTTTTAAAATTTATCCAAATTGTTATTGATTTGATGCAGTTGTTATCCCAAAAACTTTGTTTACAGTACAGGGGGGAAAAAATCAGACATCCTCCAAGACCTATCTAATATAAAATAAAAACAAACAGCTGTGTAAATTTACAAGCTAACAAATCCAGCATCGAAATGTATAGTGTTGTCACATGTCTATCCAGCAAACATTCAGGTAAAGCAATAGAAAAGCAAAATTTTAATAATCTTCATTAAGCAGAGAATTGGAAATTACATAATTGTCAGATCTTTTTAGACTGTTTAAAAGGTAGTAACTTGGTGTAATTTCTTATTGGCTATTAAGTGGGGGAAAAGACAGATGCCCAATAGGTGAAATCAGATCTCAAGATCTCAACTGTGCTTCTTGTAACTTGCCTAAATTGGGAAAATATGATCTTTTTCTTCTTTGCTACCAGACTGCCTGGAAGTTATTTTGTCAGCTGGAATAAAAATAACATCCAAGTTCGGTGTTAGTTTAAAATATTTAAGAACTTGGAAGTGAAGACTACATTTTTGCTGTAACAGGTTCCAAATGCAGCTGTTTATCTTAAGAATCAATTTTAGGTTCTTCAGAAAAGGATACAATATTCATATTAGATGTTCTGTTATCCATAATTTCTACTGCTTTTTAAGGAAGCATTGTTCTTATAAACATGACAGCTCCTAAACATTTTACAATTGAGAAATCACAAGTTCTATCCTGTTAAGTCCCGATTGGCAGTAAAAATTGTCTCAATGTTAACTTTAGAAGTGCTTTGGGTGTTTTTATTTATTTATTTATTTTAAAGTGAGTCTGACTTGTTGATAACTACATTTCATGTTGTAGCAGCTAGAGAAGGGGAAGGGGGAAGAGAATCTTCTCTTGCATCCATTCCCTGTACTCTCAGAAGAAGTTAATGAAATCTATTTATACCTGTCCTCTCCTCTTGCAATTTGTCTAAGTACTTATATGTAACAATTACAAAAAAAAAAAAACCCTCTCAGGAACATGTAATGATAAAATAGACCCCTTTAAGATCAACACAGCAACTGGTTCTTTTTTTAAAACAAAAACCAAACCCTGGGTTTTAGTGCCACCCACTAACAATTTAATCCCCTTCTATCTGATTTCCCTCTGATTTCGATGCTGGATTTGTTAGCTTGTAAAGGCCTTCAAGCCAGAATGAACTATTCTGTGGCTTAGCTGTGACAGCTCAGAGGATGGTGACTAGTCAGTAACTAGGATTTACTTGATCTGCATCTGTCTGGCTACTGTTTGTCACTTGATCAAATAAGGCTAAAAGAAATCTACCTCACTAGTGCCTCTTGCAAAAGTGCTTTCTCACTGGGCCTCAAGAATTTTTTCTGTTTTCACAGAGAAACATCTGCTACCTACCTTAGAGTGAATCTTCCTGAAGCAATAAGAGTGAGGAAGTACTGAGGCAGTCTCTGGGGCTGAAAAGCAAGCCCACCCAGCTTGCATGGAAAGGGGGAAGAATCTTCCCCGTAGGGCAAAGGCTCTCCCTGAGGCAGCCTTAGACTTTGGGGAAGAGGTGCTTCAAGATTTCATGGTGTAAGGGATCTCTACAAGCCCCCGCCTTGTGAAATGTTTGGTTGGATTGGGGTCCTTTCTGGCTCCTAAAATCTTACCAGAAGTCTAGTCATTCCTTCCAGAAGTTAACATGAAAAGCTATAAGGGGTCATGATAGCCACCTTAGTATTGAGAAGGCTCATCCAGGGAATGACGTTCCTCCAAATCATCACATGCAGCAGTAGTTATGTATCTGTATCGCCCTTGTTAAGCTGCCCCCTTTGTTCTTGTGGATGTTCTTGTTCTTTCTCTCACTAAGGACCTATTAATTCTAAATTCTATAGTGGACTGGCTAAGCTCATTCAAGATTCTTCTGGAAAGTAGTACCTAAAAGTGGAGTTCTTGATTGGGTTTGGTATCCTACAGCCTTCTGAGCGTCCTGATTTTTCTTGTGCATTGAGACTTCCAGCCCACTGCACTAGACAAGGGAAGCATCAGTGAATTAACATTACAAAGTTGCCTTTTAGAGTTCCTTGCTCTTTCATTAGGCATTACCACTGATCATGCCAGCATCTGCAGATGCCCTGGACTGCAGAGTGCTTTGAGCAGTGCTTCTGTGGGAAGCTTCAGGGGCAGTAGGTGAAAGATTCTCATTCCACTTTCTTCATCAAACTCCCCCATTTAATTCAGCCTCCTTCTCCTCTCCCCACTGAGATGTTTTCTCATAGGTTTCCTGCTATACAGAATCCACTATCTACATTGTTGAAGACCATTCCAGAGAGAGTCAAACCTTGCTTGTATTTACCAGATAACTTTCTGTGGCTTGGATGAGACTGTACAGTCTCATCCGCTCTACTAGGCTTTCCAAGTCCAGACTTTGACAAGAGAATTTGCATGTTAGGTGGGAAGAAGAGTAAGCTTATAACTACTTCATGCTGGAAGGAATAAACTGGAGAAGCGAAGGGGAGGGCACCCTAAAGAAGAGGAAAATCCTGGATGGTGCTTAGTGGTATCAGTGAGCTAGGAGGACCCAGCATGTTTTCTCAGCCAACCTATGGAAAGCAAGTTGGCTAGTAATTGGGAATATAATTTGCCTTTTTCTTCACTTTCCGGGGGAAATACAATATGAACTTCTAGTAGGTAGCAAAGACCATTTTATAATTATCATATTTAATTTCAGTTAAGATAATTTTGTAGTTGAGTGAAAAAGTTTTCAGCATTGAAGGGACTTGGCTTTCATGAAAAGTGCCATGATCTGTGAGGAAAGGTCACAATCACTGCAAAAATGGAATCTGGTAATAGAAAATAGGTCTAACTGTAACACATCAAAATCAAACCTCTTCAGAGTTCCTCTGTACTACAAACACAGTTTTAATGCAGTTCTTACACCTATACTTTCACTCAAGATGATTAATCATGCACTCTTCTTTGCACATAACACCTCTAAACTGTCAAGTAGTGTAGGTCTAAAATATTTAGTATGTCCCAGAGTCTAAATAAAAATGTGTATGAATAATAGATTTATTGATTCTCTAGGGGGGACAGGTCCAACAAAGTTTGGCCGCGGGGGAGGGGGTTCTACTTACAATGTTACTTTTTTTTTTTCCTCACTTGATAAGAATAAATTTGAACCTGATGGCTTGTAACTTTTAAGAAATGCAGAAAAAAGGTTGCTAAATGGAAAAGGGACAAAATCAGTTGGGGAAAAGGCCTGCTAGTCAGGGGTCTCAGGTTTTAACCACTTTTTTTAAAAAGCAGTTCTGCAATGAAGTGACAGGTTTTTTTCCTCCCCCACCCTCCCAGGTTACACAGTGTGGGCCCATAACCTCATTGCAATCGCTCGTCTTCGTGGCTCTGATTTGAAAGTGCTTGAAGTTACAGAAGAAAGCATTGATTTCGACCAAGGTGAACTGGCTGATCAGGATGTGGATCCAGTACATAACCTCATTGAGCAGGTATCCCTTGGATTGGGTCGACCTTGGCATGCAGTCATGGACATAGAATTACTCAGTGTCTTCACTGAGCCAACTCGTCATTTTTATCGAGAGATGCAAAGCTTCAGTGAAGGCATTTAGCTCCTTTTTTTATTTACAATTCCTGTGGTTACATATGCAAGTAGGATCCTATTATGTTTTTCAGTAGTGTGAATTAACCCCTTTTGTGCTGTGTTTAATCAGTATTAGATATATAGAATTATATATGTGTATTCTACTTCTTGATCAAAGAACGTAGTCGGGTATTGGTTTAGAAGCTGAAAGTGGCAACGTTTAGGGCTTTCACGGTTAATGGACTTGTCTACCAAACCTTATAGAGATACAGCCGAAGGTTGTCTGAGGTTGCCGGCTAACTATATTTTTTTACTGAGTAACTGCATCTTCTATTATTTTACTATTATGTCGGAGTTTAGTGCTCAGGAGCCAGTTTTTTTAATATCCATAGCCCAGTGGATTTGTATGCAATCATTGTCATATAATCTGGTAGTATGCTACTTATTAGGCTTTAAAAAAAGGAAGAAAGAGAATACTACCCAATGCCAGTTCACTATAAACTTCCACTTTAATTTCACATGCAGTTTCTGAAGCATGAATTACTACTACTACTCTAAATTTATTCTCAGTTATTAAGCAGTAATCTGTAGCACTGTGTAGCTTTTTTCAGTTACTCACCTGAATTTGCGAGCTCTTAGACTATGAATTGTAGGATTTCTTATCCTTCATAAATTCATCATAGCTTCTTATTCTCATGATCTGTCAGTTTCTCCACATGAGTTAGCTTTGGGCCCAGATTTAAAAGGAAATATAAGTTTACACATTCCAATGGGGTAAAACCATAACAATGAAGATATAAATTTAAATGTACATGCTTACAAACAAACATTAGTCGTGAAATCCCTAGCAACCAAGTCACTGGACTTTCTCTGTCAGCGCCTGTGTCAGCTGCCAAAGAATAGATTAAAAATGAAGAAGTGCCCACATGCTGGCAGGGGCAGGCCAACTGTTGGTCTGCCAGATACTGCTAGATTGTAATATATAAGGTCGAATTTCGACCTGTGGTACACAGCTGTGCTGTGGCTCAGTCAGCAACCTCAGAACTCTTAAACAAACATGCACCTGTTTCACTGTGAATAGTGAATGTAAAGGAAGGAAAGGAAATAAATACAAAGCTTGTTCTATCACAGGTATGAGCTGCTATGATGCATGAAGAACATTCCATGAAGTATGTTTTAAAATCTTGTTATATCTGAGAGGCTTTAAAAGCCGATTTAACTGTTTCAGGGCAACCGCGGTACAGACGTGGTCTCTGTGAGACTTCCACCTGACCCCAGTTTTAAGTGGTACGAATGTTGTGCATTTAATGTTAAAGGACAGTCTGCAATAATTAAAGTAAGTGGCCAACGTGGGTGCCCAGCAGTGCTGAGACCTGGCTGCTATATTGTAAGCTTTGGAAAACACAATTTATGCAACAGATGTCCAGATATGATTCTATTTATGGAAAAAGTTTATATGTGTTTTACAAATGGTTTTACCATCTTATATTAAAATGACCTTTTGACAGGTGTGCGCTGTTTTGTCTCCAGTGAGCACATACCATGCGGATTTTATATGTACATCAGTAGAGTGAATCCACTGGCACAGTGTGTGTATATGCCAGATGTGGTGAGATTTTATCTTATAAATGTGATCAGATTAAAAAACTCCTGACAGAAAATGTAAGGAAACCAGCTGAATGTTTGAACTGATGACTGATGTTGTATGGTTTATGTTAAATGTATATTCTTTTAATCAATGAATAAAGCATTAAAAACTGATCATTGTAAAATATTTTATTGTATCAGCATGAGGATTTTTAGCATTAAGCTGCAGCAATCATTCATAAACTGTGTGTATAATTATTAGTTCACGTTGTGTTGAGGTGCAGCAAAGCTTAGTCTAAAGTAAATCATACAGTAAATTCTTATTTGGCTGATATTTTGCTAATATGTTGATAAAATAAAGCGCTTAACAAAAATTAGACCAGCTAGCATAGACCGAATATTGCACATTTGATATGGCTTATTAGTCTGATACAGTAAATCGTAGATTGTAGAATATAGAAGACTGACTGAGAAATTCCTGCACCAGTTGCAACTGCTTAACTCAAAATCTAATGTGCTCTAGAAAACTGTAGTATTCATGTCAGTGTCCCACTATTAAATAGATTATGAATACCTACAATGCTTCAGTTTGACATTTTATCTATTTTTATAAATCTAATTGCATATTGTGGATGAAAATTGCACATGTTTGGTAAACTGGTATAAAGAACTGCCACACCATAGCAGTGATTGGCTGTGCCATGAGAACTGTCAAGTGGCTGTTTACAGTGTGCTTGTGTGCCAAATATTAATCCTGATTATTGAAAATGAAAGTTTAGGATAACAAACTACTACTAATCATATAAACCATGCTGCTTACTAAGATGTGCTAAAGTGTCTCCTTAATTTCTTCTACGAAGTCTACAAAACAATCATTTAACCCATCCCCTTTTGAAAAGGGAAGTAGCTTGGGTGTGGGTAGTAGTGGTGAGAGGGGAAACAAACTGTAGCCTGTTTCTTATTATAGTAACATCAAATGAAAGGCAGAAATGCACAAGTGTCATGACTCTGTTGCCTTTGACCACTAGGATTGTGGGTTCAGATCCAGGACTCAGGGTGTAAGCCCAGTAGTGCCTGTAAAGCAGCTTGCAGTAGAAGGGGTGCTACCATTATTCAACTAAAATTTAAGGTTAAAGTCTCCAGCTGTCCAGGAGGAAGCTAAGATCAAGTAGAACTTAATGAAGAGGATAAGTGTTTCTTTGCTTTAAAAAATATATATAAATAAAAAATCCCCAACCATATTAATATCCAGTGTTTTGTGAAACTGGATTGTAAGCCCTAGAGAGAGGTGCTATTCGGCATCAAATTTGTTCTTTCTTAATGCTAGTGGCAGATATTGTTTCTCTTTCCAAACCGTTCCTTTTGTTTGTTTTTAACTAATTTCCCAGACTTAAGGGTAACCATGTTTCCATTTTTTTGTTATGTTTCCTTTTTGATTTTCAGGTTATTAAAGAGCTCCTGGTGGAGCCATGTTGGCCTCTTACTATTCTTCCTTTGTTTCCTTTGCATGAGAATAGTTCGCAGATGTGCCTTTTAATATGGTCTCCTTGAGGAACTGCCAGCTCTCCTGAATTCCTTTTTCCCTTAGATTTTCTTCTCATGGGACCTTACTTACCAGTTCTGTGTTTGTTAAAGGTTTGTACATAAATAGCTCGAATATTTAAACTTAAAATAATCGTATGTACAGTTGAACATTTTGATAATGGATCTCTACTTACACAATTGTATTTGAATTTTACAAATCTTCCTTTGATCAGTAACCATCTTTATTTAACCTCTGAACATGTGTGGAACGTTGCACCATAGGGTTAACATGGATGGTCTGAACTGGTATTGCAAATCTTAGATTATCCACATTTCTTATTGAATTTTCCAATTTGGAGGAAAGTGTGATTAAAATACCTTGCAGTTTGGACAATGCTAGGGAAATATACATGATCTAGCTCTCCTAGTTTCCATAAGTGTAAATCAGAGTAATAACTTCATAAATTTAACCTAATAAACTGAGGATGGATATCAGAGTGGAAGAATTTAAATTGGGGCAACTTACATAGATTTGAATCATTGTTTAAAAAAAAAAATTGAGCTGCTCTAAAATTAATCTGAAAATTTGTGCGATTGTAACTTTAGTTTATAATGAACTAAACTATAAATACTGGGTGGGGGCTGGGGAGTTTAAAATGCCATTACTGGTAGGGTATCTTACCTGAACCTTACAAAAATGATAACTTTCGAGAAATATTTTGCTTATAAGCCCCTGATCCTGCAAACACTGATGCAGAACTTTGCTCTTATTGACTTCAATGGGGCTGTTGTGCATCCTTACATTTAAGCACAAAAAGTGTTTGCAGCATCAGGGGCGAAAATTGTTTATTAAACTTTTTTAGTATCATAAAAGCGGTCACTGCAAAATAAGTGTTTCATTAACCATGAAAGGTTTAGATGTTCAGTACAGTAAATTAGAACTTTTTTTGAAAATTTTGGTAGATGTATACAGGAGCTTAAGGTTAGGTGCTTTTGAAAATCTTACCCTTGGGAGGATTGACTTCAAACCCTGATGGAGGCGCGAAGAGGTTAGTGGAAACATTTCATCTTTCTTGACTCGTGGCAGTTCATTGTATTGAATAGTGATGGTGGTTGCAAATGTACCACGGGCTCTTTACTCACCAGTTTTGTATTCTCATAGTAAGGCTATTAATGGAGCCCTGGACTTGTCTGCTGTGGCATAGGTTAGTGTTTTAAGTGTGAAACTTCTCAGAAAATCTGTTCAGTAGAAACAGATTTTAAATAATGAGGAAACGAAACAAGTCCAAAGTTACCTTTCCCAATTTATAAAATGGGAAGAAAGTAAACTAGAACTTTCAAATGTAATCTGATTTTTAAAAAATCATGACTCACCCCCACCCCCCTTGTAGAAATATATTTCTACAGTCACAAAGGTTGCTAGGAATGGTATTGTAAGATAATTGTTTCAGACAGAAAGTCCTACTAAGGATTTTGCACATTGGCTTAATGCAGCTTTGAAACTTGACTGTGCGGAAGAAAAATGCTGCTTTTTAACCGTCTTAATTTAAATGAACTGAGCACAGAAACAATTTCCTTTTTTTTAAATAGTTTAACACAACACTGTACTGTATTTGCCTTTTTTGGCTCTGCTGCTGCCTGATTGCACTTCTGGCTCCAAATGAGGTGTTTGGTTAACCGGTCAGTTCAGTTCATCACTCGGCTGTTCATAATTCTGAGGTTCTACTGTTGTGATAGCCCAGTAACCATAGCCAGAACTCTGAAACTGATCAGGCAATAAAGCATAGACAAAATGGGGGCCTGTGAAGTTTTGGTAAATCTGCAATTTACCTACAGGTTCCTGCCTATTCTTAATCAGAAGCAAAGCATCACTAGTCATTTGAAAGGCCTACGTACACTATCTATAACCTTACCATCATGTCAGCCTGTGCTTGCTTGTATAGTACCAGTTTTCAAAAAACCTCTTGATATTTACTAGTGTCTAACCCTGGCAATTTTTAAAATTCAGCTCAATCCATGTTCAAGTGGTCCTAGGCCCACTTCGTCCATTCTGATTAGATTTTCACCTGATCCTTGATCACTTTTCCTTACTATTGCTGCTCTCCCCTTTGCCCCTGGAGATCCACAAGAGCCAGCATATTTGATACCTTCTTTATTAGGCCTATAGTTGTTGCTCCTTTCAAACTGGAACACCTAGAATACATACAGCACTGGTGAATCTATTTTTTGCACATGGTTGCTTCACAAAGCATCCAGCCAGAGCAATCTGGCTTTCCGGTAAATTAAATGGAGGAAGACTGCTCAGAATTGACCATTTTTTACACCCCCCACCCAATGTAATCAGTTTTTGTTTGTAACCTAGGCCTTTTGTATTAGAAGTTGAATCCACCCAGTAGTGCAGAGCTGTCCTAATTTAATAAATAATTCCAGCCTTTGAATATAAAAAAAACAGTGGAAACATGAACTGATCCTGCAACTCACCTGAAACCATAGGCATGGGAGGGAAGAATTGCCACATTTACTGCAGTGGGGGAAATGACCATTTAAAATTTCAGTATTAACTAGTTCACTACTGGATGTTTCTGCTAATGCATTTATGCCAATGTCCCCATGAACTTGCCTTCACTACTGATCAGTTCTGTAGTGCACTTAAACTGTCACTACAAGTCTTTGGATGTGAACCACAAAGTGCTGTTGCAATACTGAATAGCATGGCACCTAGGAAAGTACAGGGACAGTGTGCGCCACATAACCAGCATGTGAACCAATGGGAGAGGTGTGCTAACCTTACCCAGTATGCTAAAGATAGCACAGTAGGTGGTCCTCTGCTGCCCCCCCTCCAGCATGTGACTTACGTGTTTAGCTATCCATCTCTTTCCTTGTTTGTGAATCCCTCTTGGCAGCAGTAGGTAGGACCAAGGCAGCTGGCTGTTTATCTGAGTCAGTGTGTGTGTTCAGGCAGGAGGTAGACACCCAGGTGCCTAGAGTGAAGCTGCTGTGTGCATGCCCAGAGGGGGGGCAGGGGAGAAGAAACTTATTCACTGAATGAGCATAGGTTCCTACAGCATTAAGCAGCAGCTGAGTGGGCGTTCTGTGGATCACAATAGTGCCTAAAAACAAGTTAGGTGCCTCATTAGCCTCATGGATTCCACTCCCACTCCCTCTGGTTTTAGTTCTCAAAATTGAGTGTATATGGAATTTGCCCTGGAGAAAGTGTACCCATTTCATAATTAAAACTCCTACATTTTTCAAAGCTGCCACAGTAAGTTCAGCTTGCCTTCAAGTACCAGGTCTTGCTTTTAACAGGGATGTTTGTAACAGTCACTGACATATCATTTGCCTTTCCTCCACTCAGTGTTGAGCATCAAGTGGCACATACATAAATATGGAATACAAGATGGAGTAGTCAGTTAAAGGGAATTACTAGCAAATCAATAATTAAGCAAATCCATTTAGATTTTTTCCAGATGTTAGATATAGATGTCATGGTTAGTAAGATCCCCAGAGTGACATGAGGTTTTAGTGTGAATAGATGCCATTTTTAGACCACATCTGTAACAGGACTACCTAAGAGATGAGATCAATAAATGGAACAAATTTGAAGTAAGGAATGGCTTAAGTCCCTCTTCCCTTTCATTCTCTCAATGGGTAAGCTAAACAATATAAATGCATAATTGCATTTAAGAGAAATATTTGTCTAGTGTAGTAGTATAAACTATTTGAGCTGAATGGCTTTGGGCAGTTAATAAACTTTAGAGACTACAAGCATTGCAGTAAGTTCACGTTAGACTTGATAGGAGAAGGGAGAGAGTCAGAAGTAGTTTATACAGAAATTGAACAGTTTGCTTAACATTACCACCACACAAGTTTGTAAAGTGACTGCATTTTATTAATTCAAACATTTGTTGTTTTTCACTTTTTTTTCTTACTCCTACAGCAAGCACTGCTCTTCGCATGCAGAGTTTTCCTGTGCAGAGGAGACAATAGCTGGACTGTTTTCAATGTTACTCTAGTTTAGTACACCTTCAGAACAGGTGACTCAAATTAAAAATACTTAATTTAAAATGACTACTGTACAATGGAAACTATTTAATTTATCCTTATTTACAAAACACTATCCTGAGAATCATTCTATTAAGCTTCAATTTGAGCAAAGTATTTATATAGAATCCCTTAAGTAACAGCAGTTACTTAACTGAAGATGATTTTACAGGTATAGAAAGAGTACATCAGGTTAATTTCCAAGATATCAGACAACAGCATCAGGTGTCTTGCTGTGGCTCTGGATGTCCTGTAGCTGGAGTATTTGATTGATGAATTAATGCAGGAGGCTCACTCCTATTTTCAAGTGAAGGCGGAGGAGGCAGAAAAGATCCAGTTCTTTGTGGTGGATATTGAGAAAAAGGCCTCACTGGAAATGGATTTCTCACTGTTTAAAGATATTTATAAAGTATTTAGCTAGTTACATTTTTAAAGCTTCATTATCCAAAATATATAGACTTAATGCTGGATATCCTTTTTTCACTATGCCAATCAATCTTTTAGCAGTTTAATAATTTACAGTGACCTGTGTCTGTAAACAAGCAAAGGGCACGATGCCAGAAAACACAAGGCTTGTACTAGGTGTTAAGAAATTCCCAGTGCTACAGTCTAGATTAGGAAAAGAGGTGGAAGACGCACCAAACCATGTTACACCTCTCAATGGTATCCAATTACAGGGTACTGCAATGTAATGAGGGTGAATGTAGGTATGTATATGCCACTGCCATCTCAAATAGTCATATGCACTTGAGGTATGGCATTCTGCAAGGTTCTCCTTTTGCTCCTGGAGGAGAAAGACTTGGATTATATCCATTGATTCTATCAATGGGACATGAACTGTGATGGCTGTTGGCAGGTACTACTTTATTACAGTACATTTAAGCATTTTGCTTGAAAAGCCCCACATCAGGCATTTTAAAAGTTTGATTTTTGTTGGTAGAAAATAATGGGAAAACTCCACTTAATAGTCCCTTAAAGCCTTTCAAAAGTATCCCTAAATGTTTGTCAAAAGTGAAGATCAAACTCTCATCTCACACCACCTACAGAGCTAGTATCTGAATTTATAAAGTGCACCTACCATAACTGTCCATGTGCAAATTTTTTAAATTCCGCCAATACATTTGATCATGAGGTTTTGTTGCCTTTCGCAGAGCCTGCCTAGGGTATGTTGTTTCATTTGAGTGAGATGGGGGCTTGAGCTCAGAAGCCTAACAGTTTACTTGTTTGAGGGAAGCTGATCTGCAGCCTCCTATAAGCAAGTATTAAGTGACCTCAACCATGAAGCCTAATGCTTCCTAATTTGATTTTGCCAACTCAGAGGCATTGGTCAAACGCTCAGTTCCACTTTCCCACAGCACATCCGTGTACTGAGGGTATGTCTACATTAGAAATGTAAGTTGACCTATATTAGGTTGACTTACAGCCACTGCTGTAAGTATGCACACTACCCTCCTTTGGTTGGTGGTGTCTCTCCTCACCAGGAGTGCTTCCACCAACGTAAGAGGGGCAGTTTAGGGAGCTGAGAGGCCACTCTGCCATGAGCCCAGCTACCCCATAGGCTTGAGATGGGCTGTTTGTTTCCCCCTACACCAGAAAGCTGCCTGAGGCTTTTCAGCCCCTTCCTCCTCCCTGGAAGGAGCCAAGTTGGCTTGTCAATTTCATGGCTTAGAAGGAGGGAAGCCACTAGAGCAGGGGACAGCTGGGCTCTAGCTTCCCAGCTTTCTTCTATGAAATTGACAAGACAGCCAACAGGCACTGTAAGAGAGATGGTCTCTACACAGACACTGTGTCACCCAAACTAGTTTGACATAAGCTCTGTGCCTCTTGTGGAGGTGGTTATATTAGGGTGACCAGATGTCCTGATTTTAGGGTCATCATCTTATATAGGCTTCTATTATCCCCCACCCCGTCCTGATTTTTCACATTTGCTGTCTAGTCACCCTAAGTTACGTCAGTGGAATAGGGCACTTGCAGCAGCCAGAGGAAGGCTGTAGTATAGATACTGACCCAATTAGGTTGACATCAGGTGACTTATGTCAACCTTACTGTGTAGTGTAGACAGACTTTCAGATTCTAGAATTTATCAAAATTCCACTCTCCTGCCACATCAGAACAATCTTGTGCATGAAGTGGAATAAATATCTTACAGCTAGCAATACGCAATTCGATTTCACAGGTAGGCCAATGAAATAGGTACGAGTCTTAATAGAGGCAGAGGCAAGCCTTGATTTCAATCTGGGGGCAGTTAGTGGTTTGCCCTTGACACAATCTTCTGAGCAGTGGAAATAGAGGAACAGCAACAGCAGCATTATGCCAGCATGCAGCCTTCCTATCATGATGATAAAGGAAAATACCTCACTAAGTGACTGCATCCCTGCAGATCTTCTCTACTATTCTTGCTCTGTACTTATTTTGGAAGATTCTAAGCACCTGTGTATCATAGAAGGCTAGAACTTGGCAGGATCTCAGTTTATTTCCTTTAACCAAAATAAAAGCTATCCAGTTGTGCAAGATTTAACTTTCATTTACATAGCCTCAGTTTAAAGCTGGCACGTGATTTAGTTCACATTGTTGTCTAATGGTTTCTTGTTGAAGGGAGGAAGATATTTTTAAAAGTGAAAAGCAAGCGTAAGTATATAGAGAGACTAACACTGTCTAGAGTGCATGTAGGAGGGAGCCTCCCAACCTGGATCTGCACAGCAGAGCTCTGGCTAGTGCACTAAAAATAGCTGTGTAGGGCGTACCTGGACCGACTCAGAATGGCTATTTTTAGTATGCTATGTCAGTGGACCTGGGCTGGAGGACTCGCTTCTAGATACATTGTACACATCCCCTGACAACACCAATTAAGTGTCAAAGTGCACACTTACAGTACAGTAAGATGTATAGGTCTAAAGAAATTGTTGGCCAAGCTTCTCTGGCCCTAGCATAAATTAGAGCTCCTGGGGACTGCTCTAGCTTACCTCAGCAGGCTATGAGCTTCAGTTAGAGTGCAGTGTACTCTGCCAATGCCCCCTGTCTGTGCTGAGGCGGTGTTGGGATAGGAACTGGTTATATCAGTTCTACACCTGCTGGGAAATAGGGAGGGGCTAGAGAATCTGGCCTAGTTTCCTTGACAGCTTTACAAATAGTGATTTTACAGTTATGTAGTGCATTATACAAGAACAACAGGATGGACAGATTTGGGATGAAACTTAAGTCTTAACTAAATTTATGAAAAAGTAGCTACTTTGTCATGCCCTTCACATTAGCTTGATTTGGAGGAGAGGAAAAAAGGGTGTGCAGAACAAGAAAGATTGTACCAACACCAAAAGAGGTCTTAGAGAAACACAGTAAGATCAGGAATATAATTTACATATACACCCTGAGGATGGTAGTTTTAGGGAATTTAAACTAATTAAGAAAACAAATGCAAAGAGAAATGACATACTTGCCAAGGAAGGACGTGGTAGACCCGCAAAATCCCTTGGAAAATATTCACGAGGTCCATACATGCCAATAGGAGGAGGAGGTGGGAAAGGAGGTCCTCTTCTTATAAAAGCTCCTCTAGGATCCACAGGCAGCAGTGGAGCTCTCGGTGGAGGGAGAGGTGGGGGAGCGAACCCTGATCCAATTGCTTCACTTTCAGAGGCAAGTGACTGATCCGACACAGTTAGGAAATTCTGTAGCAAAAATCAGAAAACTGGTCAATCAGCTTTTTGAAAGCGATAAGGCCTGTATTTTCAAGACAGGAGGTGGAGGACTGAGCTAGGAAGCCTGGGTTCTATTCCTTGGGCCAGTTAATCTCAAAGAATGCAGCTGGGAACAGTGAAAAGAAAAGTGGGGAAATGACTGTACACAAGCCATCATCTGGACCACTATAATTGTATCCCCTTCCCCACATCCTTTTGTCTTTTTAGTTTTTCAGATGGTCAATTAATTTGGGATAGGGACTATGTTGTCTTATATACGTGCTTAGTACATTGTGGGTGCTATCACAATCTATATACAAGTTTGCAGGTCTTTAAAAAGTGATAGAGGAACAAACTGGAACATAGCTGATCATCTAGTACATACAAAAAACCTTGCCTTAAAAAGTTTAGAATAAATAGATTAAAAATATATCCTTGCACAAAAAAATGAATTTAAGTTTTTATTCATCTATTACTTACACTAAAAGTGGGATAGTCTTTAGTTTCATTTCCACTGGGCTCTGTCCTCGAACTATTTTCTGGAGACACTTGCCCATCTGTGTTGAAAAGTAACAAAATAAATTAGGTTTTCCCACCACTTCTTCTGCAAACCACCACCACCAAAGTTTGTCCAAAAAAGAAGGGGAAGGAGGTGTTGGATACTGTCAGATACAGGACAGCATGCTTAGCAATTGGATATGTGCTAAGGGGCAGTTAAGGGTTAGGTTTCTGGGCCTGAGCATCACCAAGGAAGAGGATAAACATCTGATGTTAGCACTACAACCCAGCTGCAGGTTTTCCAAGTTGCTGTTGGCCAAATAAATCTTCTCTCTCCTAGATACTGTATTTCTCAGTTATAACAGGGTCTTCCTTGCTTGGGAACATACATCTTAGTATATGCACCACACCACTAAGGCTTGTTACTTTTAGTCTGAAGGCCTACAAAGAGGGCCACCATCACAAGATGCAATCTTAGCAAAATCTCCACAGAGACTGCAATATTTTCTCACCCACTATATCTGGGTTGAGAAGGAACAATTGTGCAAGTTTCCCCACAATGCCTTGTTGCTACTTGTGTTCGATCTGTTTTGTGAACAAGGGGATACATTTAATCTGGCACCTTTCATACCCTGGGGTGTTCCTCGTTTTCTAGATGTTCAACTTGAAACATCCAAGACCTGATTTGCAGGAGTGCTGAGCACTCTCAGCTGTAACTGAGTCAGTGGGTCCTGTGCTTTGAACATATAAGGGGTGTGGCAAGATGGCCAATTTTAGTCTGGTGGGTCCTGCGCTTTTCTTGGCAGGGAGCTAAGATGCCACCCTTTGCCACTGCTCTTGGGTGCCGAGGGCCCCGCTACTAGTCCAGGAAGGTGGTAGAGGAGGGAAGCGGGGGAGGGTTCTGGGTTTGCTCCTTGCTCTGAGTCCCTGCCCCTCTCAACCCTGTGGGTTTCTTACCCTCGTCCCCCTTAGGTGGGGTTACCCTCAGTCCCTAGATGCTGGGGGGAAGGGAGTCTCCCTGTCCTGCTGGGCAGGGTCTCCCTTACTCCAATTCTCAAGTCTTCCAAAGCTCTCAACACACCTCCAAGCTCCAGTCCTTCCTCCTCCTCCTCCATCTGCCTGACACAGGGGGGTTTATTAGGTTCCTAACAGGGCCTTAATTGACTGCAGGTGCTCCAATTAACCTGCAGCCATCTTCCCTAGTTTACAGGGAACCACGCCTTAATTAGCCTTGAGCTTATATATTTTCCCTCTAGCACTCTCCCACTACTCTCTGGCCCTTCTGTATCACAGGGGCTATGAAAATAGTGAGTACTTGGAAAAAATCAGGCCCTAAAGGTCTCAATTTGGGCACCCAAAGTTAGTGGATACATGACAGTTTTAGTCTTAATCTCTCTGTGCCTCAGTTCCCATTTTCCAGAGGGGATAATACCATTTTAGCTCACATGGGTGTTGTGGTAACATTTGTGAAGCACTTTGATGCTACAGTGATGAGTCCCATAGGAAAGCCTATGAGGAAATTATTAACATTGCATTCAGTGCAGAGTCTGAATGCTGTAAACAGACATAGGCCCTCACACTGAATGAGGAGGATACAAAGAAAATATTGAATAGCACATTCAGTGAGCACAATCCATCCTGTGGAATAGATTGCTATCCTGATAATAGGGAAGGTAGTATCTGGGCTAGCAAATGGTGAAATACGTTTCTGAACAGAACAATCTTATGTTATAGGTTTGGGCCATGATAACTAACAGGTAATCCACTACCATACCTTATTACATAATTATATAATTGTACTATCTTTCATTCAGTCACATAATGGCAGCAGATTAAAGCAATTCCTACCTGCTTTATCAAAAGACTGCATGTTATAACTTCGTAGTTCTGCTGGTCCAGAAAGTCTTCCTGAGTTTGGAGGATTAGAATAAAGTCTTTCTTGTCTTCGAGGGGGGAGAGTTGGATCATTATATGGCTGACCTACCATTCAATTAAATCACAAGAGGCAGTCTATTTAGCAAAGAGAGTCTCAGGATTTTTGTTAATTAAGTTATATGTCTGCTTGTTTCCTCTTTGGATTTCTTAAAATCTCACAAAACATCCAAAATTAGATAGTGTATAATATAGGAAAATTGTCTTAAAATAAAATAAGAAATGAAAGTAAGTCTCCAGCAGAGCATCCTTACTACTTGCACTTCTGGTAAATAAAACATCGAATTCTACACAGATTTAAAATAAGATCTCAACGGCTGCTTAAGAATACAATACCAGAAAAATCTTACTATGCAAATTGAACCCAACATGACTGATGCAGCAGCTGATCTACATGCTGGATCCATGCTTTAGTCAGGAATAATTACCATATGTTTTAAAATATGCAGTATGTTCAATATAAATGAAGTTTGATTTTTTTAAGACTACATCAACATGTACTTTAGCAGGCCATGGTATAGACACTGTCCTACTTCATTAAATCTGGAATACTTAACATTTATGGCATATTCATCTCATGTACTAAAAGGTGACCTGAAACTGGATTTCTTTTTGAATTGAGCTTGTGTCCTTTACTGTTTTATTATGTATATAGATGGCCTGACAGGTTGTGTCCCCCTCACTTCTCCCATGCTTACTTTGTAACTTAGACATATCAGGAATGTCAAGGTTGGTTGTCCCTGGTTTTGCTAAAGAACACATGGGAGATCAAGAACATTTACTGTGAGCTTTAACAATTTAACAGAAGAGGCAAGGGTGAAATCAACCTCTAACAGAGCTTTCCTTTAATCAAAAAGTAAAACCTGTTTAACTTCAATGACTTTAGCACCCTTCCCCAACCATGTGTTTTAAGCAGTCTGTATATCTGCACTAGGAAAAAAGCTTGTTTTTAACAAAGATACAGGATTTTACAATGTGTTAAACTCTCTCTTTGTTAAAAAAAAAAAAAAAAAAAACCCACACCATTTCCTAGTGCAGACATACCCTCTATGGGTCAGCTTCTGCTCTCTCTTAGCTCTTGAGATCTCACCATTTCTCCAGTGAACATAGAATCTTCCAGACTAGACACAGCTTGAATTTCTAATGCCTAGAACAAGCCGATAATAAAATACCTGCATTTAATTTAACCCCCAAATGCTCAGTTACACATTATATATATAATCCTATGCTTGGTGCATCACAGAGCCATGCATCTCCGGAGAGGAGCTCCAATGCACAAGGGGAATGAACCTACTATTATACCGTTCACGTGTTGCAGCATATTCTCCCTTGTGCACAGAAAGCAGGGTTACATGTCAAAGTTAGGTAGAAAGCAGTGACTGTGAATGTCTTTTTAAAACGTAGCTAGTATCTGAATACACATCAGTTTCCAATATTCTTATAATTACATTTTTACAAATATCTGATGGCCCAGGATATTTATTTACCTGATGATGGCAGCATTATCCTACGATCTCTATCCCATGGAGGTGATAGGGACCCAGTGTCTGAAGGTGCTCTGTGGGGATCAGATAACCTGTCAGAGCTCAATTCTCCTCTTTCATTAGCAGCTTCATACATGGCAGGGTTCCCTGCTCCTCTTGATCCTTATTAAAGAAATAAGATATCAGTTTATTCCAACATTTTAATAATGTGTTGCAGCAAACGTCACTGTCTGTCAATAGTAAGAAAAAAAGTGCCAGTACTTTAAGTATGTGGTAGAAGCATAGCTAAAGCAGGACAATTTACCAGGTGAATTGTCATGATTCACCATAATTGCTGCATCAGCATAGTTGTCATGTTTACTGAAAGTGTTTAAAAGGTTTGCTTAAAGAAATAAAAGCTTAATTCCTTAAAAGATGAATCTATAATATATTCAGAGTCCTCTTCTTTTTAAAAAGTATATTATAAATCCTCCTATCATTCCAATCAGTGAAGCTGGTACCTTCTTGTTAAAAGTTCTTCTCAGTGTCAGTCCCCTGCAACTTGAAGGGACATGGTCAAATTAAAAGAAAAAAACTCTGAATTTTTTTTAACCTACCATTCTAGTGAGCAACACTTTCAAAAGCCGGAAGAGAAGAGAATCAAAGGAGATTAGAGCATGTAAAGTTGGTTTCACAGATCAGAAGAAATAGGGAAAGAGAGTTTTATTGTAAGTGTGGCAACACCACAAAAAATGGGAAGGAAAACTCAGGAGCTGAGTAGTAGGTGAAACTACTTTATTAATTATTTTATAAAATAACTCTTGTAAGTTGTTAGTTTCCCTTTAAAAAAA
Organism: Lepidochelys kempii; assembly: GCF_965140285.1. Classification (NCBI taxonomy): domain Eukaryota; kingdom Metazoa; phylum Chordata; order Testudines; family Cheloniidae; genus Lepidochelys; species Lepidochelys kempii. The sequence continues at coordinate 90,245,566 of NC_136385.1, read as the reverse complement.
GCATGATTTGTACTGAAAAAAAATGACACAAATATGAAACTCCATGATGTCATTTTGAGTTTCAATTACCCTTCCTCACTGTCAGCACCTCAAACAGCCTGGAATCTGAAAGTCAAGCTATTTTCTGTCTTACACAAAATTACAAAAAGATTATACAATCAGAACTTAGTTACCAATTTCTTTTAAAATATCTTGCTCGCTCAGCTTCACTGGCTCTGCAGCATGAAATGAATGGTAGGTACTTATTTCTGTCACTAAAATAAATAGGCAGGACTATGCATACATAGTCCCTTTTCACAGTAAAACTGCACTTTAAAGTGAACAAGTTGAAACTTTCATTCCTTCCTACTGTCCCCCAGAGAGGACCAAATCATCCTGGAGACCATTCAACTGTTAATAACTACTGTACTGTTTCTCTTCAAATTTGAAGGTATTTGTAATGTAAAGGTGTATAAAAAATTCCAGTTTCTCCTATTTATACAATAAATTATTAATTAAGAGACCAGGTTTTAAATGTGATATAGCTAAGGCCGAACTTTCCATCTTCAGTCTGCATTTTCAAAGTTCTAAGAACTTAAATTGTTAACCTTGAAGTGCAGCTGGCCTCAATTATTCATTTTAAAATGCTATTTTAATTGAATTTTGATTGTTTAGCATCCTAAGCTGATCTGCTGCTCCTCCTCGTCTTCACAAGTAGAAGGATCTCATCTCCAAGCAAGCTGGGTCTGAATATGTCATTGGGGCAGACACAATAGTAGTAATTGGAGAAGCAGCTTCTGCAAAGAGTAATGAACCAGAGACTTCCACTCTCACTGCATTGTAACAAACTGCTGAGCTCCCTTGCAACACTTCACCTTATCCCCATTCCTCCAGTTCTCTTATGTTTGCAAAGACCACCACAGAATTTGTGAGAGACAGAGGTGAAGGGAGTCACAGATTCTCTCCCTCTCTTACATCTGTGGGACAGTGGTGTTCTCCTGAACAAAGGCTGCCACAGATTTGTATTTTTTTTTTGGGGGGGGGGGGGGGAGCTAATCCTTCCTTCAAGCCCTACCTCACTTCCCAGAGAGACATATTTCTTGCCAGCCCCATTAGGATTGTCCCACACTGTTTGAGTGCATAGGTGCACTCCCCTCCCTTTGTCATTTTCAGACCACTATTCTTTGAGCTGGGAGCAGCAGCACTCTCTTCAGGAAACTAATGATGTCACTGACCAACTCTTGTTGCTGATCGTGGAACGAGACTGAGCAGGAATTCTACCTCTGTAAAGGAGGAAAGGCTCAGGCAGCATCCCTGTCTGTCCAAAAGAGACCAAGTTTGCCTGTTTCCCTACACTTCTGTACAAAGTGATGCCACAAGGAGTAATACCATAGTTTAGTGATCCAGTATTGCTACCGATATTACATAACGGACTGCTTTAAAAATGAGCGGGAAAATTATTTTCATGTTTATCTGGGGATTTCATTTTATACTGAATTGGCTGTTTTTAAATACTTTTGCAGGTTACCATCAGGAGAAAAAAAGATAAGATAGATTAATAGAGGAGAATGAAATTCAGAATAGAGATGTTTTGAAATTTGAGAATTGTACCTCTTCCTCCACCACCTGGAAGCATAGGTGAAAGTCTTAAAGGGCCCTCCAATAAGGTTGGCGGGGAAAGAAAAGCTCTTGTTTCAGATGAAGGCCGGCCCATGGGTGAGGGTCCATATGGGGAATGCTCTGGAACAGTTAAAACAAAATATTCAAATTCAGTGTTAAAAACTGCATAAGTAGTTTACTTTTCACAATTTAAATTCAAATCTTGGGTCACAAGTGAAATGAATCGGGTGGTTTTGTTATGTTTCTAGAATGTTTCACGATGTGGTCTAATTTCAAAGGCATTTCAAAATTCTTATTTTAGACTAAATACCCAGTAGAAAAATGTTTAAGTGATCTAGAATAATGTATTCACTCAGGGTCAGCTTTAAAAAAAAAAAAAAAAAGAGGTGATATTTGCATGCACAAATGCTTGCTGTGCTTACAGTTATGAATATGCTGGTGGGGGGGAGGGGGAGGGGGAGGGGGAAGAGAGCCAAAATATCACCACCACACCACACCTGTAGTATTTTACAATGCAAAAAAAATGAGTTTAAAAAACTCCACTGTACCTCTGCCAAATGGTCTAACTGGGACATCAAGAGCGTGAGGATCTTTTTCTAAAAGGTCAAATCTAAATTCCATTTCAGTTAATCTGTAAATATGGGAAGAACAAAAAAAGTTACTAACTTTATAAAAAAAATCATACCAGTTTCCTGGAAATCCATCATTCTCCACCAACATTTCTATTGAAATATAAAATTAAGCTAGAATTCCATTTCCTAGGTGGTATCAAAGATATTACATTAGCTAATGAAATAAATTACAAAGAATAACTGTCAAACATAGAACAAGTTATCAATTTAAGTATTCCTCAAAATACTCATCTACCTTTATACTGAAAGGTAAAAATTGCAATTCACACATTAACAAATGAAACAAATGTTACAAGCCCCAACATCACATTATCCTCGGTTACTGTAAACCTCATTTCAAGGATTTTTAAATGGTCTATTAAATAAGTAAACAGTACTCAATTTTAAGAGTACAAACATTCAGTAATCAAAGTTCCTGGTTAATATAGGAGATCATTTAACAAATTCCTGGTGCTATCTTTCTCAAAACAGGTATTTAATTTCAGTATTTTTAACCATATCTTACATTCACATACTATAACCATAGTTACATTTCATTTATCCTCTTCTTTCATTACCGAAACAGAATAACATTCTCTCCAGCAGTTTCTATGCCAAGATGGACTAATGTTCCTTCTACCATTTTAACTATGGAGAGGAGACTGAAGGTGTACCATGCTACGAACATTGTGCAATTTGTACTGTAGTGTAGCTAAGAAATCACTCCTGCTCAGTCTAGACTCTCAACAGTTCTCCATTTCTACGAGGTATCAGTCACTCAGAAATGTTTCCACCACCCATCCAAGGTTTTCCATTATCACAAAACATTACTAACACAGAGAAGAAAAACAGGACAGGGCGAACAGCTGCATTTCTACAAACCTGTGGACTCATTAGTTAAGGGTATTCTACTGAAAATACATGAAGGACCATGGCATGTTAAGTCATGCACAGTCTGAAAAATAATTTACCCACACCCATTTGTAGCTCTGTCAGTTCTGGTTTTATGCTTTTCCACTCACTCTTTCTGAAAGATCAAAATTACAGCTAAATTATACTGTTCAGAATCTATCCAGTACAGTACTTACTTTTGTCTGTTGTGTGCATTTTCTTTTCTCAGATCATTAAGATGTCTTTCCGCTGCCCGGGCTGTCAGCTTTAGGAAAAAAAACCTACTCAATTAAATATTTCATAACTAGTACACCTCCTGGATTTCCAGTAAGTATTTCTAACTGATAATTTGTAGGCCTGTTGCTCGTAACATGAAACAGGTCTATAAAGTGTAGGGGAAATTATCACATGTACTTTTTAGGAAAGTGCAAAAGGTACATATATTGGATTTCACCAGCAAAAACCAGCATAATATTTTTAATAACCATCCACATAGAAAACACATACTAGGAAACTCTGACTTAGGGAAGGTTGAAACTCCTAGGTATTTTTCACAATCAGTGTAAGTTATTAGCAGTTCCACTGAAGTCAGTTGTTAAAACATCACATGATTAGAATCAGTCTTATTGGGAATCTTAAGAGGCTACACTCCACATCAGATTTTTGCCATATTTAAAAATAGTGCAAATCAAAGGAAGCCAAGAAGTTACTAATACTAATACTATTGACCTTATAGAATCCAAAACAAGCATTATAAACTTATTGTAATCTTGACAGCAAATGTGTAAACTTAAGATCTCAAGTTAAAACAAGATCAAATAATGTTAGATGTTAATTATTCTTTTTAATGTATTCATAAGAACTGTGCAATAACAATGAAAAAATCCTAAAAAGATTATTTGAAATTCATCCACTATCACTTACTTCTGAAACAAAGAAAGAGCAAGCAAATGAAAAAAATCTAAGTTTGTATCTAACAGTGAAGGGAAGAGGGGATGAAATGCGGTCTTTTGTTCTTTTCTTGAATAAAAGAGCTTATTTTATCTTACAAAGGGCCAAACTATTCCCACGGTTACATGCATACAACTCTGATTTCAATGGAAGCTGCATGTGAATATTCGAGGTCAGAATCTAACCTTACCTATCCTGACTTATAGATTCTTTAAGGCACACATTAAAGTTGGCCATGGGGAAACAAAAAAAAAATCCACACCATTCAAGTATTATGGCTACACTGCATCTCCAAAATATAAGCAGGCAAGTTTTAAGACGTAAATAAGGTCTATTTGAAAACCTGCAAAAAGAGCTAGGGCAGTATGGGGAGTACCCTAGCACGGAGTCCAATTAACAAGGTTACTCTGAAACCTATCAATAGGATTCTCTCCTATGTAGACCCCTTTGCAAGACTGAAATATTTATTAGTAGTGAGATATTTTCATTTTCTAGTTTAAGGAGAAGAGATAAATGGATTTTGCAATTATATTCTTACAACAACAACAAAAGCAACTGAGCAGAATGTTATCACAGGACAAAATGTCTTTTACTATTAGATAAAGGCAGAACAGTACAGCCAGGGAATTTATTAAAATGGCATTGAAACAAGGCCAAAAAGTTTATTTACAAAACATCAAACAATTGTTAAACAACATCTTGTTCCAGTGGATTTATTTATATAGCAAGTGATTTTGTAACATTCTGGCAGAATTAAAAGAGACTTGGTTTAATTACTACAGCTATTTTATCTGATAAAAAAAAACCAAAAGATTTGTCATTCAGAAACCTACTAACAAAAATATTTAATGAATAGTTTTGTCTGTAAACACTCCACTAAAGTCAAGGTATAAGGCAGTCTGTTCAGCAGTTTGAAGAGCACTGTAATTTTTCCATAACAGAGCTGAGAAATTTTAATATTTGGAACTTACCCAGTTATCGTGAGCTTTTTTCTCATGTGAAGTAATCTATTAGAGAGAGATATGCATTAGAATACATTTAAAATAAGTTATTCATCTGACCCAAAAAAATAAATTAAGACTTCAAGGCTATTTTCTGATACAAAATAAACAGGCCCCCAGAGTTTAAACTGAGAAGTTATACTCTTACTCAAAAATACCACCCACTTGGTAGTCTTTGCTAATTGTAATTTATATTAAGGTATGTCTGATGACATTAACCAAATAAAAGCACTGCAAGCATCTTTAAAGTGGTAGTTTCAAGTTGAAAGTCAATTGTATTATTCCTGAGTATGGCAAAATGCCAGTTAAGTCAATGTAAAGTATATACCTGACTCTGATAAGAATGAATGGTTCTGTCTAGCTCTTCTTCTAGATCTTTTGCTCGTTGTCTGTAATAAAAATGTTAGAGAATACAATTTTAAATATGAATACCACCACAGATAGTGACACTGCAAATGAGTAACTCTGAGTTTATACACAAACAACACTATTGTTACCTATGACCAAGGCCAACTTAAAAAAGGATGAATAAGAAGAGGGGAGTGGGGAGGAGAGATAGATCCTAGGCCCTGTTGAAGTGGTGCAAAGAAGACTGGAAAAGGTGGTCTAAGTGACAAGCTGAAGATTTCTCTGGCATAGGGGAATTCCTCCAGTGATGTAGAGCCCACAGAGTCAGCCCTACTCTTTGCAGCACCTAGTATAGGCAGTGCATTTTTGCATACCTGCAGTTACCAGCTGCCAGAGTTGCCCCTTGAGGGTCATTAGAGACTTAAGGATTGCTACAAGTTGCACTAGGGACCAAAATGACCCAGGAAAAGGGTACATAAAAAGGTGATATAAGGCCATTTTTCTTCAACCCTCCCACCCACACCTACATCCTCCTTCAGGCCCTGTGTTAAACACAGCTCAGGCACACCCAAAAGATTAGACCCAAGGTAAGCACAGAATTTAATTATGTTCCACTATCTGCAATATCCTCTTTGAAACTTTAAAATAAAATTTCCCTCCTACTTCATATTTTGCCTAAATATGAAAGGACAGATTGTGTTTTGAACTGAGCATTTTTGTTTACTCTTTAGGGTACTAACATCAAGAATGGCAACATTATTCTAGGAACTGCTTTAATCAATTAACTGATCAGCAGAACCTTCTAAAGCAGTGGTTCTCAACCAGGGTCCGGGGCTCGCTGGGGTGGCCACGAGCAGGTTTCAGGGGGTCCACCAAGCAGGACCAGTCTTAGACTTGCTGGGGCCCACAGCAGAAATCCAGAGTCCCACTGCATGGGGCTGAAGCAGAAGCCTGAGCAACTTAGCTCACAGTGCCCCCGACGGCATGGGGCCCCAGGCAATTTCCCAGCTTGCTACCCCTTAAAGCCGGCCCTGGCTTTTATATGCAGTTATTGTGGCACAGGTGGGCCATGGAGTTTTTATAGCATGTTGTGGGGGGGCCTCAGAAAGAAAAAAGGTCGAGAATCCTGTTCTAAAGTCATCAAATTGTGCTCAAAAAGTCACCAACTTCCAAGGGGAGTAAAGGCTGAAGAATCATGCCATACTTTGGGAACCTCAAAGACAAACTATCCTACCTACCCTGCTTTGCAAACAAAATGGAGTGACCCATTATAAGAATACAAAATTTTAGATTCTACACACTGATGAAAGAAGAGAGAGAGCCTGCCACTGGGCACTTGAGTGTCATGTGTATTTATCCTATCACACACACACACACTCTTCATTTGTTTAAGCTAGGATAACTATAAAAAGCATGGACATTTTTTGTGGGGGGGAACACTATGACAGAATATATTGTGTAACAATGCATTATAATAAGTAAATTTACTAAGTCTCTTGTGGATTTTGTAAACTGTAGAGAAAACACCAACAGTAAATACCTGTAACTGTTTAGTTCTTCTGCAGCATGATTAATTTTCTCATCTACTTTAGAGAGTTTTTCTTCTTTCTGTAACCGCTCTCTCTCCTCTACTGTTAGTTTCCTTTAAACACACAGACAGTATGGTTAGCTGTACCTCAAATAATAATTTTGCAGTTATTCTCTCAGCAAAGAGATTATTTAGTGTGATATTCACCCACAGAAGCAGAAAGAGGTTGTGGTGTGTAAGTATAGTGTTTTAAAATTTGTTTACATAGCTCATTAGCCATTAATTATTAAAATCTGGAACAGTAAAAGTAATACCAGGACTATCACTGCACTCAAATTAACTCTGATGCACATAAGGCAGCTCTGCAGAACATTCAGCCCACAGGCTAGAATAGGAACCATTAACCATTCTCCCCTACACATGGGTTCTTGGCCACTAGGCTGCATAAATGTTGAACTACTAGTCATGCCCTAGCCTCTCCCCAAATTCACGTATATAGTGCGCTATGCAAACCAATGACTGATGCATATTTAATCATTTTTTCTGAGAAATGTCAGTACAGTTTGCAATTGTCACCTTGCTATTTCACTACTGAATGACTGTCCTAGCCAACTGATAGAGTTAAACACATAATAGGTCTGTTGAAGTTTCAAAAGTGACTTAAGTGCCTTTGAAAATTTTACTATTCCCTCTTCTCTAAACAAAAGTCCAGTTTATCCATAATTACAACATTTTTAAAATGTATTATACTTCCCAGGATGCTAGTTTTTGCCGGCCCAAAGTTGTGTTGGCCATTGTAAGTAAATACAGGAACCTCAGAGTTACAAACCCCTCAGGAATGGAGGTTATTCGTAACTCTGAAATGTTCATAAAACTGAACAAAACATATGGTTGTTCTTTCAAAAGTTTACAACTGAACATTGATTTTAATACAGCTTTGAAACTTTATTATGCAGAAGAAAAATGCTGCTTTTCCTTTATTTTTTAGTAGTTTATGTTTAACAGTACTATACTAAATTTGGTGGGGGGTCGTTTGTTTTTTTTCCGTCTCTGCTGCTGCCGCCTGATTGTGTGTTTCCAGTTCCAAATGAGGTGTGTGGTTGACTGGTCAGTTCGTAACTCTGAGGTTCTACTGTAAAGGTTAGCTCTTTAACCAGCTGAAATAGGCTATAATTGTCTAATTGGTACAACACACTTTTGCACACAAGCACATTTAAAAATAAATACCCCTCACCTGTTCCCATAAACAGTTACAGTGTTAAATATACAAGAGGTATACAGTCCCTTCTTATACAAGCATTTCAAGATTAGTATCATGGACTTTCCCAATATATTTCATCCATCACTTCAAAAAAATAAATAAATAATAATCACATCCGAATCTAAAAACAAAGATGTAAAAATCTATTTGTTTATTCAGCTATATATCAGTTTACCACAAATGCTCAGGTTTTCATATGTATACTGTACTTTCAGCCAAATTATAAGGAATCTGGTTGATATAAACTACAGTTATGACAATTATCTTTCCACAAATTGTAAATTTGTTGACACATTTAAATTGAAAAGTCAAAATGACTTCCCAATCTTCCCTTAATCAATCATTAAATGCTTAATGTAAAAACATAGCGGTATCCGTACCTGTGTAATTTCATTTCATTTTCTTGATATAGCTCTGTCATTACTTTAAGCTTTTGTTGAAGCTTTTGAAGTTCACTTTCAAAATGTGCATTTTCAGACTGCAAGGAGACTTGCTCACGTTGGAGGTTTTCAATGCGTTCTGTCAAAGTTAGAGACAGCTGAATAACGTGCACACTTTATGAAGTTAAAACAAAATCAGAACATTTTAGAAAGTAAAAAACATTGCAAGTCAAGGACTTTAAAGTTTTATTAATGAAGGCCTGTTTGACATTTGGGAAATAACGTAGGGAAACATCTCCCTACAGTCCACAGAATACGGTTTAGTTTTTTGCATTGTGATATATTTCCACAGACTGCACAATTGAGAAACAGTACTGCTTACTGGTCTTAGTACAGGACAGGGAGTCAGGAGTTCTGAATACTTCTTCCAGATTTAACACATACTTGATATGACTTTGGCTTAGTTACTTAAGCTCTGTTTCCCCATCTGTTGTTGGAATGGCTCAGAAAGTCAGAACTTTTCTCTGGAGGATGCCATTTTGAGATCCATAGTCTAAATTTTTAGGTTTTCTATTATTATTATTTGTTTAAGTGTGCTCAAGATGACAAGCAGCATGAACAGTAGTTCACAGAAGTGTAGAAATGCCCCATTCATCCCAGTTGGGGTTAACCCTGAAGCATCATGATAGTTAACAACATGGAGCAAGGAGATAATTTAAATGTGAATCTCCTTATTTATTCAGTTGCAAACCATGCTTCCTTTCAATATATTTAAGCCTCTGAAGTTCAAAGGCTCAAATCGGGAAAAAGGCTACTGTCAGTCTAGAAGGACATCAATTTGATGAGTCAGCATAGGAGACCCTTAAAAGTTGTCGGGGGAAAAACTGCTGCATTAGAGGACAGAATAATCCAAAAGGCCATCAGGCATATGGCATTTTAAATTGAGTCCAATTTTCTGTTGATAGTGTTGTTATTTAGGTTAAAGGCATTGGCTAATTAGATGCAAGATGTATAAAGTTGCACTAATTTTATTTTAAAAATATATTTCCTTAGAATGAAATCTTTGTAGATTTTGTCCAAAGGAAAAGAGGTGACTATGTACTTTCCAGGCAAGAGTATTTTTAGAAGAAAGTAATGTTGTATTCCAACTAAATATAATGAACTAATCGCTTATATTATATAATGAACTTTATTAGAAATGAGTTTCACAATTAAAGACACCAATGAAAGCCATTAAACATATTTTCAATAGCAATATTGAAAAAAGATTTTCAGTATATTTATTTTTAGTGGAAACTGTTGCATTTTCAACAGTGAACTGGGGTAACAAATTAAAAATGGCATATCAAGTCTATATTATTGCTGTAGTTTTAGCCACTCAATCTTTTAAGACCAAATTTTTAGAACTAGTGAAGTCACTTCAATTCAGATTTAATGGATTTTTAGCTATTACTGTAAACTTAATATTTTTTCCACAAAAACTGAATGAATAAGCCAGAGTTATTTAAGGACATGAATAGCTTCTCTTATTTAAAAATATCCGTTATTTTTAAAACAAAATAATCTAATTACCTGTAAGTTCTTCTTTAGCTTTATCTTCATCTGCCAATTTTAAATATACTTGATTTCTTTCTACTTCCAGAGTTTTTAAACAAGCATTTAACTATATTAAAATAAAAAAGGAATTAAGTGTGAGAACATTACTGCAGGAAAAAGACTCAATTCTACTTGACTGTATTTCTCAGATAATACAATACTAAAGTCAGAATGTTATGTTATGGCTGTAACGTTAATTGATTACTGCTTGGAAATGCAATCAGCTAATACCCTATTTCAGAAGGACAGGGCAGGTTGCATTCATTCTAGACCCTGGCAAAGAAAAAAAAGTGTCAATTAAGATTGTTTAAGTATTGTAAAAAATATTTAGAAAAAACAGACACCCTGAACTTTGTTTACGTTGATACAATTATATATGTCCATTAAAGTACATGCCATCATGGTGTTACATCTAGTAAATAGCAGTTTTCTTTATTCCTCATTTTTATTCTGACCTCTTCCCTCCAAACTTTTAAAATCAGTACATCATAAAGTGTGACTACATACCTTAGCAGCATAGATCAACTTCTTTATAGTTCGTTTCTGCTGATCATCTAATTAAGAGCATAAACAAAAAGAACAGTGAAATCACAAACAGCACTGTGATATGTTTTGACTGGAATGTACACGTACTACTCCTAATTACTGAATATATTTTTCATAAAAATTGTGCTTAGTGTGGTGGAAGCCAAAGCTAAGTGAGAGTGACACTCTCAGTGTGGAAAGGAAAAATTAAAGCTGACGCTCTTCTGACATATTAACACAGGCGGATTTCTTCCCCAGCTGATTAAGCATCAGCTGAGCTGACTGAGGAAAAAATGGCAATGCAGGATGCGTTTAGTATTCTAGAGGAGCACATTTGCAAACCATATTAGAATGCAGGGTTAAGAAATCCAGCTTCTACCTTTAACAAATTAATTTAATTACAAGCTTTGTGTAAGGTCTAGTTATTCTCTTTTCCCAATTAACCTTTTTTTTTTTTGGGGGGGGGGAGGGCTTAGAAAAGAAGTTGTCCAGATTGTACCTAAAAGCTCACCATTTTCTGTTATATCAACATCCCAGTGGTTATCTTCAGTGTTGTCTTCTCCTATTGCTGTGCTCCAGTCTTTCATCTTCAATAAACATTCTGTCAATGACTAGATATTACCAAAAATAAATAAAATTAAAATCCAAAATGAAATACAGGCAGTGAAACTTTGACTACCACACCAAGTCATATTTTCAACTTTTTACTGTACTTTATTAAAGAACAGGAGTTCTTGTGGCATGTTAGAGAGACTAACAAATTTATTAGAGCATAAGCTTTCATGGGCTACAGCCCACTTCATCGGATGCATAGAATGGAACAAACATATAGTACACAAACACACAGAGATAAATTGGAAGTTGCCATACAAACTGTGAGCGGCTAATTAGGTAAGATGAGCTATTATCAGCAGGAGAAAAAACACTTCTGTAGTGATAATCAAGATGGCCCATTTAGACAGCTGACAAGAAGGTGTGAGTTATCATAGAATCATAGAATACCAGGGTTGGAAGGGACCTCAGGAGGTCATCTAGTCCAACCCCCTGCTCAAAGCAGGACCAATCCCCAATTAAATCATCCCAGCCAGGGCTTTGTCAAGCCTGACCTTAAAAACTTCTAAGGAAGGAGATTCCACCACCTCCCTAGGTAACGCATTCCAGTGTTTCACCACCCTCCTAGTGAAAAAGTTTTTCCTAATATCCAACCTAAACCTCCCCCACTGCAACTTGAGACCATTACTCCTTGTCCTGTCCTCTTCTACCACTGAGAATAGTCTAGAACCATCCTCTCTGGAACCACCTCTCAGATAGTTGAAAGCAGCTATCAAATCCCCCCTCATTCTTCTCTTCTGCAGACTAAACAATCAAAGTTCCCTCAGCCTCTCCTCATAAGTCATGTGTTCCAGACCCCTAATCATTTTTGTTGCCCTTCGCTGGACTCTCTCCAATTTATCCACATCCTTCTTGTAGTGTGGGGCCCAAAACTGGACACAGTACTCCAGATGAGGCCTCACCAATGTCGAATAGAGGGGAACGATCACGTCCTTCAATCTGCTCGCTATGCCCCTACTTATACATCCCAAAATGCCATTGGCCTTCTTGGCAACAAGGGCACACTGCTGACTCATATCCAGCTTCTCGTCCACTGTCACCCCTAGGTCCTTTTCCGCAGAACTGCTGCCTAGCCATTCGGTCCCTAGTCTGTAGCTGTGCATTGGGTTCTTCCGTCCTAAGTGCAAGACCCTGCACTTATCCTTATTGAACCTCATCAGATTTCTTTTGGCCCAATCCTCCAATTTGTCTAGGTCCCTCTGTATCCTATCCCTGCCCTTCAGCGTATCTACCACTCCTCCTAGTTTAGTATCAACCTCAAATTTGCTGAGAGTGCAATCCACACCATCCTCCAGATCATTTATGAAGATATTGAACAAAACCGGCCCCATTCTATGCATCCGATGAAAGTGGGCTGTAGCCCAGGAAAGCTTATGCTCTAATAAATTTGTTAATCACACTTCTTGTCAACTGTCTAAATGGGCCATCTTCATTATCACTACAAAAGTTTTTTTTTTCCTGCTGATAATAGCTCATCTTAACTAATTAGCCTCTTTCCAACTTGTGTGCGTGTGTGTGTTGGTCTATCTTCTTACTATATGTTCCATTCTATGCATCGGATGAAGTGGGCTGTAGCCCACCAAAGCTTATGCTGTAATAAATTTGTTAGTCTCTAAGGTGCCATAAATGCTTCTGTTCTTTTTGCGGATACAGCCTAATACAGCTGCTACTCTGAAACCTGTACTTTATTAATTTCTCATTAATAAATCAAATTAGCTGGCTAGCTATCTAGGATTCTACGTGTTCCACTACTTACCAATTAAAACACAGGCAAGAAGCACTACAACGGGGGGCACCACTAAAGGTTCTTAATGATGCTCACTGGGATATTTGAAGAGTTCTGTATTTTTTATACATATAAAGTGTCTTCAAAGTGAAGAATCTTTTAGACTGCAAATATTCCTATTTATTTCAAATTTTAGATTCTAGGAGTCTGTAGCCTTTGGACAGTGTCCCAATGGACTCAATGAATTCAAACCTCAACCCAAGCAGCTTTGTTTGCCCAGGGAGGGTCAGGGGGTGGAGGAGGAGAATAAGAAGAACTAAAAATAAGTTAATGCAAGAAACAAATTGGGACAGCTTAACATCTTTTCACCCTAATATTTAGAATCTCCTATAACAGAAAAAAGTCGGTGTTAAATATAGCAATCTACCTTGACTTGACTTTCCTTGTTTTTCAGAGCTTCCTCCATATCTGCTTTAGACAATTCAAAGATTTTTGTTTGTTCATTTAATTCACTAAATCGTTCACCCCATCCTTCAGCCTCTTGTAACAGCTTTAAAAAAAAAAAAAAAAGTGCACCAGATCAATAAAGAATCTATCACAAGTTGAAAATCAGGAATAACCTCTCAATGTTTTTCACATTTCAACAATAATTAGCCATATGTACACTGTACTGATAGGCAGCATATCTCGGGTGAGTGTCTTGAAACCCCACCACCACCTGTCCATGAGAACTAAACAGAACTTAAGATTGTGTAATGTTGAAGAGCTCAGTGAAACATTTTATATTATTGTCCTGTTCTCTACATTATTGTCAGCTGCACTAGCTCTCTAGTGTAATTAGTTACTAGGATATCTAAAAGCAAGTTTAGCTGAATACTTCAATCATCGTTTTAGATAAAACATACAGAATGTAAAGAAGCCAATTAAAATAAAATATTGAGTTTTTGGCTAATCATCCACAGATTCCTGGGAATAGGTTGAAGTGAAAAGACATTAATTTCCCATACTCTCTCCTTAAGCTACAGCACTTGTTCCCTTTTCACCCTAACAAAACTGAGAGAGGGAAGTGTACCATTAATGCTTTTATTTCTATCTTGGAAGTTCTCCATTGAATAAAATAAATGGGGTAGCTATTTAATTCATCACATAACCCACAGATTTTTTCCTAACAATTATTTTTTTCCACCTAATACCATATGGTTAAAATATATTTAAAGGGACATGTTGCTACTAATCAAAGTCATGAGTACTCTATGTAAGCAGACCCTAAATACTAAAAATACTGTAACTAGCCTTTTGTTAAATTAGAAGGGCAGCCAGGTTGTGCAAGTTTTGGGACTACATTAACAATTTTACAGGAATATTTCATTTTCAGAAGCGTCCTGCAAAAAACAAGGAATAGACAGACTACCAAGTTTGTTAAAATAAATGGAATTGCAATATGTCAGCTAATTAAACCACATCTGCATATTATGAGAACTAAAGCAAATTTGTTCTTTAAAAACTGCATATTTAATATAAAAACCTCAAGAAACTATTAAATGAATCTTTTGAAAGATTCTGAGAGCCTATTGTTCATCCTCCAGCTGGAATCTTTAAACATACCAGGTTTACAGAGTGGAGTGACTCATCCATTTTAATCAAAGAACACTCAATTCTATGTAGATGGCGTTAAACAGGGGAACCCTCACGCAAGAATACAAGCAAGCCTAAACTTCAGCTTGCCAAAGATAAGCAATGCAAAGACATAATAAAACAGAGGTGGTGTATAAACCTGGAAGGATTAGATTTTTATCAGAATCAGTAAATGTCCATTTCACCATACACACAAAACAAAAGGTATTTCCATTGATAACAGAAATTTACAGAAAGCCAAAGAAAGAAAACTGTTGCCTGAGAACAGAGTTTGATTTAAGATTATTTATTCTGTATATCTTGACACATGATGTTGACAATTTATAATTTAAACAGTTAAAGCTTTAACTTTTTGAATCTTAACATCTGCTTTCATTAGATATTGTCTGATTCCCCCGCATTTACATTTTCACACCCATGGGAAAATAGAAAAAAATGCTTAAAAATAACCATTGATTTGTCCACCAAAATTATTTTAAAAATATACAAAATTTAATTCTGCCAAGCCTCTTTATGTGATAAAATGAAGTGAATGACAACAGTCACCTGACACGGTATGTGCCCTTTCAAGTAATAAAAGTCATACACTAGTCAAATTAGACAAGTGAAAAATGAAGAGAAAGTTTTCATTATTCCAACACTGCCGTTATCACTAAATCCCCTTCACTGATAAGCAACTAAACTTTAAAAATACATTCTAACAAGAGTCAAAGAAACAGTGAACCAAAGCTGATTCTTGTACACCATAAGGATTATAGCAGATGGAAAGGACAAGGATTTTGCAGTGAGCTAAGGCAGCACGCTTTCCTAGCGTTCAAATTAGAAAAAAAATAGTATAATAAATGTTTATAAACAGTTGTCTTGTTCAAACTAAGATGTTTAATCCTGTCTTTGGCATATCATTAAATCTATTCAGAGGGTAGCAGATCTGTTATAGTTATGGCAATGATGTGCCAGAGGATTATGACCCATTTGTGTATAAGACCAAGGAAGAAAGTATACTGATTTCCATGAACAAAAACACACTTTTGTTACCTTTTGAGTGAAAATGAAATTCCATCTTTAAAAAAGGTAAGAAAAAAAAAGGATGTGTATATTCTACTAAAGAAAACCAAATTATTTGCTTACAATGTTTTCATTAGGGAAGAAAAACAAGCAAAACAGACAATTTTCATTTCCTTTTCTGATTGGTCTATTGGTAAGGTCTTTTTCCCCCCCACAGGGAGTACACCAAATATGATACAAGAGTGAAAGAAGTCGCAGCATGCAACTTCATTAAAAATGTGAACACAAAACCCTAAGTACACTAGATGTCCTGATCTTGAATGTGTCATGCAAGTTTATTTTACCTAGAAGGAATTCCAAAGTGATTACTGTAAAGGAGTCAATTATGACCTTATGGAAACAGATTTTGATGTTTGTAAAATGATTAAAGTTATGTCATTTTCAACATTTAGTATGGTCTTACTTAAAGGTCCCTTTCTACGGAGGAGAAGCAGCAAAAGAACGTCCTCATTCAAACTCCTCTGGGTTCAAAAAAGTGAAACAGCAACAAGATATTCATGTCACAAAGATAAAAAGACGCTGGTCTGTTCACTTTTTTAATTAGGCACTGCTTCTCTGACCTTAGTATATTATTTCGAGTACAATAAAGGGTACAATTAGGAATAAAGACCAAAGGAATGGACTTAAAGCAAATAAAGTACACGAGAATAATTTTCTTCCAATGGTCTCCTCTTTTCCTTATAACCAAGTTACCTGATCCAATACCCTCTCTACAATGATTACTTCCAATCAACTACTTCTCTGTTCACTCTTGCATACGACATACGTTTGTCTGTTATACCAACAACTTATCAAAAAATGAATCTCATCTTCTACCACCACCACACTTCCATTCTCACTGTTGATAACAGAGATTTGCGAGAACCAGAATTTCCCTTCCACGGAAAATTTTACATTTCCAAAAATACTGTTCTGAATTAAAACAGAAAATCTGATATGAAAAGTTTTCTGTCGAACATTTTCAAAAGATTCCATTTCAGAAGAACCAAAATGGAATTTGTTTAAATGGTCCCGGCAATCCTAGCACCCCAGCTCTGCAGAAGCCCTCCTGGTGGGCTGTGGTGAAGCCAGGAAGTCCTGGAAGCCCAGGTTCCCCAGCAACTAACCAGGCTGGCTGCCAAGAAGCCCTTACTCCCAAGCTCCCCACCAGGCAAGCTGCCAAGGAGCTGGGCAGCTGAGCAGGAAACCAGGTAAGTTTCTGGCAAACTGGTTTCTGTCAAAGTCTATATGTTTCAGCAGAACATTTCAGTTCTAACTAATTGCCATTTTCGGATAGAAAAATGTTTTGTTGGAACATTTCTGAGCAGCTCTAGTTGATCATTCCAACATCCTACCCACCACCCACGCCTGCAACTTCTGTGTCATTCTGAACTCTATTCTCTTCTTTTCTACTACAAAGCTGATGAACCATTCCTGTTCTGGTTTATAGCAACTAAAATCCTTGTTCACTGCCTGGTTTATCTCTTGCCTAACTACTCCAGTGCCCTCCTATCTGGCCTCCCCACTTCTTACAATGCTCTCCTCCATTCCATCCCAAATGCTACTGCAGTAACAGTATTTTCCTCACCTGCCACTTTGCTAAGTTATTCTCCTATTTAAACCCTGTCTTTGTCATCTGAATCAAGTTCAAGCTTCTGGTGCCCACTTTTGTGGAGTACCTCAACTATGTACTTGCCTAAATCTTTATTCTCATTTCTTCCAAAAACCTCTTTTTTCTCAGCAAAACCTTTTCCCATCCCCTTTGTATCCTTCTCTCAATATCAGTGTTGCTTTTTTTCATGCTGCCCTTTATGGGTGGAACAAGTATTTCACACTTTACTTATTAAGGTTTCTTCTCTCTCTCATGCACATTCCATAAAGCCTTTTGAGAGAGAGAGCGCAAGAGAGATCCAAGGAAAGTATTTAAAATAAGTTATTCCAAAAAAAATATATATATATATATATATGTGAACATATATCCTGGAGATTTTGTGTGTGGTGTGTGTGTGTAAATATATATACACACACACGATCTCCAGGATCATTTGGTTATGTTCAATTTGATGATGAACTCCTTCGAGCAGGGATCATATCTTTAGTTATGTGGAAACTGCCATGCATATCTACAATACTACATAACTAGGAAGAACTTACCTGTTTCTCGCTTTCCTGAAGATGACAGTTTTCCTGTATTGCATCTTGGACAGACGTCTCAAGTCTCTCTTTATTAATGTGAAATACTTTTAATGTGGTCTTGGCCTAAATGAAATAAAAAAAAGCAAACTGCTTCAACAGTATATCTGAAGATCCAATAGCTTGTTGCTGTTTACAATAAATTTCTTGGCAGTGTATGTTTTATAATTGTGTACTAACAAAATAAAGTGTAATTGTGCTTTTCAATTAATGGTAACTGCCACGCTCTTTTGTAAAATGAATCAGCTACCACACACCAAAAAGTTGGACTGAGCCCTAGAAGACTGGTATTGATATTCATGTCAAGTCATGCCTGTGAGTATTTATTTGTGATGAAACAATTTATTTTAGTAATTGATTTTCCTAATTTGAACAAAAACCTCAGATATTTGACTTACTTCTGCCACTTGTGACTGGATAGATTTTGCTTCACTTTCTAAAGACTCCATTCTTCTCTGTATTTCCGCCATCTGCAAAGCCGTAATATTTATTTTCATACAAGTTCTTCCAGGTTGAAACTTTTTAGCCAAACTAATTTTATGAGATAAATTTTCAGAAAATGCTACTAAAATGTATTCCTGTAAAAATACTTATTTTTAAATCGTAAGGATTGTCTTTGCAGGCCCGACAATACCAGTTTTCTTTTCAAAGATTTTCCTTAAGGAAGATTTTTTGACTGTACGATAGTGACATATGATTACATACTACTATCTTCTTTTTACCATTCTTGTAACATACTGTTTCTTTTTACAATGCTTATAATATGTATACTACATCCACTGTCTGAGATATTGGAGAATCATTAAATAATTAATCCATTTCCCTAAAAGTACTTTAGGAAAGGATTTTCCTATGCAGGATATTTAAAACGTCAGCTGAGTGGGCCTCCAACTATTACTCCTTTACAGCTTTTAAAAAAGTTTAAGCGTTCACTGAATTTAGCACTCTTACAAATCCCTTTATCAATTAGTTCATAAAGTAACAGCACTGGCATCACAGGCAAGGAAGAGACCATAATTCATAAGAGCTCTATGGTTGCTTTTATACAGCCCGATAAACAGCAGTTCTGTGAGCTTCCCTAATTACATAGTTGTAGAAGTTATTCTGAGAGGTACTTCTCCCTTGATAGCAACCACAAAATGCTTGTTTCAGCATTATCTACCCAGACAAGACTGCCCCCCATTTCCTGAATATCCCCAAGATAGAACCAAGTTACTTTGGCTGACAATAAGCATCAATGGTAAACAGCACAACATTGTAGGGGAAGGGGGAAAACCAAGATTAGCTGTTGATAAATGAGCCAAAAAACACAGCATTTTTGGAGGTTTTGCGAAAATGATTCCCCCCACTCCAGCACAGAAAGTTTTGTTTTCTAAATAAAAAGGAAGTTAAAATTCAGAGAACCTTCTCCAAATCATACATTCTAAAGTTTATTTGGATGCATTAAATAAACTGCAAAGAAAAAAAAAAGTTTAAAAAAAAAAATCACTTACTTGTTAAACAAGTCTTTTCTCACCCTTGCTATATAGGACATTCAACGTACAGCTGTATCTTTAGCTCCTAAATACTTGCATGTTAGTTCCTGAACCTTAACTACCTGGGATTGTCTTGAATGATTTTAAAAAACAAAATTAAAATTCAAAAAGGAATGAAAAGACCGCCTTTTCAGTAAATGTCTTCTCAGAGAAATAACTCTGATTATACACAAAAACATGTTCCAATTTTTAAAACCAAGTTATCTGAATATGTTTAAAAAAGTTTTTTCTGAACCTTACCAAGTCATCCTGTTCTGATCGCTTAGACTTCTCTTCTTCCAGCTCTTTTTCTAAATTCTCTATTTCATCCTTGAGTGCAGTGTTTGACCTGTTCAGTTTTTCACAGGTTGCCTAAAACAAGTCATTTTGATAGTTAACCTATAGAAATTTACAGTTATAAAGTAATTAAATACAGGTGTGTATAGTGTATTTTAATGGAACACTTTAATAATCTATAGAGGTGCAATAAGGCCTCAAAAGTTAAGTTTGCTTTGAGATCTGTGTTTAAAGTGGGGATTAAATCACTTACATATGAACAGTCTTATTCCCAACCTTACAATATTTACTCCAAGTCCAGAATGAATTTAAGTAAATTTGTCAGTTTATTAGTTATTTACTTTTGAATAGCCCAATAAGAAGTATGGTGAGACTACGCTTTTTTGGAGTCCTCTATCAAATAAGTTCCTGATTTTTGGGATCTAAAAATGGATTCATTTCTAGATTACAGCAACATGTAAAACACATGCTATTTTAAGTTATTAGCGTGTATTTTTGAATCAGAACTATTAGTCAATATTTAAAATTTATGCTGCAATATGTCATACAACATTTTTTCAAAATACTGTGATACACATTTGATTCTGCATCACTCATTTGAGGGGTTTGCATCACAATTTTACAGGATGTCACCTATAGGAAGCAGGCAGAGAAAGCTATCTGCATAATTATTTGCTCCAAAATTAATTGCCTGCATGTCCGATTTGTTCCATAATTAATTTCTCTGCATAACTGACCCACTCCATAATTAATTCACTGTCTCATTTGGTAATGGTTTGAGAAACCCTGGATTAGCAAAACAATTCCACAGATTTAAAAAAGAGTACACTTCTGACACCTTCAGTTTTCCTGAAACACCACCTCAAATTATACAAAAAAAGCCACTTTGTTTCTTTTAGTCTGTTTTTACCTCAATATGTGATGTATTTGTTGACTCTTTCAGAAGACTGGCATCCTTTAGAGATGATTCTAAGTCTTCGTACTGAAAGAGATACATGATATCAAAATGTGTGTAAGATCAAAAATTGTTTTAAAAAATGAAATTAATTTATGATTAAGTTTAAAACACTAAGGGATGGATTTTTAAAAGTATTTAGGCACACTAGACCTTAATTCCCAATGGGCGTTAGTGGGATTTTCAGAAGGGCCTACATCCATCTTTAGGTGCCTAAGTATCTTTAAAAATCTGGCCCTACGAAGGTTAGCACGGAGCATAAAAGCAAGACGTCTAGGTGTACATTTCCAATGCAGCGTATTGTACTATAATTTAAGAGGAAAATGCATTGAAATCTGTATCACATTTAAAAGAATTTGAACCAAGGGGAAAAAGAACACAAGTATTTCAAGATGATCATAAATATAAGCTTTTAATATTTAAGTTTAAATAAAGTTTAAATGTTGCTTAAAAGAACAACAATGGCTCAATATGTTAAAAACATACATTGGAGGAGGAGAACAAAAATAAGAGTTACCTCTTTCTTCTGGAGACTAAGTTTTTCAAGAACTTTGCATTTGTCTTCAATTAGTTCAGCAACTTTACTGGCAAGCTGTTTTTCCCTTCCTACAAAGGACAGTAGCTCCATTTTGTAACATTCAAGTTAT
Organism: Lepidochelys kempii; assembly: GCF_965140285.1. Lineage (NCBI taxonomy): Eukaryota > Metazoa > Chordata > Testudines > Cheloniidae > Lepidochelys > Lepidochelys kempii. The sequence continues at coordinate 90,224,252 of NC_136385.1, read as the reverse complement.
TAAAAACTATCATAAAAATAATTTAAAATTACCAGTGTAGCTAGAAACACGCTCCACAGAAACAATAAGGAAAGTTAACTTACCTACATAAAATCTGCTTCTAACCTGAAACAAAAAGAACAAGCACTGAAATTTGTCTATAATGTTACACAGCTTGCAAGGATAACACTATTCAGTTTTTAGCCTCATCTTCTCTGCATTTTTTACTTAACGTTACAATGTTTACATAATCTACAGTAACTGTGGTTCTTTGTGATGTTGTAGTCAGCATGGATCCCACCATAGGTGCACACCCATCTCACATATATGAAACTGGAGGTGCTTTTGAATAGCAGCATCTGTTGGGGCTGTGCACAAGTTCTGTGCCTCCTCACGCTCCCATACAAGCCCATAAAGGGTGGGGAAACCACACACACACACACACCGATTCTCTCACCATTTAAAGCAGTGATGGCTAAGGAATCTGAAAAGCAGGCGTGGAAGGTGGGTTGTGGGATCCACACGGACTATGTTCATCGTGAAGAACAAGAGTTACTACAGGGAAGTAACTGTTCTCTCTTTTTTTGCGTATTCATCAGTGTGGAACCCATTGTAGGTGACTGATGAGCAATATTATCCCTAGATAATAGAAGTGAGGTGTTTTATTTGTATCAGTCAAACAGTGATTGAAGTACTGCTCCTGAACTTGGTATCTGACCCAGCTGCCATGCCTACAGCATGTTTAACAAAAGTCAGTGGGTTGCTCCATATTGCAGATCTCAGAGACTGGCAGGAAGAAGATGCTGCCAGTTCCCTGGTGGAGTATGCCTTGACATTCAGAGGGAGAGCATGTAGCTTTTCCTCCAGGTGTTGAGGGAGGTTTCAGAAAAAAATAACGGCAAGGTAACTGATTCTTCAGATGGAATTGCGAGACTGCCTAAGGCATGAACTGGGGTGTGGTCTCAGTACCATCTTGTCTATATGGGAGGATGTGCAAAGTGTAGAGTTGCCACCTGTCCAGATTTTCCCAGGATCGTTGCTTTTCTTTTTTCCCCCACAGGTAGCTGTCCTGGGAAATCTGTAAAAGTGCTCAACACACACTACCAACTGTCCAGTTTTATGGGCGAAGGATCATCTCAGATGTCCTGTATTTTTGTACCTCAGAAGTGGCAACCCAAGTAAGGTGGTGTGGCCATGAGGGCTTGGAGCTCAGTGACTCCCCATGCTCAGGTGATGGCAACCAGAAAGACCGTTTTGATGGTAAAGAAATGTACTGAGCAATATGACAGTGGTTCTAAAGGAGTCAACCTGTGGAACTCGCTGCTAGGGGATGCGGTGAAGGCCAACAGTATAACTGGGTTTAAAAAAAAAAATTAGCTAAGTTCATGGAGGATAGTCCATCATTAGCTAAGATGGTCAGGGATGAAACCCCATGCTCTAGGTGTCCCTAAACCTTTGACTGCCAGAAGCTGGATGACAGAGGATGGATCACTCAACAATTGCCCTGTTCTGTTCATTCCCTCTGAAGCATCTGGCACTGGCCACTGTTTGAGGTCAGCATACTGGGCTACATGGACCATAGGTGTGATCCTGTATGGCCATTCTTATGTTCTTATGAGTCTCCAGGAGTTTTAGAAGGACAATGTTGAGGGCCCACGTGGGAGTCAGTCTAACCAGAGAGTAAATATGAAGGAGGCCCCGAGGAAATTTGGATATTGTCAAATGTGAGATCCCAAATGAGCGTACCAGAGCATGACACACCAATATTGCTGCAAGGTGAACCTTGAGAGAGTTGAATGCTATTCCAGCATATTTCAGGTGCAGCAGGTAGTTAGGGAACTTCAATATCAAGGCCTCTACCAGGTCTAGATCACATTGGGCTGTCCATATGAAAAATCTTTGCCATTTTGAGGAGCAAGTATTCCTAATGGAAGGTTTCCCACTTTGTATGAGGACTTCCCAAATCTATAGGCGGCAGTTTCTACCAGCAGTGCTCAGTCAGCCAACATCCAACACATCAAGTGCAATGACTGCATCTGACCCTGGTTCTGAGATGATATGTTCAGACAGGTTGGGAGATGTATGAGTCTGTCCTTGTGGAATGACACCGAGTTCTGCCCAGAGTCCACAACTCCGTGTTTGGAGCGCCCTCTCTCAGTCCTGGGACTTGGGTACTCGAGGTGTTGAGATCAGTGATGAGTCTTTTCTCGGTGCCCTTTTCTCTGAACTGGTCTTTGGCATCACTTGTGGCTAGACTGGGCAATAAATAAAATTGGCTTGTCTGTTAGCAGTACTACGTAGCTTGTCTCCTCAGGATCTGATGAGACCTTCAGGCCATGTTAAGTAGCCCTGTACTGGGAGATCTGTACAGGTGGATCTAACTGCCAATACTCAGTCCAGATGGGTCAATTCTAATCACAGTGGTCATATGTTGAAATATCAAGAGTTCTGAAGGTTTGTAGAAGATTTTGAGAAGGTTCAGCGAAACCTAGTGGGTTAGACATTCACAGATTAGAAGGAACAGAGAGGATTGCAGTCACTCAGCCCTTAATGCCCTTGTACAGGAGTACAAGGTGTATGCAGTGTAAACAGACACTATTGTTAAAAAAAGGGGGGGGGGGAAGGGGAGGAGGAGAGACTTGAATGCAAAAGGTTCATTGACACCTACAGTGGGATCTATACTGTCACATACATTAAGAAGAAATATCCTTACGTTGATAAACTTATCTATCCTTGATCCTAGCTGTCCTGCATGACTGAGAGACCCTAGGCCAGTGATCCTCAATTAAAGTGGGCCAATTTCAGAATTTTATTACAAGAGGCGGGCCATTTGCGAAGAAGGCTGACAAAAGTAAAACCACTTCAGCTGCCAATAAAGACTTTGATTGCAACATAAGTATTAGTGTTTCTACCTTTTAACAAAGATTATAAATCAACACAATTACCTGTGTTTGTTACAATCTTTAGCAAGCTTTTTGAAGAGTGGTTTGTAGGTCAGGGCAAGGCACATGCAGTTGTGAAGATGCTTATCTATCAGGTGATTGCGGTGTTGGTCTCTTATAATGTTCATGATAGAAAACCCAGATTTGCAGAGGTACGTTGATCCCAACACTATTAAAAGATAGATGGCTAGATTCTGACAATTCTGAAACAGGTCAGCATATTGAGTCCACAAATCACAAAGTCCCACTTCTCTGAATTTTGCCTTCAAGACGTCTGAGCTCTGGAGCCTTACAATTTCTAATTGAAAGGCAGTTTCGTTAATTGAATCAAGAATGTTCTGTGCTTCAAAAGGGCACAGTCCATTGGCAGAGACAACAAATGGATCACAAACAAATAAAAGCAAATCCTTTGGAATTTTAAAATTCTCCACTCGCATTTTAAAATTTTTTGATCAGATTGCTTAGGAATTCTTGCACCGTTTTCATTGAAGTTTTATCTGTAGCAACAACACACAATGTAGGGAAGTGCAACATATTTCCTGTCAAAGATTTCAAGATTCCTCTGAAAGGCACACCCTTTTTCAAACAGATCCCTGGAGGAAATTCAAGTGATCAGTAATATCACACAGAAAAGCTACCCATGACATAGAAGGGACATCATTCATAAATTCCAGGAACTCACAAGCTTATTGGTCTTGTGGTTTGAAAGAATTTCTATTAATTCTTTTCGAAACACACAAAACCTCTCTAATATGTGCCCCTACTTAACCAGCAAATGTCGTTGTGCGGCAACAGGACTGTATTCAGCTGAAATGTCTTGTAAAAGAGCTTTAAAATAATTTTGCAAGCTAGAAGTTGAGCATATGTAGTTCACTAATCTCATCACAATACTCATTGTTTTTTTCAAGTCTCCAGACAACTTACCGCACAGGACAGACTGGTGAATGATGCAGTGAAGTGTATTTAATGAAAGATGTATCACTGCCAACTATAAAAAAAAGCCCTTCTCTGTCCCTGACATGGAGGGACTTCAATCTGTAACAAGCAAGTTTACTTTCTGCAAATCTAAGCTATTTCCCCCCGCCTCCCGAAAAAAGAGCCTTTTACCTTTCAAAAGTGATCTCTCCTGTGGTGTAGTTTTCCAATGGTACTAAGCAAAAAAATTCTTCCTTAGATTTCATGATGGTGAAATTTTTAAACAGACAGCAATAGCTGGGCAGTGTCACTTAAATGACTTGATTTGTTCACTGCAAGAGACATGTATTTGGTGTTTTTTACATCAGAAAGCAGAGCTGACAGACAATCCTTGTAAATTACTTCTAATCTTCGCACTGCCATGGAATCAGACAGGATAACTTGTTTCACACGGTTCGCAATGTCATCTTTGTTTTTATCTCTGGCAAAAAGGTCCTTCAGCATTTTCAACGTGCACTTCTTCACAAACTTAGCCTCCAGGAAAGGCTTTTTCTTTTTAGCCAGTACCAACATTATTCCAAGAGAAGCAGCTGTTGCTTTTTCCTGTACAGTCGCTGATGTTACAAGTATGGCATTTGAAGTGTGATACGAAGACTTCAGATTTTCAATTTTGTCATGTCTTGCAACACTGCCAGCAGGATAGACTGTGTTGAAGCTACTGTGCTTTGATTCAAGAGGCGCCTCACCCTGACAACCTTACAGATGGATACAGTGGTTTGGCATATTAAGCACAAAGGTTTTGTGTTTAAATGAGGTGGCATTAAAAAAAAAAAAAAAAAAAGGAGAGAAAATCCGCTGTCCAGTTCGGGTTAAAAGCTCAGGTTTTGCTGTTGACTTTGCGATACCATACCATGCCACCATTACTTCTGCGCTCTTGCTGGCAGTGGCACTGCCCTCAGAGCTGGGTTACTAAGAAAGTCATAGGCAAATGATAGGCAGCACATCACAGTTTGTGAACGTAATTGTAAACATTTTTTAAGATGAGCTGGCAGGCCACACAGGAAACCTGGGTAGGCCACATTTGGCCCACATGCCACCTATTGAGTATTACTGCTCCAGGCCAGTGAAGACTACTAACATTGGACATGTCTGCTTTGGAAACACAAGAAAGCAAACAATCCATTATTTCAGCACAACACCTTGCACTGGAAGTTTCTAAGAAAGCCAGAACATAAGAATGGCCATACTGGGTCAGACCAAAGGTCCATCCAGCCCAGCATCCTGTCCACCGACAGTGGCCAATGCCAGGTGCCCCAGAGGGAGTGAACCTAACAGGTAATGATCAAGTGATCTCTCTCCTGCCATCCATCTCCACCCTCTGACAAACAGAGGCTAGAGACACCATTCCTCACCCATCCTGGCTAATAGCCATTAATGGACTTAACCTCCATGAATTTGTCGAGTTCTCTTTTAAACCCTGTTATAGTCCTAGCCTTCACAACCTCCTCAGGCAAGGAGGTCCACAGGTTGACTGTACCCTGAGTGAAGAAGAACTTTCTTTTATTTGTTTTAAACCTGCTACCCATTAATTTCATTTGGTGGCCCCTAGTTCTTATATTATGGGAACAAGTAAATAACTTTTCCTTATTCACTTTCTCCACACCACTCATGATTTTATATACCTCTATCATATCCCCCCTTAGTCTCCTCTTTTCCAAGCTGAAAAGTCCTAGCCTCTTTAATCTCTCCTCATATGGGACCCATTCCAAACCCCTAATCATTTTAGTTGCCCTTTTCTGAGCCTTTTCAAATGCCACTATATCTTTTTTGAGATGAGGGGACCGCATCTGTACACAGTATTCAAGATGTGGGCGTACCGTGGATTTATATAAGGGCAATAAGATATTCTCCATCTTATTCTCTATCCCTTTTTTAATGACAGGTTTCAGAGTAACAACCGTGTTAGTCTGTATTCACAAAAAGAAAAGGAGTACTTGTGGCACCTTAGAGACTAACCAATTTATTTGAGCATAAGCTTTCATGAGCTACAGCTCACTTCATCGGATGCATAAAAGTGGAAAATGCAGTGATGATGTTTTTATACATACAGACCATGAAAAAATGGGTGTTTATCACTTCAAAAGGTTTTCTCCCCCCACCCCACTCTAGAGTTTCTTAACTCTGGGGTGGGGGGAGAAAACCTTTTGAAGTGATAAACACCCATTTTTTTCATGGTCTGTATGGATGAAAACATCCTCACTGCATTTTCCACCTTTATGCATCCGATGAAGTGAGCTGTAGCTCACGAAAGCTTATGCTCAAATAAATTGGTTAGTCTCTAAGGTACCACAAGTACTCCTTCCCTTTTTTAAAGATTCCTAACATCCCGTTTGCTTTTTTGACTGCCGCTGCACACTGCGTGGACGTTTTTAGAGAACCATCCACAATGACTCCAAGATCTTTCTCCTGATTAGTTGTAGCTAATTAGCCCCCACCATATTGTATGTATAGTTGGGGTTATTTTTTCTAAATGTGCATTACTTTACATTTATCCACATCAAATTTCATTTGCCATTTTGTTGCCCAATCCCTTAGTTTTGTGAGATCGTTTTGAAGTTCTTCACAGTCTGCTTTGGTCTTAACTATCTTGAGCAGTTTAGTATAGTCTGCAAACTTTGCCACCTCACTGTTTACCCCTTTCTCCAGATCATTTATGAATAAGTTCAATAGGACTGATCCTAGGACTGACCCTTGGGGAACACCACTAGTTACCCCTCTCCATTCTGAAAATTTACCATTTATTCCTACCCCTTGTTCCCTGTCTTTTAACCAGTTCTCAATCCATGAAAGGATCTTCCCTCTTATCGCATGACAACTTAATTTACTTAAGAGCCTTTGGTGAGGGACCTTCTCAAAGGCTTTCTGGAAATCTAAGTACACTATGTCCACTGGATCCCCCTTGTCCACATGCTTGTTGGCCCCCTCAAAGAGCTCTAATAGATTAGTAAGACATGATCTCCCTTTACAGAAACCATGTTGACTTTTGCACAACAATTTATGTTCTTCTATGTGTCTGACAATTTTATTCTTTACGATTGTTTCAACTAATTTGCCCGGTACGCACGTTAGACTTACCAGTCTATAATTGCCAGGATCACCTCTAGAGCCCTTCTTAAATATTGGCGTTACATTAACTATCTTCCAATCACTGGGTACAGTAGCTGATTTAAAGGACAAGTTACAAACTATAGTTAATTTCACATTTGAGTTCCTTCAGAACTCTTGGGTGAATGCCATCTGGTCCCGGTGCTTGTTACTGTTAAGTTCCTCAATTAATTCCAAAACCTCCTCTAGTGACACTTCAATCTGTGACAATTCCTCAGATTTGTCACCTACAAAAGACGGCTCAGGTTTGGGAATCTCCCTAATATCCTCAGCCATGAAGACTGAAGCAAAAAATTCATTTAGTTTCTCCACAAAGACTTTATCGTCTTTAAGTGTTCCTTTTGTATTTCGATCATCCAGGGGACCCACTGGTTGTTTAGCAGCCTTCCTGCTTCTGATATACTTAAAAAACATTTTGTTATTACCTTTTGAGTTTTTGGCTAGCTATTGTTCAAACTCCTTTTTGGCTTTTCTTATTACATTTTTACATTTAATTTGGCAGCGTTTATGTTCCTTTCTATTTACCTCACTAGGATTTGACTTCCACTTTTTAAAAGAAGATGATTTTTTTATCTAGGAAGGCTTCTTTTACATGGTTGTTAAGCCACGGCGCCTTTTTTTTAGTTCTTTCACTGTGTTTTTTAATTTGGGGTATACATTTCAGTTGAGTCTCTATTATGGTGTCTTTGAAAAGTGTCCATGCAACTTGCAGGGATTTCACTCTAGTCACTGTACCTTTTAATTTCTGTTTAACTAACCTCCTCCTTTTTGCATAGTTCCCCTTTCTGAAATTAAATGCCACAGTGTTGGGCTGTTGAGGTGTTCTTCCCACCACAGGAATGTTAAATGTTATTATATTATGGTCACTATTTCCAAGCGGTCCTGTTATAGTTACTTCTTGGACCAGATCCTGCACTCCACTCAGGACTAGATTGAGAGTTGCCTCTCCCCTTGTGGGTTCCTGTACCAGCTGCTCCAAGAAGTCATTTAAAATATCGAGGAATTGTGTCTCTGCATTTCATCCTGAGGTGACATGTACCCAGTCAATATGGGGATAATTGAAATCCCCCACTATTATTGAGTTTATTTTGATAGCCTCTCTAATCTCCCTTAGCATTTCATCGTCACTAACACTGCCCTGGTCAGGTGGTCGATAACAGATCCCTACTGTTATATTCTTATTAGAGCATGGAATTACTATCCACAGAGATTCTATGTAACATGTGGATTCATTTAAGATTTATATTTCATTTGAGTCTACATTTTCTTTCACATATAGTGCCACTTCCCCCCGGCCCCAGCATGACCTGTTCTTATTACAGGGAGATAACTGTGTCAGTCACTGAAACAGGACATGATGCTTAATGGACTAATGTCCAAACTAAAAATATTGTAATTTTACACACATACAGGAGCTTTTTTGCAGACATAATTTCTGCCTCACTGATGGAAAACAAAAAGACCTACATGTAACACACAAACATCAAATGATGATATTTTATTTTAGGATCAAAGAGATATTAGAATTATTTTCAAACAAAAAAAAGATGCTGCAACTCAAATGATGGAAGTTATTAACACTTTGTACCATATCTTCAAAACACAGGAATCATTACATTTACCACTGAAATGTAGCTATTTCTTATGCACAGTGCTGCAGCTACTTAAAAGCAGACAGACACTACACAGTAGTTCAGGTCAGCAAGTTAAGAATATTTAATCTATTTTGAACTGTAGGGAGAATTTAGGATGTTATTACTCTGACTGGAATTTGACCAGCACAAACGACAAATCTTGCACAAAAGTGTCATTAGATTTTCAATAAGTTTGTGTGGCCAAGAACCTCTGTATTATGTTCCTCTAAAAGAGCAGTGCTCCCCAGCAACATATTGAGGCATTGGTTCAGTAGTGCAACATACTAAATCACCAACATCACTTCCTGAAGCATCCTGAACTGTTCTAGGCAGTCTCCCATCCAAGATGGGCCTGCTCCTACTTATCCTATAATATATGTCAAGATCACAATCCTAGCTGGTATAGCTACAATCAAATATAGTGAAGTACCAAGAGATATGAGAGTAAAAATACCCACAAGATGCTTAAGGAATAAATGGGAAACTAAAACATGCAGCTGTTATTTTGGAAGCTGGCTTTGAAAATTTGTCCCATAAAATGAGAAAGTAGAAAGGGGAAACTTTATCACTGTTTAATTTAATTTGCTGTTATAAGGTGAATATGCATTTCACATTAAAAGCAATGTTCTTTCAGCAAACAGTCAACCACTAAGAACCTTGACAAGAAGGCTACTACCCAATTTTCCTCCAGTTTCAGAAAGAATATCATCAACTGTATGACCAGCTGACTTAAAACTTTATTGTGACACTCGCAAACCAGGTCAGATCAGGGCCACAGGCCAATTCACTTGTATGTTAGTGTAGATCAAAGCAATTATTAAAATGTAAGTGTGCATTCAGATATTTAAACTTCATGAAAATTAATGGATCATTACTTTCTCGTTTATCTATTCTTGTTATAATGTAACAAACATTTACATGTGTATATAACCCTGTAACTAAATTACCCGTCAAAGAAATCTTATAAAATAGTAATGAAGGACTTAAGGACTTTAATAGAATATGCTAATTTCAAAGCAAGTCAAGGACTCTAAGTGCATTCCTCACTATCTGTCATCAAAGAAAAAAAGTATTTGGGTCCAGACACTGTCAACTAGCTAGTAAAGAAGATATAAAAGATGGATTCAAGGAAAGATCCTTCATCTCTGGACTGTTTGGATTCTAACAGAGCAGAATAACTGAATGAGAAGATAGTTATTCTGGATAGCCCTGAAGGACTTTTGGGAAATTGGCAGTTTATTACATCACTGACACCATTTGGAGTGACAAACTGTGATTTACTCATTATATTTTATCTGCTTTAACCTCTCAATAACTCTCATTCTTTTTTCTTACAGAATAAACCAAAGATTAGTTTACTGCAAAATTGGCTACCAGTATTTTCTTTGGTTTAAGGTCTGGAGTACCAATTAATCTGGGGTGAGTGACTGGCCTCTTGGGACTGGGAGAAACTTGATGTGGCGGGATTTTAGGTTTAAATAATCTTTGATCACAAGTCCAGTTTGTCTGGGTGGTAAGACAGACTGGAGAGTCTAGGGGACTGTCTGTGACTTGATGGTAAAACACGTATAGTGATCCAGGAGTTCACGTTTGTTACTGGTTTAGTGAAATCTAATTATAGAACATACCACCAGTTTGGGGTGTCTGCCCTGAGATAGGTTTCAGAGTAGCAGCCGTGTTAGTCTGTATTCGCAAAAAGAAAAGGAGCACTTGTGGCACCTTAGAGACTAACAATTTTATTTGAGCATAAACTTTCTTGAGCTACAGCTCACTTCATCGGATGCATTGTTAGTCTCTAAGATAGGCACTCACAGTTGTGAGCCACTCCAGACAGCGTGACACCTATTTTAATTAAAAATTCAAACTGATGAAATGACAATTTTAACCAATTTTTTTAAATGCAAACCATCTACATAAATCTGTACTTCATTTTGGATACTTACTGATTGATAACTCCTACACAGAAACAGTAAGACTGTAAAAACTCCAACAACTGCAGCACAAATCACTATTTCCCATGGGAAACCATAAAGATCAGGACCAGGTCTCATATCTTCAGGCAACGCTGTCACAACCTTAAAAAAAAATAAAAATATTACTTATTGTTTACTGAGTCAACTGTGAGACTATAAGACTCTTTGTTTATTTACTTTTTCAAAACCCTGAAAAGTAGCAAATGTTGTCAGAAGCCTTTTGTTTGGTTTTTAAATCTTTTGTTTATTTAGCAATCAGTGTATAATATAACCGAAGACACATATGGTACGTTGAACCAGAAGAGACACAGCTTTTTAAGTTTTCCTTCTGAACTTGTTGTTTACGGAAAGGGTCCTTCATAAGGTACAGTAGTTTATATGTAAAAGCGTCAGCATTAAAATAAAAAAATGTTTACAACATAGTTGGTGGACAATTTATAGTGACAGCTAAAGATATGCAAATAATTTCTCTGATTGACTAAAATATAGCATAAGTATGGTTTTAGAAAATAAAAATAATGGTTCAGTGTAGTTTACTACGTAAAGGATTGTGATTTGCATAATCTGTGTTCTACATTATTTGTAAACAGATATGTATACATTATTTTCTAAACAAAACAAAAAACAGCCTGCTTAATGCAGCTCACCTTTCCATACACAACTATTAGTGTAGAATATTTTATTCACTAAGCAGAAAAGTCTTAAACTTTGAGTCTTTCAAGCTGAGGTGCTCTGTCTGCACTTGGAAAGAGCAGCATGAGGCCTCCTTTGATACTGTTAAAAGGAAAACAGAAGCATGTTTTCCTTCCATATTTGAGACTATATTTCCGAATTTCACAGACCTTAAAAATGCTTACATTTAACAAGTCTTATGCCTCCTCTCAACCAAACCTCACTATGTTTCCATTCCATTATTGTGCCCTTCTCATCTTGATTTTCCCTAAAAGTTGTCATGATCCCGGATCCTGCAAGCTGCTCCTCACCGGGAGGCCCCTGTGCGGGGCAACTTGCCGAACTGGGGCCTAAGCCGGACACCTGACTTTTCTAGCAAAACGTAAGATATCAGATGACAAGGTTCGCAGCAGATTAGCTTCATGTAAATGACAAAACACAGGTTCTGGTGAGTGGGTCACCGACGCGCAGAGTCACGTTGCTTGTCGCAGTGAAGCAGCTTTCGTGTTAACGAAAATCCTCCCTCCCTCAGAGCTCTCCAGCGAGTCACACATCACACCTCCCCGCCCCCAACTGGGGAAGTTTCACAATTGAAGGGTCCAGGAGAACCAGGCCGCAAAGCGGCACCGTCCCTTGACACCCCGGCTTTCCCCAGCCCAGCCCCAGCCCCAGCCCCCCCGGCCGGGAAGCTCGCTGCCGCCGGCCCCGCACTCACGCTCCGCGCTCGCTCCAGGACCAGCCCGCAGAAGCGCTGCACTGTCTCTCGGAAGCCGCGCCACAGCCCCGCGGCTGCAGCCTCCCGAGCATCCTGGCAGCTCTTCCCGGCGGCCATTTTACTGCGGCAGCGGCTGCTCACGCTCTGGGCGGCGGCGATGGGGCAACCGGCGCTCAGAGCCCATCGCCGACTGCAGGAGCCGCAACCCCAGCAGCCCCCACGCAACTTCCTGCCGGCGCCAGCCTGACAACTGAGCGGGCCGTACCACCGCCCCAGAGAGGGGAGCGGGGCGAGACCGTGGTGCCTCGGATGGGGGTGGGGGGGAGGCGACTGCCACCGGTGGGAGCTCAACATATGGGACTGCCCCCAAAACAGGGGCCGAGCCAGGCGGCTCCATTCCGGGGGGCAGCGGGGATGCCCGGCTAAGCCAGAAGAACAGAGGGAAAGAAGGGAAGGGCGGCACCACTGCGTGACACAAGCGGGGGATGGAGGGGGGCAGAGGTTGCTGCTGAGCCCCCTGTGGGGGGGACCCGCATTAGCCCGCCGGCTAGGGTGACCAGATAGCAAGCGTGAAAAATTGGGACAGGGAGTAGGGGGTAATAGGCGCCTATATAAGAAAAAGACCCCAAAATCGGGACTGTCCCTATAAAATCCAGACATATGGTCACCCTACAGCCAGTGCCCCCCACCCCATTGGGTGCACCTGCAGCGCAGACGGGGCGGGCCACGGATCCAAGGACACACCCTATGTTGGGATCTGCAGACTCAGGGGCCACCCCTCTGAACGTCAGACGAGGGGTGGCTCTTTAGCCTCCATTTTAGGAACAGTGGGGGCAGGCTCCTGAGGAGATGCCAACGTGTGCCTCCATTTGGGGCTGGGCAAGACACTGGCAGCCCTGGGATAGCACAAGTCATGTTAGCAGGATTGTGCTGGGCAGGTCCAGAGAAACACAAGCAACCTGTAACAAGTCTTCGCTCCAAGTCATGAGGGGCCCATTGAGACCATGCCTTGTGACTCACTAAGTCATTCATTAGATGCCCATGTCAGCTACCTGCAGTTTGTTCTATAACAAATTCCTTCTAGGGAATAAGAGGGTTAGTTTTATATATTTATTGGGCTTTTGGGGGTCTTATCCTCTGTCCTTTTTTCTCCCCATTGATATCTTCAATAACCCCACATCCCAGTGGCCAACTTAGGAAGGCTACATACAGTTCTCTTTAGAGCCTATCAAACTAATATTTAGCCTCTTCTAAAATAAATCATTTGAGAGCACTGAAAGGCACTTCACACTCCACAGGGCTCCTATCCTGAGAAGGTAGGAACTTGAGCTCAAGTCCTCTGTTTAGAGGCACACTATTCTGTTAACTAGACTGCTAGCCTAACCTAAAATTTGGTTGTTTAAACATTTTACACACAAATGTATTCCTTCACAAGCAAAACAAAGCCTAGGCCCTGCTTTATCCAAGCTGTTGTAACCCATCTTGCTTGCTGAACTTCAGGAAATGAACCCTAGTGTCAGCCAGTGAGAGTTTGGGGAGAATATTCTCTCCCAATGCCTACCACAACTTTATATACAGGAAGCAGAAAACAAAGGGGAAAAAATCTGGGGGGAAACAACAATTAAACTAAGCAAATAGGGTGTGAGGATAAGAAAAAAATAAAGGAGAAATAGAGGGACCCAATTTGAACACCCCATTCTGAAAATATTTCCTTTCCAGCAGAGTTACTACACATCTTCAAACACTTATCATACCCTAATGGAGCTAAGCTCTACTAAACGCTGACTCTGGACAGTTAAAATCTCAAGCCAGTGCAAAGAGCCCTTCATAGACAGATGTTAGAAATTCTACACTTAACTCCAAAAATTGTTGGAAACTGCTGTTTCAGGTGGAAATGTTTGAATACAGTTGGCTTGGTATTTATAACTTACAATGTAAACAGAATCCTTTCCTCACAAACTAATATAGCACACTCACCTTTCAAACATTTAAAGAGATACAATTCAGAATAAAAACAAGATAGAAAGTGATTAAAGAAACCAAAGGAGAGATCATCACACAACAGTACGGGTTTAGAAGTATTTCCATGGCAATCTCACAATCATTCTTCTGTGTAGTACTCAGTGGATACAGAGCCAATCTCTTCTTAGCTAGACTTTAACTACTTGTACAGAAACTTACCCCTTCCTTTGTTTTGGATGTTTCCATTGGTGAATCAAATATTGTAATCACATAACAAACATTTCTATTAAAACTATGAGCTTAAAAATATCCCTAGTTTCTTAAGGAAAGTTCCTGATCCAGTCATAGAGACATCCTGCACTGGTATGTTTCCAAATGGACAGAGATCCTGTTCTGACATTTCTGCAGTCAAGGGAGGGGGGGCCAGAGGTGGATTAACGACTAACAACAAAGTTTCTCATTTCATGGCACATCATGTCTCCTTTCCTTTGTAAATATAAATTAATTGACACTATGTGTTTTTAAAATTCTAATGCAAAGAAATGTTATATTAGGAAGTCTAATATATACATTTCTTATTGTTTTATAAAAGCTAAAGTATACCTTTTAAAAAATTGACCATATTGTGGGCCCGTAATACCACGTGTTGGTATTACACACTGAAACACAGAGGCTGCAGAAAATATTGATAAGCCATATCCTAGCTACGTGGCATTGTAATTTTACTTATTTCATTATTTCTGTAACTTGATTTCTATATTCCATTGGGATTATTTTCATTACAATTATGTTTGTAAATCCCAGCTTTTATAAAGGTTGACTCAGTCATTCTTTGTATGCAGCAACATATGCAATTTGCATCTTTTATTGTGAAAATCTAAGAGGACGGAAAAATGCAATACAAGGGAGCAGTTGGTACCTAATGATGGGAATTTGAAAGTAGCCATTTTATTTGTACTGAACAATAAAAATTTGAATTTTAACACAGTCTGTAAAGCATGAATACTCTATGTATCCCAATTAGCCATTAAAGTCTTAATTTCTAAAGAAAACAAATTATTCATGTTTCCCTCTCATGGTTCATGTATTTGCCAGAACATACTGGGATAAATTATAAGCATGTAATAATTAATCCCAGTGTGTCTCAAACTTTAAGACCTTGATTATACCACATCTGAACCTCAAAAGTTCTTGGCATATGACCTCTTCAGATATGCTTCTTGTATTTGTGCCTCAAGAGTTCCAGTGTCCTCCTTACTTTGCCCCCTCCATCCCATTTATCTTTCAATCCATAATATTCTCCCTTTACCTGTCAAATTTCCACATCCTCTGTCTTTCCTCTGCCTCTCCAGATCCCCTTTCCATCCCTTCAGTTATCCCTGTCTTCACCCCCTTTGCTTTGTTTCTCTCAGATATCCCTCTCCAAGTGCCCCATGTCTCTGCCTACCCCTTCCCACCTTCCCTTTTCAAGCCTCTCCTACCCAGTTTCTGCCCCACCTTCCCTGCTATCTTCAGAATATTGCACAACAGCTCCCTTCACTTACCAAGCTCCTAGCCTTCCCTTACTCTCAGACCTTCCTTCCCCCAAGTCTCCCCTCTACTCTCCCTCCTTCTCTTCTCTCTCCATATCCACCACAGCAAGTTTATCCCATACTTTTCTTTCTTCCCTTCCCCCAATCCCCTTTGCTTCTTCCATGTTCCATCTCCCCAAGGGCCCTCACTTGTATTTGTTCCCTACAGTACCAGCCCCCCCAGCTCAAGGCACAACCTGTACTGGTTCCTCACATCTCCACTCCCCAACACTCCTCGCTGTATCGGTGCCCTTCCTTCGCTCCACAAGATCCCTCTGTCCCCAGTGCCTCCCTCATCAGCTCCACAAAGTCTACCTTGTACCAACCCCTCAAGCAAATTCCCTCTTGTATCTGTATCCCCCAGATCACCTCTTCCCCACTGATTCCCCATTCTCTCTCTCTCTCCAAGGACCCCTTGGACTTGTCCCCACTCCCCAGCCCCCCTAAACCTGTCCCCCAATTCCTCATTCCCTCCCTCTCCAAAGATCAGACCCAACATCTCCATGTCTCTCCCTGTACCAGCTGCCCTCTTGCCCCCAATGTACCCCTCTCCAAGCTCCCCTCTGTCCCACCCCTTTCCCCAGCTCTCCCAAGCTCCCCAAGTCCCCCTCCAAGATGCCTCCCCTGTTCAAGGCTTCCATGTTCCCCCTCCAATGTCCCCTTTGTACACCCCCCCCTCAACCACCCCTGGCCTCTCTTCCCCCTTCCCTCCCCAGAGGAGAAGCAGCAGGAGTGGGAGCTGCTGCTGGTGGGTCATGGGTGCCTCCCTGCCTGTCTCTCATGCCAACTGACAGGGGATGACAAGGGTGTCCATGCAGGGAGGAGACTCAGCCAGCTCCCAAGTCTAGCTGCATGGGGACACAGTGGCCCCAGTATCAGGAAGCTGCACTGCAGCTGACTCTTCCCAGCTTGTCTTTTCTGCCTGATTGTACACGTTTTACTGAGGGGTTATAAAGAATAATTTTTTTAAATCATCTTGTACAGCATCTAACTGTGGCCAGTGTACCTTCAGTTGTACTTCTACCACAGTTTGAAAACAGGTTTCAGAGTAGCAGCCGTGTTAGTCTGTATTCGCAAAAAGAAAAGGAGTACTTGTGGCACCTTAGAGACTAACACATTTATTTGAGCATAAGCTTTCGTGAGCTACAGCTCACTTCATCGGATGCATTGTGTTTTCCACAGAATGTATCCAATGAAATGAGCTGTAGCCCACAAAAGCTTATACTCAAATAAATGTGTTAGTCTCTAAGGTGCCACAAGTACTCCTTTTCAGTTTGAAAACAGTTGACTTAATCTATATATTGAAAGAAGAAAACAAAATCTATAGTAACACAACTTGCTGATGGCGAGATTTTTCATTTGTAGATTTTGCAGCAAATACAAAATTATAGTTCCCATACCCACTGTGCCTCACATTTTATATTATTTTATATATTGTACTAACTTTCGTACATTGAATATGTTCACAAGAGGACCATGTTATGTTGCTGTGGGAACCAAAAGTTTAAATTTCTTAGTTCTGGTACTGTATGTGTAAAATCACTACTAAAAGATTGCAGTACCTTTTTTTTTTATTTTTTTATTTTTTCAAGGCCCAACCCAGCTTTCATTTAAATCAAAGGGAATTCTGCCAGTGACTTCAATGGGAGCAGGAGCTGGCCATGGGTTTCCTTTAAAAAAATAGATAAAAAATGCTGGTGTGTTTGACAAGTATGTCTTCTTGGCTGTTCAATAAACCCACATTTGAATGTACAGTCACTAAATGCACAAGGGAGGATTCTGCAGAGGCAATGGGAGCAGCAAGGGGCTGAAGAAAACAGCAGCTAATGTGGCATTTCCTGCCCCTTCCCCTCATCAGTTGGGCATCAGGTCTCCCTGTGGCCAAGTTTGAAAATTCTGGTCTCCTTAAATGCTTCCTCAACATATAAACAGAGGCCACACTGAAGATACCTACCCCAATTTTGCTGTCAGTTCCAGCTCCAACTCCAGATGAGTTTCAGAATGTAATCAACAGCAGAATCGGGCTCAATTTCCCTCTGGTGGTGTTAAAACATTAAAGAAACAAAATCTTACCTTTTTGCTAACAGTTGCCACTGCTGAAAATACAGATTTTACAAAGTCACCAACGTCAAGACAATCAAAATGCAGGAGAATCTGATATATCCAGTCTTCTTCTGTTAATTTATAAGGAAAGAAAATGATTTGTATTATGTTATCTTGTTAATAGCTCCATTTTTATTTTATTTTTTTAAGATTGCAATCTTTTTTTCAGATCAAACACTTACCATTATTGGGAATGTAGTTTTGAATCAGGAAAAAGATCTGTGATAAAGGTTTTTTAGCATCTAACTGAACATTTTTTGCTGAATTGTACATTTTCTCCTGAGCATTCACTGGAGCAATTGTTATTGCTTTTGAATGTTGGCCACTGTTACGTTCTTTATACAAAGCTGTATGCATGTGATGGTCTTCTTTTGGAGCTTTGTCTGATAATTTTCTCTCATCGGATATATCTGCAAACAATTGTGAAGTGGAATCACGTTTATTTTCAGCCTTCTCATCAAGAATATTTTCTGCATGTGAAATTTTATAAGATTATTTCCCACTATGTTACTAATTTGGCTTCTGAATTCCTCCTCATTTTCAAAGTCATTTTCAAAGTCAGACTCTCACTGGCAACTGCCAAAAAACCCCAAAACCAAACCCCTAAACAAATGGACAACTGATTTAAAGGGTTACTCTTCTGATGTCACCATGTGACAAGACAATATAATAAGTGACCTGGCAGGAATATAAGAACACTTTCAGGACAGGGTTATATTTACATAATGTGTATTATATCACTGTAAATCTATATTCTAAAATTGGGCCAAATTCTGGTCTTAGAATGGGGTTGCATGGATGTAACTGCAGACAAAAAAAAAAATGGCTACATACCTTTCGTAACTGTTCTTCAAGATGTGCTGCTCACGTCCATGCCATTCTAGGTGTATGCACGCCCACATGCACGGTTGTCGTAGATTTTTGCCTCAGCGGTATCCATAGGGTCGGCAGTGGCGCTCCCTTGAGTACCACACTATGCGCCAGTATACCAGCTTCGCTGACGGTACGCCTTCTCAGCTCCTTCTTGCGGGCAACACCGACAGAGGGGCAGGAGGGAGGGTAATGGAATGGACAGAGCAACATCTTGAAGAACAACAGTTAGGAAAGGTAGGTAACCGTTTTTTCTTCTCCAAGTGCTTGCTCATGTCAATTCCATACTAGGTGACTCACAAGCAGTTTGCCAATGGAGGTGGGCTCAGAGTTCAAGGTCTTGCAGCTTGCAGCACTGCCCTGCCAAAGCCAGCATCATCCTGGGCCTGCAGTGTCAGCACATGATGAGTCATAAACGTGTGTATAGATAACCAGGTAGCAGCTCTACAGATCTCCTGGGCTAAGAAGGCTGCAGATGACACTTGTGCTCTAGTCGAGTGCACTTTGACTATTGCCAGTGGAGGCACGCTCGCCAGCTCGTAGCAGTACCAGATGCAGGCTGTGATCCTGGACGAAATCCTTTGAGCAGACACAGGATGACCTTTCATCCTATCTGCCACCACCACGAACAGCTGCATTGACTTAGGTAACAGCCATGTTCTATCGATATAGAAGGCCAGCGCCCTTCTGACGTCCAGGGCATGTAACTTGTGCTCCTCTTCGGCTTTATGGGGCTTCAGAAAGAAGATCAGTAAGAAAATATCCTGGCTGGTATGAAACTGGGAAACTACTTGGGCAGGAATGCCGGGTCTGGCTGCAGCTGGACCTTTGTAGAACACTGTATAGAGTGGGTCTGATGTAAGCGCTCTGAGCTCAGACACTCTGCGGGAGGCGGACATAACCCCAACCAGGAACGACACCTTCCAGGAGAGAAGAGAGCAGGAAGCCAGAGGTTCGAAGGGAGGCCCCATGAGCCTCGACACCACGAGATTCATATCCCAGGGAGGGACAGGATCCCATCATGAGGGTAAAGACACTCCAGACCTATCAGGCACCGGGCCATCATGTTCTGAGCGAAGATCAACTTGCCTTAGAATGGAGGGTGGAAAGCCAAAATAGCAGCCAGGTGGACTCTAATTGATGACAGTGACAAGCCCTGAAGCTTGAGGTTCAGGAGATAGTCCAGGATCACCTGCAGCGAGGCCTGCGAGGCCTGGACGCCCTGATCCAAGGCCCAGCATGTGAATCTTTTCCATTGTGCCCGATAGGTCACTCTGGTGGAGGGCTTTCTGCTACCCAGCAAGACCTGTTGCACACAGGTCGAGCATTTCCGCTCATCAAAATTCAGCCATGCAGCAGCTACACAGCAAGTACAGCACATCAAGTACAGCTACACTATCAAGTACAGCACCTCCAGGAGACTGCTGTGGTTCTGGGACAGCAGGTCTGGCCAGAGAGGGAGTCTCAGTGGCTCGACTACGGAAAGGTCCAACAGCATGCTGAACCAGTGCTGGTGAGGCCCCTAGGGAGCTATCAGGATAACCCTCGCCCTGTCCTGCTTGATCTTTACAAGGACTCTGTGGATCAATGGCACCGGCAGGAAGGTATAGATCAGGACACTTCACCACATAAGCAGGAAAGCATCTGACAGGGAACCCCTGTCTGTCCCCTGGAGCGAATAGAACTTGTGGCATTTCCTGTTCTGGCAGGACGCAAACAAGTACACCTGGGGAGTTCCCCACTTCTGGAAGATCATACTGGCTGCCTCTGGATGGAGTGACCACTTGTGGCAAGACGAGAAGGTCCCGCTGAGGTGATCTGCTAGCACATCCTTGGTGCTGGGCAGGTGCGCAGCTACCAGATGAATGGCATGCTGCACACAGAAGTGCCAAAGGCTGAGAGTTTCTTGGCAGAGGGCTGACAACCTGGCTCCATCCTGTGTGTTGATGTAATACTTCACGGTGGTATTGTCTGTAGGTCCTGCACCACCTTGCCCCTCAGGTGGGGCAAGAAAGCCTGGCACACCAGGCGAACTGCTCTGAGCTCCCTGATGTTGATGTGGAGGGCCAGATCATCCCGCAACCATCAGCCCTGGGTGCTCAGCTTGCCCAGGTGTGCTCCCCAGCCCAGGTCCAAAGCATCGGAGACCAGGGTCAGTGATGGGGAGAGGTTTGCGAAGGGGGCTCCCTGCAACACGGACCCAGTGTCCAACCACCAATTCAGGGATAACAGGTACCCTGACCACCCGGTCTAGATCGTATCTGTTGGGGGTGTAAACTGATGCCAGCCACACTTGTAGAGGCCGGAGGTGGAGCCAGGCATGACTGATCATGTGTGTACAGGTGGCCATATGACTCAGCAATTGCAGGCAGGTGTGAGCTGTGGTGAGTGGGCAGCTCTTCACATGGGAGATCAGGTCTGACATGACATGAAAACACGCCTCTGGAAGGAAGGCTCTGGCTCACATGGAGTCGAGAACCGCCCCTATGAACCCTATGCACTGGACCATCCTTAAGGTAGATTTTTTCTCATTTATCAACAGGCCCAGGTCGAGGCTTCTCTGCACTTGGTCCTGAGACCTACCCTTGATGGGCCAGTCGTCAAGGTATGAGAAGACGTGGACCCCTCAACGTCTGAGGTAAGTGACCACCAATGCCATACATTTTGTAAAGACCCTTGGAGCCAATGAGAGGGCAAGGGGAGTGCCTTAAATTGGAAATGGTGTTCGCCCATTATAAAACGGAGGAATGTCTGTGACTTTGGAATATTGAGATGTGGAAATAGGAGTCTTTCAAGTCGAGGGCAGCGTACCAGTCTCCCAGATCCAGGAAGGGGATGATGGAGGCAAGGGAGACCATGTGAAACTTCAACTTTTTGAGAGACTTGTTGAGGCATTGCAGGTCCAGAATGGGTCTGAGGCCCCCTTTTGCTTTTGGGATTAGAAAGTAGCAGGAGTAGAACCCCTTTCCCTTCAAGTCCTGAGGGACCTCCTCCACCGCCCCCATGCGCAGGAGGTTCTTGACCTCCTGAAAGAGGAGTTGCTCGTGAGAAGGGTCCCTGATGAGGGATGGGAAGGAGGGGGGATCAGAGGGAGGGGTGACCAAAAATTGCAGGGTGTAACCATGAGACACTACGTCCAGCATCTAATGGTCCAAGGTGACTTGAGACCAGGCAGAACAGAAGGCACAAAGATGGTTGAGGAAAGAGCAGGGTGGATCCTGGAAGGTGACTGGGGCGTCGCTCTCAACCGCACCCTCAAAACGAGCGCTTCTGGCACCCAGCATGTTTTGCCGGGCCGGACTGCGTGGGTGAGCAGGAGGAGGAAGGGCGACGGCGACTGAAACTAGCGTCTCTGCCTCTTCTTCTTGAAGATCCCTGGTGACACTGCCAAGGCCTAGTCAGCAGGGGTGGCCGGAACTGCTTTCTCACAGGCTGCAAAGTATACATGCCCAGAGAGCAAAGGTTGGCCCTGGTTGTCCTTTAGCCCATGCAGCTTCACATCCGTCTGGTTGGAAAAGAGACCATTCCCATTGAATGGGAGGCCCTGGATGGAGGTCTGCATTTCCTGGGAGAGACCTGCAGTCTGAATCCAGGAGCTGCACCTCATTACCACCACCAACACAACCACCCTTGCTGCAAAGTCCACCACATCCCATGCCATCTGGAGGGAGCACCTAGCAGCAGCAGTGCTCTCCTCCACCAGAGTACCAAATTCCTGGGCCAAACCCTGTGAAAGAGACTCCTTAAACTTATGGAGGGAGTCCCAGAAGTTAAAGTTGTAATATCTCAAGAGGGCCTGATGGTTCACCACCCAGAACTGCAAACTGGTTGTTGAATAAATCTTTCTTCCAAACAGATCCAACCGTTTGGCCTCTTTATTCTTGGGGGTCAAACTGGTATGCCCCTGCTTGTCTCTTGTGTTGGCCGCAGAGAACACCAGCGAGCTGTATGAGGGGGAGTATAGAGGAACTCAAACCCCTTGGTTGGGACAAAATACTTCTTTTCGGCCCTCTTTGAGGTGGGAGGAAGGGAGGAAGGAGTTTGCCAGAGACCCATGCCAATCTTAAGGACACTGTCATGCATGGGTAGTGCAACACAGGTTGGGGTAGAGGTTGACAGGACATTAAACAAAGTGTCAACCTGCTCAGCCATTTCCTCCACTTCCAGGCCCAAGCTCTTGGTCACCCGATGCAGCAGGGCCTGGTGTTCCTTGAAATCGTCCATCGGGCTGGCCATTGAGGGTCCCACAACTGTCTCATCCGGGGACGAGGACAATGACTGCACCACCCAGGGGAGGTTCCGGGGCATCTTTCCCCACAGGGAAGGGAGGCTTAGGGATGGGTGCCATTCCCTTTGCCTCGACCACCGAGTGTGTCTCCTGCACTGAGGCCGGTGCCATCAGTGCCGCCAGCTGTTGGTCCAAGGCGACAACTGATGAGTGGTGAGAAGGGGGCATTGCCACAACCGGCATTCCCCATGCATCCCACTGCGCTGGCCACTGGCCATGCTGCCAAGTTGGCGCCATCAATGTCAATGCAGCCTCGGGTTCCCATTCATGCTGGTGCAGTCAAGATGAGGGGCTGAACTGGGCTTCCATGCCGGAGGACTCCCCTGCCGGTGACCACAGTGGGGCCATTGATGCCTGGCTCTGCTTGCTGACCATTGCCTTTGGAGACCAATGCCCGGAGCGAGGTGATTGGTGCTGGTAACAAGGGGACCGGTGCCGATGCCAGGGGGACTGGAGATGTGACGGAGAGCGCTCTCACAATACAGGCAACCAGGACCTACACCTCGAGGACGATTGGTGGGAGGGCGAGCGGAGTCGGTAGAACGGAGACCGGCTTCTTGCTCTAGGTGATCTGCATCAAGATGGCGGCGACTGTGAACATGGCTCCAGTGACCAAGGATGAGCCCCAGAGTGTCTGGGCTGCAACTCCAGCAATCTGCGGCATGGAGGTAGAGAGTGCTACTTTGTCTCGGGGGATCAGTGGTGCTCCACTGCCCCCTGAGGGGTCTTAGTGGCTGGCTTGTCCTCAAGGGCAACCTTTGCTGGTTCCTGGGCACATGCTGCATCGGCAGCATCAGCAGAGGCCTGTACTCTCTTGGTGCTGGAGGAGCCTTTGAAGGTGTCGGTGCCACCAGGGTTTTTGGTCCCATGCTGCTCCTGGGAATCGGTGGTGGACGTTTCACAAGGTTAAGGGCCCCAGCTGGGGTGATGCGAGCACACGGCTCCGGAGTGGCCGGGCAGCCTGAAGTGGGTCTTTTGCCCAATGACCCATGGCCCGTTTTGCTTGGTGCTGGGGAGCCATGCTTTTTAGTCTTCTTTTTGGGCACCAGCAACAGGGAATGGTGCTGGGCAGAGCCCAGTGCCAGGGGCACACTTTGCACCAAGGCCAAGGTACTTGGCGAGTCCTAGAGGGGCTGCATGGAGGCCGGACGCAGGGTGGACTCCATGAGGAGAGCTCATAGCTGAATATCCCACTCCTTTTACATGCGGGGCCGGAAGTTCTTACAAATTTGGCACTTGTATCTAATGCAGGGGTGAGCAAACTACAGCTCGCGGGCTGCATCCAGCCCATCAGACCTTTTAATCCAGCCCTCAAGCTCCCGCAGGGGAGCGGGATGGGGGACTTGCCCCGCTCTGCCTGCCTGGCACTCCCCAGCCCCCCAACTCACAATTCCTTAATGAGCACCATCTTCCTGCATGCAAAACCACACTGCATAGGCACGATTGGCACTGCTTACCTAGACTTCACTGCACTGTTTCGGGGATCAGAACACTGCCCCTACGTGGCAGCACACCCAATCCCCGAAGCGCCAGCCTCCTGGCACCAGCCTCCGCCCAAACTAGCCAATGATCAAGGCCAGCAGTTTCGCAGGGATACCCCCCTAATCGAGTCCAATTAGGAACTGCAAGCTCCTTCATCGACCAATCCCTGAGGCACCGCTCCTCTGAGAGACTCACCTCATTCCTCTTCAGCCAGTCACCACAGCCCAGACCCTCCTGGTCTCCTATGGCCCCACCCTCGAGGTTTTATGTTTATTTCCACTAAAATGTATCTTTATTAAATAGAGTTTATTTGAATACCTCTGAATTGTTAATTTTGTGAACATTCATGGCCCGCCATATAATTTCCATACCCAGATGTGGCCCTCAGGACAAAAAGTTTGCCCATCCTTGCTCTAACATGTGACTCCCCTAAGCACTTGAGGCAGCTGCTATAGGGGTCACTTACAGGCATAGGCCTGTTGCAGTCCATGCAGAGCTTAAACCCCGGGAGACCAGGGCATGCCCCACCTGGGGAAAAGTCCTGGCTGGGACCCTAACTGCTAACAATTAACTACACTTAACAACTACTTAACACTAACTACTATAAACAAAACTATTTACAAGGCTGTAAGGCTCAAAGTCAGTAGACAAAAAACCGCTAGCCCTTGCAGTGCAAGGGAAGACGCTCCGACTAACCACCACGGGCGGTAAGAAGGAATTGAGAGGGCGTAGGGTTGGTGGCGCCTGATATACTGGCACATTAGGGCGGCGCTCAGGGGGATGCCACTCCCGACGCTATGGATACCGCTAAGGCAAAAATCTCCAACAACCATGCATGTGGGTGCGCACACACCTAGAATGGATTCAACATGAGCAAGCACTCAAAGAAGAATTTGTGTTGCCCAGATGTAATTAAGGCCAGAATATAGTTCACTACTTAGAAAAAATTATGTTTTGTCTTGGATCAGTACTGATTGGAGTACTCTTCCAGGATTGCCAGGTCTCTTTATGAAACCATGTTCAGATATGTGAGAGGAAAACTCAAGTAAGAGAGCTGTAATAGCCAGGAAAAAAGAATTCATACAGAACTAAAGATGATCAGCTTTCCATAAAAGAACAAATGTCCTTGCAAATGTTATATGCACAAAGAACAATCATAGACATGTTTGTCTGTGAGTAATGAATGGCAGCACACAGCAGCTGCACATATAGAAGAGTATCAAGAGCTCATACAATTAACAAAAAATGCTACTACTATATGAGATTAACTCAATTTTGTGGAAAATTTCATAATCTAGTTCAGCAACTGTGAAATTATTGTATGTCACCACTCTGCATATATATATAGATATATGATGACAGAGCAAAAACGACTGGAGTTATCTGTACCATCCTAAATTTTGATTTCTTTAATTAGTTCAATGATTTAGATTAAACAAGCAGAAGGCTTCAGAAAACAAAATCTTTCCAGCCACAAAAAGGAAATAAGCATTAATTAATTTTTCATGGCAGTTGGAAGTACAGCTACTATATAAAGATACAATACAGTCACAATTAGTTACATTTAGTGAGCTAAGAAGAATTAGCAATTTGTTAGAGAAAAAGGGTTACCATTAATTAAAATTAAGTCTGTTCATGCAAAAATTTTATTTATTAGAAAATAATAATGACCTAACTGGGTCATATTTTCAAAGCCTCAGTTTGGCTACTGAAACTGCACATGCCTACTTCCATGTTATGCCTAGATTTTTATGCAACCTAAAACTTTAGATTTGTATGTATGTATGTAGTTATATATCTAACTATGCAGTTTGTATGCACTGTTGACTGAGAAATATTGAAGGTGTTAAACTGTGGGCATAATTTTAGAGGATTTAGAATATTTGATCCTTTGGGCCAAATTCATTTCTGGTATAACTTCACTGGCTTCAGTAGATTTATACCAGGGATAAATTTTTCCCATTAGAAAAACCACATTTACCAACTACATTCCTACTTTACTTATATTGTGAGAATGATAATTTAAATGATGGTGGCACTAGTCACACAAATATGATACAGTTTGGTACTTTATGATGCCATCAATGACTACTGGAACCAAAATATGCAATGGTATCAAGAGTTTGATTACAATGGGGTTGATTATAAAAAAGAATCATGGTAAAGTAGTCTTAAGTCTGACTTTTGAAATCAATGGACTTACTCACCAGAGTAAAATAACAGGCTATGGTGTGAAGTATAACAACAGATAGCCTGGTCTAATGTGCACTGAAGTAAATGGAAAGACTCTCATTAACTTCAATGACCTTTGGATCAGGCCAGAGAACCTAAGGAAGAGGAACTATCTCTGGAATAACTGCAAACTCTTTATCTCTTAACAATTTTAGGTGGTTTTCTACTGGCGTTACCACTGATTTTTTACAAGTACTTTACCAATGTCCATATATTTTATATTACATAACGGTGTCCATAACCTATCATTAGTGTGGCATAAGGGAGTTATATATTCCTCAAAGAAAGTGTTAAATAGCTACACTCTAATCACCTATTAACAGCTAGTAGCTAAATTCACTAGTGTTGATTTTAAACCACTAAAAGTGAACAGTGTCACACCTGTCTTACATTTTTCTCACACAAAGCAAATATTGTTCTTGTTTTATCACCTTTAATTAGTAAAGCAGTCGTCCAGTACCTGATTCTGCATTTTGGGCTTCACACTTCGTTCTGATGGCTGACAGAAGATCTTGTACTTCTGGAAGAAAATTCATTTTCTCCTTTATACATTTCTCATAGTCAATGTCCAGATTATGTTCCTCTTTCACAGAAGCAGTCACTTGTTTCTTCTGCATGAAACTGTCTTCACATGTAAAAGTAGTGATATCATGCTGAACTTTTTTAAACTGTTGCTCTAGCACCAAGAGTTTGTTTTTTTCACATAGACTCTTTAAAGGTTGCTTCACTTCCTGAGACAATTTTGAATAAAGCTGTTGGTACACAATGAATGGGTTGGATATATCTGTGTCCCCTTCAATTAATCTTTGGCCTTCTTTCCTGGTTTTCTGGGACATAGACCCTGTCTCCCAGATTATGGTTTTATCAGTTTCCTTGTTGTTTGTTCCTGTTTCTGATGTAATATTTTTTTCCTGAATGCCAAGTTGTCCTTCCTCAGATCTATCTTTTAGCATTTTAAAATTATCTATGTTTAAATTATTTGTAGCTTCTGCCGTCTGAATTGTGTCTTTCTCTTGTTCAGATTCGTTTTCCTTTAACTCAGCCTCTCTCCTTTGCACGTTATTAAATTCTACCTTTATCTGGTTTATCCTAATATCTTCCCTGTTTTCATTTGGGTCTAGGACAGGACTTTTGTGTTCAGAATTTATTCTAAAGTCTCCATTATTATTTTTACTAAACAAACTTCCAAGAAAATGTGAAGTTTTTGTAAAAATACTAGCCACTCCCCCCGCTGTCATGACACCATTTTTATAATTTATATTTTGGGAGTCTGTTTTTTTCTGATCATCAGTATCTTTTTTGCTTTTGTCCTTACTATCTTTTGCTTTTTCAGAAGTAGTTAATTTTTTTATATGATTTATGTTTTCAGTTGGAAGAGCATCTTCCCTGTCAATGTGTCTTTTACCATTCAGATCTCTATGTTTCACAGCATTTAAATGGAGTGTTTCCAAGCCCTGCTCACTTTGCGAAGGTACATGTTCTATGTTGCTGTGTGCTGAATCATGATAATGGGGAATATGTAACAAAGGCTTGTTAGGATTAGAGCCACCATGATTTTTAAGAGGTGCCTGGGTTTGCAATTCAGTAGACTCAAAAGATTCTAAATGTAATGCTAGGGGTTTTTTTTCAGAGTTTTCAACTACACTAGATTGTTCTTGGAATAAATGTTTGTGTTCATTAAGTAGGATATGACTGGATTCTGCAGTTGTTTTTGTTGTAACTAAACTTTCTTCAGACATTTTCTGTGATTCTGCTACATCCTGTAACTTTGGTGTTACATCGTCATTTGAATGAGGATATGACGATATTTTCTGGTATTCAGATTCATTTTCTGTATTTATGCTTTCCATATCTTCATGATGACTTGAACTGCTGGGCTCAGGTACTTCTAAATCTGATGGTATGGAAGATTCTTTTCTTTTATTATGTAGCATCTGAGTTTTATATTTCTTTCCAGGATCTGAATTACTATTATCCCCAGTCCCACATTCTGATATCAGAGGCTCATGTTGGGAAGATGAATCATCCAGTTCTATATCTAGTGGCTCTTTCTTATGGTGTGGCATATTCATGGAAATTTGTTGAGATTGAAGGTCCTCTTCAGAAAAAGTATCAGCACTAGCTTCAGGTGCTATAATTTGTTCTTGTAGGACTTGTTCACCAAGAACATTTACTGTTAATGAATCATCACTAATTCTAATATTATCAGAATGCTGTTCAGACGGATTTGAAATATGTTCTCTTTTATTGTATTCGTCATCTATTTGCTCCTGTGGAAATGGCATAGAAGACTGTGGAACTTCATTGCCTTTGTTTTGCAGACCATACATAAAATAATTTAATGTGTGACTGTCTTGCTCAAGAATTATACTCTCACTTTGTATTATTTCCTCAGATGTAGCTACTGAAGATGTTTCTTGGTTAGCCAAAATATTTGCTCTCTTTTCATTTTGGGGTTTATTTGGCTCATAATTTTTTATCATTTGCTCACTGTGTTCTAGGTTATTTTCACCACACTCTGAAACATGTTGTGAAAAATTCTCTGGCTGTTTTATTCTGTCTTGGGAAAAATGACTAATGTCTTTGCTATTCACTACAATTTTGTCTAACACATCATCATCAACATTTGAGCTGGAAAAATGATCTTTTATGGAATCTTGTGAGACATCACGCAAACCTTTGTCTGAAGAATTTTCAGTATATTCCTCATCAGTGAGTTCTCCTTCTTCTTCAGACTCCAAAGTAATATGTTGTGCCTGTACATCATTATTTACATGGTGTTTTGATAGTGATTCATCAAAATCCAGAGAAGATAACTGGTCTGAAACTTGAATTTTCTTTGTGTCAGCAATGTGATCAATGCCAAGTTCATGACCATTATCCTCTGAAAAATTTTCAGCTAAGTAACCCTGCCTTACTCCCTTTTTAATAATATTTTGTTGACTAGAATAAGAATCTTCACAGAAGTATCCATGTTGTTCTGGTAAATCTTTTATATTTATTTTTGTTTCTAAAGATACCTGCTGCTCATCTTCTAAAATAGAAACTTCACTTTTCTCTTTTATATTAGAAAATTCCTCTCTTTCATTTCTTTTAGAATTGGGTTCCTTGCATTTTGGATATGTAAATAAAGGGTCTACTCTGTGTTCTAACTGGGATTCTGTAAATGAAAGATGTGAGCTATCTTTTACTAATTTAGTATCTTTCATTGTGTTTTCATTATCTTGTTCAACATTTTGCACTGTCAACGGAGAAAATAGAACACTTTCTTTGAAAATGTCTACATCACTCTTCTCTAGTACTTGTTCATTAATCTTCTGATTTGTTTGGCCTTTCAGTTCAATTTCTTTGCCATTTGTAGTCTGGCCATTTTCATCACTGAAGCTCAGAGTCTCTTGTAGCCTTTGCAGAGAATGCTCATCTTTGGTTGCAAAACATTGGAAGCTCAGTATGTTTTTATAATGACTAAAAGAAAAGACAGACTGTGGTTCTTCAAACTGGTTTTGCTTGTCTTTCTCTGAATTATCAGCTGTGTCTAAGTCCTCAGATAAACTGGAAGAAGATAAAAGCTGGGCTACAACTGATTCCCGTGTGTCTTGAGAAACTACAGATTCCTGCTCCTTTTGATCATCTGATATGTCCATATTAAAATCTATGTTGCCAGAGATATTTTCATACCAACCTGCCTGGTCATTTTTGCTCTCTGATTCCTCTGTTATCTCTTTTACTTCAGTGTTTTCTATTACTTGACTTTGTGCTGCTGAATTTTGTTCTGTACTGTAAAGCTCAGTTAGTTTGGTTTTGTCTGATATTCCTTGAGTAAGAGGTGACTCAGCTTCATTTAGGATTTTCTTGAAGTTCAGAAGACTATCTACATTTGCTGGCAACTCCCCAGAACTTGGTGTGTCAAATTCTAC
The DNA here is from genome assembly GCF_965140285.1 of Lepidochelys kempii. Taxonomy (NCBI): domain Eukaryota; kingdom Metazoa; phylum Chordata; order Testudines; family Cheloniidae; genus Lepidochelys; species Lepidochelys kempii. Next base: position 90,193,832 of record NC_136385.1, on the reverse strand, counting down.
TGATTCTTGTTTATGTGTTTTCAGATTATTTTGTCCTTCATCTTGCATCATTTCAGCTATTTCTCTTTGTGATTTCCTCTCTATGTAAGTTTCAGTTTCCTGTAGGTTTAAAGTATGCATTTCTTCATTCTTATCCGTTCTGTCCTCTTTATATTCAATTGGTTCCTCTTTTGATAACACACGCTGTTCACTAGAATAAAAATCTTCAGTTATATATTCATGTTGTACTGGTGAATCTATTGTATTTTCTAACTTTAAATCTGAAGATGCATGCTGCTGGTCTTTGGAGATAGGGACATCACTGTTATCTTTTATATTAGAAAATTCCTGTCTTTCACTACCCTCAGAAACGGGTTCCTCAGGGTTTGAATATCTAGATATTTGTGAATGTTGACCTTGGGAGATTTTAGATTCTAATTGGGATTCTACAGATAAAAGGGGTGAAGTATTGTTATATATTACTAATCTGGCATATTGTATCGTTTTTTCACTACTTTGTTCATTACCTTGCACTGCTAATGGAGACAACAGAACACTTTCTTGGGACATTGCCACATCTCCCTTCTCTCGCACAGTCTCACTAACCCTCTGATTTGCTTGTAATTTCACTGCAGTTTCTTTACTTCCTTGTAATATTTCATCATTATTTTCAGATTGGGTGAGTTCTCCACTAAAGTTCAAATCCTCCTGTGCATTTTGCACAGATTCCTTTACTTTGGTTATTAAACTGTGAAAGCTCAGTATGTTTGTAAAATGACTAAATGAGAGGAAAGATTGAGATTCTTCAAACCTGTCATGCTTTTCTTCTTCTGAATTTTTAGCAATAGTGGAGTCTAAGCTTTGAGGTGAGCTAGGAAAAGAGTGAAGCTGAGATGTAACTGATTCCTGTATGCCATGAGCAACCACAGATTCCTGCCCCTGTTCATTATCTGACGTGTCCCTATTAAATGTAATGAAGTTACTATATATTTTTTCATACCAACCTGACTGGCCATTTATGCTTTCTGACTCCTGTGTTATCTCTTTAACTTCAGTGTTTTCCATAACTGGAGTTTCTGATACTGGGTTTTGTTCTGAACTGTGAGGTTCAATTAGTTTGTCTTTGTCAGCAACATCTGTAGTAAAAGATGACTCTTCTGCATTTTTGGTGCTCTTTAAATTGAGAGGATTATCTTCATTTACTGGCAGCTCCTCAGAAGTTGGTGTTTTATTGTCTGAATCTAATATTTCATGTACATTATTTTTCTTGTTATTTTGTTCTTCACTTATCATTACTTTGGCTGTTTCCTTTTTCAGTTCTCTGTCCATCTGAGATTCAGTTTCTTGTGGGGTCGAAGTCTGAATTTCTTCATTCTTATCTGTTGCAACCTTCATTTCTCTGCTTTGCTCCTCTTTTGTTATAGGGTTCTCTTTCTTAGCATGCCCAAATGTTAAAACATCACTTAAACCCAAATTAAACCAGCTTGATTTGGATATCTCATTGTGACTTTTTTGCTTTTCTTCTGTTGATTTTTCTGCAGCTGCATTTCTTTGTTCAAACTCAGAATGCTCAGCATTACTAGAACTATCATGGATTTGTGGATTATTTTCTTTGGACAGCAAACCAAGGACTGAATTCTCTCTACCAAAATTTAGTAAATCTGTCAATCTACTCTGAAACCAGCCAGAAGACTCTGGTTTATCCTCATCAGTTAATTCTTTCATGTCACTTTCATGAGTTATTGCTATTTTTCTGCTTCTGAAAGTATTTTCTTCTAGAGATTTGGTCACTGTTTCCAAAGCTTCCTCATCTTGTTTACTTCCTAGGCCAAGCCATCCTACAACACCAGAAACAGTCCATGTAGATTCTAAAGGAGCTGGTTTCAGTGGGTGACTGCTTTCAGCTTCTTGCAGGACAGCATCATCTTTTCCATTCTTGTTCTTTCTGAACAATTTATTGCTCTCAGTCTCCTTTTGAGTGTGAGGGTCTTTGAACTTTCTGTCTAATTCATCACTTTCAGGAACTGACTCAATTCCATGTTCCCGCTGGAAGGAAATAGTTGTCTGTTTTTGGAGCTCACCTTCGGACATCTTTGATTCTGGCTCTTTGTAAGGCAATGGATATTCACGTTCTTCATTATGATTGTGCAATACACTATCTTTATTTTCCAAAAGGTATTCACCTCCATCAAGACAAAGGAAATCAGTTTCCTAAAAGAATAATAGTCACCTTTTTATTATGTGTATGGATGTTTTAAAGTATTCTGTAATAAAATAATACACCCATTTTATCTACTTTTTTGCTTCTGTACAATAGTATGTGTGTATGGCCTTCTATGAGGAAATGTAGGTAATCTCGATATTCCTCATGGCTCTATTTGGCTTACTTGGTATAATGTGTGGATCTAAACTTCTTAACAGAGATCTGTGTCTAAGCAATATACACAGACAAATGGTAGAATAACAAGAAAAACACATACTGAATGACCCCAAAGAAGACTTGCAACGACACCTGAGTTTCTACCCATGTATCAGCTGGAGAACAAAATTTCAGCTGTTCATCAGTATACAGGGAAGACTGGTGATATTAGTTTACCTTAGTTGGCACTTCTACTTCTTGTATAATAAAAACGTCTTCAGTTTGAACTGCATTCTTTGGGAAATACCCAAAATCCTTCCCTTTCTATAAAAATAAAAATGGAAGGAGAGTATTTAGCATTTTGTTATTTATATATACAGATGATGTGTGTATCTTTGCATGCTAAGAACTTATGATCAAACAAATACTTAGATTAGAAGAGCCCTCTAAAGTTGATATTCATACCCATTTTGGTCAATGGAACCCTTTCCCCTTCACAAATAAATGTTTTCTCCATCACTTCTTGAAGCATATGACACTATATATCCCATGCTGTGTTTTACAATTTACACAATGCACATTACTATTGTGAACAAATGTTGGGTCAGTATCAAAACAGTAGTTTGGACACAGCTTCAATTCACATGCTATTATATGCACTAATGATTTGATCCCACGCCCACTGATATCAGTGGCAAAGCTCCCAGTGGCTTAAGCCAGACCAAATTCATTCCCTCAGAGCAAATGAGAACCATACTCCTCCATGTATTTTATGTTCACAAATGTAATGTATATATTGGATATCTACAACCAGCTCTAAATTATTTCTCTGTGTAGGATGTGCTAGGGAACTAGATGAGAAATTGTTATGATCCATGTCAACAGGAGGTACAGGGTTATCTAGTAATCTGAGCTACCAACCTCCTAACTGAAGGAAAAGCATTACATTTTTATATTATCAAAGAAAACAGGCAATGATCACCTGTGCTGCTTTTGAAATTATTCTGCTCAACTAGGTAAATATATATTTTATGACGTACAAATTTTCAAAATGCATAAAGTTTCACTTATAGACTGCGTTGGTTAACTTTATTTTTGGTAGAGCTATCAGGCAAACTATGGCCTGGGGACCACATCCGGCCCATCAGACATTTTAATCCAGCCCTCGAGCTCCTGCTGGGGAGCGGGGTCCAGGGCTTGCCCCGCTCCACACGTGCTGTGGCTCCACATGGCTCCCGGAAGTAGCGGCATGTCCCCCCTCTGGCTCCTATGGGTAGGGGCAGCCAGGGGGCTCCGCATGCTGCCCCCACCCCAAGTGCTGCCCCCGCATCTCCCTTTGGCTGGGAACCATGGCCAATGGGAGCTGCAGGGGTGGTGCCTGAGGATGGGGCAGCATGCAGAGCCGCCTGGCTGCATTTCCACGTAGGAGCCGGAGGGGGGATATATCGCTGCTTCCAGGAGCTGCTTGAGGTAAGTGCTGCCTGGAGCCTGTGCCCCTGACATCCTCCCACACCCCAACCCCCTGCCCCAGCCATGATCCCTCTCCCGCCCTCCGAAACGCTAGGTCCCAGCCTGGAGCACCCTCCTGCACCCCCAACCCCTCATCCCCTGCGCCACCCCAGAGCCTGTACCCCCAGCTGGAGCCCTCACCCCCGCCCCGCACTCCAACCCCAGCCTGAAGCCCCTCCCACACCCTGAACTCCTTGTTTCTGGCCTCACCCCAGAGCCCAGCTGGAGCCCTCACCCCCTCCCTCACCCCAATCCCAAATTTTGTGAGCATTCATGGCCCGCCATATAATTTCCATACCCAGATGTGGCCCTCGGGACAAAAAGTTTGCCCACCCCGACCTACAAGGTTTGAACCCATGCAAACACATGTCCACTGTATCTTAAGTCCACCACTGTCTTAACCATTTGACCATTCTATTGAAGGTGCTCAAGAAAAATTCCCAATTACTTCTTTGGGAGTTTTGTTTTAACAAAGATTGCAGGATCAGACACCAAAATTGGATTTTTGATTAGATAGTTTTAACAACTCCTTACCTACATTCTAATTAGTCTGTGGATGCTTGACCCAATAGACCTGAACTGTTCTAAGTAAGCCATGTAGTTAAAAGACAGATAATATGGTAATGACTATAGCATAATTACTGTGAGACTGAAGACCAGGATTGCAGTCTCAGCTCTATCTCTCCCAATGGGACCTTGGGCAAATCTGGGGTTAACTTTCCCTCTCTGGGGAAAATGGAAATCATAACTACTTACCACACAAAGATGCTATGAGCCTTAATTGGCTAATGTTCATCAAGTGTTGTAAGATCCTTAGATGACAGGTATTATAGATGTGCAAATGTATTATTACAGGGGTGGCCAATTTGTGGCTTGTGAGCCGCTTGTGCCTCTTTCACAGTTAATATGCGGCTCACAAAGTCCCCTATGCCCCCATTTTCTGCCTACCAGACTGGTGGGGGAGAGGGAGTTCAGGGCTTCTGCCCTGCAGTGGGGTGGTGGGGCTAGAGGCTTCTGCCAAAGACAATTGGTGCCTGTTGAGAGTGGGGAGTTCAGTTTAAAGGTTCGGCCCCCCAACAGCTTGAGTCATGCCCCTCCCCCAGGCATGCCCCCTCTCTTACCCTCACTGGCCCCTCCCTGAAGCTCCCATGTGTTAGCTTTGAGTGGGAGAGGCAGCAGCAAAAGCAGCAGCTCTCCCTGCAGCTCCCAGCTGTTTGAGGCTGCCTCTCCCCACAGCTGCAGCTCCCAACTTGCTGGCTTCAGCAGCTGCCATGCAGGGAGGGGGCCCAGTGACACCATGTGACCAAGCAGGGCCAGCAAACCCTGGCAAAAAGCTTTGGGGGGCACATGACACTGTGTGCCCCCCCATGCGCCGTCTCTGGTTCTGTCCAGCAGGGAGGAGAGTCTCGGAGCTTCAGACTTCCAAGGCATACCTGCCCTGGCGTTGCTATCAAATTTCTGAAGATTGTTGTATGTGGCTCGGAGGGTCAGTAAGTTTGACCACCTCTGTATTATTGTTTTATTTAGCTTGCTCATAGTGAAATTATTGCAGACTGAAATACTTACACTTCCTGCCCACAAATCTTCCCTTTTTCTTGAAAGTTTGGAGTATACGATTATCTCTTCCCCCATTTTGAATTTCAGATATCGGCAGTCAGGCCCTACGTAGTCTTTAGTGCCTTGGACTCTGCTCATTGCGGCTGAATATATGTAAAAAGGGAGCAAAAAGCAACTAGAATAACGACTTTTCTTAAATCATTCATCACTCTGAAAAAGTAGATGTGATGTATATAAAGAAACACTAAACATTGTTTATATATGAATAAAATATGTTTTATGATAATATCACTGTTTAAATTCTAAAGTAGAAAGCTACTCAAAAACTAGAATATACATTGGAGGCCCTATCATGCTGTCATTAAAGTCAGTGGCAAAAATCCTATTGACATCTGTGAGAACGGAACCCAGTCCTAGATGTTCAGACCATCTTTCAGTATTGGCATGCACAAAACTTCCAGTGCCTTCAATAGGAGTTATACATGTGGAGCAGCTGCAGGGTCAGGTGTTCCACACGTCCATAACAATCTGGAAGATCCAAAGACAACATTTTCCAAGTATTTTGATTGTTTGACGTTTAAATATTGCACATTTTCATTGGCTTATTTTTCAGCTATTTTAGTCATATCTTTTGAACATAATATTAAAGACAAAAAAGCTAAGTTTAAACAATATAAGCATGAAGAAATATACGTGTTGCCAAAAGCAGGAAATTTAAAGTCTAGGTGTCTGGCTTTCATTTCAATTTCCTTTTCAATAACTTTTTAAATACTATACTCAGTTTGAGTCCCAATCCCTCCCATAAGCTGCTCCACAGAAGCAGACACCTGAGCCTGCCTGGAGCAGCCTGAAGTCAATGAGGCTCCACCTGGGTGCAAGGATCCAGCTGCATAGAGCAATTTGCAGGATTGGGAACTCTGTGTGCAAATGTCAGCTTGCAAGGTGGATAGGCTCTCAGTTTTGAAAGTGCAAAAATTTGTAAGTGCAAAACCAAAGGAGGCAGCTGAAAAACTGGCTCCAAGTATATGTGACAAAAACAGGTTTCATAGTGGTAATCAGAGAGGTGGCTTTTCTACAAAGTATCCATTTCGTATCACTGCCATTTCTGATTCTGCAGCAAGCCTGGACAGCTATTTATGCAGATGATTCTCCCAAAAGTATATAGGGCCTTTCTATCATATTCCTTAACTAATTTCTGCCCTTAATTCACACCATAGCAGGAAAAATAAAGAAAGGACAAATGAGCAGTATCTTTGACAAGAAGAACTTATAATGGGGGGAAAAAAAGAACATTTTGCGAAACCATTATATGTGTTTCTGTAAACATTTTTGTATTCATTTTACATTTACAGATATATCAGTTTAGAATTTTTTTTTAAGTATTTCAGTATACGGAGAAGAATAATTAAAAATAAATAAATTAGATGTTTCTTAACATAGACTATTTTCAGGAAACTCATGGAAAACTATAAGATGTTAGCTCCAAGTTTCTAATGTACTGGTAACAAGAAGTATTTCTACTGAACTTTGCCCTTTTGCATATTTCCACAACATAATCCCACAGGAGGGTTTTCCAGGAATATTCTTCCTTTATGGAAAATATATAGGGGTATCCTTCATAAGCCTAATACTTTGACAACAGTACATTAAAGCATTTACACTTCCCAAATTTTCTTTCACATTTTTATTGTGGGCTTCTACATTGTGATTTGAAATGACTACATATGGATTTACCAGACTCATTAAAAATAAAAACCTTTTAACTTACTTTCACATTCCTGATCGCCACACTTTTTCCACTCTGACAGTAGCTTTGTACTCTGCAGACTTGTTAAAAATGAAATTACTATCAGCAAAATTCTGTGATCCAAAAACTTCTCCATACTAGAAAAGCAAAACGTAAATCTAGAATTTGGCAAAACTACGCAAGTAGGATTGGTATTCAGTCAGCAGAAATATCCAATATTATTGTACTTAACCTAACCAAATGTTGAAAATAAGAGCCCATTTTCCTTCTGGCTGCAGAATCTGCTTAAACAGAAGAGCATTAGATTTCCACAATTTGCAGAGTCAGTTATCCTGATTAAACACATAGGCTTAATAATTAACTAAGTTTTGATAGCTGGACTAGTTTTTTGAATACCAAGCAATTAACTCTATTCAGACTGAAGATTTTAGACCTCCTAGAAGCTAATAAGCAAGTGGGTTATACTGTACTATATGTGGCTTATGGGAAATTGTGGGGCAAAAATTCAACATTTGTTGAAAGTTTTAGTGAAATTATGTTTTATTTTCCTGATTGTTGAAGGAATATTTTTAAAATACACCTCGTCAACACATTGTGCGCTCAGTCTCTCATGTATTGGCTCAATTTCCTGTGTCAACTGATTGCACAATTGCCTTTATACCTGCCAATAATTTTTTTTTTTTCAGAAAAAATTCCTCAAATAAACCATAGGATGAGAGTTTTTTTGTCCCCAGCCACCAGAATGTTCTGTGTGTTCTGGTAATTTAGGTTATTTTTACATTAATATATTGATTATCAGGGCCTCAAAGCTAATGCATTTTTTTCAGTGCTTTTGCAATGCTTTTCTCAAGTGCCTGGTCCTGTGAGGTGCTGAGTGCCTCCTAAGAGAGGCTAGGCCTCTCAACTCCCATTGACTTTAATGGGAGTCGAGGTACTCAACACCTCACAGGATCAAGCCCTTGAGGATATATTTACATTGCTGTCACGGATCCACAGGATTGGTGCTATGCCTCCAGCTTTGGAAAAGTCTCTAGGAGGAACCCTTTCAGAGAGCCTGACCCCCTAGGGATCTGACTCTGCCTCCAGGGCAAGCCATGTGGCTTCACCGCCTCCTTAGACCGGATCTCTGGGCCTTTAGCACTCTTCCTTCACATCTCAGCTGAGTCCAACTGAGATAAGCTTTTGGTAGAGACCTGTACACTCTTCAGGGATTAAAGCACCTCAGCAAGCATTTGCAGTGACACTCAAACTGCATTGTCAAAACAGCAGGGTTTATTAGTCAACTGGAACACAATTTAGGAAGTCCTTAGGGTAGCAGAGAAAACTGAAGGTTAAAGCATAGACCATTCTGATAAGCCCAGAGCCCAGACAAGCTATAGTGAACACCATTGTTCAAGCTCTGTCTCTCAGTCTGACCTCCAGTCCTTGGTCAGACTCCAGGTGAAAGCCTGGACTCCTTTCCCCAACCAACTCTTCTCCCACACCTCACACCACTCCAGTTCTTTGTTATCAGGCTGGGGATTGTTGCTCCGCTTCCCGGGACCTTGAGGCGAAGCAGGGAAATCCATATCCTTCTGGGTCGTTGATTGCTAGGTGTCAATGTCTTGGTGATTGTATTTGCCATTATCTTCTCAGCTACTCCATTGATATGTGAAACTAAGGCTGATGTCTACACTATGAAATTAGGTCGAATTTATAGGTCAGTTTTTTATAAATTGTTTTTATATAGTTGATTGTGTGTGTCCCCACACAAAATGCTCTAAGTGCATTAAGTGCATTAACTCAGCAGAGTGCTTCCACAGTACCGAGGCGAGCATCGACTCCTAGTGTAGACCAGGGCTGAGACAGCTAGGTGACATCCACACCTACTCTGAGAGCAGACTGTCCTTTTCCCCCACTAGGTAACAATGCAGCATGTAGGGGAAACTGAGGCACACATAGACTTCATACAAATATTACAGAAAATTCCCACATTGTCACAAATGCACACTAAGCCAAGGCTCTGACTCAGTTCTGAGCCCAAGCCTGCCCTCCATCCACACACAAATCAGTCTGACTCAGGTCAGCAAGCACTCAGGACCCAGGTCCTAACCTGAGTCCCACTGAGACTCAGGTCCAAGCCCTGTCATTTTGCAATGTGGCTGCAGCTCAAGACACAGACCCGAGGCAGAAGATCTGCGTTGTGCAGTGTAGAAGTTTAGCATGGCTGCAAGATCCAGGTCCAGTGCTTGTAAGCCCAGGTTTACAATGCAATTTGGATGTTCAAATGCAGTCTTAGAAACACTAATTCCAAATGTCTAAGTCCCACAGAGCTGGGTTTACAATATAGTGTTGACGTATCCTGAGAGGGTAAAATATAAACCCGGAAGACTAAAAACCTACATTCTCTGGCTCACATGTTACATACTGATATATAGTATTAAAGTGACCTCCTGTCCTGTGTTTTAAGGGAGATCCCTTGTATGGTGCCTAACAACCCAAATCCAGCAAGCCAGAGGCTGCTTTCAAGCAATAATCATACAAAGGCTCACACCCTGTGTTACAAATGTATGATTTTGTACCATCAATACCTCATGAGTACCTTCCCCATAGTGGTTCCCATGAAAAATAAACTGTCTCGCATTTTTATATAGCTCTCCTGTATTTCCTTAGCCATTAGTGCATATTCCATCACAATGACACCACATGGCAAGAGTATCTAACAGTTTGCAAACCACAATCATCAACACTGGAAAAACACACATAAAAACAGTGACAGGAAAACTCCAAGGATTCAGGATTTAGGACTAGTTCTGACAAGCCTTCTATGGATGTCATTCAGCAACTATTGAGGCCCCCAACAGGTTTCAGACCCTCCCTCATGCCTCCCCTAAACAAATCCTATTTCCCCACAACCTGTTTGTTATCTTCTTAGGATGCTGCTATCCCAATGTGTTGTGTCTGGGAGCCAGGGCAGTTAGCAGGTGTGCTTCCCCTCTACTGTGTCCTGGAGCATCTTTGTAAGGCCTCTCTTCTACCATTTTTCAACCTCACTGCTGTCAAGGTCTGCCCCAGTCTCCCTTCTGTGGTGTCACCCTTCCTTTCCACCTGCACCTTGTTTGGTAACCCCAGTCTCTCTCCCCTCTCCATACTGTCCCCAGCCCATAGTGTTCCTCCCTAGCCTGACAGTGTCCACATCCATTTCCCTCCCTAGTGCCCCTACCTTCCTCTCAACAGTCCCCCAAGGTGTGCCCCCTCTTTGCTCTCCACCACAAGGTATGCATACTACTTTCCCCTTGCCTTGCTATCTCTTATCTCTCACCAGTACCAGCCACTGTTTTGAGGGAGACAGAGTTAAGGTGAGCAACACAGACAATACTAATGGCTGCTGCCTTCTGCCCTCCCTAGCTTCCCCAGTTTTGTTGCAGACAGAAGCACAGAGCAGTGAATGGGGGGGCATCTGGCAGTCAGAGCAGTGAGACTAGATCTAGAACAGACAGATGCAGACTCTAGTGACAGGAGGAGAAAACTGCAGCCAGTTTTTGTTTTCACTCCCCACAGGCAACGCGACAGGTCAAAGGAAGAGACCTTAGAACATATCTGTTTACAACAGGAAACTCAAAATCTCTCAGCTGATCCCCCCTCCTTCACTAAATTCTCTCCCCTCCCTAGTGCAACAGTTTCTCTCTGCCATTTAGGAAATGGGGAATGGCATATAAAGCATTTCAATTTAAAAAAATCAGGAAGATAATATTCCTGACTTTAATTATTATTATTTGTATTGTGGATCAAAATGCCTAGGCCCACATGCAAAAGAAGACAGAATATCTGTCCCAAAGAGATTTAAATCTGGATAACAGTGGGACTCTTGAACTGTCCACTTTCCAGCTTCTCTTTTCCTCTATTCTGTGGTATGCCTAAGTCCTAGCATGGAACAGAGGGTAGAAACTAATTACTGGCCTGGGAAAATTGGAGTTTTATTCCCAAGTACAGCATGCAATTGCTATGCTTAAAAATGGTAAATCCAAGCACCTTAGCCTCAAATTAGCTCAACTGTGTAGTAGTATGAAGAAGCCAAATAATGAAATCCAAGCTTAGATCTCTAGACCATGTTACTTTAAAAATTTGTTAAACTTTATCTGAAAATGGTTGATTTATGTTTCATACCAATAGAAAGCTATTGAGTCCAAAGCATGTCTAAACCAGTTCCAGAGTCAGTGTGTGACTCTTCTAATGGATGTGTTAAAAGGGTTTAACTAAACATGGCTATTCAAATTATGCTATCTGCAGTTTTCCAAAGTTTTCTGTTTGGCGTTTACTGTGGACTTTGATAGACTGCAAAAATATCTAGTGAGTCTCCACAGGTAAAACATGGGCTTTCTTTTGTGACTCTAGGTGATATATATGGGATTTTACAGTAGCTATTGTTTAAAAAAAAGACCAGGTGCATAATTTTCAAGCCTTCTGGGTGGAACAAGAATGTCGCGACCACAGACATACATGACAAGAGTTTATGATCCTATTATCCACTTTTTAGATTTGAAGCTGTTAAAGGCTGTTTGGAAGCACCCTGATCCCCCTTCTGTATGGATTATTTTTTGTTGTGTGATTTCAATAATGAATCAAATTTAGATTAATTATTCTCTTTTCCTGTTTATAATTTTAAGTCCCAGTCCGTAGTCTTTATGAAGACATAATTCTCAGTTATCTTTGAACTAAGCTCAAAGGTAATAGTTAATGGAGTTTATCATAACAGGCTTCCAAAGGACAAAGTTGAAAACTTTTAGCAGATATAAAATGTGCTGTATATTTTACTTCCACTTTGCAAGTTAAAGACCAGACACATTCTTGCAGTAATTAAGCATGGACTGTGTTAGTGTACATGCAAAGATATAGGAATATTAATGAAAACATAGGAAATGTAGATTGACCAACCTATTTATAGAAATGTTCAATATGCAAACCTGAGAAGCATGCTCACAAATCTCAAAACTTTATAAGATTTGTGCATCTTTCTGCCATGTGACATACAGAAATATATATACTTATGGCTTAATTTTAACAAGACGTTAAACAATAAAGATTTCTTGTACATAGGTTGACATTTTGAGTGCTATTAGCTGCACATATTAAATACATTATATAGAAAACAAAAAAGTTACTGAATTTTGTTATTTTTCATAGTTGCCCATTACGTGGTGGACAATGTTGTTGTATCTGTGTCTGTCCCAGGATATTATCGAGACAAGGTGGATGAGGTAATATCTCTTATTGGAACAACTTCTGTTGGTGATACAGACAAGCTATCAAGCCACACAGAGCTCGTCTTCCTCAAACCCCTGGGTTATGCTAGTAGCATTAAGCATTTATGTTGAAGAATTTAAAGATTATCAAGCATAAAACAACTAATATTTAAATATAAGACCAGAAATAAAATTAGAGAAAAATAATTTTAATTAAGCACAATTATTTGCCAAACTAGCAACACAACCTGACAAGGGACAAGAAACTGCTGGTTATTAACTGTCACTCATTTTACTTCAATTATTTTTGCTTTACATAGTACATGGTTTCAGAGTGGTAGCCATGTTAGTCTGTATCAGCAAAAACAACAAGGAGTCCTTGTGGCACCTTAGAGACTAACAAATTTATTTGGGCATAAGCTTTCGTGGGCTAAAACCCACTTCATCAGTTGCTGATAGTTGACCATAGTGCCCTGTGGGAAAACATATTACAGAAAATTTGAACATCCTGCCAAGCAGTCATTTTGGTCTGTGCACCCCCGGCTACCAGAGCCAGCAATATGAAGGAGGCAACTTTTGAAGAACTTCTCTTGCTTGCGCTTTCACTCCTGGGTCAAGAGAGAGGCAGAGCTTTTGTGAGACGCTGGTGGATATTTTGGCAGCATTTTCTGATCCACCAAAGGCACCTGATGGAGCTTATGATGGAGCAGGAGGACAAGGACACAGACAGGGAAGACTCGAACTTGCTGATGCTCCTCATGACACTTGGTATACCCTCTGATGCCCCCTTGTGGACTGGTGCTTCTGAAGCAGGGCCCAAGCACTGACCCTGGTAGGACCACATCATCATGCAGACCTGGGATGACCAGCAGTGGGTCCAGAACTTTTGCATGACGAAAGCTGCATTGCTGGAGCTTTGTGAGCAGTTTGCCCCAGCCCTCCATCATAAAGACATTTGCATGAGAGCAGCCTCATCAGTACAGAAGTGGGTTGCTATACCCCAGACTGCTACAGATCCATTGCCAACCAGTCTGGTGTTGGAAAGTTGACTATGGATAAAGTGGTGGTGGAGTTTCTGAGGCAATCAGGCATGTGGCTTATCCCAAGGTGGTGAGCACAAACAATATTGCTGAAGTAATTGCTGGCTTTGAGAGAATGGGGTTTCCAAACTGCACCAGGGTCATTGATCAAACTCATGGTCCCCGTAGTTTGCCCTCCTCAAGGAGCACGAGTACATAAACCACAAAGGATACTACTCCATTGTTATGCAGGCTCGCAGACACAAAAGTCGATTTATGAATGTCAACGTGGGATGCACAGGAAAAGTTCATGATGTCTGGATTTTTTGCCAATTGGAAGTCTACATTCATGGGCAGGCTGGGATACTATTCCCACCAAATGACACTGTCATAAATGGAGTTACTGTATCCACCGTTATTCTGGGAGACACTATGTATCCCCTTTGTCTTGCCTTATGAATCCATACCCTGATTTTAGAGGCCATGTCAAAAGATGGTTTAATTACACTCTCAGCAGGTATAGAATGGTTGTTGAATGTCAGTGGACATGCTACAAAACGCTTTTTCTATCATTTCAGGCCTTCCATATTTTGGAGGACATAACACTTCTTTTGGTCCCTCAATGGGAAAGGGAGGTGTTATTCCAAGCTGCCAGGGGGAAACCTGCGGTGTATGCAACCAAAGTATTCTACTGTACAGTGACTGACAAGCACATCTCGGAGTGCAGTGGGCTGGTCAGCTACCCAGGTAGCCCTGGAAAATACGACCTTCCCCGACATATGACATGTGACTTTCCCCGCTGGCCTATTATGACTGCATGTAAACACGTCACAGCCATTCTCCTAGCCTCTCCCACCCCACAGCACTTAACTGGACAAAATTTCAAACGCTAGTCAACTGAAATGGACAAGATTTGTGAATGGAACACATTTTCCCCTCCCCACCACAGTTCACTGTTTCCAGCAGGTTCATTATGCTATTGAGCAGTTACAGAGCAGCGTACTTACAGACATGGCAATACAAGGTTATTATTTGTAAGAAACAGGAATGCACTAGCAAAAATCTGCACCTTTCTAGTAAAAATTCACTTTCAAGGAGTTTTTACTGTTTGCATTTCCAGGTTGCCATTTTGAACTCCATGTATGGGGGGGAAAGAAGGAGGGAGCCAAGCTGTTCGCATACAATTCACCATTAGTGGCTACACACAACTAGCTGGGGCTTTTAATAACTTTTGCATTGGTTCATAGAATGGAAATCCCTTCCACTCCTACATTAATAAACATTAAAATGGAGCCAGAAACTTACCAGGCTCTGGGGCAGCTTCTGTCCTTTCTAGATCTCCTGCAGGCTCTGTAGTGGGCTGTTCCTCAAGAGGGGCATCAAAAGGCTCCTCCAAGAAAGGCCCCAGGACATGCTGCTGCTGCTCCTACAGTAAAGTCTCCTCTGGGACGGGTTTCAGAAACACAGTCACTGCGCTGGCCTTACTTGGCACCTTCTGCTGGCTCTGATCAGTTTCCATTCTAGACTCCGGGGTCAGCCAGTCACCATCCTGGTTGACCAGGGACCATCATGCACCACAGTTAGCTCTGTGTTTGATGCAGTATTCAGCACCCAGTCAAACTTCTCATAAAACAGGCATGATGTCAACAAGTAGTCCAAAGTGTGGTTCTGGTCCCTGATTTTCTGGTACTCATTCTTAAGAAATGTAATCTGGTCCCTGCGTTGGTCACTAGTCCGGTAAATTTGCAATACTGCCAGTTTCTTCATTATTTGTTGGTATGCATGGTCATTCCTGGTACTCTTACTAAAGTCCACTGTTTTGCTGGCTTGCACCAGAGATCTACCCAAATCTGGCTGTGCTCCCGTGACCATGAAGCAGCATGCTCTGTAAAAGACTTCTTCTGTTCAGTCTCCATTGGAAACACAGAAAGCTTTGTGATAGTGTGTTTGCAGCTTGGTGGTCAGAAGACAATGGAAAGGTTAAACACTGACTCACTAAGCTCCTGCACTACACCAAGGTGGGTTGCTTCTGTGTTCCTTGAGTCAACCGGTTATTCTTGGACTAGAGAAGACAAAGGAAGTTGGCCCATGGGATTGTGGGATACTTTTGGTGGACTCCCAGGATCCAAGTCTAGGGGACTGCATCAACACTGCAAAACAATAGGGCTCTAACCCTGGGTCCTGGCTAGACTCAAGCTCGAACCCTCCACCCCTGCAGGGTACTAGGAGCCTAGGTCTGAGCCTGAGACATGTGTGTGTAGACGGAAGGGAGGTTTGGATTGTAGACTGAGTATGAGCCTAGGCTTACACTGCAGTGTAAACATGCCCTAAGTAATTTGCCCACAGTCACACATGACAGTTGTAGTAGAATCAAGAATTGGGCCCAGATCTCTGAATTCTAACCCAATGCTTTAACCCTAACACTATCCTTTTTCCTCTTTACATGTGTAGAAATCACTTGATGGCCAGTTGAAAATCTGAAGAAGTGGGGTTTTTTACCCATGAAAGCTTATGCCCAAATAAAACCGTTAGTCTTTAAGGTGTCACCGGACTCCTCGTTGTTTTAATTGAAAATATGTTAGTCTGAGAATGGAATTTTGCTCTGTGTGGTTTTCTACAGTTCAATGATTTTTATTTTGTAAACATTTACTTCCAATTTCCTTTAAAGATATGCAGTTTTAAGAGTTAATGGCAAAGACGTTAGCTTATGTAAATAACAGGGATTTTTCTGAGTGATGTAGCATTAGTGCACATTTGCTGCATTTCATCTATGTAGCTCTATACATCATTCGTGAACAATCTACCTGCAGACTTTTGGTTTTAGCACAAAAGGACTCAGCTACTTTGGATCATCAGATTAGAAGATGGAGGGTGTTAGACACCAGATTTAAAAAAAAAGTTTAGTTCAGTTTATATTTCCTGTTACTATTTGATTAATGGGTGCTGATCAATATGCAGGGCCAATGGAAAATTGTATCCTGGGATGGTTGTGGGGCTTCACTTTATGACAAAATACAGAAAAAACAACCCATCCTGTCATTTATTAATCTTAGGCCATGTCTACACTAGCAACTATGTCAGCAAAACTGTTGTTGCTCAGGGATATGAAAAAAACACCCTTCTGGGTGACGTAAATTTAGCCAGCATAAGTGGTAGTCTGCACAGCACTATGTCCACTGGTCATTGGGGGTAATTTAATTATGTTGACACGAGAGCTTTCTCCCATCGGCATAGAGCGCCTATGTGAGAGATCTTACAGTGGTGCAGTTGCGCAGCTGTAAGCTCTCTAGTGTAGACGGCCTTAGTCATAACATTATTACTCTGGTGAAATATCCAAAGCCATGACACTATGTATGGAGTAAACTGCATGGTAAGCATTGTTTACTTTTTAGAGAACAGGAATGTAAGCAAGTAGCAGCTAGACCTACTTTGATGGAAATAGAAAATTATGTACATTCTCTAGGTAATAAATTACATCCTGAGCCTGTACAGCTGACATGGCAATGAAGAAAGACTCTCAAATTCATTCCTCTAATTGCTGAATAAAAACTTGGCAAAGTTTAGAGGGAAGTCAGGTCCCAGAGACTGTATTCAGCTTTTCTGTCTGCCAAGCCTTGCTTTGATTTGCCACACCCAATAAGGCACAAATTTTTAACAGTGAGAGTAATTCTCTATTGGAACAATTTACAAGGGGTCATCGTAGATTCATCACATGCAATTTTTAAATCAAAATTGGATTTTTTCCCCCTAAAAGATATGCTCTCTTTCAAACAGGAATTACTTCAGGGAAGTCTTATGGCCTATGTTATGCAGATCAGACTAGCGGATCACAATGGTCTCTTCTAACTTTATAATCTATGAACACCAACACAACGTAAATACCATTTTTTGTTTAAATAAAACCTTAACTTCTGTCAGACTGTTTGTATACCTTGGCAGCAGTCTCTTGTAGACTGATCATGAATGTCAGGTACCTCAGATTTTCCTAAAAGAGGATTTTCTAGTCATAATTTTAAGGCCAGAATGGACCATCATAATCATCTAGTCTGAACACCTGGAAAACACAAACAATATACTTACTACGGTGATCAGTACTTAAAAGGTTAAGTGTTTTAGTCTCATTGCCAAATTATTCAAACAGCTGTTGAGACTGGAAAGAGAATGGGACCTTTCCCTGTCTCTAATCCTCATCTCCAGACAGGAAATTGGACTCTTCCTATGCCTGCTGAGAGCAGCTGCCTAATGACTCCATGCACTCTATTTCTGGAGACCTAGCAATCACTATGGAAATATTCAATTTAAGATGCTATTTTCAATACTGGTTGAAGCAAGTGATTGCTTTTCCCTATCTTTAATAAATAAATAAATAAATAAATCCTGAATAGACATCTCACAGCTACATGGTCCAGAATATGTTATGCAGGGAGGACGGGACTTCAGCATTTAGAGAAGTTACTGAAAAGACTACAAAACAACTTACTGCTGCTGACAAACGTGGCTCTGTTTTAGTTTTGTTTGCAAGCATCTTGCTTTTGGGAAATTTAGTTTTTCTGACGATATCATACATAAATGTCTGGGTCCAAATAGACAGGACAATTTTAGTAAGGCTGGCTGTGAACAGTGCAGCAACGTGAGCTTACTGTATTTATATAGTGGCCATTAATATCATGACAAAATCTCTTGCATCTGAAGTATTAAGCTATCACATACACCATCTACACTATTACTCTGCAAAACTAGAACCAATTAACCAAGTACCTCTCTAATTTACATTCAAACCAGGTCAGAAATAAACTTTTTTTTCTCCTTTTGTCAAAATTTATTGCTGCCTGAAATAGGACCTAAACCTAAAATAAGAATTAAATTTAATCAATCCACTGTCTAATTGACTAACTAGGATCCACTGCATTGCTACTGTAGGTTGAACTAGTGCATTCCTTCAGACCTATGTGCTGTGGTGTCTGGTTAGCACAGCTCACTTCTTGTCCAGGACTCTACTATTACTCAACACTTCCTGGACAATAAGCAAACCACTCAACTGTGTTGACAGAATAAAGGGCAGCTTTTTAAGAAGCTGGACACTATTTTGCAACTTATGGTTAAAATGGCAAAAAAGTTAAAATGGCTTCTAAAAATGGAATCTGAAATAAGCAGTTAACTAAATTATGGCAGCTAAGGACATGCTTGCTAATAGCTTCCCTGTAAACAACAGAATTGCTGATAAATTTAAAATGTAGCATTTTCCAACTGAGACAGGGACAGCTGAATTTGTCTCCCCTATATCTAATTATAATCTGCAAGACAGAGTCCCCAGTGCAGATTATGTACAAATTCTTCTGCAGGTATTAGATTAATCCACCTCAGCTCTGACCCATTGTTTAAAAAAAACAGAAGGGGAAATGAGTTTGCACTGACAGGCAAGAAGAAAAAGCAGCAGCAATTCCAGAGAAGCAAAAGCAAAAGCACACAGAAGGGAAGTATGATGGAAGATCCCGATTGAAAGGAATGCTAGCTGATTAGTGCAAGGCAGAAACTTCAGCAGCATCACCCTTGCATAACATCCACTCTCAGCACTTAATTTCATTCTTGGGTAGTCAAGTATTCTTTAAGCAAAAGAGTCCACTGTTCTACACTACTATGAAATGATGGGTCAGGCTGAACGGTTTGAAGTGGATCTGCAGAACTAAACTGAAAGATGAATTAAGCACAAGGGGAGTTTGGCACAAGCACGGCAGTTGATTGTATATCCCTTCTGAAATGGTTCTAGGATTTCCTGAAGATATTTATGAGTGAATCATTCTCAGATTCTTCTTACCAAACCCATTCCACCCTCACTTCCTGGGACACACAGCACAAATGTGTTTTGTTCAGTTTTTAACTTGTACAGTAGTTTTGCCATTCACCTTTTTTGTTTTCAAATACCATATATACTGCACGCAGATGATGTTAGCTTTTTTGTTTGCGGTATTGTTGTAGCCATGGTACTTCCAGGATATAAAAGATAACACTGATGATGTAATATCTTTCACTAGACCAACTTCTGTTGGTAGAGGACAAGCTATGGAGCCCAAGAGAGGTGCTCTTCAAGTCTAGAGAAGGTAACCAGAGTGCCCAAGCTAAACACAAGGTAGAACAGATTGTTAAACATAAGGGGTTCACACATGCTGGAAGAAACCACTTATAACAAAGTGACCAATTAACACCTCAGCAGTGGTAGGAGAATGAGGGGCTAGTAGGCAGCAGAATGTTTTATAAATTGTTGTAACGGCCATAAAACCATAGTATCTGTTAAGTCAATGGTTTTTAGTGTTCTGCAGTTATGAATTTAAGTTCCCAGGCTTGTCTTCTGAAGATGGTGTACCGGTTTCTTTTGAGGGTGAGGACAGAGGTCAGATATGAAGTGAACGCTTTGTAAAAAGTGTTCACCCACAGGTGTGAGTCTTATTTTTCAGTGCAATTTTGATGCATAGTGATTACGTGGGTGAAACGAGACAGGAGTTAGGGCATATAATGCAGTGGATGAGGTATACCACATTGTGATATGCCTGTATAGGACTCATGGAAACCTGCACAACACCTTCAAAAGGCAAGCCTGGGAATTTAAATTAATAATTCTGCTGGACAGTAAAAACCATTAACTTAACAGACTCTGATTTTATGGTCCATTACAACAATCTGTATTACACCTGGTTCCCTCCATTTTCCTGGAACTGCCGAGGTGTTAATTGCCCACTTCATTTTAAGAGGTCTCCTACACCATGTGAAGACCTTATGCTTCATCTTTCCCACCTTGTACTTAGTTTGGACACTCTGGTTACCTTCTCCAGACCTGAAGTGAAGCTCTGTGAAGCCAGAAAGCTTGTTCTCTTCATCAAACAGAAGTTGGTCTAATACAAGATATTACCTCTCTCACCTTGTGTCTCTCAATGTTAGCCTTCACAGATTAGTATGAGCAGAAACAGAAACAGTCTCAAGCATCCGTTCAGTAGTCTAATAAGCCACATTTATTTGCACATTTACAGAACAGGCCAACAGGTATGTCATTGTTTCAATCAAAATTATAAAAACAAAGTCACCTTGATACACCATACTGCTTTATTTGGAACTTACATTCAAAAGTATCCTTGAACACAAAACATTGGTATTAGTCCCAGATAACTCCAACATAATATTCATAGTGGCATACAGGGATCAAAGTTTCATCAGTGGTGAACAAATATAAGATCCTAGTTAAAAGTGACCAGAGGTCTTGGCCTTTTCCACCACTGGCCAACAAAGCAGGGAGCATCACTAAACAGACATTGTTTTCAGAACATAGTTGTAAACATAACCTGAGCACCTGCAGAGGACAGAGTAGCATTCCAGACTCTGTCTTGGTCTACATTAGCATTTTTATTTAACTACTGCTCATATGTGGGTTGGAGAAACATTGGTAAAATGGGGAAATAAATCAAGCTAGAATTGGTTAGGGTGGGGAAGAAAGTAAAGGAGTGAAAACAGATTGTTCACTTCCCCCTCTCTGTCCTGCTTTGGGAAGTTGAGGCTATCTTTAGGGGGACTATGAATTCCAATTCTTGCCAGGGATGGAGGAGAGAAGGTAGAATGGTAATTATTCTAGGCAACAATGTTATAAAAGCTCCTAAAATATGTAGATGGAAAGTTAAGTGTCAACAGGACATCTCAAACCATTTATTTAAAATGCACATTTATTTCTACAAAAAAAGATGTATGATACAGAAGTAGAAGTGATCACACCAATTTAAAGATTTACCTATTAAAATATACAGAGATTCTTAATGAGTACAGGATATTTAAAAAAGATGCAAAGGGGGGGGGTTAATTCTTTTATTTTTACAGTTTTCTGGAACTTCACATAATTTTGATAAGTAACCTTTTACAAAATTATGTAAAAAGTACAAGATGCCTGGTAAACTGTCTGCATTTTTTCCAAAAGACTTTTTACAGCATGCATTTGTTAAGGCAGCCTTCTCCTCCTCATAAGGAATCCTTTTACTCATCAAGTAATCTTCTGCTGCAAAGATTAGGCTAAGGAAGTTTAGTCTCTTCTGTTAACGCCTTTTGTCTTTCCTGTCTGATTTACGGTCTCTTTCACTCCGTGAAGTTCTTTTGCCTGACCGACTATTTTCTGACACAGACCTCTTTCTGTCAGACCTTGAGCTTTTATCCTTTGATCCTTTTGTATCTCTGCTACTACCTTTCGAAGACTTGTGACTTCTGTCTAGTCCTGAAGCATCCCTTCGCTTCCTATCCAAGCTCCTCCTGTGCTTTCTATCCCTATTATGACCCCGTCCTCTGCTTCGACTTCTGCTCTCACTGCTGCTAGTGCTACTGCTGCTACTGTCTCTGCTACTACTTCCACTCGTGCTACTGCTGCTGCTGGAACTACTCCGACTACTGCTGCTGCCACTGCTGGAACTGCTGCCGCTGCTACTGCTGGTTGAGCTACTACTACTAGTACTAGTGCTGCTGCTACGACTTCGACTCTTGCTAGTCTTGTTCCTTGTCCTACCCCTGCTTCTACTCCTAGTTTTACTCTTAATTTCTACGCTCGTCGCCTGGATCTGATCAGATTGCAACTCACCCAGCTTTACAGACACCGCAGCGATTTCCTCCTGGTCTGCCCGAGGCTCTTGATCTTGAATGGACTGAGACAATGGTGGAGGCTGTGGCAGTGGCACAGACTCTGGCTGGGGCTGTATCTCTGCCTCAGGCTCTGGCTGGGCTTGAGGCTCCTTTTCCTGTTTCTCTTCAGGTTCAGCTTCAATTTCTGGTTTGTTAGCTGTCTCCTTTTCAGGAGAATCAGCGTTAAGCTCTTTGGCTGGCTGAGCTTCACACTCAGCTTCTGGTGCCACTTCCTTGCTATTTTCACTTTCTAATGGTTCTACACTATCAGCCTCATTCATCTCCATCATATCCTGCTCATTATCCACTGGCTGAGAACTCTCACCTTCCTCTCTTACAGCCATGACCTCTTCATGCTGACTATCCTGCTGCCTGTCATTCTCCTTCACCTCACCTCTCTCTTCTACCTTATCCTCAATTTCATGTTTCTGCTCCTCCTCCTCCTCCTGTTCTCTCTCTGCATCACTATGACCTGCCCCTATTTTCACCTTTTCCTCCCCTGCCTCCTCCATTTCTATATCATTGTTCTGGTTACCTGTCTCCATCTCTTCCACCTGCTGAGCCACCTTACCCTCTTCCTGCTCCTTGTTCTGCTCTTCTTTCTTTTCTTCATTATGCACCTCCTGCTGTTCTTTTTCCTTTACAGACTGTCTTCTGGGCCTGGCCTCCATTTTGTTAATTTGTTCTGCAAACTCATTGCGTCTATTTTCAAATATTGCTGGAGAACAAGAGGCAAACATGAAAGAGTAAATTTCAGAATAACTTGTCAAAGTTAAGACTGAAATCTTACTTTATTCCCAAATATGTGTTTATGAATTGTAAAATACTATGGTCCTGTTATCTTTTCAAAGTGTTGTGCCATTCAACTGTAATGCAAAAGATGACAATAGTTTACCAAGAAAGTGAAAGGGGACAGAGGTAGGTAAATTTAAGCCCAAATTTTAGATTTTATGAAAAGCTATCCAAAAAGATTGGTCAACAGATGTTCAACATTTCTAGAATTCCAATGAAGAATTCTGACTGATTTAAACATTAATAGATTTAAAAACTAAACATCAGAATATAGGTTTCCTTGGGCGTAATTTTAAAGCCTGATCCAAACCGAACTAGACCATAGCCAATCCAAAGCCAACCTGAGCATGTTGGGTTGTTTTCAAACAAGATAAAAACCACTTGTATTCCGGTCAGATTGCAAGGGTCTAGCCACTGACCTGGACTCCATTTTCTTTACTTTGTTTTCTCCATGGAGCCACCCGGGCTAATTACCACTGACCCCTCATGCCACCTCAACCTAGTGCCCCACAAATGAAGAGTGTCTGCGTCTCCCTGGGTTGCTGTCCTGAACCTGTGCTCAGTGCTGACACCCATCCTTGGGGCCCAGCTCCTGCTGGGCTCCTCACTGCACAGTGCAGCAAGGTGAAGGTGGCCGGCAGGAAAGGGGCATGCAACTGCTGTCGTGCCGACCCAATGAGCAAGAAGAGGTGATCAGAGACTACCTGACCTGACCTAAGCCCAGGAGTGTCAGGCTGTTTTCAACTCAACCCTAATGCTTGTAGTTGGATCTGGTCAAGCTTGGACTGGTTTACGAGACTAACACCAGAGCATTTTCACTTCGGTACTCATACTATTGGCACTGACTAGGTTCCAGTGTCTAAACTGGATGAAATGAAAGTAGTAAGAGCCTAAATGGCAAAAAGTAAATTAGATGTTTATAAAACTCAATTTTATTAATAAGGTATTTGTACACGTGAACTAGTTTTAAACGAGAATGTAACTTGACAGCATTCCTTTCAGCTAGGAAGGTCAGTCAGAATGATATAATCCCAATATAGAAAAAAGGCTTTGAGGGAGCGAGATCTCATGTTTAAGAAGATTCAAGGAAAATACTACAATTGATAAATTCTCAACTGAATTATCACCTTTCAAAAAACCCATAAGATGCTCAGTATCACACATACTGATCTATTCCTGAAAGAAAACTTAGATAGTTATTCTGAGGAAAAGGGTGCACACACACACACATATTTTTAAGATCAATACTTTTAAAAAATTGTTTAAGTTATCACAGAAGAGCTAATTTGTTCTGTTCCTCAGAACACACAAGTTGCTGACTCCTTGGTAACACTTACATTTTCACACATGCTCGCTCCATGGAATGTGCCTCCTTACCTTCTTGCCTCATTAGCATTTACAGGTGAGACATGGCTACGGGCGATAACATGAAGCAAAGAATACAACACACACACACCTTTAAAAGACTATATGCATACACCACTTCTCAATTAATTTTGCACTAGATAATGACTTCTTTAAAAAAAGGCGTTAAGTGACAAACACTTCTCCCACTTCTCCATCAACCACAGTTTAGAAATGTAAAATTTGTAAAGGAATTAAGATATTGAAATTCAAAAAGTTAAAGAAAATACATATCTTGCTTGAGGGAGGGGAGTACGCTCACACTCCTTTTCCTCCATATACCACCTACCATTCATTTTTTTTTGCGAATCATCTATTAGCTTTTGCGTAGCGGGACACATCCTGCCAGGTATGTAGAAGAGATGGGGCCTTGTCCTGGTTCTTATATATTTAATTATTTTGGCATTATGTTCATTCCATTCTTCTTGCTGAGAAACAAAGGAAAAAAATGTAAGATACACAAGAGTATCCTTTACATAAAAGAAGTGCTGAGAGTAAAAGTGAGAATACTCACCAGTTGAGCAAGTTCAACCTTTTGTTCCAATAGACGCAGTTCTGTCTGTTTAGCACGCCTTTCTTCAAACAATTCCCGCCTCTCATTTTCAACCTGCTTTCTCTCCTCCTCTGCCTGCACTTCAAGCTTTTGTTCAATTTCTTGACGTCTCTTTTGCTGAAGGTAAATAAGGTATTGTTTTAGCATTTTCTTCTAGTGTTGAAAAGGTACTCTTGATCAGTTTTGTAAGTATAAAGAGTTACATAAATGTTACACGCAGTTATACTATGGAGTGAAATATATATATTCTTCCTTTAAACACAAGTTAAGATAGAATTCAGAAGCTAGCTAGCAACCTGTAGAAAAATTCTGACCTCAGTTTAAGACCAAACAGTTGTCTCAATAGGAAAGAATTCAGAACTGCAACTTATCAATAATTGTTAAATAGTTAATTTTACCTAAGCAATTATTCTTTTTTTAAAAAAAATCCTATCATCCATTTGGGATCAGGCTGACCAATCACCAAAAATGCTTTTCTAGTTTAAATGCTTATCTAGTAATAAGTTACAGCTCTACTAACAATGGCTTTATCAATACCACAGGAGACTCACACATCTATTTACTGAAAATGGGAAGGCTTACAATACATGTTACAGAAAAATCATTGACTTGTGCACATAAGTGGCACAGCACAATTACATTCTTATGCACTTTTGGCACAGTTGCCTATGGTTTACAAAATCAGAACACAGAAATAGAATCACTGCATCTTAAGTCAATGATTACCTTTAACAACTGTTTCATTTTGTATTAACAGTAATAGACCACTTGTTTGAGGGTTAGATATCACAGACAGCCTTTTAGTTGGCTACAAGTGCCATTCACTTTGAAATTACTCCAAGTACTCAATACCAAGAGAAAAATGTTATCCTTTTCCGGCTCTGCATGTTTTAGAACATGATGCTTTCTTAAAATTTCTTATGAGCATATACTATTTATCACTGGTGTCATGACAACTGGGGACAAAGCTCAGAGTTTCGCAGCACTTTGAAATCCTAAAAGAAAGAAAAGTCCCTACCTAGTTTTTATAGCTTTTCAGTTCAAAGCAGCTTTAAAAGCTTCTTAAACTCTTGGGCCCCTGAGGTCAGGATGTCTCACTATAAGCAATGCATGCATCATGGGAATTTTTCACTCCATGCACTGAAGTAGTAACTGCCTAATTTTGCCTCACTTGCTTTAGTTGTGTCAGATTATGGCATATAATATTAAGAGAAACAAGTACCCTCTCAGTAGCAACTGTGGATTCTTGTTTAAATTTCTGAAGAGTGCCCATCAACAAGCCAAATATACGTCGATTCCTGAATAAAAGATAAAACACTTTTTGAGTCTCAGTTTAAAACAGAGGGTTTTTGCTTGCATGAACACTGAAGGAAATTATTGTACATTTGTGACACCTATTTCTATAGGGTCATTAACATTCCAAGGCCACAAGAAAGACGTATGGACTGTGCCAACAGTGTAGAACATAATTAATAATGTATACTTTGACGTAAGTGTACACTTTGCTTTACCAAATAGGCTAAGACATGATCTATGTCCACAAAACCTCACGCTTACAGTTCAGGTAACAGTGTGGAAAAATAACTACTAAAGAATTCATTGTAAAATACATACATGGAAAAAGTGGATTTTAAGGAAGGATTTAGAAAAGGGCACAAAAAAATTAAAAGCAAAAGACTGTTCCAAGTGCAGGGAATAAGAGAAAGATGAAAGCTGAACTGACTGTTTAGTCTAGTAGGGGGATCCATGGACTGGAAGAGTCTGGGTTCTGTCATTGGACTATTGTGTGAACTTAGGAAAGTCATTTCACTTCTCTGTGCCTCCATTTCCCCAGCCATCTTATGTCTATCAGCCGAGGAAAGGACCACCTATTACTATGTGTTTCCGCAAAACCTTATACAATGGAGTGTCACACATTCAGTGGTAGGGGCTGACTCTCTCTCTCTCTCACTTGACTCTAGAGGCTGGGAATAAAAGTTCACTGACAACAGCCTAGTTGTGATCTTGTCCAATTGCAGAATGTGCTTGACAATTATAAGGCTTGTTTAAAGTAAATACATTTACTTCCTTCCCCTATCCATAAACTCACTCCTCCATGCCTCCCATTACTGCCTTTTTCTGAATATTCTTCTTCCCTACCCAATTCCTCTTTTCCCTGCCTTTAGGATTTTCCCCCTTGTCCCTTACTTTTAGGAACTATGCCCCTCCCCTTTAAGGGATACTGCCTCTCCCAACAGAAAATTTCTCCCCCTCACTCTTTTTGGGTGAGGAGATAGGGTACCAGAAGCAATTACTCCTCTTAGCATGGAGCCACAGGGCTCACCCTGAGCAGCAAAAGCCAGGCAGGAAGAAAGAAGACAACACGAGCAGAGTCCTGAAGTCTTTGTAGGGAGGGGAGAGGCATGTGAGAACTGAGGACAAAGCATTCTCTATCATGTAATCCATTTTAAGAAGTGTACCTAGGCTACGTTTACTTTCAAGGTAGTCCTTCAAAGTCACCTGTCATGTATAAATATTGCCTTCAGGAACCATATGAAAAATTTTAAAAAAAAGTCATACCATGTTCAATGTTAGGAGACAGAACATGTGAAGGTGCCACATAAGCATAAGGAAAATAGATTTGTACCTTTGTTTTCCCTTCTCATCCATAGTTTGATCCTGAATTAGGTCTCGACGTGTTCGCTCTTTGGA
Source organism: Lepidochelys kempii (assembly GCF_965140285.1). Taxonomy (NCBI): domain Eukaryota; kingdom Metazoa; phylum Chordata; order Testudines; family Cheloniidae; genus Lepidochelys; species Lepidochelys kempii. The sequence goes on along the minus strand of NC_136385.1, from coordinate 90,166,357 downwards.
GGTAGCAACAACAGAAGATTGCAACGCCGGCTACAAGAACAACAAAACAATTAGTTTGTGTTCCATCTACGCACTTGTGTGCCAAATGCCCACTCTCTCAACTGTTACCTTTTTAACATCTTCATCCTCTGCGTCGCTTTCATGGCGTGATTCTCTCCTTGTCCGACGTTCCCCACCCAGCCTGAGGAGAAAATACAAGAGTCAAACATCATTATTTGAGATTGAAACAAGAATAAAGGAAAGTTTACATCCCAAAAGAAACAGCACTTTTCAAGACTGCTGCAGCCACGTGCACCAAGATTTCCAATAAATTCTCATCGTCCAGAAGTTTAGAAGATAGTCAATAAATAGTGCTCAGGCTACAGATTTGCATATGGGACTCCCGTGTCAGAGAACACAAGTATTACAGTTTACAAACAGTACCTTAAATTGCTTTAAACAGTATCTAGTAAAGTAAAAGACAGGACTGCCTGTTTAGGTATTTATTGTACACATAATACATTACTATCCTCGGTTTTATTCCCAGTTTATAACCTCTCTGTGCTTAAGTTTAGTAAGTATTTACATACTGCACTTCAGGGTGGAGTTCAGAGGCTTCAGAATTTGTAAATGGTTTTGAAATTTCAGGAGAAAATGTTCCTTAAGTTATCTAAAATGGATGAAATCCTCACAATAAATTAATCCGTGAAACACTGCAATTTTCCAGATAATGTGATCAATATTTCAGTGTAAGCATTTTTTGCAGAATTAAGTGTTAACTTTATAACAGATTTTAACCCAGAACAATTATTCTCCAAAGTTAAAACCCTAAAAGGTGGTCTAAGAAGCAGCAGACTAGTACAGTACCGCAATATGATTTTTTTTAGTGAAAATGATTGATGATCAAGCAGTAAAATGCTTTAAAACGAAGTAATTTTTAACTACTTTTGAGAGACATATGGCACCAATTCAGAAAAGCACTTACCGGTAAGTACATGTGTAAGTGCTTTGCTGAATCCAGGTCTTAATAAAGAACAACAAACCTACAAATTAACAACAGAGCTATTCCCAATTTTTATCTCCTGGTATTTCTGTATCACAAGGCCAACCTAAAGTATGAACTCTTCATACTTCAAGACAGACTGCATACATATGTGCAATGTTTTAAGATACTTTTGAAACAAATGCAGATCTTGTTTTTCTAAAAGAGTACACAATGAACACAACTACGGAACTCCTTTAAAATTCCACGAACAAAACCAAATGATGAGACCTTATTGCTGAACTGCAGCCAAACAGAAAGTGTTTCTGATTAAAGAGAATCAGTTACACAAGAATAAACTTGAGCAAAGCAAAACAAAATTTTATGAGATTCTGTTCCTGTGTGTTGGTTGTGTTTATTTAAGATATCTCCTTCACAACCCGGTTTCTTTGAGCCTTCTATAAAGTCAAACCTAGGTAAAATTGTTGCTACAGAATGTTGCAGTGTTGCAAGTTCTACACCATATCTGCACTGTATGATCACGCAGAAAAGATTTCAAGAGGAGAAAGTCCTTATCAACAGCCATGAACTCAGCAGCAAGCTCCTCAAACATACTCACACACACTGAATTTGGCAGTGATACATACTAAATCCTGGGGCAAGAAAGTCTGCTGAATTGACTAAGAAATAAAATCACTGCTGTGTTCCTTATGTTATTAAAGGTGACCTACAAAGAAAAAAATAGAGGACATGCTCACCTATAACTAAAGTGTTTTGAAATGGACTCTACACATTCACTCTCTTGGGTTGCACTATGGTGCAGTTCCAGTGGTTGAATGGTTCATTGCAGTGTCACCCAAGTGTCCTAATATCCCCTCCTTCTCTGTTCCTGAATGTTCTGTGGGTAAAGCTATAAAAGTGGGCGTGGTGTTCTGGCCAGCTCAGTTCCTTTCACCACCTTCTCAGGTCTGTGACTGCAATAAAGACTTCACAGACAATGGGTAGGGAGTGTGAATGTGTAGAGTCCATCTTGAAGAACTCCAGTGACAGGCAAGTAACCTCTATTTCTTCTTCGAGTGGCATCTATACACGCCCACTCTTGGGACAGTCTGATAAGTGGTACAGTGAAATGAGGAAAGTGGGACACTTAAACACTGACTGAAGTACAGCTCTGCTGAACTGTGCAGCACACCCAGATGCTGAATTAAGGGAGTAATGTTTAGAGAATGTGTGTACAGAGCTCCAAGTTCCAGCTCTGCAGTTTTCAACAAGCACACAGTCAAAGAGGCTGCCTTAGCCTAATTAAATGTGTCTTTTAATGTTGCAGGAAGAGGGACAGAAGGTAGTTTGTAGTTCTCTAATACAGAGCCTAACCCAGGGGTCTCAAACACGTGGCCCACGCAGTTATTTCCTGCAGCCCGCCAAGCTCCCTCCCTGAGTTATTTTGTGCGGCCCACCAAGCTCCCCACCCTCCCACACCGCATCCCCGCTCCTCTGCCTACCTCCAGGCACTTAGTGCTTACCAGGAGGGAGGGGAGAGGAGCGGGGAGCCACAAGCTCGGGGAGGAGGCGGAGATTTGGGGAAGGGATTGGAATAGGGTCAGGGAGGGGGCGGAGTTGGGGTGGGGACTTTGAAGAAGGGGTTGGAATGGGAGCGAGGAATGGGTGGGAAGAGGCAGGGCAGGGGTGGGGCCTGTCAGTGATGCGGCCCTTGGGCCAATGTACTAGTTCTCATGTGGCACGCCTGGTGATTCGAGTTTGAGATCCCTGGCCTAACCCATTTAGACAAGCATTTAAAATAATCTGACTTTTACTATTCACTTTCAAGGCTATGGACAGATTAGGTGATTTAAATCCGGGGTCTTAAAGACGCATGCGGCCCATGGGGTTATTTTCTGTGGCCCGCCAGCTCCCCACAGCGTTTACCTAGAGTGGCTCCGGCCCGGTGCGCACTGGGGGCAGGCTCCCTGCCTGCCTGCCCTGCCCCCGCACTGCTCCGGGAAGCGGCCGCAACCTGGGGGGGAGGGGTCACAGGGGCTGGGAACGGGAAACCGTGGCCAATAGGAGCTTCGGTGGAGATACCTGGAGGAGCGGCCAGGGCAACACACAGATCCCTGTGCCCCCGCCCCAGGTCTTGGCCGCTTCCCGGAGTGGCGTGGGGGCAGGGCAGGCAGGCAGGGAGCCTGTCCTGTCCTGCCCCCGGTGCGCACCGGGCCGGACCCAAACCCCACACCCCTCCTGCACCCTGACCCCTGCCGCACCCTGGACCCCAACCCCCTGCCCTGAGCCCCCTGCACCCCTCCTGTACCCCCTGGGGGCAGGGAGGGGCAGACTTGGGATGGGGGCATGGAAGGGGTGGGAAGAGGTGGGGCCTCACGGAAGGGCTGGAGTGAGGCAAGGGCGGGGCAGTGGTCAGTGGTGAGCCCTCCGGCAAATGTACTAGTCCTCATGTGGACCTTGTCATTTGAGTTTGAGACCCCTGATTTAAATAAAATGTCAGTGCTCTTTTATCAATTGTGTGGAGTTTTGATTTTCCCAAGTGTGCATGAGATGTGGAAAAGAACACTAGTAGAATAAGTGACTGGTCAAAATGTAAGTCAATGAGGGGAGGAGCAGCAGGCAGCACAAGAGCACTCCAACTGCTATGAAGTTTCACTGTCAGAGTTGCAATCAAGAATGGTACACATAAAGGCCACTCAAAGACATAGTAACAGGTCTGTGACCCTATGCTTTGTCTATATATAGGCTTGAATTGGTTTAACTTAGGGTCCTTGTATAGGCACTGACTCCGGGGCTGGAGCTACAGGCGCCAACTTTCTTATGTACTGGAGGGTGCTCACTAATCAACCCCTGGCTCTGCCACAGGCCCTATCCCCACTCCACCCCTTCCCGTCCCCTCCCCTGAGCCCTTCCGTGCCCTCACTCCTCCCCACCACCCCTGAGCCTCCTGCACGCCACAAAACAGCTGATTGGGAGGTGCGGGGAGGGAGGGGCTGATTGGCAGGGCTGCCAGTGGGTGGGAGGCGCTGGGAGCTGATGTATTACTGTAGCTCTTTGGCAATGTACATTGGTAAATTCTGGCTCCTTCTCAGGCGGGCCACCCCGGGTTAAACCATTACAATTTTGATGTGTAAAAGAAGCCGTAGTTATCTGCCCCAGCAAACGGATACTCAAAACTGCCTGCACTGTCAAACTTCTACCACTGTATTCAATGAGAAAAATATTAGCAAAAACATTCAGTTAGTATGTTCAGCAGTTAATGTTGACAATTAAGCATCTTAGATTTCACTGTTCACACCCCATTGAGCTGGGGGGAGGGGGAGGCAGTTTACACCCATATATTACTTCAGAACCATTAAAGGATGCGTATATAAGTTACCACTCAAATTCTACATCTGATTGCACTCCTTCACAATTATAGAATATACCTGTAGTAGAACCAGAGGCTTAAAACGGAAAGCAAATACTAACCTTATAGTCCATTGTATTGCATTTTATAGTGAGGAAAATGAGACAAGATTTCGTCAAAGGTGAGACGGACATGTTAATACACAGACAGGAAATCATACCCTTACTGGTGCAACAGTGTTCTTCCAAAAACATTAGTGACAACAGTGTCTTAATTTTGGAATGGTTAATCTTTAAACAGGTAATTGTAAAGCCACCAAGCTAACAATTTCCAGTTCTGAGAATTTAAATTTGCTAAATCATAATGACCATTTACCCGAGTAAAGTTTTTATGTCGACCTCTGTACCTACCTACTGGTTGCCCCTTCAAGATCCCTCTGTTTGGCTGGGGGTCCTCCACTATCCGAGAATCCACGCCTAAAAAAAATACAAGACTTAAGACAGGAAGTAGTAGTCTGAGCAGAGACCTGGAAGCTGGAGCTCCGGAGTGCCCAATGCATGTCTGTCACTGATTCAATTGCGACCCTAGGTAAGTCAAATCTCCTGTCTGTGTGGTTAATGCTTGCCTACCTCGTAGGAAATAACAAGCATAATAATTCACTATATTTTGGTAACAGCCAAATTATATAGCACTCTCCAAACACTAAGTAAATACCCTATATTAGTGGCATTAAGTACACAATAACCCTGTAATTTTGACCCTCCAACACCTGATATTCTACTATGGGAAAGTATCATTTAGCCAGGGCAGACAGTTGGCCACAAAATAAATAAGCGTCTCATGTAGTCACAGCTAAAGCTAACATGTACACAAACATGTAGTAACTTTTATTTTACCTAATTCTGAAGTTTCTTACCTTAGCAATATGCTACCACGCCCTCTACCTCCACCAGGGCCTGTGATGGTCAATAATCTACCTTGAGCGGGCCTGGAAGAAATGTACTAGGTGTTAAAACTTGACCAAGGTAAATAAATACATGCTCTCTCTGGCCACCTGCACAGCCTCACACACCAGACATGGAGTGTGACAGAACCTTGCTTGGAAAAACCTTGCCCGGGGGGAGCAGCAGCACAAACCTTGGGGAGATGCACAGGGACGTGACTGCCACTTTGCATCGCCAGCATTGTATTTAAAATAAAAAAGGGGGGCTGTTTTCGCACCTTACCCCTCCTCTCAATATCATTAATTAATAATAATAATAAGCAGCAGCGCTCACCTACATTCATGAAAAAAATAAGGAACTTTTGTGTGTCCCTTAGACACGTTACCGACCCTGCGGGCAAATCACACGCACCGGGTCCCTGCAATCACGAGGTGGTGAGAGTCGATCCAACGCCCTGCCCAGCAAGCCCACAGGAGCAGCAAGGAAAGCGGCGGGGAGCCCCCATCTGCACGCTAGAGGGAGGCCGCAGCGCACGCCAGGGCGCTCCGTGTGTGTGTGTGTGGGGGGGCCGTCTCCCGCGCTCACGGGTCGGAACCTGGTGCCCGAAGCAAGAAGGGGCGTCGGGCTGTGGCCTGGGGAACCCCCAAACGCGCGAACAGTCGGCGGGGTTTGCTGCCAGGGTCGGACATGCGCGGCCCCATCACTCCCCAGGAAAAGGAGCCGGCAAAGCTCGCGCTGACCGCTAGGGCCCGGCCCAGCCGCCGCCCGCAGCCTCGGGGCGCGCGCCCGCCCACCCAGCCCCGGCCTCGCCTCGCCTCGCCTCGCCTCGCCTCACCTCACATCGTTGGGGTCCCGGCCCGTGAGTTTACGGATATTCTCATCCACGTGCTTGAGGCTCTCCTTGGCCTTCTCCAGCTGCTCCTGCAGCGCGCGCACCGCCACCGCCATCCCGCCAGCAGCGCGGCCTAGCCCGGGGCCTAGCGCAAAGCACCGCTGGGAAACGGGGAAACACGCTCCGCCTACAGGCAACTCGTCCCGCTCTGTAACCCGCCAATCACAGAGCTCAAAGCCAGAGTGACACCAAGAGCTCTGACACCGACCATCCGCGCCCGCCAATCACCAAACCCTGACGAAGAACGACACCTCCCAGCGCCAAGAATCGCCCGACTCATCTGCCAATTAAAGAGCCCCATGACGGAGTGACACCCCCACAGCCCACCACCAGTCGCCTTTGCCTACCATATCTGCGAATCACCAAACGGACGAACAAAATGACACCGCTAGAAGCCAACCAGCACAGTTTCCTTCCTTCAGGTCAACCAATCAGAAGCGGAGTAATACTGTCCATCTCCACCCACTCCGAACTAATCCCAACTTTCCCACCGAGGCGCCTCAAAGGCAAGAGGCAGAACTAACAGGTCTGGGCAGTAGCCAATCAGCTCCTACTTTGTTATAAGTGAACCAATAACAAGGCATTTTATTTGGAAACAAGACAAGAAGAGCGATCGTCTGCCCGCCCGCCCGGCCTGGGGTGTAGCCAGTCAGCGCGCGCGCTGTTTGCTTCTTTCCCTTGGAGTCGCCCCCTCGTGAGCTGCCTCGCCCATGGGGCGAACTGGCTGCGGAGGAGCCGAGAGCCGCCCGGGCTGCTAGTCTCGCGGGGCAAGGCGAGCCGCCAGCTTGGCGCTGTTGTCCTGTCCTTCCCAGCCACTTCAGAGACTTCAGAGCGCCGCCTGCCCTGCTCCGGTGTGCGCCCGCCACCCTGCACCGCCACGGCCCCTCGCCCGGTGGTTGCAGCGTGATTGGCAGGGGGCAGGTCGTCCCCGGCACAGTTGTGCAGGCCGTGCAGAGAGCTCCCTACTCAAGCCTCCTGCTCATTGCCCAGGGTTTTGTAGCGCGCAATGAGCCGGGTAGCCAAGTGTCTCTGATCTGGATGTAAAATTCCTTATTTGCTAATCTAGGTTCCCGCTGTTTAGGTTCTTCTACTGCATCCAGCTCTGCGGCATGCTCACAGAATTAGCATGAAATGAAAATCTCTCTCTCTCTTGCTCCGTATCCCGTAGGGACTTGATGGATTTGGCTTTGTGGTGGTGTGCGAAGTTTAGGTGAACGAAATGGGCCAATTTCCCATCTGAAGTCAACAAGCAAGGGACCATGAATGAAAGATGGGTCATTGTGCTGGTGCTGGGTGGTGCTGATGGCCTGGCCTAGATGATCTGGTCTGGCCTTAAATCTATGACTAAAATAGTGCGGATGAGGTGATAAGATAAATGTGAAGAAAGAGAAGTAAAAAGAAAAGGAGGACTTGTGGCACCTTAGAGACTAACATTTATTAGAGCACAAGCTTTCGTGGGCTACAGCCCACTTCATCGGAAAAGTAAGTTTCTACTGCACCTCTAACATCATCCTTAGTTTAATCCCAGCTGTATCTGCAGAGGTAGAGGGTGCCATTATAAATTTACATCCAGCTTGTATCATTCCCCAACCCACACACACCCTGGAGCTGCCAAAATTTTTCTCCTGTAGACTGCGATTTGTCCCCTTTATAATGAGTATCTGCCACAAAGAGAACTCTGTTACTGGCATTAGCTTAAAAAAAAAGGTAAAATGGGCAGAATGTCTATAACAGCTTTCAGAGCGGGTAGAGCTACTCGTGTGCCAGTTTAAAACATGAGTGAGACCTCGGGCTGGGCATGGGTGTAAAGGGGAGCCATTATACCTAGGCTATAGGGAGAAAAGGGACCTCAATATTTTAGAATATCTGACGTTAAAGTAGTCCACAAGTTTCACACCCAGCATCCTCTCCCTCCTGGGACTACATCCCCACATTTTAACTTTGCAACCCGGGGCCGGGCCTGGCCTGGCCTCGCCTCGCCTCGCCTCACCTCCCCCTCCTTTGCCCCGCCTTGCGCAGCGCGCTCCCCTTGCCCTCTTACGCTTTTCTCCCGGGGGGCGGGGCCCTTGGAGTCTGACAGCGGGAAGCCCCGCCCCTGCCCGGAAGCCGCCCGTTGCCTTGGCAGTGAGGCCGCGCTGCTTCCCGGAGCGGCCGGGGCCCGGTCTGGGAAGGAAGGAGCCGGGGAGGCAGCGCGAGGCCGGGCCCTGTCCTCCAGCCCCCGTCATGACTAGGCCGGAGATGGCGGACGAGACGCTGTTCCTGCTGCTGCACAACGAGATGGTGTCTGGGCTGTACCGGGCCGCGGAGCACGGCGAGGGGGTGAGGCGGGGACTGCCGGCGGGGCGGAGACCGCGATTCACGGGCACTCGCACGCCTTGGCCTGCGGGCGGTCTCCCGCGGGTTCCTTATCCAGCTGGTCTCTGCGCTCCTGCTTGGCACGATGCCTGTGCCCGGAGCAAACCCCACTCCCACCAGGGCCTCTGGGTGCCGGGAGTACCGTGGGGCAAAGCCCAGCCTGGCGCTGTCCTGGCCGAAGCTAGAGAAAGAAAGAAAGACATGAACAAGTTTATTTCCTGAACTCAAAATATCTGATTCTTTTGTAAAATCTTTCAGGAGAGCCGGCTGGCCAGATCTTACTATTAGCATGTGTTTGCAGGGGAGGAGCATGAGCTGAAATAGCATATCGTAGTCTATAGCTTGAAGCCATTTGGGATGGATGTGTTCTTATTTTCCCTATACACCCGTGCTACAAAACTGGCTTTAACAGAATATGAAAATTTAACTTTTGTATCTTCTAGGAAAATGGACGATGCATCACTAAACTGGAAAATATGGGGTTTAGAGTAGGACAAGGATTAATTGAAAGGTAAGAATGTCTCACTTTGCTGTCCCCCCCCCATCTCCCCCCCGCAACTCTTTCCCCAGATATACTGTGTGGACTGGAGCCCTCCATGAATTTTTGGTACTGAAGTAAGGTTTACAGGATTGTACTTTATAGCATCACTTCTAGTGCTTTTTTAAAAAGAGAGACAATGTCTGCTCACCTTCAGGCCTTTGGTACAGTATCTTCAGGCCTTTGGCACCTTCAGACCTTTGGTTAGAGTAGCTGACTTTAATGGATGATTGAATACTTTTGTTAGCAGTCCATCTACTTCAACTTAAAATCATCCATAATTCTTGGATGAATGCAATGTAGTACAGGTGATTTATAGTTCTTTAATTGTCACTTGTTCTAGCACCTTCTCTTTCGACGCCTCATTCTCTTATGGGTCATATTTATTACCTGAAGATAGGATGCGGTGGAGATAAGTATATGGTAAAGACTGAGGCAAACACATTACATAGTTACTCTAATGTCATTTTCCTCATGAATTGTGCCTTTTAGGCTTTGTCTACACTACAGAGTTTTGTCGACACAAGTTACGCTGACATACAGCCATTGCTGTAGTTAAACTGCTGTGGCATGTCCACACTACACTCTTTGTGTCAGTTGAGTGCATCCACAATAGCAGCTTTTGCATCTGCATCGATACAGAGAGCAGGGCACTGTGGGTAGCTATTCCACTGTGCAGCTGGCTGCAGGGTGCTTTGGGAAGGGTTTGCAATGCCTCATGGGGGACAAATACAGCATCACATGATGAAAGTTTCTCAATCCCATTGTTTAGTGGGCATCCTACTAGATTGCTAACCGCTTTTCAACTTCCTTGGTAACGTGGAACCTAGTCATCTCTGTCAGAAAGCATGGCTCCTGCATTGCTGTTCACTATTGTGCTGTGTGTTCTGAACACAAGGCTATTTGGAGGAGCCCAGTGGGAGGCTATTTGGCTGGGGAATGCCTTGAAGGAGCATATTAACACGGATCCACAGTAATGTGTGTTGCTGTAGTGTGCTGAGCCTGGCATTGTTTGTTTGCACCTTTCTATGAACCATCTAATGATTGCAGTGTGTGCCCAAAAAGTAACACATTTTAAATCACTTTTTAAAGTAGCACTCGGTAATATGACCAAACTGATATTGCTAAACACTAACACAAACCCACAGAAATGTATATGTGTGTGTGGCAGGGAGTGTGTGTATGAGAGAGAGACGGAGTATGTGTTGGGGGTGTGTGCATGTGAGAGAGAGACCGAGTGTGTGTTGGGGGAGAGTGAGTGTTGGCATGCTGTCTCCTTAAGTTCAGACAGCAGCCCGAAGCATCCAATCCTGAGGCAGAAGCTGGTGGTGCACAGATAGCTGGTGTCTCCTTATACCCCCAGCTCAGCAGAGACCAGTACACTAACAAGGGGAAAGGGACACCCTGACATCAGCCCGCCATCTCACTCCCTGGCTCAGTACAGCACAAGTCTCTTCCCCCACACTCCCAGTAGCAGCAGCCCGCCCTGCCTGCCTGCTGCTGTGGTCCTAGTGCCAGGGAGAGCAGGATTCCGCATTAAAGTTTTGATTCAGTGATTCCCTCTGAATTCTCTCACAGCCTCCTCTCCCCACAGACCAAGGAGATCCACCTCCTTCCCTGTAGTCCAGGCAGGTGTGCATTTGCTGCCAGAAACCAGCATGTTCAGCTGGGCAGTAGCTATGGGAGTTCTCTAGCTGAGCAGTTTCAAAACTTCCTGGGGTTTTAAAGGGGAGGGGTGCATACCTGTGTAGCTGGATGCAGGGCAGCAGAGTTCAAAACAGTGAGCAGAGTGGTCATGGTGGCCGTTGTGGGATACTTCTTGGAGGACAGTTAAGGTGACATCTACACTGATGCTTTTTTGATCTAACTTCGCTGCAAAAAACTCTACACCTCTCATTGAGGTGGTTTTATTTTGTCAGCAAAGCAGGAGAGTTTTGTCGGCAGGAGAAACATTTTAGTGTGTATACCTCCACTATTTTTGTTGACAAAACTGTGTAGTGTAGACAAGGCCTTACTCCCTTATAGCCCACCAGACTTACTGCTTCTCTGACAGGCTTACCACTTTTGATATACTTCATTAATTTCTTGTTTTTTCTGGTATTTGTTTTTCAAAATCCCTTTTAGCCTCCTAATTTACATCATACATTTTATCTGCCACAGGTTATGCTCCTTGCTCTTGGTTGCAGTAGGGTCAAATTTCCCATTTCTTAAGGATGCCTCTTTGACCCTCCTGAACCTTGCCATTTAACCATACTGTATTATTTTTCTTGTCTTCCTGTTTTTTTTTTCTTTTAGGAATGTGATTCACTTATAGTTTACTCAAGTGAACTCCATGCTGAATCTAAAGATTTTAGTTTCCTCACTTTTGGGGTTTCATTGATGGTTTGGTTTTTTTTTTTGTTTTTTTTTTATAAATCCCCTTTCCTAAACATATAGGGGTGTGTGTGTGTGTGTGTGTATATATACATATATATATATATATATATATATATATGTGTGTATATGAACAAATAATGCTAGTGAGGGGCAGCTGGAGGTAAACTGTATAGAGGGATGGAAAAACAATGATTAAAAATAAGTGCCCCCAGAATCACTCTTTTTAGGAAGGTGCGGCAAATGAAAGGGTATGTATTTGTCTCTAGGGACTAGTTCTTTTGCCATATTTGATGGAATTTTTGTTTTGAAAATAATAGTGAGCATCCAATAATATACCATGTGTGAGCAGTATGTTGTCTTCTGACAATTATTTTAACACAGTTGCTGGTGCATACATCTGAAGCATCACGTGCAAACAACATTAACTTTGCTTGTCTGCTCTACCTTAATACTCAGTGCTTTGAATCCTTCCTGCATCCCGGTCAGCCATTCTTTCCCCAGGATTAAAGTTAGTGAATTCAAAGATATTGGTCCCACCATAATTTTGCCACATCATGCATAGATATTAAGATAACATAAAAGCAACACACAATACTATGCGCACACAATACTATGCGTACATGAGTGACAGTGGTCAAGGGAGTCTAATATTTGAATTTTCTGACTGTGTTATATACTTAAATCTCAACCAATGATGCATATAGCTTTTTTTGGTCATTTACTTGACATGTGGTCAATTGAGAAAGTCACTGAACACCTGCGTTTACTTGAACAAAATCAACCTAACCATTTCTGCTCTCTTCTTAGGTTTACCAAAGACACTGCCAGATTCAAGGATGAGTTAGATATTATGAAGTTCATCTGCAAAGATTTTTGGACTACTGTATTCAAAAAGCAAATTGATAATTTAAGGACCAATCATCAGGTATTGATACTGTAGCATAAGAGTTAATTTGTGAAGCTTGTTATAAACATTTTATTATTTTGAAGGAATAATAATATTGCTTTAGTTTGTCTTGGTCTGAAATTAATCATACACATTTTCCATCAGGGATAACCTTTTTCTTTATATGGTCTTAGTTTAAAAAGTAGGTTTCAGAGTAACAGCCGTGTTAGTCTGTATTTGCAAAAAGAAAAGGAGTACTTGTGGCACCTTAGAGACTAACCAATTTATTTGAGCATGAGCTTTCGTGAGCTACAGCTCACTTCATTGG